>NC_140795.1:32726064-34102608 GCF_037176805.1 Vigna unguiculata | reverse complement strand
ACCTTTTTGTACCCATCTTAAGGGTTGTTTAGTGCTTAATTGTCTTTTGTTAGTGCATTTTCCTCAATTGGGCTTCACTAGGCCATTATTTTGAATTTTGAGTAATTTGGTATTAATTGGTCTAATTTTTGTTTCTAATTGTTTTTAGGTATTTTGTGGAGCAAATTTTGGAGCTTGGACATTAATCGTAAGATGAAGAGAGAGTTTCCACATCATTGCCACGTATGTGCCATGTCATTTAACGTCTCCACGTCATTGGGCCACCATTTTTAACCCATAGTGGCATTTTGTAATTCTGAGTGGCAGAATGATAGTTTTGTAATTATAAGCAACTGTGGTGATGTGACCATGTTTTTTTTGAGGGTTTCCTTAGAGTAGAGCACACTCTCTTCTTCCCATTCAATTTTTGATGTTCTAAGAGCAACACCCATTTAGGGTTTTTCGTTTTGGATGATTTGAGACCATTGGAGCACCACCCAACTTAGCGTTTTCGTCCCCATCAATAAAAATGTGTGTTTGTTCACTCTTTCCCTACTCTTCTAATGCAATTTCGTATTTGTTTGAATTGTTTTTCGAATTCCATGTCTAGGTAAGCTTTTGGTATTGATTCCTTGAATAATTGAAATGAAACCATGAGCTTGTTGTTCTTTTTGAAATTTTGTTCTGGTTTGCCTTTCTTCAAGTTGCGTTTTCATGGTAAAAAATACGAAATTTATGGATGCTTAATCTTAATTTCATGTTTCTGCACCTAAAGCGACTTTTAATCATACTTAATGAGTGTGGGTCGTTCATGGTATGCTTAATATGTGGGGTGTTAATTGCTTGAAGTATGCTTGGCTTAATGACATATGTAACTTGTGTTAATTATCGCTTAATTGATTAATTTCGGGTTTCATGGGAGCAAGTTCGATAGAACAATTAATTTTGTAATCTGTGATTGGTGAAATTTTAGTTGAATTAAGGAATCAATACGTTTTGAAATCTGTTTAATTAAGTTTTGCAATTACGTTTTGTTAATTTTGTGTTTAATACTGAATATGCCAAACCAACCCCCCCTTGTTGAATCTGGAACCTTTGAGTGAAAATAATGGTCACTTGGAGATGACCTTGGGTTAATTCCTGAGTACTGCATTTACATTGTTTTATTTGGTTGGGTACGACCTTAATCAATAACTGCCATCACTTCGAGCAACACACCCTGTTGTGTTCACCAATTTAGCGTTACATCCAACCACATCAATAAACATTATAGGTGTCAATCATCTGCAACTTCACCAATTGAAAACTAGACAAAATTCTTCACTGAGTGAATAACAAAAACACCTGGGCTGCATGGTTCAAACACAAACTAACCAAGGCAAATTGACTATAGCACTGACTTTAGACATGCTACTAACATAGACAAAGAAACCATCCAGTAAACCACACATCAAACGTGAACACAATACATACCACACTCACTCCATCTTAACGAGCCAACCAACAAAGAAAAGTGCAACCTACTTCAGTTGCATCCTTCAAGCTATTGAGAGACCAAACCACTTGAATCAACCTTTTGCAGTGGTTTGTGCTTGCAAGTCAAAAATTCATGGACGAATCAACACCCTTGCAAGTTTGTGCACGAATGAGAAACACAACACCTATGAATCAACATGCTAAAATATGCTAAAATACTGGGAAATTATGTAGAATGCAGAATTCATGAATCTCACTCAAACAACATGCTTTCTTACACAAGATTTGTTCCAAACAATATTTCTAACAAGATTACACTACTAGATTACATAAAAACACATGCTAACACAACAAAGATTGATTTGCTTGATTTTCTTCAGATTTTAATGTGAGCAAGATAAGGGAAAGAGAATTTGGCAATTGTTTTTATACGTGTTCACTCAATCATATAGCTATATCTAGTTTACCAAGACAACCTAAGCCTGGTTTCCACTATTTTAGAAAGTTTTACAAAACTCAAACCAAGATTACACTTTTGAACAATAGAAACATCAAGATTTTTGACTCAAACAAAAATCTCAACCACATCATTGTTAGAAACACACTTACAGACCTAGAATCACACCAAAAACACAACCAGAGGCACAAGAACTACAAAAGCTGATGGTGGCTCTCCCTAGCTAACCAAACTCGAGTTCTTCAAGCTCCAACCAAGCCAAAATGACTCTAAGATCAATCAAGATCTTTTATCTACCACTTTCAACTGTGTGATTCAGAGAAAGAGAGTTTTGCATAAATGAATTACTATTTTTCGCACTAAATTGATTTGTTCATATAATCTGTTGATTTCACTTGACTTAAGTGAAATCAATCGATTGTAAAAAATATCAACTCATTGAATACATTTATACCAGAAACTATATACAACAAGCCTTTTAATCTGTTGAAACCCATTTTAACAAATTAAAAAAAGACGCACTAGGACTAACAAGACATCTAACCTATGTCATTTAGCCTACGAATATGGTACAACATGTAAACATCATATTCTACATTTTATTTGCAGATTTAACACAATAGAAACATGATCATCAAATGGATCTTCATCAATCTTCATCAACCACATGTGATCTCATTCTCTTTGTTTTATGAAATCCTTGCACCAAGGTTGCTTGTGCTAACACTATTCACATTGAAAAGAAAACCATAGAAAAAATAGCTCTAAACATTAGAAACTAGAAATCCTAAAAGTTGAAAAACTAAACTACAACGTAAAGTGAATGGAAATGCATAGAAATTAAGAGAATGAGAAGAATCAACCATAGTCCCATGGCAAAGAATCAACCATAGCCCACCAATTACAGAACAACAAACCCCAAAAGCAAAAAGAAAAAAGAACATGAAAAATTCCCTTGACTATGGTTGTTGCCTCTTCTTCTAAACCAACTATGTGACCTAATTTTACCCTTTTTTACACCATTCAATATGTATCCTACAATACAAGTCTGAGTGGAATGAAAATAAAGCCTAAGAAATACAAACTTACCTCTATATAAAAGAAAAACTAAAACAGTGCTAGCAAGCTAATCCTTGTTAATGTCTTCGATTTTCAAAATTAAATTGTATCTTGTTTAAAGCTCCAAAAAATGTGTTTTACCACTCAAAATGCAACAAAAAAATAAGCAACTCAATTGGACACCTTTAGAGAAAGTTATGAGCAAAATAGTTTGCAAAGGTCAATGTTGAAATTTGCCTTTTTAAGTTAACGGGAGCCATTAAATGGTGTTGAGCGATACCAAGTCAGGGAGCAATGTTAAAAAAACACTGAGTTATCAATAAATGGCACTAGAAAATGTTGTAACCGCCTTCAACTTCATAAGTATGGAACAACCTATTATGCGCTCTAGTAGATGATGCATGGATGAAAGTAGCAGACATTTGGTAGACGATGTGTGAATAAGAAGACTAGATGATGGGTGTGTAGATGAAGTAGTAGACGAGGGTTGTATAAAAGTAGAGCAAATGGTTTAGTGCAGATGGCTCTAGAAAGGGGGGATTGAATAAAGCCTGACTCCTTTGTCACACATAATCTGAAATAAAATAATAAAGAGATCATGCATAAAAAGAATTTTTATATTGGTTAACCCCTAAATCTTGGGCTTCGTCTAGTTCTCTCTCAACCATATTGCTTAAGAGAATCCACTACTCAAAACACTTGATTATAACGAGTACAATCTCTCAAAGAAATATAGCACAATTTTAGTTCACATGGTAAAACTTCACTAACTCAAGAATATTACTATGGCTAAGAACACAACCCAGTTGTATTTCTGACAAGAGTTTTTTTCTCTAAATTTGACTTTATTCTCTCATTATTATTTCAAACTTGCTCTTTATAATTCCTTTTCACATGAATATATATTGTAACACTTGTTCTTGTTTTCAAGATTACCTTGTCATGCTTTTAATAGTTGTTGAAATGATAATCATTCAAGAATTTGAATTTGATTAGCTTGATCATCATCTTTGTGATTTATTATTTATAAGGACTAACTTGATAAATTCTTTATTTTGATTATTCAAGTCTTTGAATTGCTCTCACTGAGGCTTTCAATTCTTTTCCCTCCTTTCTTGAATCAGAGAGAGAGCTTGAATTTTAATCCTTTGATTTTGTTCTTATCTCCAATGTTCAAATTTTCTACTAAAGGAAACTTGTGCAACATATTTTGAAATATCTCGTTAGTAATATAATATCTGCTAATGTCAATCAAGACCAAATTTAATTATCGGTAACATAAAATGTTTCCATATATGCAAATCAAATGACCATTTGATTTCAAAATATTTTTGCTTTAGAATATATTTATCAAAAGATAATTTTAAACGTTGTGACTTGATAAAACAAATTTACTATCAATAATTAGATTAACCATTTGAATTAATTTATTTTTACTTTCAAATAATATTAAAACTAAGTTAATATTAAAAGAGAAATAATAAGATAGAAATAACTTATCCATAATAGGATTAAGACATTTGAGAGCGTCTAACAAATGCAGCCATCTGGTAAGTTAAACTATAGGTTCTAGTGTTGTGTTTTTTCTTATCATTTGTTCTTATGCTTTTGTCTGATTAATACTCATCTGATTTGTTCATATTTCTTCTATCTGATTAGTATACCATATGATCCATGTATTTTAACATTGTATTTCATATTAATGATATACTTTGTATATCCTGTATCATATGATGTTTTGTAGTCATCAAAACACTTTCATCTACAATGGTTCGTTTGGTCTCAACAAAATGATGTGGTCACACATATCAGACAATGATAACGTAGTGTTATAGAGAATACATGAATAAGAAAGTTAGATGATACTTGAGTAAGGAAGGAAGGAAGGAAGGGAGAAGATACCTAGAATAACATGAAGTAGAAATTAGAAAGTAGTAAATAAGGTAGACAAGACAAATCAAGGGAATTAGAGTAGACGAGATATGTGTGGATGATAGGGAATAATTCGGTATGACGTAGAACATGATTGTCTTAGTATTATTTTATTATTTCTTCTTAACTCAATCTATTATTTTATTTTGTCTTAGTATTAACTCCACCTAAGGCTAAGTATCTTAAGCAACTTGCTTGAGAAGTTCCATTGATCAACAACTTTGATCAATAATGAATATCATCCTCTATAGGTTACACAAGTTTCAACCTCACCAGGTACACAAGTACAAACCTCTCCAAGCGACATCAAGTATAAAACTCTCCAAGTATCCTTCTCAATCTCCCCTTGAGATCAAGAACTGTCAATTACAACAATAAGCAAAGGACACTCTCTCAGCAGGAATATATAACAAAGCTCACAACTTACAACTTCACTCAATGACATTACATATATTACAAATTTACAACACTTTGTTCTTTTTCTTTTTTCTTTCTCATGTTCTTCTTGTGTGGCTCAACCTTCATTATATAGAGGTTGAATTACAACTCTTCATTTTAATCTTCTTGATATGTGTACCACACCTAACCGAACTCAATCAAATAAATAAAAAATACATCAAGGCAGCCAAATATTCAGCCTAGGCCTAGTAAATCTAACTCATACCGAACCTGGTTGACTTAACCATATAAATGATAAACCTCACGAGCATGCCAGAGACAACCCAAGTACACGACCTGGGCCGCCATGGTCTCGAATTTAAATGAACAAAGGCTAAAATAACAACAAAATGGCCAACACGGATAGTACACGGCCAAGGACGACATCTAATAAGCCAAGAAATAAACGGATCAGACCGCCCTCAAAGACTTAGTAAGATGGAGGTCCCCGCGTTCGATAGACCTTGAGGGGCCTGGGTTAGGGCCCAGGCCCACTCATAACCCAGGCTAGGGCCCAAACCAAGGCCCATCCCATTAGGCAAACGAAAATCATTAATACTCTATAAATACGCATGGACCCCCACGAATTAAAGGTACGCATTCATTAATCATTGATTTGACTTTCTGAGAGCTTTAACTTACTTGAGCTTCGGAGACTCTTCTGCAGGTAACCCCTCCTGGGTTCAAGCTGACATGTATCAACCGGAGAGAGACCAACTGAAGAGATAACGGACTACATGGTAAGGTGACACTTGTGCCTAACTCATCTTATTTGTCCTCTGCAGGAACAATATGGAATGACTTAATCGATTCTTTAATTTGATTTTTCAGTTTGAATTTTCAAGGTTAGTTTGAATCAGCTGATGCTTTTCAAGATATCTTCTTTCCTTTTTTAGATTGAGCTCAGGCCTGATTTTGAATTTTTCTCTCTTTAATGTTAAGAAATTATCTTGTGATGGAAACTTTGTACAACTTGATTTTGCATTTGAATCGTTAAAGAAAGAATATCTTTTATTCAATCAAATAGTTCATTCATCACATATTTCTCAATATTAATTTCATATGAACGTTTAATTCAAAAACTTTATTCTTCCAAAGTGATAGTAGTTGTTGTAATTCATTTCATTGAATATTTATTTCAAACAATTGTATGAATATATTAATTTGCATGATTAATCAGAGATAAAAAACCTATTTTAGATCATCAAAGCACGCCATCAAGGTTTCAACATTAAATGTTGTATGATACTTAGGTCATCTAGTGACTTAAGTTGCTTTGGGTTGTTTAATACCCTTGTCGTATGATATTTAGTTCAGCAAATGAACTTAGTTGTATTAGGTTGTCTAACTCTTTGTTGTCTATTGCCTTAATCGTCTATCCTCTTAGTCATCTAACACAATGACTTAGGTTTCCTAGAGACTTGAGTTATCTAATCCTCTTAGTCATCTACTGTTAGACTTGTCTAATCCTTATACTCATTTAATGTTTTATATTTTGGCTTTGCATGTACCAGACCTTATTGCTTTCGTTGACATTTGATGTATAAGTATAAATATATTAACAATATGCAAGAAATACTACACATCATGTATTTTAATCTTCAAACAACATTGATCAATTTCTAATTCTCACTACTTCCATTAGACGGTCTCTCTTAGTTGTTTAATCACATTTTGACTTCTAACTAGAGACTTATTAGTCTGCTACAATGTTTTTGTATCATTAAAACCTTATTGAATCTTAGGGCTTGTCTACTTTAACATAATAGTAGCAAATTAGACAATGAACTTATGAAAGCAACAAACATAGTGGGATAAATGACTTTGTTAGGCATTAGAAAGGAAACGAATTGGTTTGACGAGTTGTGATAATAAAATAATAGACAAAAGACTTTACATTAGTGGTAGACGGGCTTTCTCTTTTGGTCGAGTTCTACTGTTATCACTCATTTAGGTACTCAACTCTATAAAATGGAATCTCCTAATTAGTCTACAAGCTTGGATAATCATTTTGAACCTCAAAAGAGTCACACGCAAACATGATCCACCCTCATGTATGTATATCACCATGAAGAAAGATTCAAAGCTTAACTTACTCACTTTAACTTCTACTTGGTTCAAAATAACCTATATCACCATAACTCTTATGATGCTTTTGTTAGTATTAGACGTTGAAAGATCCCACTAGATGAGCATGACAATTGGTAGTTTTTTATGATAACAAACTCTATAATGAAACAATAGAGTTAAGTTAATACGATAATGTTGCAATATAGCTAAGGATGATTAGAAAATAGACTTAGACAAGCATTAGAAATAGAAAAGGTTATACTTCATTAAGACTTAAATATACACCCATTAGACAACCCATGAAATGAAATGTTCTACATTATTTGTATATGCTTTTGTTCAACTAATGTGTGTTCAATGATTTTAAGAAAAATATAGCAAAAGCTCAATTAGTGCAAAGTAGATGATACGGAAGCAAACATAAAATAAAGTAAAGCTTAGAAGAGCTCATTTAGAAATCATAGGCTAGACCAAGCAACTAAGAATATTAGATAACCATGCCACTAGACGACTAAAATAGTGCAAACTCACTTCAACTCAATTAATGGATATGTTGAGCAAGCTAATCAAATCAAAGTGTTAGACTTATCAACACAAGCACACAAAGGAACTAGACGAGTATTTGGACTAGACGAGTTAAAGTTAACTCACGAACATGTATGTTGAATATCCCTATTAGATGAGTACTTCGATTAGATGACTCAAATGGAAGATTGAATATATGAGTAAAGTCTAAGTGTGTATCAGACGAGTATCATAACTAGTAGACAAATCAAGATCAAATAATTAGATGGCACGAAAAAGATTTAACAAATCACCAAGTGATACAAAGAACAAATATGAGCATTGAAAGTGATGATCAAATTAATTAAAAGAATACCAAATTATTTGATTAAGAATATTACGATGTAAGCATACAAGGCTCAACATTGATTAGATATATCATGATTAAAGATATGATTGACAATATAACTGAAGAATATCAAGGCTGATTGATTATCTGAATGAATAGATATATAAAGGAAATCCTCTCTAATTAAAGATTATGAATACTACTATATATTTATTAACCAATCACCAACAAGGAAAAGACTTTGTAGATTGTAGATTGTAAGATAATATATCCAAGAGATTAAAGCCACGACAATTTGAAGTTTGAAATTCAAATTTATAAATAGCTAAAAAGGAAAGAACTAATAATTAATAAGAAGCAATAAAATATTATTGTTATATGAATTACTTTCAGATGAACAAGATGAAGATATTTGAAGATATGAAGAATATGCTCAATTGAATATGCATCAATGGTTAAATGGCACAATATGACTATAGATACCAAGATCAAGATGAAAAAGACAAGAAAAATGCAAACTTATATTTTGTAGAGTGATATTGGTCTAAGTAGTCCACCTTTATAATCATCCCTTTATTTTTTATTTTTTCTTTTTATTTCTTCCACAACTTCATTAGATATAAGGATACTATCCATTAGTCCTCTTCCCTTTAAAATGTTGTTGATTGTAGATTGCAAATTGTAAGATAGTACTATCTTGTTTGCTAATACATTGGATATAATCTTATACATACACCTCACTAATGATATAGGCCTAAATTCATGAAGACCTATTGGGTTCACGTTTTTCAGAACTATGATTATGAATGAAGCATTACAACCCCACAGTATATGTCCAAATATTGGAAATAGTTAATTTCTTGAATAACATCGTTCTTAATTGTCTCCCAATTGTTTTTAATGAAGTGAAAGTTGAACCCATCGGGTCCAAGGCTCTTTGAAGTTCCACATTGGTTAATAACTTCCTTTATTTCCAAGTCCTTAATGTTACTAATCAAGTTCCTATTGTCTTCATCTATTAAGGATGGAAATACAATATTATCAAGCTTAATTTTGGTCTTACTTATGTCCATAAACCTGTTTTCCAAAAATTCTTTGACTTTTCCTTTGACTTGACTTGGATTTTCAGACTAACTACCATTCAATTCTAGCCCTTTTACTTCATTCCTAATTCTCCTCCATCTAATCCTTGAGTGATAGTATTTAGAGTTACTATATCCCTACTCTAGCTAGTTGACCCTAACCTTCCACCTAAGAATAGAAGTTTCTTTTTTATCTATCAACTTAAGTTCACTAAAGAGTTTTATGAGCTCTATTACCCTTTCATCCTCTCCCCTATCCAATTCAATAATCTTCTTGATAATTTTGTGTCTCTTTATTTTTTATTTTTTTGCCATATACCTTTCTATTCCATAACTTTAGATCTTTTTGTTAACCTTTCCAATTTTTCTTTCATCGTTACTTGTAACTGCATGAGAATGCCACATTGTTTTCACTATATCATTAAAAACTTTCTTTGTATTCCATGCATTCATCACCCTATTGTATCTCCTTTTTTTTTACGTTAGTCATCTCCACTAGTTTAGGTATATTGCTTTCAAGTTTGTTCTTGCTAGATTCACCCACCCAAAACCTCCTATATTTTGCGAACTCAAATAGGTCAATAACTGTGTGATTAATTAAGGTCATCTTATTGTCATCCCTACCATTAGTGTCTTCATTTTTTCCTAATTTTTGGGTGTAAGTTGTATTAGCTTCTTTTTTACCTTCACACTTGTTGTCCTCATTCATTGATTATGTGTTGTGTACGCCCTAATCGAAATCTTGTAGTTCGCCCATGCCTCCCTCCACAATCTTCACATTTTCCTTGTTACCATTGTTTTATGTTTGCCTCCATCTGTCTTCGTTGAGCCCTAACGTCGTTTCAAATTGAATGTTTGTGTTTATCTCCCCTACATTGCAAGCTTATAGTGCTAAAAGGTTGGACTAAGTCATTTTGCTATAACCCATTCTCTGGTACTTTAAGTTGGGTCTATGTTGTGACCTAGTTGAGGGTCTGTAAATTTGACGAGAAAGTGCACTGGGTCTATTGCAGCATAACAAGGTTGTATCCATATGAATCTTGTCTAACGAAGTAGTAATCTATAATTTTTTCAAGTTTGGGATAACACAATGATAAATGTTTGACAATTTTAAATATAACTTTTAATAATAATAATAATAATAATAATAATAATAACATAAGTGATGCTAATAAGGTGTTAGGATTGAACTTGGTTTCCTTAACTCAACTGCACTGCCCTTGATTCTTTATAAGTTATGTTACTTATATTAGTGTTCCTGGAAGTAGGCTTACTTGTAATTCTAACCTCATGTTTGAGCGTTAAAACCTAACGATGTCAGACGCAGGATGTCCCCATCTAGGTGGAGGAACCCTTACACTAAGAATAAGACTCTTCAAACTAACTAAAGTCGCATATCCATGTCTGGTATATGTCAAGCATTAGGAAATTTGATTGGATCTAAACACTAGACCAAATATCACTACGATCGAGGTCGTACCCAACAAAATAAAACATTTAAATGCAGTACTCAGGAATTAACCCAAGGTCATCATCTAGTGACCATTATTTTCGATCAAAGGTTCCAGATTCAACAAAAGAGGGGTGTGGTTGGTGTGGCCATTTTAGAAATTCAACACAAGAATAAAACGTAATTGAAAATTTGATTAAACAGTAGCAAAAATGACATTGATTCTTTGATTTGAATGAAAGTTCACTAATCCTAGATTACAAACTAAATTGGTTTTGTTGGCCCTTATGAAACTCGCAATTAAACAACTAAGCGAAGGTTAACCACGAGTTCAATATGAAATTAAGTAGTGCACACGATCATGAATCTATCACAACTCATTAAGAATGAACACAATCCAACGAAAACGAATTACCACCCTGAAAATTAAGCATAAACATATTGGTTTCTTCAATTAAAGCACAAACGCAAATCCAAAATGAAGAAATAACAAAACCCAATCGAACAAAACACTAATCTCAAGGTTTCATTTCATTCTCTACAAGGAATCAATGAATACAAAATTAGTTGCCCATGGAATTCGAATCAACACTCAAACCAAAACTGAAATGCATCATTAAGAGGAAGAAAAGAAGATAGAAAACGCAAATTAAAAGAAGGAATGTGCAGAAAAAGTTACTATAAGCTCCAATGTGTGGAAGAACAAGAAAAAGCATAAACCCTAACAATGGGTGCTCTCCAAAACATAAATTCAGATTGGCGAAAAAGAGAGGTCTCCAAAACCCTACTAAAACCCTCTAAAACGTGTTCCCTTGAATTATGCCACTCATATTCAAAAAAATGCCACTCAGGGCTACAAAATTACAAAAATGCCACACTGAGACCAAAATGTTGACCCAATGATGTGGACATGTTAATTGACATGGCAGAAACGTGTCAATGATGTGAAAAATACGTGGTGTAACATCCTAGCCGAATATTACTAATTTAGAATTAAAATAATAGAAATATTAATCAACAACATTTATTAATAAAATACTTTCCCAAAAATGCGAGAAAAATTAAAACTTTAGTATATAAGCACCAAAAGATAAAATTCAAAAATACGTTCAACTCTTACAAATATAAAACGATTCATAGTACTGATTAAAAAAATAATCCATAAAAATATTTCCATGTAAAAACTCCTTTGTTGTCCCGACTCCAGCTCTAAGTATCCACGTGGTCACTTGCATCAACATCTGCTCACATGTAACGAGTTACATGATCATTGCCAAACACATATAGATAGGGTGAGTTCAAATAAAAAGAAATACCATACACGATAACTTAATAATTTAAAACCCATAACTCTAATGACACCCCACCCGTCAAACCCAACATTCACATCTTCCCCTAGACATCTCTTGATTCTTCACTCTTTAATGATTACATTGATCCATCCTTGCTGCCACGAGTGTCTACTCGCCCCTCCGACTACAGGCCACCACCTACAGTCCACACGTGGGAATAATCTTGTCATGGCCACAATCCATAACACCAAGTGGAGTTTCCCAATATGAATCGTAGTCCGTATTTGTCCCAAGAATACCAAACTCGTCGGATATCACCGAGGAGGGCAATTTTCTGGAACCCATTCGTACGAGCCACGATCTCGCACACTCTAGTAGACTTCCAAAACAACCAGACTACAACCTCGAGTGGCCACGTGTTACCCCAATACAAGTTACACTCATAAGTAGGCTCCCAAAGCATCCCATCAAAACCTCCATCCAAAACTATGTAGAATCCTCCTCACAGTCCAATTCAGCACCTGGAACTGCTTGGCACCTCGATCGCATCGCTTGGCGAAAAGTGGTTCCAGACTGCCTGGCAGGACACTTGGCGCTGTCGAGTGCCAACCCACTAGACTTTGGTCCAAACATAGTTCTACAACACACCACCTGGAGATACCACTTACGTTGCCAAGCACCAACTCTCGGATTCTGCTCTAGAGTTCACTCTGTGGCTTATCTCCTAGTGGTTTACACTGTTCCGCCAGACACCGCACCAGTAACTAGTAATTTACTAGTTTTCGGCACTCTAGAATACATTCCAATGAACCTATTTACATAAGACACTCAATTCATGCAAAACATGCATCCATGACAAGTAAATACATTTTCATATCATTAACTTGAACTCAAGTACAGAATATCACATGATCATACATAAAACATAATCATATCCTTGCTTTCATACATCCTGGAGAATCACAATAAATTCACATAAAACCATCAAAACAAAGTGTTATATCCAACACATAATCCTGGATAGCCAAACAATATACAAACCGGGAAGAACACATAACCATTGTTCCAAAATATCGCACGGACAATAAAATAGTAATAATGATAATAATAAAAACAATAACAACATCAATAATAATAATAATAATAATAAAATAAAACAATAAAAATAATAATAATGAAAATAATAATAAAATAAAATTAAACAATAATAATATTAATAAGACAAATAATAATAATAAAATAAAAAGTAATAACATAATAAAATCACAAATAAAATAAAACAATGATAGTAATAACAATAATAATAAAATAATAGTAAAATAAAATAAAATAATTATAATATAATAATAATAATAATAATTATTATTATTATTATAATAATAAAATAAAATAAAAACAATAAAAATAATAAGAATAATAATAATAATAATAGAAATAATAATAATAATAATAGTTATAATTATAATTATAATAATAAAATAACAATAATAATAATAAAAATAATAACAATAAGAATAATAATAAAGTAATAGTGATAATAAAAAATAATAATGATAAAAATAAATAATAATATAAACAATGATAATAATAATAGTAAAATAAAATAATAATAATAATAGTAATAATAATAATAATAATAGTAAAATAAAATAAAATAATAATAATAATAATAATAATAATAATAATATTAAGTGTGTTGTATTTAGAAGAAAAATTCTAAACATCTCGTCAAGCAAAAAAAAATATCATAATAATCATAGTAGTGATTGGATTACATAGAGAACTCAATACAACGGAAACCACAAGCACACATATACTCTCTAAAAGAATTTGGTTTAGGAGAAGGCTTTCATGCATTAATATATATCGCAATTGCATATAATATCATTAAAACAGGAAATGGCAACTCCTCTAACTTGGTTTCCTTGCTCAAGCTTGCACAATTCGGGTGTTGTTTTGGTTCCACATAGAATTCCCCTATCGCCTCCCTTCAAGCACACGTACCAACGCTCCTTAGACTCGTCTAGGCATCCAGAACACACTCTCCAAAGTTCTCACCCTATGGAAGTCTTAAAACCCACTCTTTTCCTCTCACCAATGCTCATTACTACAACTTAATTAGGCTTAATGTTGGTAAAACGAAAATTACATTAAACTAAACTTAATTGACATTCAATGGCTATTCCATGAAAGTTTTCTTAGTCTTCCTAGCTACCCTTTGACGGCTAGGGTTTATCTGGCCCTTTAGCTTCATGCCAAAAAGAATTTTGGCAAAAAGGAAGATTAATTCATGTGTATCAAGGTTCAAACACACAACCATGCAAATTTCAATTCAATGCACAACCATTCAACCAATTCATGTTTCATGATAATTCTTATAATTCTAGGATTATATTATCACTCATCATGATCAAGCATATTACAATTAAAATAATAGCGATTAAAATAACTCACAAATGGAATTCACAAGACTCAAACTCAAGTCCTCCCAACCCGAATCAAGTACTTTATACCACTTAAGCAAGTAATATTCCACATCATACAAGCTAGCACTAATTGTCATAAAGGCTCCCACTACCCGCATTTATTAATTAATTATTTAATTAATTAATTAAATTTATCGGGTCTTACACGTGGCAACTCTCTCTTCACCTTATGATTAGAATAATTTCCTAATGAAGCCCAATTGATGAAAATGCACTAAAAATAGACTATTGCAAACATCCATAAAGATGAACACAAAAAGGCAATGAAATAGGAAAAATAATGACTCATCACTCTGCATCTAGTGCTGATGAGGTATGATGATTGATCAAGTCATCAAATTAGTGAAAACAAATCAAATAACTAACACGTAATCAAGTGCAACAGAAAGAGTTTAGACAAGTTAAATCCAATCCCAAATAGGAAGAAGTCAACTACTCATAATGATTTTTACAATAAGTGTAAGGTGTCACTACCTTCCTTCCACGATTATCTTCTAAGGATATTACAATAAAGGTCTATGAACTTATAACTAAACTACTATATTAGTTCCTAAAACCAGCATACAAATAACAAATTCATGTGCTATTTTATAGAAAAATAGTGTGTGGCTTTAGCTTCAGCTTTGGAGCTTGAGCCGTAGAGGTTTCATTCTAGATCTTTCCAAACCGCCTTTCTTAGGGCTTAAGCTGCACATTTTGGGCTTGGGCTATTCCAAATCTTTCCTCCTCATGTGGCGCACAACACCATTTCTAGCACTTAACCGCATCAATCACAATTTCCTTCATTTTACATGTAAAAACAACACAAATACTTTAAATGCAACTTTTTACTACTTTTTCTACCCTCATTATGTATTTTAATGCAAAAGGAGTTGTTTTAGTGATTTTTACATTCAATTTATGCACGATAAGTGTATAAATGATATGCAATTTTACTACTACTTGATGTTAGTTTTGAAATGGTTGAAAAGCCAAGAAGGGGGGG
Organism: Vigna unguiculata; assembly: GCF_037176805.1. Lineage (NCBI taxonomy): Eukaryota > Viridiplantae > Streptophyta > Magnoliopsida > Fabales > Fabaceae > Vigna > Vigna unguiculata. Next base: position 34,087,049 of record NC_140795.1, on the reverse strand, counting down.
TTGAATTGGCTAGTTAAAAATTTAGGCTATCTTTGCAAGCTAAAAACCACCTTTAATCGAATCAAATAGATCACCAAGTTAGGATGCAAACAGTACTGAACTACACACTTTCAATTGATCAAAAATAGAGTTAACAGATTGATTTTACTAAACAGATTCTGTTCTGGTATAATCAATCGATTGAAATTGAAAAATAGTCAACTGAAATACTGGAAAAAATTCAGAAATGCGAATTTGAATTTTAAACCAGAAACAATGCTCAAGAATGATCAAGATCAGTTCCAAATGATTATACAAACATGCTCAATGCTTCAGATGCTATGAAAACATGCAAGAACATGAAAAAAATGATTAAAGCATAAGTTCTTGAAACTTTAAAATGAAAATGCAAGAGAGAAAGATTAGAGAAGAGAGGACACCACGAAGTTTTATACTAGTTCACTCAAACCTAAGCTACATCCAGTTTGTCAAGGCAACATTAGCTTGACTTTGCACTATTTCAAAAGTTTTACAAAGTATCCACCCTTACACTTCCAAAATATGCAAAAACACCACAAAAGACTCTTGAATCACACAAGAATCACACCAACACAACAAGAACCCTCTTGCAAACCTGGAAAACCACCAGGCACACACACAAAGCTTGAGAAAGATCAAACCTTAGTGGTAGCACAACCTAGCCTACCACAAACCACTTTCTCCAAGCTTCAAACCAAGCCAAAAGCTCCAAGAATTGATCCAAGACCAATCTTCAACAGCTGCAACACTTATGATCACGAAGGAGAGAGTTTCCCCACGTTTCCAGAACCAAATCGTGCTCTAAAATGATCAACAGACCTCTCTTTCGAAAATCACAACTGTTACGAAATTCTATAGGTTGATTTTCAAATCAATCGGTTGATTTCACTTGACTTAAGTGAAATCAGTCGATTAAAAACTAAATCAACTGATTGAATTTGTTGCAGTTTAAGACTACTGCAGCCAACCTTTTAACCTGTTAAAAAGCCATTCAACAGATTAAAAGAGACATTTTAACCTGCTGAAAAACCATTCAACAGATTAAAAACACAACAAAGACCAAACTACATCTAATTAATGCTTTAAGGTCTACAACATGAATTACAAACTACAAGTACACTTTCTTAATGATGTAACTACATGGAGAGCACATGTTCCAGCCTTGATCACCATGGATATCATCAATTCTCCTTTCCTTCATCAATGTAGGCTTCATTCCAATGGTAATGGCTTCAAGATAGTTTAAAAGAGCTTCATTCAATCTTCATCAAATCGTCAAGAAGCAAACCACCTTGGCTTCTCATGTCAACACTAGACACTTATCAACATGCCCCAACGTTAGCTCTTTACTTGTCCCCAAGTAAAGCTTTTACAATTCTACATAATGGTTTCAAAAATATGATCATGGTTGGCCTAGGAACTTATAATTCACACTCATCAAAAGCTAAGGGAAATGCAATCATAATACTTGTATTGGAACGAATGAAATCAGTTAGACACAAGTGTAGTTTAATTATCATGGCTAAAGATCAAACACATGGTCTCTTAATAGGTTTTATGTTTTAAGTACAAAATTGCATCCTCCCAAGTGTTCAAAGTGTTTGCACTTTTAAAACCTTTTGCAATTGTCCACTTAGCTTTGTATTTTCATTTCCAACTGCTATGTACACATGATTGGCAAAGATCACTAAGGTCTTTTGAGTTTGTAACATGGTTGGGCTATTAAAGAACTTTGTTTTTCAATACAAGCAAGACTCACTACTAAAAAATATATCAACAACATGTAAGTGCCATGAGTCTAGGTTTTTCCCAACCCTCGTTTTCTTTTGCTTTTCTTTTCTACTACAGTCCAATTTTCTTTTTTTTTTTTCATTCCTTTGAGTACATCTCTAATTCACTTTGATTTTCCTTATCATTTTCTGTTTTGAGGTGTCCCAATTCAACTTCTTTTTTTGGCTCTGGTATTCACTTTCTTTGCATTTTTGGGTATGCTTTCAGCATGCCCCAACTATGTTTCTTTGTCACAGCTCACCATTCCCCTTTATAGCACAAACACACCTGGCTACATCCTTCCCATCAATAAGAATGTTTTTATTACCTACATTCTAGGCTTAAAGTTTAAAGAGGGATCATTTTCATTTAAATTTTGTGTAGGGTGGTTGTTTGGATTTGGTTTATACATAATTTTTGACAAAAAAACTTACCTTGATCCTTTCTAAGCCAATCATGCTTAATAATTATATAAAAATAGACACAAAAACTTCTTGGCTCAATCACTTAGGTGCTTTCTCTCATTCTCACATGAAGTGTTTGGCTAACTTATCTCACAAGGTTAGATTCACTTCCTTGTGTCAATCCTTAACTAAAAACTGACCTACATTTTGTCAATTTTGCTTTTAAGCACACTCATGGTTCCTATTTCTTTCTTTCCATGAATTCTCAATTTTTTCAAAACAATTTCAAGAGCGAGTTTTTCTTTTTGTGCTTAGTTCCTATCCAACCATGTTCCAAAAATATTTTTACATCCTAAACTTAATTGTTTGAAAACATGCACACTAACTATCAAATAACTAATCTGACACATAATTTAAAAACTAAAATTAAATTGTAGAATATAAAATGCAGAAAATTTAAAAAGAACTTTATTTTTCGTTGTTTCAATCTTCCTCTACATTAGGATCTTTTGATTGGCTCCTAGACCAAACCACCTAGTCAAAGAACTCACCATCTTTAAATTCAGAGGCTTCGACATACTTTTTGTTCTAACTTTTGTTCTCTGACTGTTTGGCTTGCTTCAGTATTGAGAAATTGGCTAACTTCAATACTAGCAAATTGTGTTTCTAGTTCAAATCCTTGACTTGTTGGCCAACTTCAATACTGGCTAGTTGGGTCTTTTAAGTGTGAGTCAAGGATTCAAAGTCCCTTTATTTTGATTCCCTTTCTTTGCGTAAACTTCATAGAATAAGGTGAGCTTAGGGATATTCATTATCTTTTATTGAAAACAAATATGAAGAATAAGGTTAAGAAATGAAGATTTATTTTCTACTCCCCTTACTGCAAGTAGAATGATAAATCTTGAAATATTTTAGGTCCAAGGTGCATGGCACAATCTCCTTAAAGCATAAGGCCCAACACCAAAACCAAAACTGATGATTATGCCATCTCCTTTATCTATTTGATCAACCATCTCACTTGTTGAAAAAGAGCTTTCCTTTTATCGTTCTTAGCCTTGTTCTTGCAATTCCTTTCTAGATTATTCAAAGATCAAAGTTTCTGCAAAAAAAAATACAATAGTGTAAAAGTTCAAAGTTCCTACAAAATTTATGCTCAATACCAAGATTGGCATTTGATAAGCTTTGCCTTTGTTGATTGCAATAAGTCATTAGAGTTCTGTAAAGCTTTCATCCAATATTTCCTTTAAGTTCAAGGCTCAAAACTAGACTAAAATCATATCATCTAATAGCACAAGTTAAAAAAAAAAATCTGAAACACACTCTAAATCATAAATTAAAACTTTTACAATTTGTTCATCATTTTCAAAGTGAAATTGTACCTTCCACAAATCTCCAAAAAATATGTTCTTACATTCAAATAAAGGATCATTGAATCAAGAATGTAATGCAAAAATAATAAATCAAATTAGATAATTGTCGCAAAAGTTATGTATCAAACAATTAGCAAAGGTCAAAGTTTCCCTCTACTTACACTTTCAAAATTAAACTACATCTTGCATAGACCTCCAACAATTATGTTTTTATATTCAAATTAAAGATAATTGAATCAAGAACATAATAAAAAAAAGAATGAGCTCATTTGGATAATTGTGGAGAAAGTTATGTATAGAACAAACATCAGAAGTCAGGGCTAAAATATAACAACTTCAAAGCATATTTTCTATAGAATTTTCCTTTGAACACCAGAAAATACACACACACACACACTCTAAACAAGAATATATGTATTTATCTTTTGAACTTACATCTTGTTTGACATCTGTTTGAGATCAAAAGAGAAAAGGAAAAGATATATTTGAGAGCAAAACAAAATATTAAAACTACACAAGGAAACTTTACAACTATACAAACCTAATATTATAAGATATCTACAAATTGACAAAGGAAATGTTAGTGAACTACACAAGTATGCACATATTCAAAACAAACTCAAACTGATTACAAATTACTAGTTATATCAACACCAAATCCTCGACAAGGATGCCAAAAACTTGTTATGACCCTTGTAAGGGTTAGTAAATTTGTCCAGCAAGTGCACTGGATCAATTGTAGCACAACAAGGTCATATCCATATGGATTTAGTTTGATAAAATAATAATCTATAATCTTTTAATGTTTGTGATAGCACAATCATAAAGGCTTGAAAATTTTAAATATAACTTTTAATAGTAATAACATAAATGATGTTGATTAAATCGTTGGGATTGAACTTGGCTTGCTTCACTCAACTACACTACCCTTGATTCTCTATAAGTTATGTTCTTTATATTAGTGTTCATTGAAGTAGGCTTACTTATAATTCTAATCTCATAATTCTAATCTCAAGTCTGAGCATTAGAATCTAAGGGTATTAGATGCAGGATGTCCCCATTCATGTGGAGGAATCCTTGCATTAAAAACATGACTCTTTAAACTAACTAAAGGTGCATTTATATGTCTAGTATATGCCAAGCATTAGGAAATTTGATTGGATATAAACACTAGATAAGATGTCTCTTCATCTAGTGCCGATGATATGTGATGATTGATCAAGTCATCAAATCAATGAAAACAAATCAAATAACTAACACGTAATCAAGTGTAGCATAAAAAGTTTAAAAAACTTACGTCCAATCCCAACTAGGAAGAAGTCAGCTGCTCATAATGACGTTTATAATAAGCATAAGGAGTTGCTTCCTTCCTCCCACGATTCTCTTATAAGGATATTACAATAAGTGTCTAAGATCCTAAAACTGAACTATTATGTAAGTTCCCAAAACCAGCATACAAATACCAAAAGCATGTGCTACTTTTATAAAAGAAATACTGTTCAGGTTCAACTCCAACTTTGGCTCTTGAGCCATAGTGGTGTCATTCTAGATCTTTCTAAACCACCTTTATTACGGCTTAAGCTGCGCATTTTGGGCTCGGGCTATTCTAGATTTGTCCTTCTCATGAGGGTTTCTTGAACCGCCTTTATGGCACTCAGCACAATTTCCTTCATTTTACATGGAAAAACAACACAAATATATTAAATTCTACTTTTTACTACTTCTTTCCTCATTCTATATTTTAATGCAAAATGGGTAGTTTTAGTGATTTTTACATTGAATTTACTAATACTAAACACTTATCAGTTTGTTGATGAGCCCAATTTTGTCATATATGGTCAATTTTGTTGCCAGCCCAATCCCGTAACTTTTCCAAGATTGACTCACTCACTTTTGGTAGATCCATTATGAGCTTAGTGTGGTGCACATGATTAATTTCCTTATTTGTGATAAAATATAACTTCAGTTATGCCTCATTTTGACCTGCTGCTGACTTTGCCATTTTTGTCCCATTGATATCTTAAGCTTATAAATCACATACCTACCTTGATGAACTCTTCTTTAATCATTTCCATATCAGTAAACTCTACTTATCTACCTATGAAACTTTCGTTTAGCCACATTATTTCATATTCCTTTGCCTCTAAGATGATTCTCCTCTAGCCCCCTATAGCAGTTTTATAGGCATTTTCTACCACTTGAGCGTAAGCTAGTTGGTTCGTTTTCTTCCTCCAATATGTTGTGGTTTGGTTTTCTTTGATTCCTCTTCCATTTTTTATCTCTCATCCTGCTGGTATTTTTCATTTCTTTTAAATCTCGGTTAGTTAACATGTAGTTTTGTATTGCCTATCCTTGATGTAAGACTTGGAAAAATTAAATAAACAAATAAATATTTATTTAACATAAATGAATTTAAAGGAATCTTTATAGTAATTAATGTAGAAAGTTATGAAAAGGAGCAATGGTAGCTCAAGTGGTTGAGCGTGTGGAGTGATGTTGAGAGGTATTAATTTGGTAAAATTCTCAAGTTAAGAATTTAATTAAGGAAGGGATATAAGAGTATTAGTGAGGGTATTTCGTGTGGCCAGGTTAGGAGAGTGTTTCAGACCCCAAAATTGAATAAAAGAGAGTTGGGAGTTTTCTAGTGTTAGAGGCAAGGGTTGGAACCATTTTGGATCATGAAGGAAATTCTAAAAGGGCTTTTGGAGCAAGGATACCAAGTTAGAGGAGCTGAACTAATGCTTGATTGTATTTATCGTAATTTCATGAATTGTATGATGTATGATTGCTCTTTTAGTTTTTCATTCTAGATTTCTTCACATTTCTGGAATTTTCTAGAAACCGCCTGGCGGCATTGAAGATCCGTGAAGCGACGCATGAGATTTGAACCTAATTTCTAATGGGGGTATGAACCGCCTGGCGGTAATGATAGTTCCGCTAGGCGACAAGAACGAAAGTCATGTTGGTTACCTTTTTTTAGTCCCGTGATATGAGGAATACTCTGGGTGTTTGATAATCTCTTAATTTTGTATACAGGTTAATAGAAATTGAATTATCATGCTTTTTCTTTGAAGATATATTAATTTTGTGATGATTGGGATAGAGGCATAAAAGTTGAAAAAGGATTTGTGGGATATGAGTATGATGTTTGGTGCCAAGGTTGGAATTAAAATTGTATGAATGTAACCCAATTGAGTGTGTATGAATGTTGGACACATGATTGATCGAAGTTTCGAGCAATTGCATGAGTGGATCACGTTTTTGGATGCTTGGGATGCATAGAATAGGTATTTTTCATGAAAAGTGTTGTTTTTTGGATTTTTCGCACAACAGGAACCGCCGGGCGCTGGTTTTATACCGCCAGACGCTAGATTTCTGACTTTTGGGTGCTAGGTGCTATCGATTTTTCTATCATGCGTAGTTTTCATAAAATTGTGTTTCCCGATTCGTTAACTATCTGATTTAGGTGGAATTTTACAGGTGATCTATAACATGTTGTTCTTTACTTTGAACTGTGGAGATTTGAACTAGAGGTCTGTAGCTCGAGTTATATGTTACTTGTGATTGTTGGTTTGAATTCTCTAAGCGTGTATATATATATATATATATATATATATATATATATATATATATGGGTGTGATTGATGAGTATAATTTTGGTAGTACTTATTAAGCCATGTTGAAAATATAAATCTATATATGTTAGGTTGAATGTATGATGTTATAAGTGTGTGAAAAAGGCCATTATTGATGATATCACTATGACTGAGTGTTGCATGATCATGATGGGTTTTGGGCAAGTATGGGAACATGATAATCATACTTTAAATGTAATGGGATTGTGGGGGCATGTGGAATAAGTATATAGGTTTGATTGTGCCTTGTGTGGTTATCATCAATATTGTTAAGAAATTAGCCAACAAAACCCATTCAATCACATGAAAGTTTATAAATTTAATCAAAGTAAATTCTCAATTAAAATTAAAAACCATTGAACTCATATGATTGATATGCATATAGATTAAAACATCTCACTAATTAGCTATGATGTTAAAACCGTTACTTTTCACGTGTTTCAAAGATAAAAGACATAGATAAATTAAAACCTCAACAATAAAAAAAGAACAAAGAAATTATCTCATTCTAACCTCAGAATCCATAATGAAATTATAATGGAATCAACCCAAGAAGTTTAGCACTCCATGAAATACAAAATAAAATGAAAATAGAAGAAGAAAAGAGAGAGAAAGAAATTAGGTCCCCCTAAGGGTTCCTAAATTTTGAAGTGCCGAGCTTTTCTTCTTCTACTCCCTTGGGTCTCTTTATATAGGCATTTATTGGACTTGAATCTTATATTTTTTGTTGCTAAAATCTTTTATCTTTTGATATAATATCTCTCAAATTATTATCAGTTTCTAAAATATTTGGAAAGTTTCCTTTGTTGATAATTTGAGATATATCAAAGATAATTAGTCAAAAATCTTTAGTTAAATATTTCAACAACTTAATTTCTGTCCAATTTTCAATTTTGTCCCTCTTATACTCTCCTTCAATTATCTTCTACATAATCTAATATCTTCAAGATATATTATTTTGTTATGGACATCTAAAAAATTCAAGAAAATCTTGCCATATTTAAAAAGATTTGGTAGTTATTATCTTTTGATATTTTATGATATAATTAAATAAGATAGTTATTTAAAATATCAAATAAAATATCTAAAGATATATTTTCCTAAATTATCTTTTATCATAAATATTTATGAATTATCAAAGCCTTTCTTCCAGAAAAAGATAGAGAAAACCGCAAGGTTCAATTTTTGTTGCCTGTTCCCTCTTTTTGGCTTAGCCAAACTTCTTTGCTTTTTCAAGCTTTTTTTGTTGTCTTCATGCAATGCTTAGCTTGGATTTTTGTGATTTGGTAATTTCCTATTCTTGGATTTATCTTTAAGGTGTCATGAAGCTTTAAGCAATTTATTTCTCCACCTCCATAATCTCAACTTAGCTACAACTGCACTAACACACCTCAAAATATCCAAAGAACATTTATGTAACTAAAATGCTATTTTTAACATCTTTTTTTATCTCATGCTCAATAAACCCCATTATAAGAAATCTCAATTAAATCAATGTTTTAAGAACAAAATTCAATTAAATATCCAATATTAAATACCAAATGAAGGCATAAATATGAATTCATCATCTAGCTTCATATGGGTTTAGTACTTGGATAAGATATTTTCTTTCCTAGACTAAGGTCATTTCAAAAATATTTTTTAAGATAAATATGATTCTAGCAATAGTGGTGAGTCTATCGGAGGCGCACCTACCATTATTGGTGGGTTGAAAAACTCAAGCAAACACCACATGCTTTTGAGGTAAATTAGGCTTGTCATAAGTATAGGTTTCAAGAGGTTTTCTCTTATGAGAGAGAAAAATCTTTTTCTTTGAACTCATTGATGCTAGAAGATTCTATCTTAAGAAAAGGGGAGGTGTGATTATGTATGAACAAATGATTGGAGTATATATAGGCATGGGTCAAACTATACATATGATATAACTCTGACATTTTAAGAAAAATTTTATATTTACAACACTCAATTTTCAAATCTTTGAAAAATGGAAAATAATTAAAATTATTTTAAGGTTTAATTATGCCTTTGGTTCCCATTTTGGAGTCAAAATCTCAAAATGGTACCCAAATTTTTAAAAGTCTCAAATTGGTTCCCTTTTTTGTTAAAACGTCTCAAGTTTACCCTTTCTGTTAAGTCAAGGAACTAACACGTGATACTCCCTCTAACGGCGTCAACCTTGACTTAACAGAAAGGGCAAACTTGAGACGTTTTAACAAAAAAGGGGACCAATTTGAGACTTTTAAAAATTTGGGTACCATTTTAAGATTTTGACTCCAAAATGGGGACCAAAGGCATAATTAAACCTTATTTTAAAAATAGAACCTTTCAAATCTAGAGATTTTCTCAATTGTTTGAAGTTAAATATATTTTCACACTTGATTTTCAAAAAATTAGGAAATATGGTATAAGAATTTTCGAAATCAAATCAAAATATTCGATATCAGTTACAATCAATTATGCATTTTATCTTAGTACAATGCATCAAGTTATGAGAATTCCATTTAAATGAACATATATTTGTGCACGTGAGCATCTAATGCAACTTATATGTGTCTAATACCTAAATGAGTCTAATGCATTTGTGTTATTCTAACATAACAAATGCATTTGATAGGATAAATGTGTCTAACAGACTAATATGAGGCTACCATGTTAAATGCGTCTAATGCACTAAAATGCGTCTAACATGCTAGAATTTTGCTATTGTTTATGACATTGTATTACTCATTCATTCATTCATTCATAGGAGTCATCTCTAAGAGGGTTCTTTGATGATTAGATCGCTCTTCAACAAAGGTTTTATAAATAAATTTGCTAACTAATCATCTATTTAGATAAACCTTAGGTCAATAATCCTTCCAAACATAACCCCTAATTAAACGATGTTTAATTTCAAAGTGTTTTACCCTAGAATGCAAGATTCTTAGTTAAATTTGTAGCAGCATTATCATCACAAAATACATCAATGTTACTCTCATTTATATTGTAGTACTCTAGATGATATTTTATAAAGCGTAAATTTCCACCAATGAATTGACATCCTCCACTAGTGCTTTTTTGTTTTACTTGCAATGTATAAATTTCTCTCTCTTTGTATTAAAGACCAAGATTAACAGTGCTTTTGAGATATCTAATTATTCTTTTGACAACACTTAAATATGCTTCTCTTGGGTCTAACTGAAAACGAGCATACAAACAAACACTAAACATTATATCAAGTCTAGATGTAGTAAAATATGACAATGAACCAATCATCTAAGTATATTTAGTGTGGTCTATATTTGTACCCTTTTCTAATCCTAAGGATGTATTAGAATGCATTGGAGTTTTCATCTCCTTTACATCTTCCAAGTCAAACTTCTTAAGGAGTTCTCTAACATATTTTAGGATAAGGAATCTTCAAGTGATACGAATTTGACGAAAAATTCTCTTTAAGAAGGAGGCTATGATAGACGACTATCTCCAAAGCACTAAGTGGTACAAATTTGAGGACAAATTCTCTTTAAGAAGGAGGGTGTGATAGAGGATTATCTCCTAAACATATATAAGAAGAACTTGAGGAAGAACATTTGCAATTTAAAATATTTATGACCAGGTCAAAGATCAAAACACGTCTCTTTAAATCTTATAATCTTCCATGAAGTAGGAAACTTAAAGAACATGAATATCATGAGCACATTTGAAAAATAGTTATTAGAAAAATTAAATTATATGTTTTTGGGTTTTGGACTTTCTTCTAGAAAATAGTTTATGCTTTTATGTTTTTGGGCTTAGGCTTTCTTTTAGAGTTTCTAGGTTTTCTTAAACTTATGTGCTTATAAATAGAGGTACCAAAAACTAATGTAAACACTTTTGAGTCATATTATATACGTTTGCATTATTTTAGAGAGGATTCTCTTGGTTATTGGATTAGAACTCTGATTCTTATCAAAGATTAACACCTTTATGGCGAATCTTCACTTGACTTCTCAATTTGCTAGATTGTGGTGTCTTTCATCCATGTCTTATTTTGCGTTCTTCTCTAATTTTTTTTGTTGTGCCTCTTGATGATTCAAATTCATAAACGATCGTACTCTTTCATGGATAGGAATGTATCACTTGGTCAGATGAATGTATATATGACTTTTAGCTTGCTTTATTTGAAAACCAACGAAAACTTTAACTTTCCCTTCATACTCATCTCGAGCTCACTTTTCATTACTTTGAAAATTCTTCACATAGTGACTCATTGGTAGAACAAAAAATGATGTCATTTACACATATTTGTATGAGTATGAATTCATCAAAGTAATTTTTCCTAAATAATTTGGTGTCTATGTGACCTCTAGTAAATTCATTCTTAGTTAGAAAATTACTCAATCTCTCATACCAAGCTCTATGAGCTTGTTTCAAACCAATCTATAGCCTTATTGAGCTTATACACACATGATTTGGATGTTTTGTATCCTAAAAACCAAGGGGTTGTTCTACATATACTTCTTCCTTGAAAAATCTATTCAAGAATACACTTTTTATGTCCATTTGATATAATTTTATGTAATTATATACAAAAAATGAAAATAATATGTGAATAGCTTCTAATCTAGCAACAGAAGCATAAGTTTCAGGATAGTAAATACTTCATGTTGAGAGTAACCTTTACTTACTACTCTAGCTTTGTTTCTCACAACTTTATTTCTATATCTCATTTTGCTCCAATAATACTTTTACTTTAGGGAGGACTCACCAATGTCCATATGTCATTCCTTTCAAATTGGTACAACTCCTCTTTCATTGCATTAACTAACATCTATCTTCTAAGGCTTCATCCATATTTTTTGGCTTAATTTGAGATATCATTTTTTTCATGATCTTTGAGCTTTGATCTTGTTGTGATTCCTTGCTTGGGATCGCCTAAGATGTCTTTGGTTGGATGATACTTCTTTATGTCTAAAGAAGGTTCCTTTTCTTTAATATGAGCATTTGATCCTTCTGGTGAGTGACTTTTTGCATTTATTTCCTCCTTATTTAGTGAAGGATCATCTACTAGGGGCATCTGATGCAAGATCATCTATAATGGGGTCTATTACATTACTCTTTAACCTACATATTAAAACCAAAAGACTCTTTTATCTTTGATAATTTATTATCAACTTATAATTTGTTGGAAGTTCTACATCGACTAGAGATAAGTCCAATTTACAATATATATAAATATATATATATATATATATATATATATATATATATATATATATATATATATATATATATAGACGTACATATATATGTGTACATATATGTATACATATATATACATATATATATATATATATATATATATATATACATATATATACATATATATGTGTATATATATATATATATACATATATACATATATATACATATATATATATATATATGTATATATATACATATATATACATATATGTACACATATATGTATACACATATATGTATATATATGTATATATATACACATATATATATATATATATATGTATATATATGTATATATACATATATATACATATATATATATATGTATATATATATATATATATGTACACATATATATGTACGTGTATATATATATATATATATATATATATATATATATATATATATATATATATATATATATATATATGGATGCAAATCTGACCTTAAAAAGTTAGTTTTGTGTGGTTGACTTAGGCTTAAAATCTATTTCTTAATATGGTATGAGAGTCATGGGTTAGGGTAAATCTTTGCAAAATTTGTTATTTGTTAGGTCTATTAGGCTGATATGAGACCATCCACTAGTGTCTAATTCCGCGTCCGAAATGTATATGTCTCGACATGAGAGGATGTGTTGGACGTTCCACGTCAACTGGAGATAAGGTTAATTTGCAATATATAAGTAAGTATAAACCTCACCTTACAAGTCAATTTTGTGGGTTGAGTTGGACTTAAAAAGTCCACTTCTTAATGACATTAGGAAATAAATAAGGATAAGGAAATATGTATTAAAGATGGAGAAGAAGAAGAAGGAGGAATAAACACAATAAGCATAAGAGGAAAACCAAAGGAAGAAGAAATAAAAAAGTTTGAGGGACATTAACAAGGGATGTACTCAAAGAAATGGAAGAAGAGATTAAGAAACATTTAAATATATAAATCTTTAGATTATAAAACATTCATCGATTCCTTTAGAATATTCTCTTATCCAAGAGATACATGAGATGTTGGTAAACAAATTTAAATATTTAAAAAGACACATGAACAGTTATTAACTAACACGTATTACTTTAAGTGCATTTGATGGTTATAACTACTTCATATTTCTCCTCCTTGTTTTTAGGAATCATATGTGCTCCTACTAACCAATTCCGGGTTTCTCCTTAAATTTAGGAACTATGCATATGTCTTTTTTAAACCACCAATGTACTAAACTTGATTATGAGTTAACCAAATGTTAAACATTTGATTGAAGTATAATTAGTCTTATAATTACACTTATGATATTTTTTCTTTTAAAACTTAGTTGGTGATGTTTCCATTCCCTTGATCATGGATGTAGGCTATTAAAGTTTCTGCTAAAATACCTTTTGAAGATTAAATAAATTCATTTTTCTTAGATAACTTTGAGAGTCTTCATAGTGTTCTACTTTTTTGGTTCCTATCTTCAGTTAGTTTTTCAAATTATGAATCCTCTTTGCTCTTATCCTTTGAGAGTTCCTTTCAAAAGTAATGTGTTCTCCATGACTCTTTCCAATCTATTATTTTATTTTATTTTGTTACTTGTTCTTATTTCTACTTAGCTTTTCCTTTACCGAACTGATACATAGATGCTTCCGCTAAGATATTATGTTCTTCTATGGAGTTCTTTTTCTCTAAACACATTATTAGTTAATCAAGATTCTCCCATTCCCATAATATTATCATATAATCCAAAATCATTTTCTGATGGCGAGAACTTTAGCCAAACTGATAATATTCCTTGTACATGATATCTTATTTGTTGTTGGATCTTTATATGAAAGTGTCACATCCACACTGAATCTCACTGATGGAGCACCATATGTTTAATAGATCTTTTTGAGAAGTGCAAAGTGGATACTTAGTATCTATAGTCTTACTTGAGTAAGTATTAAATAAGCATCTCTCGTACAATATATTTAGTTGGATACGATTGCAACACCCTTATATTATATATATATATATATATATATATATATATATATATATATATATGAGAGATTGCAAAATGTTACACCGTCACTTTATAAAAATAGTAAACTTCGTAAATTTAGTTATTAAATTGTAATTTTTCATCATCATGATTATTTATTTCAATTTTCATTAAAATTAAATAATAATTATAATATTTTGAAAAGTATATATTAATTATTCAATTAAAAGTATAAAACTTGATAAAAGTTAGTCTAACGAAAAATTAAAAAATGCAACTTACATTAATTGATATACCATAAATAAATTTGATCAACAGTGCAATTTTAATCAATCTAATGTTGAATTACAAATATATGTAACTCGTATATCAAATTTTGTAAATAATGAGAACAATAAGAAAGTAGTCAAATTATGCATAGTATAATATATTGTATCAATGCGATTTCATCTGTTGACATATTATATACTTCTACTCATTTTTTATTAAAATTTGTTAGTAAATATTCACTTTTAATCCATTTTCAACAAGTGGGTATTTATTTGATCTGTTTGTATATTTTTGTGGATGACCATAATATTTATGTAACTTTGTTATCCATATATTATGAGATGAAAATTGTTGATAACTAAGGTGAGAGATCTTCTAAAGCAATGTGACAATATATTTTTCACCCATGATATATTTTAATTAATTAGCATAAACTACTTTTCGTAGAGTAATTGTCTAGAAGTCGCATACGATTCGCGTTTACTGTATATATGAAGAGTAATACAAAATTAAACGTCACATAAGGCTAAAATGTTAAATAAACTTTGTTACGTAAAAGTGTTGCCACCTTATTAAAAATGATTAAATATTAATATCATCCATTTTTTTTAAAATATACCTCCACTAGCAAGACAATACGAGTGGGCAAGAAATTCGAACACCACTCATGTATTCTATCGATATGCTTTGGCCAATTTGTGACGCTATGTTCTATCATGGGACAAAAATTGACCCCACCGTATCGCTTCTTCATTGGTAAGTAGAAAGACCCTTTTCAGAACAGGCGAATTTTGCCTCGATTACTTTCTCTCTATTGGAATGCCGAGAAAGGGATTCTTGGACCAACATTTTCTCCGATCTTTTACTACTTCACGTTCTTTAACAAACTCTACCTCCATTTCTACCCTTAGAAAACCAAGAACTTGTACTAATATGGAATTAATACTAAAGATTTTAGACTCAAACTTACTTATAGAAAATCTTTTTCAATAAAAGTATTTATCATATTAATTAGAACGAAAGGGATCTTTTTGTGTTATATTTTAAATTAATTATGTATTTAAGAGTTTCTCAGAAGACCGTAAAAAGTTATTCGACGTAAATTTATGTTGATCAGTAAATGGTTTGAAGCAGATTAATTAAATCTTTTAAATTTAATTTTCTATAAGTTTGTGGTTCCAAGTCAAAAACACTTTAAATTTGTATTTGACTATTTTTATACTCTTATATTATATTGTTGTAAGGTTTTGGTTAAATTCTTATATTGGAGAGTGTGGGTGTATTAGGGACAAAGAACATGAGAGCACTGACCTAACTTAGACAAAAAATTCAGTGGTGCCGAATTAGATTTTTTATAGATAAATTAGTTTTTTTTAATTAAAAAATCTTCATTTCATCTACTGAAAACAAATACACATAATAGTAAAATGCAAAAAAAAAAAAAAAACTACCATTCACTATCATGTTATAAAATAATTATAAAAAATTGTTATTAAATGTCAAAAATTACCTAATATAAAATAAATCAAAGTAATTGAAGTAATATCCAAAATTAGTTATAAATAACATATAAATATAAATATAATTTTAAATTATATGTAATAATATTTAAATATAATATTAAAATACATATAAAAATTAAAATGAAAAAAGTTTGGGGGAGTCGTAGCTCCCCTCAATCCTAATCAAGGGTTGTCCCTGCATGGGAGAGTTGTATATGTTTTGTACAAATTTTTACATAATGTTATTCTCTAATTATCATTAGACAACGATCATTATTTTTCTCTAGTTTTTTTACTTTACAAGTTATATTCTTGTGTTGATCTTGTTTCTTTATTGGTAAGGTCATTCTAAGGGGTAAAGATGGTGACGTTGTTCATGATGACGTGTTTTCCCCATTAGAATGGTATAAAGAGCTTATGGTTTGGTAGGATATTCTTAGTATGCTTCATGGTTGCAGCTTAGTATGTGATCCTCCACACCACACTAGGGCGAAATGGGCCTTTAACGTCACCATTTTAATGTCATACCAATAAACATCTAACGTAAAAAATGACTAGTGACGTTTTTTGTAAATAAAATGTCAAAATTGACCCCGGCCCCCTTGAACCATAACGTCAATTGCCTATTTATCATTGGCTGCAGGTCTCCGTCATTATTTGATGTCAGCCCCACTATACCCCGACGTCAATCGAGTATGATTAGTTGAACCCTGACGTCAAAATGCTTTATTATCAAACAACGAAGAGCGCGATACCCGTTTTAGTGTAATGTTCTTTCGTGTTTCACTTCCCCACCAGTGTAGCGACCTTCGTAACGTAAACGAAGGTGAGTTTTGGTATGTTTAAACTCAAAGTTGTGTTAATTTCTTGCTTCCCTACCATTGTTCTTGTGTTTTGAATCGAATGTTTATGGATTTTCAAATACTTTTAGGCTCCAAGACTCCCTTTATAGCAACGACGGCGACGATCAACTAAGGTGAGTTAGGTTCAATTGAACTTAAATGTGCGGTTTGTGGATGTTTTTGACCGAATATTCTGCATTTTGAAGGCTCGTTTGGGGCGGCGCAACATCTCTCGTGGGCCACCTCTCTAGCAATAGTGAGAAGGTTGTTGAAATCTCCTAAATATCTTTAGAATAATCATAAATATAATTGATCTTTATATTTGTTATGAATATCTAAAAATATTTGGAGAGATATATCCAGTTTCAAAACTATTTGACAAAAATAGTTTGTTGAAAATTTCTGATATAAATAAATAAATAAATTACTTTAAGATATGTGATAAATTATCACCAACTAATATTTGAATTAATTTTCCAAATTAGCCTGTTGTAATCTTCTCAAATTATCTTCTAAACAATTACAAATAAATTTATCTTTAGTGGAGGGTATTTTGGGAAGGTTTTAAATATCCTCCAAAAATTAATATAGTTTACGATAATATTGTAAGTTATCTAAAATGACAATAATAACATGGGTTTTAATATTTTTGTACAAAGGTTTAAGACCTCAGCAAATTATAATACAAATTTTATTACGTTAAATATTAAAGTTTTCATTTACCCCTCTGTTTCATTTTCAGTTTCGCTCTCATCTATCTCTCTGAACGATTTCGTCTCGCGTTTTCACACAAAAGAGTTTCGTTCACAAATTTTATTTCAGAACCCTAGAAATAGTTCAAGGTTCCCTTACTTCGATCAAAAAGTTTTCAACTGTCCAAGTGGAGTGGTGGGTGGTGAAGGTGTGGTGGTGGAAGGTCGTTGAAGTGGTTGGGGTGTTCGTCCTTGAAGACGCGTTGGGCTCATTACTTCTGTGTTAGAGTTGTTGGCTCTGACAGGCATTGCAAGGGCGAGGGTGTTGTCTTGTGAAATAATCTGGTAAGTTCACGAAACCCTTATATTCTCATAGGTTTATTGATAATCTGAAAGTTTATTAAGGGTAATAATTTGATGGTGATGTATTTTGTGAGTAGGGATGTTTTTGCTGCCCATTACTTGTTTGATGAAATTCCTAGGCTGAATACTATTTTGGAATTTGATTATCTTTCGAAAGTGTGTTAATCTGTGACCAAAATTTGCATTCCCACCTTTAAATTGAGGGAGTGCACTTCACTTCAGCCTTCTCACTATTACGTAAGTCTGCCACTTTTAGTTGTAGTCGACATACATTTTAGTTTTGCTTTGTCTTGCTTGATTTAGATCATCTAAGACAAGAAATGTCTCTGTGGTTTTGATTTTAAAAATATTGTTGGTTGCTTAAGTATCTATAAAAGTAGTTATATTGTTATGCTTTATTTGTTAATAGAGGTGTTTTGATTGTATAACTCTATGTTGAAGCACTAAACTTTTCAAGTAGATTCATTACTGGATAGTGTAAAATGGGATGACAAAGGTTTTGTAAATAAAGAAGCAGTTGCCACATCGAAAGGCCACTCTTTATAGCTGATCAAGATCGACATTGTGGACCAAAGGGGAGACATCTAATAAAAAGTACATGTAAGAGGTAACTAAAAGCAAATAAAAAGTACATGTAATTGCCATGTTTTGCTGGAGAGAAAATGCAGCAACATTCAAACTGTTTTGGGTTATTTGTTACAGGATGAAGGAAATAATTTGGCAATAATCTCTTTGTATGCATTGGAGTCAACAATCTCACAACAGAAAACATAGTTAACTGGAGAATATGAGAAGCCTTCATGGAAAAAGCGATTATTGCTTAATGATAAATTGTTGTGTTCCAAAATCAATTTGGTATAACTTGGCATGTTATTATGTTGAGTTTGAATTTAAAAGAGAAAAATTGATCCATTTTTACCTGTTTGTCCCAAAAATATCACATTCTACATGATTTTCAGTTATTAATAAGCCTTGTAGCCGATCCCATTGCCTCTGGATAAGATACCTTTTAACACCACTTTTATTATGCTTCACTTTTCTTGAAGGTACAATATGGATTAAACGGTTGTTTTTTTATGATCTCAGATTGTAACTTTATCTTTCTACTTGCAGGGAAGAGGCAAATGAGTTATGTCAAACACTAGAGAATAATGAGGACAAGTCACATACTGCTTCAGCTAAGTTTATCATATTTGTAAATTTCCCTCATGATATTGTGTCCATTTATCATATTTAGTTGATTTTCTTTAGCATATTTTACCATCATGAGTTTAAAAAGGTACAGATGAAGCATTTGAACCATTTTAGTCAACTTTATCAGTAAATAGTATGAGCAAGGCAGTCAAAGTGATGGAGATACAGACAGTGCTGGTGACCTGAAGGGTAGTGGTGATGGACAACATATAGCTTTAGGAGTAAATTCAGAAGGTGAGCGAAGACCTGATAGATCAGTAGTAAGTAATGATAGCACAAAATCTGATTTTGCATTAGATGATCATGATGTTGCTGAGGTTGACATTCCATGGGAGGAAATCTCACTCGGGGAGTGTATAAGACTTGGTATTAACTGTACTTTGTTATATAAGAATTGATTACATTCTTTTCTTAG
The DNA here is from genome assembly GCF_037176805.1 of Vigna unguiculata. NCBI lineage: Eukaryota > Viridiplantae > Streptophyta > Magnoliopsida > Fabales > Fabaceae > Vigna > Vigna unguiculata. The sequence continues at coordinate 34,067,397 of NC_140795.1, read as the reverse complement.
ATGGTAAGTGCTACTTATCTAGTTTTGCATGTTTGACATGCAGAATCATATGGGGAGGTGTATCGTGGTGAATGGCGTGGAACAGTGAGTTTCTTATATTCTTGAACTTGAATCTATTGATTGTGTTATTTTCACTAAAGCATGTGGTATGCAACTTTATTATGCTTTTTTCAAAATGAGATGAACAATGTCAAGACTTATTACTGATGCACTTGCACACCTGGGTATGTGCTACCATCTATTAAATGCATTTTTTTTATGAATTGAATGTGTTTGTGACAATGCCAAGAATTCTCTGGGCTTTAGTTGCATTTTGATCTGAACAAAATAATTTTTTTGCTATATTTACTGCTAGCTTACTTCCCATTTTATTATTGTCGATATTGTTAGGATAATTTTCTGCTATGTTATAGATTATAGAATTATTACACTGACAGTTCATTTCTGCTCTTTGGTTCGTAGGAAGTTGTTGTAAAGAGGTTTCTAGATCAAGATATATCTGGTGAATCACATGAGGAGTTCAAAACTGAAGTATGCGTCATCTCTACTTCCCCATTGTATTTCTTTTGGATTGTTTACTATTTTTTAGTGATATCTAGTGGTTTATTTTTTCAGTTGCTTTCATTGGTTTTTTGTGTGCTTTACCTTCTTAACCGCATATAATAAGGCTTCAAATATTTTTTAAGACTACCAAACTATTTACTTTTCTAGTCTAATTTGAAAATTATAGTATACTTCAATTAGCATGGATTTTAGCTTTTGCTTTAAAATGAGTATTGGTTCAATTTAATTTCCGCTATGTTTACATACAAATTTTCAAATTTATTCAAATCCTAATTCTTTAGGTGAAATTTAAAAGTTTTCTGTGTAGAACACCCTAAAGATATTGAGAGCATTAAGAAGACGAGACATAAACACGAAGACAAAGAAATAAAATTTCATTAATAATCCAAATTAGAGATTCAAGGATTAGAATTATATTGAAATTCACCCAATCCTAACAAAAAGGGTAAAGCTAGACACATGGAAAGTAGAAGCAAAAATAAAGAGAAGGTTTATATTGAAATGCTTTATTCTTTTAAAACTTCAATTTCTCTTCTTTATTTCTTAACTAAAATTATAAACAAAATATTGAGAAATAAATGAAAATCCCAACTAAATTTTACATAATATCTCTTTCACACTAGTTTTCTAAAATTTGTTTTGTTCAAAGCAAACTAATTTAAAATTCAACATAAGTAGCTTAAAACCCCTTTAAATATAAAAAAATGAGATAATCCAAGAGATTATCTATTTTCTAGCTTATTTATTGATGATAATATATTGTATTTCTCCTCTGTTACAAGTAATGTCTTTTCTAATGAAAATTTTTCTGTGATTAGAGCTAGTTTCTGTGATTTTCATCAAGTTAATGTATATTTTTACTTTGAATGCCAACATCTATTCTATAAATTAAATTCGAGAAAGCTTATGATGTTAATTTCAATAGGTCAAAATAATGAAAAGATTGAGGCATCCAAACGTTGTTCTCTTCATGGGAGCAGTAACTCGACCTCCAAATCTTTCAATTGTTATTGAATTTCTTCCCAGGTACTTCAAATTCTTGATTTGATTTCGCAGTGATTCTTTCGTTATATGGGATTGTTTAATGTGAAATTTAAAATTTTTTCATTTTTATTAATCCAGTGATGCAAATGAGCCTGAGTCTTCTATGGGTACAAGATGATCATCTGGTGGTAGCAACATTTAGGGTGTTGATGATGTTTTTTACGATGAAACTATTTTAGTGTATTATGAACTTTGAGTAAGTATGGATTAAGTTGTAATTATTTAAATTTAAATTGCTTTTATGTTAATATGTTGATTTTGAGAATCAAAAGTTCTAATGATATATATTTGAGCACTTTGGTTGAAGTATTTGATTGAAGTTTACAAAAAAATATTGTTGATATAAAAATATAAGTACCTCAAATGGTGACATATATTGTCAAGTATAGTAGGAAATTCTAATTACAAACAAAATATTGTTTTTTATGATATTTGAATAATGCAAGAAAAATACAGTAATAAATCCACAAATTAAATAATACAAACGAAACAGGTTTTATAATCCTCAAATTGAGGAGGGTATTAAGCCCCACAAAAAAAAAATGAAAAACATGAGTTTTGGAATTAAATAGGTTTATGGAAATAAAGGAGGTTTTAAACCTCCACAAAATAATAGTCATGAATAGGAGAGGTTATAACCCTCCATTAAAAAACTTCCACAATATAAACCTAGTACCAGGGGTTGTAGAAAACTTCCACAAATAACTTGTGGGAAACTTATTTGTGGAGGTTTGAAAAACCCCTGCAAAATATTTTGTGGAGGGTAAAAACCCACGCTAAACGAAATTAAAACCTCTGCAATTTAGCTTCTTTTTTTTGTAGTGAATCTAATATCTTTAAGATATATTTGTTTGCTATGGAGATCTAAAGAGATTAAAGAAGATATTGTCATATTTAAAAAGATTTGATAATTATAATCTTTTGATATTTTATGAAATAATTAAAAAAGATAATTATTTAAAAATATCAAATAAAATATCTAAAGATATTTTTTCCAAATTATCTTTTATCATAAATATTATGAATTATCAATGCCCTTTTTTCTAGAAAACGATATAGAAAATTGCAAGGTCCAATTTTCGTTGCTTAGTCAAACTTTTTCATTTTTTCAAGCTTTTTTTGCCTTCTTCATGCAATGCTTAGCTTGGATTTTTGTGATTTTGATAGTTTTCTATTCTTAGATTTATCTTTAGGTGTCATGAAGTTTTAATCAATTTATTTTCACACCTTCATGAGCTCAACTTTGATGCAGCTACACTAACACACCTCAAAATATCCAAATAATATTTATGCAACTAAAAAGCTATTTTGAACATGTTTTTATATCTCATGCTCAATAAGACAATATTTTAAAGCACAAAAACCAAATTAAGAATCCAATGTTAAAGGCTAAATTAGGGTATAAATATGAACTCATCTAAGGTTTTGAAGCCACTTCCAACATCGTTCAAAAGGTTGAGGCATTTGGATATAGGATTAGTTTTTGATTTCCATATACTTATATCGGGCACTTGTGTCTTGATTACATTATAATTTGATTGAGTGAACCAGTATAAAAACAATTGTGCAGTCTTCTTTCCCTCATCTCACACTCTTTGAAACTCTTTAAAAAACTAAAGAAAACTAAGCAATTTGATATTTGGTGTGATTTAATGCGTTCTTGTGTAATCTGGGGCTTTATACTTGTTATAAATACTGATTGGAACAAGTCTTATATGTAAAAGATTGTTGTTTCAGTTGAATTCGCGAATTCTACATTCTGCATAATTCTCCAGTATTTTAGCCGACTGATTTGTCTTTTTAATCGAATGTTTCATGGCATCAAGAACAATTTAGTCTGTTGTTTTAAATTTTAATCGACTGAAAGTGTACTGGTCTGCTGCATTTACATCCAAACTTTCTAGTCTATTAGATTCAATTGAAAAGATTATAAAGCCAATTCAACCCCCCTTCTTGGCTAAACTCACCATTTCAAAACTAACAATTTATATATTATAATTTTATTTAAACATTGAGCAAACGTAAGTTCTTATTTGAGATTTATTACAAATGATTAAACTTTTAATCGTTTGTATTATTTAATCGTTTGTATTAAATCTTAAATTTTCTATCAAATAGTTTGAAAAACTTATGTTTCATAATTGGCTACAATGTGTACATCGAGGTTTATGCATAAATTTGATAAAATTTTGATTGAGGCAATTTTGTGTTGTTCTTTGCATGTATACTTGATTGTGAGTGATCACTTTCATTTTGTGTACTTCAGAGACCAATGCAAAATGCTGTCAAAATTTTGTCAAATTTATAATGTTTGACTTCTTCGTATACATGTTACCAAATTATGAAAACTATTTTTTTTTATGAGTAAGGTCTTGCCTCGTGAGAGTTAAAAGTTTGAGAGTGATGGAGTTTTTTTATGAACATAGTATGGAACGAAGCTTGATGAATGACTATTGTAAGACCCGTAGGATTTAATTAATTAAATTATTAATTAATTAATAAATGCGGGTAGTAGAAACCTTTGTGATATTAAATATTAATTGGTATGATGTGGAAAAGTACTAGCTCAAATGGTTGAAAGTACTTAATTGTGTGAGAGGACTTGGGTTCAAGTCCTACGTATGCCAATTGTGTGTATATGATTTATTATTATTTTTGATAATATACTTGAGTATGTTGAGTGATGGTATAATAATAGGATCATAATAACTATAATGTTAAAGGGCAAAGGAAAACCTAGTGTAAGGAGCAGCCGAGGGGGCTGGAAAGAATAGTATAAAACCTCAATTCAATGACCATTAAGTAGGTATAAAAGGTTGATTTTTGTTTTTGCTATTCTCAATCGAATTTTGTGTGTTGTGAATTTCATAATAACTGTGATGATACTATGAATGGGTTCAATGGATGTTTGCAAAGACTTTTTATGCTTTTGGGATGAATGGGGTGAGGGTTTTGGTACAGGATGATTGTTTAGCGTTAAGTTCTAAGTTTTTGGTGATTCAAATGTGATTAAAACATGTTCATATGGTATGATCGTTGATATAGATTGAATGGTACTGGTTGAATTGTATATTGGCTTGGTTTTGGTCGATTTCAGGTGTGAATAAGGGAGTACCTCTACAAATTTCGCCTAAGCGAGTCACTCTCGCATAAGCAAAAATTGCAGAATCGTGTTCCTGGTTTTGGTTCGAGCGTTCGCTCAGGCGACCAAAGTTCATGTTGAGCGACACGTCCTCTCGCTCAGGCGAGAATGGCTCGCCCAAGCGAGGTCGTGATGAAACAGGTCACGTCTACTGTTTGAATCCTCGTTCAGGCGACGGGTTGTGTGTTTGAGCGAGCGAAGGTCTCGCCTAGGCAAGAGATCGTGGGGAGCCAATCTTTCGCACCCGTTTAGGCAAGGAAGTCTAGCTTGAGCGAGACAACGACACTCAGTTGGGCGAAAGCTCCTAACTTAAACGAGAAGGGTTAGGATTCATGCTTGTGGGTACAGGTTGAGATACTTTGTTTGATATTTCCTAAATTGTGGGAATTGTGTGCATGGGTTTGTAATGTTTGGGTTAGGATCTGGTATGTGCTTGGCTTGAGTCGCAAGCGAGGAGTTCGTGATGGGTGGACCGTATGTGGAACGTGAACGGCTTAGTTCACCGAAGGTACTCTTGTTGGGATGAGTGAGCGAGGGAGTTCATCTCATGCTCAACTTGAGAATGCTATGAGCGAGGGAGTTCATAGTAGGAAAGGCAGGTATGGGGGTCCGGGTCCGTGTGAGGAGTTCCGATGACGGGCGAGGGAGTCTGTGAAGCAGGACTACGAGCGGGATAGGCTCGTAGGTTGGACCATGAGCGAGGAGGGTCGTGGAAGCACATGAAGTCCCAAGATTAAGAATGCATGCATGAACTCATAATGGTTATGAGTGGGGAAAATGGGTATTTTATTATAAATGGTTGAATAATTATGAATTGTCGAGTGGGATTACTTCATATTTATTTATATCTTTGTTCATAGCTCACCCTATCTGTTTGTGTGTGGCGATGATCGAGTAACTTGTTATCCAGGAGTTGCATAGTGGCGTAGAATGGGGAACAATTACATGGGACTTTTATAAATACTTTTTTATTTAATTTTCATGTAATTTAATTACTGCTTCAGATTTCCAAATTGTAAAAGTTAATTATGAGTATATTTGACTAATTATAGTGGTTTGTTATTAAACTTTAAGGTTTTAAAATTTGTCCCGTTTTTGGGAAGTGGATTGATAATAAATGAGGTATTTATTTCTAATTTGTTTAATTTTTTTTTTAAGTAATATCCTACTAGGATGTTACAGTTGGTATCAGAGCAAAAGTTTTGAAAATATTTTAAATATTTTGGGGCTTTTGGGGTGTGAGCTTATCGTTTGACTAATTGTTGTTTTTGAGTTGAATGTTGTAAAGGTGTGAGTGGATTTTCTTAACCAAGTGAATTGATTCTTAACTGTTGAAATGTGGCGTATTCAAGCTATGGCTGGTAACTGGAAGAGAAGGAATGGAAACGGTGCTGATGACATCGCAGAGGCTATTGACCAGATGGTGGATGCGATGCAGCTGCTGGTAGCAGCGTAGCCCAGGGTAGTGATTGCGCCAATCAGGGTGCCAAATGTGGAAGATTTCCTACGACACAAGTTAGTAGAGTTCACTGGAAAAGCCTCTCCTGACGAAGCGGATGCATGGCTTCGCAAATGTTAGAAGATTTTTAATGTGATGAACTCTACGGATGAGCAGAAGCTCATGTGTGCCACTTATTTCTAGAATGATGACGCCGAGTACTGTGGGCGGGAATGCAGCAGCAAATGCAGACCCGAGAAAAACAGGTGGACTGGACCAACTTCAGGACTTGTTTCCTAGAGAAATACTTCCCTGACATGGCTAGATAGGACAGGGAAGCTGAATTACTCGCACTGCAACAAGGGGACATGACAATGCAGGAGTATGTGAACAAATTTGAGCATCTGGCGAGATACTACTCGCAAGCCAATACCGAGGAATGGAGATGCCTAAAGTTTGAGCGAGGACTCAAATATGAGCTGAAGAAGGTGATAACGCCTTTGAGGGAGAAAAGATTCCCAGTCTTGGTGGAACATGCCAAGAGTGTTGAGCACCTGGAGAAGGGCCCTGGTCTAGTTATTCAACATTAGAGCAATGTCGTAGAGCTAGGCAGATGAAGAAGCCTTACAGCCGTCCCCCTACCAGCTCTGGAAATTTTAAATGTTTCCAATGTGGGGGAGCACACTTGAAGAGGAATTGACCTTAGTTGAAGATTCAAACCAGTGGACAAGGGAGCAGTCGTCGATGCTTCATATGTGCCTAGATAAGAAGATTAGTGTGACGAAGAAACCATCAGCCCCTAGATCAGAGAGACCTAGAGCTGTTGGAAGGATCTTTGCTATGACCACTACAAAAGCTACTTAATCAGGTAATCTAATACTACAACCTTGTTTACTTGTGGGACATGAGGTGCTTGTATTATTTCACTCTAGAGCAACACATTCTTTTATTTCTGATGCATGTGTGGTGAAACTGTGCTTGGAGAAATGTGACTTGGACTGTGAGTTGCTGGTTTCAACTTCATCTTCGGGTCAAGTGACTACCAGTTCGGTCTGTGTTGGGTGTTCGATTAAAGTGGCAGGTCGCAGATACAAGGTGAACCTGGTGTGCTTGCCTCTAAAGGGATTGGACGTTATATTGGGGATGGACTGACTGTTTAATAACCACATCATGATCGACTGTGGACAACACAGTTTGGTATTCTCAGAACATGTAAGGTTAGAGTTAATCTCAACTTAGGAGGTATTGAAGGAACTACAAGGAGGGGCCACATGTTTTACGGTGGTGGCCAAACCAGAGAAGAAAACTGCTTCAGAGATGATCCAATCCATACAGGTGGCCAGTGAATATGCGAATGTTTTTCTGGATCAAGTGCTAGGATTGCCGCCGAGTCGAGACATCGACTTCACCATTGATCTAATTCCTGGTGCAAGTCTAGTGTCTATGGCTCCATACAGAATTGCACCTATAGAGCTGGCAGAGCTCAAGAAGCAAATTGAGGAGTTATTAGAAAAGCAGTTTATCCGACCAACTGCATCACTATGGGGAGCTCTAGTCTTATTGGTGAAAAAGAAGGATGGGAGTTCGCAACTTTGTGTGGATGATGATTGTTTAGGGTTAAGTTCTAAGTTTTTGGTGATTCAAATATGATTAAAACATGTTCATATGGTATGATCGTTGATATAGATTGAATGGTACTGGTTGAATTGTATATTGGATTGGTTTTGGTCGATTTCGGGTGTGAATAAAAGAGTACCTCTGCAAATTTCGCCCAAGCGAGTAACTCTCGCCTAAGCAAAAATTGCAGAATCTCGTTCTTGGTTTTGGTTCGAGCATTCGCTCAGGTGACCAAAGTTCATGTTGAGCGACATGTCCTCTCGCTCAGGCGAGAATGCCTTGCCCAAGCGAGATCGCGACAAAAAATAGGTCACATCTTTCGTTTGAATCCTCGTCCAGGCGAGGGGTTGTGTGTTTGAGTGAGCAAGGGTCTCGCTCAGGCAAGAAGGTCTCGCCTAGGCAAGAGATCGTGGGGACCCACTCTTACGCACTCGTTCAAGTGAGGAAGTCTAGCTTGAGCAAGATAGAGGTGCTTAGTTAGGGAAAGCTCCTAGGTTAAGCGAGAAGGGTTAGCATTCATGCTTGTGGGTACATTTTGAGCTAGTTTAATTGATATTTCCTAAATTGTCGGAATTATGTGCATAGGTTTGTAATGTTTGGGTTGGAAGGACTAAGTCCATAGGATCTGGTATGTGCTTGGCTTGAGTCGCAAGCGAGGAGTTCGTGATGGGTGGACCGCATGTGGAACGTGAAGGGCTTAGTTCACCGGAGGTACTCTTATTGGGATGAGTCAGCAAGGGAGTTCATCTCATGCTCAACTTGAGAATGCTATGAGCGAGGGAGTTCATAGTAGGAAAGCCGGGTGTGAAGGTCCGGGTCCGAGCGAGGAGTTTGAATGACGGGCGAGGGAGTCCGTGAAGCAGGACTACGAGCGGGATAGGCTCGTAGGTTGGACGACGAGTGAGGAGGGTCGTGGAAGCACATGAAGTCCCAAGATTAAGAGTGCATGCATAAACTCATAATGGTTATGAGTAGGGAAAATGGGTATTTTATTATAAATGGTTGAATAATTATGAATTGTCGGGTGGGATTACTTCATATTTATTTATATCTTTCTGCATAGCTCACCCTATTTGTTTGTATGTGGCGATGAGTGGGTAACTTGTTATCCGGGAGCAGATGATGTTATAGGTGAGCCAGGAGCTTCATAGTGGCGGAGAATGGGGAGCAGTTACATGGAACTTTTATAAATACTTTTATTTAATTTTCATGTAATTTAATTGCTGCTTTGGATTTCCAAATTGTAAAAGTGAATTTTGAGTATATTTGACTAATTATAGTGGTTAGTTATTAAACTTTAAGGTTTTAAAATTTCTCGCGTTTTTGGAAAATGGATTGATAATAAATAAGGTATTTATTTCAAATTTGTTTAATTTTTTTTGTTTTAAGTAATATCCTACCGAGATGTTACAACTATTGCATTAGTGAAGGGTATGAAAAGGTGGTATATGAGTTTTTGCAATATGCTCAAGAACACACAATCTCTGTTATCGGGACATATTTTTGTCCTTGTGTTCGTTGTCTTAATCAAATACGTTAGGACTTGGGCATAACACATTATCATCTATTCCTCTTCGGCATAAGGAGAAGTTATACAATTTGGATTTGCCATGGAGAAGTATTACACAAGTCTACGACATCACGAGGAACTGATTATATAGACGAATGGATGAGTAATCATTTAGAAGACATGGTACGTGAGGGTGGATAAGAAAATTTTGGAAAAACTCATGTATATGATTCTCTTAAGTCCGATTTAGAGTGTCAATACCCAATTTCATTCGGGTTAACAAATAAAATAAAATAAAAAATGTTATTTAGTTAATGGTAAATAAAAAAAAGATGAAAAAAAGAATAAAAGCAAAAAAGAAGAAGGAAGAACCAATTTGTTTTTAATTATCACACTCTTTCACATGAGCCTACCACCCAACATATTTTCGTCCTCACCCTTTGTTTTTCTACCCTTTGTTCCTGATAAAGAAAATAGTGATATGATTATAATAATTAGAAGTAATATCTCTTCTAATTATTAGAATCAATATTACTAATGATGATTGATATTGTGCTCTAATTTGCTGTTATTTGATTCCTGTAGTGTGATATTATGATGACCAATTCCTTCCTTATATTGTTAATTACAATCAAGCTAGGATTGCATTAATATTGCAATGTGTGGATATAAATACATAGTTTGTCATATGAAAAATGATCGAAAAAAATATTCTTTCCACTTCTCTTGTTCTTTCGTGTTACCACTCACACATACACACCTCATTTTTATCTCTCTTTAAAAAAAACATATTAAAGGAGGTAAAAAAAAGAAAAAAGAAGAAAAAAGGTAGTTGTAATGTAAAGAAAAAGAGAGTGAGATTAATAGAGAGGAAAAGGAATTGAAGACTTTGGAAGGTATGCCACTCCTAATTTTTTTTTCTTTTTTTCTTTTGATTTGTGGATTCTCAATTTTTATGTATTTTGTTTTTCTTTTTTACACATAACTTTGGCATTTTCTGCTAGGTACATTATTTATACTATTTACAAATATTTTACTCTAAAAATCATAAAAAATATTTTTCCTTATTTCATTTTCTGTTGAAATTTTGTTTTTTTACTAATATATATATATATATATATATATAAACAAAAAATAAAAAATATTTTTTGTTTATTTTTTGTGTTTGTTTGGTCATTTGTGTCGCATGACACCTATTTCCAAATTATTCAAAATACAAAAAATTTAAATATAAAGGTTTTTCAAAATTATCAAAAAATTTAAATCATTTTCCAAATAGTTTTCTGAATAGTTTTTATAAGGTTTAATCATGCCCTTGGTTCCCATTTTGGAGGCAAAATCTCAATTTGGTACCCATATTTCTAAAAGTCTCAATTTGGTTTCCTTTTTTGTTAAAAAGTCTCAAATTTGCCTTTTCTGTTAAGTATGGCTAGACGATGTTAGATGAACAATGACATGGCAAGGTTGACCAGTGTTTGAACAATGACGAGGTAGGGAGATTGGAATGGAAGGGGAATTTTTTTTTAAATAATAGGTAAGATAATTTAGGTTTAGGGTTTTTAAATTACCTAGGGAAATTTTTTTAAAAAAATAATAGATTACTGAAATTAGGTTTAGGGTTTTAAAATTAGAAACGTTGGGAAAATTTCGGGATTGTGTGATTGGAAGCTTTTTTTAGTACGCTCCTCTGTTTGGTTGCCATTGTGGTCACTTATTGGATTGCTCTATGATTGGATTGGTCATTGATTTCAATCAGTCGATCATTCTTAGGTGAGTCGCTTTCCCTATTTTGGTTCAGTGCTTATGTTTTGTGCCTTTTGGTGATGTTGTTGCAAAATGTGCTTTTTGGAAAGCAAATGTTAGTTTTGTCGGTCAATAATAGTGTATTATGGAATATTGTGCTTATTTCAGTATGGGTTTGTGTCATGCCATGTGCTCCTTTCTTTTTTTGTTATGGTCCCCCCATTTGAAAGTGATATTATGTGTTAGTGTATTTGTATTTTAAAAATTGTTTAATCTTTGTCGGTATTTGAATATTATATAGGTGTAGTTTGTGAATATTATAAATGGAGGACAAAAAGTTTGATGTAATGTTCCATCACGGAGGGAAGTTTGTGAATGCGGGGAAACTTATATATGATAATGGGGAAACTTCCATCCTATCTTGTGACCCGAATCGCTGGAGTTATTTTGAGGTGCTAAGTAACTTGAGGGAGATGAGATATGTTGAATTAATTATTTGTGGTATTGTGTGGGAGGTGGTATAATTTTGGAGGATAGGTTAGAGCTTTTAAGTGATGATCGTGGTGTCATGCATATGGTAAACATTGCTAAGCTAAATGGTCAGGTTCATCTTTTTTTGGTGCATAAGATGTGTGATGAACTAGACATAATAGAAATGTTGGAATATAATATTGGAACAACAACCAACAAGAGACATTGCCCCTAGGCACCATCACATCAACCAACCCCTGCACCTCAGCCTTCTACTCAGTCAACCTAGGCACCATCACAAAAACCAACCCCTGGACCTCAGGCTTCTACTCAGTCATCCCAGCCACCATCACAACAACCAACCCCTGCAGCATCACAACCACATTCACAAGCTGCACAACCTTCTACTCCAGCATCACAGCCACATTTTGAACCATCACACCAAGGCATAGCTCGTGGTCCTTCTATGCAATCAAGTGTGCAAACTACTACAACACCAAGGGCTTTTGCTGAACATTCTCAACATGCAATATGTGGGCGTGGAAGAGTAATGATGAGGCCAAAACTAAATGCAAGGAGGGGATACATATGGAAACCATGACTACATCTGTTTTCCTTATTATAAACATTTGTAGCTTTGGTCTATAATTAGCTATTGGGGGACCATTATGTGTAATTGGTTATTGGGGGACCACTTTTTTGTGCATTTCAGTTCTGTAGTAGTGGACCACTTCCTTCACACATCTTAAACATTTACTGCTAAAACACTTTATTTAGATATCCAATTTTGTATTAATATCCAATTGTCATGTGCTGGTCCAATTTAATTTAATTTTTTCCATATGGAATTTAAGTTTCTGTACAAATGCATTAAACCAGTGCATTAAAGGTGTGGTGCAAAATTTGTAAAACTAATACTGATACCATTCATTCATTTTCGAAACCTTACATAAATACCAAAATCTACTGCATTAAAGGTGTGCTGCAATAGAATCTACCCATTGCACTATAATAACACCTCTGGCAGGTCACACACTAATTCTAATTCAACAAAAAAAACACACTAATCATGTTCACTAGAACGCAAACACAGACCACTCCAATCAACACCTTAATCCTTTTTTCTAATGAATTAATACATATTTTGATATCAACAATCACTTCTTGGGCCATTACGACATTCCTTCTCATTTCTTAGGAATTGAAATTGCCACCGACTAACGCTTCATTCGTGCCACTACCAATAGCATTTTCTTCAATCCTCACATTGCAACCAACCTTTTCTTCATTCTTCACATCCCCACAACATTTATTTTGAATCACAACCGTGCTTATAAAACCCCCTTCTCCGATCCCATGCTCAGCAAACTAGCTGAAGTAACTGCACCCACCACACTCTGTACCTCCCCTCTATTGCAAATATACCATTCACGTCTTTATCAACAAACACAAAAACCTTACACAAAAACCATACACAAATTACAAATGAACATTACCTTGAAGTTTGGACAGTCCGAAAATATTTTCCTTTTGTTCTTGGCTGTTTTCGCAGTTCTCAACACAACCTTATCACCACAATAGCAATTGACGTTACATTGATGCTTCTACACCCACCACTACTACAAAATTTGACCCTACGCTTGTGCTTACCTCCAACATTTGAACTTGAACAGGACCCACAATGGGATGGATTCATGATGGAAGATAGGAGAAGAAGAAAAGAAATTTAGGGATTCACAACCACACCTTTTTGTTGGCTTAAATAAAAATATTTTTGCACACCATTCCATGTGTTATTGACACATTTTAGTAACAAAAATCCACCTCAACAACCACAAACGGTGTTTAGCCAAACTTAACAGAAAGGGCAAATTTGAGACATTTTAACAAAAAAGGAGACCAAATTGAGATTTTGCCTCCAAAATGGGGAGCAAGGGCATGATTAAACCTTTTTATAATTAGAACTAAGTGATCCTTAATTTTTCATTATGAATGGAGATACGTAGGAGTAAGGTCAATCCTTGTTAGGTTCACTTCCAACAAAATCAAGTCGTTTTCAAATAGTTTTTTGAATAGTCTTTCTTAAAGAACTACGAAACCCTGATTCTCCATTGTGAATTGAGATACGTAAGAGCAATGATTAATCCTTGTTGGGCCCAAAGAACAAAAAATTATTTTTATTTCTTTTGTACATTCTTTTATTATTATTTTTTGTGGAAAATAAACATTTTGAAAATAACCACATATTTTTTGCATGTTTAATTTAAGGTATCGTCTTAGGACGAGCGTTGTGGGGTGCTAACACTTTCTCCACGTGTAACCGACTTCCAGACCCAAAATCTGGTTTTTTATGCAAACCTTGTCTTTTCTTGTTGGTTTTTTTGTATTTTTCCAGAATAAACTATGGTGACGACTTCAAACTCTGTTTTTCTAAAAAAATGGTTCGTTATCCTATTGTGATTTCGATTGCAACACAGAGGCAGAGATTTACCCAAGATGCATTATCTATACACGACTATCAGTAACTTTGAAATTGTTCAGTTTAAAAACAAGGAATGGATGGACCGACAAAAGTTTCACAAAATTATTGGAGTTGCTGAAGGAGATGCTTCCAGAAAATAACAAGTTACCTATCAGTAATTACGAGGCGAGGAAAATTTTATGTCCAATGGGTTTGGAATACCAAAAGATACATTCATGTCCCAATGATTATGTATTGTATAGAGACCAATTTCCTTCACTAAAGGCGTGTTTAACATGTGTATTATCGTAGTTTAAAATGAAAATTGATGAAAATAGTGGTGATGAAGACAAAGATGGTCCACCTACTAAGGTGATGTGGTATTACCCTATAATACCTAGGATCAAACGATTGTTTTCCTTTAAAAGAGATGCAAAGAACATGAAATGGGACGTTGATGGAAGAAAGTGTGATAATCTTCTTCGACACCCAGTTGATTCTCCATAATGGACGAATATTGATGAAACATTTCCAAAATTTGGTGTAGAGAAAATTAAGACTTGGACTTGCTACATATGGTATGAATTTCTATGGGAACTTAAGTAGAAAACATAGTTCATGGTCAATTTTGTTAATGATTTACAAATTTATCTCATTTGTTGTGCATGAAGAGAAATATATGATGTTGTCTATGATGATATCGGGTCCAAGACAACCTGCAAATGACATTGATGTGTGCCTAAACTCATTGATTGTTTATTTGAAACTATAATGGGAAGAAGGCATCTATGTGTATGATTCATATTGTTAAGAAACTTTTTATTTGCATGCAATGTTGTTTTGCACCATAAATGATTTCACAACATATGGAAACTTGAGTGAAGCATTGTCAGAAAATTGTGTATACAAGACATTGAAAATTCCTTCCTCGAAATCATTCTTACAATAAAATGAAAAAAGGATTAAATGGAAGTCTTGAGGATGAAGTTATGGTGAGACCCCTCAATGGTGAAGAAGTATTCAACTAGGTGAACAACATTGACATTGTCTTCGGAAAACATCAAAAGACAAAGACCATGAAGAAAAATATTTAGAAGAAACGATCAGTATTTTTTAAACTTCCATATTGGTGTAAACTTGAGATACGACATTTTATAGACGTGATGCACGTTGAAAAAAATGTATGTGATAACATCATTAGGAAATTACTAAACGTAAAACGAAAGAAAAAGGATGGAGTAAAAGTACAAAAAGATTTGGCTGACATGGGCATTTGTTATGAGTTACATGCACAATCAATTGAAGACACACCTATTTGCCCTCACGTGTCACCCACTTTCTAGAAAAGAGAAACATTTTTTTGTCAATGTTTAAGAAGTGTGAAGGTTCCCCAAAGTTACTCTTTAAATATTAGTAGCATTATTCTATGCAAGAGTTAAAGTTAGTTGGTTTAAAGTCCCACAATTGTCATGTGTTGATATAACAACTTTTAGTAGTAGTTATTTGAGTCATCTTACCTCCTTCTATTAGAGGTATTCTAACACGTTTGTGTGTGTTCTGTAATGCAAGATGCAAGAAAGTTATTGACCCTCGAGAGTGTTAGATGATTTGGAAAATGATGTCATTAGACTATTGTGTCAATTGAAAATGTATTTTCCACCCTCATTTTTCAATATCATGGTTCATTTAATAGTTCATATAGTGCGGAAAATTCAATTATGTGAGTCGGTTTTCTTGAGATGGATGTACCAATTTGAGAGATACATGAAGATCTTAAAGGGGTATGCCAAGTATCGATTGGAAGCTTCAATTATAGAGTTGTACCAATCAGAAGAGGTCATTGAATTTTGCTCAAGTTATATGCAAAGTTGTGAACAAGTTGAAAATGTGAAGGTAAGGGTGTTCGAGGAGTGAAGATTGAAAGTGTTTGTAGAAAAGAAGTTGATGAAGCCCATTTGTAGGCTTAAACAACACCGTAGAATTGATTCCTTACATTTCGCAACACATTGATGAAATCAAGTATACACACCAACACATGAGTGAAAAATGGCCACTTAATGAACATAACAAAACTTTCTTATCATGGTTTAAGAAAAATGTTTATGCGAATTCAAATGTTTCTGAAACTCTATTGAGGCTAGGGATAGCAACGGGGTGGGGCGGGCACGGGTTTCGCTATCCCATACCCATCTTTGTACAAAACATTCATCCTCATCCCCATAACCAAACCCAACGCGTATCAAACTTTTGTCCCATCCCATCCCCACCGGGTAACAGGTATAATCTCGTACCCATACCTATACCCGTTTTCTTACTACTTCAATATTAATTTTAATTATTTTTTGTAAACTAATAAAAAATTATAGTAAAGAAAACATAATATTATCAAATATTCAATATTAGAAGGATGGTTGTTTCTTCGATACCAAATACTTTAAAATAAATTATAATTGTTTACATTTTAATTATAATACCAAATAAAATTTTATGAGAACCAAAACATTTATTAAATTTGCAAAAATTAATGAAACATAGTTGATAAAATTTAAAAATATTTTTAAAAATATATAAAAGTAAAACAAATATTCAAATTAAAATATATTTTAAATGTTTGTTTACTTCAATCTTTTAAATTCTAATGAATCTCTTTTTTATACACTAATAAAAGTTATAATACATCATTTGATCAAAATGATACAAAGAACAAATAATAATCATAATAAAAGTTTAAAATAAATTATAATTGTTTACATTTTAGATCATAATACCAAATAAAATTTCATGAGAACCAACACATTTATTAAATTTGTAAACATTAATAAAACCTAGTTGATAAAATTTAAAAATATTTTTTAAAAATATAAAAGGAAAACAAATATTCAAATTAAAATATATTGTAAATATTTGCTTAATTCAATCTTTTAAATTCTAATGAATCTCTTTTTTGTACACTAATAAAAGTTATAATACATCATTTGATCAAAACGATACAAAGAACAAATAATAATCATAATAAAAGTTTAAAATAAATTACAATTCTTTATATTTTAGATTATAATACCAAATAAAATTTCATGAGAACCAACACATTTATTAAATTTCTAGACATTAATGGAACCTGGTTGATAAAATTCAAAAATATTTTTTAAAAAATATAAAAGGAAAACAAATATTCAAATTAAAATATATTTAAAATGTTTGTTTATTTCCGTAAGGCCCACTTATTTTCTACCCTAATGTTTAAGGGCCTACCCTAATCTGTTGGGCTTAAGGTTGGCCCATAGGGTGCCCAAAACCCCTAAACTAGCCTTAACCCTCTCATTCTGCCCCATTTTCAGAAAACTGCTCCTCTCCTCCCTCGTAGAACAACAACAACGAGCTCTACTAGGGTTTGGCCCCATTCCTCTTCAAGCTAGTAAACTCCATTTCTAATCCAAGTAAGTTGGTTCTTGACTCATGCTTTTTATTCTTTCGCTTGTCTTTCGTGGTTCCAACTAGGGTTCATCGTAGTAACCTAGTCTTTGTTCTAGTGTTAGTATTTTCAGCTCCGAAAGTTGTTCTTGGAGTAGTGGTGCTCATTGTTGGGTGTTTATCGTTGTTTACTAGCCTTTGTTCAGGTAAGAGAAGCTAGAGTTTCATGTTTTAATGTATCTTGCTTGTTTTTCAGTTGGGTTTTGTGTTTTTGATGATTGTATGGTGCTTGTGATAGTATGAAAATACATTGTGTATTGTGTTGGATGAACTCCTATTTTTGCATGTGTGAACAATGGAGAGGATCTGGTATTCTCGCCCAAACGAGTGGATCTCGACTAAGCGAGAGTATCAGAAACCCTCCTAGGTTTTAGCTCGCGTTGACGCTTAGGCGACGAGCTCACGTTTTGAGCGAGGGGTCATCTCGCTCAAGCGAGGATGTCTCGCCTAAGAGAGAACACGCGAAAACGCCATTGTTCCACTGCTCGAGTTCTCGCCTAGGCGAAAGGAGCTCGTCTGAGCGAAAGAACCTCTCTTGTATGAGCGAGAGAACCTCTCTCGCCTAAGCGAGGGCTTCTAGCCTAAGCAAGAACTGGGCAAGGATGTGCTCAAGTGTTGTTTTCTTCTCTGTTTTTGGGTGATGGTCACATGATTAATTGAATTGCTCTATTTAAAGCATGGATTGTGTGAATATGCATGTATTAAATGGTTTATGGGGTGGAATTGATGAGTTTGGTATGATTATGCATATGAAACATGATTGGATGGTTGGTTGAATATGGGCATGAGATTGATATGTATGATAACTCTATAGTTGGTTGGTGAAGCATGACTATGGTATGAGTTGGACGTAATTCCATGAATCTCTTGGTGAGATCTCATAGTGGTGCCTTGTGTGATGGACATTATTCCATAGACCTCTTGATGAGAGCTCATGGTGATGCCTCATGTAATGGACGTAATTTCATGACCCTCTTGGTGAGAGCATGGTGGTGCCTCATGTAATAGACGTGATTCCACAAACCTCTTAGTAAGGTTTTGTGGTGGTGGCTTAGTGTATATAATTAAGTAAGGATTCAAGTAAGGATTTCATTCTAAAGCTCTAAAGAGTCAGTTAGTCTCAAGTAGAGCGTACTAACTCAAGTGGTGAGACTAGTAGGAGGCCCTAGTCTTTGGCAGGATAATGACCTTAGATGTTTAAAGGCTAACCTTGTGCGTGGTAGGATGAAACCCATTGACAATGGTTGTGCAGAGCAGTAGAGGCCACCACAAGTGCAAGCATCTAGTAAATCTGATTGATTATATGTATCAGGATAATTGAGTCGTAAAGTCTTACTTGTTTACTATCACATGATTGTTTGATTTTCTTGTTACATGTCTATGATCTGTTTTAAGTGTTTGTGTGCCATAACATGTTAAACTGATTCATACTTTAGCTTACCCTTTCTGTTTGCTTGTGTCTGTCTTGTGTGTGGTTTTTCCCTTTTGCAATAATTATCAATTTATTGATGTGAGCAGATGTGGGAACCCCTAGTGGTCACCAGGGTGATGAAAACTCTACAGCGTAGCAAATTTGGGATGGATCCCCTTACTCCAAGTACTCTTTTAAGGCATTGTGGTCTATGTACTATCTTGCTCTATGAGCATGTATTTTGGATACTGTCAAACTTTTATTGTGTTTTGTTAATGGCATTGTGGTGTGCCTTAGTTTTCTCTATAAGCATTTTGGATAACTGTAAGGAGTGACACTTATACTCCATGACATTACTCTTTATATTATTCTATGTGATGTTTCATTTAATTAAGCTTATTTATTAAATGGGACGTTACAATTTCAATCTTTTAAATTCTAATGAATCTCTTTTTTATACACTAATAAAAGTTATACTACATCACTTGATCAAAATGATACAAAGAACAAATAATAATCATAATAATAAAATTTTAACATAGATCTTGTATCTTTTGAACTTCAATTATGTTAGATGGTGATAAAAAATATTCATGACAATTACACTAAATTGTTATGTTGTAGTAAATAAAAGTTATTTATTCAATTATAATGAAAAAATTATAGTATGATTGATAATGAGTTGGAAAATAAAAAAATAATTAGATAAAATATATCGAAATAGTATTCTACATAATGAAAATAAACAACAAATAAAAATATTAACAAATTAACAAATGTTTATAAAAAAATTGAGAGACTATTGAAAGAAATCGCACAAAGAAAAACAAATGTATAATTAAGAGTATGATAAGATGAAAAATACCTTAGAGATCTAAGAAAACTTATCAAATGTCAACATATATACTAAATTATTGAGAAATAACAAAAATTGTTTTAGCGAAACAAAAGAGTTCTTCAAATAAAACAAAAACTAATAATAATAATAATAATAAGTAAAGGATTTTTTTTTTTATTTTACCTAGTAAACGAAGTGTTTGTGCTATTAAATGCTTAAATTGAGAGTATTAAACATTCTCATGTGAAAGGAAAATATACAATAAATAAAAATATTAAAAAATAATAGAAATATTCAAATGTGAGAAATACAAAAATTTAATTGACATACATATTTTGAACATAATTACATAAAGGTTATGATAGGATGAAAAATATAAATGAGATGCGAATGAGTTTCATGACAAATCAAATAATTATAAGAAATAAAAAATAGTTCATATATATATATGGTTACTTAATTAATTGTGAATATTTTAATAACTTAAACAGGGGACGGGTATTATGGGGGGATATGTACATCCCCATACCCAGTTGAAAAAGTCGGGGATTCCCTATACCCATACCCATACCCAGTCAATGCGGGGATTCCCCGTCAAAACAGGAGCGAATTCTGGCAATACCCACGGGGTGAGTTTATTTGCCATCTCTAATTGAGGCTACCTCCATGACCGAACACTAATGTCATAAAAAACGGAAGATGACAAAAGTAGAGTTCAAAATAGTAGGGCTACACTTCAAGCTGAAATTGTACATTTTGTCAGTTCTAAGGACAAAAATCCAATTACAGCATTTATGAGTTACTTCAAAATAATACAAGAAATATGGGAAGTTGACTATGTAATTTTTAGAATGCTAGTTTTCAAGTGGAAATGGATTGATAGCAATTTGGGTGTGGGAACATATGACCTTTGCTTTACTTTGGTGGATCTTAAAAAGATGAGTTATACGAATGAACCATTTATTATGACTAATCAAGCAAGATAATTTTTATGTCATTGATCCAGCCAATCAAAATTGGTCAGTTATATTAGAAGGAAGAAGCATACTTGAGACAACGTCTTTCTCATCAAGAACCATTGAAGACAAGGTTAATGACGTAACCAACGACATTCATGATATTCGAAGTTATCACAATGAAGGCATATAAGAGAAAACAATACCTTAATAGTTGTTTATTTATTAGTATTGTCACATTTACAACTTTTTATTTGTCCTATTCTAATGTAGTAGAGGTAATTGAGTATATTTCTCTTATTAACATTTTCTAAATATGTGTTTTCAAGTATGACGAGTTCTGGATCAAGTAAGAGCGAATTTGGTAGATTTGTGACTTGGTTGCCGAATGTCACAAACCAACGGATTGCCTTAGAGAGGTTGCCGGTCGAGATTGATCCTCGATTAGGTGAATCCAGTGGCCCATGAGTAGAAAAGTACTGTAGTTATATAAGAATGTTGGCCAAAATGAAATTCTCTATTGTGATTACATCTTGGGATGATGTCGTGGAGGTCGAGAAGAACCTCCTATGGTAGGATATTTTGGTATGTTTACTTAAAAAAACTATAGTGTTTATTGTGTGTTACTTAATACATAACATATTTTCTCTTTTTAATAGCAAAATTTTGACATTTCGAACATTGTGTGAATTAGGAAGGTGTTATCTCACATAGCCACCAAATTGAAGGACTTCAAGGCAAGGCTCACATGTCTATATGGTAGGATATTTTGGTATGTTTACTTAAAACAACTATAGTGTTTATTGTGTTACTTAATACATAACATATTTTCTATTTTTAATAGCAAAATTTTGACATTTCGAATATTGTGTGTATTAGGAAAGTGTTATCTCACATAGCCACCAAATTGAAGGACTTCAAGGCAAGGCTCACATGTTTATATGTATTCAGAGACAGACAACATGACACTCCTTGTAATAAGTAAAAAATCTTTGAGGAGTAGTGTATGCAATTTCGCGCATCTAGAGAGTTTAGGGATTGGTAGGTTTGTTTCTAAGATTTATTTATAGTGACACTAGTCATACATTTGTGAATTAAAGTTATTAAATAATGTTATGTGTGACAGGAAAAAATGATTGTGGCCTAGGAAAGACAAAGTCCTAATGATGAATTGCACATACTCTTTCGAGGTGGCTATGCATTATTGGACAAAAAATTGAAAATGTTTCATGCAAAGTCTTTAGGATTTGAGTCTTCTAACCTAGTAGCTGTAATTCCTAGGTATGAGATATGGAAGGTTGCGCGAACTAAGTCTAATGGGCACATGACATCACAATTAGCTCAAATCATATTTGAACAAATAATAAGTACAAACCCTATTCGACATCCATAGTTCATATGTTTCCCCTTTATGATTAAACTTGTTTATGTGATGTAGAATGAGTTATAGAATCAGGGTTCATTTTGTTGGTCATGGTCAAGACGATATACTCACAACAACCATTAGAAAGTCAAAGCACTCAGGTCGTGTGTGTGGTGTTGGAGGTGCATTTGGTCTTCGAGATTATTGTACTTTGGTCCTCCACAAAGAAGTAACAAATCATTGAGTCAAGGGGTCTTGAGGAAGATGGATCAACAAATGGAGGAAAGAACCAACCAATGCAAGGTAGTTATGGAGCAACACTTCATCAAACAACTTCAACAATAACAAATACAAAGAGCACTTAAAGAAAAGCTTCAGTCTATGTAGCAACAGAATTTAGAGCTACCCACTCAAGCTCCAATAGGACATCATTTGAGCACAAAAGGCTCATGCTTTACTTTAGATCATATTGACTACACAAGTAAGTATAAGCTATTGGTTGATGAAGATCCCTACGTGTAGCGGCCACATAGGACATTAACTTCAAAGTGGGAAGACTATCCATGGTGTTCCTCTATTGCCCTAATATGCATGTGTGATGATTGATGAAGTTTGACATCCCCATGCTTAAGTCTTTGTGCCAACTTCAGAAAACCAATTCATTTGGCAGGCCTTAGGCATATTTATAGCTTGACCTAAAGCATTGATCATGCTATACTTTGGCCCACAAAAATGTATTATGGCATCATAATGAGTAGTTCAGTCTTATAGTTTATAAAGATTTTGATGTCAAACCTTTCAAAATCTTTATTTCAGTTCTTTCATTCTGAAAAGCAAGTCCTTATTCAACGTGTTATACTTGAAGATGATGACATGGCAAAAGCAAAAGATGATCCTCTAAGAAAGTTGTTGATAAAATTACACATGTTGAAGAGAGGTTCGGTAGTGCTAGAGTGGGAGTTAAGAGTATTTGGCCTCCACTATTTGTCCCATTGTACATTAATCTGAATGATGCACTACAAATCATTGTGGGAGAAAAGATGTTGAATATTTCAATCATACAACTATGGTGCATATGTAAGATTTTTAATTGTATTCCATATTTAAAACTTCAAATTGGTACTTTTTAATTTATACCTAACTTTCTTCTTATAGGTACATGGACAAAGTCATTGTGGACCAAAGTCGAGCTTCCATGATTGAACCTCAAATCATTCAAGCTTCTGGAAACACACTTGAGCACATGAAAACTTATTTACAAACATACATGCCTAAGTCGAAAAGAGAGATCTACTTTACACTCTACATTGATGCGTAGGTGGCATTGCCTGTAATATTTTATGAAGTATTGCTAATTATTCAAATAATTACATGTGATTGATGGTAAGGCCCATTGGCAACTATTGGTCATCATTCCAACACAATGCATGATTATATGGTTTTGTTCATTGCATTGGAAGATTAAACATGCTTTCAAAAACATGTTACAAGAGTAAGTGTTATTTTTTTCATATAATCTACTTAGTTATATTAAAACTAAGGTTTAATCATGCCTTTGGTCCCTATTTTCGTAACAAAATCTCAATTTGGTCCCTCTATTTTTTTTCATCTCAATTTGTTCATTGTTTTGGGAAATTTGATCTCAATTTAGTCATTTCTGTTAGTGGTATAGTAACAACGCTAAATGGGGTTCCACGTGTCAGTTCCTGGATTTTTTTTAATTTTTTTGAATTTTTTTTATTATTTTTTTGAATTTTTTTTAAAAGAATAAGAAATATGCCATGTGTCAAGCTGTCGTCATGCCACGTGGCAATGACAAAGTGACGTGACAGGGATAATGCCACATGTCAGTATTATGCCAGGTGTCATTTCCTCATTCTCAATTTGGTCTTTGTATTCTAACTAGTTTTTGTACCAGTGCAATGCACGGGGTTTTTTAGATCTTATTTTTCTGTAAATGGCAATGAACAATGAGTGTTATGCAATAATCTATATATGGAAATATAATGTCTTTAAAAAATCGTGAAGTGTAGAAATGAATTAAACAAATAATAAAAAACATATTGTTGTTTGCTTTGAGAAGCATTGTTGTTGTATTTCATTTTGTCTTTGGTTGTCTATTTTTTTATCTGCAATAACAAACACAAAAAAGATTACTGATAGAAATGTTAAATTATGCTGAAAATATGATTTCTTTAAAAAACAATTATTTTCCTCCAATAGACAATAAAACATGCAGTATTATATATTAATTGCATAAATATTCGTTTAACTTTTACTCACAAAAATATTTAACAATTAAATGTTATTATGAAAATAATTATGATATTTGTGCTTAAGTGATATACTTTGTTTGTTAAACTAAATCTAAATTTTACTTTTTACTTACATAAATTTATTTATCCATTTAAAAAAATACTGTAAAAAATATATAAGTTAATTAATAACTACTAATTTTAATAAAATACTAATAATAATACAAATTATTATTATTATTTCAATATAATTAATTTCTTTATATAATTTTCTTTAAATATATAATCATGTATACTTACAAATAGAATATTTAATAAAAAGTTTAATAATATGAAAAAAATTAATAATTAATTGCAGTTATTTTTTATAACAAATTAATTAAAAATAGATAATATTATTTTATAGTAATATTAAATATAATAATGAATTATATTATTAATAATATAATATATCAATTAATACTGAACTAAATTTATAAACATAAATTATATTGAAAGCTACGTCTTTTAAAGTTACGTTTAATATAATTATTATTATATTTGGAAAAACATTTATTTCCTACTTTTTTTCTTCCAGATTTTACGTTTAATATAATTATTATTATATTTGGAAAAACATTTATTTCCTACCTTTTTTTCTTCCAGATTTTTTATATATATATAATTCATCAGTACAGTATTTTGATGTTTTCGAGGAAGAAGTGTTCATCTAGGCGTTATAGTTTTAAAAAAATCTAAAATTGTGTCTCTTTACTAATACAGATAAAATAAGTAGATTTTTAGTTGGGTTCCATGATTTGATCAGTTGAGTTTCTAGTAACCCCTTTATAATATTTTTTTTTATTTTATAATTTTTTTTGAATCGATTTTTGATCTCTTGGTTTGTTTCATGAATGTTAGTAGTGATAGAAGGATTGGTCTTATTATAAATATAATGATTGTCAGCGGAACAATGAGAATGATTGTAAACATAATTGTTTTGAATTTAATAATGTTTAGATGAATTGTTTTACATGTTTAAGTATGTGTTTGATTTGAGTATTAAAAAGTTAGGCTTAAATACCTTTTTAGTCCTCATTTTCGCAGTGTTTGTTGCAGATGGTCCTCATTTTGACAAAATGTTTAAAATGGTCCTCATTTTTACCGAATATTTAAAATGGTCTTCATTTTCGCAATTCGTGTTTTATTTGGTCATTTTCTGTGACGCCGTTTAAATCATTAACGGAGCATTATATAGGTGACATAGTTTCTAAAAATTTATTTGATGTCAAAAAAATATATATTTGAAGTCATAAAAAAAAGCTATTAATGTATTTCTTAAATCCTAATTTAATATAAATTTAATTTTTTGTTCAAAATTTTAGAGAACTATCTTAAGTGTTGCTTGAATGTAGCTACATTTCACCCAAAGACAAAATTTCTCCGAAAATCTCCCCACAAAATATTTGTTGGCTTAAAATCATAATTATTCATTTTTTTGTCAATTTCTTTATGCTTTAATTTTAAAGTCCATCTCTTTGAATATATAACAAAAAATTGTAGAGAAAAGTTATTTTTTTATAAGAAATAATGAAATGAAACAAAAATAGGAAACAAAAATGATTGTAAATTCTCCTCTAGAATTTCTTCCACATACCATACCTCATTGTTAACAATCAAAAAAGAAATTTTTTTGAAGTGAAATTAATTACACAATACTATTGTTTCAGTTTCCAAAACTTTTATTAAATATAAGACAAATTCAATTAAAACTTCAAACTTGGCGACGTATTAGTATTTGACAGTGCATTGAGTCCCACAAAGCATAATTGCTCACGTTGATAATTGATGCTCACATAATTGAAAGATGTGTGTTTGCAATGCATTATGACATCAAAACCCAAAATATTAATTGCTTTGTTCAAAGAAGAAGATGAAAATGGCACATTAATTGGATCACATCATTGAAACTTGATTTTTTATTTTGAAAGTTGGCAACATCAACTAAACTTTTACTAACATCATTGTCGCATATAGTATTTTGGATCTTACACAAATGAGGAAGAAGAAATGTTGAAAGACAAAAATACAACGAAAATGGCACATTATGTATTTGTGGATTTGTGAAAGATAAAAAAATAAATGCTAAGATGATAGATCTACCAAAAATAATAAATTTTAGGGATGTCCATCCAATACAAATATTTTGTAGAAAGAAAATTTTTATTGTTCATTGCATTCTAGTGCTAAGACAAAGAAGTTTTACAATGTGAAAACTTTTTCATTGACACTTTGACAACAAACTTTATGATTTGAGAATTTTAAAATCGGCATTTGGTCCCATAAAACTGTTGGTCTTCATGATAAATAATAATAATAATGCATTATAAATACGCAAAATTTTCTTATTTATTGTGGATCTGCCCGTTGATATGCTTCAATGCATTAAGACCATAAAAAAATAAATTGCTTCAAGTGACAATTAATGTTGTGTGAATTAATGCTTGGTGAGAATAAAATTAAAGTTCCAATTATTAATTAATTTTCATTATATTACTTTCATTGACAATGGTTGAGCATTAATCATTACGCAAAGTATTTCAAACACATATTTTCATAATCTGGAAAATTAAAAAAAAAATATCACATTTTCCAATTACAACTTATTGTAAAGAACTTTGATGTGGATATTAATTTCGTTACACTCAACTTTGAAAAGAGAAAATCTATGCCTTCCTCCAAAGCATGAAGAAGGAATGAATTAACATAACAATTAAATGCGGACTAAACTTACCAAGATGTGAGGGTTTGACATGTAGTTGGACTTTTCAGTTACCAATATAAATTGAAATTGGACTTTTGAATTATTCAAATACAAATTCAATTAATAATTTTAATAAAAAAATAAAAATAAAAATGCCTAAATAAAAATAAGGTATAAATACACATTTGGTACCCAAACTTTTTCGGAAAGTTCAATGTGGTACCCGAACTTTAGGAATGTTCAATTTGGTACCCCAATTTTCTAAAGAGGTTCAATTTGGTCATCTCTGTTAAGTTGGAGTTAACACTGTGTCCGTACAGGACACGTGTCAAGCCATGAAATTTTTATTTTTTTTAATTTTTTTTCAAAAAATTAATATTTTTTTTCAAAAAATTTAAAAAACTACCACGTGTCAGTTTATCATCGTGCCACGTGACAGCTTACAAGCATGACACGTGGCAGTGTAATAGTTGTTTTCAATTTAGTACCCCAATTTAAATTTTTGGTTCAATTTAGTACCCCAATTTTTTAAAATCATTCAATTTCGTCATCTTCCATTTGAGACCAAATTAGTAAATAAGCTTAATTACAACCTATATATACATGTTACAATAACTTTTTATAATATATATACATCAAATCATTTCACCTAAATACTTAAATTATTTTATTTTTTTCATTTTAACCTTTGTAATTTTTTATACATGAAATTTTTTACACTTGTAAAAAATAAAATAATTTGAATATTTAGGTGTAGTGATTTGATGTATAAATTCAAAACAATTATTTTAACATGTTTATATAAATTATAGGTTTAATTACCCTTTTGGTCCCTCTATTTGTCATGAAATTTCATTTTGGTCCTCACGTTTTTCGTTGTCTCAATTTGGTCCTCATTTTCTTAAAAATGACTCAATTTGGTCCTCACCGTTAACTTTGACCAGGCGGTGTTAAAGTCAACGCCACGTGTCAATTTCTGGTTTTTTTTAATTTTTTAATATTTTTTTAATATTTTTTTTGAATTTTTTGAATTTTTTTTATTTTTTTTTTGAATTTTTTAAATTTTTGACACGTGTCAGTTCACAATTTTACCACGTGTCAAAGTGACTCAATTTGGTCCCTATATTTGTTTTTAGTTTCAATTTAGTCCCAAATTTTGTAAAAGTGAAGCAATATTGTCCTTCCTCGAATTGACACTAAATTTACTTTTTTATAAATTTTATGGTGATATTCTTACAAATTTTTATTTTTAATCTTTACCAAGTTTGTATAATATGATACACTTGATGCCTTTATATATGATGACAAAATTGTTAATTTTTGAAATTAAGTTTGGGATTTAACTTTGTTTAATAATAAAACTAAAAAAAAAATTATTTAAAAATATTTCTATAAATATTTAATAAAAATTTCAATTTTATTAAGAATATCATCATAAGTTGTATACAAAGATTAAATTGAGTCTCAATCTAAGGAGGGACAATATTGCTTCACTTTTACAAAAATTGGGACTAAATTGAAACTAAAAACAAATATAGGGACCAAATTGAGTCACTTTGACACGTGGCAAAATTGTGAACTGACACGTGTCAAAAAGAAAAAAAAATTCAAAAAAAAATTAAAAATTCAAAAAAAAATTCAAAAAAAAAATTCAAAAAATATTAAAAAAATTCAAAAAAACCAGAAATTGACACGTGGCATTGACTTTAACACCGTCTGATCAAAGTTAACGGTGAGGACCAAATTGAGTCATTTTTAAGAAAATGAGGACCAAATTGAGACAACGAAAAACGTGAGGACCAAAATGAAATTTCATGACAAATAGAGGGACCAAAAGGGTAATTAAACCTAAATTATAATTAAGCTTATTTACTAATTAAGCTTATTTACTAAATTGAACCAAAAATTTAAATTGGGGTACTAAATTGAAAACAACTATTACACTGCCACGTGTCATGCTTGTAAGCTGCCACGTGGCACGATGATAAACTGACATGTGGCAGTTTTTTAAATTTTTTGAAAAAAAAATTTAATTTTTTGAAAAAAAAATAATTTTTTGAAAAAAAATTAAAAAAAAATAAAAATTTCATGGCTTGACACGTGTCCTGTACGGACACGGTGTTAACTCCAACTTAACGGAGAGGACCAAATTGAACCTCTTTAGAAAATTGGGGTACCAAATTGAACATTCCTAAAGTTCGGGTATTACATTGAACTTTTCGAAAAAGTTTGGGTACCAAATGTGTATTTATACCTAAAAATAAATAAAAGATTAAAATGTCACCAAATAATACAAAATGCTAATTTCAAATCCTAAAAACAAACTTTTTAGTTTATTAAACTATCAAAAACTGAGTTTTGAATTTTGCCAAAATCAATTAAAAAAATAAATATCACTATATAATTTGAAGCTCAATATTTATATTTAAATAATTATATAATAAAGATTAACTGATTATATAATAAAAATAAATCTTCAATCACCAATGGCATTGATAAGTATAAATATATGTTTATTTGTTAATCTTAAAATGTTTGTTATCAAGTACTACTGGTTATTGTTATTAATCGTTACTATTATTATTATGATTATTAGTATACAAAAAATATTATTGAAAAAAATATTTACTTTACGCTATTTATAGTGATAATTTCTAATCTCAAATATTTTGTAGGATTCTAAAAGATTGAACATTATTTCGGATATACATCTCTATTGCATACATTATTACTTTGCATATATCATTATTGCATAAAAAAAAGTGTTTACATATAATTGAATTAAATTAAGTTAAATTGAATAATGTAATATATTATTATACATTATTATTAAATAGTAAATAACAAATGTCAAATATTAATAATTATATTTCTTATATTAAAATTAAAATAGCAAAATACAACTCATAAAATAATAATCCTAAATAATAAAAAAATTGGTGTGAGAAGACACCAAGAGAGAGCATTGAATGTTTTTTTGGAAATGATTAATTGTTGCATGCTGCAACCAAAAGGTGTGCGACAAGAAATATGTTGTTATCTTTTCACACTTAAGTTACCTAAAACATAAAAAAAAATGTTTTTCAACAATCCACGTATTTGAATCAGTCATAAAAAAAATACTTTATACTTTAATTTCAATTTTAAAGTATCTTCGTTAATGCATAAGGAAAAAAATATTAAAGTACTTATTTGACCAAAAAAGATTATTATAGTCAAATACATACATTTTCTTGTAAATGAACTGTAATGAAACCATCTTTAAACTTTGCAGCTAGTAAACTTGGTGTAGTGAGTGTCCATTGATATATCTATATGTCTGCAAGAGATTTAGTAAAGAAGACTATGTAACAAATATATAATTATAAATGTAAAATAAATCCAATATTATTAAAGAAATGAAAAATGAAGAATTAAATAATTACATTTAAACTTATTAAATATACAAAAGGTACACTTAGTTATAATTAATTACCTTCAATGATAATAAGTAGTCTTAAACAGATGAACGATCCACCAGATTTAAAAATATGTTGAGGAATTAAAAATTAAAATTGAAGAATAAAAACGTAAAAAAACAAACAACCAAATCTTAGAGAAGAAGAGAATATCAGCCAAAGTATGAAACTTGCTTACCTTTATTGTCGTCGTCAAAGAGTGAAAGGTTAAAAGATTCAACCTTTACTGTGTAGAAGAACGAAAATACGAACAACAAAGTAAATCTGAAAAAAAAAATATCAATCAAACAGATAACTACAACAAAGTAAAGTAGATTTGAAAACAAAACATTTATCCAACAAAAAAATAGAACAAAAATAAGTAGATCTCAGACAAAAATATCCATAAAAAAGAAAAATAATAGAAAAAAATAAGATATGAGAAGATGGTAGAAAAACAACAAAAATTAGAAGTTGTTACCTTGTTTTTAGTACGGTGAAGGTCCTAAAACATCTCAGAGGAAAACATCAACAAAAAAAAAGTATATCTGAGAAGAACAAATTCATTCAATAGTAGATCTGAGAAAAAACCTCAACCCAACACATTTTGTCAACAAAGAAAAGTAAATATGAAAAAATCCACCGAACAAAAATAAGTAGATCTTGCTTAAAAATATCCATGAAAAACAAAAATAATAGAAAACAAAGTAGATATGAGAAGATGGTAGTAGATCTGAGAAAAAAAATTAGAAGTTGTTACCTTATTTTTAGTACGGTGAAGGTCCTAAAAAATCTCAGAGGAAAACATCAACAAAAAAGATCTGAGAAGAAAAAATCCATTAAACAATAGATCTGAGAAAAAAACCTCGACCCAACACATTTGTCAACAAAGAAAAGAAAATCTGAAAAAAAAAACACCAAACAAAAATAAGTAGATCTTATAGAAAAATATCCACGAAAAACAAAAATAATAGAAAACAAAATAGATCTGAGAAGATGGTAGAAGAACGAAAAAAAATTCTTGTTACCTTTTTTGTCTTCGTCAAGTTGCTCAAGGCTCTCAGAGCAAAACATCAACCAAAAGAATAACAAAAGAAAAGTAGATCTGAAAGAAAAACATTGATCCACCAAAAAAATAAAACAAAAATAAGTAGATATCAGAGAAAAATATGCATCAAACAAAAAAATAATAGAAAGAAACATAAGAAGGTAGAAGAATAACAAAAATGAGAAGTGGTTACCTTTTTTTAAGTCTTGTGAAGGTGCTCAAGAATATAAGAGGAAAAAATGAACCAAAAGAAAAGTAGATCTGAGAAGAACAAATTCATCCAACAGTAGATCTGAGACAAAAACATCGATACAACAAAGAAGATTAGTTAAATATGGTAGAAGAACAAAAAATCGCAAAAAAGTTGTTACCTTTTTTGTGTTCTTCACGTTGCTCATGATTCTGAGAGCAAAACATCAATGCAACACAAAAATAAAACAAATACAAAGTAGATCTAAGAGCAAAATCGAGATCAAAACTCGAGATCCAATAGAAAAGAACCAAAAAGATTATTTTTTGAGTAGATCTGAATGTTTGAGTTAGAAAGACAAAGATGAAGTATCGTAAAACAAATACAAAGTAGATCTAAGAGCAAAATCGAGATCAAAACTCGAGATCCAACAGAAAAGAACCAAAAAGATTATTTTTTGAGTAGATCTGAATGTTTGAGTCAGAAAAGATAGAGATGAAGTCTCGCCATGGTGTGGTATTCTGTGTGAGTGAGAAAGAGAGAGATGAAGCTGAAGATTTGGTGTTCGCCATGGTGTGGTGTGTGGGTGATCCAGTGACAGATGAAGAAGTTGAAAGGTTTGAGAAAGAGAGAGAAGAAGCTCTGAAGAGGTTTGAGAAAGAGAGAGAAGACGATGAAAAAGTTTGAGGAAGAGAGAGAAGAAAATGAAGGGGTTTGAGAAAGAGAGAGAAGTTTGAAAGAGATGATAGTGTGTGGGATACGGAGAGATGAAAATGCTTGTTTTTGATTTATTTTTTAATCTTCAAAATTCTGAGAAGATGACGCGTAAACATATTTTCCTATTGTAGAAAGAAAAATTTAAATTCAATTGTTTCAGAAATATTAAAATATTGAAAATTTTGTCATTTGTTAGTTCACATTTGTATATAGATATAGATTTAGTCCCTATTTTTGTAAAAATAGTGCAATTTTGTCCCTCTCCAAATTGAAACAAAAATTATTTTTTATATAAATGTTATACAAATATTTTTATTAATTTGATATTTTTATTCCAATTGATATTTTTATTATATATTTTTAACATAACTAAGTAATTTAAATTTGTGTTTGACATTCAACTTTACTTAAAATTGTTTTCAAATTTTAAATTTATATGTTTTTTATTATTACATGAACTAGTTAAAATTATTTTTAAAATTTTTAAAATTTTTATTTTTACACCAATTCAAACATTTGTGTACAAATTATTGAACTTTACACATTTTAAAAATATACAATTATTTGAAATATAAATTCAAATAAAAAAACAATATTGAAGTACGATGTAATAAAATATCAATATAATTTATGATTTTTTTTCTATTAACATTATTTTTTATTAACAACTTTAAAACAATTTTAAATAAAGTTCAATGTAAAATATTAATTAAATAAACTTAATTTTGTTAAAAATATTTACTTGAAATATCAATTTTGCTATAAATATTTGTGTACATTTATACAGAAATTAAATTAGATTTCAATTTGTAGAGGAATAAAATTGCTCAATTTTTACAAAAATTGAGACTAAATTGAGACAAAAATTAAAATAAAGGGACCCAATTGAGAAAGTGGAAATGACACTTGACATATAAGTGACACGTGTCATTGTCACTGCCACATCACTTTGTCACTGTCACGTGACACGATGACAACTTGACATGTGGCAATTTTTTTATTTTTTTAAAAAAAATTCAAAAAGAAAAAATAGAAATAATTCAAAAATAAGTAAAAAAAACCAAGAACTGGCACGTGGCACCCCCTTTAACAGTGTTAATGTACCACTAATGGAAGGGACCAAATTGAGACGAAAAAAAAAATAGAGGGACCAAATTGAGATTTTGCTACGAAAATGGGGACCAAAGGCATGATTAAACCTAAAACTAACATGTGTTTTGTGTTTCCAAAATTTCATTAGAGTTTTGGGTAAGCCCAAAGCATAACAAATTAAAGTATTATATCCAAAGGTTGGAACTCATTTATTTTAAAGTTATTAATTTTGGCATGTTAACGTATGACCTTGATATGCAATTAGTTTTTGTCATGTTTAATGTAAGAAGCAAGAAGATTCATGGGAATGTAGCTATTATGTCATGTCTCGGATAAGAATAATCATTTGAGTTGCAGTTAAAGATGATTGGATAAAGGTAATAATATATACTTTTCACATATTATAAATCATATCAAACTTTAAACAATGATATTCATACCTAATGAACTTGTATTATTTTTTCAGTGGTTCAAGAATCCATCACCTCTATTGGACTACATTATCCAGACCCTAAGATAGGAGTCGACAACATATCTATTGTACTGATGGAATTAGGACCCACAATAGCATTAGGACTTTTTTTGGAAACTTTGTAGGACAATATTTTTATTATGAAACTTTTAGAATTTGGTCTTCATTGTAACAATTTAGACAACTTTAGTGTTATTATTTAAAACTGTAAATATAAAACTGTACTGGAATAATTCTAAACTGTGATGGAAATTTTTTGTTTTTCAAGTGTGGGAAAATTGTAAATATAGTTAAAACTTAAAAAAAACAGCACCAGACGTTAAAAGCTACTTTTTTTAGTTTAAATTGGTGTTATCTCAACGTCGGGCCTTCCACAATCTATCGTTAAGGGATGTCGGCCACCTGTATAACTAATGTTCTTGGATGCCGGGTTTGCACTCCGACGTCAATTTTGATGTCACTGGATACAATGTCAGAGTTTGGACATATGTTAAAGGTCGAAAATACCGGACAATAAAAGTCATTTTTGTGTTAGTGTCAGAAAATATTAAATCCTTGTTGTTGGAGAATAATCCTTGATTGAGGTTGCAATGACATTTGTAAGTGTTGTCAAATGTGACAAAGAAATTCGATGGAAGGATCACAGTCGACAAAGATGTCATCATTTTAGCACGGTGAATCTACATTTGGGGTTCGTGGAGGTCCGAAGAAGTGCAAGGATGGTGAATCACATTGTATCTACAATGGCGCTCGCGTTTTCTAGATCTACAAAGGAGGTTGTGGTTGATGGTCGCGTGGTACAACGAGTTAGGTGCAATGGAGATATAATCTACATGAGTCACAATTTACGGTAGGTGCATGGAAAATGTGCTCTATAGTTTGCATATTTTCTTTAGTGTTCTCATGATGTTGCTCTTGGATCTAAGTCTCATTTTGTAGAAATTTTCGATGATGAGCATGGAGGTTCGATGCCGATTGTTGTGATTTTTCCTGACTATTTGTGGTGATAAGAGTTCGTTACTAGTGATTTTTCGACATGTTATATAAAGATCTATTGAATGTGTTGTTCTCGAGAGAGATGCGTGAAGCTCGCACGATGATGGTGAAGGCTAACAATGATTACACGATCTGCTACCAATGTGAGGAGGGGTTGTTCCGGTGATGGTTGGTAGTCATTTTGCATGGTGGAGCGTGATCTCAAACAAGTGCATGCGATTTCATATTTACTATGGCGAGTGCATAAAGTTGAGAATGCAGTGGTTCACGTGTGGAGGAAAACTCGTGGATCTGCATAACAGTGGAGTTTGTGATCTTGAAGTGCGATTGTTGATGAAATTATTCGATAATGGAGTCTACTAAGACTAACATTGAACGAAGCTTTTTCATCTACATTGGGATAGAGCTTGAAATCTCTAGCAATGGTGTTTCGTGTGGCTAATGTGATGGACATTTACGTTAATGGTGAGTGTGCACGGTGACTGTGTGGAGGTTCGAAGGTGGCTAATGATTCTCAGTGATCTCTAGGGAAGACTGTTGGTTGTGAGTGTTGGACCTGCTTGAGGAATGAGAAGATGACATGGAAACTCATGGTTGTTTAGATTTGCGAATAGAAGATTATGCCATATGGCATCTCTTGGTTAGTCAGATATGAGAGCAGAGGATTATGACACGTGGTAGCTCCTGATTTGGTAGAGTGTGAATGTTAGGATGAGTCTTTTCTAGCCTTAATGTTACATGGGCATTTGTTAATATTTATGCAAAGTGTATAAGAATTATATACGAGCATGGGTTAGCATTTATTAGATATATTAAATGTAATAGATATCTTATATTTTATCTTTTATGTTCTATTTATTTGTTATTATTTCTTTTCTATCATTATTTGTAATTTGGGGTTAGCCCATAACATCTTTATTATACTCTACACCAGGGAGATTAATCTCATATATAGCTTTTCACTATATTTAAATTTGTAGGTATCTAGAGCATAAGGTTCTTTTGAAAAACTTTTGTTAGCCCTATCCACTACTACTGTAACCATTATAGTGTTTGTCACTGTCACCGTCATCTAAGCATCAGTTTCGACCATCGACCACACGGTTCAAATTGTCTTGACCATGCGATCGCAATGTCGTTGACATTGTCGCCATCAAAGTCCATACATGCTCACACGCGTCGATCGAAGCTGGTAGTCATTGTCCTTTCAAATCGTATGTGGTTGCGCGTGAGTCATTATCTCTGGTGTCGATCACCTTCGTTGGACTCGTCGTGGCCCCCTCTCTCTTGATCTTTCCTTGTTGCGTTGATTGGGCCTCTTTCAATTTTTATAAGTTTTCTTTCTCCTACTCGTCCATGACTTCTTTCGCTGTTGCCTCTTTTGGTCTGTCTTCTAACCTCTCTTTTGCCACTAGTGCATCTAACCCATCCATATATACTAACTATATCAATGTGCATTTATCTATTGATAAGTTAGATGACACTAATTATGCGATTTGGGCTTCAGATGTTAAACTTTGGCTTAAAAGTCAAGGGTATGTTAATCAGATCACACAAAAAGTGATTGCTACTAATTTTGCTAAGGATACCCATTGGCTTAAAATTGATGCTTAGTTATGCATTGTCCTCAAGGTTACCCTTCACTCTTTGTTAAAACAAAATTTCCGATCCTACAAAACATGTTTTAAAATCAAGGAACATGCCAAAATGTTATACACCAATGATACTCAACGTCTTTATGGTGTTTGCATGGATCTGTTCAATGTTGTTACTCCTCAGCATCAAGACTCTATGGCTAAGTATATGGGTAAAATTCATGCTCTTTTTCATGAGTTTAATGAGTTAATGCCTCTGGTCTCTATTCCTGCCCAAGAAATATGGCAACGATCATAGTTCTTCATGATATTGGCATTACACGAACTTGCTAATAAATATTCCCATGTTTATGACTAGATTTTGGGTTCACCTATTGTACCCCCTTTGACTTCTAGTTTTTTCACTCTTCTACGTGTACCAAGTAAACCCATTAATGATACACCTATTTTTGTTGATGGTTCCTCTACACAAGCCTCTCATGATGATCGCAATCGCTGTTGTAGGCCAAGAAAAAGGTGTAACAAGTGTGACTGTTAGGCTACAAGATTATAAGTGTTATACATTACATGGTCGTATTCCTCGATCTGCTATTATTTTTTAGACTGATCCTCCCTCACAACACCTACTAGGGATCCTCCTTCATCATATATCACCGATGACTTTGTTATTTTCATTAAATTTCTAAAATAGTATAAGGATCAACAACCTTCTAGTTTTGTTGCATATGTACCACACACAAGTACATCTTGTGTTGCTCTAACTCCATCTTCTTTTCTAGGTCCTTGGATTATTTTCTCAAGAGCCACAAATCACATTATTGGTAATAAATATTTATTTTCCTCTTTATCCTCTCCAGATCCCTTACCTTCTGTTATAATGGCTGGTGGATCTAGAGTTTTAGCTCATGGTATTGGGATTGTTAATCTTTTTCCTTTTTTATCCATTAATAATGTTCTTTATATCCCTTGGTCTCCTTTTAACTTCTTATCCATCAGTTGTCTAACTCATTCTCTTGATTGTGTTATTTCTTTTACCAAAGATTTTGTTTGTTTACACAACCAGAGTTCGAGATGGGTGATTGACACCGAATGTGAGACTCATAGTCTTTATCATCTCTACCCTTCTACTCATAGACTCTATATCTTCTTCATGTTTAGTTAGGTTATCCCAGTCTTGCTAAATTGTAGCAGCTTGTTCACAGTTTGTTGTTTGAGTTATGTCAATTAAGGAAATAACTCGCTCACAATCCAGAAAAGACCTTTCAAACTCATTAGTGCTTTTTAGAAATCATTGCTTTGACAGATTTGGTATTAACTTTCTTTAGCCTACCCCAACTATATTTCATTGTAGTTTGAATTGGCTCATCCTCTTCTTTAGAAATAGAATCTTCCCTTTTACAAAGCTTATTAGCCCATTTAAAGTTATTTTCAATTCATCCACGAAATAAGCTTTCTTAGACGTCAAAAGATTAAGAACTGCCTCAGAACTACAATGAGGTGAATCTAAGTGTTGTAAAGCCTGCAAACCATCAATAATGGGAGGGACATCCTCTAAAGAAGGCAAATTAGCCAATGAATCAAAATCCATTGGCACACCACAACCAATAGAAACATCTAGATTTTGAACAACAAAAGAGTCATGCATAACAAAAACATTTTCATGATTTAGCTTAGGTGTTGACTAAGCAACAAACGGAACAACAACAAATTGGACTATAATAGGCTAAACAATAGGCTCAAGGATAGGCTGCCCCACAGATCCACAATTGAGTTCATAACAAGACTCACAAGATCTACCTAGTGAGTGTGGTGTCGGACAAGTCTTTAAGTGACAATCATGAAACAAGGTACATGCATAAGGTCGTAAAGTGCAACCACTGATTAGAACATAAAATAAAGAACTATATTGTATGTGTTATTTAATGAAATCTGATTACAAAAGATGTAGTTCAAGACAATTAAGTCTACTTTTTCTCGAGTGGAAATGTATAAGATCTAGGTCTAATACTCAAATTCAGAAGGTTTCTTATCCTAAAATACATCATTTTGTTTAAAAGCTAATATATTTCATTTCATTTTATTTTTTAAATTAAGTGAGGGAATGTGGGAAATATTTAGTATAATTTATAAATAAATAAATTATCTTACTCTTTCTCTTATTTTTATTTTTATTTATATAAATAAATGGCTTATCATCTTCCTCAGAATTAGAATATTCCCCCTCATCAGGTATATTAGTCCAATTAGAAGCTCTTTTCAACTACTCTGCATAATGAGCTTCCTTAGACTTAGGAACCACCTCAGAACTACAATGATGTGAATCTAAATGTTGTAAACCCTGCAAACTATCGATAATGTGAGTGAAATCCTCCAAAGAAGACATCGGCAAACGAATTAGGATCCACTAGAACACCACCACTAATAGAAACATCTAGATTCAAATAACAAAAGAGTCATGCATAACACAAATATTATGATTTGGCTTAGGCTATGACTGAGCAACAATCGGTACCACAATGGATTGCACTATAGTAGGATTAACAATAGGCTCAAGCATAGGTTCCCCCACATGATCCACCATAGGACTCACAAGATCCACCATAGGCAACACAAGCTCCATGACAAAATCCACATAGGCTCCACCACAAGCTCAATAACATTGTCCACAACAGTCTCCACGGGCTTTAAACTCGAACCTAAAGAGCTCTTACTCCCATCTTAACACTAGCCACCTTAGGACGATAAAGTTGTTGTATTTCTACGCCAACTGTTTTCTCCCCACCATAAGCTACATTAGTGTCTTGTTGTAACCGTCTACAATTAGATAGATCATGGCCAATTATTTTACAACTTGAATAAAAAAGAGGTAATTTCTCATATTCCACATCAGCAACAAATGCAAATTATGACCTTTCCACCAAAATTTGATTAGGCAAATCAAATATATAACAAATAAACATCAATCAAGAAACGTGAAAAAAAAAAAAACTTCAGCCTCATTCTTAGTGTTACCATATAATAAAGGTGTGCTAATGGCATGCACAATTGAGAAAATCGTCTTTGACTACTAATATTTCAAAGGAAGACCATATTTGTGCAACCAACAATCAAAAGCCGGCAAACCTCCCTTGACGTTGCCAAAGCCTACACCACTACAAGAAACGCACAACCAAAGCGTTCCTTCAGCACGCAATCAAGAACCACGAGTTAGCCGCTCCACGACTTGAAGAAATATGTTAACCCAAGGTTGTCTGCACCAAACACACCCAACCCTGCACCGAACCATCCCATCATCAACCCTGCACCAAAGAGCCACATGGTACCAAGGAGAAGGAGACTAAGGTTTCACATCTCTTGAGAAATTAGTCATTAATCATTTACTTGTATATAATTTTTTTCTATATTGTTATTCTGTTATAAAAATTGTTTGGTTTAATCAATCTTCTTTTGTTCATATCTTTGTCTTATTCTTATTGTTTTTATTATTATTTATATTTTGCTAAAAATTGATCAAGCACAATTGCCAAATCATTTATTATACACTTTTTAACATATTTCTTGTACTGTGTGATTTTGTTTGATATTTACAAATGAAATTTATTCACATTTTATTTTACCATTAATAAACTGAATTGTGTTTACAAACTATTGAATTATTTTCTTAGTGAGAGTTGATTTTGGGTGGATGTATAATTCCAGAGATATAATGAAAGGACAATATTAGTAGTTTAAAGTAAATTAAAGTAAGGCTCTACTTCGAACGAAAATATTGAGTTCCGGTGTACCTAGTCGCATTAAAGTGGTCTTATGTCTGCTATGTTTTATATCGTAGACCAAAGTTCAACATTTTTCACACAGTTGTTGGCCTAACTTACCGGCTTTGGACCAAGGTCTGGTCCATTTACCATATTCATAGACACCTAAAATACCCACTTCAGTAACACATTTATTGGACCTAAGAATCCTAGTTCCGAAAAAAAAAAGAAGAACATATTGCACCTATAAAACCTACTTTTATTTTGGTAAACATTCAAAAGGAAATTTCTACTTGCACTCCCATATTTTTTATTTCACTTTTCCTTTCTTATATTTATATTGTACAATCTGAAAATTAAAATTAAATTCCAAATTCAATTTTTTTTTTCAAAAATAAAATGACTTATGAAATACATAATTCGAAAATGATTCCAGACTGTACAATTCTAAAGTTTTTTACTTCTAAATTACATAACATAATTCGAAAGTTATTATTGAATTTTGAATTGTGCTTTTAGAAGTAATTTCTTAATTGTACCTTTCGAAAGCTATTAATAGCTTTTAACTTATAAATGTGAAAGTAAAAAACAACTTTGAGATTATAACTTGGGAAAGAACAAAATGATAAAAGATTATGAGAGTACTGAAAAAAATTATGGAGCTGCAGGAACAAAGTGCCCACGTAAAGAAAAAAAAAAAAAACTACTTCAAACTCCTGCCTATTTCAAATCTGATCAACATAGTTAAGAAGTACAAATGGAATGAAATTGTATGGCATTTTACCACACATGAACATGTCCAATGAAATATAAACATTATTAACTTTCACAACTTAAATAAACATCCTATAAGCGTTAATATTGGATAAAATTTCGAAAATTGAAATACTATTTAACTATAATTTCAAATATATATATAAAACAGCATCATTCACATAAAAAGAAAAAAAAAACATACTTTATTACATAAGAACTAGTAAGATATGACATTGATAATCTCCATAATGATCTCAAACACCCAAAAACTTATTGAAGAGTCCATCGAATTTGTTCATCTCCTTGGGAGGAAGAGCCACGATAATACTGACCCCATCACCTCCTCCGTCAACCGGAGGAAACAACAGAACAATATCCTTCCGATGATACACCACAGGGCAACAATACTTAGGCTTCCCCCATGGATACTCCACCTCCTCAAACCCTAATCTCCACCACGACGACACCAAAACCTCCCCATTAGGAAACCCTTCGTTCATCTCTCCCCAGTCAATGATCGACCTTGCGTACTCATTCGTCATCCTAGTCGCACCCTCACGCACCGTTTCCACCAACCTCATGAACGGCCATTCTTCCACCTCCCGACACGTGGCAGTCGCATATGCCGTTAACACTGCGTTGCCGGTGTAAGATTTCGGCAACGGAGGCTCCAACCTCGAACGTATATCCACAGCGTACAGAATCGTCGATGACCTATTACGGTTACTATCGTCGTCGTCGCTTGACAGTGCCTTGCATCTCCATATGTGGGCCGTGATAGCGTTAAAGCCTGTGACGCGTGTGGTTTTGTCACCGCCAACTGAATTTCGCGCCTCTTCCTTCAGCTTCGTGATGTCGTTTGAGGTTAGTTTGAAGACCTTGAATTGAAGCTGCTCGGTTGAGGCGTCGAAGATGTTGGACTTGGTGGGGAGGTCGTTCAGCTTCAGCATCTCCGGGTGTGGGAAGGTCACACGTGGCGGGGATCGGGCGGCCAGCAGGTGCCTGTCGTGGCACGGCGTCACGGCCAAGGGCTTTTTAGCGGCTATGGAAGCGATGTTGTCGAGGAAGGTCTTGAAGCTGAGACCGTCGAAGGTCGTGTGGCTTGTTGAAAAGCCAATTGCAAAGCCACCGCACTTGAACGATGTCACCTGTGTCAGAGACAACATAAGTTTGTTACAACATTTTTTATTGCTTTTTCTTTAACATGTTTGTTCTAGAGAAAAA
The DNA here is from genome assembly GCF_037176805.1 of Vigna unguiculata. Taxonomy (NCBI): domain Eukaryota; kingdom Viridiplantae; phylum Streptophyta; class Magnoliopsida; order Fabales; family Fabaceae; genus Vigna; species Vigna unguiculata. Next base: position 34,025,088 of record NC_140795.1, on the reverse strand, counting down.
GAAGTAAAATTTCTTATTTGGTTCCTAAATTTTAATTTTTAGCCTGTTTATAAACAAATTTAACTTATAAAAAGTGTTTATAGAAAAATATGTATAAACAAACCCATAGTGTATATTTTTCACAAATTTTCTATAATATATATTCCCCGGGAAAAAAATATATAAAATAATTTAAAGTGAGCCCTCTAAAAATAAGTGAAAATAAAATAAAAGTAACTAATTGGTTTTCTCTAGATAAAACCTGATGGGTCTAAATAGCACACTTTTATATATAACATGGAGGAAAGAAATACAACAACTAAAAGAACATCAGTCAAAATCATCACCGACACATTTATTTTTTTTGGTTATAGCAGCTATATTTAATAATTATTATAAATTTATTCTTATAGAAATACTCATAAATTCAATTGCTTTAAAATGGTGGTTACATGTATTTCCTACACCCCTCGTATTTCGAAGTGTAATTGTTGTTAATAGTCTAGCAGTGCGTTCACTTTTGTGGAGAATGATTGGGAGTTTAATTATAAACTTTATAATAAATAAATAATATGCTTAACAATTAATACAATTGGGACTTATAAGATAGATCAATGGCAAAGTTGGAAAGAGAATATGGTTCAACTCTGTTGACTAACACTTGAGAGTTACAAGGTCTCATTCCACAAAAAAAAAAAAATACTTGTAGTTGATAAAAATAATTAATACAATTAAAATTAGTTTATTTTTAATATTTCGAGAAAAAAGTTTTCTTATTAAAGTTATAGAGACAAAGTATATCATCTAGTTATAAATAGAAACGGATAATAGTTTTAATCACTTTTGTAATATCTATGTTAAAAGTTAGAAGAAAAAAATGGTTGGTGATGTAAACTTAATTAAATTAATGCCTGTAAAATTCTAAGGAGGAATAATGTTCAAATATACTAATTCTGAAACATCCAAATATAAGAGAGCTTTATTTTTAGTTAAAAGATCATATGCAAAACTTTCGTTGAGAGATTTTCAGCTAAATTCTATCACTGAATAAAACTGAGATTAACTTTATCCAATAATAATAAAAATATTAAGTAGCACTATCAAGCTAAAAATATGTACTGCACCTTAACTTTGTCGTTCATAATATCTTTTCTTTTTTCATATAAAAAGAAAATTTTCTTTCTTTATCAGCAAAGTCCTATAGAAAGAAAGTGAATTATACAAAGCAGTTAGTGAGTAACTATCACATTAATCTTGTCCAGAATTGAGTTATTTGTTCTTAAAAGTTTATCCAAATTTTCGGTTGTCTGATTAACATAAAAGAACCGATTGAATGGTTGTGACGTTGTAATCAAGGAATATGTGATGTCAATATCAGTGGACAATTAAATTAAATGAGACAACCGAAGGTATGTTTCTCTCTTTTTCTTTTTCTCCATAAGAAAAATGTAAATTTCTGTAATTTTATATTTTCTATTGAAATCAAATTTAAGAAATAATATGTTTAATAAATTTAAATATGAATAAATCTCAATTCTTTAAATCCTGTAACTATTTTAAAATATATTTATAATTAAAGCTTACCACCATCTTTCTCAATAAATATAATTAAAGATAATTTAAGAAAATTATGTTTTTATTTCTGTATGAAAACAAAAAGTAGCAAATGATAACATCAATGTAAAAGTATTTAATTTTATCTACAATTGAGTCTAGATGTGCAGTATTAAAGAAGAGCAAGGCATAATTTTTTAAAAAATAGAAAGATAAATAAGAATTTATATGAGATCAAATATGTAAAAATATGCATTATAGATATTGAGTTGGAAGAGTGGATGTTGTAAATTGAATAAAAAGTTGTGGGTGATAGAGATTCATTTAATTGAAGCAACTTCATAATGTGACAGCGTAGTGGGCGAACTGTATTTGAAGGCTTTAATTTTCCACTACTATTATTGTAACTAAAAAAAGACAAAATAGCCTGACAAAGAAATCACATGATGGAACCACGTAATAACAGTTTTTATATTTTTTGAAAAAATTGAAATATTTTGTTTCAATAATTATTTAACTAGGATACCTTACCCTAAAACTAAACCACATTTTGTAGCTTGAGACTTGCACGAAAATTAATTTGCTCCTTTCTTTTTGCAAAAGGTTCATTTACAACATTTATCTCTCAAATTTTAATTAGTAATGTCCTTTTAAAATTTTAATTATTTTCATGTCAACACATACGATTTTGAACTTTCTAATGATCAATTCAAAATATTAAATCTATGCCGTCAAATGGAAAATGACAAATATTATAATTCGAAATGGGAGATGACACCGAAACACATTGAAATGAAAAAAAAATAAAATAAAAATATTACTCTTACTACAAACTTAATATACCAAAAAACACATAAATGATATAATAAAATTAATACATTATCTTTTTCCTTTTAAAAAACTTATATAAATAATTCCAGAAACTTTTCAACCAAAACCAAACATAATTTTGTAAGAGTTGATCTTCTATCAAACAATACATAAAAAATGTTTTATTAACTATATGTTCATAGAATATACATACATACATTATATATATATATATATATATATATATATATATATATATATATATATATATATATATATATATAAGACAAGTAAGAAATGGCAATAATTATATATAGATATATAATATTTAAATAACAACGAGGGTCACTGATAACTATTTAGCACATATGTTTTTAACATAATTTTATTATCAGTAAAAAAAAATTAAAACTGGTGAATACAATTTTTAAAATAAAAGTGAGATCCAAAACATTTTGCAACTTTCTCAGTAATAAATTATGTTTAGAAGAATGTGGTCACATTGTATATCATTGTATATATGAGTAACAAGACAGTTAAAATAAGAAGACGAGAATGATAAGGTAATAATGGACAATGTATCTGTGTACCTGGGCAACACAGAGTGGAACATCACCCTCTTTAAGAAAGTTCTTGTTCTTGTGCACCAACTGTGCAAAGGCTGTGTTTGGATAATCCAAATCCCCTATCTGCTCCAGTTTGTACTCACTGGAAGCTTCCACAAACCCTGCCCCTTCTGGAGTACAATCCATCTCTAACCTTTTGGTTTCAGGGTTTACCTTCAATCTTCCACCCAAGAAGTCATAAACAACAAGGGCATCCTCTACGGCGTTCTTCAGCCTCTCAGTGACAACATGCGGAGGAAAATCTTTGTTGGCACCGAAAAAGTGAACCGTTTCGACATCGAAGGTGAGGACCTTGTCTATGTTGGACAAGAACAAGGACTTTCTCTCGATCTCTTTCGATGGGAAAATCATGGAGGAGTTGTGTATGGTCACCTTAAGGTCTTCAAGTAGAGGAGGAGAATCGTGGTCATAAGCAGCTCCCATTTTTGTGTCTGTGCCTAAAGTTTTTGGCTATTTGTTTGTGTTTCAAATAAAATGGGTGTGTTGTAATATATAGCGATTCCATGCACGTTGTTCCATGTACTCGGTGTTTAGGTACACAAGTAGAGGCTAAGATTGTGACATGAAAACATGTAAAGATATAAAAGAAAAAAAGAAAAAGAAAATGGAAGCAAATGAGTAAATGTGGTACAGTGTGAATTATAAGATTAGAAAATTCATCCTATTTGTAGTACGCACGTGTCAACAATCAAGTGCTAAAAAACAACATGAATTTGGGAAACAAGAATGGTATTTGTACACAACTTTTATACGTCTAATCATAATAGTAGTGAAATATTTTTTTTCTGTGCATTTTATTTTCCATGTCATATTATTTAACATTTGAAATACAGGAAAATAAATAACACGTTATTATAGGTTGAACGTTATCCATAGGACAGATTTGTTAATATTTATATATCAGACTTTGTATAATATATATTTAGTGGCGGACAATTTTTAGATTCATTTGATTAAAATTATTATCAAAAATTTGAATTTTTTTTTTTAATTTTATCTTCTAATTATTTATTTTTATTTGAAAAAGTATGTGATTGAGATCCAAATCATTTCTAATTATTCCGACTGGTTTAAGGTTTTAAATCCGTCACACAATATATATATATATATATATATATATATATATATATAACTTTGTATGAGTTATGAAATTGATAGGGTTAAATATGTTTTTAACCCCTTAACTTTCAGTAAATTTTAGAATTAGTACATTTCGAAACTTTAGACCAATTTAGTCATTCATCTTTCGAAATACGTGAATTTAGTCATTTTAATCAAATTTTGTTAAGTTTATTTGACATTTCAAGAACGTTTCATAATGGTATATAACTTAACATTAAAGCAAAGATGTGTCATAGTATAAACAACTCAAACACAATCTTAAAATGCATATGAAACATCAAATAAACCTAAAAAAATTTGATTAAAAGGACTAAATTCACGTATTCTGAAAGATAAAAGACTAAATTGGTCCAAAGTTTAGAAATGAACTAATTGCATAATTCACTGAAAGTTAAAGGATAAAAATATATTTAACTCAAATTTATATATTGTTCCACCTCTTATATGTCATTAGTAAAATTAAAATAGTGTTCCACCTCTTATTAGTTAATATAACTCCTTTGTTACTAAAAAAAATTCTTAAATACTATGATGTTCACAATAATGATATTGAAAACTAAGAATAGTATTTTCTAGCTTAAAGTGGTTAATAAATCTATTGAACCTACTTAAAATAAAAGACTATTTTAGAAGTCTCGTATAAGATTAATTTATATATATATATATATATATATATATATATATATATATATATATATATATAAATAAGTGGGTGGTGCAAACACATTTTACACGCCAATAATTTTATAAGATTTAATTAAATTTAAAATTTATTTTTTAATATCGTATCAAAATCATAGTTAAAGTCTATTCAAGAAAATTTTGATTTTGGTTAGATCTATTATTTCATCCACCGTTGATTTGTTATTAGATCATCCATTAATCTTTTAATAGAATAAAAGTGCATAGTCCCAATTATAAATTTGAGAAGATGTTAAGATTAATAGAATAAAAGTGCATAGTTCCAATTATAAATTTGAGAAGATGTTTTGAAAATTGAAGAGTATAAAAAGGTAGAAATGCAGTATTCGGAATTATTGTAGTTTTTGCACTTGGTCTTTACTGTGTGTTTGTTTGTTTTGGGTGAAAAAAGTGTCTGAAGTAGAGTATGTATGGTTAGGAGGGTTTGAGAAAAGTATTGGAGACTTTTCATGAGCCGGCATAGTAGAGGCAGTTGCTGAATCATTTAAGAGTTTGCTCCGAAAATAAGAAGAGGTAGTTGGTAAGTAGGTTCAAACACAAGAAACAGGTTGGGCGTAGTTAAGGCTAAATTTGTTGGTTGGATATTGAAGGGGCAAAGATAATGACGATACTTCACCACTTGCAATAATTAATATCTACACCAAAGCTTTTACCTATTTTCTTCTCTTTTTTTCTTTTTCCTACTGTGAATGTGAATGCAAATGAAACTCTAACTTTCTCCAACAAAAATGTTACCACCACACTATTTTACAGGTTAATTTTTTTTTTTTTTACTTTCTAAAACAATAACCTTTTAGTTTGTGTTTAAAATGATAGTCATATTGGTTTCTTTTTTTAAGTTATTTTTAGTTCAAAATAATTTATCTTAAAAGGAGACACCGGAATAATTGAAAAGTTACGAATATTTTCTTTTTACATTTATACTAATTAAATAATTTTAATAACCTTGTCAGAGTCTTGAAAGTTGATGGTTTGAAATTGATGGAATACTGATTACAATTTATTAAAAGAGGTATGAAGCTAACAAAATTAAATATAATGATTTTTGTAACCATTTTTTTATAGGGTGATAAAGTGATCATGGTTCATGGACTCATATGTTAAAATTTGATGGGTTACTTTTTAATATGTCAATCCATTTTGGTCCATTCCAACGAATTTTTTAAATTGAAAATATTTTAAAAAAGATTAATTTTTATACATTATATTACTTCAAGAATGTAAATATGAATAGTTTTGTAATTTAAATTATCTACTCTTATAAATTAAATTATAATAAAATAATTTAACATATAACTATAATAATTATTTTCATTTATTTAATTAGATACATTAATTAATTAATTAATTAAGAGTTTATAAAATATTTATATTATTAAATATGTTATATATAAATACATAAATAAACAAGTTAAAAAATTAGAAAAAAGTTGGTGAACTGGTCCAGCAATCCATCGACAGAATGAATTAAGATTTTTAACTATTTTAGTATCGTTTTAGTATAGAAACTTAAACAAAATGGGTTAACATTTTGAACTCATTTCAGTATTATTTTAGTATGAAAACCCACTCACCATATTATTCACAGAATGGGCTAAAGTGGAACAAATTAGTCCATTTCGTCACACCTACTTCTCATAAATTTGAAGTGATTCAAAATTGTTTTTGAAAAGGAAAAAACTGTTAAAATATTTGTTTTAATTTTTCCTCTGTTTTCTATGTAAGCTTAATTTAGGAGGGCACACACCCACTTTATGCCCAATAACGGGGGTTGGGATGGGTACACATTGAACGTTGTGTCTGATCAGATTTGCAACATTTGGTCTAATATTATACAGATCCCAATTTATGTTACTCCAATTTTCATTAGTATGGCAAGACTTTTTATTGTAAGCAAAACGAATTTTATGAACTCTAGGTTCGATACAAGAGATACCATAAAAAGATGCTTTTAGGAGCTAGAAAGTATTTATTGGTATCATAGACTCAACGCCCATATTTGTACTTTAACAGAGGATTCGGTAACATAAGAAAATATATAAAATATATAGATGATAAAATCAGGGACAAAAGGTTCAAAATCGATATTTTTATCTAGATAGCACATATTCCATTTTCTTTTCTTTAATATCACATTTTTTCAAATATTTACATAGATAATATATCGTGAAAAATAAGTAGATACATAAAAGAAAAGAAGAAAAGTTTAATTATGCTTTTAATTTCTTTTAACAACTTTTTTTTAAATGGTGTTTAACTATTCTTTCACCGGCGGAGCGGGATGGTCATGGCATCCTAAATATTTTTATCTTTTTTTAAATTATATATATGTATAATGTATTGATACTGCAATTGAGTCATGTATTCATATTTGACTTGTTTTTCTGTCCGATACTTTAAGATATTTTATCGATATTTATTAATGAAGTATTCAATTTATAAAGTTGTAGTAAACTACAAGAAAATATTTCAATAATGATAAATTTTAGTAACAACAAATAATTAGTCACTATATAGTGACTAATTTAGGTACCAATTTAAAAATTAAAAATTATTGACAACTAAAGTAGTTCTAAAAAATTATAATTGGTCTCTAAATTGATAATGAAAATAGTTTTTATTATGAATTGGTTTCTAAATTTGTTACTAACATTAGCTATCAAGGTTTTGATTACCAAAATAATTGGTTTCAAAATTGCTTACTAAACATTAGCTACCATTGGTTATTATTTAAGAGTTTTCTTGTAGTAGTACTTTTATGATGACAGTAATTTATATTTTTTGTGTTGACAACTTTAGTAATATAGTTTTAATTTGGATTCACACAATAACAATCGTATATTTATTATGTTTTGAAGAATTATTGTATAGTTTTCAATATTAATATATCATGTATTCATCACTTATCATATCATATTATTTTCAAAATAAACGTATAGACATATCAGATATGTGTCATATCTGATACACGTATCGTATATATTGAAAATTTTAAGATTACATTTAATATCTTTTAGAAATCGATGGAAATTAAATTGTGCATTTTTTTTATTTTTTATTTACAAAATACAACATTTCATGTTAATAAATAATAAAATACAAAATCAAATATAACAAAGAATAAAAATATTTATGTTTAATTACTTTCATGGTCTTTGTTTTTGTTTAAATATATCAAATTGCGACTAAAAATTTGGGATCAAATTGAAACTAAAAATACTGGAGGACTAACTTGACATTTTTGGAAACAGTAACCAAAAGAGTAATTAAATCAAATATTTACTAAGATATTTTTTATTTTCTTTCTCATTGCTTTTAGTTATACAAAATTGTACTCATCTCTCACTCTCATATGTTTTCTTTTTCTTTTGGAAGAAAAAATGAAGTTAGACACATACTCATTATTTTTGCTCTCATTTCTCATTTGTTTCCTTCCTTGCTCGAAGAACCAAAAAATTTAACTCTTTGTTGCCTAACTTGATAATGAAATATTAGTTTAATAGTTATTAAGATTATTTTTTATCGCATGAGGCTTTTTTATATTCATTTTTTACGATTAAAGAAGACAAAAAATAATGTATTATGTGTTTTTTCATAACCAATTTTTTATTGTGACTTGACTATAATATATTTTCCTTCTAATAACACTACAAGAAAAAATATTTTTAACGGAGGTTTATTTTTACATTATCCAGGGTTAAAACCTCTACTAAGTTCTTTACCCGGGGTTTCGATTTCCCTCGCTAAACCATCCCTGGAGAATGTGTTAGTAGGGGTTTTTATGAACCCCAGGAAGCACCAATCAATAACGGAGGTTTTTTATCCTCTTGTATTTAACATAGGTTTTAAAACCTTAGTTAAGTTTTGTGGGTTTAAAACCCCGGTTAATTACCATGAATTTTGAAACCTTCATAAAATATCGTGGATTTTGAAACCTCCATAAAATACTATGGGTTTTAGAACCTCCATAAAATAACATAGGTTTCAGAACCCCCATAAAATACTCTGGGTTTTCAAAACCTCCGTAAAATACTATAGGTTCCAAAACCTCCGTAAAGTACCATAGATTTTTAAATTATTATTATTATATTTTTTTAATCATTTATCATTTATATATTCATATATATTTTTTCAATCACAATTATTTACATTTATTCTATTTTTTTAATCTATATTTAATGAAATTATACCTAAATAGATATAAACTCATCAAATTGACAAATTATTTATAAATGACTAAATGTATATCAAAGCACAACAAATATACGAATTCAAATTCAAATTCAAGTACAATATTAGTCAGCAAAAACTATCATGAAGTATTGTAATGGTTCTCAAAACATTAAATGATTCAATTAACTTCCACATTATATTATATTCTTTAACTATCACATATGATTTTCGTCATGTCCAGAACTTGTTGTATTAGTTGGCACACTTCCTTGATCAGAAACCTACAATATAAATGTGAATCATAATTACAAATATAAACTCTGAAAAATAAAAGAAGTTATGCAGTCTTAAAAATTACCGGTGCAGGATTAAACATAGTCAACTCAGGAGGCAATTGACCTTGATAATTTTGAGAAAAGAAGTTCATGATTGCATCAAGTCTTTTGTCACGTTCTTCATTTCGTTTATTTTGTTTATCCAATTGTGACTTTAATGCAGTGACCTATATTAGAACACAATCTATTATTAAAATCGTAAAAAACACATAAACATTATAAATGGTTTCACTTCTTGTTTTTCACTTCTTGGTCAAGATTAAAAGTACATGCTTGCCTCATAAGTGAATGTACCAGACATAAAATATTACAGCTTACTCTTAATGGCTATTGCAAAAACAAAAAAAATGGAAAAACCCTGCTTAGCTCAGTCACATTGCAGAAGTTACAGGATTAAAAAGATGGTTACCTCCAAATTCTTTGTCCTTTTGCCGTCTGTAAGGCTGATTGTTCAAAGCATTGTAAGCATCAATTATTAGAACAGCAGGTGGCACAAAAGAACCAAGAGCAGTTCCATTCAAATGCCTAGAAAAAAAAATATATTGATGAGAAGATTCCTTGTTGCTCTCTAAAGGTATAAAAGGTATATCAGAATCAGAGAGGAACTGTAAAAAATATTAAACAATACTGGTCGAGAAGGTTATATGCAAGGTTTGGGAGACTACAGATTTCTTTCAAGTGTGGACAACTTTTTGTCTCACACCAAAAGCTTTATTTTTATGAATTGATAATGCATGCTTTAATTTCACATCACTAATTAATGTACACTTTTATATCATAACTTCTACAGCACGGACAAATATTTCACATGGTGAAAATATGTAAAGTGTTACCACAAAAAAAGTATTAATTTCTGAAAATAAGGTGTATTCACAGATAAACTAAACTTTCAAATCAAATTTTTCTAGTTAACAAAAATCTTCCATTGCTCATGCAAATAATTGTAGAGACTAGAGACTGGAAACATGTGAACTTGTTATCATTCAGGCCTCTTCTATTTGCCAAATAACCATGAGTCACATAAAAATATATTTTCACTGTATAGCATGACAAACATAAAAAATTAGGTGAACACCTTTAGCATTGACCATTGATCCTTTAAAAGGCTATACTACGTGACATAAACTTTGGCCATTTAGCCCCACTAAATATTTCAACATGAGGCAAATATATCTTTTTAACTTGGCCCAAAACAAAGCGATTTTCATCTTTGACTCCTTTGTGAGAAATATCCTTAGCTTCAAGAGATCTGTTGCCAAGACAAAGGGTTCCAGTTTGGAGGGAACTTTGGATTTCCTAATGGTCTTTAATTTCATGCAATAAATAAAGGTTTGAATGGGATTATAGTCCAGATACTAACCTATATTATATACAAATAGAATGGTGGGGTGGAAGAAGAGAAACAAAATACATGCCACCACTTCAATGCATGACATTCTAACAAAAGTTGAAACACCTACCTGACAGATGATGATTCTGAGAATATGTTAGCCTCGTTACACTCTGGAAAGCAGAATCAATATCATCCAATGTGAACAGATCGAACTCCGACACTTGCTACAAAAGAGCAAAATATTTTAATATAACCATCCAGCTATGAAACACACATTTTCCAAATTCTGTCTAGTGATTAAAAAGACAAGTGAACATATAAGAACATGAGAGATCCAACATCCTACAAACCAAGAAGCACAAAAAATCTTCTTCTCAACAGCAAAACCAAACAAACCAGTGCGTAATTTCACCTTTCTTGAAAGGTACTGGTCATACACAGTGAGAAGGCCTAATCTGTAGACAGGCTCAGTTGAATAAACGGGAGCAGAGAGTCCAAGATGCTTCATGGCATATGGGAGGGCACCAAGGTGAAGTGTATGAGCATATTGTGACTTTATGGATGCGAAGTTTAAAAACACTGGGCAACTGAATCACTAGATCAAACTGACGAAAGATATATTTACTAGCATATTGATATATCAGGGAATAATGTGCTAAATGTACGAATTAACTTCAAATAATGTGCTAAAGATATATAACAAATATACGAATTCAAATTCAAATTCAAGTACAATATTAGTCAGCAAAAACTATCATGAAGTACTACAATAGTTCTCAAAACATAAAATGATTCAATTAACTTCCACATTATATTATATTCTTCAACTATCACATATGATTTTCCTCATGTCCAGAACTTGTTGTATTAGTTGGCACACTTCCTTGATCAGAAACCTACAATATAAATGTGAATCATAATTACAAATGTAAACTCTGAAAAATAAAAGAAGTTATGCAATCTTAAACATTACCGGTGCAGGATTGAACATAGTCAACTCAGGAGGCAATTGACCTTGATAATTTTGAGAAAAGAAGTTCATGATTGCATCAAGTCTTTTGTCACGTTCTTCATTTCGTTTATTTTGTTCATCCAATTGTGACTTTAATGCAGTGACCTATATTAGAACACAATCTATTATTAAAATCGTAAAAAACACATAAACATTATAAAACACTCAACCTATCAACCAAAAATATACTACATTTCTTACTCCTACTTATAGAAAACAATCCAAAGCAACACAACAACAACATTAACAGTGTCCAATAATATTCAACATAACAACATTTACAACCTTGGCATGACAATCCAAAGCAAACAACATCATATTGCTACACATGACAATCCAAATCAATAACCTGATTTTGCAATTCTGAATAAGAAGGACAAGATGAGGATCTCCCAAAATGAAAATTCCTAGTATATCCAAACACACGAGAAGGGCAAGGTCCCAATCCCATTCCTCGGACACGACCACAATGTTCTTTACTTCCTAGAACATGAGCTAGTGAATCTTTAATTGATATATCTTGTGAAAGGGAAGATGTATTTGTCTCATATGCTTTAATTTTTTCCTACAAATAATACAAAATGTTATCAATGAAGGTAACATTCAATTTGATTCAGTATTTGTCTTTAGAAAACTTATACTTACTCCAATCTCTCTTGCTCCATCATTCACAAATTCCCCATTAGCATGTTTATGTGTTGCTATCCAAACTTCTCCCCTACTAACTTTGCGACCAAGCTCTTGCTCCTATAAAACTTAAGAAAATCATGAATCATATATGATATAATTAAAATGATTGATGAATAAAGTTACCATCTCATTCTTCTTCCGTGCAATGCTCTTCGATCCACCTGTGTGAGGAACTGTTTGCTTCTTTCTATTATCCTTATTTTTTTGGGCAATTTCCTAAGCATATATGTAGAAAATTACTAAAAATAAGTAAAGTAACACTTAAAAGAATAGAAAAGATAGTTTTTATTACCTTAGTCCTTGAATTTAAACGGTAGTCAACAAAAGAAGCCCATTGGTCTCTATTCATTCCTTCTGGACACATTGTAATAATTTCATCTCTATTGCGTGTTCCATCATCTCTTTGTTGCCATAGTTGTTGTCTATACTCACTCCATTTTATGTTAAGTGATTTGAATATATATGTCACATGAGCATCAGATTCCACTAGAAACTTAGCCTTCAAAATTATTACACAACTAGTTTAACAACAATTGACATATAACAAGAATCAAAACATATAAAAGAAATTATAGGTCAATTACTTGAATGGTTTTCTTAAGTATATCTTCTTTGTAATCATTGGGAATCTTCCTCCAACTTTGATAGCTGATTGGAAAGGCATTAACATTTCTTGCAACACGACCTAAAAATCTATTCAACAACGCTCCGCTATCATCAATTGGTTGGTTGTCACTATTCCATTTCACAAGAATCCTTTCATTGGAAGATAAAAACCAAACATCATTCAATGTTAATTGTTTTCTAACTTGTGTGCCTTTATCATCTGTCAAAATACATATGAAATATATTGTTGGTTTAAGATAAACATAAAACACAAATACTATATGGCTTGGACAATTACACATAAAAATCAATAAATTAACAATCTTACCAATGACATCAACAAGCCATGACCTTTTACGTGATACATGCTTTGATTGATTACTTTGCATCTCAATATCCACATTTTCTTCCCCTTCACTATCAGATTGTAACCTTGGTGTTGATTTAGATGTAGAATCATGCACAAACTCATTTCTGAGTTGATTGTTAAATTCAAATTCAAATTCATGTGCAGAATTGGTCTTGCTAGTGGAGAACAACCTCTTCTTCAAACATTCTACAAATTAACTCAAGTCACTAAATACATAGATAATACATGAAATTTAAAAGTACCAAAATGATATGCAAATGAGACATCTTACTAGATTTAGATGTTGAAAGCATTGAATTCATGTGAGGTGGGGGAGGAGGTTGCTCATTATTATTCTCTATAGGATGAGAATTCATGTGACCTGCTGCATAATAATTAGATTAATACACAAGAAAAAGAAAGATACTTTTTAACATAGAAATATAATCATCATACCGAATTGAGATGCAAATTGAGGTGTTATGCTGGACTGTGGCGGAAACGAAAGTTGAGGTGGATTACTAGGCCCTGGAGTATGAGTAGGTGAAATTTTTCAATTCTTACTGTAGGTGAAACCCGTGGTGAAACTTAGTCAACTTACTTGGGCAAGATGGATGAGGCACAGGTGGACACATTGTAGATGATGGTTGGCCACTTCTATTTTGGGTAGGGATTGAAACTTGGTCATTAGTCTTCTTCATGCATATTTTCTTCATCATCAAGAATTCTATAAACAATAACATTAATACAAGTCAATTCACATTCATTAAATTATGATTATCTAATATAATGCATGTATAAGTAATATGGATGATAATTTAAACAAAAACTAATATAGAATTGTTCAATTTCTCTATGACCTTGTTAATGGTATATTCCCTTCTCCATCTGGAAATAAAGTTTCCAAATTTTGTTGTTCAAATGGTTCACATTCATGGAAAGTGACATCATTATCTCCACCAATGTCATATAAGTCTCGTGGCTTTAGATGCACAGGAATGCTCCAATTTTTATCTGATTCATCCACTACATAATAAACCATTTGAGCTTCTGCAGCCTGAATGTATGGTTCGTCATCATCATTATCACCAATGTGTATTAAACGTGTAAAGTTTACTAATCTAAATCCCAAGTCATCTGTTATAATCCCTCTAGAAGTAGTTGTATCAGCCCACATACATTTGAACAAAGTAACAGAGAATCGACCATTATAGTTGATCTCAATTATATCTACCAATTTTCCATAATAAGGCACATCCCCAAATTGCATTTGATTGTCAATGCTACTTGCATAGCTCCTTGTCCCAAAAGTACCAAATATTCCACTATTTTGTGTTTTAAGTCCATGATCTCTCTCTAACGTACGAAACTTGAAGCCATTAACATTGTAAGCATTGTAGCGTTTTGCACAATCAATTGGGCCCATAGCTAAGAACTTTAAATCATCTGAGTAAGGTCCATTTAAGTCATTCTTTATCTAAAAAAAAAAGAAAAATATGATCAACATAATTGGATATCTTTAATATTATCAAATTTAAGAATGTAAATTAGACATACCCGACGAGAAAACCATTCCACAAATTCTCTATGAACCCTCTTATCTATCATAGAGGATGATCGTGTACGACTTCTTAATTGTCTTCGTACAATTTCTCTAAATTCTCTAATTTAAATAAATGAAATAATTACATGGTTAGTCCTCAATGTAGATGAATTATAAAAAGTTGTAAAGATAAAGTACTTACTGAAGAAAAGGGTTAACTTGGGCACAATTAGTCAATACATGACGATGTGCTTGTAACTTTTCCTTTGTTGATAAAGAGAAGTAAGTGAAACCCCCAACTGGTTTTCCAACTGGTGGAAACAAACCACTTACACTAGATGCCATGGTGTCAGGTTCGTCATCAACACACCTTATTCGATTAAATATAGTCTCAATTCCATCTAAATATCTAGAACAAAAGGTTAAGGACTCTTCAGCTAGGTAGCCTTCAGTTATTGAGCCTTCTGGTTGAGCCTTGTTGCGCACATAAGACTTCAATTTTCCCAAATATCTCTCAATGGGATACATCCACCTATATTGGACAGGTCCTCCAATCTTGGCATCTTCCACCAAATGCACAATCAAATGAACCATGACTGTAAAAAATGCAGGAGGAAACAACATCTCCATGTGACATAATGTAAGAACAACTCTATTTTGCAATTGGTTAAGTTCATCCACTTTTAAAACTTTATTGCATAAGTGCTTAAAAAAGGAACACAGATCAATTAAAACAGAGCACACTTCTTTAGGGAGCGTCTTCCTCATTGCCAAAGGTAAAAGTTGCTCCATTAAAACATGAGAATCATGACTTTTCAATCCTGCAAGCTTAGATTGTTTGACATCAACACATCTACTAATGTTACTTGAGTAGCCATCTGGAACAGTGATGTTCTTCAATGTTTTCAGAAATATATGTTTATTTTCTTTTGTCAATGTATATATAGCCGGAAGATATCTGTTATTTGCATCAGGCCAAAGATCAGGTCTAACACCCCAATCTTTTAAGTCATTTCGTGCCTTTAGGTTGTCCTTTGACTTTTTACCTTGGTTCAACAATGTATAGACTACATTATCACATACATTTTTTTCAATGTGCATAACATCTAGATTGTGGTGCAATAAATTGTTCACCCAATAAGGAAGTTCAAAAAATATACTCTTTTTTCTCCATTGTAGAGGGCCATCAATAGGGTGGTGACCTTTCCGTTGTCTTTTCCCCCGTTCATCAATTTCTGGTTCTTTCCCAAATACAATATTAAGATTCTGAATTTGTTGTAAGACATTTGTTCCTGATATTCTCAAAGGAGGATTTCTAGTTTCCACACTTCCATCAAAACGATTGCGGCATAATCTAAATTTGTGCCCTGCATTTAACCAACGTCAATGATTCATGAAACAAAATTTACCCTGAATCTTCTTAGGAGTTGTGTCAAAATTACACCTAGGGCAAGCCAACCCGGTATGTGTGTTCCACCCAGATAAGGTTCCAAGACCGGGAAAATCACTAATAGTCCATAATATAGCTGCATGCATATGAAACACTTCTTTCTTATGTGAATCAAAAGTTTCAATCCCAGTGTTCCATAGCTCTTTTAATTCTTCTATTAATGGCCTTAAATATACATCAATATCATTTCCTGGTGCTCTTTTACCAGGAATGATCATGGAAAGAATGAACGAACTTTGCTTCATACACATCCAAGGAGGAAGATTGTAAGGTATAAGTACAATAGGCCAAGTGCTATGACATGTACTCAAATCACCAAATGGATTGAACCCATCAGTAGCCAAACCAAGTCTGACATTTCGAGGGTCTGAAGCAAATTGAGGATTCATTAGATCAAAGTTCTTCCATGCTTCAGAATCACTTGGATGCCTTAATATGCCTTCATGTGTACTTCTTGATGCATGCCATTGCATATGCTCAGCTATTTTAGAAGACATAAACATTCGTTGTAAGCGTGGCTTCAATGGAAAATACCTCAAAACTTTAGCTGGAACTTTCTTTTGTCTTTTAGTAACACCAACAATACTATTGCTCTTCTTTGTTTTCTTCCATCTAGATTCATTGCATTTCATACAAAATTCCCTATCTTTATCTTCTCCATAGTATAACATGCAATCATTTGGGCAAGCATCAATTTTGGTGTAATGAAGGCCAAGCTTATTAATGATTTTCTTAGCTTCATAGAATGAAGATGGGATTTTAGCATAATCAAAAGCATCTGCTAACAACTCCAGTATCATTGACATTGCTTTGTCAGTCATTCTGCATAGACATTTGATATGGTACAATTTGAGCAAGAAAGAAAGTTTAGAATATTTGTCACATCCTTCATACAAACTTTGTTGTCCCTCATGCATAAACTTCATATACTGAGCAATTTCATCAGGCATCATGTGGCTTGATTCAAGTCGCATATTCTCATGATTATTTACAAAATTCCCGAATGCATCATTAACCATGCCACATATGGGATCATTAGCAAAACTTGTATCCTCATTCGATTGGAAAATTGGAGGTGTTGAAATCGTATGTTGTACATAATTTGTCTCACCATGTAGAAGCCAAAATGTATACCCTTTTGGAAAAGGATGAAGAATTAAGTGTTCATATGTTGCTCCTCGAGTTTGCCATTTGTTAAGATTGCATTTCGGACATGGACAAATTATCTTACCCTCCACGCTCTTATTAGCAAATGCAAAGTCCAAAAATTTATTCAATCCATCCATGTATTGTTGTGTATTTTGAGGCAAATCAATCCAAGACTTATCCAAATCCATTAAGAATAGTCTGTTAATGATAATAAAAATAAATTTAATAAAGAAAAAAAATGTAACTAATGATATAAGAATAGAAAAATTTAATAAAGAAAAATCCAAATCCAAGACTTGTATCAATTCTAGTCAGAGGACAAATGTGAAGGGAAAAAAGTATTGTCATAAGGTATAGATGATATCATTATCTATTGCAGATTTTGATTATCTATCGTTGATTGATGTTGCTTAGGATTTGTTGTAGATTGTATTTTAGTAGGTTCTGGGACAGAAAAATATAACTTCATACTTTTCTACAACATTTACCACACTTTATAGTAGTTTGTGCTGTAAATTTAAACAATATTGTTGCAATTATACAAAATGACTCACAAACAATTAAGATTATATATTGAGATTAAATTAATTCAGACCACTTTAAATTGAGGTAGTTATTTTAGTTTATTTTAAAATACGTAATTAGAATTAATGAAAATATCAATTTCTAATAATTATTTTAACCATCTGGAGTTATTATATAATCAATTACTTCCATTCAAAAATAACTACTTATTTTATTCTTCAGAGATGAAAACATGTGACTATATTAATTTAATTAACTACAGTCAACATATACTTTGAATTAAATTAGTTAAATTAACTGAGGCCAAAATTCATATTTGAATTGATAAAATTAAAGTAATCTCCAATAATATAATTAAATAATTACTTGTAATTATTATATGATTATTTGAATTGAAATGCAGTTGAATTTGTTGATTTTCATTAATAAAGAAACAATATTTATGTGAACTAAAATAACCAAGACTAAGATATATGCGATTTTTTTATCAATACAGTGTCATTATGATTTTTTAGGGATGTTGGCTTCAGAAAACAATTTTCAGACACAGTGAATATGTATTGTTATATATATGGCTTATCTTCATTTTCAATGAAAATGGTGCTCTTAGTATTAGGAAAGCACAATATGAGATAGGGTGATTTTTATTGCTATGTTTCATTTTAGTTATCTCTATTTTTTATTTAAAATAGTTTTATATGATTTTGGTTAAAAATATGAGAACCAAGATTTTATTATATACAGTCACTCATTGGTGCACACCACTTTGAGTGATTTACTTGGTTGGTTATAGATAGAGATGAATTTTGTGTTTTACATTACAGATGTATCTGTATGTCCCTCACCCAAACAAAAAGTAGTCAAAAAGGGTTTTGGACCCCACTTCCTCTCTCCTTTTTAGTAATCTTTCTATTTTACTACTACCATTTCTTTACATTAAAAAAAATTAAAAAAAAAACGTTTCTTATGTGCTAAACAGCTCAACTTTTTCTGTCATCTCATGTTTTAAACGCACCCAATTAACAACTACTTCTACCCCTAAACTCCAATCAACAACTACTTCCACCCCTAAACCTAATATTCTATCACACTTCAATTTTTCAGTATGATAATCACTTTTAAATTCAACCCCTTTTTTTATCTTTTAAATTCAAGTATATATATTTTGAGTGTTTATGGTAGGAATAAAAAATGATAGGGTGTGTGAAATGGAATATAGAATATGTTTGTTATTGTAACCTGAGGATGCCTAAATAGAGGCTAACTGTTATGAATAAGAAAGCGCCAAATGAGTAAGGAGAAATTGACAGAATAATTAAAAAGGTGGATGAGATGAGATGGAGTAGTAATAAAGAAATGGAAAATGAAGGTGGTGAGGAAATTTCAAAGAGGAGAAAATGGTCAAAGAATGAGTATAGATATGAAAACAAATCGCATCTCAAGAGTCATAGTAGTTAGACCCTCACACCCACCAACTATACAAAACCCCACTTTCCTGGAAGTACCCTTTCCCTCTACATTCTACATCTTCCGTTATAACTCACGCTGCTGCATGCATCTTTTCACTCTCTCACTATATAAGCACAACCAACACAACAACAACACCCCCTCATTTCTCCCTTGGCAACATGGAAGCTATCAACACAACCTCTTCCACCACCACCTCTTCTTCCTCCGACTCCTCCTCTTCCGACTCCAACCACAACAACCCCCACAGAATCAAAGGTGTACACATTACAACACCCTCCTTCAATTTCCACACATACTTTTTCTTTTATTCATCACTCTCTTTTCTCGAAGCTCTAGCAGCATGGTCCATAACCACCTAGGTCGGTGAAAAGTAAGAACCCTCTTAGCTAGCTTTGTAGCATATGGCAATTACCAAAAGTTGGTACATACAGTGACACGAAGATCAGAACTTTTGTGTGTTAAAATCTTGAGAAAATGGCAATGGGACATATAGTACATACATAGGTAAAAACGAAACTTCAGTGGATACTCTGTTGTGGTATATAAGTGCATGTAGTATATATATATATATATATATATATATATATATATATATATACATCTACATATACATCAGTGGATAGAAACCGTGGGAGAATGAAGACCGTCCAAACATGATGACCTGGATGGTGGGGCCAGAGATTGTCCCGTGAGGTGCCCAGTTGAGGAAAGTAAGAAATGAATTAAAAATAAATAAAAATGGCAGTGTCCAATCACCTCTTGCTACAACTTTCTCCTCTCTAAGGCTCCTCCTATTTATTTCATTCCCTGTCATGCTGCCATTTTATTTTCTCATTTTGCTTCTCTCACCATAATAATAACCCTCTTATGTTTAACTCAAACCTTCATAACTCTTCCCCTCACTCCACCAAAACACCCTTTACTTTCCTCGCCATTCATTCTTCCTCCATGTAGGTTTCCACAAAAACCATTGTTGGATTCAACACTTTCTTAATCACCTACACATGGGAAGACACTCTTGTTGCTACAAACAGAAGTTACGGAAAGACCTTTGGTCTCCAGAGGAAGATGAGAAGCTTCTGGATTACATCACCAAACATGGTCATGGATGTTGGA
The DNA here is from genome assembly GCF_037176805.1 of Vigna unguiculata. NCBI lineage: Eukaryota > Viridiplantae > Streptophyta > Magnoliopsida > Fabales > Fabaceae > Vigna > Vigna unguiculata. The sequence goes on along the minus strand of NC_140795.1, from coordinate 34,004,544 downwards.
GCTCAGTCCCCAAACTTGTTAGTATATCTATATCTATTATCTATATATATACACATACACATACTATATCGTTTCATTGATGCAGCGTGCACAATGAAGGAGTGGAGTCACTTCATTCTAATCTTAATTCTGCATGCCAGGTTTGCAGAGGTGTGGGTAGAGTTGCAGGTTGAGGTGGATAAATTACCTGAGGCCTGATTTGAAGAGAGGAGAATTCTCACAAGAGGAGGAGAACATGATCATTGAACTCCATGCAGTTCTTGGAAATAGGTAATTCAGTAATATAGTTAAATATCTTTATTTTTCTTTTTTAACGTACGGTTATTACTTTTGACTTTTGATCTTGTACATGTAATGTTTTATTGTTTCTTTTCTCATGGTGACTGCTATATCAGGTGGTACATCTTTTCAAAGATATTTTCACCAAGTGCAACTTACGTGATACTTCTTCTCTCTCAGAAAGTAGAGGAAAAAAAAAACATAACAATGTTCGTTTCTGCCATGTTTTAGTTCATCTATTTTTTTTAGTGTTCAACTACCTAAATGCCCCTACGTCCAATGCTCAACCCGTGGTTTTCTTTTCTCCAGCTAATTGAATTACAGTATCAGGGTATCACTTGGTCAAATATACAGGGTTGAATATGATCCAAAACAATACCTATGGGAAAAGGAATTCACCCTTGCAAGAAGAACATGCCAACGACAAGATTTAGAGGCAAGTATGGACATTTTTTTTAGATTCAACTACTGGTATGGCCTCCAAGAATGTGAGTGATTACGCATGTTTAGAAGAACTCTTTAGCGTATTCATATTATTGGGCTTTATTTTTGTGTTGTATGTGGTTGGGATGTAACCGTGGATTCAAATATTCAACCACAAAGATATTTGGTTCAACAAATCAGGGGCCACGATTTTCAACTGAGAAGAAATTGAATAAAAAATAAAGAAGTATTTAACAACCCTAACCCAAACCCATCTCTTCAACCAAAGAAACAAACAAAATAATCCAACTTCATCCCCATCTTCATGTACAAGTTTTCCCGTCCTTCACCATACCATCACCATGGATCTATTTTTATAACTAGGCCACAAAACAATCCCAACTACCGTGACCTTCTGTCAGCTACTTCACTATACAGTGGCATTTTAACCGGTCACTTAGTAGTAGAATTTGGCTCTGTAGCTGCCATGATAGAGAATATAAAACTCTTATATCCACTTACACCTAGTGATTGTTTACCAAACTATTAATTTGCTCTTAGTCTATTTGTCAAGTGTTACCAAACAATCCGTGTTTTATTCTCTGAGAGGAGAAATAATTTAATTTTAGACAGTGAAATACTTGCAATGTTTTCCCCAGTCATATTTCATCTGCTAAGAGTAATCAATAATTTAAATCTAACTCCATCAAACATGAGACTGCTAAGAGTAATCAATAATTTAAATCTAACTCCATCAAACATGAGAGTGGGAAATATCAAATTTTCAGTATTCACTAGCAAGAAGACTTAAAGCATAAGTTTTTAATACCTCTTTAGAAGATACAATATGCTCTATGACCTCTTAAATGCTGAACTCTTACAATGCTTCAGATATGTACAATAACATCTGATTTTATAGTTCATGTACCTGTAAAACAGAATTTACCCGTATAGCTGACTTTCACTGTGAAAAAACGAGATACACAATTCATCACTGTCACATATACATGCAGATGCAGACTTATGTAACAGAAGAAAGATATCTATGTGCAATAAAAGTCTGTAACAGAAGAAAGATATCTATGTGTAATAAAATGACTTGTACTTGAACTAGTTCTACAAGATAATGGTCCACGGGATGCAGGATGCACTTCCACGGAATGCAGGATCCAAAGCAAATAAAGTGCATCAGGTTAGTTAAATTATCCACTTTCAAAATTTTATCTAGCTCGATGCATTAGATTAGAAAAATTATCCACTTTCAAAGTTATTCATAAAGGCAAGATCAACCATTATCCTTTCTAAAATCTTATGATGATCCTTAACACAGAGTGCTTTTGCAAGATTTTAGAAATTTTGTATTGAACTTTTAATTTGCAAAAGTTTTCTACTATCCACTTAGCCACCTCTACTTATAGCACTAAAATATATAACATCACCTTCTCTTCCAACTCTAACCACCACATGACTACAATGTTTTCTGCAGATTACGTTACTGTGAGAGAGTTACACAAAAAAGATACAATTAAACCATAACTGGAAATGAAAATTAAAGAAAAAGTGAGAAAACCTACCTATGAAAATTGTAGAACCTCTGAAGACAGAACACTAGAACCTGTAAAAAATAAAATAGCAATTAACAATAGAACCATTTCAATAACATGTGAAAATCACAATAATAATGTGAATCACGGAGAGAGCATATGAGAGGGGAGAGAGAGCAAGAAGAGAAAATGAAAGTGCAAACAAAAACCTAAAAGAGAGTGAACCACTGAGATCAAAGTTCAAACCTGTGCCAGGAGCGAAAGACTGAGAAAAATGTTGCCAAGAGCAAAGGAGAAAGCAAAATGCGTAAGACTGTTGTTAGGAAGTGCGGAAATTACTGTGTCGTGGTCGTGTGAAGTAGTTGAAGAGGAAAGATAACAATGTTTGACAGATGTGAGAGGAAGAATAGGAAGAATGTCTTATAATTTAATAATTTGAAAAATGGGTCTTTATAAAATTAGTTTGCTGCAAATTAATTTTATTTATTATAAAATTACTTTCATATTTTTTAAAATAAATATTATCATAAAAATAAAACACCTTTTTTTTAATTTGATAATAATACTTAATTTAATTATTAAAAAATAAATCATAATAAGTATAATTACTTTAGGATAATTTTATATAACAAAATTCACGTGAATTAATTGTGGAAGGCTTTTTTTAAAAGAAAATAATCTACATGTATTTTTTTAATAAATAATTTTTAAGGAACATTACAAATATTTTCATAGAAATAAATTAGCAAAAATATTATAAGTAATAATTGTATACATTTTATGGAGTTTGAAAGAAGCCTAGACTATTTTCTAGAGGTTTAAAACTAAATCTTTGTAATTTAACAAAGATTTTAAAAACCTATACTACTTTTTAGAGGTTTAATACTAAACCTTTGTAATTTAAGGGAGGTTTTAAAAACCTATACTATTTTTTAGAGGTTTAAAGTTAAACCTTTGTAATTTAACGGAGGTTTTGAAAGCCTACACTATTTTATAGAGGTTTAACACTAAACCTTTGTAATTTAAGGGAGGTTTTAAAAACCTAAACTATTTTTTAAAGGTTTAAAGTTAAACCTTTGTAATTTAACGGGGGTTTTGAAAACCTACACTATTTTATAGAGGTTTAATACTAAACCTTTGGAATTTAATGGAGATTTTAAAAACCTCAGTTAAGTTAATCCATTACTAAGGTTATATTAACCTTCGCTAAATAACCCCCGTTAAATACAATTTTTTTTTGTAGTGTAATTACGTCTCTTAAATTTTTATTAGATTATGATAACTTATTTTTTAATATATTTAAAAAAAGTATATTGATTAAGAATAAAATAATAGATTCATTTAAAGCATTATACTAATGATCCAATTGTTTTATATAGGAGCCATTTTTTAAAGCATTATATTAATGATCCAATCAAATGATCAAAGAAGTCTATTATTTTGGCCCCTAAAAAACTCTTGGTCAACATTTGCCACTGGATTCTTTGATTTTATCACTCAAACTACATTCAATTCTCAATTAATTGATTGAAGTCTTTTAAGTAGATTAATATTGCGAGATACAAAATGAATATTCTTTGGTAGTTTCTCCTTTAACTAATCCCTTGAGTATTGTTTGGGCTCACACCAACTCTTGGCTAACTCATTGACTACTCTTTTACCAAATCACTCCTAACTCAATCAAATAATTTTTTTCCCATGACACTCTTGACTAACTCTATTCAAGTACTTTTCAACAGGTCACTTATTACTTTAACAAGAATTCTTTCACTAGTCACTTCTGGTTTAAGTGAGTATTCTCTGAACAATGGTCATTCCTTTATATTTACCTAGTATTCTCTAAACAACAACCATTATTGGCTAATGACCAAGTATTCTTTACCAAAAAACCCCTCCTGGTTAACAATCAAGTATTTTGTACCAAACAACCACTCTTGGCTAAGATGTAGTGAATGAAGGTTTAATGATCTTCAATCACGCTTTTGCTTGCTAGAGAAGATAACCATTTGTTGACATATGAGGTATTGAAGACCTCTTCCTTGTAGCTTGTTGAGTTGAACACTAGTGGTGTTATTTTTTTAAGCTTTTAATTTTGGCCCAAAAATTTAAGTTGCATTTTTACTATTCATGTTCTTTTCCTCTTTTCTTCTCCTTCTTGGAAAAATGCACATTCTCTTCCATATAGCGGAAGACGAAAATCTTAAACTTTCCAAGTTCTTTGAGGAACTCATATTTTCCTCTCTCATAAAAGGTTAACTAGAGAAAAGAAGGGGAAGAACTCTCCCATTTAATGACCTAAGAGAATAAGAAGATTACAAAAATATCATATCAATTTAAGTTCATTCAAAGGTGTGTTAAAAGAGGGAGCAAAAGGTGTTATTTATAGATGCATAAGCCTATTGCATTTCACATTGTAGAAGATGTGGGACTAAAAATCAAAGAAAAAACCAAGCTAAACCAAGAAAAATTCGAAGCCCCCTATCCACCTAAACAAGGCCCTTGCTATTTTACACTAAAAGTGGTCGATTCCACTTGATATGGGACTTCTATTCTACATTAACCTCTCCTCTAGTATTTGGTTGAAAATAAAATGAGTTTTCCTAAGATTCTTTGATTGATTTTTCCAATCATTTAGGATGAGATATTAATGTACAATAAACATCAAATAAAAGCGATACAAGTTTCTTTATTAAAAGAAAGCTAAGAAAAGTGTTTCTAAAGGAAAATGTAAATAAACAATGCCCTTTATTTTGAAAGGGTTACTACATGAAAAACTAAGTTTTACTACTTTGGAAATATATTTTTCTGCACTTTGTTTTAGCCACCGTCTTGTGTTATGCAACAACTAAATAAAGTTACTTTTACATATTTTTGGGATAAGAAGCTAGTAATTTTATTCAAAGAAAAGTTAGAATGGATAGATTTGATTAAATGCTACTAGTTACAATAATCAAATGTTACTAAACATAACTAATGATACATGCTACAAAGATCAAATATGTAATATCCCAACCGGATATTACGGATTTAATTAATAAAAATAAGTAAATAATAAATACCGTCCATTTAATAAATATCATTTCCCAAAAACGCGGGAAATTTAAAACTTTATTATTTAGTCATTATGAATAACATTCGTAATGTTCTAAGACTACCAAACTCGTCAGCTTATTACTGAGGAGGGCAATCTACCGGACCTAATCCGTACACGCCACAATGTGCACACTCACACCGGCAACACTCGCCAACCCAAGCCACAACTCAAGAGTTCCTCATGTTCATCCGTCATCCCGAGCCACAACTCAAGAGATGCTATTCTAAGCCACAACTCAAGGAATACCACGTGCTTAACCCCTATCCCGAGCCACAACTCCAGGGATATGTTCCGAGCCACAACTCAAGGGATACTTTAAGATATCCTAGAAGCCTTGTAGATCACTCACATCAAAGAAAGCAAAACACCTTTGCTTCACGGTATCGCCTAGCGTAGCACACTAGGCACCAGGCACATCAGGCTTCCAGACCGCCTGCGGGGGACATGTGCCGCCAAGCGCCAAACACCTTAGTGCCCACTGATCTGCAGCTATCTCCTGGCAGGACGCGTGTAGGCTGCCCTCTGAATCTCCTCTATCGCCTGGCGGTTTGCGTATTACCACCAGACGCCATATCAATAATTGTACATTACGAATTTTGGTTTAAGTTTTGGCTCCCTTTTTCACGAACATTTTCACCCAACCAGTTTAATTGTTATATGTTTGCACAATAAGAGTGCCTACGATACTCTATCACCATCATAATAACCAAGTCAAGTACTTCTCAATTAAAATCATGTTATTAGCCATCCTTACTATCACTTGATCTCATCTTCATTTTATGCCTTCTAAAACCGATATGAACACAACTCGCCAATAAATTGGAACGCTACTATTACTGTCTTAATCATTTTGCTTCAGCTTTTATCTCAAGATATTAACCTCTTTTCCAGGCTTAACAAGTTTAAGTGGATCCATCCAATCTATTATAAATATTTATATGAGTTCTTACTTCTCATATCACTAACACATTACAATGAATTCCCTGTATTATCTAACTAGTCACTCGTAATAAAAATTTACACTTCACTGAATATCACCCTATATTCCTCTGCACCTACTGCATTATAAAAATCCCTCACTTCACAAAAGAATGGATTAATTCCCTCTTCTCATTTGTACAGTTCATCACCAAGGCCTATATCTAAATACTGTCTCTAACCCTGCATTTAGTAAGCACCTAACTTTCCAGAATCTCAAAGCAACCCAAAATTCCCGTAGCCATGCACTGATGGCTGCCTATGCGATGGCGCCTGGCAGCAGGCCCCACGCCGCTAGGCGACCTATTAGTTTTGCGCATTCCTGAACTTCTCCATTCTGCGAGATCTTCCAAGACTCCCTAACCTGTCTTTTCCTTGCCCAGTTCGTCTAGTCCTCACACAAATTCACCTTCATTTGGACTATAATACTGACCACCCTCATTCCTTACCGATTCCCATTAGAATTTTACCACCAAATCATCTCGCAGCATCACACCCCAAGCTTACCACACCCTAAGAGCCTATTGACCATGTTCCATCCAATTTGGCTATCAATGATATGTATTTCGCCGAAATTTGACATCCAATCATCCCTTAACAATTAAAACTTTCCCTCCGATCAAAATCATTCCAAAATATGCAAAACACCAAAATCGAACCAAAATTGGTTCGCGTCGCCTGACGAGTGTTCATCACCGCTAGGCAGTTCAAAGAAACACATAAAAAACTAAGTGTAGGCTTATGTCGCCTAGTGGTACAGGACTTCATCGCCAGGACTTTATCAAAATATATATATATATATATATATATATATATACATATATATATATATATATACATATGCATATGCATATATATATATGTGTATATATTTGTGTATATATACACATATATATACATATACATATATATATATATGTATATATATATATATATATACATATGTATATATATGTATATATATGTATATGTATATATACATATATATATATATATGTATATATATACATATACATATATATACATATATATACATATGTATATATATATATATATATACATATATATATATATATATATATATATATATATATATCATACAATTCATGCTTAAATATAAAATTAACGCGTAAAGCTCCCTTAATCTTGATTTTCCTTGCTAAACTTGAAGGTTCTTAGCTTCTTCTTTGATCCACTTTAGCTCTCTTTTCACTCAATTATCACAATATACTCTCCAATTTCGTACTCTTCTAACTATGCAACAATGGCAACCACAAAAAATTTTCTTCTCACCCAAAATTTGCCTTTTAATGGTGCCTTAATGATATGTTAATGTGCTAAAACGAAAATGGTTTAATGTTGATGATAATTTCCATTCAATATGTCATTATGGACGATTTTTCCAGCCTCCCTTGTCTGCCCTTTCACATTCATTCCACAACTAATTTTAGCAAAAAGAAAGTTTAATGTGGGTCTACCAAGGTTCAAACCCATAACCATACCAATGTGAAATCAATGTACAACCATTCAACCAATTCATGTTTTGTGATAATTCATATAATTCTATGATTATATTATCACTCAACATGATCAAGCATATTGTTAAAATAATAATATATCAAATAATCACATAAATAGCATATGTAGGACTTGGAAAACTCCTCTCACACAATCAAGTACTCTCAACCACTTCAGCTAGTACTTTTCCACATCATACATGTCAGAATTAAATGCCATAAAGGCTCCCACTACCCGCATTTATTAATTAATTAATTATTTAATTAATTAAATTTCCCGGGTCTTACAAAATCCTCCAAGATATAAAGTGATCAAACAAGTGAAAAATATATTTATCACTCAATTTGTAACACCTCAAAAGTTAGTTCTATGAGAGGTTCTCTATTTGTCTAATGTATCATTTATTTGTGTAAAGAAAATTATTTTGCATTTGTTTAACACATACCAGACTAAATAAAAATACATCACTTTTATGATCGTATGTGAAACATACATAATATTTATGCGAATAAAATGTTAATATACATATAGGTGTATGTAATAAAAGTTTTTTTTATACTTTTACAACCAACTAAAGATACTTCTTAATTTGAAATGCATCACAAAACAAGTTACACTATGAATTTTATGTTGATACATGTTGTGTATTATGTAAAGTGATATGAAAATGTAAGATGCTATGAATTTGAAAAGTCGCCTATATGGATGTGTATGACAACATATAGATGCATGTTATACATTATGCAAGGTGACATGAGAATGCAAGGTATTATGATGAGTTTGGAATCTATGCGTATGTAGATGACAACAACATATAAATGCATGGTATGTATACAATGTAATGTTCCATACAAAGGCAAGATGTTATGAATATGAAAAACTATGAACGTGGTACCATGAATGAATGAAGATAGAATGTGGATACTATGCATTTTTGTGTCCCAAAGGGAACTTAATCACATGATGTGTTTGTAAAGAATGTGATACATTTATCAATAAGTACAAGAAAATGTGAAGGATAAAGAATGCAAACAATCTCCCTTTTGTGCCTTAATAGTAGTTTGACACTTAAGGTCTAAGGCAAAGTACATCCACTCTCACAAGGATGGTTCCCTAAATTTGGATCAAGCCCACTAGAGCTATAACCCTCGTTACAACATTTCCCACAACAGTTGGGAGTCAACTAGATGTAGGAGTACAAATGAAGATAATAGACTCTAGCTCGGGTTCTCAAAATGATCACTGTAAGACTAGAGGAATTTAAATAATTAAATAAATAATTATTTAATAAATGCGGGTAGTGGGAGCCTTTATGACATTAAATGCTAACTTTCATGATGTGAAAAAGTACTAGCTCAAGTGGTTAAGAGTACTTAGTTGTGATTGAGAGGACTTGGGCTTAAATCTTGTGTATGCCAATTTGTGTGTTATTTTAATTGTGTAATTTTTAATAATATGTTTGAGCGTGATAAGTGATAATGTAATATTTTCACAAAAACATGAATTGGTTGGTTGGTTGTGTGTTGCTTTGGAATTGTGTGGTTATGTATTCGAACCTTGTCCTGTGTGAACTAGTCCATTTTCTTTTTGCTAAATTTCTTTTTGGGCATGAAGGTGAAATAACAGAGAAACCCTAGCCATCTTAGAGAGCCGAGAAACCACTTATTTATAGCCATTGAATAGTCATTAACCAAATCTTTAATTAATTTTCGTTTTGGTGGAGTAAAGGGTAATTAAGGGGCAATAATTTTAAGAGAGAAGGGAATTAGAAGAGAGGGAAACATTGCATTTTTTGGTGATTCTTGGGCATAGGATTTCTAGGGTACTAGAGCTGCCTTGCTGGAAGGTTGAATGTTATTGATTGAAGAGGCAAGGAGAGACCATTGGAGATCACAAAAGGACGCTTGAATTGTCAATTTGAACAAGGAACTAGGTTAGGCGAGTTGCTTTTCGTTTTTAAATTTACATGTATATGATTTGGTGTTGTATGTTAATTGTGAATACCTCTACTTCAGCCAAAATTCTAAATTGTGCGAGTTTCTAGAAATTTCTCAGAAACTGCCTAGCGGTCATGATGACCCGTCAGGCGACACATGTGTCTGAACCTAATTTTCTAGGTTTTGGGGATGAACCGCCTGGCGGCTATATGCTTCCCGCCAGGCGACGCGAGCTGGGTTACCCAGTTCAAGGTTTTTAGTGGTTCTTTTGATGTTTGTGAATTGATTATATTTGTACAATTGTGTGGAAATTTGATGTTGTTATATGTGTCAACACCCAATTTCGTTCGGCTAAATAAATAATAGAATAAATAATAATAATTTGTTTTTTTAAAAAATAATAAATAAATAAAAAGTAAGTAAAATTTTTCTTTGGTTTTTCTTTTTATAAATAATAATAATAAATAAATAAATAAAAAGAAAAAAAAAGACTATTTTAATCTTTTATGTATTTTCTTTTGAGGCTTTGTTTATATTTTAGCCCAAAATACTCTATACACCCACACCGTTTTTTCTTGCAACTAACAACAGCCCAAAATTTTATTTTCTCACCCCCGCTCTATGCTTTGTCATTTTTGCTCCAAATCAAGAAGTTAATGATGGGATTCTTTTTTAGAAGCAGAATCTGTTTTAATATTTAGAATCATTTTTTCCCAAGTGTAATTGATTTTGTGCTCTGATTTTGTGACACTCTTTTTCCAGATGAGGAAAAAGTAATATGTTTCTCAAGAATATCTTTTTATAATTAATTTGTCCAGATCATATTTGATTTTGTGCTCTGATTTTTCTGTGATTTGATTCCCATAATGTGATAATATTAAGACCAATTCTTGCCTTTTAAAATTCATTGTATTTAAGGCGAACCTTTTTATGAGGTTATTTTATATTTAAATTGTTGTGTATATAAACCCATGAGGCAAAAAAGAATAGAGGAATTTTTCTTACCTTGAGAGACCTCTCTTAAAAAACCCAAAACCCACAGTTCATCTTTTTCTTGAGTTCTTTTCCATAATCTTAAGCACCAAAAACCCACTCCCTCACTTCTGAAATTACTCATTCAACCACCCCACCTTGTTGCCAACATCATCAAGACGTTTGTTTTTGTGGCAAATTTCGTTTGGTGCGATTCTTCCGGGGAAGAGTATTGATAAGATTGTATTAATCTTTATTTGCGTTGAGAATGATTTGATTTTGGTATTCGATGTTTTTACAGCAGCTATTAGTGCATACATGGTTTTTCATGGCCTATAATAAAAAATTAAAATTTGACTTTCATTTCTAAGTAAATAATTAAAATTTGCTTTTAAAAAGAAATACTATAATAAAAAATATATTTTTTAAATGATCATCTGCACTAGTCTCGTATTTAATGATTTTTTTATTCAACATATTTCTGAAAATTTAAAATATCAACATTTTCACTCAAAAAAAAAAAAATCAAGTTTTCAAATTTTTTTCCTAAAAGTTTTTCAAAAGAACTACGTGATCCTGATTCTCCATTATGAATGGAGATACGTAGGAACAAGGAGTCATCCTTGTTGGGCCCAAAAAAACAAATATCTTTTTTTGTTTCTTTTGAATTTTCTTTGTCATCTTTATTTATTATTTTTTTTTTGGAAAATAAACTTTTAAAGAAAACCACATCCATATTTATATTTAATTAAAGGTACCGTTTTAGAACGCACGTTGTAGGATGCTAACACCTTCCCTATGCGTGATCAACTCCCGTACCCAAAATCTGTTTTCGTAGACCTTGTTTTTTTATGGTTTTCTATATTTTCCTATAATAACTATGGTGGCGACTCCAAACCTCTCTCTCTCTCTTTTTTAATATTTTATTTTGGTTCATTGTCCCGTCACGATTTTAGTGGTGACAATATGAAATTGGTGTGAATTGTGATCTAATTAGGGGTTGGAATTAATGTTGGGATTGAGGGATGAATAAACGTGATCTTTGTTTATGATTTAGGATATGGTTCATAAAAATAATCTGAAATTGAACAAGCATGAACTTGTATGATATTTGAACATTAAAAATTATGTCAGAATCAGTGTTGGAATTGTGATTTTGGACTTTAGGGTTTACGCAGGTGCAAAAAATTTGGGATTTTTTCTAGAATTGTATGCACCGCCTGGCGGCACATGAACTGCCACGAAGTGGCACATAAGGACATTCAAATGTTCTGATTTTTATTCTGTGATTCATGTTCGTTGGAGTTTATCTGGTGATTTTGTACATAATACTGAGTAATTGGTTGTAGAGTGTGAGAATAAAGCATATGCATGAAATGGAATTAAATGTAAGTATGTTTATGTAAGGATTGAGATTATAAAGTGTCAAAGTGATGATTTCCTTGACTGTGATAAGGTATATTTCCTACTGGTAATTGTTATGATGTGCAATTTGATATGCTTGATTGAGAATACGTGTGGTATGTTCCAATTGGTCCAACAATCAGTGTATGGTAAATTCCATAGTCTGTTGGGTGCATGCATGATCTTAATTGTGAAATTTTGTAGGTGAATATGAGGAGTTGTGGTTCAGTCATAAGATTATGACTGGGCAATTAAGATTGACTTATGTATAGTGTATTGTGTGCTTGAGATTCATTAGAACCTGTCGAAAATGCCAAACACCAGTAGCACACGCGGTACTAGTAGGCGATAGAGAACTAAAATAGTGGCAGTGGCCACCAGACTCTCGTTGAACGCATTTATGGATTTTATCTTTTAGCGCTTTTGATAAAGATTTTAATTTTACCGTGTTTTGGGAAAAGATGTTATAATAAATGATATTTTATTTATGTTTTCTTTATTTTATTATTTAAATTCATAATATCCGACCGGGTGTTACAATCACACACAAAGTACATCCATAGTGTCACCACTAAGAAATCCCTTCTAATTCTATTTACTTAAACCCAAGGATGCTTCATTCATGATATGAACAAGGTGTGTGTGTGAAGGGAGAATGATGCATACCCAAACTCCCTACCTACAAAATAGCTAGAAAAGTCCCTGACATATATAACAATGATGTATACCTTAGGATTCAATATCCAGCAATACAATTATTCCAAACATCAAAAGAGACAAGAATATACAAATAGAAAAAAGACACATCAACCTTGCATACACAATTAAATAGGTTTGACTCTCTAGTTGTCCCTAGTGGAGTTGCCATCCATCACAACTCAAATCGTGATGAGACGACGAAAAATTGATGAAAGTATAGAGGAGTTGCGACCATAGTTCATTTGAAAAAAAAATGAAAATTCATAAAGATAACAACATATTTATGAAATTGGATTAGGTTTTCGTCAACCATCGCTGTTATTAGTCCTCCATTGTGATCTCTTCCCTTTGATTCCATGTCTACAACTCAGAAGCTCCATGTTATTCCCATTTCAAAATTGCTTTGGATTCCAACTTTATTGCAACTTGTTATGTGCTCTCAGGTTCATAATTCATAACTATATTTGCTTAAATTTTTTTATCTGAAATTGTTATTTAGTTAGCCTTAGTTTACCGTTTGAAATTTAATACAAAAATTATTTATTATCTCCAAGTTTTATGGATAAATATAATTTTTTTTGAAATAAATATAAAAGGAGGAAATACTAATTATGTATTAAATCTTGAATTGTCTAGTTTGATAGTTTAAGAAGATTGATCATTATCTAGAAGTTTATTAGTGCATAAATATTCTAATAAACATATCTTAAAATTCATTAATATTTGCCAACTGTGTTTTGTATTAATCTTTGGGTGCATATTTGATTATGGTTGATAATCATTTTGATTTCATGTAACCTAAACACCAATATGAAATGCTAGCAAAATTTCGTCAAATTTAAGATATTTTTTAAAATTGGCATGTACCAATAAACTCTAAAAAGTAAATCTTGTTGAATGGGATATGGTCAAACCTTGAATACAAAAGTGAAGTGATCGTTCACACAATTTCAGTATATATATGTGTGGATCGAGAGTGGATTACTTCACCACACATCAATGTTGAGTATGATCGAGGCGTAGAAGAATTTATACAATTTGCGCAATGGAATTAGGGTAAAAGGGATGATGAAGTGAATTTTATGTTAGTTTTGAAATGGTTGAAATGCCAAGAATGGGGGGGGGGTTGAATTGGCTAGTTAAAAATTTAGGCTATCTTTGGAAGCTGAAAACCACCTTTAATTGAATCAATTAGATCACCAAGTTAGGATGCAAAAGGTGCTGGACAATATACTTTTAGTCGATCAAAAACAGAGTTAACAAATTGATTTTACTAAACAGATTCTGTTCTGGTATAATCAATCGATTAAAACAGGAAAGTAGTCAACTAAAATACTGGGAAAAATGCATAAATGCAAATTCGAGTTTTAAATTAGTACCAATGCTCAAGAATTATCAAGATAGGTTCTAAATGATTATGCAAACATGCTCAATACTGCATATGTCATGAAAGCATGCAAGAACATGAAAAAGATGATTAAAACACAAGTTCTTGAAACTTTAAAATGAATATGCAAAAGAGAAAGGTTAGAGAAGAGGGGAGTCCACGAGATTTTTATACTGGTTCACTCAAACCTGAGCTACATCCAGTTTGTCAAGGCAACTTGTGCTTGACTTTGCACTATTTCAAAAGATTTACAAAGTATCCACCCTTACATTTTCAAAATATGCAAAAACCACACAAAAGACTCTTGAATCACACAAGAGTCACACCAGCACAACAAGAACCCTCTTATAGACTTGGAAAACCACCAGACACACACACAAAGCTTGAGAAAGATCAAACCTCAGTGGTAGCACAACCCAACCTACCACAAACCCCTTTCTCGAAGCTTCAAACCAAGCCAAAAGCTCCAAGAATTGATCCAAGATCAATCTTCAACTGCTGCAAACTGTATGATCACGAAGGAGAGAGTTTTCACAAGTTTCTAGAACAAATTTGTGCTCTGAAATGATCAACATACCTCTCTTTCGAAAATCACAACTTTTATAGACAAACTGTTACGAAATTCAACAGGTTGATTTTCAAATCAATCGGTTGATTTCACTTGACTTAAGTGAAATCAGTCGATTAAAATCTAAATCAATTGATTAAATTTGTTGCAGTTTAAGACTACTGCAGTCAATCTTTTAACATGTTGATAACCATTCAACAGACTAAAAGAAACATTTTAACCTGTTGAAAACCATTCAAGAGATTAAAAGACACACCTAAGACCAAATACATCTAATTAATGCTACAAGGTCTACAATATAAATTACAAACATCAAATACACTTTTTTTAATGATATAACTATGTGGAGAGCACAAGCTCTAGTCTTGATCAACATGAATATCATCAAATCTCCTTTCCTTCATGAATGTAGGCTTCATTCCAATGGTAATGGCTTCAAGATAGTTCAAAAGAGCTTCATTAAATCTTCATCAAACCTTCAAGAAGCAAACCACCTTGGCTTCTCATGTCAACAATCTCCCCCTGATTTGATGAAGCCAACCTTTATCTTCTTCCATCTATCTTCTTCTATCTTCCATTACAAAGTGTTTCCATTTATTGGATACCATAAAATTGATGAAGTGACACCTTAGCTTGAAACTTGTGAACCTAAAAAAACATTTACATTAGCAATGCACACAAGCAAGCACACACATATACACATGCTCCCCTTATAAATAATATGGGTTCAAATTCATATTTGATTATTGATTCCAATTTTAATGTTTAGTTTATTGTGATCAATTATCCATTTTCCAAATTTTGCCCCCTTTGGATTCATCAAACAGAACAAATGCATAAAGAGAACAAGCATTGCATATCCTTTCATTAATATTTGAACATAATACAACAAACAGAAACTGAAACAGAGAAGAAAAATCATAAAGCTGATATAATCAGCCAACTGAAATGAAAAACAACCAACTAAAACTAACAGAGCTGAAACTGAGAAAGCACAAACACATGGATGCAATGCATGATCCTAAACAACCAACACACTCAATCATCTTAAGGATCATTTCTGGTCTGGAATGAGTTCAGCATATTATGGATATCATGAATTTGGCCCTCCAATGCATTAAACCTCTCATTGCAATAGTTTTGATGTGCTTGTTGGTATACATTGAGTTCATGTAGTTGTTTCAGCACCATCCTCTAAAAATGTGAGTACATATGGCCTCTATCATCTGGAGGGTTGTAGGGAACTAACTCCATGGGTCCAACAGTTGGTTCTTCCTCTTGATTTGCACCACTTGGGCCAGCTTCATGGTCATGTGCACCACTAACTACAACACCAGCAGTTATCCATGCATTTCCCACCTTGAGAAAGCCCATTTTATGCAAATTTTGGTTGGAGGTATGGTTCAGCAGTCCAGTTGTCTCTTCTAGCTCATCCTTTACATCAATTCCAAAGTATTCTAAGAATTTGGACACCAAAACCACATATGGCAGCCTAAAATCCGTGAGCCTCTTGGCCTTGAGCATGTGATCACGAAACACATAAATCCAATCCACTTGAATGTTGTGTAGAATGTAGTACATGAGTATCAAATCTCCCTCATTCAATGTTGAATGGTTGCTACCACGTGGAACAAGGATTTTTGTGACAATCATACCATGCAACCTTTGATCCACCTTGAGACCACCAACATGGAAGTGTTTGATTTCAGCAGTAGGATTCCTCAAGCATTGATCATAATTTTGCACCTTTTTGATTTCTGGAACAACCCCAGTATGACCTTTCCGCACTTGCACACGTCTTGATTTGAGTCCAATCACATCTTTCTAAGCCTTTTTGTTGATCTCCATGTGGACACCCTTGATACTTGACAGCAGCACATCATTTTTGAACTCCAAGTTGGTGAAAAACACCTTCACCAAGTCTGGATAGATTTTCATTGAAAGTTCAAGGAATGTCTTCAACTTTTGATGCTTGAGTTGTTGAAATAGAGTCTCAAAGCCTTCAGCCCTCAACCATGAGAATCTCAACACCTTAGGAATGTTGATCTGCTTCCTATTCATCTCAATGAGGAACACTTGAATGTTGTCCTCATGATCCTCAAACCATGCTTCAATTCTCCCATGACTTTCGTGATTTAGAGACCTTGGGGTGGGAGTAGTGGAGTGCTTATCATCAGATTGGATAGCTTTTTGTTGACAACAAGGCATGATAAATGTGGGTATGGCTGTTTCTAAGAGAAGTATGATGCAAATGCAACAATACAAGTGTAGTATTTATAATTGAACAAGCTGATTTTCAGGAATAGTTGATTAAATGGTGCAAATTTTCCTAATTAATTCATTTTAGGTTACCCAAACAAATTTAATGCAATCCAAAACAGTATCTCATGCATTCATGGTGTTTTCAATGTGTTTTTATGAGTGAATCAATCAGTTCAGATCATGTGAGCTGCATGCACATTGGAATTATACACTAAACATGCTTTTTGGTCAAACAAATTAGTAAAAACAACACATGGCTGATGAAATGGGCAGCTAAGAGTAGATAGTACTTGACAAAAAGATGCTTTCTTTGACTAGGTCAGCTTAACAATTCAATTTGTGAGTAAATGTACACTTTAAGTAAAATCAACATGTTAAAAACAGAATTAGTCGATTAAAACGGCATCAGAGCATCAGAGATTGAAACCATAATCTAGTTAAGTGAAATCATCTGACCAATTTTGAAAATCAATCGATTGAAAATCGTAAAATTGAACTTCATTTTTCCAGATTCAGTTTCAATGAAATCAACATACTGAATTATGAAAACAGCAGATTAAAAACCATAACAGATTAATTTTTTACATTCAGTGGCAGTTTAAGTGAAATAAACACGTTGAAAAATAGAATCAACAGGTTGACAAATCATGATTTGTGCAAATAGAGGCAGATTTAAGTGAAATCAACACGTTGAAATGAAAAATCAACAGGTTGAATATGACAATTTTCAATTTTTGCATACAGCAGCAAATTTTTAGGAAACCAATGTAATACCCGTGAAAATTAATTAATTAATTAATTAATAAATGCGGGTAGAAAGCGCCTTTATGGCATTTATTATTATTTAATGTGACGTGGAAAAGTACTAGCTCAAGTGGATGAGAGTACTTTGTTTGTGTGAGAGGACTTGGGTTCGAGTCCTATGCATGCCAATTATGTGTTGTTGTTTTATTATTGATTTTTAATAATATGTATGAGTATGGAATTGGTATTGTAAGCTTATCATGATTGAAGTGTATCACTAACATGAATTGGTTGAATTGGTTATGCACTTGAATGGTGACTAAATGGTCATGGGTTCAAACTTGGTTGGGAATGAAATTGGAACTTTATTTTGTTTTAAAGTGTAGTTTTTAAGGGAATATGAGAGGGCAAAAGAAAACCTAGAAGGGAAGCCAAGAGGGACTGGAAAACATCCTATAATGACCCCTAAATGAGAATTAAACACACTAAAAAGGCCCAATTTCGTTTAGTTTTAAAACCCATCTTAAAGACACCTATAAAAGCCAACTTTTAGGTAAAGGGATCAAAATTGGTCAAAATTCTGTATGTGATCCTATGTTCAGGTTATTGTGATTGGGGAATGGTTGGTTTCTTGTATGGTAGGGATAATGTTTAATTCTCTTATATGGAAGTGATGTTATGGTTTCCATTCTAAATTTTTGGAGGTTCAGTTAAGCTGGGACTCGGCCATATGTGTTGTGCATTACTTAAAATTGTTTGGTACTGGATTAGAATGTGGTTTGGTATGGTGGTGATGTCTTGTGTGCGTGAACAGACTCGAAACCATGCAAGTCTCGCCCAAGCGGGTCCACCTCGCCTAAGCGAGAGTTGTAGAGTCTCACGTTGGGTTCTGGTTCGTGGTTCTCGCTTAGGCGACCAGCAAAAGGGGTTGAGTGACATGGTCTCTCGCTCAGGCGAGAGGCACTCGCCTAAGCGAGGTCGCGAGGAAACCTGGGAGTTTTGAGCGCGACATCTCGCCTAGGCGAGAGGTTTTGTATATAATTATTATTTTGGTTTTGAGATAACTTTGTAACTTTTTGGGAGCCATTTGAATATTACCACAGTTTTATAATTATGGACTCCTGTTTTATCACATTGTATTAAAGTTTTAAATTTCCCGTGTTTTTGGGAAATGGTGTTATATTAAATGAGGCATTTATTTTTATTTCTTATTTTATATATTAAATATTAGTAATATTCCTTAGGGATGTTACAACCAATGCATGAGTACATAAGATTAACATGCTAAAAACATATCAGACCACATTCTTGATGTCTAATATGCCTAGTTCAGTTCTTAGCTTGTTAAACCTATCTCTAGCCAATGGTTTAGTAAACAAATCCGCCAATTGATTTTCAGTTTTAACAAATTTGATTTCACAATCTCAATTTTGAACATGATCACGAATGAAATGATGCCTAATCTCTATATGTTTGGTTTTAGAATGTTGTATTGGATTCTTGGTTAAATTGATTGCACTAGTATTATCACAATACAAAGGTACCTTGCTTAGCCTTACACCATAGTCCAAAAGTTGATGCTTCAACCATATGATTTGTGCACAACCATGTCCAACAACAATATACTCAGCTTCAGCAGTGGAGAGTGCCATATATGCTTGCTTTTTGCTATTCCATGAGATTAAACTTGATCCAAGCAAATGGCAAGTACCACTTGTGCTTTTCCTATCCAATTTGCACCCTCATAATCCGAATTTGAAAAACCACTAAGAGTTATGTTAGAATCACATGGATACCATAAGCCAACATTGGTTGTTCCTTTAAGGTACTTTAGAATCCTTTTTGCAGCTTTAAAGTGTGATTCCTTTGGATTTGCTTGGAATCTAACACATAAGCATACTCCAAACTGAATATTTGGCCTACTTGGTGTAAGATAGAGCAAAGACACAATCAACCCTCTAGATTTGGTTGAATCCATTGGTTGGCCAGCCTCATCTGCATCTAAAAGGCAATTTGTTGCAATTGGAGTGACAACTTCCTTACAATCCTTCATTTTGAACTTTTTCAACAAGTAAAAACAATATTTTGATTGATTTAAAAATGTTCCATGCTTGAGTTGCTTGACTTGCAACCTTAGAAAGTAGGTAAGCTCACCCATCATGGACATCTCAAATTCTCCATGCATAGCTGCAACAAATTCTTCACAATGTGTTTTTATTTGAACCAAAGATGATATCATCAATATACACTTGAACAAGTATAAAATCATTATCGTGTTTTCTAATGAAGAGTGTTTTATCCACTGCACCTCTAGCATAACCTTTTGATAAGAGAAAATTGCTTAGCCTTTCATACCATTGTCTTGGTGCTTGTTTCAAACCATATAAGGCCTTTTTCAATTTGAAAACATGGTTAGGATAGAGATGATCCTCAAATCCAAGAGGTTGTGATACATACACTTCTTCATTTAGAAAACCATTCAAAAATGCACTTTTCACATCCATTTGATGCAATTTAAAGTAACACATGCAAGCATATGCTAAGAGTAATCTTACAGCTTCTAGCCTAGCTACATGTGCATAAGTTTCATCAAAATCAATGCCTTCTTCTTGATTATAACCTTTAGCAACTAGTCTAGCTTTGTTTCTTACTATATTACCATTTGGTTCCAATTATATTCATATCATCAGTTTTAGGCACTATAAACCACATATCATTTCTTATGAATTGATTGAGTTCATCTTGCATAGCCACAATCCAATTACTATCATTCAAAACATCATTCACATTCTTAGGTTCAATTTGAGATATAAAAGCAACATGTTAACAAAATACAATCCTACGTCTAGTAGATACTCCCTGTTTGATATCACTTATGATGTTGTCCTTTGATAAACCTCTAGGCTGGATCCAATCCTTGGGCAAGTTGTTGTTTGCAGCTTTTTCAGTCAACTATTTTTCCTTTTCAGTCGATTGATTTCCTACAGCAGAGGGCTTTTTTTGTAGCAAAAATCTGTTTCTGTAGTAGATCTTCTTCATCTGCATTCTTTGGCACTTGATCTTGCAACTTTGGGTTAGTTTCATCAAATACAAAATGCATAAACTCTTCAACAGTCATCAATATCTTATTATAGATTCTATATACATGACTTGTGTAGTATAGCCTAGAAAAATACCTTCATACGCTTTTGCATCAAATTTGCAAAGACTTTCTTTGCCATTATTTAAGATGAAACACTTACATCCAAATAGTTTTAGGTGACTTAAAACAAGCCTCCTCCCTTTGAAAAGCTCATAAGGGGTTTTCTTCAAAATTGGCCTAATCAACACTCTATTTAAAACATAGCAAGCAGTGTTGACTACATCAGCCCAAAAATACTTAGGTAGTGAGTTTTCATTCAACATAGTTCTAGCTAGTTCCTCAAGTGACCTTTTTTTCCTTTCAACAACACCATTTTGTTGTAGGGTTCTTGGTGCAGAAAAATTATGCTTAATGCCATGCTTTTCACAAAAGTGTTCAAATCTTTCATTTTGAAATTCCCCACCATGATCACTTCGAATAGACACTATCTTGGAACTCTTTTCATTTTCAAGCATCTTGGCAAGTCTTTTGAAAGCAAGAAAAATGTCATTTTTGGCAGCAGAACAAAGTCCATGTGTACCTAGAGAAATCATCAACAATGACTAATGCATAAAGATTGCCACCAAGGCTCATGGTTCGAGATGGACCAAATAGATCCATGTGAAGCATACTTAAAGGTCTTTCAGTTGAAACAACATTTTTGGATTTAAAAGAGACCTTAGTCTATTTTCCTTTTTGACATGCTTCACACACTATATCCTTCTCAAACTTGAGTTTTGGTAGTCCTTCAACCAACTGTTTTCTATTCATTCGATTGAAATGTTGTATGTGTATGTGACAAAGTCTTCTATGCCATAAACAAGGGTCATCCTCTTTTGTAAGCAAACAATGTATGCTAAATGATGCATGATGCAAATCAAGTAGGTATATGTTATTAACTTTTTTGCCTATCAAGACAATACTACCACATGCATCATATATCAAACAACTATTTGGTTCAAACGTGACTTTAAAGCCTTAATCGCATAATTGACTTATACTTATCAAATTGTGTTTGAGTCCTTCTACCAGCAACACATTCTTGATGTTGAAAGAGGATCCATTGCCTATGACTCCATTTCCAAGGATTCTTCCTTTGTTGTTGTCTCCATAGGTTACAAATCCTTCCTCCTTCAACTTCAACTTTGCAAATTTGGTCTTATCTCCTGTCATGTGTCTCGAACAACCACTATCAAGTTACCACAAATCTTTCTTATCACCTTTCATGACCTGCAAAATAGATTTGGATTACTTGGTACCCTTTGATAGGTTGTGTCCATCATCGTTATGCCTTTCTAGATCCTTTTGGGATCCATTTCATAATCCCTTTAGGAACATCATATTTTCTAGCATGACAATTCTTAATAACATGACATTTTTGCATACAGTAGTTGCATGAAATGAATGGCATGTCACTTGACATACTTTTTGAAAAGAAACTAGAGAACATCTTGGTTTTCTTTTGAAAAGAAGGATTGTAACCAAGTCCAGCTTTGCCAAACACACAGTTTTAAGAACCAAGAATAGCCTCTAAGTTTGCTTCCCCTCTTGTGAACCTTGCATAGGTCTTTATAAGGTATTTCACTTGATTTTTCAAAACTGTGCAGTTTTCACAAGGTTTTTCAGCTAGTTGATTTCTAAAACAGTCAATTGAATTATTGTAAATCATTTCTAAATGCTTAAAATCAGTTCTTAAATTAGCTGTTACTTTTTCCAGTTGGCTAACTCTATTTTTCAGCCAGTTGTTTAAGCCTTTCAACCGATTATTTAATGCAGAAATCTTATTTGCTTCACTATGCAACTCTTCAAAATCATGCAACAATTGATTATAGTTATTTATGTCTAGAGAACTAACTTGGCTTAAGAAGGATGACTCATAACCAACCATGAGGCACAAGTTGGCTTCTTCACTCTCATCTTGTGAGGAGCTACTTGTTGTTGAATCATCATTGTCCTCCGAAGCAATGTATGCAGGTTTCTCCTTTGGCTTCTTCTCCTTTTTCGTATCAACACTCTTCTCCTTTTCTTTGTTAGCATTTGGACATTTAATTTTAATATGTCCTTGTTTTCCACAGTTATAATATGTAAAATTAGAAGAGTTTGATTCATTGTGTTTGGAAGTATACCTCTTGGTATTACCTTTAATACCTTTCCTTTTGAGATACTTAACAAACCTCTTGACAATGAGATTCAAGTTCTCACTTTCACTTGATTCAGCCACCTCATCCTCGGGTTCCTCATTCTTCTTGGTGCTAGTCTTCAAGGCTATGTTCTTTACTTTTCTCTCACTTGACTCAAGCTCATTAAGCCTTTGCATCTCAATCTCATGCTCCCTAAGCTTGCCAAACAATGCAGCTGTACTCAAAGGGGATAGATCTCTTGTTTCTGAGATAACTGTGACCTTTTGTTGCCAAGATCTACCAAGACACTTCAGGACCTTGATGTTTAACTCTTCTTTGTCAAATTCCTTACCCAAACCCATGAGATGGTTGACTGTGTGAGTGAATTTCTTTTGCACATCTACTATAGATTCTCTTTGTTTCATCTTGAATAGCTCATACTCTTGAATCAAGGCATGCTTCCTTACTCTCTTAACATCATTGGTTCCTTCATGAGTCACTTCAAGAACCTCCCACATTTCCTTGACACTCTTGCATTGTGAAACACGAAAAAACTCATCCATGTTGAGAGATGAAGTGAGGATATTCTTTGCATTGCAATCATATTGAACTCTCATCCTTTCTTCCTCAGTCCATTGATTCCATGGCTTATCAACCTGCACATTTTCAACAATATGCTTAGGAGTATATAGTCCATTTATGATTGCATCCCATATCCCTTGATCTATTGATTCAATAAAGATTTTCATCCTAATTTTCCAAAATTGGTAATTAATGCCACTGAGCATAGGGGGTCTACGAATTGAGGCACCTTCAGCTAAGGGTAACTTGTTTTCAACCATTTCAAGTAGTTCAAAGCAGATTTAGGACCTTACTTGAGCAAATTTCAAGTACCTAGCTCTAGATACCAACTGTTAGTTTTGAAATGGTTGAAATGCCAAGAAAGGGGGGTTGAATTCGCTAGTTAAGAATATAGGCTATCTTTGCAAGCTAAAAACCACCTTTAATTGAATCAATTAGGTAATCAAGTTAGGATGCAAAAGGTGCTGGACAGTATACTTTTAGTCGATCAAAAACAGAGTTAACAGATTGATTTTACTAAACAGATTCTATTCTGGTATAATCAATCGATTGAAACAGGAAAACAGTCGACTGAAATACTGGGAAAATGTAGAAATGCAAATTTGAGTTTTAAATCAGTACCAATGCTCAAGAATTATCAATACAGGTTCTAAATGATTATGCAAACATGCTCAATATTGCAGATGTCATGAAAGCATGCAAGAACATGAAAAAGATGATTAAAACACAAGTTCTTGAAACTTTAAAATGAATATGCAAGAGAGAAAGGTTAGAGAAGAGGGTAGACCACGAGATTTTTATACTGGTTCACTAAAACCTTAGCTACATCCAGTTTGTCAACGCAATCTAAGCTTCACTTTGCACTATTTCAAAAGATTTACAAAGTATCCACCCTTACACTTTCAAAATATGCAAAAACCACACAAAAGACTCTTGAATCACACAAGAGTCACACCACCACAACAAGAACCCTCTTGCAGACCTGGAAAACTACCAGGCACACACACAAAGCTTGAGAAAGATCAAACCTCAGTGGTAGCACAACCCAACCTACCACAAACCCCTTTCTCCAAGCTTCAAACCAGGCCAAAAGCTCCAAGAATTGATCCAAGATCAATCTTCAGCTGCTGCAAAATCCAACAGGTTGACTTTCAAATCAATCGGTTGATTTCACTTAACTTAAGTAAAATCAGTCGATTAAAAACTAAATCAACTTATTGAATTTGTTGCAGTTTAAGACTACTACAGCCAACCTTTTAACCTGTTCATAAACCATTCAATAGACTAAAAGAAACATTTTAACCTGTTGAAAAACCATTCAACAGATTAAAAGACACACCTAATTAATGCTACAAGGTCTACAATATGAATTACAAACATCAAATACACTTTCTTAATGATATAACTATGTGGAGAGCACACGTTCTAGCCTTGATCAACATGAATATCATCAAATCTCCTTTACTTCATCAATGTAGGCTTCATTCCAATGGTAATGGCTTCAAGATAGTTCAAAAGAGCTTCATTAAATCTTCATCAAATCTTCAAGAAGCAAACCACCTTGGCTTCTCATGTCAACATTTTAGATATCCTTGTGTCAACTATTTGAATGGGAGAAAGTTGAATGCAACCAAAGTTAGGAAACATCTTATTTGTGATGGTTTTCTTCAAAGTTATACAACATGAACATGACACGGTAAATCAATAGACTTCCTAACTATTTCCTGAACAGGACATGTAGTCCATTTCACCATGGAAAATCAACTAGAAGAAGACAAATTAGAGGACAAGATCCGTGATATTGGTGCTAAAGCTTTTTGCATAAGAACATGTGTATGAGATGATGTCTTCTGATGCAAATACTCCACTGTTAAGGCTTATGAATTTGAAAGCGACCAATGGGTGGACAGATAAAATTTTTACATAATTTGTTGGTGCTTTTGAATGAAATTCTTCTAGATGGAAATACATTACCCATTCATAATTGTGATGCCAAGAAAATTCTTTGTCTGATGGGTATGAAGTATAAAAGGATACATGCATGTCCTAATGATTGTATATTATATAAGAAATAATTCTAACGTTTGAAAAAATGCCTTAAGTGTGGGTTACAATGGTACAAGCAAAAAATCAACAGTGAAGATAATGGTCAGATAAAAAAGGAAGGTCCCGCTTTGAAAGTAGTTTGGTACTTACCAAACATGCTCAGACTTAAGTGTTTGTCTATGAATCCAAAGGACGCTAAAAATCTTAAGATGACATGCAAATGAGAGAAGATGTGACAGATTGCTTCGTCATACAACTAATTCAATGTAATGGGAAAATATTGATCATAAATTTCTCCAGTTTAGTCAAGAATGTAGAAATGTTCGGTTTGGTTTAACTGTCGATGGAATGAATCCATTTGGTAATTTAAGTACCAACCACAATTGCTGGACCATTATATTATTCATTTACAATTTATCTCCTGAATTGTGTGATTAGTCATTATTTTCCCCTACTCCATTGCCTTTTTGTGCTCATCTTTATGGATATTTAGTGCTCAATTGAATATCTTTAGTGCATTTTCATCAATTGGGCTTATTTGGGCCTTTATTTCGAATTTTTATTAATTTGAAATTAATTGGTTTAATTTTTATTTCTAATTATTTTGTAGGTATTTTTGTGAATAAATTTTAGAGCTTGGACATTAATCTTAAGATGAAGAGAGCTTCCACAACATTTCCACGTCATTCAAGTGATTGGGCCAACATTTAGGACCCACAATGGCATTTTTGTAATTTTACACTCCATAATGGCAATTTTGTAATTCTACACAATGGTGGTGATGTGACTATGTTTTAGGGGTTAGGGTTTTGTGTGGTAGACCCTCATTCTTGTTTTTCATCTTGTTTTTTTGTGTTTTGTTGAGAGTTCTTAGAAGACCATTGATGAGTCATTATTTTCTTCCATTCCACTAGCCTTTGTGTACCCATTAGACAGTTGATTAGTGCTTAATTGTTCATCTTTAGAGTGTTTTTCATCTGTTGGGCTTTATTGGGCCACTGTTCCGAATTTGGACTAATTTCACATTATTTAACCTAATTTTTGTTTTTAATTATTTTTAGGTATTTGGGTGAAGCAATTTTGGAGCTTGGATGTCAATATTCAGTTGAAGAGAGTTGCCACATCATTTCCATGGGCTTTATTGGGCCACTGTTCCGAATTTGGACTAATTTCACATTATTTAACCTAATTTTTGTTTTTAATTATTTTTAGGTATTTGGGTGAAGCAATTTTGGAGCTTGGATGTCAATATTCAGTTGAAGAGAGTTGCCACATCATTTCCACATCATTTTCGTGTCATTTCCACATCAGCAAAGTCAATGGGTTAACATTTGAGGCCCAGAGTGGCATTTTTGTAATTCTGCAGCTCATAATGGCAGTTTCGTAATTTTGAGTGGCAGGGTGATATGACCACGAAATTAGGTCTGCATGGGAGAGACCAGCCGCTCCTTCTTCTTCCACACTCTCTCAAACCTCCATATTTGTTGTTATTAAGCTTTGGAAGGTGACCCATGGTGGCACAAGCAAATTTTTCACGTTTTCCATTGGTTTTTCACGTTTTATGAGCCTTGGACAGCACATTGAAGTTGTATTAACGTTTTCTACCTTGGGTAACATTTATATTGAAGTATTCTCATTTTTTTTTGTTGTTGTTTTCGTTGTTGCCCATTTCTTTCCTTGCTCATTTTCGATTCCTGCACCAATTTAGGTTTTCTGCATTAATTTGCACTCATTTGGATGGTTGAATCAAAATTTATGTTTAAGCCTTATTCAGATTCTATGAGGAACTAAATTTGCGTGTTGATTCTTTGCAGAGAATGGATTGAAACCTTGAGATTAGTGTTTTGTTCGGTGGAGTTATGTTAATCTCTCAATTTTGAATTTGCGTTGGGTTTAAATGAAGACACCGTTTTGTTTTTGCTTAATTTGCAAAGTGGAATCATTATGTGTTCATGCTTAGTGAACTATAGCAGATTCATGGCTGTGTGCTTTGCTTAATTGCATTTGAGTTCGAGTTCATTTGTGCTTAGTAATTAATTCGGGTCTCATTAGAGTTAATATAACAATTTTGAGTTGTAATATGTGATTGGTGGATGTTCATTTGAAGCAAAGAATCAACGATGTTTTTACATTGATTTTACACGTCTGCATTGAAGTTTTCAATTGTGCGTTGCATCCGTAAATCTGCCAAACCCCCTCCCTTGTGTTATTGTTGTGTTCATCTGGAAATTTAGCTTTGAATGAAAATATTGGTCGTTGGGAGACGACTTGGTTAACTTTCATATACTGCATTTAATATGTTTTAATTTGGTGGGGTACGACCTCTATCAACCATTGAAGGAGCCACTCCATTTTTCACATTTGTGCACATTGGAACACCACCTAAGTTAGGGTTTTTTCACGTTTTCATCTCTTCTTTAAGTTTTTTGCACATTGGTTTATGATTTTAGTCATCCTCTCTTCATTATAATCATGTATTTTCGTTTTTGGTTGAGTCTTAATTCAAATCCCATGGAAAACTGATTGTATCTATTAATTCCTTGAAGAGAATGGAATAAACTTTTAAGATTGTTCATTTTTTAGTTCTTTTTTTCCTTGCCCTTATTGAGATTGCGTTTTAGTGGTTAAACACAAAATTGATGTATGCTTAATCTCAATCTTGTGTTTGTACACCTTAATTGAATTGTATTCATGCTTACTTTATGGGAGTTAATTGTTTGAAGTGTGCTTTGCTTAATAGCACACTGAACTCGTGTTAATTTTTACTTGGTTGATTAATTTCAGGTTTCATGAGAGCAAACATGACATAACTATTATTTTAGTAATTTGTGATTGGTGGATTTTTGATAGAGGTCGTATCGCACCAAATTAAAACAGTTAAATGCAGTATGCGAAAGTTGAACCAAGTCGTCTCCCAACGACCAATATTTTCGTCCAAAGTTTCAATTTCCATATGAACACAACACTATAACACAAGGGAGTTGGCAAATTCACAATGCAAATCAATAGATTAAATTAAATGCGACAGTGATTAAAAACGTATTGACATCCTTGATTCAAACATAATTTCACTTATCATAGGCCACCAAATTAACACATCTGCCTTCTCTCAATCCACTAGATAATAACCCACTAAGCGAAAGTTACAATGCAGTTTCATTATGCAATTAAACAATGCACACATCCTTAAATTCGTGACAATCAAACTACATACATTAACTATGAACATAACCTAACCCAAACATATGCAATTAATCTGTAAATTAAGCATAAATAGATTCACCACATGCATTCCCCGAATTTAGAACAAAGAGACATGGCAGATTTCACAAAACAAGCACAACCTCAAAGCTTCCTTGCATTTTTTTATCAAGGAGTCAATACACGAATTTAGCTAGACATGGAATTTTTGTAGTGTTGTGTTCATTTGGAAATTGAAACTTTGGACGAAAATATTGGTCGTTGGGAGACGACCTATTTCAACTTTCGCATACTGCATTTAACTGTTTTAATTTGGTGGGGTACGACCTCTATCAGTCTTCAACAACAAGAAGATGTTATTTGTGAACTTGAAGGATACTTGTGTTAATTAAAAGTAATGCTTGATGAGAGGAACAAAAAACAAACAGAGGATGAGAGATGTTCCTGCAAATGATGAGGATGACAAAAATGTTTGTGCAAAGGATGGGATGACAAAGATGTTCGTGCAAGGGCGGACCACATTGCTTTTATTCATAGACAACTCGCTTTTTCTAATGTTGGTGATTCTGAAAATTGTGAGGTGAATGAGAGTACTCAAGGTGAATATGAGGATGAAAACCATGTACCCAAAGAAGACCAAGAGCAATTACAGCAAAACAATTTTTATGTTCATTTCAAGCATCAACCACGTACATGCTTGAAGAGTCATGCTAATCAAACTCCATTAAGGGTGAATGACATTAGTTTTGTTAAAAGACAACCCATTTTTTCTGGTGTTGGTGACTCGCAACACTTTGAGGTGGATGACCCTACTGAAGATGAACATCGGTAAGAAAAACATGTAAACACTGAAAACCTAGAGAAATCGCACCAAATTAATTTGTATATTTGTTTGAAGCATCAACTATGCACACACTTGAAGAGTCCAACCGTTCGAACTCCATTTGCGACATATAGGAGGAAAAATGTCCCTAATTAGTTAAATATTAGTTTCAATGTTGATGAAATTTTGTTGTATAAAATTTAAGATATGAGTCATGGTGATGAAGTTTGTTGAAAAACTATATTTTTGACACCCTTTTTATTTGATCATATTGGGCCAATTATTGAACAACTGTTTTATGATATCAATTTATCTTGATTTCATTATATTTAGTTGATTTCATTATATTTAATTTGAATGATATGAATTTTGTACATAAATGGTACCTTAAAGTGATAAATTTTTAAAATTAACGTGTTATCACTTTGAGCTACTCACTTAATGAAAAAAAAATTCAGTCATTGTAATTTCTTAATGGTTACCTCTTTTTTATGTATTTTCCCAATTTATATAAAGGTTCATACCGCAATGTATAAAACATAAGCAAGATATGAACAATAACCAATGTTATGAATTTTGTATAAAAAATGTAACTCAAGATGACATGTTTTTAAAATTAGCGTTACAATTAGAGACATTTGTTCAATCATATAAAGTTGCGTTGATATTATTATGTTTTAGTCTTAATGTTGACCTCTTATTTATGATTTTTCCCAATTTATATATATGTTTATATTGCAATGTATAAAACACAACCAAGATATGAACAACATTCAGTTATATGAAGTTTGTACAAAATGTTTAACTCAGAGTAATAGGTTATTAAAAATATCGTGTCACTTAATGAAACAATTAATTGTTCAATTATTGAAATTTTCTTTTATTTCGTTATGTTTTAGTCTTAATGTTGACCTCTTTTTTATTATTTTGCCCAATTTATATAAAGACCTAAATATTGTAAGATATAAAGCACAACCAAAGAATGAACAATAGTCAATGATATGAAGTTCGTACAAAATGTTGAACTCATGGTGACAATTGTTTTAAAATTACCCTGACACTTAATGAAATAGTTGTTTAATCATAAGAATTTGCTTTGATTTGTTTATGTTTTTGTCTTAATGTTTACCTTTTTTTTATGATTTTGCCCAATTAATATATATTTTATATTGCAAGATATAAAACACAGCCAAGATATGAACAACAATAAGTGATATGAAGTTTATACAAAAAGTCTAAACTAGGGTGATAAGTTTTTAAAATTAACTTACCAGTTAATGAATTAGTTGTTCAATTATAGCACTTAGTATTTGATTTCTTTATGTTTTGTTCTTTAACGTTGGTTGATTTTTGACATGATACTTTGTCTTTCATCGTAGTGGAAGTTATTTTCATTGTAACTTCCATTTCACTGGATTTAATGATTTATTCGTTTTTAGTTTCACTAACTCAAATTAAGTTTACGTTGCAACAACAACACCAACGAATTGAACTATCCTTTGTAAACTATCAATATTGTCTAATCTAAAAGACATATTAATTATAGTCTTTCAATTTATAGGAAAATAACATACGACAAAAAAAGATATACAAATGACATTTCATCGTTTTAGTAATATCTTTAATGGTGATTGCTTTGCCACTGAATTGTAAACCCACAAAACCGTAGATATCTAAAGGCCTATCAATGTATAAACACCATTTGAAAGGTGTGTCTCCAATAGGAATAACTTGGGGCGAGCAGGGACAAGTTTCACTATCCCATACCCATTTCCAGAGAAAAAATTGATCCACATCCCCATCAATGTATCAAATTTTTTTTTCATCCCCATCTCTACTAGTTAATAAGTATATACTCTTACCCGCACCTGTACCCGTACCAATTTTCTTACTATTTCAATATTATTTAATTAATTTTAATAAAATAATAAAAATTATGGTATATAAAACATAATATTGTCAAATATTCAAAATTAAAAGAAGGGTGTTCGTCTTTCTTCAATGTCAAATATTTAGAACAAAAAATTACAATTGTCTACATTTCAAATTAAAATACCAAATAAAATTTCACGGCAGTAAATTTTTTTTATTAAATTATAGTAAATAAAAATTATTTTTACAACTAAAGTAATAAAATTACACTTATGATAATGAATTAGAAAATAATAATAATTATATAAAAAATATCAAAATTGTATTATACAATATAAAAATAAACAACAAATAAAAATATTAAAAAAATGATCAAATTGAAAAAATTTGATAGGCGGTTGAATGAAAATATGAAATCGTACTATGAAAAATAAATATATAGTTAAGGGTATGTGATAAGATGAAAAATACTTCTTCAAATAAAACAAAAAATTAATAATAATAGAATAAAAAAGATAAGATTTTTATATTACCTAATAAATCAAAGGTTTCTACTATTGAACACTTAAAAAGACAGTGTTAAACATTTTCATGTGAAAAGAAAATATAAACAAATAAAAATATTAAAAAGAGTAGAAATAGTCAAGTGTGAGAAATAAAAAATATTGAATTGACATATATCATTTGAACATAATTGCAAAATGGTTGTGTTAAGAGAAAAAATATCTTGAAGATGCGAATGAATTTCTTGACAAGTGAAACAATTAAAATAAATAAAAAATTTTAAAGTGTTTAATATATATATATATATATATATATATATATATATATATATATATATATATATATATATAAGTTTACTTAATAGGGTATAAGTATTTTAATAATTTAAACAAGGACTAGGATAAGGTGAGGATGGGTATTATGGTGGTTATGGGACGGGACGGGATGGGAAAAATATGTACATCTTCATCCCCATACCCAATTCAAAAAGTCGAGTAGTCCCCATGCCCAGTCAATGTGGGGATTCCTCGTCAAAACATGGATGAGTTCATTTGCCATCCCTAATTTCAAATTTATGAATAATGTTTACTCGTAAGCACACCATTCATTTCAATGATGTATTTTTTTTTCTCAACATAATTACAAAGTCATACCTATAGTTCCATAAAAAAAAAGAAAAAAAACACAACATTATTTCATGTCAAATTAATCTAGCATTTCAAATTAAACAATCTTACCTCGTTTTAATTATCTACTTTGTCTTTAGCCTTACTACTGTTAGTTTTGAAATGATGAGTTTAGCCAAGAAGGGGGGTTGAATTGACTTTATAAATCTTTTTCGAAAGCTTAAACCTTTTTTCATTTGAATCTAATGGACTGGAAAGTTTGGATGTAAATGTAGCAGACCAGTATACTTTCAGTCGATTAAAATATAAAATAGCAGGCTAAATTGTTCTTGATGCTATGAAACAATCGATTAAAAAGACAAATCATTCGGCTAAAATACTGGAGATTTATGCAAAATGTAGAATTCGCAAATTCAACTCAAACAACAATCTTTTACATACAAGACTTGTTCCAATCAGTATTTTTAACAAGTATACAGCCTCAGATTACACAAGAACGCATTAAATCACACCAAAGATCAAATTGTTTGGTTTTCTTGAGTTTTTAGAGTTTCAAAGAGAGTGAGATGAGGGAGAGAGATATGCACAACTGTTTTTATACTGGTTCATTCAATCACAGAGTTACATCCAATTTACCAAGACAACCTGAGCCTGGTTTCCACTATATTCAAAAGTTTTACAAATCAAACACCAAGATTACACTTTTGAACAACAAAACTCACAAGATTTTTGACTCACAAAAATCTAGACACACCCTATAAAAATCACACTTGTAGACCTGAAATCACATCAGGCAAACTAACCAGAGGCACAAGAACATCCAAACCTAATGATGCCTCAAACAACAACCAAGATCAACCAAGATCTTCAAAATACAAGTTCTAGTTGTGTATTGTAGAGAGAGATAGCTTTCCAGAGATGAATGACAAAATTTTGTGCACAAAAACTCATATTCGCACCTCTGCTCGCGGAAACACAACTTACATAGTCTGGTTTAAGTGAAAATAGTCGATTGAATTTTTCGTACAGTCAGTTGATTTCACCTAACTTAAGTGAAATCAGTCGATTGAAAAATAATTCAATTGACTGAATGCATTCAGACCAGAAACTATATACAACAAGCCTTTTAACTTGCTAAAACCCATTTTAACAGATTAAAAGAGACACACTAAGGCACACAAGACATCTAACCTATTTCATATAACCTACCAACAAGATATAACACTAACACATTACATTTAACATGTTATTTTCATATTTAACACACTAAAACTAAATCTTCAAGTGGATCTTCATCAATCTTCATCAAACACTTAAGATCTTCATGCACATGGCTTTATCAATTCTTTGCTTCAAGCTTGCTTGTGCCAACAACTACCACCATGGTTGATACAAAATTTATTACACCAAAAATAATACTTGATAAAACAAAGAAATATATTTTCCAGAAGGCTTAAAAGATCTTTCTCATGTTGAGTAGAAGCTGGTACAATAGGGAGATTGAAAATTAATAGATTGTCCTAGATTTCTAGGTACAATGATTATAGATAACTCAACATTTAATTCCCTACTAAAGTCCTACTCACTACACTAGCATATATAATTATTTCAACACTCCCCTTCAAGTTGGAGCATACAAATTGTATACCAAACTTCGAACAAATAAACTCAATCTAAGATCCCCTTAAGGACTCGGTGAATACATATGCGAGTTGGTCATTTGATCCAACAAACTCGATATATATTTCTTTTGTCAACAACTTTTCACGAAAAAAATGACAATCAATTTCTATATGTTTAGCTTTCTCGTGAAACACTGGATTTGATGAAATGTGGAAAGTAGCTTGCTCATCACAATACATATTTATAGTTTGGATTTCACAGAAGTTAAGCTCTTGAATGATCTGCTTCACCCATATAAGCTCACAAGTTGGTGACGCCCTTGGCCTATACTCAGCTTCAATTGTCGATCGAGCCACTACATTTTGCTTCTTACTTTTCCATGAAATAATGTTTCCTCTTAGGAAAATATAATATCCAGTAGTAGACCATTTGTCAATAGGTGAACTTGCCCAATCTGCATCATAGTACCCAAAGACCTGAATGCTTTGTCTATCTACATATAACAATCCTTGCCCAAGAGGCTTTTTAAGGTACCTTAGAATGTGAATGATAGCATTCCAATGGCCAACACATGGAGCCTGCATGAACTAGCTAACCACTCCCATTGCAAAAGATAGATATACCTTGTAATAGTGAGATAAATCAGTTTTCCAACTAGCCTCCTATATCTCTTTAGATCAGATAATAATTCACCTTCTTTTGTCATTAATTTCTGATTTGGGTCCATAGGACCGTCTACAGGTCTATAATCAATCATTTTTGTTTCTTGTAATATATCAAGGGCATACATTCTTTGAGAGATTACAACTCCATCTTTTTATTGAGCTACTTCAATGCCCAAAAAGCATTTGAGGCTTCCTATATCCTTGGTTTGAAAATGTTTACACTAGTACTCCTTCAGTTGATATATTCCAGTAATATCATTTCTTGTAATGACTATACCATCAACATAAACTATTAAGTAAACATATTTACCGAGAGATGTATGACAGTAAAAGACTGAAGTATTTGTTTCACTACGTGTTAGCCCAAATTTTTAAACCATGGAGCCAAATTTTCCAAACCAAGCTTGTGGTGATTGCTTAAGGCTACATAGAGAGTGATGCAATTTTCATACCATACCAGACTTCCCCTGAGCAATAAACTCACGAGGTTGCTCCATGTAAAATTCTTCCTCAAGATCACCATGTAGGAAGACATTTTTTATATCCAATTGATGAAGTTGCCAATGACGAATTGTAGCCATGGCGAAGAAGAGATGAATGGTAGTCATCTTGGCTACAG
This sequence comes from Vigna unguiculata, assembly GCF_037176805.1. NCBI lineage: Eukaryota > Viridiplantae > Streptophyta > Magnoliopsida > Fabales > Fabaceae > Vigna > Vigna unguiculata. Next base: position 33,968,933 of record NC_140795.1, on the reverse strand, counting down.
GAGAAAAAGGGTCACAATAATCAAGGCTATAAACTTGCATACACCATTAGGGCCAATTTTAACTGCATACACCCATCGACAACCAACTTCCCTTTTGCCTGGTGGAAGGGGCATAAGCTCCCAAGTATTATTGTGATCAAGCCAGCATTTCTGCAATCATGGCTTGTTGCCATCCAAGGTGATCAACTGCTTTTTTCACATTTTTGGGAATAACAACAAAAGATATCAAAGTCCAGAAGCCACCCTTGATGAAGTCTCCCTAGGGAATTTAAAAATCCTCACTATTTTTGCTTCTCCTCTCTGGGTCTTTTGTCCCCTTGATCTGAAATGGCCACTGGAAGTTCTATAAGTGCTATTTCATTCTCTAGAAGTCCATGCATTACTTTCGAGAAATTGGATGGCCAAAATTATATATCTTGGTCCGCTATCGTCGAAATGTGGTTTCTTGGTCAAAGTCATCATGACCACCTTGAGAAAGATGGAAGCCACGTACCTATTGAAAAAGTTGAACAGTGGAAATATGCAGATTTCCAACTATTTGCTCTGTCATGGAGATCGTTGGAACCATGACTTTTGATGTTCCTTCGAGCCTTCAAAACATGTCACTCTTTTTGGAAGAGGGCTCAAAACATCTATGCCAATGATATCCCACGCCTTTATGATTCTACAAACAAGCTTGCAAAAAAACACTCATGTTAACTAAAAACGCTAAAAATATCAATTAAAAAAAATTCATAAAGGTTATCTAACCTATCCACTTATTGCATGCAAAATTGAGTGTAGTTAAACACTTCAAATAATAGTATAAGTAAGAAGATTAACATCTTCTTATCTTCAACTACAATTCATGAAACTAACTACCCAAACCCAAAATCAACATTCCAACCAATCATTCACAGCCAAACCATTACATTCAAAACATTCAAATCACAAAAAGAATCCCAAACACGACAAAAGAAATATCACACTTTTAACCTAACAACAACAAAGATGAAAACCTATTTATCGCCATGGAAATGGAGTTACAAGATCATTACCAAGAAGAGATGAAATGGGGATTATTTGTATGTAGTACGACGTTCATGAGGGTGAGAACAATCACACAGTAAACCTAGTTGTACTTATGACTGACACAACCTAGTGTGTGAGAATGCCTATGGAATACTGCAATGTGGTTTCCTTTGAGCCAAAAGGAGACAAGACTTAGACAATGACAATAATAGCTTCAATGGTCTTACAACCAAAGGCTCGCAACCATTAAGAGAACAAAAATAGTGTTTTCTAGGGACTAGAAGAATGAACGAAGTGGAATGAGAGAGTGACACACACCTTTAATGAGATGAACAGTTTCGTTTCAGCAAGAAGGAGAAATTGGAAGGGATGAGCGATTTCGTTTACGCGAGCAAGAGAGAATGGATGCAAAAACCGGGTCTTCTCTTTCAAAAGCTTATCACATGCCCTTTAAATTTGCTTAAATCTAGCGCATAGAAAATGCCACTGTCAACCATCCCTTTGCAAATGGAAAAATCAAATTACACTTCAATTGTCTCATAGGTGTGTCAAAGAAATTAAGTCAATGTATCATTTTTGTAAAAATATTTACAAATATTATAAATAAAAAGTGACACCGCCAACTTATTAGTTGAGAGAATTTAAGAGGAGTACATGAAAACATGGGTGTGAGGACAAAAATTGGTTGTTAGTCCATTTTTTTCAAAAAGAGGTATGAAAAGAAAAATGAGGGTGTGAACATAAGATGGATTGGACATAAGCACATTGTGAAAATGGGGTGCCAAAATAAATGAGAGAGTGGGAATATAAAACGTGTTGGCTACAAGCCTATTGTGTAAAAGTAGTTAGAAAATAAAATAAGGGAGTGTGAATATAACATGTGTTGGGCCACAAGCTCATTGCGAAAAATAGGTGTGAAAATATAATATGAGTGCGAAGATAAAATGTGTTGGGCCATAAGCCCATTGTGAAAAAGAGTGTGAAAATAAAATGCAATGGTTTGGGTATTAAAAATAGATTGGGCTTGTTAGCCCATTGAAAAAAAAAAAAGTGTTAAAAAGAAAACACAATGATGTAGGGGTTTCTACTTCCTACACTTAATTTATTTCTTCTGACACCCCTCTAAATTTTTGAAATGTGCATTTTGTCATTGAGTAAAATACCCATTGTACCTCCTGAGTAAAAGGTAAAAAAACAACCCTAATTATCTCTTCCTATTTCGTCGTCGTCCCTCCTTTCGTCTCCCTTTGCACCTTTGTTTCTCAGGCCACTACCATTATTGTGCACTTTCATTTTTTATCTTTGAATACTAGGCGTTCTCCTCACAACTCTCACTACACCTTCATTGGTTAGCTTGAGAACATCATTAACCCATGCACCCTTCCCTCTCCTATTTTTGTCCCGCATGTCCCTAAATGCATAATTGATCTATCTATGCCTTCACAAAATTTTCTTTGTGAGGAATGATCCATGTAGTACTGACATATTCAAAGAATAAAAGCCATGGAGTATAAAGAATTTTAAGTCTATCCACATAACCATCAAATGAGTTTGCATCAATACAATCCATAATAGTTCCCCATGCATCCATCACAACATCCCACACCTCTGCATAATCCAATAACATTTTGCCATTTGCGCGAACAATTTTGTTAATATGGAAGCATCAAAGAATTTAGTCAGATTCAGGAAATATAGTTTTTGTAGCATTAATAAAAGTTAAGTCCCTATCACTTACAATGACTTTAGGAAATTCATTAGATCTAAAAAAATAACACTTTTAGTGTAAGACCCGAGGAATTTAACTAATTAACTAAATAATTATTTAATAAATGCGGATAGTGGGATCCTTTATGGCATTTATTGCTAACTTTTAAGATGTTGAATAGTACTAGCTCAAATGGTTGAGAGTACTTGGTTATTATGAAAGGACTTGGGTTTGAGTCCTATGTATGCCAAATTGTGTGTTATTTTAATTGTGTATTATTTTTATAATATGATTGATCATGATGAGTGATAATATAATCCTAGATTTTATAAGAATTATCACAAAACATGAAATGGTTGAATTGGTTGTGCACTTGGTTTGGAATTGGATGGTTATGTGTTCAAACCTTGTTAAACATGAATTAAGCTTTCTTTTTGCCAAAATTCTTTTTGGCATGAATGTGAAGGGCCAGAAACCCTAGCTGTCAAATGGGCAACTAAGAGGGCTGGAAAAACAACCAATAATGATTCTTGAATGGAAATTACAACCATCATTAAGTGATTTTCGGTTTTTGACATTAACCCTAATTAAAGCATGGCTAAGAGGCCAATAGAGGGAAAGAGAGAGAGTTTTTCGAGACTATCAATAATGAGTACATTGAGAGGAGTGTTTTTAGCACGTGGGATCAGTGAAACATTGCAGCAAGGTGTAAGAGTGGTAGCAAAGGAGGCCATTGGTGATCAAGGGGAAGCTCTAGAATCATCAAATTTAAACAAGGAATCCAAGTTAGGGGAGCTGGATCCGTGATTTTTAATTCGTGTTATTATTTTTACATGCTGAATGATTATTTGGAAGCCTAAACTATGATAATTGTGTGTAATTTCATGTTTCTAGAAATTTTCCAGAGACCGTCTAGCGAGCCTTCAAAGTTGTCAGGCGACTTATTCCTTGTCTGTGTAAATTCTAGGTTCCTAAGAGTAACCACTTGGTGACATGAACTAACCGCCGAGCGACGCATGCTTCCAACCCAGTTTTTTGGGTTTTGTTTGAACGACCTAGATGTGATGAACACCTGCCAGACAACGCAAGCATATTTGACCCGATTTAGGGTTTGTGGGTCCTAGACTTTTTCTGATTAGTGGAAAGAAGTGTTCTTAATTAAAAGGTGCTTGAAAACAAATTATTTGTGAAATTGTAGTTTGGCGCGAGAGAATTGAATGAAAATGGTTACATATGAATATTAGGGTTGAAAAATAGGGGGTTCTGGGACTTGAATAATAATTTGATGGCGTAAAGAATGGTATTAGACCCTGTGCGATGGAAGCTTTAGGAATTAACAGTGGACTTGAACATGTAATTACAGCGTAATAAGTTGGAAAGTTTAGGGTTTGCATATGCAGGGGAAATTCGGGGTTTTTTCAAAACTGCATGAACTGCCTGGTCGCACCTTAATTGCTGCCAGGCACTAAATCAGAGCAGTGGATGTAACATCCCTACTAGATATTACTTAAATAAAATAAATAAATAATAATTGAAATTCAAATGTCATGATTTATTATTCCCAAATGCGGGAAAAATTCATAAGTTATACAACATCCTAAAAAATTAAATTAGCAACTCCAAAAAAAAACATAATTGTTTTACATCTTCTCAATTTAACGGTTTGAAACTAAAAATCATAAATGACAAAAATAATTCCCATGTTATCCTTCTCTCCATCGCTATGCACCACCAGTATCATTTGGAATATCATCTGCTCTCGTGTGATAAGACACATGATTATCGCCAAACACAAATAGAAAGGGTGAGCTCATAAACAAATATCACATAATGTGATACATAAACATTCAGTCAAGTTACTTTAATCTAGTTAATTCTTGTCCAAGACCCTATTGCCCCAAGGTTTTCCAACCTTCAAGTCACACAAATAATTGACCATGGACTCAGGATATATGATGCTTCCACGAAGCTGCCCGCTCGTGGTCTTGCCGCTACAAACCTCCCCGCCCGTAATCCAACTCTATCGACCTCCCCGCCCGTAGTCCAACACATGTGATCCATCACCAGCTACGAACCTCCCTACTCGCAACAACTCTCAAGTGTGAACATGAAACATATGAACCTCCCCGCTCGTATCCCCACACAAGGGCATCAGGATATGAACCTCCTCGCTCATATCATCATGTGTTCATCATCAGCCATGAACCTACCCGCTCATGACACAATCAACATCTCATGATCCAAGTCTCACATCACAACACACCAAAACGCAAGGAAGAAAAATCACTGCCTACAACCCTATCAATGATGGGGTATAAGTGGTATGAAGTTGACAATGGCTTACTGAGAATTAGCAAGAGTGATCTTAACAAATCAAATGGTTGGTATACTTGGGTTGGTGAACCTATATGGAAATAGGAATATTGGTAATAAATTAAGAAGTGTGTAAATAAAGACTGTAGGATATGATGTTAGTAACTTGGTGAAGGTTACCGTGTGTTTCTATGCCTAGATTAGGGATGTAATCTGCTCTGTTGTGCTGAAAACCAGTAAATTCGCATTACTGGTGTAGCGCCTAACAGGGAGGCGAACCGCCAAACGATAGTTACAAATCCAGAAAGCTACTAGAATGCATGGTGCTTGGCGGTGAGGGTGGTCCCACCAAGGGGTATCTGCAACATCAAGGCTTTAGGAGGCGTGTGGCGCTTGGCAGTAGATGGTTTTCGTCAAGCGGTCTACAACAGATTTTGACTGGTGGTTCTAGAGCAGCGCCAAGCGATAATGCAAGAGCAAAATGTTTGTATGCATTAGATGTGCGTGGTCTACAAGGTTTTGGGTGATACCTTAAAGATGGACTTGTTGGAGCATTCCTTGAGTTGTGGTTCATAATGGTATCCCTTGAGTTGTGGCTCGGGATAAAGGGTAAACACGTGACATTCCTTGAGTTGTGGCTCAGGATGGCAGATGGACACGAGCATTCCTTGTGTTGTGGCTCGGATTGACGAGTGTTGCCAGTATGAGTATGTGAGTTATTGATTGTACGAAGGGTCTCCACTCGATTGTGCAATCATAGGTTGTGGCCAATGATGTACCAATCTTGTGTTGAGAGTACGAACTATGGTTCATGTTGGGAATTCACCTGGTGTTACGGAGTGTGGTCCGTAGCATGTTTCTCGTACGTGTTCTATAAGTTGTGGCTTGTAGGTGTGGCAGTAAAGGGTATCTTGAGGTTACCATCAAAAGATGTAGAACATGGATAACATGGTAGTGGCCATGCAATATGGAATTAGAGGATAGATTTTCTCTTATCCGTGTGTGCTTACATATCTTAATTGTATATATATTTTGGTATTGTTAGCTCACCCTATCTGCTTGTGATTGACGATGATCGTATAATTAATTACACGGGAGCATATGTTATTGCAGGTGATGTTGGTGAGGGATAAAGTCGGAGTGGGGGCTAGCATGGGACTATTATCATATGGATTTTCTTTTATGATTTTATAAACAATGTTTTACTAGACATTGAGTTTTGTAATGGTTGTTAAAATTTATGGATTTTGAGTATTGGTGATGTAATTGACGGTTTTAATTTTTCCCGCGTTTCGGTAAATGATATTATATTAAATGAAGTTTTGTTTTCGTTTCCTATGTTATTTATTAAAATTAGTAATATCCAACCAAGATGATACACTTAGTCTTTCGAGAGCCCAAATGAAGTTATTGTGACGATAAAAAAATTCTATATATTTATTTATTATTATTATTATTTTCTACAATGTACTTATAAAAATTTAAAGACAAAATTATACAATGATATATAATTATATTTGAAATATTCACATTTATATATATATAGATATATATCTATATATATAGATAATATATATATCTATATATATCTATATATATCTATATATATAGATATATATATTATCTATATATATAGATATATATAGATATAGATATATATATATATATATATATATATATATATATATATATATTTACAATACTGTATGTGTACTGTACCTAGCCAAGCCCAATCAAGTAAATAAGTACACACGTTAAAATCACATACCATCCAGCACCCGGACACAACCAGCACTAGCCATCTAGACAGGTAGCCGGCCAAAACCGACTACTTGCCTAGAAGGCTAACCCACTTCAATACACCTCTGGAAACTGCTTTAGGACCAGGCCCACTCATGGCCCAAGCTGGGGCCCAAGCTAGAGCCCAAGTCAAGGCCCAGCCCATGAAATGGTCAAACGTCATTAATGTCTATAAATACACGTGGACCCCATCATTTAAAGGTACGCATTCATTAATTGCTGATTTGACTCTTGAGAGCTTTGACTTACTTGAGCTTCGGAGATTCTTCTGCAGGTAACCCCTCTTGGGTTCAAGCCGGCATGTATCGAATGGGAAGAGGCCAACTAAGGAGATAGAGGACTACATAGTAAGGTGACGCTCGTGTCTAACTTATCTTATTTGTCCCTCTGCAGGAACAATTGGCGCCCACCGTGGGGCCCGAGACGAACACCCTTAGTACCCGCTTTTCTCTGAAGATGGTTTCTACCCGCAGCAAAGCTGGAGCTAGCAAGCAAGTTGACGCTGGTCCCTCTGGACCCTCTGGCGTCACCCCTGATTTGGCCGCCATCCTAGACGGCCAGATGAAGATGCAAGAGGAACTTGCAAACCTCAAGAAACGCAACGCTGAAGAGATGGAAGCGCTCAGACAAGAGAACTCCCGCCTCAGGAGGAAGATCGAGGCAGATGCCGACCTGAAAGGAAAAGCCAAAGAGACCTCTGAAGCTGTGAAGTCTCCGACTTTCCAACCTACAGAGGAAGAAAGTGAATACAACCCCACCCCCCACACCTTCACCTCCACCCAACAAACCCCTCTCACTACCACACACCCCCAACACTTCCCACCAGGTCACCCGGGACCTACCGTACCCTCAACAACCCACGTTCCCCACAACATACCCACTACGCTCCACACCGCGTATATCCCACCCTACAACCCCCCATATCTTCCCACAACCCACATCCCCCCTCATAACATCACCTCCACCTTCCCTACCATGATCAACCACCCACTCCCATCCCACATTCTCCCCTCCCACCAGCCCAGACGCCGCCACCCATTCACAGACTTTATCGCTAACACCCCTCTCCCAACCCAGTGGGAACCATTCAACCTCGATCGCTACACTGGCGAAACCGATCCCGATGAACACCTGAAAGTTTACATCACACATGTTGCTCTGTATACGTCCCATGACGCAGTCTTCTGCAAAGCCTTCCCCACAACACTAAAAGGCCCCGCCCTAGAGTGGTTCACTACCCTCCCACCCTACTCCATTGATAATTTCGATACCCTTTCCCACATGTTTTCCACACATTTCGCCGGCAGCCGCCCCCACCAAACCACCACCATGTCCTTACTGGGCATCAGACAGGAGCCTAATGAACCTCTCAGAACATTCATCGACCGCTTCAGTAAAGCAGCCCTTCGCACACCACACCTCAACCAGGAAATGATACTCCAATGCATGACCCTCACCCTGCAACCCGGACCCTTCGCTAACAACGTCTACCTTCACCCACCCACCTCCATGCACGAACTCAAGCTGTGTGCCGCTGACTACGTTCGCATGGAAGAAATGCAAACCCTTCACACTAAATTCTGCAACGACTATGCCGCCAACACCACCACCCCCAATCCCAACCCCGTACCCAATCCCACCCCACACCCTCACCCGCGCCCCGATACCCGTCCACGTGAACCCCGCCAACCACGGTTTACCAGATACGCCCCACTCACAGTAGCCCGCTCCCGCATCCTTGACGAAGCCCTCCAAGCTGACCTCCTCCCCCCACCACGCAAAACGACCACCCCTCCTAACGCAGACATGACCAAGTATTGTCGATACCACCGTAATCACGGTCATACTACAGAAGAGTGCAAAGCGCTACAGGATAAGATCGAAGAACTGGTACGCGCCGGCCACTTTCGCCGCTTCATCCGCAGAGATGACCACACCTCCTCTCGAACCCACCACCCCCCACGACACGACCACAGACGACAACCAAGCGACGCTAACCACAATAACCAACCCGCCCAACCCAATGACCAACATTCACAACCCGCCCACACCAACATCACCCCTGCCGACCCCCCTTGCGAGGTACTATTAACACAATCTCTGGTGGCTTCGCAAGCGGAGGCTCCACCTCATCTGCCAGAAAGAAACACCTCCGCCACATACAATCTATCAACCACATCACCCAAACCCATCACAGACGACGTATGCCCCCCATCGTTTTCACTGATGATGACTTTCACGGCCTCGACCACCAACAAGACGACCCCATGGTCATCACAGTTGAAATCGAAAACTATGCCGTTAAAAAAGTACTGGTAGATCAAGGCAGCTCAGTTGACATCCTCTACTGGGCCACTTACCAAAAATTGCAAATCCCTGACACCGCTATGATCCCATATGACGAGCCCATATACGGCTTTTCTGGCGAACAAGTCTCTACCCGGGGCTATATAGACCTCCATACCGTCTTTCGAGAAGGAACCCAAACAAAAACAATCCCAATCCGCTTCCTAATAGTCGACGCACCCACATCCTATAACATACTCTTGGGCCGTCCTTCCCTCAACACCCTCGGAGCAGTCGTCTCCACCCCCCATTTGGCCATGAAGTTCCCGGCACCATCCGGTGATATCCTAACCATCCACTGCGACCAACGTTTAGCACGCGAATGCTACATGGCAAGCTTAAGGCCCCAACTCCCAATCCAACAAACAAACCACATCGAACGACCACCTAATTTGCGCATAGCCTTATCCGGCGAAGACCTAGATCCCAGAATAGGCCGAGATGCCCGCCTCGAACCAGTCGAGGACACAACCCCCCTGGAACTCCCCAACGGCCATTCTATCAACTTGGGCACTGGTTTAAGTCTTGACGAGCGTGCCACAATTACACCCATCCTTATAAACAACACGGATCTCTTCGCTTGGTCAGCCGCCGACCTCCCAGGGGTAGACCCCAACGTCGCGTCTCACAAGCTCTCGGTATATAAAGAAGCCCGCTACGTATCTCAGAAAAAACGCAAACTTGGTGAAGAACGCAGACAGGCAGCCAAAGTAGAAGCCGGGAAGTTGTTGAGCGCAGGATTCATTGATGAAGCGCATTACACCACCTGGCTCTCTAATGTTGTCTTGGTGAAGAAGGCCAATGGTAAATGGCGGATGTGCGTGGACTACACAGATCTAAACAAGGCATGTCCTCGCGACGCTTACCCCCTACCCAACATTGACCGCCTTGTAGACGGCGCGGCAGGAAATAAAGTACTTAGCTTTCTGGACGCATACTCAGGATATAACCAAATACCCATGGCCACAGCAGACATGCACAAGACCGCCTTCATCACAGATGATGCCAACTACTTCTACAGAGTCATGCCCTTCGGCCTAAAGAATGTTGGAGCAACCTACCAGCGGCTAATGGACAAAGTCTTCAGCCACCTCGCTGGACACTGTGTCGAAGTCTACGTTGATGACATGGTCGTCAAATCCCCAAGCCATCACCAACACGCTACAGATTTGGAGGCGGTCTTCTCCGCACTGCGCCAGTACAACCTCCGCCTAAACCCAGAGAAATGCGTATTCGGCGTGGACCGGGGTAAATTCCTCGGCTTCATGTTAACCCAGGGCGGCATAGAGGTTAACCCCGAAAAATGCAAGGCTATCATCGAGATGTGTAGCCCTACCACCATCAAGGAAGTACAGCGACTAATTGGCCGCCTCACAGCTATATCCCGTTTCCTACCAAAACTAGCAGAACAAACTCAACCCATAATCCAGCTCCTCAAGAAATCCGCCCGGTTCACATGGACCGAAGACTGTGAACAAATCTTCCTTAAGCTCAAAGCATCCCTAACCTCACCCCCCATCCTCCGCAAACCTGACACTAGCCAACCCCTACTAGTATACATCACGGCCACCGATCACACCGTCAGCGCTGCCCTTGTCCAGGAAGCAGAAGGCACCCAGCACCCTGTTTACTTTGTAAGCAGGACACTCCAAGACCCTGAAACCAGATACCAAATGGTAGAAAAACTAGCCTTATCCTTGGTCCACGCCGCACGCCGTTTGCGCCCATATTTCCAAAACCACACCATAACCGTCAAGACCGATTATCCAATTCAGAAAATATTGCAAAAACCAGACTTAGCCAGGCGCATGTCGTCATGGGCCGTGGAGCTCTCCGAATTTAGCATCCGCTATGAACCACACGGCCCCATCAAAGCCCAATGTCTCTTGGACTTCGTTAATGACCTACAACAAACACCCACCGAGGACCAATGGACGCTTCATGTAGATGGCTCCTCGAACCCAAGAGGTGCAGGTGCCGGCATCGTACTAGAAGGCCCCAACGATATCCTCATCGAGAAATCCCTTCATTTCGCTTTCAAAACATCAAATAATCAAGCCGAATACGAAGCTATACTAGCCGGTCTCTCCCTAGCCCGTGAAGTAGGCGTCAAAAAGCTAATATGTAAAACCGATTCCAAACTCACAGTAGGTCATTTGAACGACGAGTTCCAAATCAAAGACCCCATCCTCCAACAATATTACCATTTAGTCCGCGCAATCATCCAATCCGCCTTCGAACTAGTCCGCGTCGAACACATACCCAGAACCGACAACGTCAGAGCCGACATCCTTTCCAAATTAGCCAGCACCAAACTCAAAAACCGCAACCGATCCTTGCTACAGCAAACACTATCCACACCCTCCGTCACACACACTTGCCAAACGTTAACCCACACCCCATCAGACAATCTCACCCCTACCCAAAGCCCAAACTGGACCACCCCTTACATTCAGTACCTCAAAACTGGCAACCCCCCGCCCGACGCGGACAAAACTTGGATGGCCAAGGCCGCCAGGTACACTATGGTAGGCAACGACCTCTACAAACGCGGATATGGCCAACCCCTACTCAAATGTGTCACACTAGAGCAAGCCCAGTACGTCATCAAGGAACTACACGAGGGGATCTGCGGTTATCACTCAGGAGCGCGCACCATGGCCACAAGAGTTCTCAGAGCCGGGTACTTCTGGCCTACAATAGAAGCGGACTGCCAAGAATACGTCAAAAAGTGCAAACCATGTCAAAAGCACGGTAACCTCATACATCAAAAACAAGAACAGCTACACCACATATTGTCCCCCTGGCCATTCGCTAAGTGGGGAATGGACATCCTAGGCCCATTCACACCCGGCAAAGGACAGGTTAAGTTCCTCATCGTAGCCGTGGACTACTTCACCAAGTGGATTGAAGCCAAACCATTGACCACTATAACGGCCCAGCAAGTCCAGCAGTTTGGGTGGAAGGACATCATATGCAGATATGGTATACCGCATACCATCATAACAGATAACGGCCGACAATTCATTGACAAGGAACTAGCAAAATTCTACACCGGTTTGGGCATCAAACATATCACAAGTTCTGTAGAACACCCACAGACCAACGGGCAGGCGGAAGCGGCAAACAAAGTTATCCTCGTGGAACTGCGTAAAAGATTGGATACCGCTAAGGGCCGATGGCCAGAGGAGTTAATTGAAGTACTATGGGCCTACAGATGCACCCCACAATCGTCAACTAACGAATCCCCCTTCAGCCTAGTATACGGCGCAGACGCCATGATACCAGTAGAAATTGGCGAACCTTCCCTGCGCCGAGAACTATACGACCCAGCTCACAACCACCAAAACATGGCCTTGCATCTCAACCTCCTTCCCGAACTCAGAGAAAAAGCCCAAATACGCAATCTCGCCGCCAAACAACGAGCCGCCAGGAAATATAAGGCAAACCTGCACCCGAGATCGTTTGTCATAGGAGACCTAGTATGGAGAATGGCCAGCAGTGCTAGAAAGAAGGATGGCAAGTTCTCCGCCAATTGGGATGGCCCATACCGCATACGAGAAGACACAGGAGGTGGGGCTTATCGCCTAGAACAACTATCCGGGGAAGAAATCCCCAACACATGGAATGTATCCCACCTAAAGTTTTATTTCAGTTGAACATACACCATACTTGTAACCACGGGTGTACTCTTTTTCCTCACTTGGTCTTTTTTCCCTAAGGAGGGTTTCGGCCAAGGAGGTTTTAACGAGGCACCCCCATTTCAATCAATAAAATGAGTGGTTCCCTACTCTATGACTCTATGATACTTGTGTTTAATTCGTTTAAGTTCCCCACCCTTACCACATGTAAGCGGCCTGGGTCGAACACCCTCTACTTGTGTTTAATTCGTTTAAGTTCCCCACCCTTACCACAAGTAAGCGGCCTGGGTCGAACACCCTCTACTTGTGTTTAATTCGTTTAAGTTCCCCACCCTTACCACAAGTAAGCGGCCTGGGTCGAACACCCTCTACTTGTGTTTTAATTCGTTTAAGTTCCCCACCCTTACCACAAGTAAGCGGCCTGGGTCGAACACCCTCTACTTGTGTTTAATTCGTTTAAGTTCCCCACCCTTACCACAAGTAAGCGGCCTGGGTCGAACACCCTCTACTTGTGTTTAATTCGTTTAAGTTCCCCACCCTTACCACAAGTAAGCGGCCTGGGTCGAACACCCTCTACTTGTGTTTTAATTCGCAAAACGCCAACAACGTTCCCTTATTTAAATACACATACAACATATCTCATATTCCTATCACATGCTATCATCAACAACCACAAAACATGTATATATCCACAAGATGCATCATATTAAAAACAAATCAAAATATTGTACGAGTTATTACAGACTTAGGATTCATTGCGAAATCAAACAATATAAAAACTACATCCTAAGCTGCTTGGTTACCATCACCCTCCACGGTCACATCCGCTTCCTTCTCTGCCTCGGGCGCCTCACTCCCAACCCCTTCCTCACCTTCTTCATCCTCCCCTACCAGCTTTCCACCGACCACATCTTTATCTACATCAAACCTTGAATCCAGTGCATCCACATCGTTATAGAAGAAGGCCGCCTGCCGCAACCCCTTCTCAAAGCCGTTTATATGCTCCTGAATAACACTGTTCTTTAGGTCATCCAATTCACCGACAGCCCCATCATACTTATCCTTTAGATCCTCATAGTCCTCCTCCATCTCCCCTATCCGCTTATTCAACTTCTCCTCAGAGTCTAGACAACGAACCTTCCACGACACCAACCTTTTTCTCTCAGCTTCCCATCCTTCCTTCTCCTTCTCCAACGCCGCCTTCTCCTCCGCCAACTTGTCCAACTTACCCTGCAGCTCCCCCACCTCCTTCACTTCCCTTCTGAAAAGGGACCCCACACGTCTACCCAACACCAATGCCTTACTCCCAAATTCAACCATGGTCCTCACAATATGATCAACCTCCATATTGTCGATGGAGTTCACAACAGTATCAGGCAAGTTTATCGAGATATCCTTCCTCACGGATATCTCCGGCAACTCGATTAGCCCGGCCTCCGGCGCCTTCTCCCCGCTGGCCGATCCCGCCCCATCACCTGACCCAAGGATAGCGGCTCTTATCTTCTTTACATCCTTACCCTTCCCAAGTCGAGCCGGAAGCTCAGCCCTCCTCTTCGTGCCGCCATGTACATGCACTTCCACCACGGACTCCTGTAGATTGGGAACACCAGCTTTCCCAGCCTCCTTGGCCTTGGCGGCCATCTCCTTCCTCAGTGCTTGAAAGAGCGCCAAGTTCTTCTTGCCAGACTGCGCCATATGTCCTGCAATAACATATCACAACTCGGATCAAAACAACTTAGCATCATTAACACAGATTAAGTAATAAACAGATACCTTCAATATCTATAATCGGATGCACCGAATTATAAACCCTAACTAAGCCCTTAGTGGGCAACTTATCCACAAATCTTAACAACATCCCCACCACCTCCTTATCTCCGGACGACAACTCCTCCATCCCCATATCCTTGTAACGCGAAGGGTTATTGGTCCAACTGAAAGGGAACTTTGTACTCCCATCCGCATTCAGGAAATGCTGCTCACCTCCCTCCTTCACCACAACCTTGAAGTATCCATCCTTGAAGTGCTTGAAAGACTGGGAGAATGCATCCAACCTGCTAATGCTGGGACGACTTATCAATGACAACCATGTAGCCGGCCTCCGGGGTCTGGTATCATAGAAATACAAAAACGCATAAGGTGAAGGCTCCAAGTACAGCGACTCGCACAGAATGCGGAAAGCCTGTAAGTAAGCCCAGCTGTTAGGGTGTAGTTGAGTAGGCGCCACATTCAAAGCCCGCAACACGCCCATGGTAAAGTCGTCGAAAGGTAGACGTATATGCAGTTGAGAAAAATGGCACATATACATGTAAAAGAACTTCTCGGTAGCCCCTTCTTGCCCATGGCATACCCGGTCTATGGCGCTCACTCTTTCCAATGAAACAATGTCTCCACTGACCCCTCTAGAGATGACGGGTGTACAGTTTAGCCAGGAATTCAGCAGACGAGACCACTTGAACAGGGATGACTGCTCACGAACATCAGATGCAACCCACGCATAACCACCCTTAGCCGGCCAGTTGCTTTCCTCCAGTTCTTCAGGGGGATCTTCTCGGATCTCCCTCACTACTTCCATTGGCACCCCGCTTGTGCCAACTCCAACATTCACACCCTCTCCACGGAGCCGGTCACCTCTACTCCTATCCGACTCAGTACTCTGACTACTACTAGACGTAGATAACGACGAACTATCGCTACTGGACATACCTGTTTGATTTTTTACGGAAAGATGTCGGCGGAATTTGGGAACTAGTCGGACAAGATGTTGCGCACAAGATCTCTGATTTCGAAACTCGCAAATGAACCAAGTAAACCATCAGCTGCATTCAAAGCTGTATTTATAGTCCACGATCCCAAACGACTTAAACTCTTCCCGCCAAAATGGAATCCCAGACCAAGCGACACCATCATTATGAAATGTATGACACATAAAAAACGACGGCGCCAAAAGTTTAACGATGTGACCACCTGACGCCTTTTCACCTACCTTCTGACACTTCATAGCCTTAACACTGTTCATCACACTTAAAGGCTGGGGGACTGGTGTATCACACCTAGCCGGTTTTGCTAGTTCACCAACACATGTTATCCTTGACCGACAACCCATATCGGACAAGGCTGGGGGACTGGTGTACTGTACCTAGCCAAGCCCAATCAAGTAAATAAGTACACACGTTAAAACCACATACCATCCAGCACCCGGACACAACCAGCACTAGCCATCTAGACAAGTAGCCGGCCAAAACCGACTACTTGCCTAGAAGGCTAACCCACTTCAATACACCTCTGGAAACTGCTTTAGGACCAGGCCCACTCATGGCCCAAGCTGGGGCCCAAGCTAGAGCCCAAGTCAAGGCCCAGCCCATGAAATGGTCAAACGTCATTAATGTCTATAAATACACGTGGACCCCATCATTTAAAGGTACGCATTCATTAATTGCTGATTTGACTCTTGAGAGCTTTGACTTACTTGAGCTTCGGAGATTCTTCTGCAGGTAACCCCTCCTGGGTTCAAGCCGGCATGTATCGAATGGGAAGAGGCCAACTAAGGAGATAGCGGACTACATAGTAAGGTGACGCTCGTGCCTAACTTATCTTATTTGTCCCTCTGCAGGAACAGTGTGTATTTTATATTTACACCGTTTAGTACATCTTATATTTCCTATATTAGAAGAGGAAAAAGTGTTATTTATTTACAGTTTTCCCCTCATATATTGGCTTTCAAACAGGTGGAAGGAAAAGGTTATGAATAGGGTTCACTTGGACTGTTGGGGGTAAATAGAAGGTAACTCCGATTTGTCCTTCGATGACAATCGGCGCGTTTGGAGCAGAGAGAAAAGTAATAGTAGAGTTTCCCGTTTCTTCAAATGTTACAATATTATTCACTGCATTGGTTTGCCATGCATTCGCCAGGAAAACAGTCATAATGTCGGCAAAGAAGGGATTAAGCATGTATGGAGCAGCCATTTATGCTAAGGTTCTAAATTTTTTTTTTTCACACACAATCATAAAATAGGGAAGTGAGACAAATATCACATAAAAATACAACATATTATAATAAGATAAAATGAAATGAAAATTCAACCAAATCCATAAAATTGGATTTTATTATACTTTATAAAGATATTGATTAATTTTGTAGTGACTAGTTAGGATAAATGAGCTCATGGCCAACAAAGTAACTCAAGAACATCTAATCTTGAGTAATACTAACTCTTTTAAATCCCCAAGGTCATACCTTCAACTACAATACCCAAATCTTTATTTATCATAAATTTTATTTCAATATTAAACCATATAATTATATAAATAAATATATAAATAGATAGGAGCAATGAATAATTAAAATAAATATAAATAAATAAAAAGAACCAGTATGTAACTAGAGATAAATATAAATAAGTAAATGAGAGTAAATATAAATTGAGTAAATAAGATCAGTGTACAATTGGAGATAAAAATAAATAAATAAATAGGAACGAGAACTAAATATAAATTAGAATGAGGTTAGGGACACCTCACTTAAGGTAAATATAAAGAGAAAATTAATTATAAACATAAAAAATAATTAAAGTAAAAAGATAAATGATAGATGTCTCCTCCCCTTACCTTATTTATTGTGGAAATTATACCAAGGTTGTACTAAAACTTTGATGATATATAATTTGTTTCCTCTTTCTTCCTTCTCACACGCACGACTTCTTCTTCTGTTTCTCTCTTTTTTTTGTTCTCAATGCCTCCCTTCTCTTCCCATTTCATTTACCTTGTCCTATTTATACTATTATATGTAATGATTGCTTTAGTTTAAATTGAACTCAATTTCTTTTGGTTTTGTTGCTTTTGTTTGAAATGAATTACTTGTTCCTGGATTTTTTTTCTCTTTATGGTGACATGATAGAATCTCATTTAATGTTACTTTATCCTTTCATTTCCTTTTTTTTTAATTTATTATTAGCTTCTCTAACGTTATATACTTGTTACCTTTTTTTTATCCTTTTGCTTTAATGTACAATAGAAATACTTGTTTGAAGTTCCTCTATGGTAATAGTGATTTTAATATTAATTCAATTGTATAAAATCTTATAGCTCTTTTTTAATTTGAAAATATATATTTTATATATAAATGATTTTAAAAAAAAATCTAATTAATCTTATTAGGATATATTTTAAATTTGTCCTTAATAATTCTAACATTATATGAAAAAGATAATTTTAGTTAAATATAATTTCCTAACATAAAATATTCTTACTAAAAAAATATATCTCTTTTATTTTATTTATTTATTGTTTTTTTTATGTTACAATTCTCTCTCACTTATAGAAATTCCGTCCTCGAAATTTGTTTTTATGGACTAAATAAATGAGGATAAATTCCTCTTATTTTTTCTTCTAATTACTATGTAGTATCTCCATTAGCTTGATTCCAAATGACTTTTACTAGAGGGATTTGTCCGCCTCTCAACTCTTTGACCTTCTTGTCCATAATTTGTACAGGCATTACGTTGAATGTAAGGTTATTCTTTAATTGTACTGTATTAGGTCTTATTACATGAGTTGGGTCAGAAATATATTTTCTTAATTGAGACACATGAAAAACATTATGAAGGTTGGAAAGGAACGAGGGTAAACAAATTTGATAAGCAACAAAACCTATTTTTTTTTTCCAGAATTTGGTAAGGACCAATGAACCGGGGAGTGAGTTTCTTTGATTTCATCACTTTACCAATCCCAGTGGTTGGTGTTACTTTCAAGAATACATGACCACCTTCTTGAAATTCAAGAGGTCATCTTTTCTTGTCAGCATAACTTTTCTGTCTACTTTGAGTTGCTCTCAATTTGTCCCTGATCATTTGGATTTTCTTTGTTGTTTGTTGAATGATGTTAGGACCTAATACTAAATTTTCACCAGCCTCAAACTAACACAAAGATGTTCTACATTTTCTCCCATATAATGCTTCATAGGGTGCCATGCCTATGCTAGAATGAAAACTACTGTTATAGGTGAACTCAATCAGAGGCAGGCATCGATCCCAACTACCATAACATTCTAACACACAAGCTCTCAGTAAATCTTCCAAAGATTGGATTGTTCTTTCTGATTGTCCATCTGTTTGGGGATGATGTGTTGAGCTAAGATGGAGTTTAGTCCCCAAAGCCTGATGTAAGCTTCCCCAAAACTTAGAAGTAAATCTAGGATCCCTATCAGACACAATACTTGTTGGAACTCCATGCAACCTCACAATTTCTCTTATGTACAATTTAGTCAATTTCTCCAATGAATACCTGATGTTAATGGGTAAGAAGTGAGCAGACTTTGTTAATCTATCCACGATAACCCATATGGAATTAAATTTTTGAATGGTTCGTGGCAAGCCAACTACAAAATCCATTGCTATAATATCCCATTTCCATTCAGGTATATCTAAGGATTGTAGCATTCTTGCTGGCTTTTGGTGTTCTATCTTAGCTTTTTGACAAACTAGACATTTTGCTACATATTGTGCCACTTCCCTTTTCATTTTGAGCCACTAATACATTTTCTTGAGATCTTGATACATTTTTGTTGTGCCCGGATGCATGCTTAATTTGCTTTTATGTGCTTCCTCTAAAATCATTTTCTTAATTTCTTCATTGTTGGGTACACAGATCCTATCCTTAAATCTCAAAGTTCCTGTCCTATCTATGCTAAAATTTTCTCCATCTTTTTGTCTTATCAGTTTCTTTTTCTTTTGAATGAACTCATCACTTTTATGTGCCTCATGGATTTTTTTTTTTTTTGTAAATTGTTAGTGATCCGAATGGAGTTTAATTACATTTTATCAATGCTTAGGGTGACCGACAAATTCATGTCTCTAAATGTTTCTAACAAATTCATCTCATGAATCATTAGTGAGGAGATATGTAAAGATTTTCTGCTTAAAGCATCTGCCACTACATTTGCCTTACTTGGATGGTATTGTAATTCAAAATCATAATATTTCAGAAATTCCATCCATCTCCTTTGTCTCATATTTAATTTCTTTTGATCAAATAAGTATTTGAGACTCTTATGATCACTAAAAACTTCAAACTTTCCACCATAAACATAATGTCTCCATATCTTAAGTGCAAAACCAATGACAGCTAGTTCCAAATCATGGGTTAGGTAATTTTTCTCATGTGTTCTTAATGGTCTAGAAGCATATGCCACTACCCTTCTATCTTGCATAAGAACACAACCTAATCCCATTTTGGAAGCATCACAAAATATAACAAAGTGCCCAGTAGGATCAGGTAATGCTAAAACAGGAGAAGTGGTTAATTTTTTCTTGAGCTCTTGAAAACTATTCTCACATTTTTTCTGTCCACACAAAAGCTTGGCCATATTTTGTGAGTTGGATTAAAGGCAAAGCTATTTTAGAAAATTCCTCAATGAATCTTCTATAATATCCTGCCAAACCGAGAAAACTGTGAATCTCAGTCATTGTTTTTGGTGGTTCCTATTGTAAAACTGCTTCTACTTTGGTCAGATCCACTAACACTCCCTTATTGGAAATTACATGTCCTAAGAATTTTACTTTCTCTGACCAGAATTCACACTTAGATAATTTAGCATACAATTTCTTTTCTTTCAAGATTTACAAGACAATCCAAAGGTGTTCCTCATGTTCCTCAAGAGTCTTAGAGTAAATAAGAATGTCATCTATAAAACAACCACAAATTGATCTAAGAAGGGATGGAAGATCCTATTCATATAATCCATAAATATTGTAGGAGCATTGGTCACACCAAAAGGCATCACTTGATATTCATAATGGCCATACCTAGTTCTGAAAGTAGTTTTTTGTATGTCTTCTGCTTTAACTCTAATTTGATGATATCATAACCTTAAATCTATCTTAGAAAATACAAAGGCTCCCCGTAATTCGTCCATCAAGTCATCTATTCTAGGAATAGGGTATTTATTCTTTATAGTAAATTTATTTAATTGACGGTAATCTACACACAACCTAAAACTTCCATTTTTCTTCTTAACTAGTAAAATCGGGGCTCCCCAAGGTGACACACTAGGACGAATGAACTTTTTTTCAAGTAACTCCTCCTATTGTTTCTTTAGTTCTGCTAATTCAGAGGGTGACATCGTATATGGTGCTATAGATATTGGTCCAGTTTCAGGCATCAAATTTATTGAAAATTCAATTTCTCTGTTGGGTGGTAAACTAGGAATATCATTGGGAAAGACTTCAAGAAAATTTTGAACAACTGCTATATTTTTCAACTCAACTTCCTCTTTTATTTCCATAGAAGATAATAACAAGTACCTTTGAATTTCATTCCTTAAAGGCTCACTTTTTGAATTGGTAGGTGATTTTAAAAGATTCTCAGAGTTTGGAAATATTACTGACTTCTCAGCACAATTCAAAGTGACTTGATTGGAAGATAACCAGTCCATACCTAAGATTACATCTAATTGAGATATAGGTAGACATATTAAATTTACAAGGAAATTTCTATTCTCAATAAACAATGGACAATCTAAACAAACTCTATTGGTAATTACCGAGTCATTTGTGGGAGTTGAAACAACCAAACTAGTTTTTAGAAGAGAGGTCGACATATTAAGACGTTGAACACAATAATTTGAAATGAATGAGTGAGTTGCACATGAGTCATACAGTACATTTAAAGTTTTTCCTTTAATAAAACACATACCTTGAATTAGACCATGGTTTTCAGCAGCTTTAGCTCCAATCATGGTGTACATTCTTCCTGTTGTGGTAGGTCTTGTCTTGGTTGCAGCTGGATTGAAATGTGGCTTTTGTTGTCCACACTCAAAGAATAGGTGACCAGGTTTCCCACACTTGAAACAGACTGGTCCCTTAAGATGACAATCTTTAGCATGATGACCTTGTTTGCATTTAAAGCATATGATATGATCATATACAGGTCTACTAGAATTTCCTGATGAAGATTGGTTGGATTGGGTTTTCCATTATGGGTGATCGTAAGGTTTTCCCTCATTGCATTTATTTTTATTCGTCTGGGGTCCAAAATGCTTTGGTTTGTTATTTTGGTTGTTCTCAAAATCTTCCAAAAATCTACATTTTGAATAAGCGTAGGAAAATCAACAATTTCTAGTATTCCTACTACTTTTCTCAATTCATCCTTAAGTCCATTTTCAAATTTTATACACTTCATCCTTTCCTCTGGGTGATAAAAGAAAGTAGATTATTTCCATAATTGTTTAAACTTGAAAGCATATTCCTCTACTGTCATACTTCCTTGCTTCAACTGCATAAACTCTATTTCTTTTGCTCTCCTCACATCATTAGGGAAATATTTTCTAAAAACTTTGTTCTAAATACATCCCAAGTAATAATTATTCTTCCTCCTTCAGCTAATAATTGTTCTAAACACATCATTAGTATATATATATATATATATATATATATATATATATATATATATATATATATATATATATATATATATATATATATATATATAATGAGCACATTTCACAGATCTCGCATGAAACGGTCCTCTGATACCATCTAATGTGACGATTGTAAGACCCGGGAAAAATTAGAATAAAAGGAAACATATTGGAAAAAATTAATGACTTGATTAACATTGTTGATTTATTTAATTTAATTAGGTTATTAAATTATGAAATATGAAATAATTATTATTTGAATGATTAAGTTATTGTTGTATTTATAATAATTATTTAAGTGATGTAAGTTATTGTTTTTTTTTATTTTTAAATTTTAATCTAATTATGATTTGTTGAAAACGAGGTTTTATAACGTAATAAGCGCGCACTAAATTATGAATAAGCATGTAGTTTAATGGTTGTGGTATGTGCTGTGTGTGCGAGGTTTGTGGTTTGAACTAGGGGTGGCAAACGGGCCAGCCCGGCCCATATGTGGCCCGTCAAAAAACGGGCCGGGACGGGCTGACTCGTCAAACAAAAACGGGCCAATATTCACAACCCGTCCCGTATATGACGGGCTAATTAACAGGCCGGGCCGGGCTGGCTCGTCTAGTTTTTTTTTTTTAATTTTTTTAATTAGGTTTCAAATTTTTTAATTTGTTTTATTTTTTAAATTTGTTTATATATACATATAAATTATTATTAAAGTCATATTTAATCAAATAAAATATTATTTTAACTTTTAATTGATTAGTTAATGTTTTAATTAGATAAGTTAAAATAATTATTAAATTTACATATTAAATTATTCAATTATAACTAATAATTCAAACTTAATTTGTAGGTGTTAATGATTTAAATTATAATACTATTATATATTTCTACATTTAAAATATATAATCTAAAAAATTAATTTTTTTAATTATTTTTATTGTATTTTATTTTTTTAAAACGGACCAACGGGCCAGAACGAACCAGCCCGTACTTTGACCCGTCAAGTTGACGGGCTGGACGGGACGGGCCAGAACGGGCTGACGGGTTGAAATCTTCAACCCAACCCATTCCTTTTAGCACGGGCTGACGGGCTGGCCCGTTGGGTCCAACCCGTTTTACCACCCCTAATTTGAACCTGATTGTCTAATTTTCGGAGGTGTTGGTTTAAAATCTTTTTTTTCTCTTTTAAAGTGTGGGGCCCACAATACTTTGTAATCAATTTTCTCTCTCCTCAATTTCGTTGCAGATACGTGATTTGTATGTTGTTTCTTCTTTTTGTTTTTTTTCTCCCCATTGTTGCCACGAATTACAAAGAAACAAAAACGGCCACCTAGATATTGTTTTATTTCAAATCTACAAAATCTTAACCGAAGGTGAGGGTTTCGGGTTGATGATAGAGTGATGCTGTTAGGATATATTATATGAGTTAAATTAGGGTTTCAAGAAAATGTGAGAAAAAGAGGAGCGGAGTAGATGAGAGAGGAGCCGTGAAGAGTGAAGATGGAAGTTTGGAGGAAAATGTTTGTTGAATGTTGTAGAACCAGGTAGGGAAAGCTCGACCTTCTTTTTGTCTTTCTTTTATCCTCTGGTTGTTTGATGAATGAAATTTGAAAAGCATGGATGTGTACTGTAGGGGAAGTTAACTTTGTATTCTGTTTTGCTTGGAGCTTGACTTCTCTGTCTTATGCACGGTACATTGGTTGGCAGTTTGGATGTGTTTACGTTGCAGTTCATCTATGATTGTGTAGAGTTGCTTTACAAGGAATGCGTGAATCATATAGGTTTTGGTTTGCTGTATTATGAGGTGCGTGAATTATGTGGTGCGTGAATAATACATGTTTGCTATGTGGAGTTTGTTTTGTTGTGCACGGTGCAACGAGGGTGGTTCTGTTTCATTTGATTCGATCACGTGGGGGTGGTTTGCATGGTTTTGATTTGGGTGCAGTTTCGTTTTTATTATATGCATGCAAACTGTTGCATTCTTTGAGTTCATGGTCACTTAAAAAAAATGTGGTTTTCTTCTTCGTGGGTTACGGTGCAGTGCAGGGGTTCTTTTCGGGTTTCATTAGCTTTTCATTGGTGGGTGCAATGCATGCAGCTCTTAGTTTTTCATAAGACTTTATTCACGTTGCAGGTGTGAGAATGGGTTTATGGATTTTGTTTTTCTCTTTCTATTCTCTTTCCCGTAAACACATGAGTGTTAGTTTCTCTTTCTTCCATTTTTTTTCTCTCTTTCACGTAAAGGCTTAAGTTAGGTTAGAGTTATTTTGGGTTGTTTCTTGGTGGGACCCATAGGACTTTTGTTTTGTTTTTCCTTTCAATTTATGGTGCAGGTTTTTCATCATTGACCAAACACTGTGTGCTTATGTGTGTGTGCGTGCTCGCTCGAGAGATGGACAGGGGCCACGGTTTTGCTTTTGTTTCTTTTTCTTTAAACTATTCATATCACTTTGGAGGAGTTGTAGTCATTAACATTGGTGGCTTGTTGGAGAACCCTTTGGTTTCTTTAGTTTACGGTGCAGCATGCAAAGGCAATTTTCATTCATTATGATTATTCTTTTCCTTTTTATATTGTATGCAAACCCATGGTTAAATAAATTGCCGCATGGTTTTTCATTGCAGCGGTAGTTCACTAGGTTTTCTAAGCTTTTCATTGAATTTTCATTGGTTGAAGAGAGATGTTGTTGCAGAACAAAATGTTTTGGAAAGCGTAGGGTGGACATGCATTGGTTTACAATTTCCGCATGGACCCACATTCTTATTTACTTCTCTCTTTACTTGGGTTTCCATGCATTTTCTTTCTCTTCTCTCTTTCTATTTTGTTTTCGTAAACATGTTGTGAGGGTTCTCTTTCTTTCCTTTCCTTTTCTATACATTTTCACGTAAGAAGGCATGGGATTCAATATGCATGGGTGGGACCACATGAAAATACAATTTCTCTTTTCACGTAACAAGGTTTGTAAAAATATGAGACCACATGCTTTTGGTCTATTCTTTGATATTTGAATGGGTCACACCTTTAGCTTAATGTTAGTATATTCCTTTATAGTTTTTGTTTATTTTCTTAGATATGTGTAACCCACTTGTGGCTTTTATAAATTTATATTGTATGTTCAAAATCATGTCTTTAAATTCTCATATTTATGGTTTAGTGCTTTTTATTGGATTTTATTAATTGTCTTATATTTTAGTGTGTTAGTGACCATTGATGAGATGAGTGTCTTTTACTTTTTGGCTTACATAATGTGACGGTTATTTTGTTGAACGCGAATCATATAGTCATAGTTGCAATGTCAATGCTATTTCTTTTTCTTGGTTATATGTAATATTCTAGTTGCATGTTAAAGAATTAAAATGGTGGCTTGGTGCTTTAGTTATTTATTGCTTCTTTTGGTTTGGAAACCACTTGTAGAGTTCATTGCTTGAATGAATTATTTGATAAGTTGAAGGGTTTATGTTATGGAAATTTATATTTTCAAGCATGATGTGGTGGTGTTCGGTAATTCTCATGTGTTGTATGTTGGAAGTGTTTGCCTTCCTTGAAGAGCTCTTGGTGGAATTAAATGTTGTCTGAGGTTTTCCGTACCTAGGAGCCCAGTGGAGACTCTTTCGCCTGCGTGAAGCAGTGGAAATGGGTCCTCTTCGCCTGTGTGAAGCAGTGGTAGAGGATTGGTTCGAGTGTTGTACCCTATCGCCTGTGTGAAGCAGTGGGGAGGGGAAAGATGTTTTCACCTTATTTCGGCTCGTAGTGAGTTTAGTGCCTGATGTGCGATGCATCGATGTTTTTACTCATAATTCCTTGAGGGATAAGGGAGACAATCTGGCTGCATTAAGCAGGACACATCAAACCATCTGTTCTAGGAAACTAGATGTTGTTGTGGGGTGAGAGGCCGCGGAAAACCAAAGATTGTTTATAATCACTATATTTGAAGAATTGAGATGAATGTGATGCTATGTTTGGTTTGGCATGATTGATTGAATTTTGATTAAGTGGTACTTGAATGTGATGTTGAGTATTATTGGACATATTTTATTTATGCATTTCTTTTATGAATATCATTGTTTATGGTTAGCTTACCCCTATTTGTTTGTTTGTATGTTTGTTGTATGTGCGATGATCGTATAACATGTGTGTTATACGGGAGCAGATGATAATGCAGATGCTTTTGGCATGGAGTAGATCGACGAGAGGTTGGGGTGAAGTTGGGAGTTTTTATATTTATTTAGTTGTTTTAAATTAGATACTAAAGTATATGTAATTTTCTTTTGATCGCAAGTATTATTGGAAGTTTTTGACAAAGTGAAGAGTTGAGCTATGTAAAATTAAATTAAAAGTTTTATTAGTACATTTTAAATGTTTATTTCCTTTTTTGCTAAATGCAAAAATTTTCTAACGTTTCGTCACATCCCAAAATTTGGGGCGTTACAACGATAAAAAAATTCTATTTATTTATTTATTATTATTATTTTCTACAATATACTTATAAAAATTTAGAGGCAAAATTATACAATAATATATAATTATATTGAAAATATTCACATTTATATATATATATATATATATGTATATATATATATGTATATACATATACATATGTATATACATATACATATGTATATACATATACATACATATATACATATGTATATGTATATACATATGTATATACATATACATATATATATGTATGTATATACATATACATACATATATATATATATATATATGTATATATATATATATATATACATATATATACATATGTATATATATGTATATATATATATATATATACATATATATATATATATGTATGTATATGTATATATATACATATATATATATGTATATGTGTATATATGTATGTATATGTATATATATGTATATACATATACATACATATATACACATATACATATATATATGTATATATATATATATATATATTTATAATACTGTATGCATCTTATATCTACACCGTTTAGTACATCTTATATTTCCTATACTAGAAAAGCAAGAAGTGTTGTTTATTTACAGTTTCCCCTTCATATACTAGCTTTCAAATAGGTGGAGGGAAAAGGTTATGAATAAAGTTCACTTGGACGGTTGGGGGTAAATAGAAGGTAACTCCAATTTGTCCTTCGATGACAATTGGTGCGTTTGCAGCAGAGAGAAAAGTAATAGTAGAGTTTCCAGTTCCTTGAAATGTTACAGAATTATTCACAACATCGGTTTGCCATGCATTCCCCGGGAAAATAGCCACAATGTTGGCAAAGAAGGGATTAGGCATGTTGGGAGCAACCATCTATGATAAGGTTATAAAATTTTCTTTTTCACACACAATCATAAAATAGGGAAGTGAGACAAATATCACATAAAAATAATACAACATATCATAATAAGATAAAATAAAATGAAAATTCTCCCAAATCCATAAGACTGGATTTTATTATACTTTATGAAGATATTGATTAATTTTGTAGCGACTAGTCGTGATAAATGACCTTATGACCAACAAGGTAACTCAAGAACATCTCATCTTCAGTAATACTAACTCATTTAAATCCCCAAGGTCATACCTCCAACTACAATAATAAAATCTTTATTTATCATAAATTTTATTTCAATATTAAACCATATACTTATATAAATAAATAAATAAATAGGATCAATGAATAATTAAAATAAATATAAATAAATAAAAAGGACTAGTACGTAACTAGAGATAAATATAGATAAGTAAATGAGGGTAAATATAAATTGAATAAATAGGAGTAGTGCACAACTGGAGATGAATATAAATAAATAAATAGAAACGAGAACTAAATATAAATTAGAATGAGGTTAGGGACACCTCACTTAAGGTAAATATAAAGAGAAAATTAATTATAAACAGATAAAAAATAGTCAAAGTAAAAAGATACAATGATAGATGTCTCCTCCCCTTACCTTATTTATTGTGAAAATTATACCAAGGTTGTACTAAGACTTTGATGATATATATATTTTTTCCTCTTTCTTCCTTCTCACACGCACAACTTCTTCTTCTGTTTCTCTCTTTTTTTTGTTCTCAATGCCTCTCTTCTCTTCCCATTTCATTTACCTTGTCCTATTTATATTATTATATGTAATGATTGTTTTAGTTTAAATTGAACTCAATTTCTTTTGGTTTTGTTGCTTCCGTTTGAAATGAATTTCTTCTATTTATGATTATTATTTACTATTATTATTATTATATTATTATTATTATTATTTTATTAATATTACTGTTTTATTTATTTTATTATTACTGGCGCACACAGCGTCATAACGCCTGTGGTTACGCATTTTTTAAATATGCGTGATATTATATTAGTAGGTAATAATAATGTAATGTTATTAAGTTAATATATAAAATAAATATATTTTTAAAAATAAAGTGAAAAATATTAGAAAAGATGAGAGAATAATTGTTGATAAATAGAGAGAAAGAGAAAAAGCAGAGATAGACAGTTCTATAAAAAACTTGTAAAAGTAACGGTCAATTTTCAAAAATTTAATAAATAATTATTTTTTAAAGGATAAAATTGGTATTTTGAAATGTGGACACAAAAGAGAGAATCTTTTTTATATATTGTTATAGATTTTTATTATTGTTATTTTTATTTTTCAAATTTCGTTTTATTATTATTATTATTATTTATATTATTATTATTATTACTATTTTTATTTTTATTATTATTATTATTTTCATTTTATTTTATTTTATAATTATCTTTATTAATATTGTTATTTTATATTTTATTTTACTATTATTTTATTATTATTGTTATTATTATCATTGTTTTATTTTATTTTTTATGATTTTATTATCATTATTATTTATTATTATTGCTTTATTTTATTATTATTATTATTATTATTATTTTATCTTATTATTTTATCTTATTAGTATTATTGTTTTATTATTATTGTTTCATTTTATTTTATTATTATTTTCATTATTGTTATTTTTATTTTATTGTTTCGTTTATTATTATTAATTATTATTATTATTATTATCATTATTGTTATTGTTGTTTTCTTTTATTATTATCATTATTACTATTTTATTTTCCGTGCGATATTTTGGGGTAATGGTTATGTATTCTTCCTGGTTTGTATATTGTTTGGTTTTCTAGGATTGTGTGTTGGGTATAACACTTTATTTTGATGGTTTTATGTGGATTTATTGTGATTCTCCGAGATGTATAAAAGAATATGGTTGTGTTTGATGTATGACCATGTAATATTATGTAGTTGAGTTCAACTTAAAGATATGAAAGTGTATTTACTTGTCATGGATGCATATTTTACGTGGATTGAGTGTCTTGTGTAAATAGGTTCATTGGAACATATTCTAGAGTGCCAAATACTAGTAAATTACTAGTTACTGGTGTGGCATCTAGCGAATCGGTGTAAACGCTAGGAGATAGGCCACAAGGTGAACTCTAGAGTAAAACTTGAGAGTTGGCATTTGGCGACGGAAGTGGTCCCGCCAAGCGTTGCATTGTAGAACTGGGCTTGGACCAAAATCCAGTGGGTTGGCGCCCGGTGGCGCCAAGTGTTCTACGAAGTGGTCTAGAACACGAGTTAACTTAGCGATGTGGATGTTGTGCTAGGCGGTTTTGGATGCAGTGATGGATTACGCCAGGGATTCTACACATCTTTGGATGGAGGTCTTGATGCGATGCTTTGATAGGGCCCCAGTTACGAGTGCAACTTGTATTGGGGCAACACGCGACCACTTGAGGTTGTAGCCTGGTGGTTTTGGAAGTCAAGTGGAGTGTAAGAGATCGTGGCTTATACGGATGGGTTCTGGAAGATTGCCCTCCTCGGTGTTATCCGACGAGTTTGGTAGTCTTGGGACAAATACAGACTGTTATTTGTATTGGGAAACTCTAGTTGGTGTTGCGGATCGTGGCCGTGGCAAATTTATTCCCACGTGTGGACTATTAGGTGGTGGCCTGTAGTCGGAGGGGCGAGTAGAGACTCATGGCAACAAGGATTGATCAATGTAATCATCAAAGGGTGTAGAATCAAGAGGCGTCCAGAGGAAGATTTGGAAGTCGAGGATCAAGGATTTTGGCTTGTGAGTCTTAGGAAAAACATCGCTCTTACGGGGTTTTGGTGAACATGTAAGGGTTGTGCTCTTGCCGGGTTTTGGTGAGCAGGCAAGGGTGGTTGCTTGTAAGTCTTAAGAAAAGTAATGCTCTTACCAGGTTTTGGTGAATAGGTAAGGGTTGTTGCTTGCTCTTCCTAGTAGGCATTGGGGCGTAGGAAAGGAAACTAGTTGGTTATGAGAGAATAATATACTATGTGATGAGACTTGGGAGTATTAGAACTATTGGAATATTGTATGGTTATTTATTATATTGTGTAGTGCAGTTTTATTCTATTGAGCTCACCTTATCTGCTTCTATTTGGCGATGATCGTGTAATGCGTTACACGGGAGGAGATGATGTTATAGGTGGTGCTGGTGAAGCATAAATTCGGGGAGGGGCTAGCTTGGGGAAAAGGCTTTGTGATGTTTTCTTATTCTTTGGATTTTAAACATTTTGTAAACATTTATCTTACCAGACTCAGAGTTTGTAATCGTCAATCATAGTTTGTGGATTTTGATTTATTGCGATATAATAAATGTTGTAATTTTCCCGCGTTTTGGGAAAAGGAATTATTATAAATGCGATTTTATACTTATTTCCTACCTTAATTATTTAAATTAGTAATATCCGACCAAGATGTTACACCAAGTACCTAGGTAGGGTTTCCAAGTCTCTCAACAAATATATTTTAACCTTAAGAGATAAAGACTTGTCTAAAATTCCTACTAAATTTAATGGTTGCATTAATAAGTTTGTACTTAGTTTTCTATCAACTCCACAAGTGCTAAAAGACCTAGAACAAACTAACTTAGCAAATAAAATAAGACAAAAGAAGGTTTAGTTGTCTACAATAAACCCTTCTGTATTCTTTAGTATCGTCCATACACATTATGTTGAAAATCCATTCAAGATTATTTTGAAACAACATAAGGCCACTATTGCAATCAATAAAAATACTCTTACTTACAAATGCCCATGTCATTCAATTGATATAAGGTGTATACGTCTTAGGAGCCATATCTTGTTTGAGGTATCCTTTCTCCACACGTTAGTACAAATACTTACATTGTTTGGTGTTTATTACAGAATGAAATTTGATCTGGGAAGAAATAAACACCATGCTCAACAATAAAGGAGTAGCTAGAATCAAAAGGATCATGTGGTGTTGAAGAAAGATATCTACCCTCTAGATATCTTCAAGAGGGAGGAGATTATGACTTAGACATAAACATAGGCCCAATCAAAGGCCCATAAGTATGTTGAGAAGGCTACAATAAGAGATGGAACTTCAAGAGCCCAACGGGCTTCAAATGTTATTCTCATGAGCTAAGAAAGATATCAAGATATGATAGGTATGTCATAACTCATTAGTATAGATTTAAATTGGGCCAAGTGTTTAGGCCATGCTTTCAAAATAAATTGTACAAAAGCATTGAAAAGTAGATTGGATCACAACTCACCTAGCTTTTGAAATTGGATCTAATCAAGCCCAATTCCAAAAGCCTAGGCTGAGTTTATGTCTAGCTTAAGCCATGCCTTGCACATTTGCACATGTGGTAAATGAGGAAGGCGTGACACCTCCATGTGGCAAGTGATCCAAAATTTTGTGGATCTTAGATATGTTAAATTAGATACGTCTAATATATGCCAACCAAGAGGAGGGGAGGTGGATTGGTTCTGTAAGATTTTTACTGATTTAAAAAAATCTTGATTTTATTTTCAATCTTTATAAACCCATTAATCAATTTTCCAGTTCTGTGTTAATGGAGTTCAATCAATTAGGAATAGCGTAAGAGATGAAAGAAACAAGAGAACACAATGATTTTTATATTGATTCGATTATAAACGAATCTACGTCTAGTTATCTTCTAGCAACCTGAGCTAGAAGATTTTCACTATATCGAAGAGTTTACAAGAATTACAAGTACTCCTTAATAATTCTAAACCCTATAACATTAAGAACTTGATAACCATATCAAGAATTACTCTCTAATGCAATGCTACACACAATTCCATCAAGAACATTCACCTACACAATGAATAATAATGAAACGAAATGTAATTCAAAAAGAACAAGGGACAAATATACCTAATTTTTGTGCAGATATGAAAATTGATCCTAGTACCAAGCGTGACCTCTAAGATAGGCTTCATCATCAATCTCTTTGAATACCCATCAGGATAATCTCTCAAGAATGCAAGAACTCAGTGTTTCTCAAACTCTCGAAAATTTCTTCTTGATTCAATATCTCGTCTTTTTCAAACTCAGTTGAGATTTGTTTTGAAAGGGGAATTCTACTGGTTAGATTAATGGATTAGGTGTTTTACCTAATGGATTATCGTGACTGAATTTTGATTGCAATGGTTGTAGTGCACTTCGATAATCCATTAATATGTTATGTAAAGCTTATTTGCACATATTCCATAATTAGATAGCTGACCATGTAGTTCAAGCTTGGCTTACATTTATTCCAAGCATGCATTATTCATTCAAATGAAATATCTAACTTACAACTAGAGGCAATGCCTAAATACGTTGCTTGACTTTGGACATCATCAAAACTTTAATTGAGTGAGTAAGCTCCCCCTATCAACAAGATCTAGATATAGATCTAGACACACATGTTTCATTTTGCATGGCTGAATTTGCATCTCATTTCATGTAGCATTTAGCTTGTATCTAAGAGTTTGTTTTCTACTATAAATGAGGGTCTCCTCCTCTTGTTAAGACACTCTTGAATGTGCAATGTTATACTGTTGAGCTTATTCCACAAACATTCTTTGAGAGTCAACTAACTCGAGTATTCTTATAGAATCTCCTCTAGCACTCATCCTCTAAGATTGACCCAAACTTCTCAAAATTTCTCCACCACCACTCAATCCCATTACCTAAGAGTGTGTTTGGATAGAGTATTTTAATGAAGTAATTCATTTTTTTGAAGAATTTAGATTTCTTTGTAATGAAATGCTTTGTTTGGATACAGAAATTAAAAAACATTTTAAATATAAGCATTTTTTTGAGAAATTTCAATTAGCTAAATTAGTAGAAATTCAAATACCCTCAAAATAGGTGGAATTTGAAATTCTTCTCACTCAACCTCACATTCTAGACTCTATGGTAGGCCCGATGACACAAATGGGACCGACGACCCAAATGGGCTCAACGATCCAGATGGGGCTGACGACCCAAATAGGCTCGACGATCCAGACGGGTCCGACAACCCAAACGAGCCCGATGACCTAGACGGGTCCGACGACCCATACGGGTTCGACGACCTGAATGGGTTCGATGATCCAGACGGGCCCTTCCGTCGACCCGAACGAGCCCGACGACCCGAACGGGCCTTACGGCCAGAACGGGGTAGACTATCCAGACAAGACCAATGAACTGACGGGGCCGACAATCCAGATGGGTCCGACGACCCGGATGAGCTTGACGACCCGGACGGGCCCTACGACACAGACTACCCGACGACTCGAACGAGCCCTTCCAAATCGTCAGGCCTGACGACCCGAACGGCCCGACAACCTGGACGAGTCCGACAAGCTAGACGAGTTTGATGACCTGGACATGCCCGACGACCCAGACGGACCCTTCCAAACCGTCAAGCATGACGATCCAAACGGGCCCGATGACATGGACGGTCCCAACGACACAGACGGGCCCTACGACTCAAACGAGTCAAACTATCCGGACGAGCCCGACGACCCAGACGGGCCTGACAGTTTGGAAGGCCCGTCCGAGTCATCGGACCCGTCCAGGTCGTCGGCCTGTCCAAGTCGTCGGACCCGTCCGTGTCGTCGGACCCTTCTTGATCGTCGGGTTTACAAATTTATCATGAACTCAAAACATAATTAAGCCTAAAATAATATTGTTAAAATTAAATTTTATCTCACAATAAATTCAAAATTTTTTCAAACAAGAAATTGAAATGTAAGGTATTTTAATTTCCTCATCCAAACAAATTATTTAAAAAATGAATGAAATTTAATTTCAAGGAACTCAAATGCAAAGCATTTCAATTTCTAAGCATTGTTGAAATGCTCCATCCAAACATGTTTTGAGTTCATGATAAATTTGTAAACCCGACGATTAAGAAGGGCCCGACAACACGGACGAATCCGACGACCCGGACGGATCCGACGACCCGGACGGGCTCGACGACCTAGACGGGTCGACGACCTGGACAGGTCTGACGACTTGGACGGGCCTTCCAAACCATCGGGCCCGTCTGGGTCGTCGGGCTCGTCTAGATAGTTTGACTCGTCCAAGTCGTTGGGCCCGTTTGTGTCGTTGGGACCGTCCATGTCGTCGGACTCGTCTGGATCGTCAGGCTTGACGGTTTGGAAGGGTCCGCCCGGGTTGTCAGGCCCGTCTAGGTCGTCAGACCCGTCTAGGTTGTCGGGCCCGTCTGGGTCGTCGGACTCGACGGTTTGGGAGGGCCCGTCCGGGTCATCAGGCTCATCCGGGTCGTCGGGCCCGTTTGGGGTCGTCGGACTCGTCTGGATTTTCGGGCCCGTCAGATCATTGGTCTTGTCCGGACAGTCTGCCCCGTCCGAATCGTCGGGCCATTCTGGGTCATCAGGCCCGTTCTGGTCGTAAGGCCTATTCGAGTCGTCAGGCCCGTTCGGGTCGACGGACGGGCTCGTCTGGATTATCGAGCCCATTTAGCTCGTTGAACCTATCTGGTTCGTCGAGCCCATCTGGGTCGTCGTGCCCGTCTGGGTCGTCGGGCCCGTCGGGCTTGTTTAGGTCATCAAACCCGTCTGGATCGTCGAGCCCATTCGGGTCGTTGGACCCGTCTGGGTCGTCGGCCCTGTTTGAGTCGTCAGACCCGTTTGGATCATCGAGCCCATTTGGGTTGTCGGACCCGTCTGAATCGTCGGTCCCGTTTGAGTCATCGGGCCTACCAAAAAGTCTAGAATGTGAGGTTGAGTGAGAAGAATTTCAAATTCCACCTATTTTGAGGGCATTTGAATTTCTATTAATTTAGCTAATTGAAATCCCTCAAAAAAATGCTTGCATTTGAAATGCTTTTTAATTTTTGTATCCAAACAAAACATTTCATTACAAAAAAAATCTAAATTCTTTAAAAAAATAATTACTTCATTAAAATGCTCTATCTAAACACACTCTAAAGCTTCTAATATGCATTTGCTTCCGCTCAAATACTCCATGGGGCCTCCTCATTCCAACCAACACGTCCAAAAAGGGTCATCATTTTTCTTGTTATTTTATTTCAATCCTTTTGATTGTCCATTTAAACACATGATTTTTAAAATTTTGTAAAAAATCTTTTATTATTCAAATGAAATTATATGATGACACTTTTTTTCTTCTTTCTTTTCGTTTTTTATATTGAATAATAAATTAGTAAATATCTAAGGATCAATTAATGGAATTAAGATCAAATAATACAAATTAAATTATTGATTCTTTCCTTCAAAATATCTTTTCTTTTTCATTTTGATGTTGTTCTCAGTGATATCAACTTACATTTATGAAATTAAAATCAAAATTAGAAATCAATTGAATCTTGACAAATCTTATATTATATGAATGTAAAACACATAGGGACAAACAACAGAAATTTATTGTTAATATAAATGTGTTTAACATGTCACAATTACCATTAGTATAATATCTTTTTGCACATTTAACGGATTCTTAACAAAGTTAAAAACTAATAGAAGTCATTTATTATATTAAGAATATTTTATTTTATCACATGAAAAAATAATTCTTCAATACTATAGAATGAAAAGTACATATCTAACTTGGTGATTTCTATCGCGAAGAACAGAACATGTGGTTGAAAGTGAACCAATAATTACCGACCGCCAGATTTATAACAAAATATTTAACGAATAGGATATATTCCATTAATGGTGGAAATAAGAAAATTGCTTAACCGTCTCTACAGAAATAGAAACAAAGTCCTCATATCAAACGGTGATTAGTTTGATTATTAGATTAATTTGTTTAATTAATTATATTTAACTAATGAAGTTTGTGTTGTTTAATTCTATAATCTTTCAATCCGGTGCGTTCAATATATTGTATAATATATCTGATGGTTATGATTAATTGGCCACCATGAACAACTTTTCGTAGTGGTTCACGGTAGAATTCAGCATATTATTTAGATCTGTTTTTAATCCCTTACTTTAGCGTTAGTGTGCGTCGAAAAAGTAACAAAAGTAACGTGTCGTCTGCATTGACATTCAAGTTATCGTCTCTCACCAACCGAAAAAACGCGGAATTGAAACCTTCTGTATTTAACTCTCACACCTCACTGCTACCTTCTTCTTAACCGTACCTATTCATTGCATCCTCGATTTGCATCAAGAAATCATTCTTCACTCGCATCACAATCACAGGTTTTTCTTCTTCTTCTTCTTCTTCTTCTCTTAAATATAATTTCAATTACAAAATTGTCGTCTTTGTTTCACGGGATTAGATTTCGTTGATTGTTCACGAACCCTTTTGTGATTGTTTTTATGGGTTGTGATCAGAATCTTGATCTGATTGCGTGTTATGAACTATCTAGCTCTAATTGAATGTCATTCGTTTATCATCAATAGATATCGGTTTGTTTATGTTGTTATTTTGGCGTATGCTTTGAAGGATTTGCAAATTGTTGTTTTATGTCGTTGATTCGGATCATGAAATTGGACTTGATAATCGTATTTGAACATTTCGCATTATAATTTTCTTTATCATACCCATATATGCTTTTACAGTCACCGATTTCGCCTCTCAATTGTTGCATTTTATATGTTTGCGATGCTTTGTTCGGTGTTCTAACTAGACTTTTGGGAGAGATGCAGTGAGATCATCAATGGTTTAAAAATCGAGATTGTGAAATGTTCCATGACCTTGGACTTTTTTTTTGTTTTCAGGTTCAGTTGTTGTTTATTGTTGTGAAATTTTGTCTTTAGTTTGAAACTTCAAGTTCCGGCTCAGGATATGAGGAATGGAAATCAGACCGAGTATTCGGGTGAAAGTTCTGCTTCAACATCTCTTAGCAGTCAGCAGGATGTGGAGGACGACCAGATGATTGCTCTTGTGCTGTCAGAAGAGTATGCCAAATTAGATGGAGCAGTTGCCCGGCGCCTTACCAACTTGGAACCTGTTCCTGTAAGAATTCCCCGTAGAATTCCTACTTTTTGGACTAAAACTTTTAGATTTTCAGTGTTTGACTTGTTATGGTTATATCCATTCATTTTTAAAATTTGAGGACCAAAATTAATCAAAGTTTTGGATAGGAATGAATTCCAATTTCATGTTAAAGTTCAGAGACTAAAACTATCCTTAACTTTTATATGAAAGCATGCATTATAAACTCTATTTATCTTTCTAGATAGTAATAGCTTAAGCTTTTAATAATGTTACTCTATGACAATGTGGTCCAGATTTTGATTCTTTTTTCACATTCTTTCCAAATAAAAGTTCAATTTTAACAAAAGGTAGGATAGATAGGTTCATTATCCAGTTCAATAGGGCGGAAATTCAATCTGTTTATCTGATTACCATCCAATCCATCTAGATATAAATCCAATCAATCAATCCATCCAATATAAAAGTAAAGGTTAGTGAATTGGTAGGACTAAATCACTATTTATTATTGAATGGATTATGGACCGTTTAACATGTTTTGTAATATATTGGATCAAGTAGTCTAAAGTTCATTGATTGGGCCTAAATCTTTAAGGGATGAGCGTTGGATCTTTCCATGTTTAGTGTGAGAAGTATATAAATATAGAACTTCGTTTTATATTAGTTTTTTTGAAAAATGAAATTATATACTTGAAACAGATTGAATGGTTTTTTGTTAAATGGGGGTAATGGATGGGTTGGAATTTATTAATACATTTTAACAGATAATAAATGGATTACTGTTTTTTC
Organism: Vigna unguiculata; assembly: GCF_037176805.1. Taxonomy (NCBI): domain Eukaryota; kingdom Viridiplantae; phylum Streptophyta; class Magnoliopsida; order Fabales; family Fabaceae; genus Vigna; species Vigna unguiculata. Next base: position 33,930,671 of record NC_140795.1, on the reverse strand, counting down.
CCCACATGTCCATTATAATTTAATTCAAAATTGCCAACATCCATTTAATATCCCTTATGTTCAAGCCTCTAGGTTCTTGGGTGAGTTGTGAGGTCCATTTAATCTTTTTTGTGAGAATTGGTTCAGGACGTATATAATGCTTTGAAAGGACAGAACGGTTCTAGCTTTGCTTTCTTTGTATTCTGTGGTATAATAACTTATGCTTAATTAGCTTTGTCATCACACTGAAAAGTAGACAAAAATTGTGTAATTGTTCTCTCCCTTCCTCGAGAAGCATAGGAGGGAAATATATCTTAGTTTTGCTTTTTTTGTTTTGTTTAATTTCTTCTAATGAAAACTTCTCGAAATTACAGCATGTTCCCCGGATAAATTCCTTTATCCCCACTGTAAATGATGCCAGTATGGATCACCAGCGTCTGCTTCAGAGGTGTGTGTTCCTCCTATCTTGAATGTACTATTTCTTATGTGAATATTCTAAAACTTTATTTTTCTATGGACCCCTTTGGTAAAAGATGGATGTTAAAACAATAGCCATGAGCAGAAAAGAAGAACTTTTATTATTTACCATTTGTAATTTAAAGCAAAACTAGTCAAGTAAATATGTTTAAATATGAATAACTACAAACAGAAACAACGCGATTACTTAAATGAAAATGAATTGGGACAGAAAAGTTCTTTGTAGCCATGTAGAGAGTTGGAGGCAAGCTTTAGTTATAGCAGAACATTTGGGAGGTCATGTAGTAGTGGTTGGAAAAATAAAAAAAAATTAAGCTGCTACAAAAAGCTGTTGCTGAGAGCAATATACTGGCATTCTTTCTAAATCTTGGAATAAACGATGTTAGGGATTTGCAGTAACTCATCATCAGTGAAATGTAAAACAAATGTCATATGGTGAAATCGATTAGCAACCTTTTTGTATCAGGATTTCAGCATGCAAGTAATTGCTGTTTTTTTTTTTTTGTTTGTCAGGCAGGTACTGTTTGTTAATTATAGAGAGACTATATATGCATATTCTGAAACTGTATCTAAAATGGCTGGAAAAGTTTAAACAAGATAGGATATAATTTGGTTATTTTGAGCAAATCCAAAATCTTTATGACGAAACCAATAATTAGTTCCCACACGTGGGTTGAATGGAATCCTATGCATAAATGCACAAATAAGTTAATAGAATAATAGAAAAAGCTTTTATTATGTCACTTAAATTCTATATAAATTCTTGAACCAAAGAGTTTATAAAAACAAATTATTGATTATCAGGAATAGAGTAACTTAGAATAAAGAAACATATTATATTTATGGACAAGTGTAAAAATGTGTTTATCTTTGTTGTTTGTTTTGATTAATTGGAATGTTTTTTCATAGAATCCATTACAAAGGTTCTGTCGATGTGTTTTCAAACATTCCTTTACCATTTAATACAAATAGTCCGTAAAATTCTGTGAATTCGTTTTAGAATACTCTTTTCTTTATTATTATTCAAGAAAATTTTGGATTGACTAGTATTCCATTAATTAATAAACCAAAATTTCAAACTTTTCTTAAATTGTGAAAGAGATATGCCGGGGCAAAAGGATTATAGTTGTAAGATATAGAAGGGGAATGATTTTTTTTTTCTCATTTTTCGTCTTTAATGAACTCATCTTCATCTCATTCATCAACTCTGTATGATAATAACCTTTCTATCTAGTATAAGCTCCATTACAAGTCATAGATAGACAATCTGGATTCTGTTTTCTCATTTTTTAACATAAACTTCTGGAGTTAGTCTTTTCCTTTTGAATCATTTAATACAAATAGTTCCTAAAATTCTGTGAATTCCTTTTAGAATACTTTTTTCTTTATTACCATTTGAGAAAATTACGGATTGACTAGTATTCCTCTAATTAATAAACCAAGATGTCCGGACTTTTCTTAATTGTGAAAGAGCTACGCTAGGGCAAAAGGATTATAGTTGTAACATATAGGAGGGGAATGTTTTTTTTTTTTTTCTCATTTTTCGTCTTTAATGAACTCATCTTCATCTCATTCATCAGCTCTGTATGAGAAAAACCTTTCTATCTAGTATAAGCTCTATTACAAGTCATAGATAGACAATCTAGATTCTGTTTTCTCATTTTTTAACATAAACTTCTGGAGTTAGTCTTTTCCTTTTTAATTTAAAAAAAAGGAATACCTAAGTCAAATAAGAAATTGAAAGAATTCAGTCAATTCCAATGAAGAAAAAATATTGTTGCTGAAAAGATATTGATTGCTAAGATTTGAAGATTCGAAGAAGAAATTATTACTTTTTAGAAATACATTGATGATCACTTGACTATAATGTTCATATTTCAAAATCAAATAATGTCCCATCTATCAAAATTGAACATGCAAGTAATGACTAGGTTCTATTCTTTTTGACATGTACTGTTTGTTAATGATAGAAAGACTATATACATATTCTGAACTATTAATAACACAAGATTAGGGCTTTTGAACCTTTGTTCATTTGCTGTTGTTGACCAACATATTGATTTCTCAGGAATCTAGATTTATAAAATAATGTCTATAAGTTTAGCCTATATTCTTGCAATGATTTTGTCTTTGCTATAGGTATTAAACCTATTGTCTCTGCACTTCTCTAGGTTGAATGTCTATGGTTTATGTGAAGTCAAAGTATCTGGCGATGGGAATTGTCAGGTGGGTTATTACAGCAACTGCATATGAGGCATAAGCATTATGACAATACCCCTTTGAATTTGTGATAATTATTCTCCCTACATTGCAGTTCCGTGCACTCTCTGATCAGCTTTATAGGTCACCTGAACACCACAAGCATGTTCGCAAGGAGATAGTAAAACAAGTATGTTGCACTATTGTCTGTCATGGAAAGAATAATTCCCCACAATATGGCAACCTATCTGGAAATTGGTTTTCATGGCTTGTGGTTGTTTTACTTGGTTAACATTAAAAAATGCTTATTTGTAGATGAGCAGTTTTGAATCAATGAAAGCATATTAAAAGAAAGGAGTGGGGAGGGGAGATATTAAGGAACATTTTGTTCTTTTATAGTGTCTGACATTAGAGGACAATTGTTGTTTAAAGAAAAATGTATTAATTTAAATACTAACTGTATACAGGAAGAAGTGTCCTCAATGGAAGAAATTAAAGATTTAGGTTAAATTACTGGCATATTTAGTGATAAAAATTGTTTTTAAATCATGTGAAGGAAGTGGTACAAATCCTTTGTTCTAAACAATATGAAATTTATTAATTATATTATTGCAAATGAAAACTTTGGGACACTTATTTGCATAATGTTTCTCTGTGCCAGCTCAAAGATCACCGTTCCTTGTATGAATGCTATGTTCCGATGAAGTACAAAAAATACCACAAGAAGATGGCTAAGTATGTATCTTTCAAATAAGTCATCACTTAAACCATTGTATTTACAATGAGGCATCTGATTTGTGGATTCTTTAAGTGTCATTTTCATCAGATACACGCTATATTTACCTTATTCTAATGCTTGGCAGATCTGGAGAATGGGGGGACCATATTACATTGCAAGCAGCTGCTGATAATGTTAGTGCTGCTATTTCAAACAGTTTGTTACTTTTGTTGGATGCTACCAATTGATTATTATTTTTATTCATTTTTTCTTAAATATTTAGAATTTTCTTTTCAAACTAAGATGAAAAGGTTCAATTTGATTTTAACTAAAATAGCATTCTTATAGAAAAAGATAATTTAGTACCTTCTCAACTGTGGACATTTGTCCAACTGGGTTATAGAATGATAGAACAGAAAAAATGTCATGTCACCTAGCAAAAGCTATTATTAGCATAGTAATGCATTAGTATTAGATAACATGTATTGCATCTACACATTTATTTATTTATTTTAATTTATGTGTATATATGTGTTTACTATACTTTTGTTTATAGTTGGCCCTTTTAGTAGATTGACTGTTAATCTGTTCCCTTTTCGTGGAGGGGTTTTTGTGGAAATTTTTGTCTTGTATTACTAGTTGAAGGATATTTTGTGTTGTGATCCAAGCCTTGATTTGGATTTCAATGAATATATATTATTTATGTTTATGAAATGATGGTTGAGGGAAGATCATGAGCTATATAGAAATGTAGGTGAACTGGATGTGATTAATCAGAAATTTGATATGCCAGCTAACTTGAACAGATTTTATCAAGATTCCAATGACAAGACAGTGAGGCCAAAACTATTGGGAATACTAGTGTCAGTCAGATGTTAATGAAGAAAAAATCACATTTGAAAGGAATGGAAGATAGGACTATAAATGTGGAAGAGGCCCATAAACCTGATGAGTTAATTTGTTTATGTTTTGGTCAAATTTCATTTTGTGTTTTCTTGCCTAGTCCATTTGATTGCATTGGGGAATTTGAATATATGTGCTACACGGAAGAATGTGTGTGGGAAACCGTAATCAGTATTTTTGTTTAAAAAAAAGTGAGTTTGTATGGTATTCCCATCATTTGCTTTTCCCCTCATTAATTCTGGTTATTGAAGACCTTAAATAATCTTTCCCTTGACAATTGCTTGCTAGGAATTGAGCTTGTGACCTTGCTTTGATACTAGTTATTAGATCAAACACTTATTATTAGGTCAAAAGTTATAGCTTATAATCAGGGTCCTATTCTTTTTACTTAAGAGCATAGAAATCTAAGTGCCATGATTCTATTGTTATTTGGCTCAATTGGCTTCTTTCACAAGACAATTATTGTCACCTATAACATACTTATAACAAAAAATAGTTGAGTTTGCTTATTTTGTGATTTTTAATAGAAGAGAAAAATGCACAATGTTATAGTAATGAAGTATTTATGTGATTGATGTTGATGCAATGACTATATTCTCACAGAAAAGGAAATTTGCATTATCAAATTACCGACTTTTACATCACATATTCTATTGATAAACTTGATGCTTTGTTCTATTGTTAATATAATGATATTTGTTGTGTGATACTTCCAAAATGTCCAATAACGTCTATTGTTTCTGATGTAGTTTGCTGCAAAGATATGCCTTCTAACATCATTCAGAGACACTTGTTTTATCGAAATTTTACCATTGTACCAAGCGCCACAGCGTGGTAAGGCCATCATTATCATTCTTATACCCTGCCATAACTTCATGTAACCTTGAGAGTTTCATTACAAGCAATGAAGGACTTAATAGACATAACATGCCCCATAATTTATATTTTTATACTTTATAGATGTTGTTTGAAGAACGAGTATGTTAGGAACCCAGAATTGTCCTACCTTTATTATTTACATTCCTAACAGAGTATGCATTGCAGTTTCTGAAATGGCGGTACCCCTTAGCTTTCCGCTAGAAGAAAACATTTTAAGTTGAGAAATACATAATTCCAACCAAATATGGTTTTTCCTAAGCAAAGATAGAATACGAGCCTCTTCTAATCGATTTATGTTCATAAATTGACACACTTATAAAATCAAGCCTATAATAATTGAAATATTCTCCGATCTGTAATTTTGAAAATGTGAGTAGTATACAGTAGTACTTTCTTACTTTTTTGTTTCCATTTATTTCCTTAATGATGCAGAACTGTGGTTGAGCTTCTGGTCTGAGGTTCATTACAATTCATTGTATGAAATCCGAGGTTTGTCCACCATAACTTGATCCTTCTTTAGATTGAAACTCAATTACTTTTGGTGTGTTAAATATGACTTTTATTAGTGATTGATTATTACCTCTCCTTTTGTCCTAGATGCACCTATCCAGCCTAAACCAAAGAGGAAACACTGGCTGTTCTAGGAGAGGTAGATAAAAGCATCAGAGTCCTAAGATGTAGGGCTGTGTATACATTCTATATGATTTATAGGTAAAGGAGAAAATGTCCACTACACTACGTTTCGATTTGACTGAGACTTTGGCAAGTAGACCTCTTAACTTCCAATTGAGAATAGACTCGTTTTCTTATATGGAAGACATCTTAATAGTACAACTATCTACTTTTTGTATCAATTTATGTTTATCATACCTTCACACCATCACAAGCATTTGTTTACCAGTTGCAGCTTTTGTTCATCAGTCCCTTGGATGTGCAAAATATATTATGAACAAAAAGTAGCTATTACACATTTTTCAGAGAGCAATCTACAAAACTGAACTGAATATTGAAAATTCTATTTGCCAGAGTATTAAAGATGCAGTAGGTTGTGGACATTTTTTCCTACACATAAAAAGAAGAACTTGAGGGGAAAGAAATCACTTGTATTTTATTTTTCTGTATATTATTATTTACAGCATTCTTGTCATGATTTTTTTATTAATTTATTATTTTATTTGTCTCAGCTCGATGGGGGAGGGCAGTCCATCATGATTTGTATTTTATTTCATTGCTTTGTAAAATGTAAATCATGTATTGATGTATTGATTTACTAAATTTTAAAAATTGTTTGAACCATCCAAATCCTTTGTTTTCCCCCTAGTCATATGCACTAGCCTTTATAAATGCGTATTTGGATAAATAATTTTGGTGCTTATTCAACAAGAACTTATCACGGCCAGTTTATTAGCTAGTCTAGGTAATTTTTTCAAGAAATATTTAGGTAAAATGAATCCTCTCTCATAAATTAAAATAATGCCTTTGTCACCGTTACATGAATACCCTATTGTCGCTGTTGTGAAAGAACAAATAAGTTATCGTTTTTTATGTTCTAGATTAGTTATTCCAAAAAATTTCCAAATTAGTTATTCCGAAAGCCTCTAGAATATCTCTTTCTAGAATGGTGAGATGTAGTGCATTTCGGTATTTTGGATTGGTCAATCTAGAACACTTTTTTTCTGAAATGACAAACCAAAAATAAGTTCTGAAAAAACAATATATCTATACATGTTTTAGATTGGACATTCTAGAACATCTTTTAGATTGTCTAATCCAAAACATGTTTTCAGATTTCGTTTTCAAGAACATGTTTTTTTAATTTATGCTACAACTTTATCTAATGATATTCATACTCTTGTTTTTTGTATTTGTAGATAATCATGGTTATTTGAGAGGAGTTGGTTTTCTATCTGTTCATGTGCATCTAACTCTCTTTATAAACCGAAGAGAATGTGGGGACTAGTTCCATTCATTAGAAAGATCACGAAGAGGAGAATGTTGAAAAGTTGGGGAGCCTTAGATGATGGGAGTATGAGGCTTATCTGAGAGGGCCTGTGAAAATCTCATGACTCTCAAATTATGAGGGACATGTTGCTCGGTAGTTATGGGATGAAGTGGTATGAAATCATGTTAATATACATTGCGTTATCTATATTATGCATTTTAACTACTTAAGCTGGCAAGATGAATAAGTTAGTACGTATAAAAGTTGTGGTGGAGTTACCAGGGCTAGAAGGTCTTGCTAGGACTAGCTACAAGACTTTATTTACCATATACCTACCGGTGAGATGATCATCACACTTGATGATGTGCTTAATTTGTTGCATCTGCATATTTTATATGTTTATCATTGTAGACGCAGTTGGAGTCGTAGAGGTGTTGGAAGAGGTCCTTCCTGTTGATTGTGTTAGTGTATCTCTGTAAGGATGACCTAGGCGGCTCCTTGCGACCCAAGAATGATGCCATGCTCATTGACTATCTTGAAGGTCAACCAAGCCTTCTTCCATTCCTCTAGTTGCCATTCCAAAGCTTAAGCCAAGCCCAAAATCTCCTCTCCTCCTTAATAAGGTGTATTCTTCAAAGAAATGGTGCAAAAGGTACTCCTTGTCTTGGGCTATCCCTCCTCAAGCTTTCTACCCTCCAAAGGGTATCTCCATCTATCAAGGAGGTACTAAAAGCAACCCTACAACCACAAACAAAAATATAAGTCAAGGAAACTAAGCACAAGAAAAAGAATACTAAATGAAGAAAAAGGAATCAATAAGAATGAGGCCTCCCTTCTAGTCATGCTTCTAGTAACTCTCTCAGGAATGTTTTCCCATCCTCACAAGGAGTCATGGACTCATCATGATATGACTATCATGAGATAAAATTTGATGGATATGAAAGAAATGAAAGAATTACTTAAATATATGAAGAAGAACGAAAAGGGGTCCGAAGAACTTTGACAATAAGGAAGGAAATGAAAGAAATAGTGGACTCGAAGGGTAGAACATCTTATCTTTGAGGGAACAAGTGAATTCTAAAGAGGAGTTACGGCTAACATTTATTAGTATGGAAGGAAATGTTAATCACTCGTTCAATTTTTTGGCATAAAAATCCAAGAATCCATCTTTAGATGATTTCGTAGTGGCCTTGAATCAAAGGTTTAGAGGTAAGGAATGTAGTACAACATATAAAAAATTGGTGGGAATAAGGCAAAATAGATGGGTTGATGAAGAACAAATGTTTGGGTACTTTTAGTTGGGTTGGATATCTAGAATCAAATACTACCCTACGGGCCTAAAGTTTTAATAAGAGCCGTGAAGATTGCCCAGGATGTGGAAGAAACTATAAAAAATCTCAATCAAGTATTGATTCTTTTCGGAATACCAATTCCAATTTTTGATCTTTAGGAGGCATGAGTATCACAACATGAATACAAAATTCTAAAGGATCAAACTGGCAGGGTTCATCCATTGTGGATAGTAACAAAAGAAAAGATGCATCCCTTTCAAATAGGGGGAATTTCAAAAATGGAGGGATCACGATAGTTGGGTCAAGTACCAGGGGAATAAGAAACCTTTCCTATGCTGAATCTATGAAAAGGAGGAAAGAATAAGCTCTAATTGTAGAGGCACCTATAGTCCAGGACATAGTGTCCTGAAATAATTATGGTCGAAGATGAGCGTATGAGTGAGTATAGGGAAATGAGCCAATTGGAATTGGGCAATAGTGAAGAAAGTTTGAAGGGGGAATGTAACATCCTAAATTCCACGTGCTAAAGTCTTATGTGGAAAACCATGTTTAAACAAGAGTAAGAACTTTTGTTTTGGAAACCATTGGTTGTCTAACGCTTCATAACGAGGTCGTCTAACGCTAAGGTTGCCTAATGCCAAGGTTGTCTGACCAAATGGGTCGTCTACTATATATTGAGTCATCTAATGGATCGGTGTTGTCTACGACCAGATGTCTAATGAGCTTGGAGTTGTCTAATCACCAAGTTCATCTAATGGATTAGAATTTACTCATCTAATGCATTATTTACTAACTAAGTGAATTCTAATCCACAGAGTCATCCACTTGTAATTTAGACATTTTTCTCAAGGCTCAACTATTATGAAATCATTCTACTCACATAAAAACCTTTGTCTGATAAGGATTAGAGATAGATGCCATAGAATTTAAATCAAATACATTTCCCTCTACTCCATTACCATGTTTGATGAGGATTCATCTGATGCATTTGCCATAGGGTTTGAATGTTCTCCATTATCTGATTTTGATTTAGGAACTTTTTTCTCCATGACATTGACATTTTGCACTTTGGTCGTTTCTTCCCTTATACTTTTCGCTAATGTATTACAACTAATTTTGGCAACATCCTCTTCTATCATGGCACACCTTCAAATGTGCCCGACTTTTTCATTACTATGGTATGTTTGTTTCTAGACCTTGTCCCATGTTGTTTTCCACACATCCAAGAGATTAGGAATGCTTTTTTCAATGATTTATGACAGATCCATGTTTACACTATCAATGTATGTCATTATCATTAAGCTCCACAATTTTATATTTTCTCTGTTGAACATCAATGGGAAATTTGAAGATCTTCCTAATTTTTTAATTTTGTCTACATAGATCATTCCTCTAGTTCTATTAAGAACTCTTCCAGAGGTTGGATTTGATACCACTTGTTGGTGCAAAGTGGCTTTAGAAGAGGAAGGGGGAGGGTTGAATAGATCCTATAAACATTTTGAGAGATTTTCGCATAGATATATCACGACAGATTCAAATAACGTAACAAGTAAGGTAGAAAAAAATGCACACAAAGATTTATACTAATTCACCTCCATTTGAGGTTGCTCTAGTCTTTTAAGCCACCTGCTTAAAAAGTTCACTAATCAACACCTTTAACTAGCACAAGTATCAACCTTTCCATGTTACAACGAATATCAACCTTTTCAGGTGTCACGATTTTATCCTCTCTAGGAATATGATTACAAACCTCTCCATGTTACAATGAGTTTAACCTCTCCATGTCTCACGTCTTACTCTCCTTAAGATCAAGAACTCTCAATCTTCTAGAAATTCTCTTGCAGTCTTCAATCTGCAAAGTCTATTTTCTATCTTGTGATTGCTTGATATTGATATGGCAATGTTTTAGAATAATCAATCAAAGAGGAATTTGAAATACTTCCTGTTCTGGATAATTTGATATGTGATCAATTTGATGCTCGTTCAGTACTTTGACTTTGAATCGTGTAGTCATTCTTCTAATTAGATCATCTTATGGAAGTACTCGTCTAATAGGTGTATTCAACATTTAACTCATTGAGTTGACTTTTACTTTTAAGATGGTTATGTCTTGTCTGGCATAAACACTCGTCTAATGCCTTTTTGTTCTAGCATTTGACTCATCTAACATCGCGTTGAGTCATCTAATAGATACTTGTTTAATGTCTTTGTATGCTAGCATTGACTTGTCTAACATCTTGTTGACTCATTTGATAAATGCTCACCTAGTATCCTTTGTGTGCCCTTTGCATTGACTTGTTTAATGCATTGTGTTGACTTATTCTATTGCTTTTAACTTGTTTAATGCTTTTTCTCTACTTATTTGCTTGCTTGCCTTGACTCATCTGATTCTTCTTTGACTATTTTACTCCTTTGTAGAAGCTAAGCGATTTGCTATTCTAGGTTGACTCGTTTGGTCAACATAGTTGTTTGATACATCATCTTTCTTTTTGCACTGTTTGAGTCATTTGGTCCTTATGCTCTGACCTGTTGTCTAGAGTCTTCTAAAGCGTTCAACTAACCTAATTTGTCTTACGCTTGTGTAAAACCTAAGTCGTCTGATGGCTTCATCATTTGATCCAGCCTTCCCCTTGTCCACCTAATGCTTTGAATTGAACTTTTCCCTTACCTTTTCATATGTTTGGTTCTTTCTCTAAGGATGAATCTCACTAACACAAAATGGGCTTATTATGTCACTTCATTTAAATCTGACCTTTAGAAATCAGATTTGAAAAATGCACGGCGGCCTCTTTTGTAATTAGTTGTCAAAATTTATGTTTGATCTATAAGCGTTGTCACAACCGAGATCGTGGCAAGACGGCGAAAATAATTTAAAAAAAATACAAAGGAATCGCCACCATAGTTTATTATGGAAAACTATAGAAAAACCTTAAAAAATAATGGTCTTCAAAACCAAATGTGGATTCGGGATTCGGTTATTAGCACCCTATAACGTCCATCTTAAGACGGTTACCTCTTTAATTAAGTGTACAAAGTAGAATTTTGATGTTTACAATATTTGTTATTCCTCAAAAAATCAAACAAAATAAAAAACACATACAAAGAATTAAAAATTAAAACAAAATTATTTTTTTATTTTTTTTGGCCCGACGAGGATTGTACGTCGCTCCTAAGTATTTTCATTTGAAAAATTAGGATAACGTAGTTTTTTATACAAATATTTGTTGTTTGGTATTATTATTATTTTTTTTAATTTTAGATTTTTCTATATATATATATATATATTATTAATATTAAGAGAACTCGAGATTTTACATGTAAAGATTTAAGTTATCAAGAAAATCCGAGATTTGACATGATTTTTAAAATGACTTTATAATGTTTTTTATTGTTTTATTATTACTATTTTTTTTTAAAAATGCATTAAAAGCCTATGAAAGAGTGTTTTGATTATCAAGCAAGTCCGAGACTTGACATGACATTTCAAAACTTATATAAAGAAAATATATTTATTTTATTTTATTTTATTTTTTATTATTTTTTTAGAGAATTAAAGCCTACAAAAAAAACACCTTTTTAATTTCAATGCAAACTCCAAAATCATCTAACATGAGAACCCCGAACACATTTAATCATACAACAATTCAAACGATCATATATTTGATGTTATAAGAGAATCATGAAAAGCATTAGGAGCAAAGAAAATTTACTTTAAGGTGACCCCTTTTGTGTGTGTGCTTTGTAATAAAAAAGAGAGAGATTTTTCCAATTTTTTTTTGTGTCTTGCATTAGAGAAAATGTGTGCTTATATAGGCACCTTGGGGTACCCCTGAAATCCTAGTCTTTAATTATAATAAAATATATGAGAAAGGAACATATTATTAAATAGTTGCATAATATCTACGGTATTGATTATAATTATTAACGAAATATTGCTTGTAATTACTAGAATCATATTTTTCGTCACATAAAGATCGTGATCAAATCATAACCTATTATTCATATAATTGATTCTAATTATTACCAGAAATATTTTCTTCTAACTATTAAAATTGTACCATTCTCTAAAAGCATTATTATCGAGAATATTTGCTTCTATTTAAAATAATACCTTCCTAAATATTATACCCTTCTCTAAAAACAGAAATTATAAACGTCCTTTTCTGACATGTCATGTGAAGAGTGTAAATAACAAAGAGTGGGGGTGAAAATATGTACAAAACATTTGGACTTATGAAAAGCATGTGATAATAAATTAGATTCTCCCTTCTCTTGGTTTTTTCTTCTTTTTCTCTTTTTTTCTCTTTTTTTCCATGGTAGAATTAAAGTTAAAAAAACCTACCATCAATCAAAACATTTTTTTTTTATTATTTTATATATTATTTATGATTTTGTTTATTATTATTATTTTAACAAAACAAATGCATTTACTCAGACGAAATTGGGTGTTGACAAGCGCTAAACGTAGCAATTGGTTTTTACTTCTAATGCTTATAGGGGTCAAACGTAAAAATAATTTTTACATCTGATGCTTATATGTCAAACGTAAATTTGTTTTAGAAAAACCTCGATTGCACAACAGAAGCATGAAGCATTGTGTGTGAATAAAATCATTATGTGATATTTCTACCATTATTGTGTATCAAGGTTGCATTTTCTACTATTGTTGTTTGCCTAAAGGTTGTGTTTTCTGTCAATGAGGTTGGTGTTTTTCATCTTCTCCCCTATATGTGACTGTTTTAGCTAAACTTATATGATCTTGATTTTGTAAAGTTCACTAAAAATAGGTAAACAATGAATTTTGACTCAATTCTTTTTTTATAGTAACTTCTATTAGGTTGTATTTAAACGTAGAGTGTGTGCATCTCATTCATTAGTCATATTTGAAGTTGCTAATATTTAGTGGTTAAAAACTTCAAATGGTCATAACTTTTGCTACGAAGATGGCGAAGCTCAAAAACTGAAAGTTGTTGGAAATGGGATCATCAATTCAGTGGCCAACCTCTAAAGGGGTTTGGTGTCTGGAATTTTAAAAAATCCGTCATTTACGATATGTTTTGTATTTCTTAGTATGTTCCACTCATTTTTCTATACTTTAAAGATTTATTTCATATCCACATACTACTTTAAAAGTTTTGAAACTCATTGTGGTATTTTCTTGTATTATATATTTATTTTCCATGGTTTTGATGGAGGTAAATTTTGGCAAAAAAATAAAAAAAAAAATTACAAACCACAAACTTACGTTTGTTATATATGCACCAGACATAAATTTACATATGATATTTTACTATACATAAATTTACATATGCAGTTACGACTGACCTAGCTCAGATATAAAAAGTCTAAAATATCAAATGTAAAAAGCCTTTGTTGCATTGTGATTGGCTTAAACTCATTGAATACATATTAGCTGAACAAAACATGCATACATACAATCACATTCACAAGTAGATAATGCACACATTTAGGGGTCATCGAATTAGCATGTTCATATATCTAATGAAGCTTGTTTCTTGACTGGCCCTTTATATGTCCAAAACTTTGCCAAAGATATTGTTATAATCCTTTCTTAGTTATCTAGAACATTTATAATATCTCTATTTGTTTCATCAAACGTTTTGTTATCATCAAAACCTATTCAATCTTAGACTCATCTAATGGGATTTTCCAATCTAATGCTGACATAATGTGGCTCTAGAAGGGTGTAGGGATTAAGCAATTAACTACGCACACAAACATACAATTGTAAACGAATCAACCAATTAAACTAAGAGTTATAAGGATGGAGAAAATGAACACAACATATTTATACTAGTTCACCTCTACTTGGGTCTACATTTAATCTCTTAAACAACCTGCTTAAGAAATTCCACTAATCAACACCTTTGATTAGTAATGAGTATCACCATCTCTAGGTTAAACGATTTTAACCTCTTTAAGTACATGAGTACAAACCTCCTTAGGTTACACTAAGTATCAATCTCTTCAGGTATCCTTATCAATCTTTCCTTGAGATCAAGAACTCTCAATTAGAACAATAAACAAAGGACACACTCTCTCAACAAGATTGTATAAAATAACTTAGGTTACAACTTCACTCAATGAAGGATATTACAATATTCAAGCTCTCAACCCAATTTCTTTAACACACTATTGATATGACAAATTCTCAGTACTTTGTTTATTATTTTTTTTCTCTTATTTGTATCCTTCTCGTATGGCTCAACATAAATGATATAGAAGTAGTTTCAGCTAGCTATTGAGACTTTGAATTGCAATTCTTCATTGCAATCTTCTTGACATGGAATGACTTAATCAATTCTTCAATTTGATTCTTCAGTTTGAATCTTCAACGCCATTCTTAAATACTTTCATTGTTAATCAACTAATGCTCTTCAAGATATCTTCTTTCGTTTTAACATTGAGCTCAGACTTAATTTAACTTTTGCTCTTTTCAACGTGAAGAACATGTCCTGTTAAGGAAACTTTGTGCAACTTGATTATGCATTTGAATTGTAGAGAAATAATATTATTCAATCAATCAAACAATTCATTCATCAATCATATAAAATATTTCCTTATGGTCATATGGTTCACGTTAGTTCTCTAAAACTTTCTTCTTCTAAAATGCAATTATCATAAGATAATTTTCTTGATCGTTACATTCATTGCATTCATATAATTTAATCTTTGCTTCAAACCTTTATATTAGTGTATCAATTCGTATGATAAATCGGAGATGAAAACATGTATCAAATTATCAAAGCGCATTATAAATATTTCAACAATTAAGGTCTTATGACACTGTGGTCGTCTAATGGCTTAAGCTAGGTCATTTAACCCTTTGAATCATCTAATACCTGAGTTGTCTAATGCTTGACTTGTTTAACACCTTGGTCGTCTAACCCTTTAAACTTGATGGTTGTTACTAATAAACTCGTCTAACACTTTGATGCATCTAATGCTATGACTTGGCCTTTGTATTTATTAAACTTCTTGCTTTCGTTGACAGACACAATGTATGATTATCAATCATTTAAGGACACACGAGCAATAATACACATCATATATTTTGATCTTCAAATCATATTAATTGATTAATTCCTTAACATAACTATATATGTTAGACGATCTCTCTTAGTCGTCTAACACAACTTCACTTCAAACGAGAGACTTACTCTTCTAGTAGAGTGTTTTGTTATCATCAAAATTGTACTGATTAATGAGGCTCGTATACTTTAAAAAGGTTAACATAGTTGAGTCCAAGGAACATATGTTAATTAAGTCCATTAATTTTCTTTCTTAGCAATTTAGAAATTGGGGGATTGAGCTATGTAAAAACATAGAACAGTAGAATATAAAAGAATTTAAAGTGCAACACTATATAACTTGAAATTAACCTATTGAAATATAGAGTGAAATCTGAGAAAAAGTAAAAACTGTGAAAGATTGAAAATATTGTATAATGGAAAGTAAAATGCAGTAAAACAAAATTTAAATGAATTTTTTTTAAAAATTGAAACAAAATTAGAAACTGCTGAAACAAAATATAAATGTGAAAATAGGAACATGGTAGTCAATTAAAAGTAAGAAAATTGATATATGTAATTGAAACAAACTTAACAACAAAGAAAAATTGAAAGTACAATTGAAACAAAATAGGAATGCTTAGCTTATTTACTCAACTATAAAGATGAAAGTAAGACTTAGAAAATGAAATTCATAATGTAAGAAGCAATGCATGAATGTTATAAACTGAACTTGAATTGAAATCAGAAAAACTTAAATTGAATCTATTAAAAACAGAACAACACTAAAAACTATGTTAAGAATATCAAACTTGGACCATGGTCTCCTTTGCATTCTTATATGCAAGGAAATCAAATCTGAAATTCGTGAGTGTTATAGAAACATATAGACTAATCAATCTATACATTTATAGCAAAAAAATCTAAATCAAGAGTTGAAAACAACAAGAATTATAAGAAGAAAACAAAATTGACATGATATCAAATTTCTTATTTTGCTAAAACAATCATATGAACATTAAATTAAATCTAAAATATAAAGAAAGTAATGACATGAAATTGTAAGGACAAACTACTAATGAGTTATTCAATGAATAATTGAATTAAAAGACAATAACAATGCTAGAAATGTAAATAGATACGTGTAAACTAAGTAGAACAATGTGACAATTGAAATTGAGTAGAATAAGCATTAAACCAAATTGTAATGGATACAAATTACTCTAAATTGGATTTTAATTGGTGCAAAATGTAAAAAAAAAAAAAAAAACTAAAAATAATCGATGAAACATTATTAGAATTGAAAATCAAGTTGAAAACAATAGAGAGCTCTAAAAGTTAGAAAAACATAAAACTAACTATTCTAACTATCCTAGGAAATTACAATTCTACCCTTATAAGAAAAGAAAAGAAAATCTAAAATAATAATGTCTCAAAGTGTAGGGCCTATTCAAAGTGAAAAAATTAGAAGCAAAATAGTCAGACTTATAGAAAGTGTAGGAACTCAATGATTCAAAATTATACAACATTTACACTATATCTTATACAAATCCCAATTTCTGTGAAAAATACAAATTTATTAAAAATCAAGAATAAGAAGAATAAAAACACCTGAAAAATATAATAAGCCTTAGAATGACAGTACAAAACTGAGTTATGAAGTAGTGACATTGTTGATTTGTAATTATTCTTTTATTTATTATTATTTATTTATTCTTGTACAAAATAGAATGTTGATTATTACTCAATGTTGGTTCCAGTGACGTACGTGATGTGTAGATTTCTGAAGGCAAGAGAATTGACTCTCAAACGTCAAGTATATGTAATATGCAATACAAGAATCAATTCTATGAAAAAAAATCAATTTTATGACGTGGTTAATGCTGTGACAAAGTAGCAAGGAATCAATTCTAATTCTTATATATATATATATATATATATATAATCATTTTTTATTTTATATATAATATAAATAATATAATATAAAATAATAATAATAATAATAATAATCAATTATATTTTTGTTATTTTAAATAACAACTTCAATTTTATTCTAACATAATTTATACTATTTACATTTATATTATATTATATTTATTCTTAAACTTAAAAGGTGAAATGATAATCATCTAATTTTATCTATTAAATAATTTATTTTATCTATCATATCCATTATATCATATATAAACTTCTACAGACTTTCATCTCAAATCCATTAAAATCACATCATATTTTTCTTAATAGAGACAATCTCATATTGACATTTTTTTTTCTTCTGAAATCCACTCAATTACTAGATCATAAACATTCTAGTAGCTTGTAATTATTCCAGTGTGATAATAGTTATTTTATGTTGATGCTCATTTTGTGATTATAACTTGTTAATTTTAACAAATATGTTGTGCAATCTGCGTTATATTTGTCTTTTAAATACGTACCTTTTGAAGTTCAATCGCCATTAAATGCCCAATAATTTTACATAGTGAAAGTCATCTAAACTATGCCAATAAGTCTAAAGAAAATCTATAAAGGCTCCTTTAATGATTTAGGTACTATAATATGGTGGATGACAATGCCATTAACCCTATATGGAACCATTACCTCAATTAAATATTTGAGTAATTAATATATGAATCTAAATGGGATGTTGATTGGAAACAAAGAACATTAGGTATTTGATAAGGATATGAGGATAATCCTAATATCATGAATTTGAAACTACTTGTTGAATTCAATTAAAAGAAAAATCTTTTTGCACTTGTTATAATGATAATAATAGATGGATTTCTTTTTAAATTTGTTCAAAATGGAAGGTTTAAAAAGTTTATACAAAAGTTAAATTACTAACCCAATTGACGTAGTCAAATTCATTCTGCTCGAGAGTGGATTGAACGTAAATTGAATTTAACATATAAATTATAGAAACTCAAACAAATACAATTCAACCCAATGATGTGTTTTAATAGATTGAATAACAAATTTGTCCAAATTCTACCTAATCTTACCCACAAATAATCCTCCACATTACATTGTGTATTATTTCAATGAAAAGATGAAGAATGCAAGCAGATCATGCTGGTAAAATATTTGTTTATTGAATGACATATGTGAAAAAAAATATAAAGTCGTTAAAATATATAAATGATTTGATCAATTTATCAATTATTATTTTACGCTAAAGAAATATAAATATTCTTTTGTTAAAATATAACATTTAATATTAGTCGACACCTTTATTATATTGTAAAATCTATTTCACTTTTTACTTTTTTTTTAAATAAAACAAAACCAATGCATGGAATAATAATTAATAAAATAAAATGATGTTTCTGGTGCAACATTTTTGTCAAATAGGGAAGCACACGTATTGATGTTTGTCGGCACGAGACAATACACGTTCCTCGTTTTGTATATAATAATATAATAATACACATTTCTAGTATGATAAGACACTTAATTTTTGAACTTTTCTCTTATTTTTGTCTATCTTGGCTAAGAAAAATAACAAACTCATTAGACTTTCTAACCTCAACATTTTAGATATCGTTGTTTAGAATTTGTCAGTGTCTTCTCGTAATTTTAACTTCATAAAAATAACGAACTCGTTACACTTTCTTCAATTGGTTGGAATTGTAGTCGCATACTAGGGAAAAATAAGTAAATTAAATTATATATAAATGATAAAGATCCATAAAAGTATCACTTTGTATTATACTTAGAGAAAATAATTCTTAAGTTTCATTAAATTTAAATTTATTAAATTCGATTTTATCTTTTTACATGTTATGTTTATATAAGGTCACTCAAAGGTACTAAATTTTAATGTTTTATTTGAACAAAGCATACTAATTATTTCTAAATACAAAAGATTATTTTAATAGTAACTAATATCTAAAATTTTAAAAATATTAATTGATGGTATTTTTCAATTAATATTAACTTTTAATTAAATCTTGCAAGATATTTTAAGACTTTTTATTTGTTCATATCGTTATCTTTTTATTAATGTTAACCACAATTATTTTGATAAATATTAGCAATGTTATTTGTTTGAAATCTTATAAACACACTTCAAGAAAATTCGTAAATACAAACTAAAACAAAAAATAATTAGATAATTTAGTGACTAATTTGGATACAATTTATAAACTTAAAATTATTGAGATTAAAAGTTGTCTCTATTGTTAGTTTTGAAATGGTGAGTTTTGTCAAGAGGGGGTGGTTGAATTGGTTTTATAAAACTTTTTCGAAAGCATAAACCTCTTTTCAATTGAATCTAATGGACTGGAAAGTTGGATGTAAATATAGCAGATCAATACACTTTCAGTCGATTAAAAATATAAAACAACAGACTAAATTGTTCTTGATGCTATGAAACAGACGATTAAAAATACAGATCAGTTGGCTAAAATACTGAAGAATTATGTAGAATGCAGAATTCGCAAATTCAACTCAAACAACAATCTTTTACATACAAGATATGTTCCAATAAGTATTTATAACAAGTATAAAGCCTCAAATTACACAAGAACGCATTAAATCACACCAAAGATCAAATTGCTTGGTTTTCTTGAGTTTTTAAAGAGTTTCAAAGAGAGTGAGATGAGGGAAAGAAGAATGCACAACTGTTTTTATACTGGTTCACTCAATCACAGAGCTACATCTAGTTTACCAAGACAACTTGAGCCTGGTTTCCACTATATTCAAAATTTTTATAAATCAAACACCAAGATTACACTTTTGAACAACAAAACTCACAAGATTTTTGACTCACACACAAATCTAGACACACACCCTACAAGAATCACACTTGCAGACCTGAAAAAACATCAAGCAAACCATCCAGAGCAGAAGAACATCCAAACCTGATGGTGGCTGTCCCTAGCCAACCCTACATGTGTTCTTCAAGCTACTCACAAGCCAAAATGCCTCCAAGATCAATCAAGATCTTCAAAACACGAGTTGCAGCTGTGTATTGTAGAGAGAGAGCTTTCTAGAGATGAATGACAAAATTCTATGCTAAAAAACTCATATCTGCACCTCTGCTCGCGAAAACACAACTTATATAGTCTAGTTTAAGTGAAAACAATCTATTGAATTTTTCGTACAGTCAGCTGATTTCACTTGACTTACATGAAATCAATCAATTGAAAAATAATTTAACTAACTAAATACATTCATACCAGAAACTATATACAACAAGCCTTTTAACCTGTTAAAACCTATTTTAACAGATTAAAAGAGACACACTAAGGCACATAAGACATCTAACCTATGTCATATGGCCTACCAACAAGATATAACACTAACACATTACATTTAACATGCTATATACAGATTTAACACACTAAAACATAATCTTCAAATGGATCTTCATCAATCTTGATCAAACACTTAAGATCTTCATGCACATGGCTTTATCAATTGATTGCTTTAAGCTTGCTTGTGCCAACATCTATAATAAATAAAAATTTATAATTAGTTTGTGAATTAGACTTTGAATTGATCTCTAACATTAGTTACCAATATTTTGGCTAACAAAAGAATTAGTGTCTAAATTGGTCATTACACTACTAGAAAAAAACATTTTAGCCATCGACGAAATTGTTGGTTAAATGGGTAAAATGGGTGGTGAAAATCGAATTACACTACTAGAAAAAAAACACCCTTAGCCATCGAATTAGCCACCAGAAATAATTAGTGATGAAAATCCTAGTCGCAAAACCGTTAGCCACCAAAATAAATCGGTGGTAAAATCGAAAGCTAAATCACTGGCTAAACTAGTGGCTGAACCAATCTGTCGCAACCGAGATCGTGACGGGATTACAAAAATAATTTTAAAAAAAACAAAGGAGTTGCCACCATGGAAAACTATAGAAAAACCTTAAAAGAATGGTCTTCGAAACCAAATTTGGATTCGGGAGTCAGTTACGTGTGGGAAAGGTATTAGCACCCCACAACGCTCGTGTTAAGACAATTCCCTCTTTAATTAAGTGTGCAAGATAGAATCTGATGTTTAAAATATGTGTTGTTCCCCAAAAAATCAAACAAAATAGAAAAACACATACAAAAATAATAAAGATTAAATTTTTTTGGGCCCGATGAGGATTGTACCTCGCTCCTACGTATTTCGATTTGAAAAATCAGGGATAACGTAGTTCTTTGTAAAAAATTGGTTGTTTGATATTATTATTTTGTTTTTTTAATTTTTTAGATTTTAATATATATTTTTTGTATTAATATCAAGAGAACCTAAGATTCAACATGATAAAAAATTTAGGTATCAAGCAAATCCGAGATTTGACATGATATTTAAAATGATTTTATAATTTTTACTTTTTTATTATTATTAATTTTTTTAAAAAAGAATTAAAAGTATATGAAGGATTGTTTTGATTATGAAACAAGTTTGAGACTTGATATGATATTCAATACTTATATAAAAGAAATAATATAATTTTTTATCTTTTTTTATTTATTTATTATTATCTTTTTGTAGAGAGAATTAAAGCCTATGAAAGAAAATAAACCTTTTTAATTGTTAAGATAAATGGCATTCCAAATAAAAGAAAAGAGAAGGGTTGACCATATCAATGATAAACCCAAAATCATCTAACGTGCGAACCCCATACACATTTAATCATACAACAGGTCAATCTATCATACATTTCATATTATAAGAGAATCATGAATAACATTAGAAGCAAAGAGAATTTACCTTAAGGTGACCCCCTTTGCATGTGTGCTCTGGTAATAAAAAAGGAGAAGGGTTTTTCCAATTTTTTTTCCTGTCTGTATGGAAGAAATTTTGTGCTTATATAGGCCCCTTGGGGTACCCCTGAAATCGTAGTCTTTTAATTATAATAAAATATATGAGGAAAGAATTGGTCCTGATGAAACATATTATAGAAATTAAATAGTCGCATAATATCCACTGTGTTGATTATAATTATTAACGAAATATTGTATGTAATTACTAGAATCATATTTCCGTCACATAAAGATCGTGATCAAATCATAACATATTTTTCATATAATTGATTCTAATTATTACCAGGAATATTTTCTTTTAACCATTAAAATCGTACCATTCTCTAAAATCATTATTATTGGGAATATTTGCTTCTATTTAAAATAATACCTTTCTAGACTAACAACGCAAAAAAAACACATCACATAAGTGTAAATGCAAGATATTTATTCAAATTTTTATAAAAAAATGGCTGTTAATATTATACCCTTCTCTAAAAACAGAAATTATGAAACGTCCTTTTCTGACATGTCATGTGAAGAGTGTAAATAGCAAACAATGGGGGTGAAAATATGTACAAAACATTTGGGCTCATGAAAAGCGTGTGATAATTAAAAACAAATTAGATTCTCCCTTCTCTTGGTTTTTTCTTCTTTTTGTTCTTTTTTTCCAATGGTATAATTAAAGTTAAAAAAAACCTACCATCAATCAAAACATATCTTTTTTATTTTATTTTATTATTTATTATTATTATTATTATTTTATATATTATTTTTTTTTATTATTATTTTTTTAACAAAACAAATGCATTTACCCGAAAGAAATTGGGTGTTGATAGTTGTCCCTCTTTACTTAGATTTGACTAGATAACATGAAAGTGAAATTTTCATATTATTATAGTAAAAGATAAGTAAAGATAAAAACTTTAATTTCGTTCAGGTTTCAAAAATGAAAAAAAGGAACTCGACCATTGTCTCACAGAGGGCTGATATAACAAAAGAAAACCTGCACTCGACCATTGCCTCGTAGAGGGCCGAGATACCAACAGAAAACCTGAACTCGACCATTGCCTAGCAGAGGGCCGATATAACAAAAGAAAACCTGACCTCGACCATTGCCTCACAGAGGGCTACTATGCCAAAAGAAAACTTAAACTCGACCATTGCCTCGTAGAGGGCCGATATATCAAAAGAAAACCTGCACTCGACCATTGTCTCGTAGAGGGCTGAGATACCCAAAAGAAAACCTGAACTCGACCATTACCTCGTAGAGGGCTGATATAACAAAAGAAAACTTGACCTCGACCATTCCCTCGCAAAGGGCCGATATACCAAAAGAGAACTTGAACTCGACCATTGCCTCGTAAAGGGTCAATATATCAAAAGAAAACCTGCACTCGACCAGTGCCTCAAAGAGGGTCGAGATTCCAAAAGAAAACCTACACTCGACCATTGCCTAGTAGAGGGCCGATAAAGTTGGTCTTGAAGGCTAGACAAAGCTAGGCTTAGGGGCCAGTGCGAAACTAGGCTTGGGGCTAACAAAGCTAGGCTTGAGGTGGCCAGATAAAACTAGGCTTGAGGGGCCAGTGAGAAATTGAGCTTGAGGGCTAGACAAAGCTAGGCTTGAGGTGGGCAGTGCGAAACTGGGCTTAGAGGCTAGACAAGGCTAGGCTTGAGGTGGCCAAATAAAGCTAGGCTTGAGGGACCAATGCGAAACTGGGCTTGAGGGCTAGACAAAGCTAGGCTTGAGGTGGGTAGTGCGAAACTGGGCTTAAGGGGCTAGTGCAAAACTGGGCTTAGGGGCTAGACAAGGCTAGGCCTAGGTGGCCAGATAGAACTAAGCTTGTAGGCTAGACAAAACTAGGCTTAGGGGCTAGACAAAGCTAGGCTTAGGGTGACCAAATGAAACTGGGCTTTAGAGGCCAGTGCGAAACTAGGCTTTAAGGGCTAGTGCGAAATTGGGCTTTAGGGGTCAGTGCAAAATTGGGCTTAGAGGCTAGACAAGGCTAGGCTTGAGGTGGCCAGTGCGAAACTGGGTTTAAGGGGCCAGTGCGAAACTGGGCTTAGAGGCTAGACAAGGCTAGGCTTGAGGTGGCCAGATGAAACTAGTTTTAGGGGCCAGTGCGAAACTAGGCTTTAGGGGCCAGTGCGAAACTAGGCTTTAGGGGCTAGACAAGGCTAGGCTTGAGGTGGCCAGATAAAAATGGGCTTGAAGGGCCAATGCGAAACTAGGATTGGGGCCTAGACAAAGGTAGGCTGGAGAGCTAGACAAAGTTAGGCTTTGGAGCTAGACAAAGGTAGGCTTGGGGTGGCCAGATAAACTTGGCTTCGGCCAGACAAAGCTGGGCTTGAGGTGGCCAGATAAAACTAGGCTTGAGGGGCCAGTGCGAAACTAGGCTTGGGCCAGACACAACTAGGCTTGAGGATATATGAATGAAGAGGACCATCAATTAGAGAAACATTAAAGAAGCAAAATTTTGAATTTTTCTCATTTTCTTCATTTTGAAATAGAAGGATTCGAAAATCGTTCATGAGAATGAAGAGGGTTTCGGTCCCAAAAGTGACAAGAATTTTTTTCATTTCATTAAAAAGAACTATGATGCATGATGATTAAAAAATGTTATGAATTTTTCTTTTTGAGCATTTAGATGATTTATGCATGCATGAATATGCTAACATAGTTTGATATGAGCATGAATATGTTAACATAATATGATATGTGCATGAATATGCTAATATGATATATGCATGAATATGTTGGCATGTATGTGACTTTCTTTTTCTTTTTTGAACCAAATACTACATAGAACCTAATTTTGCTAACACATGTTTTGATATTTTTTTGTTTGATAATTTTTTTCTTTTCATAAAAATGAATGATGTATGTATGATTAGATATGAATCTATGCATGAAGCATACCCTTGTGTATTTTTCACCTTTTACATTGTATCAAACTTATTTCAATTGATCCCCAATTTGTTGTTATTTTTAGATTTATGGAATCCTTTTGTTTTGATTTTTTTCTTTGAAAAATATTCTTTGGTCTAATCAGTTTATTGAGAAACTCTTTTCTGTATCATTGCTTTTTGAACACTATTTGAGTGACATACATGAAATTGACAAATCTCTTGGAAGGGATTAGATGAGGTAATTGACTAAGGAGTTATCCCAATTTTATAGTTAAGACTTCAGGACATGAGGTGTGTTTGGGTTTGTCCCAATTAATGATAAAAAAAGATGGAAACTTCAAAATTTGCCCCAATATGAGGGTATAGATTGGTCTCAGGGTGCAAAATGTGTTTTAGCTTGTCCTAGTTGTTGGTAGCATGAGAATGTTGAAAACGATGGGAGACTTCACATTAGTTGCCCCAATGTAAGCTTGACAATCAAAATCAATAATTGCCCAAATTTATCTAACATTGCACCTAAGATTTATTTGACTACCTCTGTTCACCACTTTTTTTTTCACTTTTCAACTCTTGTTTCTCTTTTCTTTTTTGCATAACTAATTTTTTTGTCTTTCCAAACTTTTTTTATTTTTTTATTAGTGAATTACAAGTCTAATGAAATAGATGCAAACATTATGTTAACTTCAGTGGGAAGGTGACTCTTGGTAATTAGAAAGAAATTTTAAGTTTTTATAGGCTCAAAATGGATAACAAAGGAAGATCATTTTTTTTCTTGATAAAGAAACATGGCCACACATAATTTCAACTCATGAATTGTTTTACTTTCAAAAGCTTTAATCCAAAGGGGAAAAAATCAATCACATTAGAGGTTGTCCTTTGTTTGCCCTTACTTTGTTTGGTATTATTTTCTATTTCTTTTGTTGTCTTTATTTTTGCCTAGACCGCCCTATTGGATTTTCAGTCTAGCAGACTTTTCTTCATTTTTTCTTTTCTTTTTTTGTGTTCAAAGACTTACTTCAATTTGAACTCATTCTAAGACACATGTCCCTTAATGATGACCTCCATGGAATACAATGGAGGAAAGGTGATAGGAAAAGAAATGAATTTGGGCAATTCCATGTACACAAATTATAGCAATGTTTCAAAAGTATGCCACTTTTCATAAAAAAAATTATGCATTTATTCAACTAACTGATTTGACCAAAGAATAATTTATTTTCTCCTCTTATTTTTTTTTCACCTTTCGCAAGATTTCATGAATTTATTAACAAAAAATTTGAAACAATTAGTTTTTAATTTATTATAATGAAACTTTTGTTTTAAAATGTGGTGTTGATGCATGTTATGTGTTATGCAAAGTGACACGAAAATGCAAGATGCTACAATTTGGAAACTACCTATACATATGCATGTGAGTGTATGTATGGTATGTACTATGCAAGGTGGCATGAAAAAACATTAGGATGAATATTATGCATTATACGACATGAATCCAGAGTGGATCCATGATATGTGTCAAGTGAATGTAAAAATGTTATTTACCTTAAAAACTATGTGCATGGTACCATGAATGAAGACAAGATGTGGATGTAATGCATGTATGCGCCTCGAAAGGCCATTATTTATACGTTGATACAAATATGACACAGTTAAAAATTAACTATTTAATTTTATAAAAATGAAAAGATTAAAAAAAATAAAGAAATAATGCACGCTCCCTTTATGTCCTTGTCCTAGAAGGTGTAGAGAAAATCTATTTTCTAGGTCATATGATTCTTCCAAGGATAACTCTAAATTATCTCATAGACCTCTAGAGTTGAAGTCAACCTCAGGACATAATCCACAACGATAGGCGACCTAACAGATGTGGCATGTCAAAAGGAAGCAAACTCTAGATGAAGTCTTCCCAATAATCAAGTAGATATGAGATCTAGCATAACAATCGTTGGACCTCCACTCCTTATGGCTAACTCAGGTCCGGGTATAGGACCCCAATATTAAAATGAATGCACTAGCCTACCATGTGTAGTGTGTGAAGGGAGCAACCTAAGACTACCCAAATTCACACCTGCAAAATAACCAGAAAATTCCTAGACATATATAACAATTGTCTTCTACTCTAGGTTCAATAATTTTAACAATATAATCATATGAGGACATCAAAGCAAGTAAAGATGACATCAAGACAAACAAAGATAGATAAATATACATAAAATAGAACAAAAGACAAGGGGAAAACAAGTATATTAAAACAACATACCTTTTGCACATTCAACTAATAGGATTGGCTCTCAAACATGTCCCTAGTGGAGTCACCATCTGTCACAACCGAGATTGCGACGGGACGACAAAAATAATTTAAAAAAAACATAGGAATCGCCACCATAATTTATTATGGAAAACTATAGAAAAACCTTAAAAGAATGGTCTTCGAAACCAAATTTGGATTCGGGAGTCGGTTACGTGTGGGAAAGGTATTAGCACCCCACAACGCCCATCTTAAGACAGTTCCCTTTTTAATTAAGTGTGCAAGATAGAATTTGATGTTTAAAATATGTGTTGTTCCCCACAAAATCAAGCAAAATAGAAAAACACATACAAAAATAATAAAGATTAAAAATAAATTATTTTTTTTTATTTTTTGGGCCTGACGAGGATTGAACCAGTGGCTAAATCAAAAGGCTCTAAAATAAGATTCTTCAAATTGATGTGTTGTAAAACATGTTTCATATGCTCTTCTTTTTGGCATATGCGTTCTTTTTATTGCTTATTATCTTACATAAGTTGTGCCATCTTTTCTTCAAATGTCTTATCCTTAGCTTTCAATTCACCACCTCTACCCCTTGATGTCATCTACAAGTGAAATTATTGCATATATAACATTTGATAGAGGTATGAAATTAGAACAATCAATTTTCAACCAAAAAAATGAGTTAATTATGATAAAAAGACTCAAACTTGATTGTATTTTCTACAATAAAATGTGTTGGTTATCTTGCCTCTCATCACTGCAATTAAAATCAAAGTCATATTGATGTAAACCATTATTAACATGAGATATACAATCAATTATAATGCATCAATTACCGAAGTGGTATATGTGTCATCAAAATCATTATCATTATCAATGTCACTCTCACTTCCACTTGAAATATAATCCACCTCATATTCTTCATCCATGTTTGTATCATTTAGTAAGTTTATTGTTATTTCTTCGCCCTCATTATCAACATCAACAAGAGAATCATGAATGAAGTCTGAATCAACATGTAGCACTACTTAAAGTTGTAGAAGCTCATTCTACTACAAGCTTTTGTCTTAATTACTCCTAACCAACCTTAGTGTCCCTCGAGATATTTGGTGTAATAAACTTGTTCTGCTTGTTGTGCAAATATAAATGGATCATATGCTTTATTATATCTTTGTGACTGCTTTACTTGAATGATTCCATACTTATTATCTACTTTGGTTCCTATATTAGGAGTATTATCAAACCATTCACATTAACTAAATTCATGTTGGCAAGTGAGTAAACTCCAATTGAATAATATTAGACAATACTCCATAGAAATATGACTATAATTGACCATTACTTCCTCATACATAAATACCATATTTAGAGTAATTCATGCCTTCACTCCAATGAATAGAGTGGAATTTGTATCCATTGATAACATAGACAGGCCATGAATCAACTTTTTGCTTTGGACCCCATGCCAAACTAACCAATAATGGATCTTGAATATCATTTTCTAGATTAAGAACCTACATAAGAGAATATATATTATACTATATGAGTCTGAAAATAAAACTTGTACAAGTGGTAAATTAAAAACGTACATATTGTTTGAACCATGTAGTAAAATGGGATGAAATGTCTTTATCAATTTGAGCATCAAAAGCAGTACGACTAAAATCTCGTAAGTATTCAACATAAATACTACAAAGAAAGAACCAATTACTCAAACCACACAAACTAACATAACTAACATACATGTAAAAGGAGTAAACATCATCTTACTCAAGGTACGGTTGAACCTCATCACAATTTTGAAGAGTATACAATTGGGCAACATCAAAGTCTCTTTGGTTTATATTCTATGTGATGGATTTTCCAATTGCTCTTCCTAGGTAATAGAAAATTGAAATAGGAGGAGTAAATGAAGAACATTCACCTACTTCAAGGTTACGATGGATCCTAGTCCTGCTCATTTCAACATGATTAGGATAATAAAATGAGGCAAATGTTGATGTTTCCTCCACTAAGTAAGCTTCACAAATAGAGCCCTCCACTCTAGCTTTATTTTTTACTTTCTTTTTTAAGGAGTGTAAGAACCTAAGAAATAATATAATATTGCATCATTTAAAATATTGAAGAAATAAATAATAAACGGTGTAAAAGTGAATAGTAATTTTATACCTCTCAAAAGGATAAATCCACCAGTATTGGACTGGACCACCAAATTTTGCCTCATAAGGTAGATGAATTGGAAGATGTTCCATGGAATCAAAGAAGCTTGGTGGAAATATTTATTCCATTTTACACAATAACATAAGTATATTTCTTCCATTACTTTTATGTATTCAACATTTAGTGTAGTGGAACTTAATTCTCTAAAGAAAAGGCTCAGTTTAATGAGAAATTTCCAAATTGATTTTGGCAATGAATCAAATGCAATTGGAAGCAATCGTTGCATGAAACACGACGGTCATGACTTTTCATCCCATGTAAATTGGAAGCATATCCATCTAGAAGAGTAAGTTCTTTAACCCCCTTACAAATAGATACTCTTTGGGATTTGTTGAATGTATATGCTGCCTTTGGTTTGATAAGTTTGCCATCACCAATGTCTTTCAATTCTAACTTTTTTTTATTGCATATTTCTGCTACATCCAATCGACCCTTATTTGTATCTTTAGTTTTCCTTTGATATCCATCACAATGTCAAACATATTCATGAACACATTTCTCTTTGTGTGCATAACATCAATATTATGACGTAAAAATTGGGTTTTCCAATATAGCAACCTCCAAATATTCTATGTTAGTTTTGACTTGAATGAGGTTGAACACGTCGTGATATATTTAACTAACAAAAAAATTAAGTAAAACATAATAAAGTGCTATTAGAGATTGCCTTAACTTCAACTTTTACACATTCTTATCTCTCAAACATTCATAAAGAAATATTTACAGAATGCCCTAGATGTGGTAAACATTCTTTTGAGTCAAAACTAAATCATTCTAAGACATGTATGTATTAATAGAAATAAGTGTTCTAAAACATAATAAGCCATATGACCAAAAGAAAACCAAGAAAATGAGTAGCATTGAAACTACATCACGTGAAAGTGAATAGCATCAAAACCAACCCACACCGCTACACTACTACACCACTCGAGTAAGAACGAAACACTTGCATGTACCACATGATTGAAGAAAACAATCTGCACCTCTAGAAGTCTAATAACAAGAAAGAATGGAAGCAAAAGCAAGTGGGCCCTTCGGACTCTAACAAATACCCAACATGTGCTATTAAAACATAAAGAGGACAAAGCTTTCTCGCACCAACTTAAAGCATGATCTCATGATCTCATTCTATTACACCACGTCACCATGGAAAGATTCAAAGCACCTATTGCACCAAACCTCAAGAAATAAGGTTGACCCAAGGAAAATGATTTGAGCAAATGAGAGAAGGAAATAATTAAACTTATATGTGGTTTGACTTTTCTTCCAACAAAAAGTCCTGGTGCCCACCTCATACAAGTCCCATCACTTCTACAAAAATTTTAACCCTTAAATGCATGATCCACAATTTGGAAGACGCATTGCACTGTAACATACACACAATCACGGTTTCTTATGCCCAAAATTTTATTCCATAAAGTGCTGAATAATTGATTAAACGATGTATAGTATTTGTGAATAAACAAACGAAAGCAAATGCTGCACCCCATTCCTATTACTAACGCTACACCACAAACGAAAGACGTTAAGCATAACAAGGTTTTGAAGGACCCCAAAGCATAAAAAAAAACTTACATCCATCCTAAAACATGCACCTATTTAATGTGAAACAACACCCATTTAATGTGAAACAACCCCCAACTAGTTCACGCACCACAAACATGTATAAACAGGAAGTTATGCAGTCCAAAGGCAATCCACAAAGCACTAAAACAAGTGGTATAAAAAGCTAGAAAGAATCAATAAGATAAAATGCTAAGTCAATAACTTACTTGTGTTCCAGGTTCACAACTCCTGAACGTTGTCTCTACTTCTATTTTCTCCCAAGTCTCACATCTGTTGCAGATGCACACATTAATAAGTTAACCCACCAAAGAATGGTACATTTATTTTTCAAACTAACTTTCTAGATTTTATAATTATCCCATGAGAATAAGACTAACAAGAGTGGAAGAAGGAATTGTGGACAAGACCACTTCAAGGCATGTTAGGTGTGTAGCAATGTGTGACAAAAGAGGGGTCATTTATGATTCCTGCATGGAATTTAACTGATATTTCAGGAAATGAAAATTTGGCATCCAACTAGCTTGATATCTAACATTGTATGAATATCTATTTTCCTTCTACTTGTTTCTTATGATAAATGGGTATTACATTACATTTCCCTTTTTATTATTCAAAAATCAAATGGGAATTGTTTACTGAGCATCAATGAATGATACTGAGAATCAGTGAACTGTCACTTGTCTAGCCCATGCAAACCAAAATATTTACTAAATTCAAAACTAGTGAGAATCAATTCAAAACTTAAGTAAATGTCACTTGTTTACATGCTATTTGTTTGAATCTAATACACATCTCATGTAATCAGATCATATATTATTCAACTTTCCCCCTCATTTCCTCCTTTTCAATTGGCAAAATTTAAACATGAAAAATGTGATAATAAAGTAGAAAGTTAGAATATTATTAGTGATAATGCATAAACTTATGCTTGTTTTTTACTCAAACTCTAATATCATATCTTTAGATTTCACCATTGCAATACCCATCTCCCTGTACTCTTTTATCAATGCTGGAACAGTAATGTTGTTGGTAGCTGCTATGGTTTCACTTTCCTCAACAATTTAGAAGCATTAAGCATTCTTGCTTTGAGAGGTAAAAGCAGTCATGTTTCCAATTCATCCACTAACCTACAAGTAAGTAAAGAAACTAATGTAAGGTACTATATAACAAACAATTCTCTTTTCAATTTCTTAGAGTTTTTCTAACACATACCGATAGAATCCAATAAAACAGTAAAAGGAATTTGAAAGATAAAATTCAATGTATTATTTCAATATTCTCAAAACAGAGAGGTTTAGTAACACTCTCGTCCCATCCCAAACCAACCTATCCTTTGGTTTCCCCTTTCAAAAAACCAGCCCCCCTTCCTTTAGGACCTTCTCTCTCCTATACCCCATGATCCCTCTCCTTCCCTCCTCACAACCACGTAGACAATTCTGTTGCAACCGAATTAGTGAGTGTGTGTATGTGGACCCCAAGTAATGGGCTTCCATTTTTTCCTCTCGTATACCTTTTGAGCCTTCCTAATTTGCCCTTCTATTTCAATTTTTGTATCAACTTCTCCTCCCTTAAAATTCACCTTGTCCTCAAGGTGGAGTTCTGGAAAGGCTTCCATCATCTTGGACACGGATTCCCATGAATTTTCACATTCTGGCATATTCTTCCATTTCAGCAGTACTTCTAACAATTGATCATTTTCTCCACGCACTGCTAACACCTTTTCTGGTTGGACTTGTAACTCCAATTCATCAATCACATATTCTGGTAAAGGTTGGACAACAACATCAGCTTTAAGAGTGGACTTCAATAAAGATACTTGAAAAATAGGGTGTACCCTACTATAATTCGGTAATTTCAACTTATAAGCCACTTCTCCCACCTTTTCAACAATTTCATATGGACTATAAAACCTTGGGCTAAGTTTCTTATTAATTATCTTAGCCAATTTCTTCAACTTATAAGGTTGTATCCTCAAATAAACCACATCTCCAATCTTATACTCCATCATTCTTCTCTTTTTGTCAACCTGTTGCTTCATCCTATTTTGGGCCTGCACCAGGTGCTCTCTCATCATGTCTAGCATTTCATTTCTCTCCTTCATCATGAATGAGACTTCATCTAGGGTTGTTGTTGCCATATCTCCTTTAATCATTGGAGGAGGATCTCGATCATACATGGCTTTGAAAGGTGTCATCTTCGTATCCACATGATAGTTGGTGTTATACCAATATTCAGCCCAACTAAGCCATTTATGCCACTACCGGGTTTAGTACTTGTCATACATCTCAAATACGTCTCTAAGCCTCGATTTACTACTTCCGTCTGCCCATATGTCTATGGGTGATAAGCATAACTGAATTTTAACTTAGTTCCAGCCATCTTAAATAACTCTGTCCAGAAGGAACTCATAAATATCTTGTCCTTGTCAGAAATTATGGATTCCGAAAATCCATACAATTTCACCACCTTTTTCAAGAATAACTCAACAACATCTTTGGCATTATAAGGGTGTGCCAAAGCAATAAAATGAGCATATTTCGTGAGCCTATCCACCACTACCAAGATAGTGTCCATCCCTTCTGATTTGGGCAACTCCCCAATGATGTCCATAGAGACATCTGTCCAAATTTGTTTAGGGATAGGCAAAGGTTGTAACAACCCTCCAAGACTCAGTGTTTGATATTTATTTCTCTAGCATACCTCACATTTCTGCACATACCCTGATGAGTGCGTATTTTTGCCCTCATTCAGTATTTAATTCTGGGTAATTAATTGAATTTATGTGCTTAAAGAGTGATTTAATTGATAATTCTGATAATTAAGCTATTTGAGCGTGTGTGATAAAAATGTATTAAAAAGTGATTTTTAGCTGCATAAATTATTTTTGGATATTTTAACGTTTGTTGATGCAGCTGAAGTTAAGATTAAGCTCATTAAAGGTGGGAAAATAAATTGATTGAAATTACAAACACCTTTTAATAAAGCTGAAATTAGCAAGTTCTGGAAAAATCACTTCTGCACCCCAGTTTTTACTTATACACTCCCATCTTTCTAAATGGGTCTCACAAAAAAAAAACCTATTATGCACCCCCTAATATGTCTATTTACACCCCCTCCTACCACTTAAATTAGATGTAACCAGATATTGCCATGTGGCAATCCTTAACTTTTAAAATTAGCCAACCAGAACAAGCCACGTGGCATTAATCCTTGCAAACACATCTACACCAATGAAACACTGACACATCATCATCCTCTCCTGAAACCCTAATCTCTCCTCTTGCACCATGGCCGGCAGCCACTGCTCCGCACCACCATCTTCACCATGTTTCCGTCGCCAGACCACCGTCAGCCATGGATCTCGCCGGAGTAGCACCCATTCGGAAGTAGATTTGTGTCAGCCACCACAGTTTCCTCATCATCTCCACGCAGATCGTGTCCTCTTCTTCAGCATCTGTTGCCTCTCCGTTTCGCATCTGCACATCACAGCAACATCACGCATCCAATCACCATTGCAGACGCGAGACCAGCGCATCCGCAACTGCAGCGCGCCTCCAACCACCACACTTAACGTGCAGCACCGCGACGAGCACCATTTCCTCACGTCGTCACAGCAGCGTCTCCGCACCGCCACAGCAGCGGAAACCTCAACACGCGAAGGCGAAACAACACCAGAACGTGAACCAGAGAAGCTTCCTCGTGCACCACCGTGGCCACTGCAGACCTGCAACCAAAGTGTGCAAACATGGCCACCGCGAACCTGCACCACCACCTGTAACCAGAACGCACCAGTGGCAGTTCGAACCTTCGAACAGATTGGGAACGCAGCAAAACGCGAGCCAGAATGCACGAACCAGCGCGTATCTAAACCAGCAGCCGTTCATCGCTTCCACCACCGCGCCTTCGTCGTCGAAAAACGGCAGCCGCAGCCATCATCAGGTAGTAGCTTTGTTGGAGAAGAGTAAGAGAGTGAAACCCTAATTCTGGAGAGAGAAGGAGCTGCCACGTGTCAGTCTACTATTGCACGGTCAAATGGTCAAATCTGGTCAAGCATTCAAAAGCTAGTCAAATAGTCAACTCTGGTCAAAGACTGGTCAAAGGAAAGGGGTTTAACTGTAAATATTGATATTTTTGGATGCCTCTGCAAAATTGGACTACAAAATTGAAAATAGGCTATTTAGAAAATTAATACAAATATTATTTGGTGATAATTTATAAGATATCTTTAAATAATTAATTTATTTAATTATATCATAAATTATTAACCAACTATATTTGTTAAATAGTCTATATCTCTCCAAATATATTTGAATATTTATCTTTATCTTTATTTTAAAAGATATTTGAGAGGTTTTAGCAACAGAAAAGCCTAGTCCAATTCCTATATAAAGAGACCAAGGGAGAAGTAGAAGAAGACAAGCTCAGCACTTCAGAATTTAGGAACCCTTAGGGGGACCTAATTTCTTTCTCTCTCTTTTCTTCTCTCTATTCTTCCTTTATTATTCTTTTGTATTCCATGGATTGCTAAACTTCTTGGGTTGATTCCATTGTAATTTCATTATGGATTCTGAGGTTAGAATGAAATAATTTCTTTGTTCTTTTTATTATTGTTGAGGTTTTAATTCATCTATGTCTTTTATCTTTGAATCACGTAACAAGTAATGATTTTAAATCTATATGCATGTTGATCATATGAGTTCAAGGGTTTTTAAATTAAATTGAGACTTTACTTTGATTTTATTTAGAAACTTTCACATGATTAAATGAGTTTTTACCAATAATTGAGACTTTACTTTGGTTAAAGGTATTTACTCTAATGAAAATTAATCGAGACTTTACTTTGATTAATTAAGCTTTTTATTTGGTGAGGAGATAAAAGAATAGACATGATTAGGCATAGTAAAATTTGATTGAGACTGTACTTTGATTGAATTTACTATGGATAATCTAAAAGTTCTCACTTTTAATTGAGACTGTACTTTGGTTAAAAGTGAGAACGCCAACAAATTAATTGAGACTTTACATTGATTAATTTGCAAATCTACAACAATAATTAATTGAGCAATAATCTTTAGATAACCGATGATGAATCTATTTTGAAAAAGCAATGGAATCAATCTATTTTTTTTACTATTGTTTATATCTTATTTTATCTTCTTATCTTTATCCTTCATATTTTTATAATTTTATTTGACTAACTCTTGTATAGTTTTATAAAAACTAACTTGTTAAAAATCAATTCCGTGTTCGTTGGGAGACGACTTTGGGTTACTTTACCCTTACTATTTTGTTGACTACTTTCTTAACAATACTGAAGTTGTTATAGATAAGTAGTATTAATTTGATCGCGTCAACGACAACGTTATCAAATTTGGCGCCGTTGCCGGGGAACACGGTTAGAATTTTTGTCATTTTAGTTCTTATTTTCATTTTTATTCTTTTGATTTTATTTTTTATTTTTTATTTTTTCTCAATTTTGGTTCTAACATTTTTTTTTATTTTCTTTAGTTATTTTATTTTATTTTATTTAGTTATTTTTTTTTAGGCATAATTTTTGTTTGAGGATTTTTGTTGGGAAATTTGTGAAACTAGTTGGGAAACACTTTGGCTAAGGAAAGACAAGGTACTTAAGTTGTCCATTGTGACACACCTCTTTCCTAGAAGTCTACTCAACAAGCTTTCAATTTATTTCTTTTCAGAAAATCTCTTTCAAAAATGCAAAATAGTTTTTCATACGAAAATAATCAACAATATGATTTTCAAGTGAATTATGATTACTATCCACAGCAACCACGTGATTCATACGATTATCAGCAACAAATTGTCACACCTACTTCTGCACCTGATATAAGTGGGTTAACTTTACGACAATTTAATGATCTATATCCTAGATCATCTTTTTTGGGACATGAGCAACAACCATATTCTGAGTGTCCACCTCAGCAATCATATGTTCCAAATAGTTTTCAGCAACAATATGTAGCACCACAGCAATTTGAAGCAACGAATGGACCATCCTACAAAGAAGTTATGATACTAATGGGTGAAGTTATAGAGAAATTAGAGTCCATGGATGAAAGGTTGCGAGTTGATCAAAGATGCAGAAATATTGAGCAAGAGTGGTACGAAAATAAGCAAATATTGTCTGATATGTTGAGGGATGCAAGTAAGAACAACTTCATAGAATTACTTGTAACTGTTAATACCACCCCTCAACCCCATCAAAGATTTCCTAAAAATCCAGATTTTAATGCACTTCGTCATGAAATCAAAGATGTGCTTCTGAAGTTGGCCATCAGAGCTGAACAAATGTCTGAAGATTTGAGTCTGCTAATGAATGATACAGTTAGAAAGGTCACTTTGGAAGATATGATGAATATGATGACTGAAATGATGAAGATGAATCAGACAGATCAGAAAGAGATGATGAATGCCGCCACAAAAAGCTTGCAGAATCAATTTGAAAAATTGATAGCGGAATCACATCACACTGATATATCTACTGATAGATATAATGATGCTCATAGTAATATGTCTACTGATGGACATATCAATTTTGCTAAAGATGTTGCTGATGAAGAAATTAAAGATTCTCACACAAACATATCTACTGATGGATATGTTGACGATGCTCCATGTGAATATAAAGTTGTACCTGTTGATGATGTTATGAGTACAAATGATCATTTTCAAGAGCAAAGTTGTGAGAACAATACAATGGAGAAACCAAGTGCAGTTGAAGAGAAAACAGTATTCGAAGATGCATCTAAAGCATCTACTATTGCAACTGACTTGGTTAATGATGAAGCAGTAGAGTCAACAACACTAGGTGAAAATTTTTTCTCAGAAGATGAGATTATAAGGATTACTGATGAACTAGTTAACCATCCGAATGCACCTGATGATGCTCAAGTTGAGTTGAAGCCACACACTCCACACATCAAGTTTGTTGATGTGAATGATGCAAATAAGTTTTCAGTGGTTATCTTTGTTGACATGGCTGCAGAAAAAGAAGAAAGGTTGCTACAAAAGGAAAAGAGGTTAGACTCATATTCTTTTGAAAACATTGTTGATAAAAAAGTTAATTTGCATGTATGTTTGTTTTTTATTTCTGTTTTTAATTTTAAAAATATTAAAAAAATTTCAAAAATATGTGTTTTTGTTTTTAAAAATAAAAATGTAAAAATTAAAAAAATGGTACAAGCTGATTTGTACTTTGTAAAATTAAAGAAAATAAATTTTGACATATGGCCAGATTGAGCCAAAAGTCACAAATTTTTTCGTTTCCTCCCCAAAATAAGTCCATCAAGGACATTTTTTTGAAATAAGTGTGGGGGAGACAAATTGTAGGTAGGATTTTTTTTTTCATTTACAAAGAAAAAAATTATGATTTCTTTTTGAGAATATTGTGAAAGTATTAACTTTTTACTAAGTGAAACTTTTAAACAATATGTCTCATAAGAAATCCACAAAAAATATTTCCCTGCTTTCAATAAAACATATTGACATTGGATTTTGGGATTTGATTCAGTAATTGGGATGATCATAATTCTAGAAAAATAAAAATCATGTTAATATGGGTGGATTGTTTCTATGATTTGCTAATTGAGTTGATTTGAGAATTTCTTGATTAAATCTTTTGTGAAAGAGTTTGACCTTGTGAGTCTTGAGCCTTAATGCAAAGGATGGTCTGCCATGTGCCACTCCTATTGTTTTTCTTGAGTGACTTGCTCATGTTTGTTTATACTCAAATATTTAGCTTGATTCTTTTGTTTTGTAACTTAGGTGAATATGCATGATTTGATATGACTGAGGCATTTCTTGTTTTTAGCTACTTGGCCAAATAAGCCCACCTTGATATTAATCCATTGGTAGCCCCTTTGAGCTTTAAACCTCTTTTTCTTGTTTTAAGCCTATTGCAAAACCTTGAAAAGAAAAAAAGACCATATTCTACCTTAGGAAGAAAGAAGGAGCTAATGGATTGTGTTCAGGAATGGTTGAGGAATAAAGTGTGTGGGTGAGTACCTCACCCACAAATTAATAAAAATGGCAAAAGGAAAAAATTGTTGATGAAAAAAAGTGTTGAAATAATTGCTTTCTAAAAAAGAGAGAGAGAGATCAACAAGCAATAAACACAAAAGAGTTGTTTTTGAAATTATGCTCCATTATTCTTTCTATATTTTAATTTCAAAAACCCAAAAATCTTAAAATTTTTCCTACCTTTGCCTTAGCCCCATTATAACCTGTGAAAAGTCCTCATTATCTTTGAATGCATATTTTCTGAAAGTTTGTGAATATTAGAGTCTTGTTAAGTATTATGAGAGTTTACTTACATGAGTATTTTGAGTGAAAACACAAGCCAAAACACTTGAGCGAATTTTGGTGATGAAATACACATTTAACGTGAGTGTTTTCTTTCATAATTGATTATCTTGTGAATTCAAAAGATTAACTCATGTGTGAAAAATAAAATCTTTCCGTTTGTATATGCATGGTAACTTAATTTCTAGAATATTGATTTGTCTCAAGTAAGGTTCATTCCTTTGATCCAGTGTTGATGTGAAATAAAATACCTCAGAAGAAGTTTTGAAATTGCTTGATTTTGCCCAGGAGTGCAAAAGGATAAGTGCGTGGGTATGATGAGTGCGTATTTTTGCCCTCATTCAGTATTTAATTCTGGGTAATTAATTGAATTTATGTGCTTAAAGAGTGATTTAATTGATAATTCTGATAATTAAGCTATTTGAGCGTGTGTGATAAAAATGTATTAAAAAGTGATTTTTAGCTGCATAAATTATTTTTGGATATTTTAACGTTTGTTGATGCAGCTGAAGTTAAGATTAAGCTCATTAAAGGTGGGAAAATAAATTGATTGAAATTACAAACACCTTTTAATAAAGCTGAAATTAGCAAGTTCTGGAAAAATCACTTCTGCACCCCAGTTTTTACTTATACACTCCCATCTTTCTAAATGGGTCTCACAAAAAAAAACCTATTATGCACCCCCTAATATGTCTATTTACACCCCCTCCTACCACTTAAATTAGATGTAACCAGATATTGCCATGTGGCAATCCTTAACTTTTAAAATTAGCCAACCAGAACAAGCCACGTGGCATTAATCCTTGCAAACACATCTACACCAATGAAACACTAACACATCATCATCCTCTCCTGAAACCCTAATCTCTCCTCTTGCACCATGGCCGGCAGCCACTGCTCCGCACCACCATCTTCACCATGTTTCCGTCGCCGGACCACCGTCAGCCATGGATCTCGCCGGAGTAGCACCCATTCGGAAGTAGATTTGTGTCAGCCACCACAGTTTCCTCATCATCTCCACGCAGATCGTGTCCTCTTCTTCACGCATCTGTTGCCTCTCCGTTTCGCATCTGCACATCACAGCAACATCACGCATCCAATCACAATTGCAGACGCGAGACCAGCGCATCCGCAACTGCAGCGCGCCTCCAACCACCACACTTAACGTGCAGCACCGCGACGAGCACCATTTCCTCACGTCGTCACAGCAGCGTCTCTGCACCGCCACAGCAGCGGAAACCTCAACACGCGAAGGCAAAACAGCACCAGAACGTGAACCAGAGAAGCTTCCTCGTGCACCACCGTGGCCACTGCAGACCTGCAACCAAAGTGTGCAACCATGGCCACCGCGAACCTGCACCACCACCTGTAACCAGAACGCACCAGTGGCAGTTCGAACCTTCGAAAAGATTGGGAACGCAGCAAAACGCGAGCCAGAATGCACGAACCAGCGCGCATCTAAACCAGCAGTCGTTCATCGCTTCCACCACCGCGCCTTCGTCGTCGGAAAACGGCAGCCGCAGCCATCATCAGGTAGTAGCTTTGTTGGAGAAGAGTAAGAGAGTGAAACCCTAATTCTGGAGAGAGAAGGAGCTGCCACGTGTCAGTCTACTATTGCACGGTCAAATGGTCAAATCTGGTCAAGCATTCAAAAGCTGGTCAAACAGTCAACTCTGGTCAAAGACTGGTCAAAGGAGAGGGGTTTAACTGTAAATATTGATATTTTTGGATGCCTATGCAAAATTGGACTACAAAATTGAAAATAGGCTATTTAGAAAATTAATACAAATATTATTTGGTGATAATTTATAAGATATCTTTAAATAATTAATTTATTTAATTATATCATAAATTATTAACCAACTATATTTGTTAAATAGTCTATATCTCTCCAAATATATTTGAATATTTATCTTTATCTTTATTTTAAAAGATATTTGAGAGGTTTTAGCAACAGAAAAGCCTAGTCCAATTCCTATATAAAGAGACCAAGGGAGAAGTAGAAGAAGACAAGCTCAGCACTTCAGAATTTAGGAACCCTTAGGGGGACCTAATTTCTTTCTCTCTCTTTTCTTCTCTCTATTCTTCCTTTATTCTTCTTTTGTATTCCATGGATTGCTAAACTTCTTGGGTTGATTCCATTGTAATTTCATTATGGATTCTGAGGTTAGAATGAAATAATTTCTTTGTTCTTTTTATTATTGTTGAG
Organism: Vigna unguiculata; assembly: GCF_037176805.1. Taxonomy (NCBI): domain Eukaryota; kingdom Viridiplantae; phylum Streptophyta; class Magnoliopsida; order Fabales; family Fabaceae; genus Vigna; species Vigna unguiculata. Next base: position 33,889,023 of record NC_140795.1, on the reverse strand, counting down.
GTTTTAATTCATCTATGTCTTTTATCTTTGAATCACGTAACAAGTAATGATTTTAAATCTATATGCATGTTGATCATATGAGTTCAAGGGTTTTTAAATTAAATTGAGACTTTACTTTGATTTTATTTAGAAACTTTCACATGATTAAATGAGTTTTTACCAATAATTGAGACTTTACTTTGGTTAAAGGTATTTACTCTAATGAAAATTAATCGAGACTTTACTTTGATTAATTAAGCTTTTTATTTGGTGAGGAGATAAAAGAATAGACATGATTAGGCATAGTAAAATTTGATTGAGACTGTACTTTGATTGAATTTACTATGGATAATCTAAAAGTTCTCACTTTTAATTGAGACTGTACTTTGGTTAAAAGTGAGAATGCCAACAAATTAATTGAGACTTTACATTGATTAATTTGCAAATCTTCAACAATAATTAATTGAGCAATAATCTTTAGATAACCGATGATGAATCTATTTTGAAAAAGCAATGGAATCAATCTATTTTCTTTACTATTGTTTATATCTTATTTTATCTTCTTATCTTTATCCTTCATATTTTTATAATTTTATTTGACTAACTCTTGTATAGTTTTATAAGAACTAACTTGTTAAAAATCAATTCCGTGTTCGTTGGGAGACGACTTTGGGTTACTTTACCCTTACTATTTTGTTGACTACTTTCTTAACAATACTGAAGTTGTTATAGATAAGTAGTATTAATTTGATCGCGTCAACGACAGCGTTATCAAATTTGGCGCCGTTGCCGGGGAACACGGTTAGAATTTTTGTCATTTTAGTTCTTATTTTCATTTTTATTCTTTTGATTTTATTTTTTATTTTTTATTTTTTCTCAATTTTGGTTCTAACATTTTTTTTTTATTTTCTTTAGTTATTTTATTTTATTTTATTTAGTTATTTTTTTTAGGCATAATTTTTGTTTGAGGATTTTTGTTGGGAAATTTGTGAAACTAGTTGGGAAACACTTTGGCTAAGGAAAGACATGGTACTTAAGTTGTCCATTGTGACACACCTCTTTCCTGGAAGTCTACTCAACAAGCTTTCAATTTATTTCTTTTCAGAAAACCTCTTTCAAAAATGCAAAATAGTTTTTCATATGAAAATAATCAACAATATGATTTTCAAGTGAATTATGATTACTATCCACAGCAACCACGTGATTCATATGATTATCAGCAACAAATTGTCACACCTACTTCTGCACCTGATATAAGTGGGTTAACTTTACGACAATTTAATGATCTATATCCTAGATCATCTTTTTTGGGACATGAGCAACAACCATATTCTGAGTGTCCACCTCAGCAATCATATGTTCCAAATAGTTTTCAGCAACAATATGTAGCACCACAGCAATTTGAAGCAACGAATGGACCATCCTACAAAGAAGTTATGATACTAATGGGTGAAGTTATAGAGAAATTAGAGTCCATGGATGAAAGGTTGCGAGTTGATCAAAGATGCAGAAATATTGAGCAAGAGTGGTACGAAAATAAGCAAATATTGTCTGATATGTTGAGGGATGCAAGTAAGAACAACTTCATAGAATTACTTGTAACTGTTAATACCACCCCTCAACCCCATCAAAGATTTCCTGAAAATCCAGATTTTAATGCACTTCGTCATGAAATCAAAGATGTGCTTCTGAAGTTGGCCATCAGAGCTGAACAAATGTCTGAAGATTTGAGTCTGCTAATGAATGATACAGTTAGAAAGGTCACTTTGGAAGATATGATGAATATGATGACTGAAATGATGAAGATGAATCAGACAGATCAGAAAGAGATGATGAATGCCGCCACAAAAAGCTTGCAGAATCAATTTGAAAAATTGATAGCGGAATCACATCACACTGATATATCTACTGATAGATATAATGATGCTCATAGTAATATGTCTACTGATGGACATATCAATTTTGCTAAAGATGTTGCTGATGAAGAAATTAAAGATTCTCACACAAACATATCTACTGATGGATATGTTGACGATGCTCCATGTGAATATAAAGTTGTACCTGTTGATGATGTTATGAGTACAAATGATCATTTTCAAGAGCAAAGTTGTGAGAACAATACAATGGAGAAACCAAGTGCAGTTGAAGAGAAAACAGTATTCGAAGATGCATCTAAAGCATCTACTATTGCAACTGACTTGGTTAATGATGAAGCAGTAGAGTCAACAACACTAGGTGAAAATTTTTTCTCAGAAGATGAGATTATAAGGATTACTGATGAACTAGTTAACCATCCGAATGCACCTGATGATGCTCAAGTTGAGTTGAAGCCACACACTCCACACATCAAGTTTGTTGATGTGAATGATGCAAATAAGTTTTCAGTGGTTATCTTTGTTGACATGGCTGCAGAAAAAGAAGAAAGGTTGCTACAAAAGGAAAAGAGGTTAGACTCATATTCTTTTGAAAACATTGTTGATAAAAAAGTTAATTTGCATGTATGTTTGTTTTTTATTTCTGTTTTTAATTTTAAAAATATTAAAAAAATTTCAAAAATATGTGTTTTTGTTTTTAAAAATAAAAATGTAAAAATTAAAAAAATGGTACAAGCTGATTTGTACTTTGTAAAATTAAAGAAAATAAATTTTGACATATGGCCAGATTGAGCCAAAAGTCACAAATTTTTTCGTTTCCTCCCCAAAATAAGTCCATCAAGGACATTTTTTTGAAATAAGTGTGGGGGAGACAAATTGTAGGTAGGATTTTTTTTTTCATTTACAAAGAAAAAAATTATGATTTCTTTTTGAGAATATTGTGAAAGTATTAACTTTTTACTAAGTGAAACTTTTAAACAATATGTCTCATAAGAAATCCACAAAAAATATTTCCCTGCTTTCAATAAAACATATTGACATTGGATTTTGGGATTTGATTCAGTAATTGGGATGATCATAATTCTAGAAAAATAAAAATCATGTTAATATGGGTGGATTGTTTCTATGATTTGCTAATTGAGTTGATTTGAGAATTTCTTGATTAAATCTTTTGTGAAAGAGTTTGACCTTGTGAGTCTTGAGCCTTAATGCAAAGGATGGTCTGCCATGTGCCACTCCTATTGTTTTTCTTGAGTGACTTGCTCATGTTTGTTTATACTCAAATATTTAGCTTGATTCTTTTGTTTTGTAACTTAGGTGAATATGCATGATTTGATATGACTGAGGCATTTCTTGTTTTTAGCTACTTGGCCAAATAAGCCCACCTTGATATTAATCCATTGGTAGCCCCTTTGAGCTTTAAACCTCTTTTTCTTGTTTTAAGCCTATTGCAAAACCTTGAAAAGAAAAAAAGACCATATTCTACCTTAGGAAGAAAGAAGGAGCTAATGGATTGTGTTCAGGAATGGTTGAGGAATAAAGTGTGTGGGTGAGTACCTCACCCACAAATTAATAAAAATGGCAAAAGGAAAAAATTGTTGATGAAAAAAAGTGTTGAAATAATTGCTTTCTAAAAAAGAGAGAGAGAGATCAACAAGCAATAAACACAAAAGAGTTGTTTTTGAAATTATGCTCCATTATTCTTTCTATATTTTAATTTCAAAAACCCAAAAATCTTAAAATTTTTCCTACCTTTGCCTTAGCCCCATTATAACCTGTGAAAAGTCCTCATTATCTTTGAATGCATATTTTCTGAAAGTTTGTGAATATTAGAGTCTTGTTAAGTATTATGAGAGTTTACTTACATGAGTATTTTGAGTGAAAACACAAGCCAAAACACTTGAGCGAATTTTGGTGATGAAATACACATTTAACGTGAGTGTTTTCTTTCATAATTGATTATCTTGTGAATTCAAAAGATTAACTCATGTGTGAAAAATAGAATCTTTCCGTTTGTATATGCATGGTAACTTAATTTCTAGAATATTGATTTGTCTCAAGTAAGGTTCATTCCTTTGATCCAGTGTTGATGTGAAATAAAATACCTCAGAAGAAGTTTTGAAATTGCTTGATTTTGCCCAGGAGTGCAAAAGGATAAGTGTGTGGGTATGATGAGTGCGTATTTTTGCCCTCATTCAGTATTTAATTCTGGGTAATTAATTGAATTTATGTGCTTAAAGAGTGATTTAATTGATAATTCTGATAATTAAGCTATTTGAGCGTGTGTGATAAAAATGTATTAAAAAGTGATTTTTAGCTGCATAAATTATTTTTGGATATTTTAACGTTTGTTGATGCAGCTGAAGTTAAGATTAAGCTCATTAAAGGTGGGAAAATAAATTGATTGAAATTACAAACACCTTTTAATAAAGCTGAAATTAGCAAGTTCTGGAAAAATCACTTCTGCACCCCAGTTTTTACTTATACACTCCCATCTTTCTAAATGGGTCTCACAAAAAAAAAAACCTATTATGCACCCCCTAATATGTCTATTTACACCCCCTCCTACCACTTAAATTAGATGTAACCAGATATTGCCATGTGGCAATCCTTAACTTTTAAAATTAGCCAACCAGAACAAGCCACGTGGCATTAATCCTTGCAAACACATCTACACCAATGAAACACTAACACATCATCATCCTCTCCTGAAACCCTAATCTCTCCTCTTGCACCATGGCCGACAGCCACTGCTCCGCACCACCATCTTCACCATGTTTCCGTCGCCGGACCACCGTCAGCCATGGATCTCGCCGGAGTAGCACCCATTCGGAAGTAGATCTGTGTCAGCCACCACAGTTTCCTCATCATCTCCACGCAGATCGTGTCCTCTTCTTCACGCATCTGTTGCCTCTCCGTTTCGCATCTGCACATCACAGCAACATCACGCATCCAATCACAATTGCAGACGCGAGACCAGCGCATCCGCAACTGCAGCGCGCCTCCAACCACCACACTTAACGTGCAGCACCGCGACGAGCACCATTTCCTCACGTCGTCACAGCAGCGTCTCTGCACCGCCACAGCAGCGGAAACCTCAACACGCGAAGGCAAAACAGCACCAGAACGTGAACCAGAGAAGCTTCCTCGTGCACCACCGTGGCCACTGCAGACCTGCAACCAAAGTGTGCAACCATGGCCACCGTGAACCTGCACCACCACCTGTAACCAGAACGCACCAGTGGCAGTTCGAACCTTCGAACAGATTGGGAACGCAGCAAAACGCGAGCCAGAATGCACGAACCAGCGCGCATCTAAACCAGCAGCCGTTCATCGCTCCACCACCGCGCCTTCGTCGTCGGAAAACGGCAGCCGCAGCCATCATCAGGTAGTAGCTTTGTTGGAGAAGAGTAAGAGAGTGAAACCCTAATTCTGGAGAGAGAAGGAGCTGCCACGTGTCAGTCTGCTATTGCACGGTCAAATGGTCAAATCTGGTCAAGCATTCAAAAGCTGGTCAAACAGTCAACTCTGGTCAAAGACTGGTCAAAGGAGAGGGGTTTAACTGCAAATATTGATATTTTTGGATGCCTCTGCAAAATTGGACTACAAAATTGAAAATAGGCTATTTAGAAAATTAATACAAATATTATTTGGTGATAATTTATAAGATATCTTTAAATAATTAATTTATTTAATTATATCATAAATTATTAACCAACTATATTTGTTAAATAGTCTATATCTCTCCAAATATATTTGAATATTTATCTTTATTTTATTTTAAAAGATATTTGAGAGGTTTTAGCAACAGAAAAGCCTAGTCCAATTCCTATATAAAGAGACCAAGGGAGAAGTAGAAGAAGACAAGCTCAGCACTTCAGAATTTAGGAACCCTTAGGGGGACCTAATTTCTTTCTCTCTCTTTTCTTCTCTCTATTCTTCCTTTATTATTCTTTTGTATTCCATGGATTGCTAAACTTCTTGGGTTGATTCCATTGTAATTTCATTATGGATTCTGAGGTTAGAATGAAATAATTTCTTTGTTCTTTTTATTATTGTTGAGGTTTTAATTCATCTATGTCTTTTATCTTTGAATCACGTAACAAGTAATGATTTTAAATCTATATGCATGTTGATCATATGAGTTCAAGGGTTTTTAAATTAAATTGAGACTTTACTTTGATTTTATTTAGAAACTTTCACATGATTAAATGAGTTTTTACCAATAATTGAGACTTTACTTTGGTTAAAGGTATTTACTCTAATGAAAATTAATCGAGACTTTACTTTGATTAATTAAGCTTTTTATTTGGTGAGGAGATAAAAGAATAGACATGATTAGGCATAGTAAAATTTGATTGAGACTGTACTTTGATTGAATTTACTATGGATAATCTAAAAGTTCTCACTTTTAATTGAGACTGTACTTTGGTTAAAAGTGAGAACGCCAACAAATTAATTGAGACTTTACATTGATTAATTTGCAAATCTACAACAATAATTAATTGAGCAATAATCTTTAGATAACCGATGATGAATCTATTTTGAAAAAGCAATGGAATCAATCTATTTTTTTTACTATTGTTTATATCTTATTTTATCTTCTTATCTTTATCCTTCATATTTTTATAATTTTATTTGACTAACTCTTGTATAGTTTTATAAGAACTAACTTGTTAAAAATCAATTCCGTGTTCGTTGGGAGACGACTTTGGGTTACTTTACCCTTACTATTTTGTTGACTACTTTCTTAACAATACTGAAGTTGTTATAGATAAGTAGTATTAATTTGATCGCGTCAACGACAGCGTTATCATACCCCTTAATGTTCCTCCTCATTCCTTCCCAGAAAAACAAATTGGCAATCCTCTTGTAGGTTCAAAAATATCCAGAATGCCCTCCTACTGCTATGTCATGAAATTCTCACAATATAGAACCTATTTTTTGTGATTCTTTAGGTATCACCAATTGGTCTTGATAATATAATCTACCATTGGTCACTTTATACCCTGGGTGTTCAACCCCCGTCACCAACAACCCATTGAAGGATCTTCTTTAGTTTCTCATCCATCTCGATCTCGGCTTCTAATTCCTCCCACTCAAAGAAGCAAATTGTGCTCATAGCTGAGATGTGTAGCTTCCTAGAAAGAGCATCTGCTGCTCTATTTTCTGTTACATCCCGTCAGGATATTACGGATTTTAAATAAAAAGTAAAGAAATATTACGTTAGCTTCATTTATTAAAGCATCATTTCCCAAAAACGCGAGAAATTTAAAACTTTATTAAATCTATTGATAGTCCAAAATTCCATAATTTATAAAACTCAAAATAATATAAAACATCTATAGTGTTTACAATTTATTTCAAAGCCATAAATCATAAAAACTCCCAAGCTATCCCCGCTCCGTCGCCAAGCCTCACCAGATCCACCTGCAACATCATCTGCTCCCATGTACCGTGTACACGATCATCGCCAAACACAAGCAGATAGGGTGAGCTAACAGAATAAACCATATATTTATATATTCACATATATATAAGACACTCATATACATATATAACACATCATTCACATCAGGGAAAGTTCCTTTCGTTAATGCCATACCACATGGCCACCACCATGTGAATCGTGTTGTACATCTTCTAGTGATTACCCGAAGGTGACTTGCTGCCATACCTATCGGTCACAACCGATAGAGCACGTGCGGGAAACCATTGCTACGGATCATACACCATAACGCCAGGTGGAATTCCCAAATACGAATATAGTTCACAACGTCCCAAGACTACCAAACTTGTCAGCTATTTACTAAGGAGGGCAATCCATCTGGACCCATCCGTACTGGCCATAACCAGCACACTCACATCGGCAACACTCGCCAACCCGAGCTCAACTCAAGGGTTCCTCGTGTTCATCCGCCATCCCGAGCTCAACTCGAGGGATGCCATTCCGAGCTCAACTTGAGGAATGCCACGTGCTTAACCCCTATCCCGAGCTCAACTGAAGGGATACGTTCCGAGCTCAACTCAAGGAACACCAGCAAACCCACCTTTGAAGCATCACTAAAAGCCTTATAGATCACGCTTGCAGAACCAACAACCCAAAGTTGCAGCAGCAAAATCACCTGGCGGGGAACACGTACCGCCAAGCATCCACTCCCAGACCGCCTGGCGGGGGACACGTACCGCCAGATGCAAACGCGCCTCTGATGCCCATGCCTGTAGTTATCGCTTTGTAGGACACTCCTCACCGCCAAGCGCCACTTGCTTTCTAGATCCTCTACCAGATCTTTTCCGATTGGCGGGATCACATTTTCCGCCAGGTGACAGGCGTTTCAAGCTTCTCTGATTTTCCTTTATCACTTGACAGTGCACCCCAAGCCTCTAGGCAGCACACCCCCAAGCCACTAGGCGCCACACCAGTAACGTCACTGCTACTGGTTTTTGGCACTTTGAAGAAAGTTCCAAAGAACCCTAAACACTATACATACAATCCATAACATGAAATATTCTTATCCAGTCATAATCACATGACTGGATCATAGTCCAACACAATGTTGAACAACCAAACAATATACAAAAGCAGGAAGAATATATAACTATTGCCCCAAAATATTACATGGGCAATAAAACAATAAACGATAATAATAAAACTAATAATAACAACAATAACAATAATCATCATAATAATAAAAATAAAAACAAAACAAAACAACATTAATAATAATAATAATGAAAACAATAATAAAATAAAATAAAATGAAACAATAATAATAAAACAATAATACTAATAAGTTAAAACAATAATAGCAAAGTAATAATAATAAAACAATAATAATGATAATAAAATCATAAATAAAATAAAAAATATAATAATAATAATAATAATAGGAATAATAATAATAATAATAATAATAATAATAATAATAAAATAAAATATTAATAATAGTAATAGTTGTAAAATAAAATAATAATAATAATAATAATAATATTAATAATAATAATAAAAATAATAATAGTAATAACTAATAATAATATATAAATAATAATAATATAAATAATAATAATAATAATAAAAATAATCATTATAATAATAATAATAGTAAAAATAATAATATAAATAATAATAATAATGAAATAAATTAATAATAAAAAATATTAATAATAATAGTAAATAAAATAATAATAATAATTATAATAATAACTAGTAATAATAATATATAAATAATAATAATAGTAGTAAAAAATTAATAATTATAATAATAATAACTAGTAATAATAATATATAAATAATAATAATAAAAAATAATAATAATAATAGTAAAAATAGCAATAATAATAATAATAATAATAATAATAATAATAATAGTAAATAAAATAATAATAATAATAGTAAATAAAATAATAATAATTTTAATAATAATAAAAATAATAAGAACAATAACTAATAATAGTATATAAATAATAATAATAATAGTAAATAATAATAATAAAATAAAATATTGATAATAAAATATGAATAATAATAGTAAATGAAATAAAAGTAATAATAGTAATAAAAATAAAAATAATAATAATAATAATAATAACTAGTAATAATAATATATAAATAATAATAATAATATTAAAAAAAAAATAATTATAATAATAATAACTAGTAATAATAATACATAAATAATAATAATAATAATAATAATAATAATAATAGTAAAAATAGAAATAATAATAATAATAAAAATAAAATAATATTAATAATAATAGTAAATAAAATAATAATAATAGTAATAATAATAAAAATGAAAATAATAAAAAAATAAGAATAATAACTAATAATAATATATAAATAATAATAATTATAGTAATAATAATAATAATAATAAAATAAAATATTGATAATAAAATATTAATAATAATAGTAAATGAAATAAAAGTAATAATAATAATAAAAATAAAAAAAAATAAAAAAAATCAATAATAATAACAATAATAATAATAATAATAATAATAATAACTAGTAATAATAATATATAAATAATAATAATAATAATAAAATAATAATTATAATAATAATAAAAATAATTATAATAATAATAGTAATAATTATAATAATAAATAATAATTATAATAATGATAATAATAATAATACGATAACAATAATAACTAATAAAAATAATAATAATAATAATAATAATAATAATAATAATAATAATAATAATGATAATTATAATAATTGTGCCATATTTAGGAGCAAAACTCTAAACATCTCGGCAAGTCATAAAAAGAAGAAGAAGAATCATAATAATCATAGTAGTGATGAAGTCACATAGAGTACTCAATATAATGAAAACCACAAGCATATCTATACCCTCTCTAAAATCACATACAACAAACATCAAGAGGTTAAACGATAAAAGAATTTTGGTTCAGGAGAAGGCTTTCATGCATCAATATATAATGCAATTGCATACAATATCATTCAAAAAAGAAATGGTAGCTCCCCTAACCTGGTTTCCTTAGCTTATTTTTGGACTTGTTGTGAGTTCCCTCTTGATCACCAATGATCTTCCTTTGACTCTATCTCAAATGCAGCTCCTTGCTTCCCTCAATCCTCACCTTACACTCTCAATTTTCGTATACCTATGGCTATGCAACAATAATAGTCCCTAAACCACTCTTTCTTTCTCTTAATTGGTCACTAATTGTGGTCTTAATGAGAGGTAAATGGTATAAAACAAAAATACCATTAAACTTGAGTTTAATTGTCATTCTATGATGGTTTTCCAGCCCCCTTGGCTACTAGGGTTTTCCTCTACCCTTTCATATTCAATCCAAAACCAAAAGTAGCAAAAATAAGGTTTAATTTGGATTCTCCAAGGTTTAAACCCACAACCACACAAATGCCAAATCAATGTCAAACCATCATGCCAATTCATGTTTCTTGCTCACTAATACAATTCAAGCATTATATCATAAGAAACATGATCAATCATATTATTAAAACAATAATAATCAAATAACACATAAATGGCATACATGGGACTTGAACCCAAGTCCCTTCACACAATAAAGTCGATTGTAGTAACTCAGTCCAATAGTCATTGACTCCCAATCCTGTTACCCATACCACTACATTCTGCCTCTCTTACCATCCAATGCCCTGTATGGTACCACTCTTTCCTTGGTCAATACTTCACTTGTATAGTTTAACTCTTTGACTTCTCCTTAACTATCCACTTAGTCTTGTAATCCTTCTAGTGTTTACATTGATTCTGTATCATTAGGTCTTCCAGATCTTGTTTCACCCACTTCTCTTTCTTCTCCTATTGATTTCGTCTTGTTCAACTTTGCACTTCTCCTTACCTGGACATACCCTGGGTTGGTTTTAACATATCACTACCTCTCTTGCAAGATCTATCAATTGTTATTCTGACAATTTCACTGAGTCTACACCCCTACCTCTCCTATAACTCCACCTGCTTCTTTAATTTTACACCCTCAGTATAAACTATCCCATTAAAGACAATTTCTCTTGGTTTTGATTCACACATCAACGTTGTGAACCCCATCACTTATAGATGAAAATTCTAGCACCTGCTCCGGAAACATGTCTAAGAAATCTTTCGCAATTACAATCCTTATGCGTACTCGCAGCTTCGATCAAGAGATTTTCTCAAAATTCCTACCCAACTCTTGCAAAACTAACATATCAAGTTTGACCTCGATTCTATAGTCAACCATTGCAAATAACACACACAGATAAAAAAAACGCAAACATAACAAGAAATTATAAAAGACAAACTCATCCTATCACCTTTCTCTTTTACTAAAACCTTTAGAATTAAGAAGTGAAATTATCTCAGGTATAGTCATGAGTGTGCACCCTTATCACTCTACCAAGACATTTTCTGTTCTTAATACTTCTAGTTCACAAGTTCCTTTCCGGCGCACCAATGCTTCTTGGAAAGAACCTCTCCCCTTGCGCACCAACGCATTGGGAAAGATAAGTAATACCCCTTACCTACTCGCCAAAACCTGGTAAGAGCATTACTTTCCTTAGGTCTTATAAGCAACTACCTTTGCTTGCTCACCAAAACCCAACAAGAGTACCACTCTTGCCTGCTCATCAAAACCCAGCAAGATGTTGACATGAAAAGCCAAGGTGGTTTGCTTCTTGAAGATTTGATGAAGATTGGATGAAGCTCTTTTAAACTATCTTGAAGCCATAAGCATTGGAATGAAGTCTACATTGATGAAGGAAAGGAGATTTGATGATATCCATGGTGATCAAGGCTGGAATGTGTGCTCTCCATGTAGTTACATCATTAAGAAAGTGTACTTGTAGTTTGTAATTCATGTTGTAGACCTTGAAGCATTAATTAGATGTAGTTTGGTCTTTAGTGTGTTTTTAATCTTATGAATGGTTTTTCAACAGGTTAAAAAGTCTCTTTTAATATGTTGAATGGATTTTTAACAGGTTAAAATGTTGACTGCAGTAGTCTTAAATTGCAACGAATTCAATCAGTTGATTTAGTTTTTAATCGACTGATTTCACTTAAGTCAAGTGAAATCAACCGATTGATTTGAAAATCAACCTGTTGAATTTCGTGACAGTTTGACTATAAAAGTTATGATTTTTGAAAGAGAGGTCTGTTGATCATTTTAGAGCACAATTTGGTTCTAGAAACTTGTGAAAACTCTATCCTTCGTGATCATAGGTGTTGTAGCTGTTGAAGATTGATCTTGGATCAATTCTTGAAGCTTTTGGCTTGGTTTGAAGCTTGGAGAAAATGGTTTGTGGTAGGCAAGGTTGTGCTACCACTAAGGTTTGATCTTTCTCAAGCTTTGTGTGTGTGCCTGGTGGTTTTCCAGGTCTGCAAGAGGGTTCTTGCTGTGCTGGTGTGATTCTTGTGTGATTCAAGAGTCTTTTGTGTTGTTTTTGCGTATTTTGGAAGTGTAAGGGTGGATATTTTGTAAAACTTTTGAAATAGTGCAAAGTCAAGCTAAGGTTGCCTTGACAAATTGGATGTAGCTCAGGTTTGAGTGAACTAGTATAAAAATTCGTGGTGTCCTCTCTTCTTTAACCTTTCTCTCTTACATTTTCATTTTAAAGTTTCAAGAACTTGTGCTTTAATAATCTTTTTCATGTTCTTGCATGTTTTCATAGCATCTGAAGCATTGAGCATTTTTGTATAATCATTTGGAACTGATCTTGATCATTCTTGAGCATTGTTTCTGGTTTAAAATTCAAATTTGCATTTCTGCATTTTTCCCAGTATTTCAGTCGACTATTTTTCAGTTTCAATCAATTGATTATACCAGAACAGAATCTGTTTAGTAAAATCAATCTGTTAACTCTGTTTTTGATCGATTGAAAGTGTATAGTTCAGTACTATTTGCATCCTAAATTGGTGATCTATTTGATTCAATTAAAGGTGGCTTTTAGCTTGCAAAGATAGCCTAAATTTTTAACTAGCCAATTCAACCCCCCCTTCTTGGCTTTTCAACCATTTCAAAACTAACAATTGGTATCTAGAGCAAGGTCCTTGAAATTTGATCAAGTATGGTCCTAAATCTGTTTTGAACTACTTGAAATGGCTGAAAACAAGTTACCCTTTGGTGAAGGTGCCTCAATTCATAGACCCCCTATGTTTAGTGGCATTAATTACCAATTTTGGAAAATTAGGATGAAAATCTTTATTGAGTCAATAGATCAAGGGATATGGGATGCAATCATAAATGGACCATATACTCCTAAGCATATTGTTGATGATGTGCAGGTTAATATACCATGGACTCAATGGAATGAGGAAGAGAGAAGGAGAGCCCAATATGATTGCAATGCAAAGAATATCCTCACTTCATCTCTCAACATGGATGAGTTTTTTCGTGTTTCACAATGCAAGAGTGCCAAGGAAATGTGGGAGGTTCTTGAAGTGACACATGAAGGAACCAATGATGTTAAGAGAGTTAGAAAACATGCCTTGATTCAAGAATATGAGCTATTCAAGATGAAACAAGGAGAATCCATAGCGGATGTGCAAAAGAGATTCATTCACATAGTCAACCATCTCATAGGCTTGGGTAAGGAATTTGACAAGGAAGAGTTAAACATTAAGGTGCTAAAGTGTCTTGATAGATCTTGGCAACCAAAGGTCACGACTATCTCAGAAACAAGAGATCTATCTACTTTGACTACAGCTACATTGTTTGGTAAGCTTAGGGAGCATTAGATTGAGATGCAAAAGCTTAATGAGCTTGAGTCAAGTGAGAAAAAGGTCAAGAACATAGCCTTGAAGACTAGCACCAAGAAAAATGAGGAACTCGAGGATGAGGTGGCTGAATCAAGTGAAAGTGAGAACTTGAATCTCCTTGTCAAGAGGTTTGGTAAGTATCTCAAAAGGAAAGGTATCAAAGGTAATCCCAAAAGGTATACTTCCAAACATAATGAATCAAACTCTTCTAATTTTACATGTTATAACTGTGGAAAACAAGGACATATCAAAATTGAATGTCCAAATGCTAACAAAGAAAATGAGAAGAGTGTTGATAGGAAAAAGGAGAAGAAGTCAAAGGAGAAACGTGCATACATTGCATGGGAGGACAATGATGATTCAACAACAAGTAGCTCCTCACAAGATGAGAGTGAAGAAGCCAACTTGTGTCTCATGGCTGGTTTTGAGTCATCTTCCTCAAGCCAAGTAAGTTCTCTAGACTTAAATGACTATAATCAATTGTTGCATGATTTTGAAGAGTTGCATAATGAAGCAAACAAGATTTCTGCATTAAACAATCGGTTGAAAGGCTTAAACAATTGGCTGGAAAACAAAGTTAGTCAACTAGAAAAAGAAACAGCTGATTTAAAAACTGATTTTGAACATTTGGAAATGATTTACAGTAATTCAACCGATTGTTTTAGAAATCAGTCAGCTAAAAAATCCTGTGAAAACTGCACAATTTTGAAAAATCAAGTGAAATACCTTGTAAAGACCTATGCAAGGTTCACAAGAGGAGAAGAAAACTTAGAGGTTGTTCTTGGTTCACAAAATTGTGTATTTGGCAAAGCTGGACTTGGTTTCAATCCTTCTTTTCAAAAGAAAACCAAGAAGTTCTCTAGTTTCTTTTCTAAAAGCATGCTAAGTGACATGCCATTCATTTCATGCAACTATTGTATGCAAAAAGGTCATGTTATTAAGAACTGTCATGATAGAAAATATGATGTTCCTAAAGGGATTATGAAATGCATCCCAAAAGGATCTATAAAGGCATAACCATGATGGACCCAACCTATCAAAGGGTACCAAATAATCCAAATTTGTTTTGCAGGTCATGAAAGGTGATAAGAAAGATTTGTGGTACCTTGATAGTGGTTGTTCGAGACATATGACAGGAGATAAAACAAAATTTGCAAAGTTAGAGTTGAAGGAGGAAGGGTTTGTAACCTATGGAGACAACAACAAAGGAAGAATCCTTGGAAATGGAGTCATAGGCAATGGATCCTCTTTCAACATCAAGAATGTGCTGCTGGTTGAAGGACTCAAACACAATTTGATAAGTATAAGTCAACTATGTGAAAAAGGCTTTAAAGTCATGTTTGAACCAAATAGTTGTTTGATATATGATGCACATGGTAGTATTGTTTTGATAGGCAAGAGAGTCAATAATATAAATCTACTTGACTTGCATCATGCATCATTTAGCATCCATTGTTTGCTTACAAAAGAGGATGATACTTGGTTATGACATAGAAGACTTTGTCACAAACACATGCAGCATTTCAATCGACTGAATAGAAAATAACTGGTTGAAGGAGTACCAAAACTCAAGTTTGAGAAGGATAGAGTGTGTGAAGTATGTCAAAAAGGAAAACAAACTAAGGTCTCTTTTAAATCCAAAAATGTTGTTTCAACTGAAAGACCTTTAGAGATGCTTCACATGGATCTATTTGGTCCATCTCGAACCATGAGTCTTGGTGGCAATCTTTATACATTAGTCATTGTTGATGATTTCTCTAGGTACACATGGACTTTGTTCTTAGCTGCCAAAAATGACACTTTTCATGCTTTCAAAAGACTTGCCAAGATGCTTGAAAATGAAAAGAGTTCCAAAATAGTGTCTATTCGAAGTGATCATGGTGGGGAATTTCAAAATGAAAAGTTTGAACACTTTTGTGAAAAGGATGGTATCAACCATAATTTTTCTGCACCAAGAACCTCACAACAAAATGGTGTTGTTGAGAGGAAAACTCAACAACACTGCCTAAGTACTATGTTGAATGAAAACTCACTACCTAAGTACTTTTGGGCTGATGCAGTTAACATTGCTTGCTATGTCTTAAATAAAGTGTTGATTAGGCCAATTTTGAAGAAAACCCCTTATGACCTTTTCAAAGGGAGAAAGCCTGTTTTAAGTCACCTAAAAGTATTTGGATGTAAGTGCTTCATCTTAAATAATGGCAAAGAAAGTCTTGGCAAATTTGATGCAAAAGCGGATGAAGGTGTTTTTCTAGGCTATGCTATACAAAGTCATGCATATAGAGTCTATAATAAGAGATTGATGAGTGTTGAAGAGTCTATGCATGTTGTATTTGATGAAACTATCCCAAAATTGCAAGATCAAGTGTCAAAGAATGCAGATGAGGAAGATCTACCGCAGGAGTAGATTTTTGCTGCAGAAAAGTCCACTGCTGCAGGAAATCAGTTGGCTGAAAAGGAAAAACAGTCGACTGAAAAAGCTACAGACAACAAATTGCCCAAGGATTGGATCCAGCCTAGAGGTTTATCAAAGGACAATATCATAGGTGATATCAAACAAGGAGTATCTACTAGACGTAGGATTGTATTTTGTGAACATGTTGCATTTGTATCTCAAATTGAACCTAAGAATGTGAATGATGCTTTGAATGATAGTAATTGGATTGTGGCTTTGCAAGATGAACTCAATCAATTCACAAGAAATGATGTGTGGTTTCTAGTGCCTAAAACTAATGATATGAATATAATTGGAACCAAATGGGTTTTTAGAAACAAAATGGATGAAGATGGTAATATAGTAAGAAACAAAGCTAAACTAGTTGCTAAAGGTTATAATCAAGAAGAAGGCATTGATTTTGATGAAACTTATGCACCTGTAGCCAGGCTAGAAGCTGTGAGATTACTCTTAGCATATGCTTGCATGTGTAACTTTAAATTGCATCAAATGGATGTGAAAAGTGCATTCTTGAATGGTTTCCTAAATGAAGAAGTGTATGTATCACAACCTCCTGGATTTGAGGATCATCTCTATCCTAACCATGTTTTCAAATTGAAAAAGGCCTTATATGGTTTGAAACAAGCACCAAGGCAATGGTATGAAAGGCTAAGCAATTTTCTCTTATCAAAAGGTTATGCTAGAGGTGCAATGGACAAAACACTCTTCATTAGAAAACATGATAATGATGTTATACTTGTTCAAGTGTATGTTGATGATATCATCTTTGGTTCAAATAATAACACATTATGTGAAGAGTTTGTTGCAGCTATGTAGGGAGAATTTGAGATGTCCATGATGGGTGAGCTTACCTACTTTCTAGGGTTGCAAGTCAAGCAACTCAAGCATGGAACATTTTTAAATCAATCAAAATATTGTTTTGACTTGTTGAAAAAGTTCAAAATGGAGGATTGCAAGGAAACTGCCACTCCAATTGCAAAAAATTGCCTTATGGATGCAGATGAGGCTGGCCAACCAGTAGATTCAACCAAATATAGAGGGTTGATTGGATCAAGTGGTACTTGCCATTTGCTTGGATCAAGTCTAATCTCATGGAATAGCAAAAAGCAAGCTTGTGTGGCACTTTCCACAACTGAAGTTGAATATATTGCTGCTGGACATGGCTGTGCACAAATCATATGGTTGAAACATCAACTTTTGGACTATGGTGTAAGGCTAAGCAAGGTACCTTTGTATTGTGATAACACTAGTGCAATCAACTTAACCAAGAATCCAATACAACATTCTAAAACCAAGCATATAGAGATTAGGCATCATTTCATTCGTGATCATGTTCAAAAGGGAGATTGTGAAATCAAATCTGGTAAAACTGAAAATCAATTGGCAGATTTGTTTACAAAACCATTAGCTAGAGATAGGTTTAAAAAGCTAAGAACTAAACTCGGCATTTTAGACATCAAGAATGTGGTCTGATGTGTTTGTAACATGTTAATCTTATGTACTCATGCATTGGTTTCATAAAAATCTGCTGCTGTATGCAAGAGTTAAAAATTGTCATAGTCAACCTGTTTATTTTGCATTTCAACGTGTTGATTTCACTTAAATCTACCTTTGTTTGCACAATTCATGATCTGTCAACCTGTTGTTTTTGTATTTCAACATGTTTATTTCACTTAAACTGCCACTGGATGATGAAAAATTGATCTGCTATGATTTTTAATCTGCTGTTTTCATAATTCAATATGTTGATTTCATTAAAACTGAATCTGGAAAAATGAAGTTCAATTTCACGATTTTCAATCGATTGATTTTCAAAATCAGTAAGCTGATTTCACTTAACCAGATTCTATTTTTTAATCTCTGATGCTTTGATGTTGTTTAAATCGACTGTTTCTGTTTTTCAACATGTTGATTTTACTTAAACTGTGCTTTTACTCACGAATTGAATTGTTAAGTTGACCTAGTCAAAGAAAGCATCTTTTTGTCATGTACTATCTGCTCTTAACTGCCCATTTCATCAGCCATGTGTTACTTTTACTGAATTGTTTGACCAAAAGGCATTCTAGTGTACAATTCTAATGTGCATGTAGCTCACATGATCTGAATTGATTGATTCTCTCATAAAAACACATTGAAAACATCATGAATGCACGAGATACTGTTTTGGACTACATTAAATTGATTTGGGTAACATAAAATGAATTAATTAGAAAAATCTGGACCATTTAATCAACTGTTTCTGAAAATCAGTTTGTTGAATTATAAATACTGCACTTGTATTGCTGCATTTGCATCATACATCTCTTAGAAACAGCCTCACCAACAGTCATCATGCCTCGGCGTTCCCAAAGAGCTACCCAATCTGATGATGAGCACTCCACTCCTCCTTTTCCAAGGTCTCCAAATCATGAAAGCCATGGAAGAATTGAAGCATGGTTTGAGGGTCATGAGGACAACATTCAAGTGTTCCTCATTGAGATGAACAAGAAGCAGATTAGCATTCCTAAGGTGTTGAGGTTCTCATGGCTAAGGGCTGAAGGCTTTGAAAGCCTATTTCAACAACTAAAGCATCAAAAGTTGAAGTCTTTCCTTGAACTTTCAGGGAAAATATATCCAGACTTGGTGAAGGTGTTTTTCACCAACTTGGAGTTCAAAAATGATGTCCTATTGTCCAGCATCAAGGGTGTTCAAATGGAGATCAACAAAAGAGCTTGGAAAGATATGGTTGGACTCACACCAATGGGTGTGCAAATGAGAAAAGGTGAAACTAGGGCTGTTCTAGAATTCAACAAGATGCAATACTATGGCCAATGCTTGAGAAATCCTATTGCTGAAATCAAACACTTCCATGTTGGTGGTCTCAAGGTGGATCAAAGGCTACTTGGTATGATTGTCACAAAAATCCTTGTTCCAAATGGTAGCAACCATTCAACATTGAATGAGGGAGATTTGATACTCATGTACTGCATTCAACACAACATTTAAGTGGATTGGATCTATGTGTTTCGTGATCACATGCTCAAGGCCAAGAGGCTCACAGAATTTAGGCTTCCATATGTGGTTTTGGTGTCTAAATTCATTGAATACTTTGGTATTGATGTAGAGGATGAGCTAGAGGAGTCAACTAGACTATTGAACCATACCTCCAACCAAAATCTGCACAAAATGGGCTTTATCAAGGTGGAAATGGATGGATAACTGCTGGAGCTGTTGTTGGTTGTGCACATGACCATGAAGCTGGTCTAAGTGGTGCAAATCAAGAGGAAGAACCTACTGCTAGACCTATGGACTTGATTCCCTACAACCCTCCAGAGGATAGAGGCCCTGTGTACTCACATTTTGAGAGGATGGTGCTGAACCAGATGCATGAGCTCAATGTTCTCAACATGAACATCACAACTATTGCAATGAGAGGTTCAATGCATTGGATGGCCAAATCCATGATATCCATGATATGCTCCATTCATTCCAGACCAGAAATGATCCTCCGGATGACTGAGTGTGGTGGTTGTTTAAGATCATGCATTTCATCCTTGTATTTGTGATTTTTCAGTTTGAGTTCTGTCTGTTTCAGTTGGTTGTTTTTCATTTCAGTCGGCTGATTGTATCAACTTTATGCATCTATTTTCTGTTTTCAGTTTCTATTGGTTGTATTTCCTTCCAATATTAATCGAATGATATGCAATGCATGTTATCTTTATGCATTTGTTCTGTTTGATGAATCCAAAGGAGGAGAAAAATTGGAAAATGGATAATTGATCACATTTAACTAAGCATTAAAATTGGAATCAATAATCAAATCTGAATTTGAACTCATATTATTGATAGGGGAGCATGATCACAACTGAATACTTGCTAGCTTGTGTGTATTGCTGTTGTAAAATGTTTTTCAGGTTCACAAGCTTCAAGCTAAGGTGTTACTTCATCAATTGGTTTCCAACAAATGGAAGAAGCATTTTGCAATGGAAGATAGAAGAAGATAGATGCAATAGAGGTTGGCTTCATCAAATCAGAGGGAGATTGTTGACATGAGAAGCCAAGGTGGTTTGCTTCTTGAAGATTTGATGAAGATTGGATGAAGCTCTTTTGAACTATATTGAAGCCATAAGCATTGGAATGAAGTCTACATTGATGAAGGAAAGGAGATTTGATGATATCCATGGTGATCAAGGCTGGAATGTGTGCTCTCCATGTAGTTACATCATTAAGAAAGTGTACTTGTAGTTTGTAATTCATGTTGTAGACCTTGAAGCATTAATTAGATGTAGTTTGGTCTTTAGTGTGTTTTTAATCTTATGAATGGTTTTTCAACAAGTTAAAAAGTCTCTTTTAATATGTTGAATGGCTTTTTAACAGATTAAAAAGGTTGGCTGCAGCAGTCTTAAACTGCAACAAATTCAATCAGTTGATTTGGTTTTTAATCGACTGATTTCACTTAAGTCAAGTGAAATCAACCGATTGATTTGAAAATCAACCTGTTGAATTTCGTAACAGTTTGACTATAAAAGCTGTGATTTTTGAAAGAGAGGTTTGTTGATCATTTTAGAGCATGATTTGGTTCTAGAAACTTGTAAAAACTCTATCCTTCGTGATCATAGGTGTTGCAGCTGTTGAAGATTGATCTTGGATCAATTCTTGAAGCTTTTGGCTTGGTTTGAAGCTTGGAGAAAATGGTTTGTGGTAGGCAAGGTTGTGCTACCACTAAGGTTTGATCTTTCTCAAGCTTTGTGTGTGTGCCTGGTGGTTTTCCAGGTCTGCAAGAGGGTTCTTGCTATGCTGGTGTGATTCTTGTGTGATTCAAGAGTCTTTTGTGTTGTTTTTGCATATTTTGGAAGTGTAAGGGTGGATACTTTGTAAAACTTTTGAAATAGTGCAAAGTCAAGCTAAGGTTGCCTTGACAAACTGGATGTAGCTCAGGTTTGAGTGAACTAGTATAAAAATTCGTGGTGTCCTCTCTTCTTTAACCTTTCTCTCTTGCATTTTCATTTTAAAGTTTCAAGAACTTGTGCTTTAATAATCTTTTTCATGTTCTTGCATGTTTTCATAGCATCTGAAGCATTGAGCATGTTTGTATAATCATTTGGAACTGATCTTGATCATTCTTGAGCATTGTTTCTGGTTTAAAATTCAAATTCGCATTTCTGCATTTTTCCCAGTATTTCAGTCAACTATTTTTCAGTTTCAATCGATTGAGTATACCAGAACAAAATCTGTTTAGTAAAATCAATCTGTTAAGTCTGTTTTTGATCGATTGAAAGTGTATAGTTTAGTACTGTTTGCATCCTAAATTGATGATCTATTTGATTCAATTAAAGGGTGGCTTTTAGCTTGCAAAGATAGCCTAAATTTTTAACTAGCCAATTCAACCCCCCCTTCTTGGGTTTTCAACCATTTCAAAACTAACACAAGAGTATCACCCTTACCTGCTCACCAAAACTCGGTAAGAGCGTTGCCTACTCTGAGACTCACAACAACAACCCTTGCCTGCTCACCAAAACCTAGCAAGAGTCCACCCCGTACCTGCTCACCAAAACCCGGTAGGAGTGTTGTTTTCCTTGAGCCTCACAAACACAACTCCTCTTTGTTCAATAAAACCCGACAAGAGCCCCACCCTTACCTGTTCACCAAAATCCGGTAAAAGTGTCACTTTTTCCTAAGCCTCACAAGCAACATTCCTTGCCTGCTCAACAAAACCTGGCAAGGACATTGTTACTAAACTTAGACATATACAGTTAAGCATTAGAACTAAACGACAACAAACCAATTACAACCGAAACGCGTCAACCTCACTCCCCAAGGCCTAAAAATCTTTTGAAAACCATTGCTCTGATACCAAATGTAACATCCCGTCAGGATATTACAGATTTTAAATAAAAAGTAAAGAAATATTACGTCAGCTTCATTTATTAAAGCATCATTTCCTAAAAACGCGGGAAATTTAAAACTTTATTAAATCTATTGATAGTCCGAAATTCCATAATTTATAAAACTCAAAATAATATAAAACATCCATAGTGTTTACAATTTATTTCAAAGCCATAAATCATAAAAACTCCTAAGCTATCTCCGCTCCGTCGCCAAGCCTCACCAGATCCACCTGCAACATCATCTGCTCCCGTGTACCGCGTACACGATCATTGCCGAACACAAGCAGATAGGGTGAGCTAACAGAATAAACCATATATTTATATATTCACATATATATAAGACACTCATATACATATATAACACATCATTCACATCAGGGAAAGTTCCTTTCGTTAATGTCATACCACATGGCCACCACCATGTCAATCGTGTTTTACATCTTCTAGTGATTACCCCAACAACTTAGAGATCCATTTATTTTGCTCCTCACTCATCAATCTTTGATCTACTAAACACTTCAAACTTTTATGATCTGTATGAACAATGAAATTCCTGCCTAGCAAATAGTGCCTCCATTTTTGGATCGCCAATACCATAGCCATCAATCCTTTCTCATAAACTGACCTAGTTATAGCTCTGTCTAACAATGTTTGGCTCATGTATGCCACGGGTTGCCATTCTTGCATCAAAACAACCCACAATCTCTCCCAGACGCATCAGTTTCCACCACAAAAGTCTTATTGAAATCAGGAACCGCTAACACATGCACTTGTGTCATAACAGTTTTTAACTTTTCAAAGGCTTATTGAGCTAAATCATCCCAATTGAACTTGTCTTTCTTCAACTGTTGCGTTAAAGGCCATGCTATTTTTCCATACTCCATTAAAAATTTTCTATAATATCCCGTGAGGCCTAAGAATCCTCTCAATCCCTTGACATCTTTCGGGACTGACCATTCTAACATATCCTTTATTTTACCTGGATCAGCCGCAACTCCTTGCCCAGAGATGATGTGTCCCAAGTACTCAATACTTTCCTTTCCAAAGAAGCACTTCTTCTAATTCACTACTAACCCATGCCTTCTCAAAGCAGTCAAAACAATTCTCAGATGTTCACAATGGCCCTTCATATTCTTACTAAATATAAGTATGTCATCAAAGAAAATTGGAGAAAACTTCCTCAAATAAGGCTTTAGTACTTGGTTCATGAGGGCTTGGAATGTGGATGGGGCATTAGTAAGCCCAAAGGGCATGACAAGGAATTCATAGTGGCCGTTGTGAGTTCTAAAAGCTATTTTTAGAACATCTCCTTCTTTCATGCGAATCTGGTGGTACCCAGATTTTAAGTCCAACTTCGAAAACACTTGAGCTCCTCCCAATTCATCTAGAAGTTCATCTATTACTGGTATAAGGAAATTTATTTGGTATTGTCAGCTTGTTTAGGGCTCGATAGTCCACATAAAACCCCATCCCCCATCTTTCTTCCTTACTAGAATCACTGGGCTACTGTAAGGGCTGTTATTAGGCCTTATAATTCTAGCAGTCATCATTTCCTTCACAAACTTCTCAATCTCATTCTTTTGATAGTAGGGATACCTATAGGGTCGTATGTTGGGAGGATCCGCACCTTCCTTAAGAGTAATGGCATGATCACAAGCTTTCTTAGAAGGTAATTCAGTGGGTATACTAAATATATCCTCAAATTCTGCTAAAATAGTTGTTATATCATCATTGAAAGTATCCTTGTCTGGCACTTTTCCTATGGGTGCAAGGTATGCTAACATATATCCTTCCCCTTGTTGAGAGCCTTCATCATTGGCTTCCATGAAGCTTGTGATTTATAGCTTGTCCCCAACACAACACTAAGTTTCGAAAATTAGCTTTCATGTTTCCCAAGCTTATGAGCCACTCCATCTATAACACCAACTTAGTTCCTCCCAATTCCATTAGATAGAATTGTTTCACAGTTGGAATCCCTTGCACCACCAATTCCAATTGTTTACATATTCCTTTATTCACTACTTATCTCATGTTCCTACTTCCACCTCGAACTCTTTTGTATCATTCACTTCTAAATTGAGATGTTGAACTAATGTTCTTAAAATAAAGTGATAATGTTGTTGTTGACGCGTTCAAATTAATACTACTAAACTATAGCAACTTCAGTATTGCTAAGATAGTAGTCAACAAAATAGAAAGGGTAAAGTAACCCAAAGTCATCTCCCAACGAACATGAAATTGATTTTTAACAAGTTAGTTCTTATAAAATCTATACAAAACGGTTAGTCAAATAAAATAATAAAAATATGGGAGGATTAAGATAAAAAGATAAAATAAGATAGAAACAATAGTAAAGAAAATAGATTGATTCCATTGCTTTTTCAAAATAGATTCATCATCGGTTAACTAAAGATTATTGCTCAATTAATTATTGTTGTAGATTTACAAATTAATCAATGTAAAGTCTCAATTAATTTGTTGGCGTTCTCACTTTTAACCAAAGTACAATCTCAATTAAAAGTGAGAACTTTTAGATTATCCACAGTAAATTCAACCAAAGTACAGTCTCAATCAAATTTTACTATGCCTAATCATGTCTATTCTTTTATCTCCTCACCAAACAAAAAACTTAATTAATCAAAGTAAAGTCTCAATTAATTGTAGTTAGAGTAAATACCTTTAACCAAAGTAAAGTCTCAATTATTGGTAAAAACTCATTTAATCATATGAAAGTTTCTAAATAAAATCAAAGTAAAGTCTCAATTTAATTTAAAAACCCTTGGACTCATATGACCAACATGCATATAGATTTAAAATCATTATTTCTTACGTAATTCAAAGATAAAAAATATAGATGAATGAAAACATCAACAATAATAAAAAGAACAAAGAAATTAATTGATCTAACCTCAGAATCCAATTAAGAAATTACAATAGAATCAACCAAATAGTTTAGCCTTCCATGGAATGCAAAATAAAATAAAAATAATAGAAGAAAGGAGAGAGAAAGAAATTAGGCCCCCCTAAGGGTTCCTAAATTCCGAAGTGCCAAGCTTGTCCTTTCTGCTTCTCCCTTGGTCACTTTATATAGGAATTGGATTGGGCTTTTCTGTTGCAAAAATCTCTCAAATATCTTTTAAAATAAAGATAAAGATAAATATTTAAAAATATTTGGAGAGATACAGACTATTTGACAAATATAATTGGTTGATAATATCAATATCTAATATAGACTATTTGACAAATATAATTGGTTGATAATATCAATATCTAATATAATTAAATTAATTAATTAATTAAAGATATATGATAAATTATCACCAATTAGTATTTCTATTAATTTTCCAAATCAACCATTTGCAATCTCCTTAAATTATCTTCTAAATAATCCTATATCTTCAAGAAATATTTGTTTGTTGTGGAACTAAAAAGATTCAAGAAGATCTTGTCATATTTAAAAAGATGTGGTAGTTATTATCTTTTAATATTTTATGATATAATTAAATAAGATAATTATTTAAAAATATCAAATAAAATATCTAAAGATATATTTTCCCAAATTATCTTCTATCATAAAGATAAAGAAAATCGCAAGGTCCAATTTTTCTTTCCTCTCTTCTTGGTTTAGCCAAACTTCCTCACTTTTTCAAGCTTTTCTTGTCGTCTTCATGCAATGCTTGGCTTGGATTTTTGTGCTTTTGATAATTTCTTATTCTTGGATTTATCTTTAAGGTGTTATGAAGCTTTAATCAATTTATTTCCGCACCTCCATGAGCTCAACTTAGTTGCAGCTGCACTAACACACCTCAAAATATCCAAAGAACATTTATGTAACTAAAAAGCTATTTTTAACATGTTTTTGTATCTCATGCTCAATAAACCCAATAATAGGAAATCCCAATTAAATCAATCTTTAAGCACACAAATTCAACTAAATACCCAGAATTAAACATTAAATGAGGACAAAAATACGCACTCATCATAAAGTTAGCAGAAGCTCCACAGTCCACTAGAACCAATACCTCCATTCCTCCAATACTTACCATTACCTTGAAAGACCGATTAGAAGTCAGTCTTTCTTTGCTTTCAATGAAATCTGTAATATCTTAGAAGTAAGATTGCCCCCATTTTCTTCCTCTCCCTCACTCCCCTGTGACTCCTCACCTTCCAAATCCTTCACCATTACGAATTGATAATGTTTAAATTTGCACATATGATATTTGCCCCACGTTTCTCCACATTTAAAACACAATCCCTTTTTACTCCTATCACGTAGCTCTACCTATGATAATCTTCCTCCCCCCCACTATCTTCCTTTTAGTAGAATCATTTTCAGTCACTCTAATGGTTGACCCCACTTTACTTCCTCCCTTCTTCGATCTAGTAAAGCCTTTTGTCTGCCTTGTTTGAGGTCGTTCCCCTCCTTTCTTTTATGTACCCATCAACCCAACTTTACGTAAAACATTATTTTTTTCTTCTAACAATAATGCTTTATCCATTAATTCCTCCAATGACCTAGTGGCATATAACTTCAGTTCAGCTTGTATCTCTTCATTCAACCCATTGAGAAAAATACCCTTAAACATAATTCTTTCCTCTTTTTTCAACAGAGATGATTCCCTCTCGAACCTCTCCCTATACTTCATGACTGAGCTTGTCTGCTTAATACTCAACAATGGGCCAAACGGGTTTTGCACCAACCCTGGTGGAAAGCGTCTAATTAGAGCCCCCTTAAATTCCTCCCAGTTCAACTCTGGACTTTGTTCTTCCCACCACTGGAACTAGCTCAATGCATTATCTCCCAGGGCAATAACCACGACATCCAACTTCTCGTCATCGTGCACCATATTCAATTTGAAATATCTTTTGGCTCTAACTATCCAACCATAAGCATCATCGCCCCTGAAAATGGGAATTTTTAGTTTGCGTCGCCGAAGTTGTATGACGATTCGCCACTCATGCTTCGTGAAGTGGAGCGCGAACCACCTTCAGTTTCGACTTCGCCATCTTTGTCATCGTTCCTCTACCCTCGCCTATGTGTTCGTCTTTTGAAAGATCATCCCCGATGAGACCTGCTACGCGAAATGATTAAATTTCTCAACTCCACTAGTTGTTGTTCCAAGCCTTCCATACGCTTTTCCATTGTGTTTCTCGTAATCACCATGCACTCCCAAAATCGTGCTCTGAATACCACTTGATAGAACCCAATAAAATAGTAAAAGGAATTTGAAAGATAAAATTCAATGTATTATTTCAATATTCTCAAAACATAGAGGTTTAATAACACTCTCGTCCCATCCCAGACCAACCTATCCTCTGGTTTCCCCTTTCAAAAAACCAGCCCTCCCTTCCTTTAGGACCTTATGTCTCCTATATCCCCTGATCCTCTCTCTTTCCCTCCTCATAGCCACGTAGGCAATTCTATTGAACTCAATCAGTGAGTGTGTGTTTGTGGACCCCAAGTAATGGGCTTCCATTTTCTCCTCTTGTACACCTTTTGGGCCTTCCTAATTTGCCCTTCTATTTCAATGTTTGTATCACATACATCATGGCTACGCAAGGGTTATCTTAAACATTTGGAACATTTTTCAATTTGTCCTCACAAGTTGGTTTTCAACTAATGAGTATATTTAATACTCTAAGACAATAAGAGGTTTCCAATGGCTCATACCTCATCACAAGTACATTGTATGGTCTACCTCTCAATTCAGTCAAATATTTCACTTATTTCTTGGTGAGTTTAACATCAACAATAGAAGTATGTGAATAGACACGTGTTTGCAATTGATTCAACTGCCTTATAGAAAGGAGAACCAATTTCTACTAGCAACGTCAAAAAAGGAATGGGGAGTTACAAAGGGTTATTATTCTCAATATCTTTTTATGTTTAAAGATTATTAGGCTCAAGACATTCACTCACACACCGAACATGGTCACTTATAATGGACTTGGACTTATTGATTGTGTTCATTAGTGACAATGAAAAGTAAGTTTTGGAATTTGGAGGATTTTTAAGAACATTTGAGATCTCTTTTCTTTACGATACACTTAGAATAACACTATATTCTCTCAAATCAGTATATATTTCAAGTATTCATATCTGTTACAAACAAATATGCCATAGACATGTTAAAATTTTGGTTCATTATTGTTGAACCTGAAATTGAATGAACATACAATGTAGATCAAACTAAAATCATATAATGGGAAGGGAAGTTGACCATACATACATATAATCAAACAAAAGAAAGGAACTGAAATAATATCAATTGAGAAGGGAATGCGCCATATACACACAGAACCACAACATCACATACAAAGCATAAATCATCGCCATCTAACCTTCACAACTGCTAGGAGACAAAACATCAATGATTAGAGCAAACAAAAATGAGAAAAGAAAAAAAAATCATACAATGGGAATGAACCTGGCTCGTTGACTATTGTGGCACGTGGGTGACCTTCGTCGTCAATGAGCTCGACGTGGGTGCTTGTGTTGTTCTCACTCTTGCGTTCTTCGTCGTGGGTTTCACGTTTCGTCTCCTTGAGGTATTTCTGTCATTCTCATCTTTGTGTGAGTGTGATGTGATAAGGAAAAAACAAGTGGAAATCATTTCTCACAAGCTTCACAGAATCGAAATTAGGGCTTTTCACTCAAGGTTGAGAGAGAAATGGGGAAAATGAGTCGAGCCGTTGAAGAAAAAGGGGGAAAGTTGAATGTGAAAAATTACTGAAGACTTAAATCTATGTATGGTGAATAAGGGGAAGATGAAATAAAATAAAGGAAGAGAAGAATGGATTTCGAGCAAACAATCAAAACCCAAAATTTGGAGGAAACAATAAACCGCGAAGAATGTGAGACAAATATTTTAAAATTTTTAGGATAATTTGAAATTGTGAAACTAAATAATTTAATTAACTACAATATATTAATATAAAATTTACTTCTTTTGAATTTAATTTAATTAGATATTAGTTTTTACTTTTTAAATAAAAAATCACTAGTTTATTATTTGTCATTAGTCAAATAATAAAATTTAAAATCAAAATATTTTAGTGAGAAATAAAAAAAAATAGCAATCATAATATAATAAATACATGTTTATGAAAGAACGTTCTAATAGTAATTATGTTTCATGGTCATTAAATTAGTTTATATTAGACCTAGATGGAGGGCAATGACTTAGATAGAGGAAAATAAAATATTTTAAATTCATCTTAAATTTGTTAACACAAATAAATCAAGTCCCAATATATTTTTTATAAGATTTAGACTCCAAATATTTTTTTCACCTACTTGTCAATTTCTCCTAATTGATGGTGGTGGTGGTGTTGGTGATGTTGGTGATGAAGGTAATGGTGGCAATGATGGTGGTGGTCAATGGCAGAACTTAATTATGATGTAGGGGAGCCACAACTCTCCCAAAAGTTTTTAATTTTATTTTTTATATATGTTTTTAAATATTTTAAAATTATATTTATATATTATTTGTTATTTATAATAAATTTAAAATAGTTTTTCATTATTTAATTTATATATTTTTATTATTTAAAATATAAAAAAAAAATTAATTTGATGAACGTTAAAAGAGATTAGAATTTTATCTTTGTGTTCCTGCAGAAAACAAATAAGATAAGTTAGGCACAAGTATCACCTTACCCATATAGTCTGCCATCTCCTCAGTAGGCCTCTTCCCGGTTGGCATATATCTGCTTGGACCCAAGAGGGGTTACCTGCAGAAGGGACTCCGAAGCTCAAGTCAGTGAAATCTCTCAGAAAGTCAAATCAGGTGATTAGGGAAGTAATGAATGCGTACCTTTAATTCGTGGGGTCCATGCATATTTATAGATCATTAATTATGTCTGGCCATGTCATGGGTTGGGCCCTTGCTTGGGCCGTAGGTGGGCCTGGGCCTTAGCCTAGGCCCTTAGTTTGATTATTGGGGACCGGTGACTTTTATTGGAGCGTTCTATTTCTTGCTAACTCCTTGGTTGTTTTTATAGAGTTGTCGGCCTAAGTCGGTTACCCTTTAACGGCTTAGGCCGCTATTTTTGTTTTCGGCTTGTTTTATCAATGTCGCTTCTTAGTGGTTTAGTCCAGGTACCTTAGCATGTACATGGTGCTTGCTATCATTCGGCTTAGGCCGACTAGGTGCGGTACACCAATCCCCCAGCCTTTGTCGATATAGTTAAGTCGGTAAAGGGTGATAACTGTCCATTGTCTTTCGTCTAGGTCGACTAGGTGCGGTACACCAGTCCCCCATTCTTTAACTGTGATGAACAGTGTTAAGGCTTAAAGACAAGATAAGGTTTGTAGCAGGTAAGGGGGTGTCAACAGTCTAATCAAAAAGGGTTTTGCGTCGTCGTTCCTGATACTCATGACCTTTGGTGTGCTTTGTGTCGATTGGTATGGGTTATGACTTTTGGCGAGAAGAAGTTGTGTTGTTTGGAATTCATGCTTATAAATGCGGATTTCGCAAAGGGTTTGCGTTTGTTAGCTCATTTGTGAGAATTTCGTAATCAGAGACTTGAGTGCGTTAGATCTGTTCGACTAGTTCCTTATTTTTGCGGACATCTTTCAAAAAAGGTATGTCTAGTAGTAGTGATATTATGTCATTGTCTTCTTCTAGTAGTGGGAGTGTGGAGTCCGGAAGGGGTGTAGGTAGGCGTCTTGAGGAGGAGAGTACTAGTTCGGTGGCTGTGGTGGGAAGAATTCTGATGGAGACAATGACCGAGGAGAGGGAAGACCCTCCTGAAGAAATAACAGAGAGTAACTGGCCGGCCAAGGCCGGTTATGACTGGGTAACGGTTGATGTTCGTAACTAGTCGTCCTTGTTCTGGTGGTCCCGTCTGCTGAATTCTTGGTCGAACTGTACCCACGTTATCGCGAAAGGCTTGGACCGTGGTATCGTGTCACTGGAGCGGGTGAGCGCTGTTGAGCGCGTCTTTTATATGTATATGTGTTATTTCTCTCAGTTACATGTGAGGTTGCCGCTAGATGACTTCACCATGGGGGTTCTCCGTCAGCTCAACATGGCGCTTACCCAATTACATTCAAATAATTGGGCCTACTTGCAGGCCTTTCGTGTTTTGTGACAGTCAATGTATCTACGACCTTCTCCTCATGCGTTTCTATATTTTTATGACACGAGACCGTGACAACCGACTACTTGGTTATCCTTGGTGAGCCGACCGAGCATTAGCAGACTGGACGCGTTTTCATAGTCCTTCAAGCATTTCAAGGATGGCTATTTCAAGGTTGTGGTGAAGGAGGAGGGCAAGTCACATTTTCTTAATGCAGATAGGAGTACAAAATTTCCGTTTAGTTGGACGGGTAGCCCTTCTCGATATAAGGATATGGGTACCGACGTGTTGTTGGCAGTGGATAGAGAGGTGGTGGAGGTCCTGATGAAGTTTTCTGATAAACTGCCCACTAAGGGCTTAGTTAGGATTTATAATTCGGCTCACCCGATTATTGATATTGAAGGTATCTTTTTATGACTTAAACTGTCTTGATGTTTCTAAGTTAAACTAACCGGAACTTGGTGTATTTGTGCAGGACACATGGCTCAGGCTGGGAAGAAGAATTTGACGCTTTCTCAAGCATCGAGGAAGGAGAGGGCCGTGAAGGTCAAAATAGCCAGGAACACTAAGGTTCCAAACTTACAAGAGTCGTTGGTTGAGGTGCATATACATGGCGACACCAAGAGGAAGGCCGAGTTACCAGCTAGACCCGATAGATGCAAGGACGTGAAAAAGGTGAGGGCGGCTTTGCTTGGGCAAGGGTCATCGAGTGGGGCTAAAGCACCAGAAGTCGGTCTGATAGAGTTGTCGTTGGCGACCATTAGTAAGGACATTGATATCAACCTGCCGGAGATAGTAATTAATTCTATCGATAGTATGGAGCCGGATCACCTAGTGAGGACGATGGTGGAGTTTGGGAGCAAGGCATTAATTTTGAGTCGCTGGGTTGGTTCGTTGTATCGTCGGGAAGTGAAGGAGGGGAACCGGGAAAAGGTGGAGGAGTTATAGGAAAAGGTTGACAAGTTCGCGGAGGAAAGGGCTGCATGGAAGAAGGAGAGGGAAGGTTGGGAGGAGGAGAAGAAGAGGTTGGGAACCTGGAAGGTTCGCTGTCTGGATTCAGAAAGTAAACTTAATGGAAGGATAGCGGACCTGGAGGCGGATTATGATGAACTTAAGAAAAATATGAAGGCGTAGAAGTGGAGCTGATGACTTGAAAGGGTGTATTATCCAAGAGCACATCAATGGGTTCCAAAAAGGAGTGAGGTAGGAGGCCTTCTTTTGTCAGGATATTGATGCGGCCGATCCTAGATTTGATGTTAACAAGGATGTGGTGGATGGCCAGCTTGTTAATGAGGCCGAGAACAGCCCCGAGGAGGAGGTAGAGAAGGAAGTGACGGGGGAGGACAAGGATGCGGAAGCTGCTGTGGAGGGTGATGACAACAAGGCGGCGTAGGACTTTTATTGTTTTATGATGTTAAACTGTTCATGAATTCTAAGTTTGTAATAATTCGTACACTATTTTACCTTGCTTTTAATATGATGAATGTTTTTTGTATACGATGTTGTCTATTCGATGCCGATAACATTATATGATGTTTGGCGAATGCGATTTTTATTGAGGGTAATCAACCCAGGCCGTTTGCTTGTGGTAAAAGTGGAAATTTAAACGAACTAATATTAAGTTCAGGGTGTCCGACCCAAGTCACTTACTTGTGGTAAGGGTGGAGAACTTAGGCGAATTAATATTTGGGGTGTTCGACCCAGGCCACTTACTTGTGGTAAGGGTGGGGAACTTAAACAAATTAATGTTAGGGGTGTTCGACCTAGGTCGCTTACTTGTGGTAAGGGTGGGGAACTTAAACGAATTAATATTAGGGGTGTTCGATCCAGGTCGCTTACTTGTGGTAAGAGTGGGGAACTTAAACGAATTAATGTTAGGGGTGTTCGACCCAGGCCGCTTACTTGTGGTAAGGGTGGGGAACTTAAACGAATTAATATTAGAGGTGTTCGACCCAGACCGCTTACTTGTGGAAAGGGTGGGGAACTTACACGTGCGCGAGAAGCGAAGTGAGGAATAGTCGTGAAGTTTGGGAACCCTTTGTTTATTCATGAAATCTGGGGTGCCTCGTTAAAACCTCCACGGCCAAAACCCTCCTTAGGGAAAAAGACCAGGTGAGGAAAAAGAGTACGCCCAGGGTTACAAGTTTTTAGTACAAAAAAATGTCTTTAACTAAAGTAAAACTTTAGATGGGATACATTCCATGTGTTAGGTATTTCTTCCCCAGACAACTACTCAAGCCGATATGCCCCTCCCTCGGCATCTTCACGTATTCGGTACAGGCCGTCCCAATTCGCGGAGAACTTGCCATCCTTCTTTCTTCCACTGATGGCCATTTTCCAAACCAAGTCTACTTTCGCGAACGATCTCGGGCATAGGTTCGCGTTATACTTTCCGGCCGCTCTTTGTTTGGCAGCTAAGTTGCGTATTTGAGCTTTTTCTCTTCGCTTGGGCAGGAGGTCCAGGTGGGTGGTCATGTTTTGATGATTTTGGGCTGAGTCATATAGTTCCCGGTGCAAGGATGGTTCGCCAATTTCAACAGGTATCATGGCGTCTGCGCCGTATACTATGCTGAATGGAGACTCGTTTGTTGCTGATTGAGGGGTACACCTGTAGGCCCACAACACTTCTACTAGTTCTTATGGCCATCGGCCTTTGGCGTTGTCCAACCGCTTGCGTAGCTCCACTAGTATGACCTTGTTTGCCGCCTGGGCCTGTCCGTTGGTCTGTGGGTGTTCAACAGAGCTGGTTATGTGTTTGATGCCTAGACCGATGTAGAATTTAGCGAGTTCTTTATCTATAAACTGTTGGCCATTGTCGGTGATGATGGTATGTAGGACACCATATCGGCATATAATATCCTTTCAAATAAATTGCTGGACTTGTTGGGTCATAATGGTGGCTAGTGGTTTGGCCTCTATCCATTTGGTAAAGTAATCGACGACTACTATTAAGAATTTTACTTGGCCTTTACCGGGGGAGAAAGGGCCGAGGATATCCATTCCCCACTTTTTGAAGGGCCACGGGGATAGTATAGAACGAAGTTGTTCTTATTTCAGGTGGATGAGGTTGCCATGTTTCTATCATGGTTTGCATTTTTTGACGAAGTCTTGGCAATCTGCTTCCATAGTCGGCCAGAAGTAACCAGCGCGAAGGATTCTGGTAGTCATGGTGTGTGCGCTGGAATGATAGCTGCATATGCCTTCGTGTAATTCTTTAGTGATGTACTGGGCCTCTTCTGAAGTGACGCATTTGAGAAGTGGTTGGCCGTATCCGCGTTTGTACAGGTCATCACCAATCATCGTATACCTGGCGGCTTTAGTTATCTAAGTTTTGTCAGCATTCGGTGGGGGGTTACCGGTTTAGAGGTACTGGATGTAAGGAGTGGTCCAATTGTCGGCTTGGTGTTGGGTTAGGTTATGGGAAGTATTTGTGATGGAAGAAGCGGACAACGTTTGCTGCAATAGTCATCGGTGGAGGCTTTTTAACTTGGTGTTGACTAGTTTGGATAATATGTCGGCTCTGATGTTTTCGGATCTAGGAATGTGTTGCATGCAAACTTGGTCGAAGGCGGACTGGACGACTATTCAGACCAGATGGTAATATTGTAGAAGGGTGGGGTCTTTGATCTGGAACTCATCATTTAGATGGCCTACAGTAAGCTTGGAATCGGTTTTGCATGTTAACGACTTGACACCGACCTCGCGGGCCAGGGATAAGCCAGCGAGAATGGCTTTGTATTCGGCTTGGTTGTTGGATTTCCTAAAGGCGAAGTGGAGGGATTTTTCGATGAGGATATCGTTGCGGCCTTCTAACACAATGTCGGCACCTAGCCCCTTTGGATTCGAAGAACCATCAACATAAAGCGTTCATTGGTCCTCAGCGGGTGTTTGTTGGAGATCGTTAACAAAGTCCAGGAGTCATTGAGCGTTGATGGGGTCGTGAGGTTCGTAACGGATGTTGAACTCGGACAACTCAATGGCCCAGGATGACATTCGTCCCGCAAGGTCTGGTTTCTGCAGTATCTTCTGTATTGGGTAATCGGTTTTGATGATGATGTTGTGATTTTGGAAGTATGAGCGTAAGCGGCGGGCTGCGTGTACCAAGGATAGGGCCAATTTTTCTACCATCTAGTATCTAGTTTCGGGGTCTTGCAGGGTTCTGCTAACGAAGTAAACAGGGTGTTGGGTGCCGCCTATATCTTGAACCAGGGCGGCGCTGATGGTGTGATTTGTGGTGATGATATAGACCAATAGGGGTTGATGAGTATCCAGTTTGTGGAGGATAGGTGGTGAGGTGAAGGTGACTTTTAGCTTTTGGAAAATTTGTTCACAATCATCATTCCATGTGAACTTGGTGGATTTTTTGAGCAGTTGTATGATGGGTTGAGTTTGTTCGGCTAGTTTGGGAAGGAAAACGGGAAATGGCTATGAGGCGGCCTATGAGGTGTTGTACTTCTTTGATGCTGGTTGGGCTTCGCATCTCAATGATCGCGTTGCACTTTTCAGGGTTACTCTCTATGTCGCGCTGGGTCAGCATGAATCCAAGGAACTTGCCACGGTCGACACCGAAGACGCATTTATCAGGATTGAGGCGGAGGTTGTATTGCCTTAATGTAGAGAAGAGAGCCGATAAGTCCTAAGCGTGCTGGTGATGGCTAGGGGATTTGACAACCATGTCGTCAATGTACACTTCGACACATTTGTCCATTAAGTGGTTGAAGACTTTATCCATCAATTATTGGTAGGTTGCTCCTGTGTTTTTAAGATCGAATGACATGACTTTGTAGAAGTAATTGGCGTCATCTGTGATTAAAGCGGTTTTGTTCATGTCAGATGCGGCCATGGGAATTTGGTTGTATCCGGAGTATGCGTCAAGAAAGCTGAGGACCTTGTTACTGACGGCGCTGTCGACGAGTCGGTCAATATCTGGTAATGGGTAGGCATCTCTAGGACATGCATTGTTAAGATCGATATAACCAACACACATTCGCCATTTGACATTGGCTTTCTTGACCAACACCACGTTAGAGAGCCAGGTGGTATAATGTGCTTCTTCGATAAACCCCGCGCTCAGCAATTTATCAGCCTCAGCCTTGGCCGCTAGGTGTCGCTCCTCGCCAAGTTTGCGTTTTTTCTAGGAGACATACCAGGCCTCCTTATAAATGGATAACTTATGGGATGCCACTTGAGGGTCAACTCTAGGTAAGTCAGCAGCTGACCAAGCGAAGAGGTCCGAGTTGTGGACAATGGTGGGTGTTATGATGTCGCGCTGTTCAAATTCGAGCCTAGTACCGAGTTTGATGGTGCGACCATTAGGGACTCCAGGGGAGTGGTTTCTTCAACAGGTTCAAGGCGGACATCCCGGCCCATTCTGGGGTCTAAATCGTCACCAAACAAAGCGATCTCAGAGCCAGGTGGTCGCTCTATGTGATTAGTTTGCAGGATAGGGAGTTGTGGGCGTAGGCTGGCCCTGTAGCATTCGCGTGCAAGGCGTTGATCGCCATGGATGGTAAGGATGTCGCCCGATGGGGAAGGAAACTTCATGGTCAGATGAGGTGTGGAGACAACAGCGCCGAGGGTGTTGAGTGAAGGGCGGCCTAGGAGGACATTATAGGATGTAGGCGCATCGACGACGAGGAAGCAGATAGGAATGGTCTTAGTTTGGGCTCCGTCACGGACGACGGTATGGAGGTCAATGTAGCCGCGAGTGGAAACTTTTTCCCCAGAAAAGCCATAAATTGGTTTATCGTATGGGGCCATAGCGGTGTCTGAGAGTTGAAGTTTCTGGTATGTTGCCCAGTAAAGGATGTCAACGGAGCTACCTTGGTCGACGAGGACTTTTTTGACTGCATAATTTTCTATTTCAACGGTGATGATCATAGGGTAATCTTGTTGGTGATCGACGCCGTGGGAAGTCATCGTCCATGAAGGTTATGGGAGGCATGCGACGTCTGTGATGCGAATGGGTAATGTGGTTGATTGATTGGATATGGCGGAGGTGTCGCTTTCTGGCGGAAAAGGTAGAGCCTCCACTAGCAAAACCACCGGAGATGGTGTTGATAGTGCCGCGTACGGGAGGGTCGGCAGGGGTAACGTCGGTGTGAGCCGGTTGGGGGTCATGGTTTGTGGATTGGTTTGGCGTTTATCGTGGTGAGAGTCACGGGGGGGGGGGGGGGGGAGGGGTGTTAGTGGTTGGGACGAGGAGGATGATGGGATCGAGAAGAGTGGTCTTCTCTACTGACAAAGCGGCGAAAGTGGCCAGCACGTACCAGTTCTTCGATTTTATCCTCGAGTGCTTTACAGTCCTCTATAGTATGGCCATGATTGCGGTGATAACGACAATATTTAGTCATGTCTGCGTTGGGGGGAGTGGTCGTCTTGCTTGGTGGTGGGATGAGGTCGGCCTGTAAAGCCTCATCAAGGAGGCGAGATTTGGGAAAATTTAGAGGAGCGTATCTGGTGAAGCAGGGTTGTCGGGGTTCTCGTGGTCTCGGTTCAGGACAAGGGGGTTGTGGGGTGGGGTTGGCGGTAGAGGGTGCGTAATCAATGCAAAATTTTTTTATGGGGGGTTTGCATTTCCTCCATACAGACGTAATCGGCGGCACGCAGCTTCAAATCGTGCATAGAGGTAGGTGGGTGGAGGTTGACGTTATTGGCGAAGGGTAGCCTTGCTGAAGCGATCGATGAATGCCCAGAGCGTCTCGCCTTGTTCTTGCCTGACGCCGAGGAGTGATATTGTAGTACTTTGGTGCGGGCGGCTACCAGCGAAGTGAGTAGTAAACATGTGTGAGAAGGTGTCGAAGCTGTCGATAGAGTATGGTGGAAGGGTCGTGAACCATTCGAGGGTAGGGCCTTTGAGGGTCGTAGGAAAGGCTTTGCAAAAGACTGCATCATGGGAAGTGTAAAGGGTAACGTGGGTGATGTAGATTTTGAGATGTTCGTGGGGGTCTGTTTCACTAGTGTAACGCTCCAGTGTGAAGGGTTCCTACTGGGTGGGGAGGGGGGTGTTGGCGATGAAGTTGGTGAAAGGGTGACAACGTCTAGGTAGGTGGGATGGAAGTGGGTGAGGAGGTATGGGATGGTGGACGAGGGTGGGAAAAGTGGAGGTGAAGTTATGAGTAGGGATGTGGGTAGTAGGGAGGTTGTGAGGGTTGTAGGGTGGGATATGAGTAGTATGTAGGGTGGTGGGCATGTTGTAGGGGACATGAGTGGTGGGGAGGGTGGCGGCGGGAGTGGGAGCCACAGTATGTCCCGGGAGGGTGGAGGAAGTGAGTAGGATGGGCTGAGAGGATAAGAGTTTGTTGGCTAGTGGTGAAGGTGTGCGGGGTAGGATTGTACTCGCTTTCCTCTTCAGTAGGCTGGAAAGTCGGGGACCCTGCAGCTTCAGATGTTTCCTTGGCCTTTCCCTTTTGAGTGGGATCGACTTCGATCTTTCACCTTAGGCGAGAATTTTCCTGTCGTAGTGCTTCCATCTCATCAGCGTTGCGCTTCTTCAAGTCAGTCAGCTCCTGTTGCATCTTGGCTTGACCGTCTAGGATGGCGGCTAGATCCGGAGTGATGTTAGCAAGTCCTGAGGGGCCAGCTTCAACTTGCCATTTAACTCCTCCTCTGCTGTAGGTAGAAACCATTTTTGGAGAAAGCGGGTGATAAAGTACTATCTCGTGCCCCACGATGGGCGCCAATTGTTCTTGCAGAAAACAAATAAGATAAGTTAGGCACAAGTATCACCTTACCCATATAGTCCGCCATCTCCTCAGTAGGCCTCTTCCCGGTTGCATATGTCTGCTTGGACCCAAGAGGGGTTACCTGCAGAAGGGACTCTGAAGCTCAAGTCAAGGAAATCTCTCAGAAAGTCAAATCAGGTGATTAGGGAAGTAATGACTGCATACCTTTAATTCGTGGGGTCCATGCATATTTATAGATCATTAATTATGTCTGGCCATGTCATGGGTTGTGCCCTTGCTTGGGCCGTAGATGGGCCTGGGCCTTAGCCTAGGCCCTTAGTTTGATTATTGGGGACCGGTGACTTTTATTGGAGCGCTCTGTTTCTTGCTAAGTCCTTAGTTGTTTTTATAGAGTTGTCGGCCTAAGCCGGTTACCCTTTAACGGCTTAGGTCGCTATTGTTGTTTTCGGCTTGTTTTATCAATGTCGCTTCTTAGTGGTTTAGTTTGGGTACCTTAGCATGTACATGATGCTTGCTATTATTCGGCTTAGGCCGACTAGGTGCGGTACACCAGTCCCCTAGCCTGTGTCGATATAGTTATATCGGTAAAGGGTGATAAGTGTCCGTTGTCTTTCGTCTAGGCCGACTAGGTGCGGTACACTTTGAAACATAATGTTCTTTCTTAGTAAGTCATTAAGAAAGGATGACAATAAAAAAAGTAAAAAAGATAAATCGAGATACGAAGATTGGAGAATAGAATTATTGAAAAACGCATTATCACAATATCTCTCATTAATCAAAATTAGTATCCTATTATAGTTTAAGTCTGTTAGATTGATGATTATCCTATTATGGTGTTCTTCTCAAATTAGTATGAATTATGATTTTGGTATTCTCTTATGAAATTCACTTGAACTCTAATTATATTTTCTCTCTAATTAATATAACCCTAACTTATGAAATATAAGGATTTTTCTGTTTTCCGTTATACTGGGCTGCATTACAAATTTTGCTACATATAATAAATTGGTTAAATAGCCTTAAATTAGAATATCTATTCAATTAAATGAATTAAAAATATTAAAAATTGAAAAGTATGTGAATCACTATGTGAAAATAGTTTAAATAGAAGAAATGAAATTTTTTATTTATTAAAAAAAATAGTTTATATATAAAAAAATGTAATTTGGCACCCTTAAATATTTTGTCTAAGTTTCGCCACTGTGGTGGTGGTAATGGTGGTGGTGATGTTGGTTATATGGTGGTGGTGGAGGTTGTAGTGGTGGTGGTGGATGTGTTGGATGTGGTGTTGATGGTGGTGTTGGTGGTGGTTGTGATGGCGATGATGTTGGTTATGATGGTGATTTTGGTTATGGTGGTGATGGTGGTGGTAGTGGTGGATGTGGTGGATGTGGTGGTGGTGATTTGGTTATGGTGGGGATGTTGGTTATGGTAGTGGTGGAGGTGGGGGTGGTGATATGGTTGTGATGGTGGTGTTGTTGGTGGTTGTGGTGATGTTGGTTATTGTGGTGGTGGAGGTTGTGGTGGTGGTGGAAGTGGTGATGTTGGTGGTGGTTGTGGTGGTGATGGTGGTAATGGTGGTGGTGATGATTTTGGTGGTGGTAGTGGTTTTAATGGTAGTGGTAATGGTTGTGGTTGTAGTGATGTTGGTGGTGGTGGTGGTGGTGGTGATGATTGTGTTGGTGGTGGTGGCGAAGGTGGTGGTGGTGGAGGTGGGAGGAAACAAGCTTATGAGTAGCAACAAATTGTAAAAGTAAATAATTAGTTATTTTGTAATTTATCTTAAATATTAATTTAAAACTTTTATCATGTTAGTTTAATCTAATTAAATAATTTAGGAAAAATTATGTGTATGGTTTAGCGACCAAAAATATTTGGTGGCTAAGTACCATGTTAAATACATTTTATAAAGTAATATTTTTATCGGTTGTTAAATTAGTGGCTCTTTACATATTAAATAATATTTTAGTGACTGAAAATATTTGGTGGCTAATTACAATATAAAATATATTTTACAAAAAATTTATTTCAGTCGCTAAATCGGTGGCTAAAACATTACGTATGAAATAATGTTTAGTGACCGAAAATATTCGGTGGCTAATTACTATATTAAATATATTTTACAAAATAAGATTTATTTCGGTCGTTAAATTTGTGGTTAAAACATAATATTTAGAGACTAAACAATTCTGGTCGATATTTCAATCGTTACTTGAATTAAAATTACTATACATTTATTCAGTCAGTAAATCGGTGATTATTTACGATTATTATGATTTAATGTCTAATTCAGTCACAATTTGAGGCTAAATTATCATGATGGCTAATATCGGTAGCTAAATTGTATTTTTCTAGTAGTGTTAATTAATTACAAACCAATTTAGACACCAATTTCTTTAGTGGGTAAAATATTGGTAGTTAATGTTAAAGACCATTTTAGAGTCTAATTTATAGACTAATTATATTTTTTTATTCATAATAAAGATTATTTTAGATACCAATAATTTTAAATTTATAAACTATTATCTAAATTAGTCACTGTAGAATGATTATTCTTGGTCTTTAAAATTTGTACTTATTTAAAGATTTTCTTCGGGTGAGAATTACATGTGCTAATAAGCGTCGGCAACAAATCTAATTTGCCAAATCTGCTCTATTTTTTATTTATTTTGCTTTATTAAAAATCAATTTAATCAGATCTAGATTTTTTTTTCTGTATTTTATAATTTTTTTCATATCAGATTTATGTTTTAGTTTTATAGGTTGTAAAAAATAAAAAATTCAAATTTTAAATAAGATTATATTCAGATAAAAGAAATAATATGAACCTAATTTCAAAGCACATGCCACTTCATTGATTAAAAATTTCGAGAACTCTAAATTCTCTCCTCTGTTGCTTCTTCGATGTTTCACCCCCAAAATTTCAAGAACCCTAAATTATCTTCACTTCTTTGCTATTCACTCAAAAATTTGAATAGCCAATCAAAGGTAAATCTAATTGTAATCTTAAAACTCTAGTATATGTTTTGCTTTCCATTCATGCTTGGATTTTGTTTCACAGAACGCATAGTGCCACTAATGAGGCGAGAGCACTACGTGTTGGGAAGGTTGTTGTTGTTATAAGGTATGTTTTGTCCCTTCCTTTTTCTATTTCGTTCCCTTTTTCTATTCAGATTGTCTCAAAGAATATAGATTTATTCATATTCACTAGTGCAAATTTGATATTTTACCTCGCCTTATAGGCCTCGGTTATGGCAGAACCGAAGCCTATAAGGAGGCGGTGGCAATTTTGCAATTTCAGCAACCTATATTGCTTCGGTTCTACAAACAACCGGTGCCGTAAGCAGTTTTAGGCCTCGGTTCCTTAAGAACCGAAGCCTATTAGGCAGCCCAGAAACCCTAATTTAAAATTTTCATCAGCGTCGCCCCCATTGGCCTCGGTTGCTTTTCGACCGAGGCAATATTGGGCAGTTTTAGGCCTCGGTTGAAATAGAACCGAAGCCTATAACCCTGCCCAGAAACCCTAATTTAAAATTTTCATCAACGCCGCCCCCTTTGGCCTCGGTTGCTTTTCGACCGAGGCAATATTAGACAGTTTTAGGCCTCGGTTGAAATAGAACCGAAGCCTATAACCCTGCCCAGAAACCCTAATTTAAAATTTTCATCAGCGCCGCCGCCTTTGGCTTTGGGTCCCCTTCGACCGAGGCCATTGAGCCACTTTAGGCCTCGGTTTTTTGAATAACCGAAGCCATAAAACCTGTTAAAATCCCCAAATCGCGAACCCCAATCACTATTCATCTTCTTCCCTAATTCCACCATGACCCGAGGGAGTTTGGTCACACCAACTTGCTTCCCTCCTTTTTTGAGTGTCTCAAACATTTCAGCACCAACGTCTTCCAACAAGAATTTTGGCAACACGGAGCGTCCCACTCTGAAGCTTGATGCTTTCATCCCGAAGAAGCATGTCATCACCATTATCTTCAACCCCATCTCGCTTCCTACTACACAAACAAAAGGGTATAATAGAACCAACACTATGGCCCTCAAGAGCCCTCCGGCTTCAAAGGCCACTAACATGAAATATCGAAATAGAGAAGAGGATTTCAACAGAGCATTTCGCTGCTGCAACTGTTCCAGGTGCTTCCATGGTGAGCGGTGCAGTATTGGCATTCACGGTGGCTCACAAAAGTGCAGGTGTTGCTGGAAGATGAGGCGAGGTGCAACGATAAAATGGTGGTGCAGGTGGTTACGATTTTCGCTGTTGCTGCGGCATCAATGGCTGAACAATGGAGTTCTCATCACTGCTTGGTGGACTGCGCGAAGGATTCGCGATGGGTGCTGCCGGCGAGATGAAGTTCGGTCCTGTGAATTTATTTTTTTTTTAAAACAATATTGAATCTATGGCTTCGGTTTCTCTGCAACCGAGGCAGAAAAGGGATCTATGGCTTCGGGTAATGACCGAGGCCAAAAGGGGTGCCTT
Source organism: Vigna unguiculata (assembly GCF_037176805.1). Classification (NCBI taxonomy): domain Eukaryota; kingdom Viridiplantae; phylum Streptophyta; class Magnoliopsida; order Fabales; family Fabaceae; genus Vigna; species Vigna unguiculata. The sequence continues at coordinate 33,845,348 of NC_140795.1, read as the reverse complement.
TTGGCCTCGCTTTAATATGCCTCGGTTCTTAAACCGAGGCAGAATCTCGAAAATAACCGAGGCCAAAAGGGGGTACTGCACTAGTGATTGTCTCAATGATAGTCATAAATTATGATGCACCATTTTCATGGCATGAGGCACTGAACCAGTAAGTTAGCTGCAAGGAACAAAGATTCTTTGATTTTCTAATATTGAGTCACACAAGAATTAACAGTAAGAGAATCTCATTTAAGAGAGAAAACTAATTTGAAAACTAGTTTACGAGAGAATCTTCTTTCCCCAATATTTTTCTAGGTCTTTGCAACTTTTTCTGACACTCCTTTTTCACCGATATTGGGATTCTTGACCCTTTGAATTAATTATTATTGCAACTCGTTTCTTTTAGTTTAGTTTTGTTGTTGATTATATAGTTTACTGTTGTTTTCAAATGTAGTTTCTAGTCTATTCTCATTTACTTGTTTTCACTGTTAATGTATAGTTTGTTGTTTAATTTAGTTGTTCTCATTATATTTTAATGATTTACTTGTTTTGCTATTACTAATTTTGTTTTGGTGTAATGTTTTTAGTTGTGCTTTCTTATTTTTAACGAATTCCACTAATTTTTACTCATTTTCATTTAACTGCTTTTGTTACTAACATTGTTGACTGTCACTAACTTTTAGCAACATTATACTCTGATATTTTTACACATTTTATTGTTTATAGACAACTTTTTCATTGCAATTTCTTTAGTTTTTGCTGTTTTAAGCTAGTTTACTCTTTTTAATTTGGTGTTTTGAACAACTGTTTTTTATAGCTTTAAGTGTAATAATGACACTTAAAGCATGATTTTATTAATCTGAATTTTATCATTGGAATAGATTATTTAAATTTCTTTAATAATTCGTTCATGTTTCAGAGAAAAAACAAATCAAGTGGATTGATGTCAAGTCTACACAACAAGAAAAACTGATATTACCGATGGATATTATTGACGGTCCAAATTTATCAGTAATGGTCAAAATTCATCACTAAACCAGAATTACCGACGGTCAAAAATCTATCGATAAAATTCTTGTCGATAAAATTTTACCGACATAAATCATGTTCCATCGATAATTATCGACGAAAAAATTTGTCGATAAAATCTGTTAATCATTACTGACGGAAAAATCCATCGGTTAATTCGTCGGTAATTACCTACCGAAAAATCTGTTGGTAATTATATCGGTAATTATCGACTGAAAAATCTGTCAGTAATTATCGAACGAAAAATTCGTTGATAACTATCAAAAAATTCGTCGGTAAAAAAATATAAATTATCAACAGATTTTTATATCGATAAATGAAATTTGTATTTCTGACAGATTTTTCTGTCAGTAATTAAAATATGAATTCATCGGTGAAATCAGTTAGTAATTCAAATTTATCGACTACAACAAATCTGTATGTAAAATTTCATCGGTAATTCCATTATTTTTTGTAGTGTCTTGTTGCTTCATATATAGATGGTTGTGAAGATGTTGCTAATGAGTATGAGTTAATGAGCCATGAAAGAGATTTTGAACTTTGTAATCGAATGGGTGCTGGTGCATTCTATTTGAAGAAATTGTTAAAATTGCCATGAACTCTACAGTGTTTTGGATTTGTTAGTTTTTAATGTTAGTGATATTGTACGAGGATATAATGACTTTATAAAAATTTTCATTACCATATGATTAAATGAATTTATGTGGACATTTATATCATTTTAATTTTTTTTAATGTTAAGAATTTAAATAATATATTATGTTTAATTTTTAATACTATTATATTTAAAATACTTTTATATTTTATTAATTTATATATTATTTAACTTTTTTAAAAAAATATTTATGTATTGGATGAAATAATTATTTTATTTTTAAAATATAAATTTAAAATTAAAATTAAATTTATAAAAAGTTAAGTTTCATTAAAAATGGATTTAGAAATGGATCTAGATTTTTAGTTGATCCAAATATTTGGATCTAGATTTTAGAATATCCAAATTGTTTTTTTCACAAAAAAGTGGATCTGGATTAAAATTTGATCCATATATTTAGATTCAAATTGGATATGGATCAGATATCTAAATATCCGATCTATGCCCACCTCTATGTGCTAACATTGGATAAAAGGAATTGTAATTAAAATTAATAAATGGTTTTCTCATTCAATAATTAAAAGAAAATCTTGATCATCTTTGACAAAAATAATACTCATCACTCAAACAATATCTATCCAAAAATCTAAAAAAAAACATTTCAACCATAAAAATTTAGCTAAAACACATCAAAAATAGGCTTACTAACATTAACTAAGAAATTTGTGACTAACATTGACTAAGGGATAACCTTGACCAACAATAATGAAAAAACAACGACACCAATGTCAACAAAAAATAACTCCTTTCTAATGCTACCCGCAAATTCCTAACTTATATCATTTGAAAAATAATTTCACTACATGCTATGAAAGAACCTAGTTAACATCGACCGAAAACTAACCTTGTTAATGATAGCCAAGGAAGCTCCCACTTATATCAACCAAGAAATAACATAGACCTATATTAGAAAAATAACTCTAGTTGATGTTGGCAAAATGAGTTATGGTTGACGTCAACGAAAAGTAAGCTTAGTTAACATTTTTCAAAATAAATTGTGTTTAACCCCAATTATGAAGTATTCTTAATGTTGAGAAAGAAAATCCTAACTAACCTTAGTTGAGAAGTAGTAATAGCTTGACAAAAATATAATTTAAACCACATCAAGTATGAAATAACCATGTCTTCAACTTAAAAGGAATTCATATCACCTTTAATTAGAAAAAACATAGGGAGTTGACAATCTCTCTCGAATCAAATCAATAATGACCTATCTAAGTCAAACTAAGAAGAAAGTACAAAGAAAAAAGATCTAAAGTAAGATAGAAACGAGAGAATGCGAATAATTTCAAATTCTTAACTACATTTTAAGAAAATTTTGAAATTATCTAATTTAAAGTAATCAAATTACTATTCTAAAATTTCAATTTTTAAAAGTTTTTCATTTAAATACTATATTATTTTTATTAGATATTTCTTTAATTTTTTCTTTAATACCTATTTTTAGAGAACTGTACATTTCAATTATTCTACCCTTATTAGAAACTATTTCAAACCAGGCTTTCTAACATAATATGGGTCTGAGAACTCTGCCACTTCATTAGAGTCGTATGATGAGTTGTTGTTGTTGTAAGCATCTACCATTACACCTACGTGAGCTTCTTCAATTTCAGAGTCAGATGAGTACATGTCTTCCATTGTAGCCATGACATTTTTGTTTGCTTTTTTTCATTTCTTTCTCTTTTTCTCTTTAGTTCAAGACATTATATTTTGTAATGTGTAGGTTTTTTACATTCGTAGAAAATAAATATAAACCCTCTCTAGGTTACACAAATATAAACCTCTCCAGGTACACGAGTACAAACCACTCTAGGTTATACCGAGTATCAACCTCCCCAAGCATCTTTCTTAATCTCTCGTGAAATAAAGAAATCTCAATAACAATGGATAATCGAAAAACACTCTCATAGTAGGAGTGTACAATACAACTCACAAGTTACAACAGTGAAGGATATACAATTTGTAAGCTCTCAACCCAATATAGTAATCACTAATGATATGACAATTTCTCAACATTTTGATCTTTTGCAAATAGCTTCATTGTTCTTTCATAATTTTTCTCGTAAGGCTTTGCATGCTTTATATAGTTGTTGCAATTGATAGTCATTGAGAATTCAAGACATTTGTTCATTGCAATCTTCTTCATATGTTATGACTTAATAAGTTCTTTAATTTTATTTTTAGCTTGAACCTTTAATGTCATTCTTCATTAATTCAATTCTAAATCAACTTATGCTCTACAAGATATCTTTTTTACTTTTATTATTGAGCTCAAGCTTGATTTGAATTTTGCGCTTTCTTCAACGTTCACAATTCTTGTTAAGGAAACTTTGTGCAACTTGATTTTGCATTTGAATCATTAGAGCAATAATACTATTCAATAAATCAAAACATTCACTGATCAGTCATATAACATATTTCCTTAGTGCTCATATTGCTTGACTGTTTGATTTTAAAAACTTGCTATTAACACCAAATAATTAATTCTTTGTTTCTACACATAGATCAATATATAAATTTGCATGATTAGTCAAAGATAATAAGACTATTAAAGCACTTTACAATTATTTTAACTGTTAAGGTCGTCTAACACCTTTGTCTTTTAATAGCTTAAGTTGTCTTGGGTCGTCTAACCCTTTGAGTCGTCTAACACCTTTGTTGACTAACACTTTGTATTTTTTAATGACTTATATTGTCTAGAGACTTCGGTCATCTAATGCTTTAAACCTAGTGAACACAAGATTTATATTTCTCCAACATACTGACTCATCTACTATTTAGACTCCTCTAATTCTAAGACTTTGTGTTCACATACACTAGACTTCCAACTTACATCAACATGCAATTCATTTGAAGATTAACAATTGAGAAAACACATTTGTAAGTACTGACCACATATATTGTCATTCAAACTACGTTGATCAAATATTCAACCTCACTATATTTGTTAAACATTCTCTTTTAGTCGTCTAACACATCTTCACTTCTAACTAGAGACTTAATTGTTTGGTAGAGTGATTGTCACTTTATCATCAAAACCTCATTGGTTACTAGGGTTGGCTTATTTCAACAATCTCCCCCTTTTTGATAATGACAAAACCAAACATTATATATTAGAGCAAATAATTAATCAATCCTATTATCATATCAAAATAGAATAGACCAAATTATGTCAAATTATCAATGGAGAAATTTATATCAAAGGTAAACAAAATCTCAATTATTTGAGTATAAACAAGAGATCATTATATTAGAGCAAATAAACACGAGATCATCACACAACAAAATATTAAAACCAATCAAATCATTATTCAAATTAAATGCAAAATGTGCCAAATAAATTGTTCTAATGAAATAAACCAAAGTTGACAGAAAATAAAGAAACCTTTTAAGATTTCAAAATTTAAAAAACCAAAACCACTAAAACTTAAAACTTAAAAAACAAGGACTGAAAAAATGTCATTTTATTCTTCTATTCATTTATTCCTTTGCTTCTCCCTTTTTTGTCAACATAAAAAGGAGATTGAAGGTGAAAGGTGTCATTATTGCTATAGGGAAGGCTTGGGTGAAGAAATGGGTATAATGGTAAAGGATAACAAACCTCACGAAACATTATTTTTTCATTATTGTTGACATGTGATAGGTTGCATGTTTAACTTGTTGATGAGTCATTATTTTCTCTTATTCTGTTGCCTTTTTGTGTTCGCCTTTATGGATGTTTAGTGCTTAATTGTCTATCTTTAGTGCATTTTCGTCCAGTGGGAGTAAATTGGATAAGATAATTAATTTTGTAACCTAGGATTGGTGGATTTTCATTAGAATCAAGGAATAAATACGTTTTGAAATCTGTTTAATTAAATTTTGCAATTACATTTTGTTAATTTTGTGTTTGAATTTGAATCTACCAAACCAACCCCCCACCCCCTTGTGTTGAATTGTATCTGGAAAGCTTGGGTTGAAAACAATGATCACTGGGAGACGACCTTGGGTTAACTCTTGACTACTACATTTATATGTTTTATTTGGTTGGATACGACGTCGATCACTTGTTCATGTTGTCTAGCTTCATATGAGTTGAGCACTAGAATAAGATTTTTTTCTTTCCTGATTTATGGTCATATCAAGCATTTTTTTCATGATAGATATCATTCTGGCAATTATTGGTGTGTCTGCCTTAGGTACTGATGAGTGCGTATTTTTACCCTCATTTAATGTTTAATTATGGGTATTTAATTGAATTAGTGTGCTTAAATATTGATTTAATTGGGATTTCCTATAATTGGGTTTATTGAGCATGAGATACAAAAACATGTTAAAAATAGCTTTTTAGTTGCATAAATGTTCTTTGGATATTTTGAGGTGTGTTAGTGCAGCTGCAGCTAAGTTGAGCTCATGAAGGTGTGGAAATAAATTGATTAAAGCTTCATGACAACTTAATCCAAGAATAAGAAATTATCAAAAGCACAAAATTTCAAGCCAAGCATTGCATGAAGACGGCAAGAAAAACTTGAAAAAGTGAGGAAGTTTGGCTAAACCGAGAAGAGAGGAACAAAAAAATTGGACCCTGCGGTTTTCTTTATCTTTATGATAGAAGATAATTTGGGAAAAATATATCTTTAGATATTTTATTTGATATTTTTAAATAATTATCTTATTTAATTATATCATAAAATATTAAAAGATATTAACTACCAATCTTTTTAAATATGACAAGATCTTCTGGAATATTTTTAGATCCATAACAAACAAATATATCTTGAAGATATTGGATTATTTAGAAGATAATTTGAGGAGATTGCAAAGGGTTGATTTGGAATATTAATACAAATATTAATTGGTGATAATTTATCATATATCTTTAAGTAATTAATTAATTTAATTATATTAGATATTGATATTATCAACCAATTATATTTGTCAAATAGTCTATATCTCTCCAAGTATTTTTAAATATTTATATTTATCTTTATTTCAAAAGATATTTGAGAGATTTTAGCAACAGAAAAGCTCAGCCCAATTCCTATATAAAGAGACCAAGGGAGAAGTAGAAAACAAGCTCGGCACGTCGGAATTTAGGAACCCTTAGGGGGACCTAATTTCTTTCTTCTCTCCATTCTTCTATTTTTATTTTGTATTCCATGGATTGCTAAACTTCTTGGGTTGATTCCATTGTAATTTCATTATGGATTTTGAGGTTAGAATGAAATAATTTCTTTGTTCTTTTTTATTATTGTTGAGGTTTTAATTCATCTATGTCTTTTATCTTTGAATCACATAAAAAGTAATGATTTTAAATCTATATGCATGTTGATCATATGAGTTCAAGGGTTTTTAAATTTAATTGAAACTTTACTTTGATTTTATTTAAAAACTTTCATGTGATTGAATGAGTTTTTACCAATAATTGAGACTTTACTTTGATTAAAGGTATTTACTCTAACTAAAATTAATTGAGACTTTACTTTGATTAATTAAGCTTTTTATTTGATGAGGAGATAAAAGACTAGACATGATTAGGCATAGTAAATTTGATTGAGACTGTACTTTGGTTGAATTTACTATGCATAATCTAAAAGTTCTCACTTTTAATTGAGACTATACTTTGGTTAAAAGTGAGAACGCCAACAAATTAATTGAGACTTTACATTGATTAATTTGTAAATCTATAATAATAATTAATCGAGCAATAATCTTTAGATAACCGATGATGAATCTATTTTGAAAAAATAATGGAATCAATCTATTTTCTTTACTATTGTTTATATCTTATTTTATCTTTTTATCTTTATCCCTCCTATTTTTATAATTTTATTTGACTAACACTTGTATAGTTTTATAAGAACTAATTTGTTAAAAATCAATTCCGTGTTCGTTAGGAGACGACTTTGGGTTACTTTACCTTTACTATTTTGTTGACTACTTTCTTAACAATACTGAAGTTGTTATAGATAAGTAGTATTAATTTGATCGTGTCAACGACAGCGTTATCAAACAAACCCCCCACCCCCCTTGTGTTGAATTGTATCTGGAAAGCTTGGGTTGAAAACAATGATCACTGCTAGACGACCTTGGGTTAACTCTTGACTACTACATTTATATGTTTTATTTGGTTGGATACGACGTCGATCACTTGTTCATGTTGTCTAGCTTCATATGAGTTGAGCACTAGAATAAGATTTTTTTCTTTCCTGATTTATGGTCATATCAAGCATTTTTTTCATGATAGATATCATTCTGGCAATTATTGGTGTGTCTGCCTTAGGTACATTTTGTATGACTAGTTTGTTGAGAAACTCCAGTGAATACAAAATCTATTTTAGTGGGGACTTGGGTTTGTCGATCAATGACACGAAGGATGGAGAGGTATCTTCACTTGAAGATGAAGTAGGTGGTGGCTTTCCACGTGTAAGACACTTTTGAGGTACATTACGTTTGACATAAGGACAATATTAGAAAATTTCCTCTTGTGAGAGGGGAAAACATTTTTATTAGATCTCAATTTTGCAAGATGATTCTAGGTTAAAAGGAAACGAGATGAGGGTTGTGGTTGTGGATGGACCAATGATAGGAACATATAGGTGTTGGTCAGATTTGGAAAAGATGTAGCATAGACATTTTAAGAAAAAATTTATAATTTGCAGCACTTAGTTTTCAAATCTTTGAAAAATGGGAAATAAGTGAAACTTTTGAAAATAAAATCATAATATTTTTAAAAGAAATAGATTTTCATAATCAAAAATATTTTCACAATTGATTTTCAAAATGAGGAAATATGGTATAAGAATTTTTTAAAAACGAAGCGGTAATTCTGAATTGAATAACTATTCAGTATCAATCATAATCTAATATGCATTTTATCTTAGTGTAGTGCGTGAAGTTATGAGAATGCCAATAAAAATCATTCAACCAATAAATGTGCATGTGAGCATATGCAACTTATATTTATCTAATACCTAAATTAATATTATGCATTTATATGCATCTATCAGACCAAATGCATCTGATATGCTAATATGTGTCTAACATGCTAAATGCGTCTAATTCACTAAGATGTGTCTAATAGACTAAGATGTTACTAATGCTCACTACATTGTATTAGTCAATCATTCATAAGAGTCATGCCTAGAAGGGTTTCAGATGATGAAATTGTTCTTCAATAAAAGGTTTTGTAAATATATCTACTAAATGATCATATGTTGAGACAAACTTTAAGTCAATAATCCCCTTTTGTACATAATCCCTAATGAAATGATGTTTAATTTGAATGTGTTTTGCTTAAGAATGCAAGACAAAATTCTTAGCTAAATTTGTAGCCACTAGTGCTTTTTCTTTCTACATTGCTTCTTGCATAGTCAGCATCATAGTATCCTTAAAATGTATGATTTTCTTGCTTTTTGTAGCAGAGACCAAGATTAGTACTACTTTTAAAATACCTAATCATTCCTTTGACAACACTTAAATGTACATCTCTTGGGTCTGACTGAAAATGACCACATAGACAAACCTTAAACATGATGTAAAGCCTAGATGTAGTGAGATATAACAATGCACCAATCATCCGCTTGTATGTAGTGTGATCTATTGATTTAGAATCCTTTTCTAATCCTAAGGATGTATTAGGATGCGTTGGAGTTTTCATCTCCTTTGCATCTTCCAAGTTAAACTTCTCAGGGAGTTTTGTACCATACTTGGTTTGATGAATGTATATATAATCCTTAGCTTGTTTTAATTACAAACCAAGGATAAAATATAACTCCCCGATCATACTCATCTTGAACTCACTTTTCATAAGCTTTGAGAACTCCTCACATATATTACCTTATTATACCCATCCCTAGTCCTTATGATCACCTATGTGCTTTCATAGCTTGGTTTCATTCCAACTATCATGCTTACAATTGTTTGGGCTTAATTTTACACACAATGTAAAGACATCAAAGGAAGGAATAATAGGAACATTAATAAAACAAACAGACGTTTTCTAAGGCAAAGAAAGTGAAACGAAAAGAGGAAATGAACGAACCCTAGGACTTGCGATAAGTAGTTAAGGACATTCAAATTCATAAGAAATAGAGCCAAACTAAACCCAAAAAACTACATTTATAATCCAACCTCATAAAAAATCAAAACCAAAACAAAATCGGAAACAATAAACCATCCTAGCAATCAATTAATGCAACCAAAAACAAATTCGAAACAAAACAAGTAAAAATATTACCTAAAAAAAGCTCAAACCTCCAAAATTGTGAAAAGCGTTTGAGATCCAAAAAGACCAGTGTCACGGTCGCACCTATTGCTACTACGAAAATGGTTTGCAAAATTAGGTTTCGAATACAAAAATAGCATTCTTAAAGAATCGGAGAAAGTACAGTGATGGATTACGACTTACGAATTCAAAAAATTGACCTAGGATTACACATTATACCTAGGAATGATGGATTGCGTAGCGATGCCCTTGATTATGGCACGTGAACCAAGGCAAGGTGAGTGGCGGAAGACATAGTCATCGACGGAAAGCACAATGAGTTGAGCTTGTTGCATGAAAAAATCAAACTGACTTTAATCGTGAGTGAGCTAAGACTTAGACTAATTTTTACAATTCTAGGTTAAAGTCAACTTTTAAAATCTTCATTTAAATTTCATTTCCCACCGCAAATATCCATTCTACCTATGAAAACTAGAAATGGCAAATAAACCCGTGCCCGTGGGTATCACCCGAACCCGTCCCCGTTTTGACGGGGAATCCCCGCTTTGACTGGGTATGGGTATGGGTATGGGTAATACCCGAAATTTTCAACTGGGGATGGGGATGGGGATGGGGATATATATATACCCGCCCAAATACCCGTCCCCGCTTAAATTACTAAACTATTTATAATTTATTAAATAATCTAAAAAATATATATAAATAAATAATATATTTACACATAAAATATAATATAATATAATATAGTATATATACATATAAATAAAATATACTTTTATATATATATATATATATATATATATATATATATATATATATATTTACACATATACATGTAATATAATATAATATAATATAATATAATATACATATAATATATATACATAATAATATAATATAATATATATAATATATACGTATAAAACAAATTAATCATTTAACTAGTGAGATCTTTTATAAACAAATTTATAACATTACAAATTTATAAAAATTTAAAAGAAATATATATATATATATATATATATATATATATATATATATAAAAGCATAAAATATCTACGCATATACATATAATATATATACATAATAATATAATATATATTATTATATTTATATTATTATATAATATAATATAATATATACTTAAAATAAATATATATCTATAAAAATATATATATATATATATATATATATATAAACATAAGATATCCACACATATAATATATATACATAGTAATAATAATATAATATATAATATAATATAATATATATAAATAATTATATATATATATATATATATATAAACATAAGATATCCACACATATAATATATATATATATATACATAGTAATATAATATATAATATAATATAATATAATATAATATATATATATATATAACATATTTCTCATTCTTTTTGTTTTTTGTTATACACTTTGTTTACTCTCTCAATTGTCTGGTTTGTTTTTCAAGATTTAATTTTGAAGGTAATTTTTCTTCTTCTTATTACATAATTTTTACTCTCTGTACATGGTTATGTTCAAATAGGTGTTCCTCAATTTCATTCTATGAAATAATTTTTAGGTTACACATTTGATTATCTTTATTTATTTATTTATTTTCATGAAAATGTTTGACTCTTATTTTGTAGCTCTTCTTTTTGTTACTTTGGTTATACACTTTTTTACTCTCTTTTAATTGTTTGGCTTGTTCTTTAAGGTTTAAGCAGATCTTCAAGGTACTTTTCCTTTTATCATAATCTTAATTATACATTTTTTTTTTCGTTATGTTATGTTCAAATGGATATTCTCAAATTTGGGTCACACATTTAATTATCTTTACTCCTTTATGATAATTTTATTTATTATTTATTTTTTGTTTCATGATAATGTTTAATTCTCAATTTTAAGTGCTCAATTGCATAAATCCTTAATTTAATTCAAGATCAAAAGATGAAGAATCTATGTTTAAATTTGAATTATTATTAATTTAATTTTGTTATTTGTGCTATTTCGTTTAAGTGGTATAATATAAATTTTTAATAGTATAAAAAATATTTGAAATATTTTTAAACTTGATTATTGGTTTTCCTTTTATATTTTGTTAAAAAAGAAATTAACCTTTTTACTTTGTTTGATTTTTTTTTGTTACGTATGTTAGTTTCTAGAGAAAATGAGCACAGGAGATCAAGATTTGCAGGTACCAAGTCCACCACAGTGTTCACAACAACCAACTCCCTTTCAAAGTTCCAATAATGACAGTCAATCTCCATTGAATCCATCTACTCAAATTTATTAATATTTTTTGTTAGTATTTTTTGTGAATTCTCATCTAATATTCTACATTTGGTGTTTGTAGGTGTTAAAAAATTAAAAGGAAAAGATGTTCTCATGAGTGAAAATGAATCTGATGAAGAAGGTACATTATATTCTAGTAATTAAAATTTTCAATTTCAATTATTATATCATATCTAATTTTTCATTTTTTTTCTATGTGTAGGTGGATCGAATGCAAATGAAACCACTGATCATTTGTAAAATTAATAAATATTTTGGTTATTATAAAATTTTAGTAATGTGTAATTTTTTAGCTTTTATATAATTATTTGAATTTTATTTAGTTGTTATTTGATACTTTAATTTGAGATTTATACTATTATAATATTTTTCTTAATATTTGACATCATGAAAATCAAAAAGAGTATGTTATTTTAATATTGAATATTTTGATAGTATCATGATTCCGTTGGTGTGATTTTTAAATTTTTTTTATAAAAAATATTTAATTGATATATGGAACAATAAAAAAATGGGTATGGGTATGGGTATAAGAAAATACCCGTTACCCGGTGGGGATGGGGATGGGTCAAAAGTTGTATACCCGTTGGGTTTGGGGATGGGAATGGGGATGAATTTTTATTATGGGGATAGGGATGGGATCATGATACCCGTACCCGCCCCGCCCCGTTGCCATCCCTAATGAAAACATATCTATAGGAAATGGCGAGTGTGAAATACCTTATTTACCCACAAATGAAAATTTGTTGAAAATGATGCATGGGAAATAACTTGCTTACCCATGAAGAAATATCCATGGGAAATACACTTTTTACCCACGAAAAAAAAATTGGGAAATAATGCATGGATAATAAAACTTTTTCTTATAGTGATTCATTTGCAACACCAAAAATGGTGTCATTTACATATATTTACACAAGTATAATCTTTCCTAAAAAATGTGGTGTCTATGTGACCTCTCGTAAATCCATTCTTAGTTAGGAAAAAACGCAATCTCTCATACCAAGCTTTAGAAGTTTGTTTTGGACAATGTAAAGCTTTATTAAGCTTATAAACATGATATGGATGTTTTGAATCCTCAAAACAAGGGGGTTGTTCTACATATACCTCTTCCTTGACGAATCCATTTAAGAATGCACTATTTACATCCATTTGGTTTAATTTTATATTACTATATGCAACAAATGAAAGTAATATGCGAATAACTTCTAGTCTAGCAATAAGAACATAGTATTGTTAATACCTTCCTATTGAGAACAAGTTTTAGCTACCAGTCTAGCTTTGTTTCTCAAACCTTTACCTTGCTCATCAAGCTGTTCTATATATACCCATTTTTCTTTATTGCTACTTTTGTTTTGGGGGAGGACTCACCAGTGTCCAGACATCATTCTTTCCAAATTGATCTAGCTTCTCCCTCATTGGTTGTATTTACCTTTCATCTTTTAAGGCTTCATCTACATTTCTTGGCTCAATCCAATATATCATTACTTCATGGTCTTTAAGCTTTGCTCTTGTTATGACTCCTTTATGGGGATCACCTAACATCCTTGGTTGGATGATATTTCTTTATATTTGAAGAGGGTTTTTTTTTTCTTCAGTAGGAGCGTCTGGTGCTTCTGATGAGTCATTTTCTGCATTATCATCCTCCTTGTCTAGTGAGGGTTCATCTACTAGGGAAGCATCTAATGCAGGATTATCTTTATATGAGTATGTCACCTTTTTCTTTTTAACCTGCATGTCTAAACCATAACAGTCTTCTAGGTCTGATAATTTCTTATCAGGCTTATAATCGTTAAATATAAAATGTATGGCTTATTCTATAATAGACGTAGAATCAAACTTTACTAAATTATCTTTTGTATTCAATATAAAGCATTGTATACTAAAAGGATGAAAATATGACATATTGAGTTTTCTATTTTTCCATAATTCATAATAAGTCTTTTGACTAAAGGTCTTATATAAACTCTACTTTGTATTTTTCCTTTTAAAATTCTCCAACATGATCATTCCTTACATAAACAATAGTTAGAGCTTTTTCATTTTGAACTTGTTTTATAAATTTACCAAAGACTTTATAAGATTCATCCTTGAGTCTTAAGAACTTAACCCATGTCCATCTAGTGTAATCATCTACAATTACAAGGCCATACATTTTATCGCTTAGAGATTCGGTTCTTATTGGAGCAAATAGATATATATGAATCAACTCAAGAGGTCTTTGTGTTGAACACCATTTATACTTTTGAAAGAGATTTTAACTTGTTTGCCTTTGACACATGATTCACGCAGTAGATTATCCTTGAATGAAAAATCTAGCAATCCTCTTTAAAGACCTTGTTTATTCAACTTTCAGAGCAATCTCAACCTTATATGACCACACTTCTTGTGCTATAGTTAGTGATCTTCCTATGTGGTCATGAGACGAGACACCTTTTGAGCTATCAAATCATTATATCAATCTTATACAAATTTCCTTGCCTCTTTGAAATGAAAAGATGTGTGTCACCATATTTATTTATGATACATTTATTTTTATCAAAGACTACTTCACAACCATTGTGACATAATTGACTTATGCTGAATAGATTGTGATTCAACCCATCAACTAATAAAACATTACTAATGTACAACGAAGGTTTAAGGCTTACCCGACCAATTCCTATGATTGTACAATGTTGATCTCTTCCAAATATGACCTTTCCTCCTTTCTTCAATTGTAGGTCTAGGAATATATATATATATATATATACCTTTCTCTTGTCATATGTCGCGAGCATCAACAATCCAGGTACCATGATAAAGGGTTAGCTCTTCTATAGGTCCTTGGGGGTTAGCTCTTGTATAAAATACTCTACCTTTATCAAAACTAGTCCTAGTTTATGCATTATTTTCATATCCAAATTTGGTTTTTTCATTTGCCTTCCTAGAGCTTTTAAGAAGCATATTAAAGGATTTTTCATTTGACCTAGTTTGTGCTAGAAGTTTCCTTATTATAACATTTTCTACTTCAACCCTTTTCTATTTTAGTATTATTTTTTCTACTAGTTGTTTGCTTATATTCTCTTGGGTTAGAACTAATTCCTTTTTAAGTTCCTTTTTTGCGATATCCTGTTCTTCTAGCCTATTTTCTAGTTCTAACTTTTCTGTGCTTAATATGTCATTTACAACTTTTAATTTCTCATTCATTTCATTTGTTGTGCATAATCTATTTTTCTAGCGTTTTCTACTTTTCTTAGTGTTTTTCTTTAATGTTTTGTACTTTTAATGTTTTCTCTAATAATTTTTTGTACATTATTAGAGACATATTCATAATATGCTTGTATAATAGAGTCAAGTTCAAACAAATCTACATTTTCTTCATCAAATTCGTTTAATGTATCATTGTGTGCCATGAATCCAATGTGTGTTTCCTCATCCTCTAAATAAGAAGAATCCATGTCTTCTTTGATGGCCATGAGATTTTTGTTCTACTTTTTATCTTTAGCACATTCTTATCTGTAGTGTCCTAGTTTCTTGCATTCATAGTACATAACTTTCTCTTTGTCCTTGGCTTTGAATCACATGCTTTTGTCATATCCAAGATTCTTTAGGTTTCACTTGAATTTTCTTGTTAGAAGATTTAATTCATTATCTCCTTCAGAATCTAACTCATCTGATTCTTCATCATATGTCTCCACAAGTCTGGAAGATATGTTCCTTTTACCTTTCTACTTAGTTTTGAAAGTAATGTTTGTAACATCCCATCCAGATATTACGGATTTTAAATAATAAAATAAAACATAATAATAATACCTCATTTAATTTAGTTCATTTCCCAAAAAAAAAACGAAAAATTTAAAACATTTATTTCATCATAAAAATACCTCAAATCCATAATTTATAAAAACTCGAAATACAAAAGTTAATTCCAATAATCCAAATGATTACAAAATTCTTAAAATTCATAAAATCATAAAACTCCAAGGAATAATTTCCCCACTCTCCGGCTCTATGCCTCACCAGATCTACCTACAACATCATCTACCCACGTCTAATGCAATACACGATCATCACCAAATACAAGCAGATAGGGTGAGCTAACAGTATTTAAAACACATATAATATTCACATATATTAACACAATTACATCAAAGGAACATTATCCTTTGATTCTACATCGCATGGCCACCACCATGTCATCCATGATCTACGTCTCTAGATGAATACCTCAAGATATCTTGTTGCCTCACCTACAAGCCACAACTTGTAGAACACGTGCGGGAAACTAGCTACAGACCATAATATGTAACACTAGGTGGAGTTCTCAATACGAACATAGTTCGTAATGTCCCAAGACTATCAAACTCGTCAGCCACATACTAAGGTGGGCAATATATCTGGACCCATCCGTACGAGCCACAACTCGCACACTCACACTGGCAACACTCGCCAACCCGAGCCATAACTCAAGAGTTCCTTGTGTTCATCCTCCATCTCGAACCATAACTCAAGAGATGTCTCTAAGCCACAACTCAAGGAATGCCACGTGCTTAACCTCTATCCCGAGCCACAACTCAATGGATACGTTCTGAGCCACAACTCAAGGAACACCAGCAAGCCGACCTTCGAGGTATCACCAAAGCTTTGTAGATCACGCATGTCCACAACAATCAAAACACAATTTCTGACTCTGCAATATCACATGGTGCTGCTCTTGAGCCACTAGGCAAAATTTGCTTCCAGGCCGCCTGGCGGGGACACGTGCCGCCAGGTGCCAAACGCCTCTGATGCCTTTCTCTATAGGTCTCGCTTGGCGGGACAACCCTCACCGCCAGGTGCCACTCGCTTCCAAGCCCACTATGATCGTAGTTATCGCCTGGTGAGTTACCTACTACCGTCAGGCGCTACATCAATACACGTGCATTACTAGTTTCGGCACAACAACATTGTTGGTATCCTCAATTCAGACATCACACATACAGTAACTTTTACTGAGTTACTCACAACTTATCATTCATTCATTATTCCCACAATCCTCAAATTGTCACCAATATTCCTATTTCTGTATATATTCAACAATCCTAAACCACCCCCATTTAAAATTTACTTAAGGTCAACCTTGCACATCCATTATATGCCACAATCAGTTCATAGTACTTTTAACCCTAAATTCTTAATATAAACCTGGTTTGTCATTACAAATCTGATGTCTCCTTATTTCACACTGAGCCACATTGATTACTCTTGTATCTAATTAGGCACTCAATCACAACGCCTAAGTCTTTTTTCCACAGCTAACCTCTATCATGATTCTAGTTTGGGCACTAACTATAATGTACTACAAATCCCTGTTCCCCATTCCCAATTCCACCCTCAAATGAAATAATACTACAAATTCATACCAATCCCACCACAAATTTTTCCAAAATTTTATTTCCACATCAACCGGACGTCAAACACCCAACACCAAAACTATACCTCACAGCCACACAAAGCCACTCACATTGCGCTGACGCTTGGCGACTCAATTGGTACCGCCAGGTAGTGCATAGCAATTTGGGAAAATTCTCAGCAACTCCAGCACCTCCAAAACCCAACACAATTTCCCTAATCCATTTCTTTATCTATTTTCCAAGACACAACCACCAATCATGCTGCCAAGGAGTTTTAATACTACACTAATTATGTAATTACAGTCTTCTTAAGGCAATTCGTGCATCAATCATCTCTTACTTCAAAAGCCCCAAAGATTCCAAACCCTAAAATCTATCCATACCAATTTTTATTCCAATTAATTCAATTCACCCTGTCATTCAACCATTTATGGTACTTCACCAGTACATCATCATGTATAAATTCATCCTCTCCAATCAAAATAGCCTAGAATACCCAAAAACATCAAAATCGAGCCAAAATTGGCTCGCATCGCCTGGCGTCGTTCATCAAAACCCAAAAAAATTGGGTTGATCAGCTTGGGTCACCTGGTGCACAACGCTCACCGCTAGGCGGTTCCTCCTAGGAACCCAAAAAACCCAAGAAAATAGCATGAGTCGCCTGGCGGCTTTGAAGGCCCGCCAGGCGATTTCTGGAAAATTTCCAGAAATTGCGAATTCAAGTAGAATCAGGCAAGGATCAATCATACAATTATACATACATCATGCAAAAATTGAATAGGTGATAGTTTCTTCTTAACCAACAATAACTTCCCTTTGCTCTTCACAGTTCAGCTCCTACGTGCACTCACTAACTCTCTTAATGGTGGGTAAATGACTAAAAATGAAAATTAGTTTAATGGTGATGGTAATGGTCATTCAAGGATCATTATGAGTAGTTTTTCTGCCCCTCTTAACTGCCCCTTTGTCAGCTTACCAATAAAAAAATATCTATAAATACGTTCACACTTACCAATATAAAACGATCCATAATAATTGTTCCTGTAGAGAACAAATAAGATGAGTTAGGCACAAGTGTCACCTTACCATGTAGTCCGCTATCTCTTCAAATGGTCTCTCCCTGGTCGATACATGTCAGCTTGAACCCAGGAGGGGTTACCTGCAGAAGAGTCTTTGAAGCTCAAGTAAGTCAAAGCTCTCAGAGAGTCAAATTAGTGATTAATGAATGTGTACCTTTAATTCGTGGGGTCCATGTGTATTTATAGAGTATTAATGATGTTCGTTGACCTAATGGGATGGGCCTTGGTTTGGGCCCTAGCCTGGGTTATGAGTGGGCCTGGGCCCTAACCTAGGCCCCTCAAGGTCTATCGAACGCGGGGACCTCCATCTTAATAAGTCTTCGAGGGCGGTCTGATCCGTTTATTTCTTGGTTTATCAGATGTCGTCCTTGGCCGTGTACTATCCGTGTTGGCCATTTTGTTGTTACTTTAGCCTTTGTTCATTTAAATTCGAGACCATGGCGGCCCAGGTCGTGTACTTGGGTTGTCTTTGGCATGTTAGTGAGGTTTATCATTTATATGGTTAAGTCGACCAGGTCCGGTATAAGTTAGATTTACTCGGCCTAGGCTGAATATTTGGCTGCCTTGATGTATTTCTTATTTATTTGATTGAGTTCGGTTAGGTGTGGTACAATAACTATTTACAAATATAGTCTTATAAAATCCATAAAATAATCTAGAGTTGTCAAAATGGATTGGAACCCGCGAGCCAACCCGGCTCACCACGGGTTCGGACCGAGTTGGGTTGAAATTTTTTTACAAATTTCAATACGGGTTGATTTTTGACCCAGCTCACCTAGGTTGAACTCATGGTGAGCCGGGTTGGTGAGCCGAGTTGGTGAGTCAACCTGCAAATAAAGGGTTACACAAGTAATTTTTATTAAGTTGGGCTTTATATTTGGGTCATGTTAGGTTCTTTTTTTTTAGCCAACATAGATAATTTGTATTTTTGTGATTTTGGTTTGTATTTGGATTTTATTAAAGTTTATTTAGCTTTAATTAGAATTATAATCTGGTTTTGACTTAACAAAAATAAAAAAATTGTATTTTTTTTAATTAAGTGGGCCCGTGAGCCAACCCGTTTAATCCACCAACCCGCGGTGGGCCGGGTCGGGTTGAAATTTTTTTGGCTCGCTAATAAATGAGCCGGGTTGGGTTGGCTCACTAAATGATCAACTTGTGGTAGGTCGAGCCAGGTCGGGCCGAGTTACCTATTTTGACAGCTCTAAAATAATCTCAATCAAAACCCCATGTTGGCCTCACTCCGGCTCTTAGTATCCACGTGCTCACCTGCATCAACATCTGCTCCCATGTAACTAGTTACATGATCATTGCCAAACACACACAAATGGGGCGAGCTCAAATAAAAATATAACACAATTTATAATACAATAACAACTTCAAATTTATGACCCTTATTAGAATCCTAACCTCTCAACCCCACTTCCATATCCTCATCTAGTCACATCTTGATTCTACACCCTTTGATGATTACATTGATCGATCTTTGCTGCCACGAGTGTTTACTCGCCACTCCAACTTCAGGCAACCACCTAATAGTCCACACGCGGGAATAAATTTGTCACAGCCACAATCCGCAACACCAAGTGGAGTTTCTCAATACGAACTGCAGTCCGTATTTGTCCCAAGACTACAAAACTCGTCAGATAACACCAAGGAGGGAAATCTTCTGAAACCCATTCGTACGAGCCACGATCTCGCACACTCATCTGGACTTCCAAAACCACCAGGCTACAACCTCGAGTGGCCACGTGTTACCCCAGTACAAGTTGCACTCATAACTAGGCCCCAAACAAAGCATCACATCAAGACATCCATCAAAAGTTATGTAGAACCCTCAACGCAATCCAAATCTGCACATGGAATCGTGTGGCGCCTCCACCGCATCGTTGGGCGAAATTGAGCTCTCGACCATCTGGCAAGCATCCCCCACCACCAGGCACCAAGCGCCTTCCAGTGCTCATGTCAGCCCAATTCCGCTTGGCGGAACCATCCCTTCCATCAGGCGCCACACGAGTCCAGTGGCCTCTGCCACTATTTTGGGTCCCTACCTCTTGGTGGCTTGTCCCACGTCGCCAGGTGTCATTCCAGTAGCGCAATTCTACTAGTTTTTAGAACTTTGGAACATGTTCTAATGAACCTCAAACACGTAACACACAATTCCTATTATCAATCAACTCATCCAGACATAATCATTTGGCTGAATCACAATCCATATATCAATTACCAACACTTCACAAATGAGAATCATGCATTTCCTCAATTAGTTATGAATTCACCCTAGACTTATTCTTTTACCAAATGTAGCATACTTCACTGATTTTCAACCAACATTACAATTTACATTTCATGACAGTTGTCGCAACCGGAATCGCGACAGGAAGGCGAACCGAAAAAGAAAACGGGTTTAAAAAAGAGATTTGGAGTCGCCACCATAGTTATTCTGGAAAACTATGGAAAACCATAAAAGTAAAACAAGTCTGCGAAAAACCAGATTTTGGATCCGGGAGTCGGTTACGCGTAGGGAAGGTGTTAACACCCTACCGCGCCCGCCCGAGGGCGGTACCTTTAATTAAAAATGCAAAATTCAATTAGCCAAATCAATGACACGCAAAATTCAATATACATGACTACATTTTATTCATTCTCAAGCACAACACAGGAGCATCAGTTTCATCTCAAACATTCAAGTACTCAGATGGAAAACTTACTTCTTGCAGTCCCTATTGTCAAACGAAAGTTCCCTGATCAAATGGCTCTCTTATGTTGTTTTTACGCTCTGTAATGCAATCTCTCCCCCCTCAGCATGAATCTCCCCTCTTTATTATGTAACTATCTCCTTTGTTCTGTTCACTTTTCTCTGCATCTTCCAATCTCGAAATTTGGGATAAGGCTGAGAACAGATGTTGCTTCCTGCTCCTTCAGCCATCATAACCATGTTACAAATCATTCCCAATACCAAACCATGATAGCATAGCAGGCATGGGTCTGATAACAGAGAGACTTTACGTTACCTCTTTCTTTCCCTTTTTCCTTTTCTTTTTTTTCTTTTTGTTGTTTTTTTTTTGTTTCATTTTTTTTTACATTTTTTATATACATATTATTTGAAAAAGGAATAAAACAAAATAAATAAAAAGTAAACAAAATATGATTAAAATCAAAATTAAAAACAAAAAATAAAAATAAGAATAAAAATAAGAATAAAATAAAATAAAAATAAAATAAAAGCAAAATAAGATGAAATGACAAATCAAAATAAAAGTAAAATAAGATAAGGAAAAAAAATAAAAAAAAGGTATTACCCGGACAAAATTGGGTGTTGACAACAGTAACCAGTGGGCCATGAACCACATCACAATTAAGGCAAAACGATGATTTTACATGCATATAATCCCAATCATCGCCTTTTCATAATTTAATTTCATATCACATGTGCATGTTTCTTTCCATACCTTTTGTCCAACTAGTCCTATATAAAATGTGTTGACATGAGAAGCCAAGGTGGTTTGCTTCTTGAAGATTTCATGAAGATTGAATGAAGCTCTTTTGAACTATCTTGAAGCCATTACCATTGGAATGAAGCCTACATTGATGAAGGAAATGAGATTTGATGATATCCATGGTGATCAAGGTTGGAACATGTGCTCTCCATGTAGTTACATCAATTAGAAAGTGTATTTGTAGTTTGTAATTCATGTTGTAGACCTTATAGCATTAATTAGATGTAGTTTGGTCTTTATTGTGTTTTTAATCTGTTGAATGGTTTTTCAACAGGTTAAAATGTCTCTTTTAGTCTGTTGACTGGTTTTTCAACAAGTTAAAAGGTTGGCTACAATAGTCTTAAACTGCAACAAATTCAATCAGTTGATTTAGTTTTTAATCGACTGATTTCACTTAAGTCAAGTGAAATCAATCGATTGATTTGATAATCAACCTATTGAATTTTGTAACAGTTTGACTATAAAAGCTGTGATTTTCGAAAGAGATGATAGTTAATCATTTTAGAGCACGATTTGGTTCTGGAAACTTGTGGAAACTCTCTCCTTCGTGATCATAGGTGTTGCAGCTGTTGAAGATTGATCTTGGATCAATTCTTGGAGCTTTTGGCTTGGTTTGAAGCTTGGAGAAAGTGGTTTGTGGTAGGCTAGGTTGTGCTACCACCAAGGTTTGATCTTTCTCAAGCTTTATGTGTGTGCTTGGTGGTTTTCCAGGTCTGCAAGAGGGTTCTAACTGTGCTGATGTGATTCTTGTGTGATTCAAGAGTCTTTTGTGGTGTTTTTGCATATTTTGGAAGTGTAAGGGTGGATACTTTGTAAAACTTTTGAAATAGTGCAAAGTCAAGCTAAGGTTGCCCTGACAAACTGGATGTAGCTCAGGTTTGAGTGAACCAGTATAAAAATTTGTGGTGTCCTCTCTTCTCTAACATTTCTCTCTTGCATTTTCATTTTAAAGTTTTAAGAACTTGTGCTTTAATCATCTTTTTCATGTTCTTGCATGATTTCATGGCATCTGCAACATTAAGCATGTTTGTATGATCATTTGGAACTGGTCTTGATCATTCTTGAGCATTGTTTCTGTTTTAAAATTTAAATTCGCATTTCTGCACTTTTCCCAGTATTTCAGTCGACTGTTTTTCAGTTTCAATCGATTGATTATACCATAACAAAATCTGTTTAGTAAAATCAATCTGTTAACTCTGTTTTTGATTGATTGAAGGTGTATAGTTAAGTACTGTTTGCATCCTAACTTAGTGATCTATTTGATTCAATTAAAGGTGGTTTTTAGCTTGCAAAGATAGCCTAAATTTTTAACTAGCCAATTCAACCCCCCTTCTTTGTTTTTCAACCATTTCAAAACTAACAAAATGCTCCCACATTAAATGTCATAAATGCTCCCATTACCCACATTTATTAAATAATTATTTATTTAATTATTTAAATTCATCGGGTCTTACACAGACCCTTGGGTGATTTCCATTACTCCATATGAACCATGGAAGAATAAATAACTCAAGATTTCTTATTTTCACCCTTTTGGAATTCAATTTTTTATTTTATATACAAAAGATAGTTTAGGGACATTTAATTATAGATGTGATGAAGGAATGGCTACTCAAAGACATCTAAGGCATATAGATTATAAAACTCTAAATTGTCTAGTATAAAAGAAGCCATACATGTAAGGTTTAATGACTATAATCCTCATAAGAAATTATCAAAGGTAGAAGACTCTCTTGGTTTTGACATGCAGGTCCCAAAAATACAAAACGGCATACACATCTATAGACGATATACTACCAGACGAAACATAGGATAACATGTTGGAAGATAGCCAAGGCAATGTCAAACACTCCACAAGAAGAAAGAGAACCAAGTTACATGAAGAAATATCACCTACTAACGTTACATGAAGAAATAACACCATGATAACTCAAGTTGAACCCAAAAGCATAAATGAAGCTCTAGATGGGTTCAAGCAATAAAAGAAGAGATGGATAAATTTGATAAGAATTAAGTTTGAACATTGATATGTCCTTTTGAAAAGAAGACAATCATAGGAACTAAATGGCTATATAGGAGCAAGCTACATGAACAAGGTAAGGTTGTGAGAAACAAAGCTATACTAGTAGCCAAAGGGTACTAAGAGCAAAAATGTATAAACTATATTGAAACCTATGCATTTGTTGCACATTTAGAAGATATTCGCATATTACTATCATTTATTGAATATAATAGTATTAAGTTATATTAAATGGATGTTAAAAGTGCAGTTTTAAATGGTTTTATTAAAGAAGTTTACGTAGAACAACCTCCTAATTTTGAGAATGTTATAAATCCTCATTTTGTTTACAAACTTAACAAAGCCTTATTTGCGCTAAAACAAGCTCATAAAGCTTGGTATGAAAGGTTGAGTATTTTCTTAACTAAAAATGGTTTTCCTGCAAGACAGCCACACATTACTCTATTTAGAAAAGATTAATCAAATGATTTCATATTAGTACAAATATATGTAGATGAGATTATTTTTTGTGCAATGAAAAGTGAATTTGAGATGAGTATGATGAGTGACCTCAAATTTTTCCTTGGATAACAAATTAAACAAGCTAGGGATCAGATATTTATCCATCGGACGAAGTATGTAAAACAACTTCTAAAGAAGTTTAATTTTGAAGATGAAAAAGAGATGAGAACCCTTATGCATTCAAACACATATCTAGGATTGTAGCAAGAGTCAAACGTTGTAGACATTAAAAAAATATTGGTAAATGATTAGATCATTGTTATATCTTACAATGTCTAGACATCAAATCATGTTCAGTGTCTGCTTGTTTGCAAGATTCCAATCAAACCTAAGGAAAGTTCATTAAGTGTTGTTAAACATATTTATAGATATTTAGAAAACATTACTATTTTTTGTCTATGCTACGAGAAAAAAGAATGTGTATCTTTACAGGGATATTGTAATGTTGACTATGCTAAAGAGAACATAGAAAGAAAGAGCACTAGTGAAGGATGTAACTTCGTTAGGAAACCAAATCTTATGGTTAGGTAAGAAGCAATGAACACTAGCATTATCAACGGTTGAAGCGGAAGACATTTTAGCTACAAATTGTTTCTCACAAATCCTATGTTACAAAAGTCGATTGGAAGACTACAACGTCCATGAGAGTAACATCTCTATCTTTCATGACAATGGCATTCTTATTAATCTAACAAAAAATTCAATTTTACATTCTAGAACCAAATATATTGAAATTAAACATCATTTTATAAGAAGATATTTTCAAAAGGTATAATTAATTTAAAGTTTGTATCGATAAATGATCAATTAGCTTATGCGTTTATAAACCTCTTATAAAATAGCAATTTAGTAATTTAAAAATCTTATCATGCGTCACTTTTATTAATGAGTGATTAATTCACAATATGTAAAGCATTAGACGCACATGGGCACATTAAACATACATATACTTGATTGATTTGCATATTATCTAAAATACGCAAAATTTTGGAAAATATATATAAATATCTCTATAATATATTAATAAGTCCTTTTAAATTACTATATAAAAATCATTTTTACATTAAATCTTTTTAAAATATCGACTTTAAAATATTTTTGAAAGTTACATTCTATATTTATCAAAATCTACTAAAAAATAAAACAAGATGTTTACTAAATTATTTTGAATCCCCATTGTGTTTCCTTATATTTAAAACTTACTTCTCAAAATATAATTTCATAAAATCATATGGCAATTTCAAAAGTTTCTATTCCCAAATGAAAAAAAAAAGTATCGTTGTAATTATCAAATGTTTCTTTTTATGTTTGAGTTGTGGACATTTTACCTTAATTATTTGATTTATCTATCTATTTATTCAAACTCCTATTAAACCTTTGTGTCACATTCAACTCAAGTCAAACCCCATTTTCCAATCTTTCTGAAAATCTATACGACAATAAAGGTATGTTCCCAAAGATTATTTCCGAATTTTGGGTCCTTTTGTATTTCGGAGTTCTTTTGTAGTCAATTTTGTAAGAATATATAGGTTCGTTGATCTTTTTTGCAAAACAGGATCAAGTCGTTAGGATACAAGACATTACAGGTGAAGTCGTCCTGTATTCTATCGGTTTCCTTTTCTTTTTTTTTTTTTAAAAGTAAAGTCGGCTTAATAGATGCCGATTTCAATTCTATATAAAAAGTGAAGTCGTCAGGTTGAATGACGACTTCATCAATTTGGTACTTTGTAGTGTTTATTTAGTGTTTATTTTTTTGTATAATTTTTTATTTGTGTTCAACTTTGTAGGGAGGCTGAACCAGTTTCAAAGGGCATGTGCAAAACTACATAAGCACTGTATGGTATATGTTAAATTTATTGAAAAATGTCAACAAAACTACAGTTTATCTGAATAGGTGCATTTATTCAATTGGATTGGACAGTGATGATTACTTTAGCAACTATTTCTTGCCTCAACTCTATTGCAACACACTCAATATTTATATTTTTTAATGTTTGATTAAAATTATATTTGAGAAAAAAAAACTAAAGTGAAGTCGTTATTCAACCTAACGACTTCACTTTTTACATTATACTGAAACCGGCCTCCATCAGGCCAACTTTGCTTTATGCAAAAAAACGAAATCGACAGGATACATGACGACTTCAGCTGAAATGTCGTCTTGTATTCTAACGACTTGACCCTGTTTTGCAAGAAAAAATTCAATGAACCTATTTTTACAAATTTGACTACAAAAAGACCCTAAAATACAAAAAAGCCATAATTTTGACTATTCATTCAATTTTATGCGCAAGAAATAGACCACCACTAGAATATCACCACCTACGAAGAACATTATGGCATCAAATTCCTTCCTAACACCATCCACGTCTTCAAACCCATCTATTACGACCAATAATCCACCAATTGAAACTCAAAGAGTTACTCACATTATCAATAAAATGGAAGACATAGTCACCTAGATATAGAAAAAATGTCTATCCTAATTCACAACCTGATGTCTCTCTTTCTTTTTGTTCTTCTTTTTTATGGATGAAAAATATCAAGAGAAAATAAAATGAAAAACAAATTTTCTTATCTTAAAACATTGTGAACAATGTTTGTTATTTTTGGTTTTTGATTTTTTTCGTTTACGATTTCTATGTTTTGGTTTTTCAATTTATTCATACATTGATTGTTGAAATATCATATGGTAGTTTATAATTGTTTTGATTGAAATTCTTATTACATATTTTGTTGTGATATTAATTTTAGTTATTCATTCTGATATTATAAACATCTTATTTATTTCCTTTGCGACTTGCTTGGTTATATATTATGTGATTACTTACTTTGATATTTATATCATTTGATTGCATAATATTTATTTTCTCTGAAGATTCACTGTATTACACTCTAATTTGTTTTTCATTAGATGAAAGTGTTTTGACGATAACAAAACATATCACCAGACGAAATAGTAAAGACGCAATGATATATCATAGACGATATGTGATACAATGTTAAAATACACTAACTAGACGATACACATAAAGTCCTTTAACATTGTTTTTGCAAAGGAGATAACTCATTAGACAATATAAATATTTGTTCTATATTGTGTTTTGTCTAATGTATGTTTTTGTAATAGAAGTGTTCTCTTGAAACTAATCAGACAATAAAATGTCATGAGGAGGCCCTTGGAATTCGTGGCTGGAGATCACGTGTTCTTGAGGGTGATCCGAACCACTGGTGTGGAAAGGGCTCTCTGCTCGAGGAAACTTTCTCCTAAGTTCCTTGGCCCTTATCAGATCTCGATGAGGATTGGTCCGGTGGCTTACGAGATTGCTTTTCCTTCGCAGTTGGCAAATCTCAATCTGGTGTTCCACGTCTCGCAGTTGAGGAAGTACGTCTTTGACCCATCTCATGTGCTGGAAGCCGAGGATGTACGGATCAGGGAGGATCTCACAATGGAAGTACCACCGTTGCTTTAGAGGATAGTCAAGTTGAGGAACGTCGGGGAAAACCAGTTAGTCTAGTCAAAGTCATCTAGGACTAGAGAACAAGTGACTCTACCTGCGAATTGGAGGAGGACATGAGGAAGTCACATCCGCATCTGTTTTCCTGGTAAGTCTTCATTTTCGAGGGCAAAAATTTTTGTTGTAGGGGAGAATGTAAGGTCCACTTATTTTTCAACCCTCATGTTTTAGGGCCTATTCCCATCTGTTGGGCCTAAGGGCTAGCCCATAGGGTGTCCAAGACCCCAAACTGCCCTAACCATCTCATTCCACTCATTTTTTAGAAAAACAACTTTTCCCCCTCTCTTAGAGGTGCAACCACCTTCTGCTAGGGTTTGGACTTTGGCTCTATTCACGTTACTTCAACCATTTTTCTGCCCACCTCTTGAATCTATCCCTAGAGCTGTTGTACTGCGTTGTTTGGTGTCGAAGTCTTTTGTTAGCTCACTCTAAGTAAGGAAAGCTACAACTCCTTTTTCTTTGAAATACAGTGTACTTATTTTCGTTTTGGAATGAGTATGTTTGATTGATGTGACGCTACTTTTTTTTCTAGACTGCACACTATTTGTAAAATGAAGGTTCCTACTTCGTTAATCGTTGGATCGAGCTGCAATTTTAACAGCTGATCCTTAACACATAATTCTTGAATTTAACTAGTGAGATCTTGAATTGGAGCTCTGTAGTGAGAGTCGTTGGTATCGCAAGGTCAGTGTAGTTTAGTTATTGACAACACTGTACATTTTTTGTAAAATGAAGGTTCCTACTTCGTTAACCGTTGGATTCAGCTGATATTTTAACACTTTATCCTTAACACATAGTTCTTAACTTTGATCGGTTGGATCTTGAGTCAGAGCTCTATAGTGAGAGTAGTTTTTATCGCAAGATCACTGTAGTTTGGTTGTTGACAGCATTGACCTTTGTTACTTGTTTGGTGCATAACTTTCTTTATTGTTATTCAATTAAGTTGGTTCTTGTTTCATTTGGTTCTTGATTCAATCATATTTAATTTGAATATAAATATAAAATCTTTGGTGCTTTACACAAGCTGCAATTTTATTTCTAAAATCCCAAAATCGTTTGCATAATGTGTTGTTAAGTTGGATTGGATAAAAATTATAAGAATTAGTTATTTTCCAAGAGAGAAATATGTTGTATGATTTTAATATGTGTCTTCAAATTCTTGTGTGAGAATATAGGAAATTCCATAGGGGATATCCCATTGGTCAGGACGAAATTCCATGACCCCTGTTAATGAGAGCTCATGGTGGTGCCTCATACTTAGGACGTAATTCCACGAAGTTCGTTGATGAATATCACCCTAAGAGGCTTTTCATAGCATTGGCCCATGCCTAGGCCATTCTTTTATTTTCTTTTATTTTTCTTTTAAATAAATAAAAGTTGTCTAATTGGGTTGGTTTACTAATTGTAGCCAAACTATTCAAATTGAAGCATTTGATGAAGTGTGGAATGGAATGTGTTGGACCAGCTACGTAGCAGCATTTTAATTGGGCCGCCAATTACTTCATACATCATGCACCAATGTTTCCCGCACCACCCGTCCTGCTGCAGCCTGTTTTGATATCATCACCTTCGTTGGGCCCGAGCCCAATTCTTCAAACCTCACGCGTGGTTTATTTTTTATCTGCACCTCCACCACGCTGATAACACCCTCACACTTGACAACATCACCTCTTTTTTGGGCCGTCTCTTTGCATCATTCTGTAGCCCAAACTTGAAGACCGTTCCACGCCACCTCTTCCCGAGTGTACCCCAAAGGCAGAAAGAGATTCTCTTCAAGCATGCCAACCCTCAGTTTTCTCTACTAGGGTTAACGACACACGAGCCTCACGCCTTCGCACCAGTTCAAACTAGGGTTCATTGCCTCCTTCACGCTCCTACCGTTGGAGTCGCGTTCACTAGCCAAATTTTACCAAACGAGGAACACGACCCCTAGCCGTTAGGGTTAACGACCTTCCATTCACCCATTTTTCTGTTAGGGCTCTTGTACACGGCAGTGCCGTTAGTTCCTTCTTCTCTTCCACTTTCTTTCACGGTTGCCTTACCTATATAAAGGCAAACCATGCTTTGTATCGGTAGCTTTGATGAATAAGAGTGATAATTTTCCCCTTTCGTCTCAGCTCAACCCTAACCCTAGATTAGGCTATTAATCTCGTCAGGTTACCAATTCCGTGAGAGTTCCCCACTGGACTCCGTCTTCCGCTGCAATTTGGTGGATTTCCACCGAACGTTTGAAGATTGACGACCTTGCGAGAAGTTTCCACCAAAGATTCGCTGAGGTTCGCTCATCATTCGTGGTGATGCCTCATTATATAATTTAGTAGGATTCAAGGTAAGGATAGCATCCTAACACTCTAAAGATTCAGTTAGTCTCTCGTAGAGCGTACTGACTTAAGTGGTGAGAGTAGCAGGAGGCCTTAGATCTTTTAAGGCTAATTTTGTGAGTGGTAAGGTGAAACCCATTGGCAATTGGCTTTGTAGAGCAGTAGAGGTCACCGCAAGTGCAAGCATCTAGTGAATCCAACTAATTATATGTATCCGGATAAGTCGTGTCTCGAGTCTTAGTGTATTGTTTATGAGTCATCACATGATTGGTTGATGTATGTATGTTGTACTATGAAAATGTATGCAAATGTATGATAAAATCACTTTCTACTCTAGCTTACCCTTTCTGCTTGTTGTATGTTTTGTGTGTGGTCTTCTCTTTTTGCAATGATCATCAATTTATTGATGAGAGCATATGCGAGAACTCCTCGTGATCAACAGGGTAATGGAGATTCCGCTGCATAGCTCATCTTGGATCGGACCCCACTTTTTCCGAATTTACCTTAGGGTTGTATTCCATGTATTCCTTTGCCCTTGGGGCACTTACTTTGCTACTGTTAAACTTCGTACTCTGTTTTGTATTGGCATCGTGGTGTGCCTCCGTACTTCACTTTATTACCTTGGTTATTTGTAAGGAGTGACGTTAATACTCCAAGACTTTGCTCTTTATATTACATTGTGTGATATTTCATTTAATTAAGTTTGAGTTTATTTATTAAATAGAACGTTACATATATGAAAATATTTTATGTGATTGACAATTAATTTGATCTTGAGTAATATTAGCAATAATTACAACACTAGCCAACTATTTAATAATATGTTACACAAGTTTTCTTTAATATGAAAATTTTGAGCGTTAGAGAGAAGGTAAAAAACTTAAAGGATTTCAAATCAAGCTCTCTCTCTTATTTAATAAAGGAAAGAAAATTATTAAAAATCTGAAAAATAGTAACTCGAAGACTAGAAATTCAAAATGAAGAAATTATCAAGTCATTCCATATAAAGGAGAATCACGAGATGTTGATCAAGTCAAGCAAATTCAAATTCCTTAACAATTAAGAAAACATTGTGTTTTCCATTTTTTGTCCAAAACATTTATCAACGTATTTTATAAAATCATCAAGAAAAATACCTCACATAAAATTTGGTAAGAATTCTTACAAAAATGGTTTTCAAAATTGTTTTTAAAGTTTTATTAAAATCTCTTCCTCCTTTCTGAGGTAGCCTATTATTTCAATTTGTATCAGAATTAACCTCTCGAAAGAAATTCTTTATAAAACTACAGTAGTAGATCACTACAAGAAAACTTCTAAATAATGACCAATTTTAGTGATCGATAATTATTAGTAGCTATAGCCAATTTAGATACCAATTTACAAAACTAAAAATTATTGGTTACCAAAATAGTTACTATTATAATAATAAAAACTATAATTGGTCATTAAATTGGTCTTTAAAATTAGCTACCGTGGTTTTGTTACTGTAACGCCCCATTTAATTTAATAAACGAAATTAAAAGAAGCATCACACTAAAACAATATCTCAGTGCAGTCTCGGAGCTTAAACACCACTCTTAACAATCCAAGGCACACCACGATGTCCAAAAAGAAACAAGTTACACAGTTTACTGGAAACATATAGAAATCTAAAGACTGACAAGTACACGGGCCATAGCCCTAAAGAAAAGCCCAAGAAGGACAAGAAGTCCACCCATGCAGATTATGCAACGGAATCATCTCTCCTCTGTTGACCACGAATACCTCTCGCATCTGCTCCCATCAATAAATTGATGATCATCGCAATAGTAGAAGAACAACATACAGAGCAATCAAACAAGCAAAGGGTAAGCTAGAGCCAAAAAGATTTTTATCATGCAATCAGATATACCCTCACAGTCCAATATACATATATCAACCAAGCATGTTATGACCTTTCAATCAATACACTAAGACTCGACTCGACTCATCCGGATACATATAACCTGGTCGGATTCAGCGGGTGCTTGCACTTGTGGTGGATACCTCTGCTCACCCCCGAGCTACTCACCCCCGAGCTACTCACCCCCGAGCTATGTGTTACAAGTGTTACAATGAATCAATCCCCCACACACAAGGTTAGCCCTTAATGAGTTTCAAGCCTCCTACTACTCCCACCACAAGAGTCAGTCCGCTCTAAGTGAGACTAGCTGACTCCTTAGAGTGTCAGGATGCAATCCTTACCTTGAATCCTGACCAAGTTATATAGATGGGGCACCACCATGGACACCCACTAACAGGGGCCATGGAATTACGTCCCGACCACTGAAGCGCGACCCTAAGAATCTCACCTAGAGATCCTAAGGAATTACGCACTGACACGGACCAATCATACTCAATAAATCAAAAAGGATTTAACATGCATATACATTTATATATTATACCAACTCTTTATATTTCACCTCTTTCATTTTCCCAATAAATCCATACCCATCTGTTATTCTCAAACCATAGTTGTGAATTCCATCTCATGCCAATACCATGCCACTTTAATACCAACCATCTCATTTGTTCCTCATGCCAAGATTACACAATCACAACAATCCAATTTGTAACCACAACTTATCTCATGCATCTCATTTCGCAAGCCTTATACATTATATAGAGTATAACATAAACCAAACATTTCATTTAGCCAAACTAAGAAAACAGCGCAACCCGCAACGAATCTCGCTCAAGCTAGGAGCCCTTGCTCAGGCGAGAGGAGTGCCCTCGCTTAGGCGGTGGACTCTTGCTTAGGCGAGATCGTGACAAGGACGCTGGGAGGCTTTCGCATGGCTCGCTTAGGCGAGCTCTTCTCGCCTGAGCGAGACAACCCCTCGCCCAAAGGTGGGGTTCCTCACCTAGGCTAAAACAGGAGCAACATGCCAAGGCTCTCATGCGTGCTCGCTTGGGAGAGCGTCTCTCGCTTGAGCGAGATGGTGCCTCGCTCAAAATAAGAGCTTTCGCCTGAGCGGGAGCTCGAGTGCAGCCCTGACCTGTTCCTATAAGTCTCGCCTAGGCGAGACAGGCTCGCTTAGGCGAGAGTGTTGGACCTCACCACTGTTTCTCCCTGCCACAAACATATTTTCATGCCCAAACAAAGATACCAACCATCTCATGCATTCACAGCAGCATACAACCTCAATCAATCACGAAACAACACAAAATAACAGACTTCACACCAAATAAACAGGAGGTTTCTAGCTTCCCTTACCTGGAATAAGCTAGTACAGTACTCCGACACCAACCACGGAACACAGCAACTCTAGGAAGAGACTTAGAACTGGAAAATAGTGGAACAAATCTTGAGATTGGTTTCACTATGAAAACTCCAATTGAGACAACTCGAGATTACACTAAGAAAGGAAGAATATGAGTTGATGGGCAACTTACGTTGAGTAAAACGAACTTCGAGCGAACTTGTACGAGACGGGAAAGCAAACCCTAGCAGAGTGACGGTTGTAGCTCTTAGAACAAAGGGGTAGATTCTGAAAATGAGTAAGAGGATTAGGGTTAGGGCAGACTTAGGGTCTGTTTTCCCTTTGGGCCAGCCCTTAGGCCCAACTCACATGGGGCAGCCCTTTTAATTTAAGGCAGAAGAAGCATAAGAAATTTAGTGGGCCTTATAGTTACCAAAGAAAATTGGTTGCTAAAAATTAGCTACCTAGATTTTGACTACCAAAATGAATTAGTCTCTAATTAATTAGTGACCAATTATAATTTTTTATTTATATAGTGATTATCTTAGTAACCAATAACTTTTAATTTTGTAAATTGGTATTTAAATTGGTCATTAAAATAACTAACTATTTTTGTTTCTAAAACTAGTTTCTAATTGAAGATTTTTTTTTAGGAAATCATAAGTTCACATGAAAAATAAAGATAAATATATAAATACAACTACTTATTTGCCTCATCATATTTTTCAATGAATGCATTCAAAAATAATCATAGTTAAAGTCAATCCGAAAATGAGTACCCTATGCTCCTTGAAGATTGAAGTTTCATATATCATTCCACAAAGATTTATTTATTTCTTAATAATTTGAATAGTCACTTGAAGAGGAATTACATTCCAATACTTACTTTGAAACTGTTAAAGAAAAATTTATTAACATCTATTTATTTTGATTAATTATTATTAAAACAACAAAGTAAAAAGTTTGTTTATGTTTCGTTTGTCAGATTAAAGCTTCTTTTTAAAGTATCAAATCATATAAGATCCAAATATTTTACTTGTTAGATTATATAACACCTTGTTATATTTATTTCATATGATTAGTATTTTTAAAAATTTATATAACTTCTCGCATAAAATTATTTCTAAAACAACCACAATGAAGTGCCGACGAAATAAAGTGAGAGTGTGATTATGAGAAGAGTTGTTCTCCTCGTAAGATGTAGTCATATATTGTAACATAATAATTATTTATTGTACGTTTTACATGCAAAAACAAATTGAGAGGTACATGATCAATGTCTTGCATGATCTGTTCTTTCTTCTGTGTTGACTTCTTTTCCTTCATTATTTTTAAATCAAACAGTTTTACAAATTGTTATAAAATGAAGCTAATAAAAGAGAAAACGAGAGAAAGAATACAAAATGAGAGAATAGGAAGCAATTTTCTGTGTATTATTACCAATAAGAAGAGTTCTATTTATAGATTCAACATGTAATCCATGAAGGAAACAAATAAATTATTAGTTAATACAAATATTTACATTAAGAGTAATGAATCATATAAGTATCAATCATATCAATCATGTGAGTAAATGTATCAAATCAATGGACAATCATTAATTCATAACACTGAGTGTCCATTGATAAGAGAATGTGTCTCGTTAAAACCTTACTAGGAAAAATCCTTTGGGATAAAATAAAACCTAGTGAAGGAAAAAGAGTACAACATTTTGTATTCTTTAATACAATATTGTTCATCACATATTTTATTTCTCTCCCTCATGTAAACTTACATCATTAAGGTGATGGAGTCCGAACTTGTGAATCATTTGCTCAAAAGTTCTTCTTGGCAAATGTTTTATAAATAGACCTACTAGATTTTCACATGAATGAATTTTTGGATATCTATATCATCCTTTCAATTGAACAATACATTATTGTCTTCATATATGGTTTTTGATTCCATATTTGTCGGGGATAGCCACAAGTTTCTTGCACATGTTGAATTATAGACCTTAACCAAACATATTCACAAATTTCCTCGTAATTTTGTATGATTAGACGATGTTGCTACTATGGTTTGTTTCATATACCATCATGAAACCATTGTGCTACCTCATGTGGACAAACATCTTGTTTGTGATCAACCATTGTGACATTGTGAGAATATGTAAAATAGCATGCATATACATAACCCATTAGGTTTGATTCTGAATCATTTGGATGGAATAAGCTCATATCCATAGTACCCTTAAGGTAACAAAGTATATGTTTTACTCCAAACCATTTTCTTCTTGTAGTTGAAGAACTATATCTTGCTTAACAAATTTACAGCAAATGCAATATCCAGTAGAGTATAATTAGCAAGATACATTAGTGTTTCTATGATACTAAGATATGGTGCTTCTAAACTAAGAAGATATTCATCATTTTCTTGAGGTCTAAGAAGAGCATTTATCAACATCTAACGACCTCACATCTATTACAGTGCATAATGGATGTGACTTGTCAATTTAGAACATTTTTACGCACCTTAATTATATAAGCCTCATAATGTATAAAAAAACACTTTTGTTTAAATAATCAATTTGTAATCTCAAACACAAAATTTGTTTTTTCAAAATCCTTCATCTCAAATTATTTCTTTAAGCAATCAATTGCCTTTGTGAGCTCATTAGGAGTTCCAACAATGTTTATGTCATTTACATAAACAATAATTATGACAAATTCATTTTTGGATCTTTTCATATAAATACAAGAACAAATAGGATCATTTCTATATCCTTCATAAGTACTCAATAAGATGGTTATGCCACACATGTCCTAATTGTTTTAATCAATAAAAGGGCTTGTTTAATTTTATTGAATAACCCTCTTTAGATTTTGCCTTGTAAGGCAAATAAAATCCTTTAGGGATTTTCATATAAATATGATTCTCAAGAGAACTGTACAAATAGGTTGTAACATCATCCATTAGATGTAAATGCAAACATTGTTGTGTAAATAGGATAATCAAATATTGCAATGTTGTTGCATCCAATACCAGAGAATATGTCTTTTCACAAATCAATATCAGGTTTTGTGAAAAACCTTTAGCAACCAATTATGCTTTGTATCTAACAATTTCATCATTCTTAATTTGATTTTTTCACAAAAATCCATATGTACCCAACGAGATTCACACCTTCAGGTATGCGAACTATAGGTCCAAAAACCTTTCGTTTAGTAAGCAAATCTAATTATGCTTCTTTGCATATTTTCATTTTGGCCAATCACTTTTTATCGACAATCTTCAATGATCATTGGTTATTGATCCTCATTATCATTCATAACATTCATCACTATATTATATGTAAAAGTTTTGTCAATGTTGACTTTATTTTGGTTCCATATTATATGATTCATGACATAATTTATTGAGATATCATCATTTTCAACAAATCTAGGTACCTGAGGTTCTTTTGGAACCGAATCATTAATTATGTCAAATGAATCTTTTGGGATTTCCACCTTTTCGATAAAGTCATCTTGCATTTGAGCTCCCTTTCTCATTCAAGACTTTTTATCTTTAGAACCAATAGGCCTACCACGCTTCAAACGTGTCTTTGGAACTAACAGGCCTATCACACTTCAGGCATGTTATGAACTAATATCAAATATACTCGGAGCATTAGTAGTTGATATTAGTTACCTTTTTCTGTCAGTAAAACATAAGGTAATTGATTGACTAATTTTGAAAATGAATTATCCTTTGAACTTCTAGTTCACATTCTTTTGTACGAGGATCAAGATGAGATAATGATAATTCATTCACACCAATACCTTTTTCCAATTGTTTTCTTTCTCCCCCTAATGTTGGAAAAACGTATTCATCAAAGTGACAGTCGAAGAGTCAAACTGTAAATAAGTTTCTTATTCGTAGTTCAAGATATTTTATGATTGAGGGAGAATCATATCCAACATATATTCTCAATTGTCTGTGAGGGCCCACCATAGTCCCTTTTGGTGGGGAAACATACACATCATACCCAAAAATTCTCACATGAGAATATTAAGTCATTAACCAAAAGCCAAATGCATAATAGAGTATTTGTGATAACTTGTTGGTTTGATGTGAATTAATAATGTAACATGCAAAATTGCATATCCCCAAATAGCCATTGGAAGATTAGCTCTCATAAATAATGATGTTGCAACCAATTTTAGATGTTTTAGTAATGATTTCGCAAGTCTAAATTGAGTATGAACACGTGTTACTGGATGCTCAACTTCAATTCCAATTGATATACAATACTCATAAAAAGCATGATATGTAATTTCACCAGTATTATCAAAACAGATTTTCTTAATCAGATAATCTGGGATGTGAGCTCTTAACTAGACTAATAACTTTGCAAATACTTGATTATGAGTTAATAATAAACAAATATGTGACCATCTAGTCAATGCATCAATTAAAACCATGAAATATATAAATGATTCACATGGTGGTGTATTGGACCATAAATATCACCATGTATTCATTCTGAAAATGAGATTGACTCATTTCTAATTTTTTTGGTGATGATCTTTTTATCAACTTTTGGGAATGTATAGTATATGAGAACTCATTGGTTTGAAGAAGTCTTTTGACTCTTAAGTGGGTGTCCACATGAGTTTTTCAACTATTTTTCGCATCATGATATATCCAAGATGACCCAATCGATCATGTCAAACAAGAAATTCATTTCTATTTGTAAGCTTCTATTAGACTTAGGAGAATAAATGCAATCTTGTACCTCTTGGTAGAAGTATAATAGCTCTTCCAGAGCCTTCAATTATATTTGTAGTACCAAAAATAATACTAACATTGACTTCTCGCATTACCAAACGAGAGAAAAATTTATTACTCTTGAGAGTTGTATGAGTTGTTACACTATCAATAAGACATATATCCTCATCATTGGTGCTAGTGTTAACATTCATTCTTCATATAAATATAAATATCAATATGAGAAAATCCATTTTTACAAGCAAAGTGTATTTTTATATTATTCTCATAATTTGTAAGATGCTTTGGTGTACGACAAGTACAACTCAAATGGTCTTTACCATCGTAATGATAATATAAGCTTTCATCTTATTTATCAATATTTTATCATTTTTCTTTTCCCTTTTTCACATTATTATGTCACTTCTGGTGACAAAATGTGTCTTTGAAATTTCCTTTATAATCATGTCCATAATCAATATCACGATCATGAAAATAAAAATCAAATATTGTTGCATTCACTTCTAGGAATGAAGTAGAACCAATTGGACATGTTTCATGATTTTCTATCAAAAGCTCACTACTTTTTTCAGTCATACAAAGGCAAATAAATTCATAATATTTATTGCTGCATTCACTTCTGGGATGGAGCAGAACCTGTTGGGCTGATCTCATGATTTTTCATCAAAAGCTTTATTGTTTTGTTCAGTCATACAAAGGCATGAAATAAATTCATAATATTTGTGAGATCCTTTTTTTTCACAATATTGCAATATTGTTGTTGCAGGAGCAAATTACTGCTTAGATGCTTTATTTATTTCTTTAATGGTATCACTAAGACCCATTGCATCTAAATGTATTTCAACATTTAAAATCCAATACAAAAAATCCATTACAAGAAATTCTTCCTTATAAAGGGTCACAAAATCAAAATTTGCAAATTTCACGTGTTTAGAACTAGCATATAAAATAATAATAATAATCCATCATAATGATAAATAATAATAATAATAATAATAAATACTAATAATAATAATAAGACAGATGAAAATTGATAAAGTCAAACAATTCTTATCACAAAAATAAGAATATAAGATAAAATTGTACATGAATAGAGGATTAGAAAGAGTCTGGATTGAGACACGCAGAACATTGTCCTCAAAGAGAAAAAACTTCCACTAGCCTTTAGTTGGTTGGAACATCGTGATAACGTGTTATAAAATGAAACTAATAAGAGAGAGAAGGAGAGGAAGAATAGAGAATGAGATAATATGGAACAACTTTCTATGTATTATTATTGTTAAGAAGAGTCTTATTTATAGATACAACATGTAATCCATAAAAGAAACAAATCAACTAGTTAATACAAATATTTACATAAATTGTAATGAATATTATGAGTATCAATCATATAAGTAAATGTATAAAATCAATGGATAATTATTGATAATGTATTTTTTTTATCTAATTATTTTCTCTCTCTTTCTACTCCTATAAAACAAAGAGTTAGGTTTATTTCTATTATCATGATATGCATTAAACAAATCTTGGAGTAGTTGACAATGCATCCTAACTTCTTTCATTCTGGATTTGATTCCTGATTTAGTTTTTCCCCACAAGAGGGTCATATCAGAGAAGCCCTACACCCCCACGATGATGAACGAAAGAGGCCATGGTTGGTCCTTCAATTTCAATAACAACTAATAATGCCTCTAATTATTGCTCAACTCCATTGCAGAATACACATAAACATGGCTTATCTCACACCAAATCATGTGATCCTGTTGTGTACGTTTCACCTACTTGCTGCAATTCCTGAACAACTGAGTCACATTTTTGTATCCAACTATCATGCACCCACATGCAATGCTTTTTCACTCTTAATTTTGTTTCTATGAGACCTTAGATATTCATCTGTCAGGTTTTCAAATACCATGCACATGGACAATTAGGGCTCTACTCATGCAACACAACAAGGACTTGTTACATGCTGGCGATGAGTAATGTTAAGTACAATTCTTCGATTCACCAATGAATTTTGTACGAGTTCTATTTCATTACATAAGAAATTAAGAATCTGGTTATGGGGTAATCAATGTTATGACTTTTGTGGGTGTGGTAGGTCCACTTATTTAATTACCTCGAACATATAAACTTCCTTTGAAACACTAATCAATATTTCCTATCCTTTTTTCGAACTGGAGGTAAGAATATTAATCAACAATGTTTGTGGGAAAACATCAGTTAAAATGTTTAACTCTTGACTAAAAAGTTTACTTTAACATGTCGAAAAGTCCGAGATCTCTTAAAAATTAAGACTACAAATAGTGTAGGATACTCTTGTTCTTCTTAACCTTTTGGTTATACTAATCAAAATGGCTCCCCAATTTGGCTAATCATATGTCATGAAATTCTAAGTTTCACAATCTATCTATGTGGAGATTTTAAATATGTAGCAAAAGTGTTTTTTTCCTGAAAAGTTCCATCAACTTTGCTTTTATACGTACATACATACATATATATATATATATATATATATATATATATATATATATATATATATATATATATATATATATATATATATATATCAAAACAATAAAGCACACAACAGTTTAAATATACTGTGTTTAAAATTTAGAATCGTGTTTTATATATTAGATTTAAAAAAATATATATTTCTTTTCAAATTTAAAATAATATGATTTAAAATAAATATAATTTTTCAAACATCAAAGACATAAATTTAAATACTAAAATTAAATTTATCCTAAATAAAAATGAGTAAAGGTAAAACTTTATGATATACATGTAAAGGAATTATTTGGCAGATTCAATGACCTTTAAATAAATAGATAAATTTGAAACAAGTCAAAATAAAAGTCTAAAGATGAAAGAAAAAAAGGAACATGGTGGGTTGGATTAGACCACATGAAACCGTACACAGCTGAAATCAGGAAAGTGGGTCTATAAACGTCATATAAATTTCAAATATTATTATTCTTTTTTAATATATATATATATATATATATATATATATATATATATAAACAAACAAACAAAATATAGTCTAAGTATAACAATCACTACTAGAATTTCTCATTGTTTCAAATATGTAAAAAAAAATTACAAACTATTTTTTTTAAGAATTTTAATTGATAAATAATTCCTTCATGAATAATTATTTTCTACAAAATTATAAAATTTACAAGTATTTTTTATAAAAAAAAATTTGAAAAGTGTTTTATACAAAATATTTTGCAAAAACAATTTGTAGAAATTTTTGTAAATTTTTTTCATAACAAAATTTGTAAGCATTTCATATGAAAAAGAAATAAAAAAAAATTAATAGGATAATTGAGTTTTAGTAGTGAACTTTAGTTCCATCAATCTTATTTAAACTGGATTAATTGTTTAGTTGAGATAATCAAACACATGTTTTATGTTTTTTTATAATAATTGTCACTTGTGTTTAGAGATATGAATTTGACCTATAGTCAATTGGTTAATCGTAACTTACTTTGGAGTAAGTTCTTTTTTTATATAATCATTAAATAAGTTGACAAAAAAAAAATCTCAATTCCCAAAATCTTATCTTAAATAGGTTAGGATCAAGGTCAAAGTAGGTTTGGACTAAAGTTCTAGTAGAGTTGACCAAAATCGAAGGTTAAATTGAGTCAGCCTAGACTAAAGTTTGAGTCGAGTCGAACTTAGTGAGTCGAGTTGATCAAATCGAAGGTCATGATAAGTTGGCTTGAGTCAAAGGTCAAGTTGGGTCAACCCAGATAAAGGTAAAGAGAGGTTGACCATGATTGAAGGTTGAAACGGGCTAATCCAGACCCAAAGTCAAAACCGACTTATCTGGGTTAAAGGTCATGATGGACTATCCCAAATTGAAAGTCAAGACAAGTTGACCAGGTTGAAGGTCCATATGAGTTGGGCCAAGCAAAAGGTGGAGAATGTCATCTCAAGCAGAAGGTCGAGATGGATCGGTCCGACTAAAGGTTGAGATAAGTCAGCCCTTCAACTTGGACACAAAAGTTAAATTTGTCTTTATCTAGATTTTGATACATTTTGGCCCTCAATGATTAAAAATAAATAGATGTATTCTTTTTAACCCAATTACGTTAAACTTTTTTTATGTATCAAACGCGTTTCATTCTAGCATTTGAGTTGTTTATACCATTTACACGTTCCTGCTTGAATGTCAGTTGAGAAACACATTTGACATATAAAAAGGAATTAACATAATTAGGTTAAAAGGACTATATTTATTTATTTTTAAAGTTTGGGATCAAAATGTATCAAAGTTTGAAACAATACCAATTCCAATTTTATATCAAAGTTCAAGGATTAAAAACATATTTAACCAAATAAATAATTATCTATTTACTTTGTAGACTTATTTTAAACATTTCAATTGATAATGACATAATTTATTTTGTAAGTAATTTTAAAAAATATTTCTAAATAAAAATAAATACTTTTATCTTTGTGTGATTACTTAATTTTCCTATTTTAAAAATAAATATGTTTAGGAACCAAATCATATCTACTTTTTAAATGAATACTTAAAAAAATATTTTAAAAATACTTATTTTAAGTTTAAAAAACTATATATCAATAGTAGGCATGTCAAAAAAATTCGTACCCACGGGTATCCGCGAATAAAATCCGCAACGGGTAGGAAACGAATATTAAAAATGCATACCCGCTACCTGCGGGTACGGGTATTTTTTATATTTGTATGTTAACGGGGCAGGTACAGGTATCATAGTATTTGTACCCATGGATACCCGTACCCGCTAAACTTTAATTAACAAAAATATCCTCATATATATATATATATATATATATATATATATATATATATATATTAGTAAAAAACATTCTGACCTAATTTTTTTTAAGTTACACATCTTGTCTTCTGTTTTCATTCTTCCAACTTCAAGTATTGGTACGTTGTCTTCTTCCAAGGATACCCCTTGGCATTCTTCTTCCAAGGACACCCCTTGGCATTATTCTCTTTCCTTTCTTTGAAATTGGGCATATACATCAAATCTTATATAGACAATGACGTTTATGGTATGTTTGTTGTCAAATGATGAAATCAAAATAAGAATATTTGGCACGTGGTCATTAAGGTTTATTATTTGTTTATTTTGTTTATTTTTCAGGAATCAATATGAGAAAGTGAGCTTGTTGGTCAAAGCACTAATTAAAGAACTTCCATTGTGTTGAACATCATTTTATATTTACTTTTATAATTATTTGGACTTGTATGAACTTGAGTTTATTTGAACTTTATTTAAAATTTATGACACTGATATATTTTATTTTATTTTATTTAAATTTATAATTAAATATTTGTCTTTTAAATAATTTTGTAAATACCCGTAGGTACCCGTGGATACCCGCGGATATAAAAGAAATTGGCAGATATCCGCATAATGGATACCCGACGGATATGAATACGGGTATGGGACGAATATTTATCCAGCGGGT
The DNA here is from genome assembly GCF_037176805.1 of Vigna unguiculata. NCBI lineage: Eukaryota > Viridiplantae > Streptophyta > Magnoliopsida > Fabales > Fabaceae > Vigna > Vigna unguiculata. The sequence continues at coordinate 33,801,411 of NC_140795.1, read as the reverse complement.
AGGATACGGGAGAGCTACTACTCGTACCCTATCTTCCTCGTTGACATTTATAGAAACATTGTTATTCTCTAATTAATATGTTAATTTTAAATTCTTTTGTCAATTGAAGAAATGGCACCTTTTGTTAAGATGTTGAGATTTCTAATATATAAAATTGGCTTAACTTTTGTAAAGAAAGATATATGTAGTTTTTACTTAAACAATTTTATTTAAGTAATTTTTTTATAAATTATAAAAAGAAAATCTAAATATATGGTGCAACTGTATAATTTAAAAGATTCATGTAACGTAATTTACACATTGACTGATAGCGCAATGATTTGTTTTTTGTTTGATATATTAGAGTGAATATGATTTAAAACAAAATTAAATTTGCTAAGAGTAGATGTGAATTAAGTCAGATAAAGTATAAATATGCTATTATTTAAATAAAAAAATTATAAATAGAAAAAGTTAATTATTTAAATTTTATTTTACAAAAATTATCATTTTTAATATTGATGGTGAGCAGAACGCTTATTTTTAGTAAATTTTTATTTATGTTTTCTTTTGTTTATTTTTGTGGAAAATGTTGCATGTCTCATGGCTTTGCATATGGGGTTTTTGGAGCAAAGGTAAATATTTGTTAATCCAAAAGCAAATGGTATGTTTTGATTGTTGATAACAGTATTTTATCTTTAGGTTTAACCTTCTTCTAAGAGTTGTGAAGTTTGAAGTTTTAGTTTGGATAGGCAAATTTAGAAAATAAGGGAAGTTGTTTAAGTTTTAACAGAATCTCATCAAAGTAGAAGATCTAAATATTTTGTGGCAATAATTGTATTTAATATGACATGATATATTTGATGTGTATTATAGACTTATATGTATAGAAATATAAAGATATATGAGTGTCATAGTTTTTTTATATATAGATTTTGACTTTCGGTGTTCAGAAGATCGTTGAAAGATGCTAATTTATGTTATTTAATTATTGGTGGATGGAAGAGTTATTCAAATTAATAATAAAATTTGTTTTGTATAAAATTCCAAACTTGTTTGAATTTTAGTTTTATTTCTTTCAAATAGATGTTGATGTGAATAGATAAATTTTGTTTGATTAAATAGGTAAAAATAATTAGATAAAAAATTATTCTTTTGAAAATTAGTTTAATATGCCGAAAATTGAAGTGTTAAAAGTTGATTTCTTTAGAGAAGTGTTTTCTTTTTATGCTGAATAATAATAATCAGGTTGCACTGAATTTTTTATTCAAACGAGACAATTTTTTGCTCAAAATGAAAAATTGATGGTAAATTAAGCTTGTTTTTAACTACCTTATGTTCAAGTTATTAGTCATTCTCGCTTAAGTAACCATATAGGGATTTTGAATGTGCTCTCCACTTAACTTTTCCTTGAAAAAAATTAGATTATGAAAACTGAATTTGTTTTCAACACGATTTTTCTTAAGTGAGGGTCGGTTATGTCAACGGGGCGGATAGGGTATGGGCAGTAATTCCCTCGTACCCTATCTGCTAGATAAATATTTACTCCGTACTTGTACCTATATCCATCGGATATCCAATATTGTGCGGGTATTCACCTATTTTTTTCATATCCATGGCCATGGGTATCCACGGGTACCTGCGGGTATTTGCACAATTTTTTAAAAAACAAATATTTAATCATAAATTCAAATAAAATAAAATAAAATACATCACTGTCATAAATTTTAAATAAAGTTCAAATAAACTCAAGTTGATACAAGTCCAAATAATTGTAAAAGTAAATATAAAATGACGTTCAACACAATGGAAATTCTTTAATTAGTGCTTTGATCAACAAACTCACTTCTTCCGATTGGTTCCTGAAAAATAAAGAAAATAAGCAAATAATAAACTTCAATTGCCACATGCCAAGTATTCTTATTTTGGTTCCATCATTTGACAACAAGCATATCATAAACGTCATTGTCTATATAAGATTTGGTGTATATGTCCAATTTCAAATAAAGAAAAGATAAGGATGTCAAGGGGTGTAAGTTTAGCGGGTAAGGGTATCTACGGGTACTATACTATGATACTGTACCCGTCCCGTTAACATGCGGGTATCAAAAATACTCGTACCCACGGGTAGCGGATATCCATTTTTAATATTCGTTTTCTACCCGTTGCGGGTTTTATCCGCGGATACCCGCAGATACGGATTTTTTTTACATCCCTAGGGTCGGTTTGTTCAAATTAAATTCTTTTACTCGAATTAAAAAAAAAACAAAAGATTGATTTCATAAATATTTTAAAATGTATGTATTTGTGTACGTAAAGGCTTATTCCTGTAATCTTTATAATTTTACAATTGTATAGAAAATATTGAGCTAATATTGAGCTGTATCATTTTCTTTGATTTTAGTTAACAAATTTATTCATATATATATATATATATATATATATATATATATATATATATATATATTTTGTAGTTGTGAGTGTTTTATTGGGAAATATAAATTTTGGATGATAAGGGGTGAAATCTTATTTGAATTAAAATATATATGAACAAGATTATATGAGTGTACTATAGTGGTCAAGTTGGCTGCTACTCTGCAGCAGTTTCTAACTTGAGACATTAGTACAGTTTTGACTTTCTAACTCAGCCTTTATGCCTCGGTTATAGAGCAAACGAGACATATAAACACGCGGTGGCAATTTTGAAAATTATGCATCTTTTTATGCTTCGGTTATTATAATACCCGAGGCAGAAATCCACATTCTGCTTCGGTTCACACAGACCCAAGGCCTAATGCCTGCTAGAATTTTCAAATCTCCCACAATTTTTAAATTTTCATTTGAACGAAAAAGTTCTACCTCGGTTGTCCAATACCCGAGGCGTATACTTCTTAGCTGCTTCGTTTGATTTGCACTGAGGCATAAGAGTTAGGTCAAATAAATAAAAAAATCCTCTTCAAAATCAAACCCAACACACATAAAAGCAGGATAAGAATCGTTCTCGCATTCATGGTTCCTGGTGACGAGGTGCCTGCGACGCTGATGATGGTTTTCAGTGGTGGTTCGCACGCGTCTCCGATGAGCATCATGACCGTCGTGACGGCCTGGTTTCGCGACGCCGTCAAACCCTTTTTCCTCTGCTGGTTTTGGGTTTTTCTGCAGGTTCTGTTTTTGGCTGCGGTCGCCTGCGTCGATGGTGGTTCCTTTAGCGGTGCGCGATTCACGATGGCTTCGTCAAAGGTTTTCGTCTCCATCGTCATAGCGGTGTCGATATGTTACGCGTAGGGTTTCGAGTCAGTGACGATCTGGTTCTAGGTTTTCCTGCAGGTTCTAGTTTTGGTTGCGGTGGCCTGCGTCGATGGTGGCTCCTCCAGCGGTGCGCGATTCGCGATGGCTTCGTCAAAGGTTTTCATCTCCATCGCCACAGCAGTGCCGATCTGTTACGGATAGGGGTTTCAAGTCAGCAACGATCTGGTTCTACGACTTAGGACTCACGTTTTGGGTCCTCAGGCTCGATCAGGTCCGGTGATGGTTCGTCACGATGGTGGCAGGACTGGTTTTTCTTGCCATTGGCAGTGACAGCCTTGGGTCGCTGCTGCCATTTCCAGTGAGACCCAACCACACCATCTCATTTCACCATTTTAGGGTTTTTGAAGAAGCGATTTTAGATTGGTCCTGTTTTGTGTTTTCTCTGAGTTTCTCTTTTATGCGAAATCGAACAAAGCTTGTGTTGAGTGATGGTGACAAAGCCTTCGATTAGAGCGTTATTTGATGACGAGGTTCCAATGGTGAGGGTTGATGTTTGTGGTGTTTGCTTTTGAAATGGTAATGGGAAAAAAGATTTCGAAATGGCCACTGCATTGCTTTGGGTGTGTGGGTGTTTTAATTTTTTTATTTATTTTTAATGCCTACATTAGGCCTCAGTTATTCTAGAACCGAGACAGTAATGATTAAATATGTCTCAGGTGTGAACCGAGGCAGAAAAGTAACCTTTTTTATCTCGGCAATATATGCCTCGAGTCTTAAACCGAGGTCAAAGATTTAAAATAACCGCGGCAAAAATTCTCTCTTACACTAGTTAGGTAACTTTATCACAATAGACAGATTAGCTGTCATCCTAAAAGGTCGTTAACCGGAACTAACCACTAGGTTTAAAGGAACACCATACACAAACCATAATTGAGTACATGATGGTATACTAAGTAGATACTTTAAATAAACATGAAATCAAATAAAATACATAACGATGTGGTCAATCAACTAGGTGGATTCGCTAATCACCTATACCAACTAACCATAACAATACAAATACTGCCTACTCTAACTTAGAGAAAAGACAATTGAAACCATTTTGAAAGTACGGTGGGCCTGAAGTTTGGGCCCAACTAAATCCACACCAAACCCAATAAAGATTGGGCTATTGTAAAACATAATCAAAACCCAACCTGGTTCGAACCAAGGTAAAAACAAGATTAAACCCCTATAAATAAGAGTAGACCACAGCAATTAAGAGTTACACATTTCAGTAGTGCATAATTTGAAGTTTAACTTTGAGAGCATTTGCTGACTTGATTATTTGAGTCCTTTCTACAGGTAACCCTCCAATGATCCATCAAATGTCGAATGACGAGGACGTGACAACTAGGACCGAAGGGCGTCCATCCAAGAAACTCAAAGATTGGGATAAGATAAGGTTTCAGTCCCGTAATGATCTAATATTGTCCATGCAGGAACAATGAGCAATCACATGTAATGTGCAAATAGAATTATTTCTGGGGAGAAAACATTATATTCAAATCTTAGTTGTGTATTGAATTTAAAATTTTGTATGAGATATATTTACTTTATTGATTTTAGACTCACATAGAAGAATATATTAGGTGGTGAGGTTCATATAAATTAGTTTGTGATGTAAAAATGAATTGTCTCTAATAGGTCATAATGATTCATTCTTTCACATGAGTGAATGTGTTCTTATATTGTAGCTTTGTTGTAGAGACAATATATTGAATATAATATGACATGTATAAATCTTTAAGTATAATTAATTCCACATATATATCTTTCAAAAGTAAAATCAAGTATTTGCGATATTGATGTGAGATAAAAATGAATTGAATATTGTTAGGAAAAAAAAAGTCCAATGGTCCATGTTTTGATTATGTGTTGACAACCAACAAAGTCTATAATATGATCATTATTCATTTGTAAAACGAAAGGTTTTTGTTCACAACAAATCTTGAATATGCAAGTGTTTCTTTGAGAGAAGATAAAATATTCTATAATCTTTCTATGCATTTCGTCACTATTTTTCTGCTTGGATGATATGCACATAATATTAAGCTAACAATGTACTTAAAAAAAAATACTCTTATGCTTATTTTATGTGGTAAAGAATGTTTGTTTTCCTTTGTTTGCCAAGAAGTTCAAAAAAAATCTTTTCACATCAACAATTGATTGGTAAATGAGCTATATGTCTTATATGGTTTAGTGTTTTACACAATTTTAAGTAACGACATTCTGACCTAATAAGTTTTAAGAGCTATTAGGATGTTGCTTTAAGAGATAATAACATTTAATGCATGCATGGAAAACATGTTATTGAATTAAGCGCTTACTACTGGATCCAAAGTTATAACCATTAGTCAGAGCGTAACTATTTCTACTTAAGATCATAACAACCTAAACACCATTATTCAATTGAGACTCTATCCACCTAGCCTCCGCCATATGACAATTGATGTATCTTGCAACTCATTTAATGTCTCCTTTACATCCAATTTTCTCATATGCAAGGAAGATGTTCTTGTGAGCTGAAGTTGATCAACAATCTACAAAAGGGTTTGCAACAACTCTTATATAAAGCTACCTTTTAAGAAGAAGCGCAATATGATTAATTTGGAAAAAAGTGTTGAAACTCTATTCACATATTTTTGTGTCCTAAAAACTTTGAAAGAAAAATGTTTTATTTATTAGCAAAATAAAAAGTGTTTTAAACCTTATAAACAATGAAAGACACTACCCTCCCTGATGAACAAAATCCATGATTTTTTAGATCTCACCTTAGATAAACTATCTCTTAGCTAGGAGTGACTGCTTGTTAAACAATATTTAGTGAGTTAGCCAAAAGTGACTATGTTGCAAAATAATACTCGAGTTTTAAGTCATAAGTAAGTATTGAAATAATACTTGATGGATTAGCCAAGAATGGCTACATTTTGAAACAATACTTGTACGGTTAGTCAAAAATGGTTATGAGTTAAAACAATACTTGTGTTGTAACGTATAGTGTGAGTTTGTATAGGAAAATTTAATCTATTGATTAAGAATTGAATATAATTTATGTTATTAGACAAACCAATATAAAAATGATTGAGTATTTTCCTTCTTTTTTTACCCTGTTATATTTCATGTTATTATATTTGAACTAATGTAAGGAGAAATTTTTGAATGTACTGTTTGAAAATCTTTGTCAATTTGTCTGAGTATATATTGTCAAAAATTTGACCAAAATTTTCTAAATCACAATTAACCTTCTCTTCTTGTGTTTTAATTGTAGAAATATATGTATATAGTTTTGATATATGTATATAGTTTTGATATATGCATGTATGTAAAACTTTAAAATACTAACTTACCCAATTTTGTATAATTGTGTTCTATTTTCAACAGTAGTGATGATATTACATGAGAGAACACACCATGTTTTAAGGGTGAAATCTCAACCAAAAGAAATTGAAGAGATAAAAAGAGAATTTTATTTTTTATTTTTTTTCTCCTTAGGATATAAATATTCTACAGAGAAAAAAGTTTATTTTAAAGAAATTTTGAAATGTAATATAAATATTATATATGTATTTATATTATCTTTTGATATGATTGATGGTTGTTAGTAGGATATTACATTTTTAAGGAAAGGTGTTAAACTCTTAAATGTTGAATTTTAATGTAAAAATAATAGGAAACTGATGGAACTGAGAAAAAGAAAACAGTGATATAGTAGGTGGTTTATGAAAGAAAATGGGAGGATTAAAATGAAGATAAAATAAAAATGTGATTTTAATTATTTATTGAAAATAAAATAAAAGATAAAGTATATACATATAGCATAGGTATTTTCAAAATATGTTCATAATTATGGTACTTTCATATTTTTACTCGTTCATTATTTATGGTTTTTGTTTATTTCTTTATTCAAAGTTTTGTATCTAAATTACTATTAATTTCGACTTCATGTGTGCAACTTTCAACATACAAAGAAACGAAAATTTTCTATAGTTTCTATCTTTTAAGGATTCCACCTCATTTTTCTAGAACCAAGCAATGTAATAACTATATTTCTGTATAAAACCTAATAACCATTAATGTTATTAAAATAAAAGGCCAAAAAATAAATTGGATTTTCAAGCTAATACTTCGTTGGCCTTCTGCTTTATCCAGCCTTGCACAAAATGGTCCCAGGTTTCCAGTGAGCTATAAATACACGCATGTTATAGAACAATAATTGCATTTATTGATAGAAAATAATATTAAATATTGGCATCTTATATTATTTTTTTAAATCAAATAAGTATCTTCTTCTAATAAACATTTCGATTCAAATTCATAATTAAAAATAAATTGAGCATACATTTCAGTTACATTTGAGCATGCATGTATTAATTGATTTTACCCTCTACTTTAAATGTTTGTTATATACATCATGATGTTAATGGATACTTAAAATGTTTATATAAGCATGTTCGTTTTCATTTTGAGAAAAAGGATGTTGTATTTAACAGAAGTGACGATAATGTTATAAAAGTGATATATTATGATGTATAAATTCTACTGAAAATTGATACCTTTATTTAATGTGTGACTATATTTCAAGTAAAAATGTTTCAGGAAATTGTTAAACAGAAGTTATATTTACGGTGATTATCGTAATAACTTAATCATATATGGTTTGGATTTATGCATGTACTTTTTTATGATATTTAGATTTTGGTTACTCGAGGTTTTGTGGAAGAAATTTGTGTTTTTTCTGAATTTTATTACCATAGTTTTTTAGATATTTCACATTATAAAACTTGCAAAATAAGTAATCAAAAGTAAAATAAATAAATTATATTTTGATTATGTTAAATGCGAGGCACAAAATTAAAAGAAATTATTTTAATGTACTTCTTGTTTAAAATATTCACAGAAAATCTTATCCAATAAAAGCTTTGTTCTCTGACAACCTATTATTGCATGTTTCGAGATTTATTTTATTTTATTTTAACTATATTAGTTTAATGGGCGCGAAGTGGTGAACTTATCAATTTGACTAGAGTTTTTATTAACGGGTACTTTTCCAATATAATTTCATATAAAAACACTACGAAATATTAACTATAGATATTTTTCAATAAATTTAATTTAAAAAAGAAGAAGTTGTATCCGTATTTGTTAGATATTCTACCCTGACTCGTCGGAAGAATGATCCATACAACACAATCTTTTTCGGATTTTCCTTATATAAACAATTTTATTAAATCAAGTTGGAGATCTTCCTTATAGCCAAATCATAATATATAATGGAACGTAAATTGATTTTTCGAGGTTAAATTTAAATTTTATTTTGTTAAAGTAATATTATAATTATCTAATCTTTATTTTAATTTTACTAAAAAAAATTAATGTTTATTATTTTCGATTTTGTACATTATAACAGTGATATTAATTGACATCAAAGGTAAAAGTCGACATCAATTCACATTGATTTTCCTTAGCGCCATTTTAAAAAGGAATTAGATAGTTTTTAACGTCTATTAGTATAATAACATATGTTAAATAACATTCAATTATTTAAACAAATTTGCTGAGTATCTTGAGATAAGATTAAATTATAATATATAAGTAAGTTAAATATTATTTTTTTTGAAGTAATTTAGTGGGATTAAGTTTGAAATAAGCTTTATATCTTAATATGGTATTAGAACTATGAAAGTTTATTTTAAGAAAGGTATAAACTTCATTACTTTAATATGGTATCAAAGTCATATGAATCTATTATATTCAAAATTTAAGTTTATCATGTCATCCAATATTGGTCTCTCTCAATTTTCACATAAAAATATGTTTTAACCGAGATTTGACTCTATCTATAATGCCATATCATATCAAGATTATAATATCAAGATTTTTCGATTACCAAAGATTTAACTTTGTATGATGTCATATACTATTAGAATTACAATATCAGGATTTTTCGATTACCATAATCAATATTTTCAAAAAATGTATCAAAGATCTTATTATTTAAGATAAAATCAAATTATATTATATAAAATATTTGTTGGGTATTAGGTTCCCTTCCTACTCAAAACATGAGAAGTTCATGTCTCACTTAACCTAGTGGAGAGGGAGCTAAAAAATAAGAGAGTGATGGAAAAATGAGAGTTAGAATCCCCTGAGAACCCTAACACATTGAGGGAGTGGGAAGGGAAAAATCTGTTTACATTTTTCGCTGATCTGTCACCGTAAAATTGACATTACGGATTCATTCACTGTTGGATCGTGTTGAAAATTTTACAGCAGGTTCTAAACACATTTTTCTTCATTCTGACCGGTTATATCGTCGATATGAGGTCTGAGTTGTGAGAAATTGATTTCACACTACAATCGTGAATTTTAGGGTTTTCTTGTCTTTCTCTATTTGAAAGCTTTGTTGTTTTGCTATTTGGTTGGGTGTTAACACTAATTTATGCAGTTGATTTAGACTCATTTGTACTATTATTAATCATAATAGAGCTATTTTTTTGGTATAAACGACTCGTGGTTTTTACTCTTTGTTTACTTTGAAGAATTTTCTTCGTTATAAATCTTGTGTCTTTATTCATGATTATAATGATTTATTATTGTTGTTATTTGATAGTTTCTCTTCGTAAATTCTTGTTAGAACAAATTATATTCACTGATTAGCTGGTAAATTAGTTTTGTGGTTGTTTTTCCTATCAATACCAATCTCACCTTCTTAGATTATTTTCTTAGATTATTCATAAATATATAACTAAATTTAAAATGCTCAAATCTATTAAAAATCCCACATGAATTAATAATAAAACAAAACTATAATATAAAAATAGATATAAATTTTATATTTATAAACAATTTTATGACATTAAATTGAGCTTAAAGTTCCTCTATTAATAATAATATTATAAGACAAATTACCCTGTTAAAATATAGAAAAGAATATATTTTTAGAAACTTTGAAATATTATATTGTTGGATGACCTTGGATAATTAGAAAGGACATATTATATATATGGCACGTATGTGACCTAAAGAGTGACCACGCAGGGACCCATTGCACTTAAAATGACTGACAAATGCTACTCCCAATCCCACCTTATTCTCTGTTCCATTTTTTTTATTTCTTTTTCACTTCAAAACTCTTTTCTTGATGGAAATAGTAATAACTACGATACCCTGGTTTCTTCTTGGTAGCTCTTGGTTACTACTATCTTCATCTTCTCCACTTTCAGCAATACAATTCCAAAACAGAATATACTACCACCCTTCTGCTATTTCATCAAAGTGGCTTGCAAATTTGCTTTCTTTCCGACATACACTTCAATATGGAAAATTAAAAAAAAAAAAAAAAAAAACACTTTGAGAACCTTTTCAAACGTATTAAGTAGGATTTTCACGGTAGAATTTTGATTCGATTTTTAGTTAAAAATACATACAAAACAAATTTGAAAGTTATATTCTATTGAATTTAGTTTTAACAGAGAAAAAATTCAACCAAATTAAATCAATATTTTTAGATTTATTTATGATGGTTTTATAGCTTTTAATTCGTAATTTCTATGTTTTTTTATTTTTTAGATATATAATTAATTTTTCTATTTCCTACATTTTAAAAAATATTTACACAACATGTATTAAACTTAATTACAGAGACACGAAACTGGGAGATTGAGTTCTATGGTTATTGGTTGCGCAGAAGAAAAAGAAAATAAGATTAAATTAATTTAATTTTTTGGTAAAAGTAAAAAAGTAAAAATAATTTAAAAATTGTGAAATTTATCCCACTATATTTTACTTGCATGTATTCATTTTGCTATTTCTTATTTCTTTATTCTGTTTTTTCAAATACATCTCATTTTATTTTTATATCTTTATTTTTGTTTCTCTTATCTTAATTGAACAAAGCATTAATCTGGATATTTCCATTATTCGATTTCGGTTCACGTCTTGCATTTAATTGTTTTTCCATGTTTAATACTTCAATTAATTTGTTATGTTTTCACGTCTCTTTATTCAACTCCCTTTTACACTATTTTTACATTTCAACATCATATTCCTCCAATACTATAATTCTTAAGATATATGTGAATATTAGTATCTAATGAGGCATACATAAGGTGTAAATTTTCATAGAGAAAAAAATAAAACGAGTTTTCAAAAAAACCAAAAACTAAATATAAAATATAGAAAAGTTACTTAAAATTTTGTTAGTTAACATGTACAAATAACTTCACCCTCTCATAAAAGAAAAGAAGTGTTAGAAGCATAATAAAACAGTGATAGAACCTTTTTATAATTTCACAGATTTCACCCTAACTTTCTCATGAACCGAGAGATTTTACGTTTATGAGAAAAAAATTCTCTTTGCTTCATGTCAACAACCTAATCACTAGAAAAGCTAATCAGAATTCTGTCTTCTAGTCCTACTGTTCAAACACTTTTAGGCCAAAGAAAATTGAAACACAAAAAGCCAGTTCTCAAATACAATGAATGAACATTATTAATTATAATTCAGTTAAAAGTCATTGATGAGAAAATAGCATTGAAGGTTAGCTATAAGCGTGTTATAGGTGCAGGCAGGGTAATGGTGCCTATATATACCCTTTGGAATGCACAAGGACATGTCACACAGCACAAGTTGAAACACAAAGAAAAATGGGTTCTTCTTTGTGGACTTGTCTGATTCTGTTATCACTACTAGCTTCTGCTTCTTTCGCTGCAAACCCAAGAACACCAATTGATGTGCCATTTGGCAGAAACTATGTGCCTACTTGGGCCTTTGATCACATCAAATACCTCAATGGAGGTTCTGAGATTCAGCTTCATCTCGATAAGTACACTGGTATGCATATGATATGCAGTGAATGCAGCTTGGTTATCAAATTTTTCATTATAGTTTAATTATACTCATGCAATTTTGAACAGGTACTGGCTTCCAGTCCAAAGGGTCATACTTGTTTGGTCACTTCAGCATGTACATAAAATTGGTTCCTGGTGATTCTGCTGGCACAGTCACTGCTTTCTATGTAAGAAAAAAAAAAGTTTGTTTACTTTTTTGTTATGATTATGAGTTTCTGCACCAGTGTTTTTGTTGAGTAATAACCTTTTTCTGTGATTGGAACTATTCAGTTATCATCCACAAACGCAGAACATGATGAAATAGACTTTGAGTTCTTGGGAAACAGAACTGGGCAACCATACATTTTACAAACAAATGTGTTCACCGGTGGCAAAGGTGATAGAGAGCAGAGAGTTTATCTCTGGTTTGACCCTACAACTCAATACCACAGATATTCAGTGCTATGGAACATGTATCAGATTGTGTAAGTAGTCACTGAATTAGTAACAATTTCACCTTCCCTTTATCATGTGCCCACAACATGTTTGATATAAAGGGTAAACAATTTTTGGCCCTAAATTTGATCACTGATTTTTTTTTCTTTTCTGTCTGATATATCAAAGAGAATATACAATCATTATTTGTGATCTTTATTACTAAAAGAGAGGCAAATGGGGTGTGCAGATTCTATGTAGATGACTATCCAATAAGGGTGTTCAAGAACAGCAATGACTTGGGAGTGAAGTTCCCGTTCAATCAACCAATGAAGATATACAACAGTTTGTGGAATGCAGATGACTGGGCCACAAGGGGTGGTTTGGAGAAAACAGATTGGTCGAAAGCCCCATTCATAGCCTCTTACAAGGGCTTCCACATTGATGGGTGTGAGGCCTCAGTAAATGCCAAGTTCTGTGACACACAAGGCAAGAGGTGGTGGGATCAACCAGAGTTTCGTGATCTTGATGCTGCTCAGTGGCAAAAACTGGCTTGGGTACGCAACAAATACACCATCTACAACTACTGCACCGATCGTAAACGCTACCCTCAAGTCCCTCCAGAGTGCACCAGAGACCGTGACATTTAATCATTTTAACCTATACTTTAAGGCCCTCATTATTTTCAATATCCATAATGTTCCCACCTAAGTGCTGATACAGATTTCATTTGAGCTTGGTATTGCTTCTTGTATTGTTGATAATCATATCATCATTTATTGCTTCTACTGTTTGGGCTGTGTATGTACCTAAAGATATGGCACTGTGCCTTAATTTGTATCTGTAATGTAATGTAATTCTGTTTCACTCTGAATCAATATACCACTGTTACTACTGGGTTATACTGGTTTATAGGGGTGCTATTATTATTCTTGGTTTGTCATTTTTGTTGTGTACTTTCTCTGGTGAATGAGTTGGAATGCATTTGTTTGTATCCTTATCCTCGTTATTCGGTCCCAAATTGAAAAGACACCGACAAGGGTAGTCAATGGGAGGAAATAAAAAGTGGAAGTGGTGGTGAAGAAGGGTGATTCTGAAACATAGACAAAAACATTGAACAAGTGGCTCCACTGAACAACATTTCTGCATGTGACAGTAGGGAGGTTGCAGTGGATAATCACGAATTGGGAACTGTGTTTTGGATTTGATTTTAACGTTTTTATTATTTTCTTCTTTGTTTTTATAGAAATATAAATTATTTTAATCTAATATTGGATAACATAATATAATTTATAAAATAACTTTAATATAAAAGATTCTAATGTGAAGAATATTAATTTAATGATTATTAGAATATAAATATATTAAATTTATTTTGATTATTTTAAAGTTATTAAAATTAATTTATTTTTCTATTACTAAGAGTATTTTGATATTTTAATAAATAGTTTTAAAATATTAGAATTTATATAAGAGTTTCTTTTATGAAAAGGAGAAAAATTACACAAAGGAAAAAAAATGACTTTGACGGGAAATGATTTTGATATGAAAAGACTTTATATCAGATAAATTTTATATCATCAAGAAAGTTATTACGAAAAGTAATGCTTTTGAATTGTATTAATAATATAATTTTTGAAAATCATATAATATTGGAGTTTGGCTAGTTGTTTTCTTGGTTCATGAGACCATTTATTATGAAATATTTTAAAAAAATTATTTTAAAAATAGGATATTCATTATGATTCTTAATGACGAAAAGGATTAATATATAGCACTTTGAGACCAAATAAAATATATCAATTAATCAGGTGAAATAGATATGTTGAAAGTGAGATTTATATATAGATTATCTAATAATGTCATAATAATGATGATTTAATCACACTAAAAAGTACCATCAAGAAAACTTTTCATATATTTTAGAATTTGAATTTTCATTGAATTCCACATAATGTATGACAAGTCCTTTAAATTTTAATGATGATTTGTATTAAGAATAGTAGGGGAAGATTGGTGGTGATGGTGATAGTGTTGTTGATCAGTTACTTCCACCTTCATTGAACTTTCCTTATTATTAGGTAAAGTCAACTTATAGTTGATTGTAAGATAAAAAAAAAAAAAAATCACGTGTCTTGAATTTGATTGTATTTTTTAACATGTAAAATAATTTTATTTGGATTTACCGTTAAATTTTCTACAGTTACTGTTGCTGGGAAGGTAAGGATTCTTCAGTTAGAGAGATCTTTTTAAAATATTGATTACACTTTCTATATATAGTTTATTATATGCATAAATTTTAAATTTGAGGATAAAAAATAACAAAATTATATAATATAAATTTTTGCATTATAATTATTGATTTAATAATAATTTTGGTTTTTTAGTTTTAAACTATTCATATTTTAAGATTTCTGAATTATTTTATATAATTTTGATTCCTAATTCTTATTGTCTGTAACTTTATTTAAGTTTCAATTTTAAAGATTCGTCCTTTCTTTTAATATTTTTACTGATTTAACTTTAATTTTGAATGTTTTTATTTTTTATTGACTTAATTTTAATTTTGAAAATTTCTTTAGTTATATTTTTATTGACTTAATTTTTAATATTAAATTTTTTTATATTTTTAGTATTTTAAAAATATTTCTTAAAATATTTGAAATTAGTGTCACATGACGCGAGGTCGAACCAACACTAAAATATACAAATAAAATTATAATTATTTTTATTTCTTAATCTCTTATATTTTTTATATATCTTTAGAAGAAAAAAATTGATAGGTGTTACACGATGTGAGCGACTAACTAAAAAAAATAATTTCTTCATTTTTCTTAAATTTTTTATTATACTTTTTTTTATCTTTTATTTTTTAGTATTAAAATTATTTTTAATCATCATTTTCATTCTTTTAGGTGGGTTTGTGAAGAGATAGAGTTAAACTAAAACAAAGACAAAGATAGAATAAAAACAATGAGGAGGCGCATAGTTAATAAAATGCATGGTGTAATGAGTAATTAATGTGTCGTGGATGTAGTATTGATGAGATAGATTAATGACTGGGGGAGAATGATGAAGATTGGGGCATATTATTATGCTTCTATACGTGATGAGAAGTGTTAAAACAACATTTGAACTTAAAACATAGTATGAGAAGTAACAACAGACCAATAATTCAACACATTATAGTGAGTGATAATGTTGTTTTCTACCTTTTTAATGGTGTTTAGTTTTGTGAATAAAATTAACTTCTCCATAACTTTTACTTGTTTAATCCTCAAGTTTATCTTGTTTTTGTAGTGTTTCGTATATAGTTGTTTTATGTTTTATTTACTTCTAATGTCTATTATGAGTGTGTGAAATAAAATAATAGAAATAAATTATGGTGGAGGAAAACAAGTTGAAACTCAAGAAAGCATGATCGGACAAGAAAGATTGATTTTTAGACAAATACATATGTTGAGGGCATCGAAATCAAGCCCAACACTACAAACATGGAGAAAGGACTCACCTATAGGTATATACTGCCTTGGACCACCTCCAAAAGGTCAAAAAACATCCATTGAGCGCCAGGTTGGCTCGCTAGGCGAGCTAGTTTCTCGGTAGGCGAAAATGACAACCCAGAACTACAGTAATTGAGTCACCAGGCGAAAATATGGCTTGCCCAGCGAGTTACATGTATGAGAGCGTCGATTTTAGGCCTCGCTGGGCGAGAACGAAGCCGCTAGGCGAGAATATCGACCCCAATACGTGCATATGGTTACTTAATCATGTTTCTACGAGAGTTTTAGGGGATTCCTCATTTTTCACGAATAGAAACACCTTGGGTGCTAGGGAGAGGATTTTGGAGGCAGCTAGGGGTGTTGGGAAACTCTCCCTTCTCCTTCCTGGGTTTCTTTTTTCATCCATGAAGGTTTTACCCCTTTTGAGTTTGAGAGGATGATGGGCTACGAAGTTGGACATGGAGATGCGAATGGGAGGTGCAATTGGAGCATGGAGCAGTATTCAAGAACCTTAGGAGAGGGATTCTTTCTACTTTATGGTTTTAATTTCTTCTCTATTCTTCAATTTTGTAAAATCCTAGGTTCTCTACCATGGAGAACAATTTCTATTTGTTGAGATTAGATATAAAACATTAAATTCTTGTATAAAATTGTGTTGTTAATATATATATATATATATATATATGCTTTTCCAAATCAAGTTAGTATTTGATTTTATGCTTAATGCTTGATGTGGATTGTTTGCATACTTGGTTTGTGATCCTTGAGGTGTTGGGAAACATCTTTAGAATCTAGAATTGAAATTAAATACCTAATGGATGATTGTATCTAGGAATAGAACTTGGTTCATTAGTAATCTTAGATTCTTGAAACTAATGAATGATTTCACTTGTTGAGGATTCAAGGGATTGAAACTTGATGGGTGATCATAGGCTCTAGGAATAAGATTTGAGTATTCTTATGAATTGATTTTAACATGAGTATGGAATTGGGATAATTTAGAATGCATGAGAATGAAGTGGTTGAAATCTAATCTTGACAAATTGTAAATACTCTACGTTAATTTTCTTATTGCACACCAAGTGTTTGACAAAAATACAAAAAGAGTTTCTTAGTGTTTTTGTGAACTTAGTGTTTAATTGAGTCGTCAATTGCGAGAGTTGTCATGCGTTGCACAAGTCCCTTGGAAGAGAACGATAAAATACTTATTACTTGCTATGTGCGACTGATGCACTTGCCATGTTGATTTTTCAACTAGTAGTGAGGAACTTACCTGTAGCGGGACTTGCTCAAGAACCCACTTCACTAACAACCTTTTCCTCCTAGTCGCGTTAAAGTGAAAAAAAAAATGACAATATGATTAGGAATTATGATCGAGAAAAGAGAGCAGTATCTAGAATCCTCTTCTTTTTTTTCTTTTCATATGATATATCACCTATTTATACACCTCATCTCAATCCAAATGTAATCTTACCCTTCATTACAATGAAAATAAAAAAGGAAAGAATTTTTTGTGATGACAATATATTATGGGAATCAAATCATACCAAAATCATTGAACAAAATCAAACGTGATCAGGAACATTGATTCTAATTATTAGAAGAGATATTGTTTCTAATTATTGGAATCATATCATTATCCTCTCTATCTAGAAATAGAGGTGGCAGAGCAAAGAGTAGGGTGAGAATATAAAATATTGGGCTACTATTAGTTGCAAGAAATGGTGGTGTGGGTGGATAAAATATATTAGGTTGGAAATATGAGGTGTACAAGGAAAACACAAATTGAGGATTGAAATTTCAAAAAAAGATTGGGCCTAATCAACAAAAAAATTTCTTTATTTCTTTTTTTAATTTTTTAATTTTTTAATTTTTAATTTTAATTTTTAATTTTAATTTTAATTTTTAATTTTTAATTTTTAATTTTTAATTTTTAATTTTTAATTTTATTTTATTTCATAAGAGATTTTTATTAAGCCGGACGAAATTAAGTGTTGACACATTTATTCTCTCTTCTGGATGATAAAAGAGGTGGAGTACTTTCCTAATTCCTCAAATTTGGAAGCATATTCTGCTAGTGTCATGTTTCCCTATTTTAATTGCATAAACTTCATTTCCTTTGCTCTCCTCATATCAATTGGAAAATATTTTTCCAAAAATCTAGCTTTAAAAACTTCCGAAGTGATAATTATTATATTCCTCTCAAGTAATCTCATATTACTATCCCACCAATATTTCGCTTCTCCAATCAACATGAATGCAACATAATTCACTTTTTTGGTTGTTAGCACAATTCATTACTCAGAATATTTTCTCCATCTCCTTAATCCATATCTCAACCTTTTCAAGTTCATATGCTCCAGAAAATTGTGGAGGTTTGTTTCTCCTAAACTCAGTTAGACCTTGTGACTTAGGGGTTCCTCAAGTCTTTGATTTCTTAAAAGTGTAGCATCTATGTCTCTAATAGCTAGAATTGCTTTAGTCAATTCATTATTCCTTCTGTTATTTGCCATCCAAAAAAGTTTTAGTTAGTACAAAAGAAAGCTTATGATGAATACATTTCATAGATCTCACATGGACCATTAATCTGATACCACCTAAATGTGATATCCATTATTAATTTCACCCTTATGAATATTATCCTTATATTTTCATAAAACATGAATATATTTTTAATAACAAGATTATTTATATGCTATTATTTTACAATATTCCACTAATATTCTTTACCATATATTTTACAATACTTTTATTTTATACTAGGAGGAGAAGAAATATTATTTATTTACAACATCCTTCCCCATCTACTAATACTCTCCAAGCGACGGGTGAAAATAAATTAATAAGAGGATTGATCTGAACAGTGGGTGGCATGTAAAAGGTAACCACTATTGGTCATTCTAAAAGGATTGGGCATCTAGGGCATTCACAAATGTGAGGGTCAAAAGGACTTTCCTTTGAAAAGTAACAAAGTTATTAACCACGTTATCAGCTGGTTGCTTGAAAAGTGACTACAATATCAACTGTGAATAGATTCGGGACATTTGGTACTGCCATTTTTAATATAAGATTTTCAAATTTTGATTTTTCATGTACAAACAATAAAATAAGGAAGTGAGAACAATTACCATTAAATTACTCATTTGAATCCGCAAAGTAGAACCTCCACTTTCAAATAAATTTATCTTAAAGAAACTATAATAAACACATCAAAACCATCATAAAAAAAATCTAATTGTCTTTATTTAAAAACTAGATAATATTAATATTCTATAAACATAATTAAAAAGTCATATAAAAAAAATTACATCTTAAGAAAAACTTGACGGCTTAGTGAGTCATGCAAAAAAGAAAAAAAAAAAAAACCTTGATCAAGAATATAAGTTAAAAAGAAGGTGTTTAACCTAGAAATGTTTAAAAGGATGGGGTTAGAAACATTCCACTCAAATAAAAAAAAAAGTGAAAATAGTTTATAAATAGACTTATAAGTGGTAAAAGCCTCCTCCCCTTATCACTTTAATCTTTAGCTCTCCTTTCCTCCCGCCCTATAAGCTTTCTCTCTCTTTATCTGTTTCCTTTTTTTTTTCCTTTTTTTTTTTTTCGTTTACATTCACTCACTCTGCTTTTATATAATAGATCTTTGTATGCACTAATTTTTAGTTCTTACTGTGTTAGTTTGGTTAGTCATATATTTCCTTTTGAAATTTATATCCTTTATTACCGTGCAGGCACATGAAGGAAAAAAAATTGTGTTGCAAATAAAAAAGACTGGTGCAGGCATGAGAGAGAAAAAGAAAGAAGTTTGGTGCAGGTTGTTTTGTATATATATTCTATTTCATAATTATATCATTGAAAGAGATAATTTTGGTACAGTTTTTTTCTAAGTAATATTTCTTGTAAAAAGAAAATTAATATATTAAATAAATCAATAATAATTATTTCTTACAAAATAATACTTCTTGAAAGAAAAAAGAAATTAATTAATAATAACCATCTCTAAATAATATTTCTTTCAAAAGAAAATAATATTGTCATAATTGTTTTTTTTCACAGTAAACGTTTTAAGATAATGTGTGTATGCGTATTTTCAATTTTATTTTGTTATAAGAAATTAAAAATACTAATGAAATTATTGTAACATTCAATTAAATAAACTTATTATTAATAATTTTCTTATATTATGTTATTATATAGTATCTGCATATTATATATATATATATATATATATATATATATATTGTAATTATGTATATATAGTATATCTTAATAAATCATTTATCAAAAGACATATTTTGTAATAATATAGTTATCTTTCAATATTTTTATAATTTTGATTTTTTATAATGGTTAAGATGCATGCTTAATGATTAAAATAAACAAATATATAAATTTCAAATATTATAATAAATTAATACCTTAATAAAACTTAAGAAACTATTATTTATATTATGTTATGAAATAAAGTGAATAACATAGAGAATGACGACAGATAATAGAGAAGAGAAAAAACAAGAGAGAATAGAGAATGAGAGAATAGGGAGCAACTCATCTGTCTATTATTATTGATATGAAGAGTCCTATTTATAGATACAATATGTAATTCATAAAGGAAACAAATCAACTTAGTTAATACAAATATTTACCATAAAGAGTAATGAATCATATGAGTAAATGTATCAAATCAATGGACAATCATTAATTCATAACACTCCCCCTTGAGTGTCCATTGATAAAGAATGTGCCTCGTTAAAACCTTACTAGGAAAAATCCATTGGGATAAAAAACCTAGTGAAGGAAAAAGAGTACAACATTATGTATTCTTTAATACAATATTGTTCATCACATATTCTATTCCTCCCCCTAATGTAAACTTACATAATTAAGGTGACAGAGTCCGAATTTGTGAGTCATTTGCTCAAAAGTTTTTCTTGGCAAAAACTTTACAAATAGACTTGTCATATTTTCAGATGAATGAATTTTTGGATATCTATATCATCCTTTCAATTGAACAATACACTATTGTCTTTATATATGGTTGTTGATTCCATCTTTCTCGGGGATAGTCACAAGTTTCTTGCACATGTTGAATTATAAACCTTAACCAAACATATTCACAACTTTCCTCGTAATTTTGTATGATTAGACAATGTTGCTACTATGGTTTGTTTAATATACCTTCATGAAACCATTGTGCTATGAACAAACATCTTGTTTGTGATCAACCATTGTGACATTGTAAGAATATGTAAAATAACATGCATATCCATAACCCATTGGTCTGAATCTGAATCATTTGGATGGAATAAGCTCATATTCGTAGTACCCTTAAAGTAACGAAGTATATATTTTACTCCAAACCATTTTCTTCTTGTAGTTGAAGAACTATATCTTGCTTAACAAATTTATAGCAAATGCAATATTAGATCGAGTATAATTCGCAAGATACATTAGTCTTTCTATGACACTAAGATATGGTGCTTCTAGACCAAGAAGATCTTCATCATTTTCTTGAGGTCTAAGAAGAGTCTTTATCAACATCTAACGACCTCACAACTATTGGAGTGCATAATGGACATGACTTGTCCATTTAGAACATTTTAAGCACCTTAGTCATATAAGCCTCTTGATGTATAAAAATACTTTTATTTAAATACTCAATTTCTAATTTCAAACAAGACTTTGCCCTTCAAAGATCATTCATCTCAAATTCTTTCAATTGCCTTGTGAGCTCATTAGTAGTTTCAACGATGTTTATGTCATTTACATAAACAATAATTATGAAAAAATGATTTTCTAATATTTTCATATAAATACAAGGACAAAAAGGATCATTTCCATATCCTTATTTTAATAAGAACTCAATAAGATGGTTATACCACACACATCCTTGCTTTAATCAATAAAAGAGCATGTTCAATTTTATTGAATAACCCTTTTTAGAATTTGTCTTGTTGGGCAAATAAAATCCTTCAGGGATTTTCATATAAATATGATTCTCAAAAGAACCGTACGAATAGGTTGTAACATCATCCATTAGATGTAAATGCAAACCTTGTTGTGCAACTAGGATAATCGAATATTGCAATGTTGTTGCATCCAATACTAGTGAACATGTTTTTTCACTAATCAATACAAGGTTTTGTGAATAACCTTGAGCAACCAATTATGCTTTGTATCTAACAATTTCATCATTTTTAATTTGATTTTTGCGCAAAAATCCATATGTACCCAATGGGTTTCACAACTTCAGGAGTGCGAACTATACGTCCAAAAACCTTTCGTTTAGCAAACAAATATAATTATGCTTCTTTGCATATTTTCATTTTGGCCAATCTTTTCTTTGCCGACAATCTTCAATGATCATTGCTTATTGATCCTCATTGTCATTCATAGCATTCATCGCTATGTTATAAGTAAAAGTTTCGTCAATGTTAACTTCATTTTGGTTCCATATTATATGATTCATGACATAATTTATTGAGATCTCATCATTTTCAACCATTTCAGGTACCTGAGGTTCTTCTGGAACCGAACCATTAATTATGTCAAATGAATCTTTTGGGATTTCAACCTTTTCGATTAGGTTATTTTGCATATTAGCCCCCTTTCTCATTCAAGAGTTTTTATCTTTGGAACCAATAGGTCTACCACGCTTCAAACGTGTTCATATGAGTTTTTCAATCCTTTTTTTTTCGCATCATAATAAATGATCATGTCAAACAAGGCAATCATTTTGATTTGTAAACTTCTGGTTTACCATGACATGCATTTAAATTGTACTAATAAACTTGTAGTACAAACTATAAGAGAATGTTGATAATTTCTCCAATACTCTTTCTTTTTCAACTCAATCATAGAGATATAAAGATATTTCATATCTTTTTCATTGTTTGTCTCAATATAATATCCATTCAGACAAATATCATTGAAACTTAATAAGTTTCTATTCAACTTCTTGGTAGAAGTATAGTAGCTCTTTTAGAGTCTTCAAATATATTTGTAGTACTATAAATAATACTAACATCGATGTCTCACATTATCAAACAAGAGAAAAATTTATTACTCTTGAGAATTGTATAAGTTGTTGCACTATCAATAAGACGCATATCTTTTGGTACTAGTGCAAAACATTCGTTTTTCATATAAACGTAAATATCAATATGAGATTTTTTTTTTCAACACTCTCATAATCAATTAGGTGATCAATGCTTTCATTTGCTTTAGCAAAGAAAATAACAATATTAAGATGAGTAGCATCCATATGGCCATAATCAGAATCACCATCTTCATAAGCAAAGTGTGTTTCTATGTTCTTCTCATTATTTGTAAGATGCTCTGGTGTACAATAAGTACAATTCAAATGGCCTTTACCATCGTAATGATAATATATACCTTCATCTTTTTGTCAATATTTTCACATTTTCCTTTTCCTTTTATCAAAAGCTCATTGCTTTGTTCAGCCATACAAAGGCATGAAAGAAATTCATAATATTGATTGCTGCATTCACTTCTGGGAATGGAGCATATTAGGCGGATCTCATGATTTTTCATCAAAAGCTTTATTGCTTTGTCCAGCCAGCCATACATAGGCATGAAATAAATTCACAATATTTGTGAAATCTCTTTTCACAATATTTTTGTCATTGCTTAGATGCTTTATTTCTTTATTTAATGGTATCCCAATATCCATTGCATCTAAATATATTTCAACAGTTAAAATCCAATATAAGGAATTCTTCCTATCAAGGGTCACAAATCCAAATTTTGCAACATTTCGTGTGTTTAGAACTAGCACATAAAATAATTATATTAATAATAATAATAATAATCACCGTCAAAATAAAAATAAAAATAATAAGACGAAGATGAAAATTGATAAAGTTAAATAATTCTTATCACAAGAGGAAGAATATAAGGTAAAATTATAATTTGAGAAAGGATTAGAAAGAGCCTGGATTGAGACACGCATAACACTGTCGTTATAGAGAAAAAGCTTTCACTAGTCCTCAATTGGTTGGAGCATCGTGCTGATAACGTGTTATGAAATAAAGTGAATAACATAGAGAATGACGACAGATAATAGAGAAGAGAAAAAACAAGAGAGAATAGAGAATGAGAGAATAGGGAGCAACTCATCTGTCTATTATTATTGATAGGAAGAGTCCTATTTATAGATACAATATGTAATCCATAAAGGAAACAAATCAACTTAGTTAATACAAATATTTACCATAAAGAGTAATGAATCATATGAGTAAATGTATCAAATCATTAATTCATAACATATTATGTTTAAATTAAGGTTTGATATTTTTAAATAAATTATTATAAAAGTTTGCATTTACTTATAATAAAAGTTTAAATGGTGTTGTGATATATTTATAAATTGATAACTAGAATGTCTTAAATATTTGGAGTTGAATAACAATACAATATTAAATAAAAATGAATAGAATTAGTATGTTATTACATATAAAACAAATTTAGATATTGCATAAATTTGTTGTTACTCTATTTGGCCATGTTAGGTTATCCTATTTTGGAGGCAAAATTAAGCAGAGTGGACCATGCTTTGACTCCTATCTCTGCCTCCACAACTTTTTTGACTTTTATAGAAAAAGATGAAAAAAATAAAGTTTCTAAACATAGGATCTCCAAATACAAGTGTGTATATGTGATTTTTGTTAATCTTATCTCTCTCTGTCGGCGCATTATAACGTTGATTTTTCACGATAATTGCTTTGTGGTTATTTTTCTGTTCTTTTTTATTGTTATGACGTAATTTCGTTATGAAATTATAATAAGGTACGAGTTTAAAAAAAAAATTAAGTTTAAATTAGTCATATTGGTATGATTTTAAAGGAAAAAGTCGTATTATATTAAAACAACTTCTACAGATAAATTAAAATCGTGTCATAGAACGATTTTATAATAAAATAAACTCAAATTGTATTATGACGTGATTATTTCAATTATATAATGAAATAAATTAAAGTTGTGTCATATTTTAATAATTTTAATAATTTTAATAATTCATTAATAAAATAAATTAAAATTGTAATGTGTTGTGGATATTTTAATTTTGTTATCAAATGACTAAAGTTATTTTAGAACTGAAGTTGTCACAGCGTTATACGACTAACTTTTCTTAAGAAGTTGCCATGACTTAACACAATTTCAATTTATCCACATGAAACTGCTTCAATATGATACAATATCTTCGTTTTAAAGTTATACCAAATTAACATGACTTATCCAAAATCATTTTTTTAAACTTACACCATTTTTTTATTTTCATAATGAAATGACATCAAAATGGTTAAAAAAAAAAATCCTATTTTTGCTGTAATTGTACGAGTGAAGCAGATTTTACTTTTGCAATTTCGATATTCATCTCTTAATAATTTTCTCTCTCTTATACTTATATTGAATAATAAAAAGGTAAGAAATAAAAAAATAGTAAAAGTAGTAATATTATAAATACTAAAAATTTATTTATTTATTATTATTTTATTCCATTTGATAAAAAATAAAACTAAAAAAATGACATAATTAATTGTTTTCACTATATAAATACCTTTGTAATTATTTTAAATGTGAACAACCTTTTAAAGAAAAAATTACTAGATAGAATATATGTGAATATAATTATGTTATTCAGAATTAATTATTTTTTAATATAATTTGTTATGTTGATTTTTCGCATGTTTCTTTTCATTTTGTATGAAGAAATCTACTGTGGCTCTCTCTTCTTTAATTCTTGTATTTTCCACGCTAATAAGTTAAACCAAACAACCTGTACCGAAAACAAACGCAAGCTTAATCTTTAATTAACATTGTTAATGTACTTTTTATAACTTTTCTATTAATGATTTTAACCTCTACTACTAATTAATATTAATTGATAGCATACTAGTTATGTATTATAACTGCTAGTGTCTGATTAAATAAGGTGTAAGATGTAATGTGTCGTTTAATTAAGTTATACAACTAGACAACACTATAAAATAACTTTCTCACTTTTTTTAACTGTTTCTATCTCAAGTGCTTACCACCAAATGTTCTCGTTTCAAATATAATTATTATTATAACTTATTTTCTAAATTTAATTATCAAAGGAATTAGTTTATTTTATAAATTGGTCATTAAAATCTAAACTTTGATTGTTTAATGAACAAACTACAAAACTAATCGGTATGAAAGAATACAATTCTTAATCAACAATTGAAAAACTTTAAAGATTGTAGATAGAAAACAACTTGATAAAACCGATCAATTAACATGTTTCCTTGTTTGATGTTTATTATTTCAAGAACTCAATTCGTTAGACTACTATTTAAAACTGGTGATTTAATAGAAAAGATTACTGTAGAATTAAATGCCTAATCAATAGAATTAAAGTATGAATATAATTTAATGGAAGAAACATGTTACAATTAAGAAAATAATACCTGTCCAGTTTGTCTATAGAAGATAGGAGTGACAATGAGGTCCAGTTTGTCCAATCTGACCCGTTTAGGACTGTCTTGTATTTGATCTGCAAAATATAGGTCGGCCTGGCTTATCAGGCATTGAAAATGAGGGCTGAAAAGTTTGACCCATCTCGCATAAGTTCTGGTCTACGGCCTTGTGGACTAGGCAATCTTTTTTTTTTAAGAAACTTCTTATGATAAAGCTTTTAATGTTTAACAAAATTGGAAAACAAGTTTACAAAATTAAGCACAGACTTTGGGGAAATGGACGATAAATTAATAACTCAACATTTTAATCATATCCATCTTCGTACTTTGACATATACGATGTATTCTTAAAATTTTAGCACATTCAAAAATACATAACACTTATTTTTTTTACTCATACAAAATTTGGAATGTTCATACAAAAGTTCAGAATAAAAGTAACCAATATACACAAATGTAAATTTTTGATTTGCTCGACTACAATTTATGCGGAGCGAACTTTTGCGTACCAACAGACTTAATATCTTAGTCGATCCCAATTTTTTTTGGAACGAGCCTGTACATCTGTGCGCCGAACCAAGTCTACGTTAGAAAGAGTACCAAAGCATTTTCCATCAAACAATGGACACATAATTTTAATTTTTGGTGAAGCAGAGTTGTGGACTTTAAACAAACAAGAGCGTTGAATAAAAAATATTTGTCAGGTTCTATAATATGTTTGATTAATTTTAAATACGATTTAAAGTTGATGTGTGATTTTATGCATGAAGAGCCTCTCATTCAATTAATGGCTATTGCTTTCTGCACACTCACAGTTACTAAATGTACTCCACCATAATAGTCTCAATTACGTTTAACGTAGAAGTATTCCGAAAAACTCGTTATATGCTTCAAAAAGTTTGGTCTGACAATTATTTGTTCCAAAAAATTTGCTTCAAAGTTTTTATTCAAATATCTTGTTTTGAAAATTATGAAAGCTTTTAAGAACATATATTTCTGAGTGGATGCGCCAAAAAAATTGTTGGATATAAGAAGTAAAAATCTCGATCAATTACTGATGATAAAAATATTTGTGTTTACGAATATCTGTGATTAAAATTCACGACAGATAGTTGATACCATCAGTGGCGGATCTTGGCCAAAATTTATGGGGGAGCCAAAATAATATACTTAATTTATATATTTAACATTTTTGTCATTAATTCAGTGAAAATTAATACATAATTTAATATAACTATCATTATAACAGAAAATACATATATCTAAATGATATTGTCATTCATTTTTTCATATTCTTGAACTTATCAAATAATTGAATCATAACTACATTTTTTAGCTATTTTTTGTTCAATGTAAATAACCATATTATCTGCAAAATATTCATTTTCCATTTTACTAATATGCACATATCAATTCAAAAGTCATCACAAGCTTTCATTTGATCATTGTTATGCATATGCGAAGAACAATCTTATTGTCTTGTTTTCATCTTCACTTCTTTTCTATCAATTTTAAAAAATAAATTTATTATTTTATTTATTTTTATTAATATACCTATTTATAAAACAAGTTTAAGACTAAAAAATAATTTATTATAATCTAATCAAAAATTGAGAGACATAAATTACTAAAAGAAATTATGATAATCAAGTTACAATTAAAAATACTCAATAAAAAATCACATAATACATTATTTGCTCTTCTATATTCATAAAAAAATGAATATACAAAAGGGTAATAAGATAAAAAAATAGGGCTAAATATTAAACAAGTATTGCACTATTAAGTGATTTTTTTTCCCTTTAAGAATAAGAAAATATATGAAAAAGATGAGGACAAAAATAATGAGTTTATGTTTAACTTTTTTTTTCTCAATAACAAAAGAAATCAGGTAAGAGCAAGAGATGAGTACAACACATGAAAAAACACAAAAAACAATGTGAAGAAAAATAAAAATTATCTTAACAAATTTTTTCTTTATTATATTTAATTTTATATTGTACTATTTATTAACATTAAATATTATACTTTATAAAAGAAATAAAAAATATCTAATTTGATTTTTATTAATTTTTGGTGGATTACTACCTAATGTAAAATGATATACATTGTAAGCCCCTTTTTCCAGTTTATAATTCATTGGGCCTGGCCTTTTCGTAGGCCCAAGGCCAGTCCAACTGTAGGACCCCAATACCCTACCCAGCTTTCTCATTGTCACTTGTCTCCTTTTCAGAAACAGTTTCCTTCTCCCCCCTCTTGTCTCCTGCAAGGTGTTCTGCTAGGGCACAAAGTTTGTCCGCCTCCGAGCTAGCAAAACCCATTCTATTTCCAGGTAAGCTGAGCTTTAGAGCTTCTGGTCCGTTCCTTCCCCTTTTCTCACTGTTTAAGCATGTTGGTCAAGTTAGGGTTAAGTCTCTTAACCTCGTTTTATACGAATCTTCATGTTTCAGCTCTCTAATATAGTTCTTGGAGCAGTGGTACTTTCAGTTGCAGGTTTGTTTCGTTTTGTTAGCATCTAAGTAAGGTAAGGGAAGCTAGTTTATTTTTGTTTTTGGAGTATGTTGCCTGTTTCGCCACTGTTTCATGTTTAAAATGATTTGAAAACGTTTGTGCTTGTGTAAGATCAAAAGTAAGATGTTTGGATTGATTGTTTCTGGGTTGCATGCGCGAAACAGTGGGGAAGAATTGGTATTCTCGCCCAAGCGAGCTCGTCTCGCCTAGGCGAGAATAGTAGAAGCTCGCCCAAGATTTTTCCTCGAGCGCTTGCCCAGGCGGCCAGTCACGTTTTGAGCGACGCCCTGTCTCGCTCAGGCGAGAAGGCCTCGCCTGAGCGAGAGCTCGTGAAATCTCCTAGGGGCCATTGTTGCATGTCTCGCCTAAGCGAGAGCCCGCAGCTTGAGCGAGGCAAGCTCCTCGCCTGAGCGAGGCTCCTAGCTTGAGCGAGGCTAGTGCAGTAGTGAGTGCTGACACTGTCTTTCTTGACTGTTTGGATGATTTGTTGCATGTATTGTCTAGATTATTCTTCCTAAACAAGATGTACGTGAATATGCTTTGGTGTTTGGATTTTATGAACGAAATTGGCATGCTTGGTATGAGATTGATCTTGGATTTGTGGCTTTGTGATGTCTTAACATAAGAATTCGATGAAGGAAATAAAAGAGGCGGGAATTGTATGAGAAAAATGATTCTGATTGTGTGATAGGCGTAATTCTATGAGTCTCGTGGGGAGATCTCATGGTGGTGTGTAGTGTATATATTAGGATAAGGATTCAAGTAAGGATCGCATCCCGAAACTCTAAAGGGTCAGTGAGTCTCATGTAGAGCAAACTGACCCAAGTGGTGAGAGACGCTTAAAGGCTAACCTTGTGTGTGGTAGAGTGAAACCCATTGGCAATGGCTCTGTAGAGTAGTAGAGGCCACCACAAGTGCAAGCGTCCAGTGAATCTGATCCTAGTATATGTATCCGGATAATTGAGTCATAGTGTCTTGTTTGTTTGCTATAATATGATTCTTGTGCCTACTGTGTTGTACGTTTGGACTGTTTCTAAGTACTTCTCTGCGATAATATGCAAAATTTAATTCACACTAGCTTACCCTTTTATTTTGTGTGTGTGTCCTTGTTTTGATTTCTCTTTTGCGATGATCACCATATGGTGGGAGCAGATGGAAATACTTCTGGAGGTAGGCCTGATGGTGGTAGCGGTGCAGCTTAGTGGGCCTGTTGATGTGGCCCTCGAAAGAAATTCTATGGCCCTAGTGCCTTTGTAATTTCTTGCTCTAGGAGCCTTTCTTTTGCATAATTGTTGAACCTTTAGATTCTGTTTTGGTTATGGCATGGTTGTATGCCTAGAATCCCTTTCAAGTACTCCTATGGATGATTGTAAAAGTGCATTCCTTGATTATGATTTTTCATCTGTTAGCTTTGCTCTTTATTATTATAAATATGGGATGTTTTATTTGGTAAATTAATCTATTTAAATGGGATGTCAGATACATAATTTAAAAAATTTTAAAATATGTATAATTTTAAAAAAATTTAAATACATAAAATTTAAAAAAAATTTAAAAAGTTTGGGGGGGGGGGCTGTGGCCCCGCCCGCTCCTTCATGGCTCCGCCACTGATACCCATAGATATTTGTTATCCGTAGAATATATATATATATATATATATATATATATATATATATATATATATATTCATTTTAATTTAGGAAATAGATTTTATATCATAGGATATGTTTGTGTAAAAAATTTCGTAAACATATATTTAGATGAAAAAAATCAGAGGGAAATAACTTCCTCTACAAAACTAGCATTTTATATATGAAGAATTTATAAATTTTATTTGAGAGAAATTGATGAGAAATTTAAAAAAAAATACATTTCATCATGCATAAGTTAATTTAGCTTATGAAAGCATTATTTTATTTCTTCCTTAGAAGTATTTAGGGAGAAATTATTCTAATATATTTATATTTAAGAGTATATATTTAATATAACTCAATCATAATTATATAAAAAGCATACATTTATACAATGAACGAGCAAAAATATTAGTTTATGATAAAAATCGATTCTTTTAAAGGTTAAGGTTTAATGGGAATATCTGTCCAAACTCAAAATATACACTTCGAAGTTTTGCTTGAAAAGATTTTGATTACATCCTTATTTTAAATTAAATTTAAGTTTAACTAAATTTTAAGTTGATATTTCTTTTCAATGGAGTTTTTATTAAGAATTTTTTTCTCTATAGAATACTTACAATTTTTTTTTTATTTTAATTGAATTTCTATTTTTAAGTTTTTAAATTGAGTGACATATAAGTATTATCTTTTTCTATCAACTTCCTTAGTTGTCTTCACATATTAAGAAATGAGAGATTTTGTAATTAATATAAATTACAATTAAAGTAAAACAATATAAGTGTTGGATAAAAGGATCTTCGTTACCGCTTACATTAATGGTGATAACAACAATAGTTCTTTAATCACAATGGATGGTGACATGAAAATCATCAAGAAGCACAATGATGATCTTTATATCAAATATATTTCAATTAATACAATAGAAGTTTCTTGTGTAATTTTATATCTTACATCTATTATTAATACTTGGATACAAGTATAAGCAAAATAATCAGAAACACGTCACCCACATAGCAAAAGTATAAACAACATCTACTTAATTAAAAAATCCAAAAAAGAATTTTGGGTACTTAACATAAAACAAAAGTTTAATTAAAAATATTGAAATTTATATTAAAAAGTTAATTAAGTTAAATGAATACTGCGAGCAAAAGGTTAAAAACACGAACGTCACATACAAAATGGACCACATACTAGTAATCGACAAATGGTGAAGGTTGTGACCATTCTTTAGATGGGTCGATGTTCCTTTGGTTTAGGTTGAACAGAAATCGTAATTGATGGTACGGTTTCTTCTAAAGACAACCAATGGCTGTTTCAAGAAGCTCATAAGCTATCTTCTGATTCATCAGATTTGATGGAAGTTCAACAACCTACAACTTGTTCCAAGACCTTTGATGGACCTCTCGAATAAATCCAAACCCCTTTTCTTTTTAGCTTTCGTGGTTATTATTGCCTATATCATCACACCTCAATTCAACAAAATAAGTTACATTTTTATATGTGTTCAAGACCAATCTCGTTAACATGTGTGGATCACAAACATAGACCTTTTCTTTTCAATTCATTGAATTTCTCTAAATTCTTCTACTTATTACTTTTTATTGGGTATGATTTGTGTACTAAAAACTTATATTTGTTTAAATATTAAAAAAAATCGTATTTCACTTGTGCATTTTTAACTTGAAAATTGAACAATCAACTAAGAAAATATGCATACATGAAAATTTTTCAAATTTTAGTTTTTTCATTGTAGATGGGTATGTTGCAATAGGCATTTCTTGGTCCCCAATTTGTTTTTTCTATATATGTAAATTAATTTATAAATAATTTTTTTTATTTTAATGTATTTTATGTATTTGATATTTTCAAAACTGTTATACATTTATTTTAATGCCTTCATCTGAAGATTTGTTACATGATGGATACGAACCAATGTAGGGATTTCTTAAATAAAGGAATAAGATAAAAATAAAATATATTTTTACAAGTTATAGTTACCTATGAAATAATTAAAGTTTAATTTTAAAAAGATTATATACAAGTTTCATAAACTTAACTTACACTTAAATTAATGATTGAAAGAAATTAGTATTTGTAAAATCATTTATAAAACAAACCCTTAATTGTGATCCCTAAATCCTACACCACAAATGTATATGAAAGCATATATAATGCAAAATGGTAACAAACTATCAAATACGATCGATTCGATAAAGTGTGGGATACCTACTTGACATAAAATATTTGGTTACTCAGTCTTAATCACTTAAGTTTGAACATTTTTGAAGTGAATCCTCGATATATTTTGAACTAATTGTATTTTTTAAGTAATTCTCTTACCGAACGACTCAAATAACTTGATATGATATAATAATTTATTATATTCAACAAGATTCTAAATATCATAATATATTTAACATATTAATATTTGTTTACATCTGATAAGTTTCATATTGTTTAAGAGTCAAAGTTAAACGTATTTTAAATTATTTTTTTCTCTCTTCATCCTACGAAACATCTTTTAAAAATAAAACTGTGATGAAATTGCACACTCCAAAACAAATAACATTTCGGAGATGTGATCGTTGTTTCTAACAATAGTGTTGGACCGAATTGGGTCGGGTTGGATCAATATCTATTTATCTAAGTCCAAAAAATCTATAGCAGTATGGGAGAGGTGATTTGATCCGTGACTGAACTACATAGCAGTATGGGAGCCTTGACGTTGAATTTTATTTAGTATTTTCATTCAAAAAATAACGATATTTAAGTAAATTTTATAAAATGTTTTACCTTTTTTTTTTTTGCAAATAAATAACTTTTAAAATAAAATATTTAAGTACCATCCGTTTTTCAATACTTTTTGCAATTTATTATTTTGTTTTAAAAAATATGAATAATTTATTTAACTCAAATAATTTATTAGTTTTTTT
This sequence comes from Vigna unguiculata, assembly GCF_037176805.1. Taxonomy (NCBI): domain Eukaryota; kingdom Viridiplantae; phylum Streptophyta; class Magnoliopsida; order Fabales; family Fabaceae; genus Vigna; species Vigna unguiculata. The sequence goes on along the minus strand of NC_140795.1, from coordinate 33,767,833 downwards.
TAAAAAAAAATTTATGTAAAGACATCATATAGATGCAATTCCATCTTATCAGCACTACAAGCTATATCAATAATTTGCGACATATAATATAATAAAATAAAAGATATAAAATACTCAGAAACTAGACAAAACCCGATTAGTCAAGAAACAAAGATATAACTACGTAAAGGCAATCTATTCCTAAAGAAATGATATTTAATAGAGTTAGTCACATAATCAACAATTATAATATCTTTCACTAATCCCAAAATTGGTAAGCTTATACAGAAAATGATTGTCCTCTCCGTAAGCGAGAAATATGAAATTGCATATAATGTACGATAAACAATAAATTATGCAAGCTAGTCCTTATTCGGACATATGAATGAGTAATAGTAAGGATCCACTTCAATGACATGAAAGAACTATAACAAAGGTTAGAGCAAGAAATATAAATGAAGTTCTCCAACAAGTGTTGTGCATATTATTTGAATACAAGCCTAAGTTTTAAAGAGAAAAGATCAAGGTTATGAATTGCATTATGGCCCAAATGAAAAAGGACTAACGCGTCACTTTGCATTTGATTTTATTTCAAGTAGTAATAAGGACCCAATTGACAACTTAGTTATCAACCTTTGAGAGACCAATAGGATGCATAGCTTAATGCTTTTGTATAACTTTTGGGTTGCCGCATTTTAGTTACAAACTAGTCATTAAGTAGTGGAATCATTATTAGCTTAAGTGAAATGTGAGTCTTTTGTAATTTTCATGGCTAACACTTCTATAACTGAACCATTTTTATTAATGAACACAAGTTGAGTTTTATTAAAAAATATTAGTGAGAGTGATGTTCTTCAGCGATTCAATAACCATTGGTTGTATCAAATGACTTTTTATCCTTTGTGTGTTGCCTCCTTTGGAAAGAGTGATTCTTTCCTTCCACCTTTCTTATTCACCCCTGTTCCTCTTCACCCAAATTTCAGAAAAAATCTAATTCTACTCAGATTTATCTCGTGGTCATAACTCTGGTTCAACTCGTCCAAAATTAGTGATTCTTAAGTCTAAATTAAGTTTAGAAGGTGAACTTTCACATCATTTTGGAATCATCTCAATTGAGTTATACAACTCGAGATATTGACATTTCTAAACTTCTATCCAAATTAAAATTTCATCCACTTTTCAATCTAACTTTTTCTTTTACTAATTTTTTAAATTTATAACCCTAAAGATCTTAAGTCAATCCTCGTGCGAATGAGGTTTAGATAAGTTGACAAAGATTAATATTCTGATTATGAAAAAGCTATATCAAAATAATAGAATCACTTGCGACCCACAATTTTTAAGTCAATGCTTTTCAAAAATAAATGTCATTGCATATGGATCAAACAATTTAAAAGAGATTTTTGTGTACAAACAAAATTACTGAGGATAATATTTGTTAATGATAGTAAAAGTTTATTGGTAAAATAAGTTTACTAACAAATTACTTGTAATGCCTTTTATAAGGGGTTACATTACTAGTAAACATTACAAGTAAACATCTTGTAATGATGAATTAATTTTCTATTTTGTAGCTTAGATTTTTATTAATAAAATAATTGAATCTCACTTTTAAAAATCATTTCTACCTTAGGTATTTTCTACATCATACATTCCTGACAATAAAAAATATATGAGTAAAATACTCATTAGTAATTATTATCAATTTATTTGTAATTATCTGTCAGTTTAGTGACAACAAAAATTTGCTAGTAATTATATATATATATATATATATATATATATATATATATATATATATATATATATATATATATAAATGTAAAAGTATGTAAGAATGAAATGTTTTTAAAAATCGATTTCAATTAGCAGTAGAATATTCAGATTATGAATGTGTTGTTATCCACTTTCTTTTCCCTATATATACTGACCACCAGTTCAACAATGAAGCTACATCGAATAATTGTTTGACACAATTAAGATTTCTAACTTTTGAGTTCTTCTAAACTGATACCAGAAATATGGCAAATGAAGGGGACTACAAGGTCCTAACTCAACTTTATTTTCTTTTTGATTTTCCATTCTTTCATTTTGACATTGTACCACACCAAGCCAACTCAACAAAATAGTAATAAAACGATGCCTATATACCAAAGCATTCAAGTAATCAGCCTAGGCCGGGTTGGCCTAAGCCTAACCGACCTAAACCGGTAACCTAAACATCTAGAGGAACAACCTGCCTAAGACAGCACATGAGCAACACAAACCGCCAAGGAAAGTAGTCGGCTTAGGCCGACAATCCAAATATACTTAAGCAAAATCAAAGCCCCCCTAGTATTCAGTGGGTCCACTTAAGGGCCTAGGTTAGGGCCCAGGCCCACTTACAGCCCAAACTAAGGCCCAAGCCAAGGCCCGACCCATGACATAACCAAACATAGTTAATACTCTATAAATACACGTGGACCCCAGTAATTAAAGGTACAGATTCATTATTCCATTAATCACTTGATTTGACCTTTTGAGAGCTTTGACTCACTTGAGCTTTGACTCACTTGAGCTTTGGAGTCCCTTCCGCAGATAACTCCTCCTGGGTCCAAGCCGAATGTATCAACCGGGAAGAGACCAACTGAGGAGATAACGGACTAGTGGATAAGGTGACGCTTGTGAGACCCGGGAAAATTAAATAGCTATTTAATTAATTATTTAAATAGGATGGGTAATGAGAACATTTAAAGTAATAAATGTGAAGAACTTTGACATGGAAAAGTGCTAGCTCAAGTGGTTGAGAGTGCTTTGATTGTGTGTGAGGACTTGGGTTCAAGTCCTATGTGTGCCACTTGGGTGGTATTTAAATTATGCATTTTTGTGTGTTTATATATTGAATGCGTAGGGATGATGATAAATCCTTAAAATTGTGGGAGTCATCATGAAACATGTGTTGGTTGAATGGTTTGGTATTGGTTTGGTGTGTGCATGAGTATGGGTTCAAACCTTGTTGAGAACTAATCTATTTTTCTTTTTGCCAATTTTCATTAACATGAATATGAAGGGGTTTAAGAACCCTAGCAGCCAATGAATAGGTAATTCAGAGGGCTGGATGTAGCATGTGAGGGGGCTTAATTAACCATTAAGCTTTATTTTATTTAAATTTTCGTTTAGTGGTAAAAAGAGGTAATTAGAAAGGTAGTGAGTAAAGAAAAAGAAGAGAATTAGCAAGGGGAGGGGTATTGAGACAGGAGTGTGAGCGTTGGGTGGAGAGCAGCTGGTGTGGACGTATTGTAGGGAGGAATTGGAGAGGAAGAACGGTGTGACGGGTGCAAATCAAGAGAGGAGAAGGTTTTGCTTCAAAGCACATTTAACAATTCGGGTTTGGAACGAGGATAAGAGGTTAGGGGAGTTGTTTTATTGTTTTTCTGATTGCAATCGAATAATTGTACAATGCCTTGAATCATAGCATGATCACTGCGTCGTTTCTGCCCTGTTGTATTGAAGTTTCTGGATTTTTCCAGAAACCGCCTGGCGGTTCATTCTCTACCGCCAGGCGGCACATCAGACTGGTGTGTTGTTCTTGTTTTGGCATGAACCGCCTGGCGGCGATGAATTTCTGCCAGGCGGCGCGACACTGTTGCGTTCCATTTTGGTGATTTGAAATGCTGTTTGCGTGTTAATCTATTGGATTATTGGAATTGATATGTTTGGTTGCTATTGAATGTTTGATTGGGCGGAAATCAATTGGAATTCGAAGTATGGCAATGTTCTAGGTATAATCGTGAATAAACCGATTTGGGAGAATTCAAGAGGGTAAAGGTCGAGGAGTCTATATGCATTGAATTAAGAACAGGAAACTAGTCCTTAATAGAGATGGGATCATTTCTGGGGAAATGGATGTAGTGGAACTGAGTACTGGAACAAAAGATGGAGGCTGTCATAGGTGTGAAAGAAACCTGGTTCGTGCAGGCACTGTTACTTCGCCTGGCGGCAAGCAAGGTGTCGCCAGGCGATGACGCGGCAGGAGGCTATTTCGTGAGGTCTTGGTAGCAGAATTGAGGGTAGAGATTTGGAGCAGGTGAGGGTATTGGTAATTTGGCAACATAGAAAATTGGGGGAATAGAATATTGGGATGATTGATTTAAGGGGTGGTAAAGAGTAGATGCATAACTAATTAGGGGCTTGGATTGTGCATGAGGGAGAAAAGGGAGAGGGGAGAATTGTAATTACTATATCAGGTTTCTAGAAGCAGGGTATTGGTGAAAATGGCGACTAGCCAGGGCTGATTATGACTAAACATATTTTATGAGAGGGTTGAAGGGATAGCCAGGAGTGGTGATAATTGATTATGTCATATTGCATGGGAATTATGGGGAAGAATTCTAAGCCAATTGAGATGGAAGGTTGGCTTAATGCAGCGGGATGTACCTTGAAGTGTAATTGAGGGTATTAAATTGTGGACTGTGTCCTTAGAGAGGGATGAATTGCCTTACTGTAACAAAGCTCATATATAGTAGAAACTTGTATAAAGGGGTGACTATGGTAAAGTTTAGGTGTTGATACTTATGTTAGTTGTAGACTAACCATAATATACATTCTATAAAATAGTTTATTCGGGACCCTAGAATGGAGCCACTTATCAGAGTACACTAATTGAGTTGTTAAAAGAAAAACCAGAGGGGTTTCGCTACTGATACAGCGCCTGGCAGCACGGGTAGGTGCGCCAGGCAGTGGGATAAGCGTCAGGGGTCCCTGTATGGGATGGCGCCTGGCGGCACGGTGAGGTCCGCCAGGCGGTGACGAGAAAACAGTGGGTCTGGGAGGACGCTGGCGCCTAGCGGCGAGTGAATACCGCCAGGCGGTCTGGAATAGTTTCGCCTGGCGGTGTGTGGTTCGAGCCAGGCGGGAATGCCGTTGTTCTTTGCTTTCTAGTGTGTTGTTTTAACTGACAATGATGCTTTGCTTGGATCGGGAGATGCTGTGCCATGAGCGGGTAGGTTCATGGATGGTGATTGACATGTGATGATATGAGTGGGGAGGTTCATATCAAGTTACTCTTACGTGGGGATACGAGCGAGGTAGGTTCGTATGTTCCATGCTCACGTTGAGAGATGCCACGTGCGGGGAGGTACGGGGGCTGATGGATCACATGTGTTGGACTACGGGCGGACAGGTCCGTAGAGTAGGACTACAAGCGGGGAGGTTCGTAGAGGCAGGACCACGAGCGGGCAGGTTCGTGTGAGCATCATGTTCCCGAGTCCAAGGCTAACCAATTGTATGATTTGATGACTGACAAGTCTTGGGGTTAAGGTCTTGGCCAAGAATTTTATATAATGAATAGGATGGGTATATGATTCATCTCGTTTGTTTATGCTTATTATTTTATTTTTCTCAGCTCACCCTTTCTGTTAGTGTTTGGCGATGATCGTGTAATTCGTTACACGGGAGCAGATGTTGATACAGGTGGTGCTGAGGATGTTCAGATGGCGGAGTGAGGGCTAGCATGGGATTAGAGCTAGGGTTTTGCTCATATGTATTTTACGTTTTAAATGCAAAATTTGGGAACTTGTAACATTTTATGAATTTAGCTATGAGTTTTGGCGCGCTAATTTAATAAATTGAAATTTTCCCGCATTAGGGTTTTTATAAAGATGACTATTAATATAATTGTTCCTTTTATTATTTATTTTTAAGTAATATTCCCTAGGGATGTTACAACGCTTGTGCCTAACTTATCTTGTTTGTTCTCTACAGGAACAATTGGCGCCCACCGTGGGGCACGAGACGAACACCTTAGTACCCATTTTTCTCCGAAGATGGTTTTAACCCGCAGCAGAGCTGGAGTTAACAAACAGGCTGATGCCGGTCCCTCAGGACCCGCTAACATCACCCCTGACCTGGCCGCCATCCTAGACGGCCAGGCTAAGATGCAACAAGAGTTGGCAGATCTGAAGAAACGCAGCGCTGATGAAATGGAGGTGCTACGGCAAGAGAATTCTCGCCTCAGGCGAAAGATCGAGGTTGATCCCACCCTGAAAGGAAAAGCCAAGGAGGTGTCTAAGGCTGTAAGGTCCCCAACCTTCCAGCCCACAGAAGAAGAGAGCGAATATAACCCCACCCCTCACACCTTCACTACCACCCAACAAACACCCATTCCCTCCACCCATCCTACTCACTTCCCATCCACCCAACCAGGGCACACCGCAACTCCTATCCCTGCTGCTACCCTCCCCACCACCCAGATCCCCTACAATATACCCACCACCCTACACACTACACATGTTCCACCTTACAACCCACAATACCTCTTGACAACCCACATCCCCCTCACAACTTTACCTCAACCTTCCCCACTATGATCAACCATCCCATCCCTCCCCATCCGTTCCCACCCCACCAGCCCAAACGTCGTCACCCCTTCACCGACTTTATCGCCAACACCCCCCTTCTTGCCCAGTGGGAACCCTTCACACTAGACCGCTATACCGGTGAAACCGACCCTAATGAACACCTCAAAGTCTACATCACCCATGTCGCCGTGTACACGTCCTAAGACGCTGTCTTCTGCAAAGCCTTCCCCACCACCCTCAATGGCCCTGCTCTAGAATGGTTCACAACCCTTCCACCCTACTCCATCGACATCTTCGACGTTCTCTCCCATATGTTCTCCACCCATTTCGCTGGCAGCCGCCCACATCAAACTACCATAATCTCCCTCATGGGCATTAGACAAGAAAAAGGTGAACCACTCAGAGCGTTCATAGATCATTTCAGTAAGGCAGCTCTTCGCACCCCACACCTCAACCAAGAAATGATCCTCCAATGCATGGCACTCACCCCATAACCTGGCCCCTTCGCCAATAACGTCTACCTCCACCCACCTGCCTCTATGCACGAACTCAAATTGCGTGCGGCCGACTATTTCCGCATGGAGGGAATGCAGACCCTCCATACCAAATTCTGCAATGACTATGCAACCACCACCGCCAACCCTACCCCACAACCTCCTCGCCCCGATACCCGCGCACGCGAACCCCGCCAACCCTGCTTCACCAGATATGTCCCTCTTACTATAGCCCGATCCCGCATCCTTGATGAGGCCCTACAAGCTGACCTCATTCCCCTACCACGCAAGACAACCACTCCTCTTAATGCTGATATGACCAAGTATTGCATCTACCACCGCAATCATGGCCACACTACAGAAGACTGCAAAGCACTCCAGTATAAAATAGAAGAACTGTCCCTGCTGGTTACTTTCGCCGCTTCATCTGTAGAGGTGATCATTCCTCTCGATCCGACCACAGACGCCCTCCACACGACTCCCGCCACGACAGACGCCCAGCCCAACCCGCTAACCAGGAACCCCAACCGGCCCGCACCGACATCACCCCCGCCGACTCTCCCCTACGAGGGACTATCAACACCATCTCTGGTGGCTTCGCTAGTGGAGGATCCACCTCTTCTTCCAGAAAGAAACACCTCCGCCATATTCAATCCATCAACCATATTACCCATTCCCATCACAGACGCCGCATGCCTCCCATCATCTTCACAGACGACGACTTTCACGGCCTCGACAACCAACAAGACGACCCCATGGTCATCACTGTTGAAATCGAAAACTACGCCGTTAAGAAAGTCCTCGTCGACCAAGGTAGCTCTATTGACATTCTCTACTGGGCCACCTATCAAAAACTCCAGCTCCCGGACACGGCCATGGTCCCATATGACGAACCAATCTATGGCTTCTCTGGCGAACAAGTTTCCACTCGCGGCTACATCGACCTTCACACCGTGTTTCGTGATGGAACCCAAACCAAAACCATCCCCATCCGCTTCCTTATCGTCGATGCACCCACATCCTACAATGTCCTCCTAGGCCGTCCTTCGTTCAACACCCTCGGCGCTGTCGTCTCCACCCCCCATTTGGCCATGAAATTCCCATCCCCTTCTGGTGACATCCTCACCGTCCACTGCGACCAACGCCTAGCACGCGAATGCTACATGGCCAGCTTGCGCCCACAACTCCCCATTTAGCAAACCAACCACATTGAGCGACCACCTGGCTCCGGCATCGCCCTATCAGGCGAGGATCTAGACCCTAGAGTGGGTCGGGATGTTTGTCTCGAACCTGTTGAGGAGACCTCCCCTCTAGAGCTTCCCAACGCCGCCTAGCAGCTAAGGCTGAGGCCAACAAGTTATTGAGCGCAGGATTCATCGACGAAGCTCAATACACCACTTGGCTTTCGAATGTCATCTTGGTGAAGAAAGCCAATGGCAAATGGCGGATGTGCGTAGACTACACGGATCTAAACAAGGCCTGTCCTCGCGATGCCTACCCCTTACCTAATATCGACCGACTTGTTGATGGCGCGACAGGAAATAAAGTGCTTAGTTTCTTGGATGCATATTCTGGATACAACCAAATCCCCATGGCCGCATCTGACATGAACAAGACCGCCTTCATCACGGACGAGGCCAACTACTTTTACAGAGTTATGCCCTTTGGTCTTAAGAACGCTGGAGCAACCTACCAACGGTTGATGAACAAAGTTTTTAGCCATCTAATGGGACAATGTGTCGAGGTATACGTTGATGACATGGTTGTCAAGTCTCCAAGCCACCACCAACATGCCCAGGACCTCTCAACGGTCTTCTCCGTATTACGCCAATACAACCTTCGCCTCAACCCTGACAAGTGTGTATTCGGTGTCGACTACGGTAAATTTTTCGAATTCATGTTAACCCAGCGCGGTATAGAGGCCAATCCCGAAAAGTGTAAGGCAATTATCGAAATGCGTAGTCCCACTACCATCAAAGAGGTCCAACGCCTCATAGGCCGCCTTACCGCAATTTCCCGCTTCCTTCCTAAATTGGCTAAACAAACCCAACCCATAGTCCAACTCCTCAAGAAATCCACCCGGTTCACGTGGACTGACAATTGTGAACAAATCTTTCAAAAACTAAAAAGCACCCTAACCTCACCACCTATCCTCCACAAGCCGGACACTCGCCAACCCTTCCTAGTGTACATCACAGCCACCGACCACACCGTCAGTGCCGCACTTGTCCAAGAAATAGAGGACACGCAGCATCCTGTCTACTTCGTTAGCAGAATGCTACAAGATCCTGAAACTAGATATCAAATGGTGGAGAAGTTGGCCCTGTCCTTGGTCCACGCAGCTCGCCGCCTACGCCCATACTTCTAAAACCACAGCATCACCATCAAAACCGACTACCCAATCCAAAAAATATTGCAAAAACCAGATCTAGCAGGACGGATGTCATCCTGGGTCGTCAAGCTGTCGGAATTCAACATTTGCTACGAACCCCATGGCCCCATTAAAGCCCAATGCCTCCTAGACTTTTTAATGACCTCCAGCACACACCCACAGAGGACCAGTGGACGCTTCATGTAGATGGTTCCTCGAATCCAAAAGGTGCCGGTGCTGGCATCATGTTAGAAGGGCCTAACGACATCCTTATTGAAAAATCCCTTCACTTTGCCTTCAAAACATCAAACAACCAAGCCGAATACGAAGCCATCATCGCCGGCCTTTCCCTTGCCCGCGAAGTTGGTGTCAAGACGTTAACGTGCAAAATCGACTCCAAGCTTACTGTAGGACACCTCAATGACGAATTCCAGATTAAAGACCCCATCTTTCTACAATATTACCATCTGGTCCGCGCAGTCATTCAATCCGCCTTTGAACGAGTCCGCATCAAACACATCCCTAGGACCGACAACATCAGAGCCGACATCCTCTCCAAATTAGCCAGCACCAAATTAAAAAGCCACCACCGATCCCTATTACAACAAACATTATCTACACCCTCCATCACAAATACCTGCCAAAACCTAACCCACTCCCCAGCCGACAATACCACCCCTCCCCAAAACCACAACTGGACCCCCCTTATACCCAATATCTAAAAACTGGCAACCCCCCACAAGATGCGGACAAAACATGACTGGCTAAGGCCGCTAGGTATACCATGTGTACCACACCTAGCCAAACTCGACCAAATAAGTAAACAATACATATACCAAGGCAGTCAAGTATTCAGCCTAGGCTGAGTTAGCCCAAGTTTTACCAGTTCTAACCTAAACATCCAGAGAAATAACCTGCACCTCATATAACCAACATAAGCCGTCAAGTTAAGTTGTCGGCCTAGACTGACTACTCCAACAGACCCGGTAAGATTAAAGCCTAGGCCGATCACTCCAATAAACTCAGTATAATGAAAACCCCCCAGCGTTCAATAAGTCCTAAAGGCCTGGGCCAGGGCCCAGGCCCACTTACAGCCAAAGCCCAAGCCAAGGCCCGACCCATAGAATAACCAAACATAATTAATGCTTTATAAATAGACGTGGACCCCAGTAATTAAAGGTACGCATTCATTACTCCATTAATTACTGATTTGACCTTCTGAGATCTTTGACTTACTTGAGCTTCAGAGTTCATTCTGCAGGTAACCCCTCCTGGGTCCAAGCCGACATATGCCAACCGGGAAGAGGCCTACTGAGAAGATAGCGGACTACATGGTAAGGTGATGCTTGTGCCTAACTCATCTTATTTGTTCTCTGCAAGAACACCATGATAGGCGATGACCTCTACAAACGCGGATACAGCCAACCGCTTCTCAAATGTGTCACTACAGAACAAGCGCAGTATATCATTAAAGAGCTACATGAAGGCATTTGCGGTTACCATTCCGGCGTACGCACTATGGCTACTAGAATCCTTAGAGCCGACTACTTCTGGCCGACTATAGAAGCAGACTGCCAGGACTACGTCAGAAAGTGCAAACCATGCCAAAAACATGACAACCTCATCCACCAGAAACAAGAACAACTCCATTCCATACTATCCCCATGGCCCTTTGCTAAATGGGGAATGAATATCCTCGGCCCCTTCTCCCCCGGCAAGGGGCAGGTGAAATTCCTGATTGTAGCCAAGCCGCTAACCACCATCACGGCCCAACAAGTTCAGCAGTTCGTTTGGAAAGATATTATATGTAGATATGGTGTTCCACATACTATTATCACCGATAATGGCCGACAATTTATAGATAAGGAGCTAGCCAAGTTCTATATTGGTCTGGGCATCAAACACATCACAAGTTCTGTAGAGTACCCACAAACAAAAGGACAAGCAGAGGCGGCCAACAAAATTATCCTAGTAGAATTGCACAAGAGATTAGATAATGCCAAAGGCCGATGGCCCGAGGAACTGGTAGAAGTGCTATGGGCCTACATGTGCACCCCTCAATCATCAACAAACGAGTCCCCATTCAGCCTAGTTTACGATGCAGACGCTATGATGCCGGTTCAAATTGGCGAACTATCCCTGCACCGAGAATTGTACGACCTAACCCGCAACCACCAAAACATGGCAACTCATCTCGACCTCCTACCCAAAACTTAGAGAAAAAGCCCAGATACGCAACTTAGCCGCCAAACGAAGAGCTACCAGAAAGTATAACTGGTGGAGCTCCAAAGGTGCATGAAGAGCTCCATGGGCAGCGGAAATGGATGAAGGAATGGAGGCAAGTTGGAAGGCACTTGCAAGCAATGGAAGGTGAAAGAGGTGATAGGATTTCCTAATCTATGCTAGCCTAAGGAAGGTGGCTAGAGGTAGAGAGAGGAAATCTCTAGAAAGTGGTGACTCTCAAAGGCAATAGAGGAAGGAGTGCTCTCAACTCAAGTTGCATCTATTGCTTAAAATTTCAAGAGTGTCTACAAATGAGTGAAATTTTGGCTTTTATATGAAGCCATTAACACATGAGAAATTTGCCTTGATCTTGGCCCTTAGATTAAGCTTGGAGAAGGAGGCTTGATCTTGGCCATTGGATGATGCCTTGGAAAAGGAGGAAGCATTCCTAACCCTTGGATGCTTTGGATCCATGAGGTGTAGGAAGAAGTGTTGACTTTCACTTAGTCCACCTTGGCTCTTTTGATAGTTCATGGCCAAATCTCCTATTGGGCTTAGTCAAGCCCAATTTTATCAATTGAACTACTCATTGTTTGACTTATTATTCTAGAAAGCAAGGCCTAAACAATGGGCCAATCTTATTGCTATTCTATTGCTCTTTGATACACCTCTTTAAATCTTCATATCTTCTTTGGCCAATGTGAAGAGTGTGAGAAGCCCAAGTGGGTTTAGGCCATCTTCAATGAAGCCTAATTGGATCTTTTTGAGCATGCTCCTTGTTATTGGGCCTCTTGATGGGCTTGGGCTTGAAGGTGAATGTGGGCCATGTATTGGGCCTTGAGCGTGATTTAGGCCTAGGTGTTGACCCAAGCTATAAGCCTTGTTGGGATCACATCAATAACGCAAACCTATGTCCACGATCGTTCGTAAGCGGGGACTTAGTATGGAGAATGGCCAGCAGTGCAAGAAAGAAGGATGGCAAGTTCTCCGTCAACTAGGACGGCCCATACCGCATACGTGAAGACGTAGGAGGAGGAGCTTATCGCCTTGAACATTTATCTGGGAAAGAGATACCCAACACTTGGAATGTGTCCCACCTCAAATTCTACTTTAGTTAAATGTATACTGCATTGAACCGAATACTTGTAACCCTGGGTGTACTCTTTTTCCTCACCTGGTCTTTTTTCCCTAAGGAAGGTTTTGGCCAAGGAGGTTTTGACGAGGCACCCCAAATTCAATAAATGAAACAAAGGGTTCTCAACTGTACGACTATTCTTTATTTAACTTTCACATTCGTTTAAGTTCCCCACCCTTACCACAAGTAAACGGCCTGAGTCGAACAACCCTAACTCGTGGTTAATTCGTTTAAGTTCCCCACCTTTATCACAAGTAAGCGGCCTGGGTCGAACACCCCTAACTCGTGGTTAATTCGTTTAAGTTCCCCACCCTTACCACAAGTAAGCGGCCTGAGTTGAACACCCCTAACTCATGGTTAATTCATCTAAGTTCCCCACCCTTACCACAAGTAAGCGGCCTGGGTCGAACACCCCTAACTCGTGGTTAATTAGTTTAAGTTTCCCATCCTTACCACAAGTAAGCGACCTGGGTCGAACACCCCTAACTCGTGGTTAATTCGTTTAAGTTCCCCACCCTTACCACAAGTAAGCGGTCTGGGTCGAACACCCCTAACTCGTGGTTAATTCATTTAAGTTCCCCACCCTTACCACAAGTAAGCGGCTTGGGTCGAACACCCCTAACTCGTTGTTAATTCGTTTAAGTTCCCCACCCTTACCACAAGTAAGCGGCCTGTGTCGAACATCCCTAACTTGTGGTTAATTCGTTTAAGTTCCCCACTCTTACCACAAGTAAGCGGCCTGGGTCGAACACTCTTAACATACAATCGATTGCGCCATACATGACATACACCACAAATCATCAAAACCCGACATACACAATAACATACAAAACATCAATCGCATTAAGCATAAATGCAAAGAAGTGTACCAACGTAACATAATGTACCAGTTATTACAGACATAAGCTCAATAATATTTTCAAATCATTAAAAATCAAAGTCCTATTCTGTTGCATCAGGGACCACCTTCGCGGCATCATCCGCTTCCTTCTCCTCTTCGGCCGTCTCCTTCTCTGCCTCCTCGTCTGGAATGCTCTAATCCTCCTTGACAAGCTTCCCATCAACAACATCCTTGTTCATATCAAATTTTGTGTCTGCGACGTCAACATCTTGGTGAAAAAAGGCTGCTTGCCGCATACCCTTCTCAAAGCCGTTGATATGCTCTTAGATGATGCAATTCTTCAAGTCGTCAAGTTCATCTACAGCACCATCATATTTTTCTTTCAGCTCATCGTAGTCTGCCTCCAAATCTTCTATCCTCCTGTTCAATTTTCCCTCTGAGTCCAGACATCGGACCTTCCATGTTCCCAGCCACTTTCTTTCCTCCTCCCAACCCTCCCTTTCTTTCTTCCACGCGGCCTTCTCCTCCTCAAACTTGTCCAACTTTCCCTGTAACTCTTCCACTTTCTCCCTACCCTTCTCATTCACTTCCCGTCGATAGAGAGACCCAACACGACGACTTAATATCAATGCTTTGCTTCCAAACTCCACCATCGTCCTCACAATATGATCCGCCTCCATACCGTCAATAGAGTTGATAATGGTATCTGGGAGGTTGATCGCAATATCTTTCCTGACAGATATCTCCGGCAACTCGATCAAGCCGGACTCCGGTCCTTTCACCCCACTAGCCGACCCCGCCCTGTAAGATCCGGGAAAATTAAATAGTTATTTAATTAATTATTTAATTAGAACGGGTAATGAGAACATTTAAAGCAATAAATGTGTGGAGCTATGACGTGGAAAAGTGCTAGCTCATGTGGTTGGGAGTACTTTATGGTGTGTGAGGACTTGGGTTCGAGTCCTATGTGTGCCACTTGGATGTTATTTAAATTATATGTTTTTGTGTGTTTATATATTGAATGCGTAGTGTAATGATAAACTCCTAAAATTGTAGGAGTTATCATGAAATATAAATTGGATGAGTGGTTATATATTTAAATTGTAAATTGATTGGTTGTGGGTTCAATCCTTGCTAAGAACAAAACTAATTTTCTTTTGGCAATTTTGGGTTGCATGGTATTGAAGGGACGTAGAAACCCTAGCTGCAGATGAAGGCAGTCTAATGGGTAAGAAACCATTCAATAGTGGTTCATGAGTAGTCATTAGCAAGGATACTTAAGGTATTTTCGTTTTAGCATTTAGCACCTTTAATTTGGGTAATAAGTGAGAGAGAACATGCTAGTGGGAGACGCAAAGAGTACCACAGTGGGTGTAAGGGTCGAATACTAGGTTTTCAGAAGGGAAAAACTGATTGTAAGAGGGTGGAGTGGCTGGAAAACATTGTGGACGTGTAAGAGAGGGTTAAGGAAGCTTTTTGGATTGGAGATACATCAAGAATTCGTGGTTTGGCAAGAAATTCCAGGTTAGGGGAGTTGCTTATTGTGTTTATATTTGTGATCGATTAGTTTTGTGCTGCCATGTGTAAATGTATGAATTTCCTCTCTGTCTGACGCTGTTTTCACGAAAATTCTGGGTTCTCGCCCAGAAACCGCCTGGCGGGTATAAAGGTGCCGCCAGGCGGCACATCAGTTTGACCTAAAAGTGTTGTTTCTGCTATGAACTGCCTGGCGGTGAGATTGAGCCGCCAGGCGATGTAAGCTGTACTGACACTATTTTGATTGAACTATGTTGTATGTTGTTTTGTGTTGATTGCCATTAACTGCTATAATTGCGAGGTTGTAAAAGAACCTGATACTCCTGATGTTGGCACGAGTTAAATTGTCATTGGGGTAGAAAAGAGAGGAATCGTGAGTGAAAGGGAGAAATTCCATGGTTATTAAATTGAGTATATAATGATGTGTCTGGAAATTTAATGGGATACAATGAGTGGTATGATCGAGAGCGGGTCTAACAAATTATGTGAAACTGATGGTGCGTTGTTAGAGGCGAAAGCGGAATCAAATTCTGAATTTTGGTGTTGAGTGCGAGTGCAGAAATCTGGGTATGGTGCCCATGATCTGATGCACCGCCTGGCGGTGGATAACTAGCCGCCAGGCGACAGTGTTTTATCAGAGTGGTGTGAGAAATCTGAAGTGCGTCTGATGGAGAATAAAACATGAGAGAATTATAAAGGAAAGGTAGGGTGGATAGTAGATCGAATGGGTGAAAAGGGTGAGTCAGGGTTGGGATTAGGAAATTCTAGGTATTGGTATGTTAGTTAAGGAAGGAGGGAGGATGAGAGAAGGCAAAACGAGGGAAGAAGCATATGAATTGGGTATGAGAGGAGTACGAGACCAGGGAGTTAACAAGAGTGTGTGGTATGTTTAGGGGTGTGATAAAAGATAATTGTCCTGATAGCAGTTTCCTAGGATGGATGAAGTGGTGATTTTATGTTTAAGCTCTTGTTAAATTATAGAGAACTTAAATGAGTGGATTGATCGGGGTATAGCACATGTATTTGGTTACATATGATAGTTATAGATTCCCCTATGTGAGGGCTTGATATTGGGGTTTTCATGTGAACTTTGTAAGGGAGTTAAATGGTAAATTGGATTAACGGGGGTGTCATAAACCAGAAAAGTACTGTTCTGGTATGGTGCCTGGCGGTATATTGATACCCGCCAGGTGATGGATTTAACAGGAAAGCGCGGAGTACTGAGGTACGCTTGGCGGAACGTCGAGCTCCGCCAGGCGGTGACGAGGAAACAGGGGCACTGGCACAACGCTAGCGCCTGGAACAGTTTCGCCTGGCGGCGTGTGGGCCGAGCCAGGCGGAAATGCTGTTGTTCTTTGCTTTCTGGTGTGTTGTTTTAATTGATAATGATGCTTTGCTTGGATCGGGAGATGCTGTGCCATGAGCGGGTAGGTTCATGGATGGTGTTTGACATGTGATGATATGAACGGGGAGGTTCATATCTAGCTACTCTCACGTGGGGATACGAGCGAGGTAGGTTCGTATGTTCCGTGCTCACGATGAGAGATGCCACGTGCGGGGAGCTACGGGGGCTGGTGGATCACATGTGTTGGACTACGGGCGGGTAGGTCCGTAGAGCAGGACTACGAGCGGGGAGGTTCGTAGAGGCAGGACCACGAGCGAGCAGGTTCGTGTGAGCATCATGTTCCCGAGTCCAAGGCTAACCAATTGTATGATTTGAAGACTGATAAGTCTTGGGGTTAAGGTCTTGGCCAAGAATTATATATATAATGAATAAGATGGGTATATGATTTATCTTATGTTCTATATGTTTGTTATTTTATTTTCTCAGCTCACCCTTTCTGTTTGTGTGTGGCGATGATCGTGTAATTTGTTACACGGGAGCAGATGTTGATACAGGTGGTGCTGAGGATGCTCAGATGGCGGAGTGAGGGCTAGCATGGGATTAGAGCTAGGGTTTTGCTAATTTGTAATTTATGTTTTAAATACAAATTTTGGAAACTTGTAACCTTTTATAGATTTAGTTATGAGTTTTGGCGCACTATTTTAATGACTTTAAATTTTTCCCGTGTTGGGATTTTTATCGAGATGACTATTAATGTAATTATTTCTTTTAGTATTTATTTTTAAGTAATATTCCCTAGGGATGTTACATTTGGTATCAGAGCAAACGTTTTGATGCTTTTGGGAAAACTGGGGAGTGAGCTGACGTTGTTGTGTGACATTGATTGAAGTGTAATGGTTGTTAAATTTGATAGAGTATAATTTAATCCTTAGCTGTTTGATTTTAACAGCTGAATATGTGGCGTGCACAGGCAATGGCAAACAGAAGGCGTAGAAATACCGCTGGCGCTGACGAGATTGCTAACGCAATCCACAGGATGGTGGATGCTATTGAGCCTGTGGCAGCACCACCGAGGGCTATGATCCCACCTGTTAGACCAGTGACCATGGAGGACTTCATGCGTCACAAGCCGGCTAAATTCACTGGGAAAGCCACCCCAGATGAGGCGGATGCATGCCTCCGAGAGTGCGAGAAAATATTTAGGGTGATAGAGTGCTCGGAGGTTCAGAAGCTTAACTTCGCCACCTTTCTACTGGTGACTGTAACATCCCGTCAGGATATTACTAATTTATAAATAAATAAATGGAATAATTAAGACAACATGTTTAATAATACCTCATTTTCCCCAAAACGCGGGAAAATTTAAAACTTTATTAATTGCTGATAAAAACTTAGAACGTCCATCACATAATTAAAATCCAATGTTATTAAGTCACCCATCCGGGTTTACAAATATTTCCAAAACAAGTAATACAAGTAAAAAGTCTCCCCAACTCAATCCCCTCTCCGCGCCTAAGCTGCACCTGAGCCACCTGCATCACCAGCATCTGCTCCCGTGTACCGCGTACACGATCATCGCCACACACACGCAGATAGGGTGAGCTTAGCAGATAAAACACATATATATTCGAAGCTATAAACATATATATATATATATATAAATCAGTATACATACACATAACATCACTTAAGTTTAACTTTCCACATTGCCCTATATTTTTATTCCCTCGATTCAATCTCCAATACGTTTATTCGTGTTCTACCTCGTCTGCTAATTACTTCAAGGTGTCTTGCTGCCACACCTATCGGCCACAACCGATAGAGCACGTGCGGGAATACATGCTACGGATCATACACCGCAACGCCAGGTAGAGTTCCCACATACGAACAGAGTCTGTATCGTCCCAAGACTACCAAACTCGTCAGCCAACAACTGAGGAGGGCAATCTATCTGGACCCATCCGTACTGGCCACAACCAGCACACTCATACCGGCCACACTCGCCAACCCGAGCCACAACTCAAGGGTTCCTCGTGTTCGTCCGCCATCCCGAGCCACAACTCAAGAGATGCTATTCCGAGCCACAACTCAAGGAATACCACGTGCTTAACCCCTATCCCGAGCCACAACTCAAGGGATACGTTCCGAGCCACAACTCAAGGAACTCCAGCAACCTCACCTCTAAAGCACTACCAGAAGCCTTGTAGAACACCCTATGAAGTCCAACATACAGCAGCTAAACCGCCTGGCGGGGACACGTACCGCTAGGCGCCACAGCTTCCAGACCGCTTGGAAGCTATGATGAGTCGAACCTTGGCTCACATTCAATAATTAACTTTTGGGGAATTTAATATTATTTTTGCGCTTACAAATTTGATATTAGTTGCATCAAATTTATTATTAGATATCCTTGGGTTTAATAATGCAAGTGTAATTTAATTTAGGTCCTTAAGGGTGTAAATAATCCAGGTACTAAATGCACCCCCAATTCTCATGTTTACACCCCTTTTTCCAAATGGAATATCTATTATTAAAATAAAATATTTCTAGAGCTAGCTGCACCCCCTGTTTTCAGGTTTACACCCCCTTCTGTAATTTAACTTTAAATTTCTACTTTGCACCCCTCCTTTTTACTAAGCTGCACCCGTAATGTCACTTAAGATCTAATCCATCAGATTTCGCCACATGGCAATCCTTCACTTAATAAAATAGCCACTCGCAGTTTGCCACATCATCAATCCTCCACTAACTCATATTACCAATCAAAACATGCCACCTCATCACTCTCTCTCTTTCTCTCTCTTTCACACAAGCAAAACCCTAACCCTAATCTTCTTCTTCTCTCTCTTACGCACCAATCCATTCCGCAGCCGCCACCTTCGTTGCCGCCACGACCTCGTCCGACCACCACTGCAGCTCGACGGAACAACTGCCATCGACTTCCTCCTTCGCGCCTACTACTCGCCGGAATAGCAGCCACCCTGTCGCGCTCACGCCGGAAAATGCAACCACCATCTACTACGACGCATTCCGCTGCCACCAACGCTGCATAGAGCTCGGTCCAGCCTCCATGATTCACGGAACCACCGCGTCATTAACCTCCGACCACCGTCTTCGCAGTCGCGTTGCCGGAACCACCGCTTCACTTGTCCATCTCCGTCACGCATCAAGCTCAGACTTGAAACTCCCGTGCCACCATGAACCAACCACCATCTCCTTCATCGCGCCTCTGTCTAGTCTCCTTCCTCGTTCATCTGCCACCATCTCCTTCATCGCGCCTCTGTCTAGTCTCCTTCCCCGTTCATCTCGCTGCCACCACCATGGCAACACCAACAGAGCTCGCGGCCTGCCTATATCGAGCCTGCAACTCGCCAGAACCGCGGCCACAACCACCGGCAACACCCGCGCCAACGCTCACCCGCACCTGTGCTCGCGCCTCACCCTCTTCCTCGCGACGTCAACCATGGAAACCACTATCTATTCCGTTCAGTTTCACCAACACAGATCTGCAGTGGAATCTGCACCTCCATTAGTCGCGAGAACCAGAAGCACCACCGTGAAGACGAAGGTACCCGCGACAGAAACCACGGTGGAGAAAGGAGGAAGAACCCTAGTTCTGGGAAGAGAAAACCACTGCCACGTGTCCGCTTCTTAGTGGACACTCACAGAGTCAAACTGGTCAACCAGTCAACTCTGGGCAAGGTTTCGTCACCGTTGGTCAAACAGATTATTTTTTTTTAGCATGTGGTTCCTCTTTAGGAACCCTAAATTGCCTAACAGAGGAAAGAATCGTCTGGCGGCAGTCCATCGCCGACCAGACAATTTCTGGAAATATTCCCGAATCACCACTTTAATTGGAATCCAACAATTCATACAAAATCATACCAAATTCAGAATATCAATCATAATTAAATTGATCGACGCATGAAATTACCCTATTTAGCATGCCAATCAAATTAAAATTAAAGTTAACGCGTAAAGCTCCCCTAACCTGGTTCCTTAGCTTAAATTAGAACAATTGATGAAGCTCTCCCTTGATCACCAATGGCCACCCTTGGTTTCCCTCAATTCTGCCTTCAACTCCCTCACGTCAGCCCCTCTCACTCACCCTTGCCTCTGTTTTTCTAAGTCTAGGTTCAGCCTTGCCAAAACCTTGCCTAAACTCCAACTTTTTCCTTTTAAACTAGTACTTTAGGTTACTTAAAAATATTAAAACGAATTTAATTTCATTTACCTTTTAATAACCCTCCATCTCTCATCATGAATGGGAATGCAGCCCCCCCCCCTTGGCCGTACTGCTTCCCATTGCCTCTGTTAACCTTTCCCATTTCCCTCTAAAGTCACCATTAGCAAAATAAAAACAAGCATAATTTCCATTTAGCCTTCCCAAGGTTTGAACCCATGACCCCTTTGTTACCACTCAAGTGCATAACCATTTCAACCAATCATGTTTCATGCTAACCTTCACAATTCAAGTATCATAACATACAAGAACATGTTTTCATAAATTTAAATAACAAAACCATAACATCAAAAGTCAGCATACATAGGACTTGAACCCAAGTCCTCTCGCACAATCAAAGTGCTCTCAACCATATGAGCTAGCACTTTTCCATGTCTTACCAACCATAATTTAATGTCATAATTACTACCCCTCCCGTATTTATTAATTAATTATTTATTTAATTAATTAAATTCTACGGGTCTTACAGTGACCGAGGCTGAGTATTGGTGGATGAGCATGCAACAACAAATGCTAAATAGGGCGGAAGAGGTGACATGGACCAGTTTCATGACGAGGTTCTTGGAGAAATACTTTCCCGACAGCGCTAAACATGAGCGCGAGGCAGAATTCCTCACCCTGCAGCAGGGAAATTTGTCAGTGCAGGACTATGTGGAGAGGTTTGAGTACCTCTCAAGATTCTACTCGCAGACAGTAACGGAGGAGTGGCGCTGTAGAAAGTTTGAGGGCGGCCTCAAACATGAGCTGAGGCGTTTCATTGTGCCACTGAGGGTGCGAGAGTTTCCGATTTTGGTTGAGCAAGCCAAGAGTGTAGAGCAGCTAGAGATGGGACCCAACCGGGTCAACCGCACACAGAAGAATAGTGCTGAGGGCAGATTCCAGAAGAAGCCCTATAGTAGACCAGTTGCGTCTTCATGGAAACCGAGGTGCTATAATTGTGGGGGTGAACATCTGTAGTGAGATTGTACTAGACCCGCCCGCGGCGGAGGCAATGGCATGGGCACTCGTAAGTGCTATGCCTGTGATCAGCCAGGACACTTTGCCAACAGATGTCCTAATAGAAAGACTACTTCAGCATCACGACCTCAGCCATCCTCATCCGACAGGCCGAGAGCCGCAGGCCGGGTTTTTGCCATGACTAGCGCAGAGGCCACCCGGTCAGGTAATCTGATTCTGGATCATTGTTTACTTTTTGGTAACAGTGTGTTAGTGTTATTTGATTCAGGAGCTTCGCACTCCTTCATATCACATGATTGCGTGAAGAAGTTGGGGTTGTCTACTCGTGACCTTGGATGCGAGTTGATAGTCTCGACACCCGCATCTGGACAGGTTTCAACAAATGTAGCCTGTATTGGATGCTTGATGGATGTAGAGGGCAGACGCTTCAAGGTGAACCTAGTTTGCTTGCCCTTGGAGGGAATGGAGGTCATACTGGGAATGGACTGATTGTCTATCAACCACGTGGTGCTTGATTGTGGACAGCGCAAAATTGTGTTCCCAGAAACAGAGGGGATGGAGTTGGTGACATCTGGAGAGGCAGTGAAAGAGATAAAGAGGGGGTCGACTTGTTTTGTGATAGTGGCCCAAGAGAAGAAAATGAGTACAGAAGAACAGATCAGTAAGATACCGGTAGTGGATGAATATGTCGACGTATTTCCAGACGAGATACCTGAGTTACCACCCAGCCGGGATATAGATTTCTCAATTGATCTAATCCCTGGAGCGGGTCCAGTTTCGGCAGCGCCATACAGAATGGCACCGGCTGAACTAGCAGAGTTGAAGAATCAAATAGAAGACCTGCTAGAGAAGAAATTCATCCGACCCAGCGCTTCACCATGGGGAGCCCCGGTGTTATTAGTGAAGAAGAAAGACGGTAGTTCTCGGCTGTGCGTCGATTATCGGCAGTTGAACAAGTTAACGATAAAGAACAAATACCCACTGCCGAGAATTGATGATTTGCTTGATCAGCTCAGAGGGGCAGGAGTATTCTCCAAGATTGACTTAAGGTCTGGCTATCATAAGATCTTAGTCAAGCCAGAGGACGTCCAGAAGATAGCCTTTAGATCGAGATATGGACATTATGAATATGTCGTGATGCCCTTTGGAGTGACCAACGCTCCAACTGTCTTCATGGATTATATGAATCGCATCTTCAGACCATATCTGGACAAATTCGTGGTAGTGTTTATAGATGATATTCTCATCTACTCTCAGACTAGGGAGGAGCATGCAGACCATCTGAGAATCGTGCTGGAAGTATTGAGGGAACACCAACTGTACGGTAAACTGTCCAAATGTGAGTTCTGGCTGAACGAAGTGCAGTTTCTGGGGCATGTAATTTCTTCGCATGGTATATCAGTGGATCCGAGTAAGATTGAGACAGTGTTGAAATGGGAGAGACCTCAAACTGTAACAGAAGTCATAAGCTTCTTGGGATTGGCTGGGTACTACAGGAGGTTTGTGGAAGGGTTTTCTAAAATGGTGAGTCCATTAACTCAACTCACTAGGAAGGATCAACCCTTCTCATGGACTGATAAATGTGAGGAATGCTTCGAAGAGATGAAAAGGAGGTTGACTACCGCTCCGATTTTAATTATTCCAGATACCAGTAAGATGTTTGAGGTATACTGCGATGCATCCTACCAGGGTTTGGGTTGTGTACTAATGCAGGAGAAGAGGCCGGTAGCTTATGCCTCTAGACAGTTAAAGGTGCACGAGAAAAACTACCCTACCCACAATTTGGAGTTGGCTGCTGTAGTGTTTGCTCTTAAAACATGGAGACACTATTTGTATGGCTCCCAATTTCAGGTGTTTAGCGATCATAAAAGCCTGAAATATCTGTTCGATCAGAAGGAGCTAAATATGAGACAGCGGCGTTGGATGGAGTATCTCAAGGATTACGATTTTGAGTTGCTTTACCACCCTGGTAAAGCTAATGTGGTTGCAGACGCCTTGAGTCAGAAACGGATGCACATCTCAACTATGATGGTGAAGGAGTTGGAGTTAATTGAGAAGCTCAGGGATATGAACCTGGGTATATAGCTGAGTGGGGATTGCATCAGATGCGGTGTGCTTACATTGACTAGTGACGTACTGGGGACTATCCGAGATCAACAGAAGGATGATGTTGAGTTACAGCAATTTGTGAGTTGGATAGGGACTGAAAAGGGGAAAGGCTACAGGCTTGGGACAGATGGCATCCTAAGGTTCAGAGACCGAGTTTGTGTGCCTGGAGATTGGAGATTAAGGAAACAGATTTTGGAGGAGGGCCATAAAAGTCGTCTTAGCATACACCCAGGTATGACTAAGATGTATCACGATTTGAAACAGTCTTTCTGGTGGAATGGGATGAAGACCGACATTGCTGACTTCGTGGCATCATGCTTGGTATGTCAGAAGGCCAAGATTGAACACCAGCGACCAGGGGGTACACTTGAGTCGTTGGATATTCCTCAGTGGAAATGGGATAGTGTAGCCATGGACTTCGTAACTCATTTGCCGAAGTTTGCGAAGGGGCACGACTCAATATGGGTAATAGTGGACAGGTTGACAAAGTGTGCTCATTTCCTTGCTATTAATCAGAAGTGGTCAATGGACATATTGGCTGAGTTGTACGTGAGGGAAGTGGTCAGATTGCACAGTGTGCCGGCCAGTATAGTGTCAGATAGAGACCCGAGATTCACATCTCGTTTTTGGCAATCCTTACAAGCAACGTTGGGGACTCAATTGAGGATGAGTTCTACATACCATCCTCAGACTGATGGGCAGTCGGAGCGTACTATTCAGTCTTTGGAGGATCTGTTGAGGGCTTGTGTATTAGATCATATGGGGAGTTGGAGTGAGATGCTTCCCTTAGTGGAGTTCACATACAACAACAGTTATCACACCAGCATTGGTATGGCTCCATATGAGGCGTTGTATGGGCGGCGGTGTAGGACGCCATTGTGTTGGAACCAGGATGGGGAATCATTAGTGTTGGGTCCCGAGTTTTTACAGCAAACCTCTAAGAAGGTTAGGGCAATCCAGGAGAGAATGAGGGCTACACAGAGTAGACAGAAGTCCTATGCAAATAGGAGGAGGCGACCTTTAGAGTTCGAGGCTGGGGATCAGGTATTTCTCAGGGTAACACCGACGGCTGGTATTGGGAGGGCCGTCAAATCGAGGAAGCTAACTCCGAGATTTGTTGGGCCTTATCAGATTCTAAGGAGAATTGGCGTTGCAGCTTATGAAATCGCCTTGCCACCACACCTGACGAATCTGCATAACGTGTTCCACATTTCCCAGTTGAGGAAATATGTTGCAGATCCGTCGCACGTACTGGAGTCAGATGATATTCAGATTCGGGAGAATTTGACGGTGAGCACTGGACCAGTGCGAATTCTAGACTCACAGGTGAAACAACTGCGGGGGAAGGAAATTAAGACTGTGAAGGTGCTGTGGGATGAGACTACTCAGGAGATGACCTGGGAGATGGAGGATCGCATGAAGCAATCCTATCCGCACTTATTTCCTGGTAAGTCTTATTTTCGAGGACGAAAATCTTTAAAGGTGGGTGTAATGTAAGATCTGGGAAAATTAAATAGTTATTTAATTAGAACGGGTAATGAGAACATTTAAAGCAATAAATGTGTGGAGCTATGACGTGGAAAACTACTAGCTCATGTGGTTGGGAGTACTTTATGGTGTGTGAAGACTTGGGTTCGAGTCCTATGTGTGCCACTTGGATGTTATTTAAATTATGTGTTTTTGTGTGTTTATATATTGAATGCGTAGTGTAATGATAAACTCCTAAAATTGTAGAAGTTATCATGAAATATGAATTGGATGAGTGGTTATATACTTAAATTGTAAATTGATTGGTTGTGGGTTCAATCCTTGCTAAGAACAAAACTAATTTTCTTTTGGCAATTTTGGGTTGCATGGTGTTGAAGGGACGTAGAAACCCTAGCTGCAGATGAAGGCAGTCTAATGGGTAAGAAACCATTCAATAGTGGTTCATGAGTAGTCATTAGCAAGGATACTTAAGGTATTTTCATTTTAGCATTTAGCACCTTTAATTTGGGTAATAAGTGAGAGAGAACATGCTAGTGGGAGACGCAAAGAGTACCACAGTGGGTGTAAGGGTCGAATAGTAGGTTTTCAGAAGGGAAAAACTGATTGTAAGAGGGTGGAGTGGCTGGAAAACATTGTGGACGTGTAAGAGAGGGTTAAGGAAGCTTTTTGGATTGGAGATACATCAAGAATTCGTGGTTTGGCAAGAAATTCCAGGTTAGGGGAGTTGCTTATTGTGTTTATATTTGTGATCGATTAGTTTTGTGCTGCCATGTGTAAATGTATGAATTTCCTATCTGTCTGACGTTGTTTTCACGAAAATTCTGGGTTCTCGCCCAGAAACCACCTGGCGGGTATAAAGGTGCTGCCAGGCGGCACATCAGTTTGACCTAAAAATGTTGTTTCTGCTATGAACTGCCTGGCGGTGAGATTGAGCCGCCAGGCGATGTAAGCTGTACTGACACTGTTTTGATTGAACTGTGTTGTATGTTGTTTTGTGTTGATTGCCATTAACTGCTATAATTGCGAGGTTGTAAAAGAACCTGATACTCCTGATGTTGGCACGAGTTAAATTGTCATTGGGGTAGAAAAGAGAGGAATCGTGAGTGAAAGGGAGAAATTCCATGGTTATTGAATTGAGTATATAATGATGTGTCTGGAAATTTAATGGGATACAATGAGTGGTATGATCGAGAGCGGGTCTAACAAATTATGTGAAACTGATGGTGCGTTGTTAGAGGCGAAAGCGGAATCAAATTCTGAATTTTGGTGTTGAGTGCGAGTGCAGAAATCTGGGTATGGTGCCCATGATCTGATGCACCGCCTGGCGGTGGATAACTAGCCGACAGGCGACAGTGTTTTATCAGAGTGGTGTGAGAAATCTGAAGTGCGTCTGATGGAGAATAAAACATGAGAGAATTATAAAGGAAAGGTAGGGTGGATAGTAGATCGAATGGGTGAAAAGGGTGAGTCAGGGTTGGGATTAGGAAATTCTAGGTATTGGTATGTTAGTTAAGGAAGGAGGGAGGATGAGAGAAGGCAAAACGAGGGAAGAAGCATATGAATTGGGTATGAGAGGAGTACGAGACCAGGGAGTTAACAAGAGTGTGTGGTATGTTTAGGGGTGTGATAAAAGATAATTGTCCTGATAGCAGTTTCCTAGGATGGATGAAGTGGTGATTTTATGTTTAAGCTCTTGTTAAATTATAGAGAACTTAAATGAGTGGATTGATCGGGGTATAGCACATGTATTTGGTTACATATGATAGTTATAGATTCCCCTATGTGAGGGCTTGATATTGGGGTTTTCATGTGAACTTTGTAAGGGAGTTAAATGGTAAATTGGATTAACGGGGGTGTCATAAACCAGAAAAGTACTGTTCTGGTATGGTGCCTGGCGGTATATTGATACCCGCCAGGTGATGGATTTAACAGGAGAGCGCGGAGTACTAAGGTACGCTTGGCGGCACGTCGAGCTCCGCCAGGCGGTGACGAGGAAACAGGGGCACTAGCACAACGCTAGCGCCTAGCGGTGAGTGGTTACCGCTAGGCGGTCTGGAACAGTTTCGCCTAGCGGCGTGTGGGCCGAGCCAGGCGGAAATGCTGTTGTTCTTTGCTTTCTGGTGTGTTGTTTTAATTGATAATGATGCTTTGCTTGGATCGGGAGATGCTGTGCCATGAGCGGGTAGGTTCATGGATGGTGTTTGACATGTGATGATATGAACGGGGAGGTTCATATCTAGTTACTCTCACGTGGGGATACGAGCGAGGTAGGTTCGTATGTTCCGTGCTCACAATGAGAGATGCCACGTGCGGGGAGGTACGGGGGCTGGTGGATCACATGTGTTGGACTACGGGAGGGTAGGTCCGTAGAGCAGGACTACGAGCGGGGAGGTTCGTAGAGGCAGGACCACGAGCAGACAGGTTCGTGTGAGCATCATATTCCCGAGTCCAAGGCTAACCAATTGTATGATTTGAAGACTGATAAGTCTTGGGGCTAAGGTCTTGGCCAAGAATTACATATATAATGAATAAGATGGGTATACGATTTATCTTGTGTTTTATATGTTTGTTATTTTATTTTCTCAGCTCACCCTTTCTGTTTGTGTGTGGCGATGATCGTGTAATTCGTTACATGGGAGCAGATGTTGATACAGGTGGTGTTGAGGATGCTCAGATGGCGGAGTGAGGGCTAGCATGAGATTAGAGCTAGGGTTTTGCTAATTTGTAATTTATGTTTTAGATACAAATTTTGGAAACTTGTAACCTTTTATGGATTTAGTTATGAGTTTTGGCACACTATTTTAATGAGTTTAAATTTTTCCCGCGTTGGGATTTTTATCGAGATGACTATTAATGTAATTATTTCTTTTAGTATTTATTTTTAAGTAATATTCCCTAGGGATGTTACATGCCCCACTAGCCGACCCCACCCCGAGTAGTGTCGCCCTCACCTTCTTCACATCCTTCCCCTTGCCGGCTCGAGGCGGCAACTCGGCCTTCCTCTTCGTTCCGCCATGCACGTGTACCTCGACCATCGATTCCTGCAGGTTGGGAACATCAGTCTTCCCAGCTGCCTTTGCTTTAGCAGCCATTTCTTTCCTTAACGACTGGAAGAGCGCCAAATTCTTCTTCAGTGATTGCGCCATGTGCCCTACAATAACATTTTAAACCCCGGTTAAAACAACTTAGAATAATTAACAAAATTTAAGTAACAAACAAATACCTTCAATATCAATAATCGGGTGCACCGAATTATAAACTCTAACTAGGCCCTTAGTGGGCAACTTATCAACAAACTTCATCAAGGTCTCCACCACCTCCTCATCCCCTGCCGACAACTCGTCGGTACCCATATCCTTATACCGAGAGGGGGTCCCCGTCTAGCTGAACGGGAACTTCGTACTCCCATCAGCGTTCAAGAAATAAGGCTTGTCCTCTTCCTTCACCACAACTTTGAAGTATCCGTCCTTAAAATGCTTGAAGGACTGGGAAAATGCGTCCAATCTGCTGATGCTGGGACGACTTATCAGAGATAGCCAAGTGGTCGGTTGGCGAGGCCTAGTATAATAGAAGTACAGAAATGCGTAAGGAGAAGGCTACAAATATAGGGATTGACACAAAATACGGAAGGCTTGCATGTAAGCCCAACTGTTTGGGTGTAGCTGCATAAGTGCAACATTCAGCGCGCGCAACACACCCATGGTGAAATCGTCCAGCGGCAATCGCTTATGTAGCTGAGAAAAGTGGCACATGTACATATAGAAGAACTTCTCGGTTCCCCCTTCTTGCCCGTGACACACATGGTCGACGGTGTTCACCCTCTCCAGGGAAACAATACCCCCGCTTACACCTTTTATGATAACAGGTGTACAATTCAGCCAAGAGTTCAACAAGCGAGACCACCGAAATAAGGATGATTGATTACGAACGTCGGCAGCCACCCACCCATAACCGCCCTTGGCTAGCCAGTTACTCTCCGCCAACTCCTCTGGGGGATCTTCTCGGACCTCCCTCACCGTTTCCACAGGGATTCCGCCCACCATACCCCCAGAACTGGTGCTCTCCTCTTCAACGTGTCTACCTCTACTCCTCCCAGACTCTATACTCTCACTACTAGACGTAGACAATGACACACTATCACTACTATACATACCTTTTCTCTTTTTTCTGGAAAGATGTTGGCTGGAATTGGAAACTAGTCGGACAAGAAAACGCACACAAGATCTCTGACTGGAAATTCTCGCAAATGAACCAATAAACCCTTACTCGTTTTAAAATCCACATTTATAGGCCAGAATCCCAAACGGAAAAAACCCCTTCCCGCCAAAATAACAACCCATACCAATCGACACAATCATTCCAAAGGACATAAGTCTTAAAAACGAGGGCACAAAAACCCCTTTGATTTGACCCCTGACATCCCTTCACCTGCAATCAACCCTTTCTCGCCTTTAGCCCTAACACTGTTCATCACACTTAAAGGTTGGGGGACTGGTGTACCACACCTAGCCGGCCCCGCTAACTTATCAACACATGTCACCCTTGACCGACACCTATATCGGCCAAGGCTGGGGGAACACCATGGGGTGCCATGTGATGTGAGCTTTAGCAATCCACATTATCTACATCATGCGGCTTTACATAGAAACAATAGAAAACGATTAGCACCAAAAATCCTACAACCCAGTTTCTAGTTTTGTGTCATTGTTCTTGTGAGAAACCGGATTGCTATTTGAGAAATTATAATAATATACCCTTCTTTTAATACTACTTCTTTTTTATTACATCAACTTAGCTGAAATATATTGCAAACTTTCACTGATGCTTTTCGGTTAAATTTGTTAAATTTGGGATAATTTTATTCAGTTCATTATATTTACAATTTATCTTTTTAATTCAGTAATTTTTTGAAGTTCTGCCACTAGTTTTGGTCATCTACCTAAATGTTAATTACCAGATTAAAAACTGTTAGGTTTTTAAAGAGGGGGTATCACTAGGGAGATACAACACCAATGAGATCTGAGCCTAACCATATAAGACACTAACACCACTCTCAACCCAAAACCTTAAGGCAATGGGTTTATGGGCCTTGATCCTTATATGGTGCTCTACTTTCTCATTTCTGGTCAATGTGGGACTTAGACTCACACTTGGATTCCTAACAATCTCCCCCTCAAGGGTGAGTCCCTTCAACCACATTGGTACACTCCCCCTCCAGCGGAAGCTGTCCAACCACGAGTACTCCTTTTCTGCCCTTTTCTGTACCGTCGTTCTTCTTAACGGGACACGCTTACCTGACCCACATTGTCAGGAAGACTTTCGATACTAGGACCATACTGGTACTGCACTCGTCTGAGCCGGTATTAACCATCGGCTCTAATACCACTTGTCAGGTTTTTAAGGAGGGGGTATCATTGGGGAGATACAACACCAATGAGATCGGAGCCTAACCATATAAGACACTGACACCACTATCAACCCAAATCCTTAAGGCAATGGGTTTATGGACCTTGATCCTTACATGGTGCTCTACTTTCTCATTTCTGGTCAATGTGGGACTTAGACTCACACTTGGATTCCTAACAAAAACTTTCTCAGAGAAATAAAATGGAATGTTTAAACATAAAAATATGAAATTAATGAAAGTAATTGTCATCTAAACTATTTATAATCCATTAGTTATGTAAGTTTAATCTTTAACTCTATTTCAGACAAGACAAAGGCCTTTTTTTTTTTTCAAACTATATATATACACTATAACAATCGATTTTAAAAGGCTAAATAGTCTTATTTCATAATTTAAGAAACAAAAACCATATGTTCTTAGAAAACTAAAATATATATTTAAATTTAAGGAAAAATTACAATTTTTTTAAAATCATATTTATTGTTAACATGTATGTAATTTTGTTACTTTCAAATAATAATTAAGATATGTTAGTCAACACTGATCTTAATTTTTTAAAAGGTTGTAGAAGAGATAAGAGTGTATCACTCCCCAGCATAAAGTCGAATTGGCTTATCATAATCAGTTCCAATAAGAAAATAGAGATAACTATTAAAAGTGATAGCATGATTTTCGATAAGTTTTTATTTTGTTTTCATCGGTTCAAAAACTCCTCTAATCGAATATCTAAAGGAAGTGATTAGTAGGTATTGTTTTAAGCTTTTCGAGAATTTTGAGTATGGAATATTAGTTTTTCATGTTTACATAGTTTTTTTTTTAAAAAAAACATCCATACAAAGTAACATTCTCAAGAAGGCTTAAATATACATTTGATCCCTATTTTTGTTGTTTTTATTCAATTTCGTCTCTATTTTCGTCTTGTGTTCAATTAGGTCCTCATTTTCGTCAAATTTTGGTCAATTTGGTCCTTTTCACTAACGGTGTTTAAATAGTTAACGTTTTTGAACAGTACATGCCACGTGTCAGCTCCTAATTTTTTTTTTTTTAATTTTTAAAATTTTTTTAATTTAAAAAAAATTGTCCACGTGTCAAGTCACAATTGTGCCACGTATCAATTTGTGGTAGTATTATTATTTTTCGTTTAATTTAGTTCCTATATTCGTTATTTTTGTTCAATTTAGTCCTAATTTTTGTTAAAATAAATCAATTTTGTCCCTTTCAAATTAACACTAAATTTAATATTTTTATACAAATTATATTAATATTTTTTCTAAAATTGATATTTGAATTTATTATTTTTTAAATTCAATTATAAATTATTAAATTTAATTATAAATGGAATAAAAACAACAAAACTAGGAACCAAATGTATATTTAAGCCTTCTCAAGAACTTGTTCCCTACATTTATCAACATATATTGCTATGACAGACATATACTAACTTTTGAAGAAGTTAGAATTTATATATTTTGTCTAATAATATTTTCATTAATTTTATTTCTTTGTTTATCTATTTTTTTTTCAGTGTAATAGTTAAGAGTCAACTATTAATGTCTCCATATATTAAAATTCATTTAAAAACTAACTTCTCCAAATGAGTATTCTTTTATATTCAAACAAATTTTATCATTTCCACATATTTAAAAAATTGATTATCTATCAGTTTAATTAAAAACGTTGGTATTTATTTATGAATTTAGCTCTTACCGTAGGAAATCATCCGTGAGTTGTCTCACTTATTGATGAGGAATATATACAAAATATCATAGATAATTTCGGTTGCCATTACAATGACTAGCTATGATTTTGGCTAATCTTTAGGTAATTGATACTATAGAATATTCTCAAAATAATAATTTATTAGACACAATAATATCTATCACACCCCCTCTGTCGAAGCGGGAGGTTGACGAATGCTTAGACTGTTCCAAAAATCATTAAAAAGTATGCACAAAAGGCCTTTGGTAAAAATATCAGCAATTTGATAGCAGAACGGAACATGAAGAACACAGATTTCTCCACGAGCAACTTTTTCTCATACAAAAAGGATGTCCATTTTAATGTGTTTTATTCATTGATATTGTACAGGATTACCAGATATATAAATGGCACACACATTGTCACAGTACACTATTGTAGCTTTTTGAATTGGGCAATGAAGCTCAAGAAGAAGGTTTCAAATCCAACAAGATTCTGAAACAACATTAGCTACTCCTTTATATTTGGCCTTAACTCTACAACGAGATAATGTAGGTTGTCGTTTGGATGACCAAGAAATCAAGTTATCTCTGAGGAAAACTCAATATCTAGAGGAAGATCGTCTAGTATCTGGACATCCACCCCAACCTGCATCTGGTAAGAGAGGAGCTTGTTAATATTGGATTTGTACAAATGCAAGCCAAAATCAATAGTACCCTGTATGTATCGTAAAATACACTTGAGAGCATGCATGTGCTCTTCCTTGGGATCATGCATATAAAGGTATACTTGTTGCACCGCATAAGAAATGTCAGGCCTCGTAAAAGTAAGATATTGTAATGCTCCAACAAGCCTTCTATACTTAGTAGGATCCTCACATGGAAGGTCATTACACGCACCAAGTTTAGGCTTCGTGTCAACTGGTGTGGGACAAGGTTTGCAATTAATCATCCTTGCTCCGTCAAGAATGTCTTCTGCATACTTTTTTTGTGAGAGAAACATATTGGTTGTGGTACGGGTAACAGCAATCCCCAAAAAATAACTAAGTGGACCAAGATCCTTCATAGCAAACTCTGCACTCAGGAATGACATAATGTACCTTCTAAGAGAATTAGAGGAAACCACTAGAATATATGAAATATCGGATTCCTTATTCTATATGAATAAAGAGTGATCAAATTTACAATGTTGGAATCCAAGTATGGCCATGTAATCTGCAAACCGTTGATACCAAGCACGAGGGGCTTACTTTAGGACATAAATTGACTTCTTTAATAAGCAAACATAATCAAGATGAGATGAATCCTTAAAACCCTTGGGTTGATGAATATAGACGATTTCATTGAGATTACCATGTAGAAACACATTTTTGAGGTCCACCTGATGAATGTGCCATGATTTGGACAAAGCAATGGTTAAAATTGTTCGAATTATCGCTGGTTTCATTATTGGACTGAACGTTTCATCACAATCTATGCCTTTTTGTTGTGACTTGCCATCACCTACAAGGCGAGCTTTATGCCTCTCAAAAAAATCGTCAAAATTATGTTTATGTTTACAAATCCACATAGACCGAATTATATTGACATTAAGGGGATGTGACACCAACTCCCATGTCTTGTTTTGAATTAGAGCATTATATTCATCAGTCATGGCATTTTTCCATTTTAAGTCATGAAGAGCACTCACCAGATTCTTAGGTAAAGGTGAAATAGAAGTGGTGGTTGAAGCACTCAAATTATGTGAATATTTTATGTTTGGTTTAACCATGCCCCGTTGACTACGAGTGGTCATGGGATGGGACCTATGATTTGTAAGCTGGTTGGTTGAGGTTTGAGAAGGGGGAAGGTTAATTGGTGGGGTTGAGAGGGGATTGTTGTTAGGGGATGGTGGTGAGTGAGAAGAAAGTGAAGTCTGAGGGCTTAGGCCTGTATGTGATAAAGGTTGTGGAAGATGAAGTGTAGGTCATGTTAGTTGATTTTGTGGTACACAAGTACGTAGGTGATGGATTAAGGGTGGAAAGGGGTCATCACTTAAATGGTTATACTCACTTGGAGATGTGTCATGGATTTTTTAGAAAGGAAATTGTGTCACAAAAAATTACATGACAGGAAATAATTATCTGTCTAGTCGAAAGATCATAGCATTTGTACCCTCGATGATTTGATGGGTACCCTTGAAAAACACACGGGGTGGATCTGGCTTGCAACATATTATTGGTAGTGTTTCGAAATAGTGGGTAGCAAAGACAACCAAAGACACGAAGATGGGAAAATTATGGAATTCTACAATAGAGAACTTGCATCGGAGAACGATATCCTAAAACTTTGGTAGGGAGAATGTTTAGTAGATAAGTGACCATTTGAAGAGCATGGTCCCAAAAAGAAAGTGGCATGGATGAGTGGGCTAATAGGGTGCGAACAATATTGTTAATGGATTTAATATGCCTTTCTGCTTTGCCATTTTGAGGAGAAATGTAAGGGCAAGAGAACTTAAATTGCAATCCACTATGTTGACAAAATTGTTTAATGTCTCTTTCAAATTGGGTTTTAATTTGATTGTGATTTTCTAGAAATGGGAAAAGTTCACAAAAATTTGCTAAAGTCATTAAGAAATAAGACGTAATATCAATGGCCGAATGAGCTATATATTGGTGTTCCAAATATCACTATGGATAATATCAAAGGGAAATTCAGTAAAAGACCAAGAAGCTCTAAATGGCAATTTCACATGTTTAACAAGAGGACAAGAAGTGAAAAAAACATTATTGTATTTATTACAATTTATAAAATTTTGATGACAAAGAGAGTTTAAAATAGTAGCTTCGGGATGGCCTAAATGATTGTGCCACAAGGTGGAAGACATAGCTGGAAAGGTTAAAGTAAAAGTTGGCGAAGAGATTCTTTGATATTTGGGATGGATGGGGTAGAGATCACCAAAGCTATTACACCTCATTAGATGGTTCCCCGTGTGCAAGTTCTTCACCGAAAACCCAAAAGGATCAAACTCAAAAGAAACTAAGTTGTCAGTGGTAAATTTACGAACAAAGATGATGTTTTTAATTAATTTTGGTGCATGTAACACATTGTTTAGTTGTAAAGGAGGATGAGGTGGAGATAGTGAAGTGCTTCCATGACCACAAATAGGAATCAAATAACCATTACCAATAACAATATTGTTATCTTTGCTTAAATCAAAATAAGATAAGAGTGTACCTTGATTTGTTGTCATATGAGATGTAGCACCTATGTCCATATACCAATTTTCATCTGGTTGGGAGATTGCAAGAGTATGCATGGCCCATTAATGTCTGTAGGTGTGTACCCCATAGTAGATGGTGTGGATGATGTGTGGCAAGATTGTTGTGATAGTTGAGGTCCAATAACCTCATCTTAACGAGGAGGTGTAGGTTGCCATGAGGCTGCAAGATAAGGACAAAAAGGTTGGACCTACCCAGTCCAAGGATTTAGGAAGGGATGTTGATATGGTGGGTAACCCTGAGACTGGTGGTATTGTGGTTGTTGATATGGTGCACCATTTCTTTCAATGTTGGCACCCCCACCGTTGCCATGTCTGTCTCTACCACCACGGCTGTTGTTGCCTTTGCTTCTGTTGGGTTACTTACCTCGATTGTAGTTATGACGACCTTGTAGAGGAATTGGGGCCTTCATTCATGATTAAGAATCCAGAGGAACAAGATTCACAAGTTGCTCGCTCCTTAATCGTGGTCTCTTCCAGCTTCAATCAAGAACATGTTGTAGCAAAATTGGGCAAGTCATCCTTTTGCTACATAATCGTGACAAAACCAACATATGCTTTGGGTAAGCCAACAAGCAAACAGAGCACTAGACGTTAATCTAAAACAAGAGCCCCAACATTGGCTAATTGGTGCGCGAAAGATTTGAGGCGGTTGCAATATGCGGAGATTGTGAAAAAATCCGCTAAGTTCGTATTCGTGAACTAAGTTTCAAGATATACTGCCCTAGAGTTTTTGTTATCTTGAAACAAGTCAGTGACATGTTGCCAAGCGTTGGCAACAGAATCATTAGCCACAAGGATCGATGTGAGGATATTAGGAGATATTGTGGCATATATCCATTGGAGAACAACAACATCAAGGCGATTCCATAGAGGTAGATTAGCGGCCTTGGTTGTTTGGTACGTTGTTATGGTAGCAGATTCCGTAGGAGGGATGATATGTTTAAGTACGAAATGAACTTTAGCTTGAACTTTAAATAAGGTTGCCCATGAGTGATATTGGCTGGTTTCCATGTCCAAAGTGATTGGAATGTGATGTTTGATGTTGGTGACGACTAGAGTAGAATGAAATTTGGTGTTTTCAGCCATGGGCAACTATGGAAGAAAGGGAAAAAAAAGAAAAAAATGACTAGGTTTTCTAAAAGGGAGGAAGGAACCTAATCTTCTGATACTATGTAGGAAATCATCTATGAGTTGTCTCTCCTATTGATGAGGAATATATACAAAATATCATAGATAATTTTGATTGCCATTACAAATGAGTAACTACAATTTTGGCTAATATTTAGGCAATTGATACTACAGAATATTCTCAAAATAATAACAATTTGTTGGATACAATAATATCTATCACTTACTACTATGCTTTTGTATTTTATATTCTTCTGATACCACAATATTGGTTTTCATACTCTTATGAGCATCCGAAATAGTTTGTGAGATTTTTGAGTGAGAAAAGTTTATTTTTACCTCATCGTGAGACCTTGTGCTACCTCCATGATAAAGTTTGTACCTATTAATGAAAAAATTTGCAAAAGTGTAACGATACAAAAATGTGGGCAACAAGTGTAGTAGAAAATGATGGTAAAAAATGTCAAGCAAGTCAAGACTTACACTGATTTAATTAAAAAAGAAAAGAAAAATAAGGTATTTTTTTAATGATTATTCAATATTTCAATTCTACTAATCAAATAATTTATTAGATATAATCAAATGTTATGGATATACCGATGATGGAAGAATTACAAATATGAAAACAAGGAAAGATTTCTTTTATGAGAAAATACTCAAAAGAAAAGTATAATAAAGATAGAAGCTAAAGATTATGTTGAAGATTATATCTATGTTGCAACGATCATGTACATTAAATATTGATTGATGAGAAGACCCACAAAAGAAAAGAAAGAGTAAATCAAAGAATGATAACACAACTTTCTTATGCCTTAGAAAAACAAAATCAAGAAAATTGATACGAGAATATATTAAAGAAAAGCCTCAACGATCATATCCTAAGAATTCCTATAAATAGAGGTACAAAATTATGAAGAAAGACATACAAGATATGATACAATAGAATATCATAAACAAAAACAACGAGAAATATACAAGATATATCAATGAATCTACACAATAAGTGGTATCAAAATATAAAAGAAAAAAGAGATAGAGACATCGAGTGCATAAAGTCAAATCCAGAAAAATTCTTGTGTGAAACATATTGGATTGTGACCTTCACCATTGTAATATTTTTCACTTTGTGAAGTATATCATGTGAGTTTTTATTGTACTCTCTTGCTTTCAGAGTGTTTCTCTTTATTCCACTAAGAGATCTTAATCTGGGGGAAGACTAACAAAGTTGTACTTAAAGAGGTTTCTACTTGTGATACCTAGAGAGGTTGATACTCGTGGTACCTAGAGAGGTTGATACTCATATTGTAATCAAATTGAGATATTTGGTTAGTGAAACTTCTTAAGCTTGGTGCTTAACAAACTAGAGGTAGCCCTTACATTAAGGGTGAATCAGTACAAATTTTGTGTGTGCTTTATGTCTTGTAAACTTTTATTTAATTGTTCTATATTTGTACAAAAATGTTTAAATTATCTACAGGCTCTATTCAACCCCCTTCTAGAACCATTTTGCACCAATAGTTGTTTCTCCACATGGAAGAAGATTGATGAAACATTTCTAGAATTTGATGCGTAGTAAAAAACTCAAGAGTTGGACTTACTACCGATGATATGAATCCTTATGGGAACTTAAGTAATAAACATAGTTCATGGTCAGTTTTGTTGATGATTTATAATTTTCCTCATTCATTGTGCATTGTCTATGATGGTTTCGAGACCTAGACAACCAAAAAATGACATTGATGTGTACCTGAAGCCCTTAATTGATGATTTGAAACTGTTGTGCAAAATAGTTGTTGATGTCTTTGATTCATTCAAGAAAATTCTGTTTATCTACAATGTTATTTTACACAATAAGTGATTTTCTAGCATATGGTAACTTGGGTGGTTATAATGTTAGAGGTAATTTTCCGTGTCCCATATGTGAAGAAAACATGAGTTATATTCAATTGAAGCATGGGAAAGGACCATGTACACTATGTATTAAAAGTTATTTCCTCGTAGTCATCCTTACTGTAGAATGAGGAAGGCATGAGGCAAAGGTGCGTCGAGACCCCACAATGGTGAAGAAGTATATGATTGAGTGAAAAATATTAACACTATGTTCAAAAAAAATCAAAAGAAGACCATTGAGAATAATACTTGGAAGAAACAATCAATATTCTATAATCTTTCATATTGATGTAAACTTGATGTAAGACATTATATAAATGTGATGCATGTTGAAAAAAAAAATTATGATAGTCTAATTTGAACTTTGTTGAACACAAAATGAAAGAAAAAATATGAAGCCAAAGCATGACAAAATTTGGTTGACATGGGCACTCGTTTGAGTTACATCCATAATTAGTTGGACGATGTTTGTACCTATCGTCAACTTATCATACTCTTTGCAAAAAAGAAAAGAAATTTTTTTGTCAGTGTTTGAGTAGTGTGTAAGCGTCACAAGGTTACTCTTTAAATGTTAAGACTCTTCTATGTATGCAAGATTTTTGAGTTAGTTTGTTTAAAGTCTCATATTATCATGTGCTGATGCAACAATTTTTTCCAATGGCTATCTACACCATCTTACTTGCTTCCGCTAGAGGTTTATAACATATTTGTTTTTGTTCTTCAATGTCATATGTAAGAAATTTATTGACTCCCAAGTGTTAAATGATTTGGAAAATGAGGCAACCACAATAATATGTCAATTGGAAATGTATTTTCTGTCGTTATTTTTTTATATCATGGTACATTTCATAGTTCACTTAGTGATAGAAATTTGATTATGTGAGTTAGTTTATTTTAGATAGATGTACCTAATTAAGAGATACATGAAAATCTTAAAAGGATATGTGTGAAGAATCAGTATTGTCTCTGTTCTTGTGGAAACAATAAAAAATTATCATGAGACATAAATCTTGTCTTA
This sequence comes from Vigna unguiculata, assembly GCF_037176805.1. Classification (NCBI taxonomy): domain Eukaryota; kingdom Viridiplantae; phylum Streptophyta; class Magnoliopsida; order Fabales; family Fabaceae; genus Vigna; species Vigna unguiculata. The sequence goes on along the minus strand of NC_140795.1, from coordinate 33,728,372 downwards.
CCCAATCTTGGAATCTCTTGAACAGGTACTCTTCAATCTTGTTTAGTATGTCTTAGTTTTGAAGGTTACCTATAGAAAGGACTCCAACGATAAAGTCAGCGAGAGCTCTCAAAATCAAATTTCAATTTTTAGTATTAGTGAATTGCATACCTTTAATTGCTAGGGTCCACCTATATTTAGAAAGCTTTAATTACAATTTATCTTATTTATGGGTTGGGCCCTTATTTGGGTTTGTATAGGCCTGGTTTAAGGCCTAGGCTTCAAGTTTGGCACATGGATTTGGGTGGCTTAACTATTTTATTTCAAGTTATAGGTGGCAACCTCTTCTGAGTAAGCGACCTTTCTTGAGTAAGTGGCCTTTTCGGGGTAAATGACCTTTTCTGGGTAAATGACCTTTTCTGGTTAAATGGGTTATAATGCACTTTAGCCGCTAAGCAGGTGTTCTTTGTACTTGATTTATGCTTATAGTAAATATTAGTTAACAATCAAGTTTGGGTATTATTTCATGCCTGTCTTGTCCGAGTTTTGTATAGTACACTCTCAAAACTTCAATTGTAAAATAGTACATTGTAGAAGAAGCCATTGAATTCTACTTGAATTTTATACTAAGTTGAGAACCAATAGAAGTTCCTTAGATTTGACATGAAGAGAGATGTGAAGGTAAGGATATTCGAACAATAAAGATTATAAATGTAAGTCGAAAATAAGTTGATTAAGCACATCTTGAACAACATTGATGAAGTCATTCCTTACATGTTGTAACACATTGATGAAATCAAATCTGCACATCCAAAAGAAATCAAAAGAACAAAACAGAAATTAATGCGTGATCACTTTTCAAAGAGTGTTAACACTAATTTAACAGAAAAAATCACATTGAATTCTTTAAAATAAAATAGAAATCAAATTGAGGACAAAATAATTAAATATAATATAAGGTTTTCTTTCAACGGTCTTTTAAGTTTAATTTTTTTTATGTAAATCAACATAATAATTAAGAAAATCAAATAAATATATTACTTTTATAAATTATAACAATTTTAATATAATAATAATAACAACAATATATTATTTTGTATTTACTTAAGTAGGTTAACTATTTTTGTATGACAAAAGCCTTTTAAAATGACTTTAGACTCCACAATTTTAGGCAAATGAACTTGTATAAAAGCCTGGATTTAACATACTTGCCAAAAAAAATTAAACACATTAAAAAAGAGGAATTGTTTAATTAAAAATAAGAAATATTGAACATTGATTTTTAAAATAGCTTTGTTTCTTATTCATAACTTTATTTATTATTATGAATATATATTTTTTTCTAACTCATCATTATTGTTATATCAAAAAATAGTCCCATATAATTAATTATGAATTAACCAATACAGTCGATTAGATTCACTAAGTAACTTTCTTTCGCGGTTGAATATAGAAAAATACATGTGGGGTCCACTAGCTCATTTCAGTTTTCTTCATACTTCTTTACAACCTTGTTACTCACCCTATCTATTTAATTTTTCCCTACCCTCCTCTTCTCTTCCATTGCCACCAAACTAAACTTCAGTTATGCTTTTATAATTAGATTGAATATTGTTTTATTTATGTTTTCTTAAACTAAAATGTTTCATAGTTTTATTAATGTGTTACGTTTATAAACCTATATATTAAATTATTTTTTTTGTTCATTGTCACATCTACGGTTTATCAAAGATCAAATAGTATTTGTGAATGATAATGGCAGAACTAGTTGGGAAACCAAAACATATCAATTAAATTAAATATATTTAAATATAAAATTATTGTTTTAAAATATATATATAAGTAAATTAAAATTGTAAATTTTTGTGAAAAAATTATTGGAGATTTGCCTGAATATGAAATTTAAGTGAGAAAATTTAAAAACAGAAAACGATCTCTTCAATGTCATGCTTACTTCAAATATAATATTTATGTATATATATTTATTATATATTAAAATTAAATGATAGAAGATAAAATACAAATACTCAAGTAAAAAAGGTTTGATATATTTTTTTAAGATGTATTAAAACCATACTTAGTTTAATATCTATGTGTGTGTTTGTTAAGAATGACAGAGAAGGGACAACTTTAAAAGTACATTATAAATAAATAAATCTTTCAAAAATCTAAAAATGAATTATTTCAATCTTCGGAAGATAATTGATGCAAAACATATATGCAGATTGGTTTCACCTGTGACACACATAAGACTTCGATATGCTTCAATTACAACAAATAACTACTTTCTAAAACTCCAAAATTTCAATCATGAGTTATTCGAACCATGTAACAAGAAATGTTGCAAAATTATGAGTTTCCAGAGGGCTCTTTCTGGTCGAATCAACGCACAATCTGGCAGAGTAGCCATAAACATACATTGACTAACAAAAAGGGAAATTGTATGAAGCATAAGAAAGGAAAAAGTGATACACATCATACGATCAAAAACAAAAAAGGGTAAAGTCAAAGTCTTAGAACCCTAATAATCCAAAACAAAGTAATGATTCTGCAGTAACAGATCAGTAATCAGAATCAGACACTTCTCCCTCATCGGATAACTCATCAAATGATCTTATGTCAAGCTGGTACCGAAGAATTCCACCAATGCCACCAAACCCTCTGCAGAACTGTGACCCTTCTTGAGATTTGTTGGTAACAAATTCCAGGGAGCATCCAAATCGTTTGTACTCATTGGCAAACCACTCAAGCAAGGGCATCTTCTCCTGAACTTCCAACTCTGCAGAGGTTGCTGCATCACGGAAGTTGCTTTGATTACTCTCCTGTTCCTTGCTCAAGTGCTTTATCACAATTTCACCAGTGACACCATTTTTCAGCACATACCTATTAATATCCAAATTTTCCCACACAATGAGTGTTTCCACAGCACCCATTTCCAGTGCCTTCAGAGTGTCATCAACCCCAAACACATATCTCCCAGTGTCCTGACTGATTTCCTCAAAATATTTCCCTATCAAGCGTTTCTCTTGAATGAACTTCACATTGGACAAAATCTCAGCAGATAACTCAATAGCTTGATTGAATCCATTTTCCCCACCATAAGAAACATCCACCACATTCAATATTTTTGCTTGCAACCGAGGGTCGAACATGTCGGACTGACTCAGTTCAGTCTTGAAGTCAGCAGAACCAGCCAGTATAAGTCCAGAAACATTAGGTTGACTGGTTGCAGGATTGATGAAAAACTGAGTAGCAAGTTCTGCAGTTTTTCTTACATAGTTGTGCCGTTTTTCCATCCTAAGACGAGCAAAACGCAAAGCTGATTGACCTCCTCTACCGTGCTTCTTTGGAAGATCAACAGTAAATTTGTGAAGCACCTCACGAGTGTTTCCACTTAAGGTCCCAAAAAGGGTACCGTTTCCATCCATAACAATGAAACCGAACTTGTCATCAGATTCTAAAAGTTCATTTAGAGCTTCTGTGTGAAACTTGTTATCACAGAGGTACAATGATGCATTGATAGGCTTGAAAGGTTCAAAATCAATTGTCACCTTCTTTTCCTTGCCATCTTCAGTGACAATGGTTCCTGTGTAAAGAACCAACCCATTTGGAGGGACCTTGTTATATAGTTTCAACCTCTGCTGAGCAGAGGTAATGGCTCCCAACACCGACTGTCGGTTCACCCTACTTTTGATGTTTGAAGCAGTTCCAAATTCATCTCCCAACATCTTAGTGACCCGGGATATTTGATCACGTGGAGGCATGATCAGGGAAATCATGCTGGTCCCGTTACCTCTAGCAGCTTCCAATGCCTTGATCAATTTCTTGATCTTCCATATCTCAATGTTCTTGTCTGATTCTTGACCATCAGCCATTGTTTGTGATGACAGGAAGACTAGCCTACAAGCATAGCAGCAAGCAATTCAGCAAACAGAAAGTTAATCAGTTAACCTCCAATGCAATTGAACCATGATTGAATTATTTTTTATAAACACATTAGTATGCAATGATGCATCTGTTAAAACAAAATCGTGATTTCAAAATAACATAGCCCATTGGTGTTTTTTTCTGGCGGCAGATAGATGGCACGAATGTATTATGGATTGGATTACAATGCAGCTGGAAAATCCATTTAAGATCAATCAAGTAGTTAAACACCTAATGCACCCATTATTGGATAAATTGTCAATTTATCCACTAATAACTTTTTATGAATGATATCCAATACATCCATTAGTAGTTTTATCATCATTTATTTTTCAAACCCACACTCTCCTTCCTCTCATTCACTCTATTCAGTAATGCAACTAAAGCACCTGATTACGAACAGAAAAGCCTATTGACAGCTTGTGTATATAATAGCAAAGTTCAAGAATTAAAGAGGTGAACTTTGCTGTGGAGGATTCATCAGTTAGAATCACGCAGTGGAATGATTAGCGTGTGGACAAAAACCAAGAAGAAGGAAATAACTCCAACTCGAAAGTCTCTGAAGGTTTTGAGGATTCAATCAACAATAAAAAGTGTCAAAAACCAAAAGCAAGTTACAGGAAAGAAAAGCAAATCTACCAAGAGGATTGATGGTGGAGTGCAGCAGAAAAGTTGGGAAAGGGCAGCAGCAGTGAGTGATGATGAATGATGACAGCAATGAAAAAACAGTAATGAACTGATGATGACAACAATAAAAGCGTGAAGAGAGGGAAATATTCCGAACTTAGACAGTGGTTGCAGGGTTTTGGCTATGAAGGAGGCACAATAAGTAGCTGAGGAGTAGATAGACGAGCCTGGTGATCCTTCAACCACCCAATGACGGAATTGTAACACTAAATTTAGCGAAGTAAAAATCAATACACAGATGGATGGATAATGAAGATGTGCCATACTTGATATTGAAACTACTTTAAGTTTATACATTATCTATAAATAAATGGCACATCTTAAACAATGTATAGTGTAATTGTGCATTATACATAAAATCTTGGTAGCTGGCACCCTTGTATATGTGATGATATTCTTTCTTACCAGAATCCATCAAGAATCATATATTGAGATCCCCACAAGCTAATGTAGCATCATATTTGGTAATGAAAAATAAAATAACAAACAACTGGAAAGCGAAAAAAATGAGTAAGACATGCAAAACTGACAGATGGAAAAAGATTATAAGGCCTTACTTTCACACAAGGCTCAATGAGTTGAATTTTTGGACTAGGATGAAAAAGAAAAAAAGTGGTTAGATTTTTATTTTCCTGCATCAATAAAAATTTATATTATGCATTGTTTCATTCATGCGTATGTGAACAAGCAAGCTTCCCTATAAATACACACACATATATTTAGACACACGGGGCAATAGAGAAAGAGTTTGTAATGTGTTGCAGGAAAAACTTAACAAAATTGTAACGATACAGGGTAACGCAGAAACTCAAATGTTCAACAACAACTTGAAAAGCACTTTCTAAATCGTTATAATCAAGATTGTCCCCGCGCCCCCAATATCATAATATTAGAGAAAAATACTGCACTTTGTTAATATATTCAGTTAATACAAAGAATACGAAAGGTGATAATATCTTTTCAAGCATTTTGTTCGAGATGAAAAAAGAAAATAATTTTAATTTTCTAGCAGGGTCTCTGTAAAGATTGTCACACTTTCAAGCAATTAAAAATCATCTTAGGTATGGGTTAACTATTATAAAAGTCTACAAATTTATCATAAATGGTTAGATAACATAATAAGAGCATTCTAATTAAATTTTAAAACAAGATCCACACCAGCGTCCTGATTTAGACTTCTAAAGAACCTGAAAACATGGTAAGAATAAGAAAGGAAAAATTTAATCTACCTACAACCTAACATGTAAAAATGTCACAGCAAAAAATGAGATCTAAGTGAAAAAAAGGGAAAAGTATGTTTCTGAACTTTGTACTTTTTGTAAAACTTGGGTTTCGTCGGTGTATTTTCAAATTAAAGTCCTCTAACTTCTGCAAATATTTGATTTTAATCCTTGTTTATATTTAAACCTCACATGTAATGACATTTTGTTTACAGTCATAACATCGAGGGAAGGAAAAACTCATTTTCTTTGTAGTTCGAAGACTAATTCATCAATTTGAAAGAACAATAACCAAATCCAAGTTTGAGAAAAGAATACAAGGACAAAAAACATATCTCTCCAAACAATACATCCATAAACATAGTAAGCACTCTTAATTCAACAATCCCAAACTTTTGAGTTAGAAAACATCCATCAATTCCAAAAGATAGAAATGAATTCGATAAGTAACAACTTACCACAGGATTTTTTTGCTAAAAGAAATCCTTATATTTTCATTTTACTAGAAAGCAGAAAACTTGTTAGACCCGTATAAGAAAATGCATAAAAGAAAAGGTAACATAGCTGTACTGGTCAAAACAGATTCAACTTTGTAGTCAAAACATGAAAGACACCAGCTCAAAACTGCATATTAACACAAAAGTGAGATTACCAAATAAATCAAATCCAACCACGACGAGTTCACTAACATCATCCCTAAACAAATCAAATCAACCCAAAATGAAACCTCTTGGAGTCCAGTTAACAAAAAGGCTACACATATTGCAAATCGAAAACAAATTGTTCAATCTAAGGATTTGAGTCCAGCATGTGAGGCTTCAGATGTACGAGAAAAAACAGATTGGGAAAGGGTTCGTACCTCTGTGACGAGGATGCTGGAGATGAGAAAAGGGAGTGAAACTGAAACTCTTCCAATTAGGGTATTAACAGTGGTGCTTGCTTCTTCAACCTATACTTGTTCATTATTATTATTATTATTTTTTATTTTTTTTTCACTTGGATTTGAATAATAGTTGCGTGGACCCACCACCGGCATGTTGCTGAAACGATGATGCCTCCGTCTCACATTTTTTTAATCTTTTCTTTTTCCGTTACCACCATCGTTTTGCCCCCTGATTAGGCACTAACTTTCTGATAAAAAAAAACTTCCAAATTTAATTAGTATTTTATTAATTATTTTGTGTTTCTATTACATACTTATTTTTGTTTAATTTGCAAACCACGACAATATAACCGTTTCAAAGTTGAGTCAAGTTATTTAAAAAGTTTGCAATAATATAATTGTTTATTCAAATTAATGTTATTAGTTTTATTAATATAAATTATTTATAGATAAGTTAAATTGTTAATATTTTATTTCGTTAAAAACTCATACTATATAGTGAGCAATGGGTGACAATACGGGTTGATCTGTCTGTTCAGGCCTGCCCTGCACTTGACATGCAAAATGCAGGCTAAAAAGTATGCTCCGTCCTGCATCAATGTGGGTTTGCAGGTCAGCTCATCTTTTTTTAAAGAAAAAATTATAAAAGTTTTTCAATGTTAAACAAATTGGAAAATTTTAACAAGTTCACAAAATTAAACAAAGACTTTGGAAAGTTGGATGATAATTTGATAATTCAATATTTTCATCATATTCATATTTGTACTCTAACATACAAGATGTCTTTTTCAAATTTTAGCACATTCAAAAATACATAATACTTGTAATTTTCAATCATACAAGAAGTTGGAATGTTCATGTAGAAGTCTAGAAGGAAATTAACCAATATACACTAATGTAATTTTTTTATGCGGGCCAGCGAGCCAATCTGTGCGAGTTGCGGCTATGCAGATTGGACTTTTTCTAGCCAACAGACACAATATCTCAACTCGTCCCGCGCTTTTTTGGTGAGCTTGCCGGTCCAAGTGCAAATTATCACCCCTAATGTGAATGTGAACTTTGATCTCAGATCACAAGATTTAACAAATAATTTAATGTTATCACATTCAATAATCCATTAAAAAAAGATAAAAATAAAAATAAAAAATGGCAACAAACCAAATTGATGCTCATAAACATAAAAAACAAACTCCATTAAACTTTAAACTAATAATAGGAAGAATTGAACTACTTAAACTCTTAATCCTCACACATCTTCGTGCATTTTTTTCTACTTACCTATAAGGATTTACAAAACAATTTGAGGGAATGAAAAAGATTAATTGACCAAAGAATCACATTACAACCACACACTACAAGAAAATATCATCTTACCGATAGAATTTTACTAACGTAATAAAATTTGTTCATAAAACAGAACTTACCAACGAATTTTCTCAATGAACTTTATGATTTTAATTATCAATAAAAAATATTTGTTGGTAATAAATCCATTGATAACATTTATCAGTAAAATTCGACATCAATTCAACATTAATATTACAGACAATTTTTTTGTCAGTAAATTACGTAAGCAAAAAATGGACAATTTTTTTGTCAATAAATTACGTGAGCAAAAATAGAAGAAGAAGAAGAAGTAAGAAGTATTAGGTTTTATCCATCCCACATCTAGAGGAAGAATGTGACCCCAATAAGCCCTAATACACCTTCAAGCCCCATTTCGAGTGCAAGCCTACTTAAAGGCCCAATTACAAGATCAATGATGAAGAAGATTCAAAAGGGCCTCCCATTAAATGATCACAAATTCAATGGACTTCTCACATTATTTACATGGGCCAAAGAGATCATAAAGACTTGAATAAGTGTATATAAATCTAGTAGTGTAGATTTAAATTGGGTCATTGTTTGCGCTTTGCTTTCAATAATGCATAAGACATAAAAACATGTTGATTGAGATACACATTGGGCTCGACCCAATTTTTGCTTTGCATGGCCGAGAGCATCACATGGTGCAAGGGAGGAGAGCTCACAGATTCATCACACCTTCATCTAAGGGCTAGGAGACTTGGCTTCCTTTTCAAGCTAGGATCGCACGGCCAAGATCAAGCCTTTTTCTCCAAGCTAGCATCAAAGGACAAGATGCTTTCTCCTTCTCATCCGAGGGCCGAGATTCCTCATGTGTAATAGTATAAAAGCCTTAATTTTTCAGCATTGTACTTATTCTTGAAATTTTATGCAATAGATGCTAATTGAGTGAGATCACTCCTCCATCTATTGCCTTTGAGAGTCACTCTTTCTAGAGATTTCCTCTCTCTACCTCTAGCCACCTTCCTTAGGCTAGCAATGGTTAGGAAATCCTATCACCTCTTTCACCTACCATAGCTTGCAAGTGCCTTCAAAACTTGCCTCCACTCATTCATCCAATTTCCGCTGCACCATGGAGTTCTTCATGCACCTTTGGAGCTCCACCAAGAAGAAGAAGAAGAAGTATTAGTATTAGGTTTTGAAGAAGAAGAAGTAGTATTAGGTTAAGAAGAAGAAGAAGAAGAAGAAGAAGAAGAAGAAGAAGAAGAAGAAGAAGAAGAAGAAGAAGAAGTATTAGGTTTTATCCATCCCACATCTAGAATCTTTTAAATGACTTGAATAGGTCTTGCTTCTTTTCTAAGCTTAGTTCCAATATCATAGAACTTAAAAATAGAAAAGTCAGTCATATCATTATTCATTACTTTTATGGAACAATTACGTAATAGTTTGACGTACCCTTTAATAGTGTGTATGTTGAGTCGAGATTTATGTTTTATTCCTTACATGGTTTCTCATTTTGCATAACATCCAAAGAATACAAATAACAACTACAAGGTGAATATCCTTCACCAAAGGAATAACAATAACTTTGAAGAAATGAATAGTATCATTAGAAGGGGATAAATCACACTTGAAAAAGCTTGTTGAAGCTAAAACTAGATTTAAAGGGCAATTACATTTAAAAAAAAGGATTAAAATACTCGTTAGTCCTCGTTTTGGTTTAGACATCTCAAATTGGTCCTCTTATTTTTATCAATCTCAATTTCATCCTCTTTTTTGTTAATGTGGATTAAATCGGCCCTTTCAGTTATCTATTGGCAAATGACGTTTATATATGATGATGTGGCTATAATGTGTATTATTACGTGTCATTCACTTGTGGTTTAGCACTGGAAATAGTCGTTCTTGGTTTCCCTTTTAAGGAGAGGTATGTGCCCCTAACATTTGAAGGTAAGGGTTTGAAAGAAATGGAAGTTGTCTTCTCTGTTTTGATTTGTTAATGTCTGGTAATGTCTCCTTCTCATTCTTGCTCGTCCTACACTTGTAATGGTTGGGGGATGAAAAATTCTAGCGTTTCTTCTCATGCGGGTGTGGTGAGGAGGTTCGATTTAACACTCGTTTGCTATTGCGGTGAGAAGGCAATCACAAGAACTGCTAGAATTGCTAAGAATAGGGGAGAAAATTTTGAGATTGCCCAAAAGTTCAAGGTATTATGTATGGAACTGAATTTAGTTCTATTTTTTGGTGGATGTTGTTTGTATATTTTGGTTTTTGAAAATCTAATTTTGTAATTGGTGGTATTGCTTTTTCGTTGGATAGTGTGGAGGTGAAGAAGTTGTTGGCTACAACTTTTTTTCATGGTGTAGTGAAAATGTGATTGAAGAAAGATGTGGTCGCACTATGAAGAATGATGATGATAGTGATGGTACTACGATGAAGATGGTAGAAAAGGATGGGGAAAGGAAATTATTAAATATCGAGAAATATGTTTTGACTTTGGAAAAATGGGTCAAAGTGTTATTTGGAATAGTTTGTTTTTTGTATGTATTAAACATATTCTTATTCACAATGTTGCTGAAAATTCCATGAATGTGAAAGTTCCAGCATTTCTTAATATCTTATCTTTGGAATGTAATGGATTTTCATAATAAAATATGACATGGATTTATTTCAATAAACTGTGTTGAATCATGACCTAAATTATTCAACCAAATCCAAAAGTTCATCACAGCTTAATTGTTATTGAATAATTGTATATGATATTAAGTGAACCTAATTGAAAATGATATCAAAGCTTATGTGATATTCAATCATTGCACACATATTATTGAGTCAAATTAAGAAATGATAAATGATATATACTGACTACACAAAATATGGAGTCAAACTAATTAAAAAGTTCATCACACCAAAAGTTGTTGGCTACAAAAGTTAATCACACCAAAAGTTGATCATGACTAAAGCACAAATTGTTCAAAATATGAAACATTGTAGCAGATTCACAATACTGGAAAGTGGACTGCCTATCAAAGGCCCAAAAGTCTTCATGCCTACGAATCTTAAATTAAAAAAAGTTTGAAACAAGATCTACAAAGCATATTCAAATTTGTTATCTAAAACTACTAAGGGCTTCAAAACATATCCCCTTCTAGCCTAGATTTTGTTCCTCATTGGTTGGACAAATTGGTTGCTTGATGGGTGTTGAGATGGACCGTTAAATGGTTGGGAATGTTTGGCTGATGTTGAGGCATGCGTGCGTTGTTGTTGGGTAGTTTGTGTAGGTGGCACAGGTTGTGTATGTGGTGATGGGGTTGGCATAGATTGTGTGGTTGATGCTGGTGGTGGCCCACTTTGTGTATCTATTGGTGCGATTGTTGCTGGTTGTTAAGATGGAGCAACTGATGATTGAGTTGGTGGTGGCATATGTTTTTTGGGACAAGCAGTTTTGTTATGACCAATTTCCCTACACAGCACACCTTTTGCGAATTCCTCCCTTTCGTAATGTAGTTTAATCCTTCTTCAGCTCCAAGGTTCTAATCTTCTCTTCTTCTTAAGTCTTCCAAGCATTATTCTTTTGGTTGGGGGAAAGACATCAGGATAGGTTGTAACTTCCCACACTTGCTAACCATTAACCGGGTAAACAATTGAGTTGTATGTCTCCTCGTAAGTTGACTTCCTAAACCAATGGGATATGAAATCTTCTCCTTTTAGATTCAAAAATTTCATGACATAAAGTGCATGGCAACAAGGAAGTCCAATTATGCTCCATTTCCTGCATGTGCATTCCATTTTGTGAATATTTACCACAAACTGTTCGCCAAGATTTGAAGCATGCCCCACTTCAAACAACTTCTCTACTGACCACCTGCGTATAATACAACAGAAATAGATGACTACTAGAGAAATAAATTGAAGCTTCTAATGAAGAAAGCTAAAATCTGTTAAGTTTGTTGACATAAATATATTTCAAGTTCTTACCTTGGTAACTAGTGTCTTGTTAAGCCTGATTCCTGCTTAAGCCTGTCAACAATTTTGGGACACACTAAGCCTTTAAAAGATGTCACCTTTGATTTGTTTTGGCCCATCTCTTCATGATATAAACACGAATGTCCTCCAACATGATTATGATGGGCTTAGTTCAAGTCTTGAATAGAACATTATTGAATGTCTCACACATATTATTGACTAAGGTGTCATATTGAGATCTTACGATGAATCTAGATCTCGACCAAAACCTAGTATCAGGTAAAGAAATTAGTACGTTAGTATTACTCATACAGTAAATATGATGCAAGAATTGTGGATGTGTTACCTTGGAGGAATAATAATCAAGTGTTTGAATGAGTCTTCATTAACCTCCTTAATGTCCCTCATTACTTTCTCCCAAGCTTGTGGATATGTGGCTGTTGCAGCCTTCCACATGAGACATTTTAGATATTTTCCGGGAATTGCTTTCTAAAATTTTCATACAGATGCCTAACACAAAATCTCTGGTCAACTCTAGGGAGAAGTTCTTGCATAGCTGGTAGAAGACGTTTACATATGAAAAATAGTAGTGTTAAAATTTGCATACTACATGATGTTAAAGTAGAAAATAATTGAAGTAAAACATCAATGGTTTTAGGAATAACCTTTTGTTGGTCTGATATAAAAGTCCATGATGCCCAAAATGCATCCCCACCAAGATCATTAATCAAAAGATCCAAGAACCATCTTCACGAGTCCTTATTCTCAACTTTTACAATAACATATGCTAGAGGTAGAATCTGCTCATTCTCATCTCTTCCAATTGTTGTTAATAACTCACCACCATACCTACCTTTGAGAAAGAAACCATTCAATCCAATGAAAGGTCTGCACACGTGAAATTATCTTTGCATGTCTTCAAACATGCATAAAATCCTTTAAATATGACTTCACCTTCAATGTTCTCAACATTTACCTTTATTGTGGACCCTAAATTTGTTCTCAAAAGCTCGTGTGCATAATCATATATTCTTCTGAACTATTCAGAAAATGACCCATCCACGTGGTCTCTAGCAATAGCTTTAGCCCGAAAAGCCATATTTTTAGAGATACCTACGTTTCATTTCCTACTAACCTTGTCATGAATGTCCATGACCTTTATATTAGGGTTTTCTCTAACTTTCCTCCCCATCTTCTTACTTAACCACTTTGCATTCAATAATTTGATGTTAAAATCTCTAGAACAAGTATGCTCATATATTGTTTTCCTTAGTTGCCATGACTTCATTACAGCCATATAACATAATAAGCATACAATTTGCATTTTCCCTTTGCTCCCAAACATTTCACTGAAACCTTCTTTTTGTCATTTTTTACAAATTTCAAAATTTTCCCATTTGCAAGTGCATAGGTTCTAATTGCTTCCGTGAATTCATGTTTCTTTATGAAATAAGTTCCTATTTCCAATCTATATTCGTCCATCTTTTTTTGGCATTAAAAATGTATGAAATGTCCCATAACTCTCAATATCAACATTGACCTCATCAATGTCTGAACCACTAACCAATTCATCTGAATGTAACTCAAAATCTGACCCTCCACCGTCAATCCTTACTTCATCATAATCTGAATCATTTGACTTTTGTGTTGTGTACCAACCTTCTCCAGCGGATACACTTCCACATTACTATCCCATGAATCACTATGTCCATCACAATTAATGTTTACATCAACTAGACCTTCCTCATTCATTGCTTCACCCTCACCTTCATACCCTTCCTTTGTCACATGTTCACCTACACCGTCACCTTCAGCCCCCTCCCCTAACACTACATCAGTTCCACCATCACCCTCACCTTGAGCCCCTTCCTTTGCCAACAATTCACTTGCACCTTCTTCATGGTCATGACCATCATTTTCACACCCACCTTCATCAACATGCCCATTCCTTAACACTACTCCAGCTGCAACATCACCTTCACCCTCACCCCTCTTTCCCAGTACTTCGCCTGCATCATCACCATGCTCATCACCCTCATTGACACAATTAACTACATCAATAACCTCAAAAGGACCAACCTCCCCATACCAACACCCTCAATCATGTTTATTATCTCAAGTTTCGTCATTTCGTGTACCACATACAAATGAACTTCACCATTTAACCTTGCTAAGTTGGCCATATGCGTAACCCCCTTATCATCACAAAAAAACCTCTAACATATCTTTTAAAACAGTCCCACCTCCTAAAGAGTACCAAAACTCCTTCAATGTTACATGTCCTAACTTTTTTAATCCAGCAATAACCTCAAAATACCCCCACGTATCAAGGTCGCAGAACCACATGGTTGTTTCCCCATCATATTCCAATTTCCCATTACTAATAAAGTGGTCACTATGGTGGACCACCACTACAAAACGATCAACAAACATTCTATATATACACCTGTATATATTGCCCCTAAGTCACACATTACAATGCATACCAACACATAACCATGCATTCAAATTGGGGACCACAACTTAAACAAATTTCAATGTGAAGCATGAGGGGAACAACAACATTAAAAAACACATACTACAATCCATACAGTCACTGAACCATGCATTTGAATAAGGGACCACCACTTAAACAAATTTCAATGTCAAAAATGGGGGGACCAACAACATTAAATAACATAATATAAAAGCAATAAAACATCATACCCAACCACCATAACATCACAAAACCAATACAAACCCAAAACCTATAAACGTGAAAAAACCTACACCTAATCAACTAAAACAACCAATGATCATCCACAAATTCAACTCACGCTCACCTTCAGGGTTGACGCTCAATCACGATCACGATCAACGATGGTGACGCTCTGAAATCCTCGATCTCACCTTCAACTTCACGGCCTTCGCTCATTGTGACGGGATGAAGAAATCCCTTATTACCTAATTTAGGTTTTCACTTAACATCAGCCTCACAATCCACTTTTTAAATTTCAGTCTAAGCACACAATTTTCAATCATCAAAATAATAGATAAAGCCACGTCACAAATTAAAAAATAACTTAACATTAATAATTTTAACATTGTTAATGATTGGGCTGATTTAATCCACATTTACAAAAAAGAGGAAAAAATTGAGATCAATAAAAATACGAGGACCAATTTGAGATTTCTGAACCAAAACAAGAAATAATTGAGTATTTTAACCTAAAAAAATGTGTAATGAGTTGCAACCTACACAAAAAAAAAACACAAAGCACATAGAAATATATCTATGTTGAACATTATAATTTGAAGGAATTTTATTATGTAAAGTTTCCAATAATATAAGAGATTTTGTCAGAAGAATAAATTTCATCCAAATTAACCTTCCCCAATCATATGGATTGTGAGAATTAAGAAAGAAATCCTTAGCCACCTTCAAACTTAAAGTATCATAATCATCTAAAGTCTAGTTAGAAATGTCAAGAAACATAGTGAAAATCATGTTATCAAGATTATCCAATCTAGGAATATTAGACAAAGAATGAGATAAGACTATGTGGAAATTCAAAACTAGAGAAAAAAGAATAAAGTCAGAGAAATAAATGATTGATGAAAAATTCAATTCCAAATATTTGACCTTGATCCCTAAATTGATCCTCAAGAGTTAGTTATCAATGGATGAAGAATAGAAAAAAAAATAAGAAAATAAAATGAAAAGAGAAAATGAACAATTACTAAAATTGAAAAACTAAACTAATTTTTTTCTCTCCCCTCATTAGAGCGTATTTAGGTTATATATATATATATATATATATATATATATATATATATATATATATATATATTGTGTAGTGTGAAGTAAACATAGGCCTAAATGTTAGCTCTAATTAGGTCTATAAGTCGAATTCAAAAGTCTAAACTAAAATAAGAAAATTAAACTACATAAATTTAACTAATTGTTAGCTCTAATTAGGTCTATAAGTCGAATTCAAAAGTCTAAACTAAAATAAGAATATTAAACTACATAGGTTTTTATACAAAAAATTAGGAAATTTGCATTACTTCAAAAATACCATTAAAAATAGTAGAAGAATCTAAACCTAGAAAACCATGTCTCTATTTTAAAGACCTAGAATTATAGAACTTAATGCAACCGGAATCAACCAAAAATAATATCTATGAAAAAAATTATGGCCAAAATAGTGAGTAAAGGTCAAACGAGTTAAATTCAAAGTTAAAGAAATTATATATATTAAACCTATTTTATCAATTTTAAAAGGAAATGATTAAAAACTAAAAATGAAACATATTAGAAGAATTTTCAAATTGCAATAAAGTTGTAAATCTATCCAGAAAATATGTGTCATTAGTAAAGAATAATTTTTTAGCAAATTATGGATTGTACTGATAATTTTTAATGTGTTTAAAAGTTGTATTTGTTAAATTGTTTAGCTACATGAAGTTAATTTTATGATATTTTTGTTAGCATTAGACGAGTTTGATATTGAATAGATTTTGATGACAACAAATCATATAATGAAATAGAGAAAGATAAGTATATATATATATATATATATATATATATATATATATATATATATATATATATATATATATATATATATATATATATATATATATATATATATATGTTACAAGTAAGTTTAAGATGATTAGAACTATATCTTAGATAATGTTTTGCACATAGAGAGGATTAGTCAGATCACGGACTTCATTAGATACATGAACATGACCATTAGACGATCCAGGAACGTGTGCATTATATACTTATAAAGGTGAATGCATATATGTATGTATTTTATTCAGCTAATGTGATGTGACCCCACCAAGCCCAAGCCCATTAAAAGGCCCAATTACAAGATCAATGATGAATGGGATACAAAAGGGTCTCCCATTAGATGATCACAAATTCAATGGGCTTCTTACATTCTTTACATGGGCCAAAGAGATCACAAAGACTTGAAGAAGTACATGTAAATCTAGTAGTGTAGATTTAAATTGGGCCATTGTTTGGACTTTGCTTTCCAATAATACATAAGACATGAAAGGAACATAGGATGGGTTCAAATTGGGCTCGACCCAATTCTCTTCATACATGGCCGAGATTATCAAGATAATGAGGCTCCTTTACTTCATGGTTTGACTAAGGTTGGTCATCACATCTAAAGGCTAAGAATCCTTCTTGTTCTTCAAGCCAAGATCCAAGGGGCGTGATCTTGTCTCCTTCTCCAAGCTTGATCTAAGGGCCAAGATCAAGGCCCACTCCATCCAATGGCTCTCCTTTCTCATGTGTAAATGGCTTCATATAAAAGCCAAAATTTTAGTCATTTGTAGACACTCTTGAAATTTTATGCAATAGATGCAACTTGAGTTAAGAGCACTCCTCCCTCTATTGCCTTTGAGAGTCACCACTTTCTAGAGATTTCCTCTCTCTACCTCTAGCCACCTTCCTTAGACTATCATAGATTAGAAAATTCTATCACCTCTTTCACCTTCCATTGCTTGCAAGTGCCTTCCAACTTGCCTCCATTCCTTCATCCATTTCTGCTGCCCATGAAGCTCTTCATGCACCTTTGGAGCTCCACCATAATGTTTGGTCAATAAGTGAAAGTAAAAGTACAACAAAAGAACAAGTGACATAGAGAAATATGAAGCCTAAAGTCTGAAGCAAACACATGAAAGTGAAGCTTGAGGGGGTGTGGGGTTCCTTGCGCATTATAACGTGTAGATGTGTGATTTAAGTTATAATAAACACTACAAAAAAGTTGCATATTTCTAGCTAATTCTTCTCTAATCCCTCGCTAAATGAAGTGAGAAAGTTTTAGACTTTCTAGCTAATTTGTAGCTAATTTGTCGTAACTTTGATCTCGCTAATCTGTAGCTAATTTATCGCAAATTTGCTCTCACTAATTTATAACTAATTTATCGCAACTTTGTTTTCGCTAATTTGTTGTAATTTGGTTCTTTCTAATACGTAGCTAATTTGTCGCAATTTTGTCTTTGTTAATCCGTAGATAATTTGTCATAATTATATTATCGCCAATCCATAACTAATTTGTTGCAATTCTATTAATCCCTCACAGGTATTATTTTGCTAATTGCATTTACATCATAGTTATTCACTTTCCATGATTGGTCAAGTCCATAAACCTGTGCCCATAATGAAAAGGGAGATAGAAAATAAATGATTCACAAGAGCCTTTAAACAACTCCAATATTTGCATATATATTGAAAGAGGAAAGTAGACAACTAATCCTACAATGATCAAAGTATATCCATCAATTATAAAAAATAGTACAAAAACAACATAAAAGTTTCCATTAGTATATAATGGTTTTTGGACACAAAAACATTAGAATGTATTAACAAAAAGTAATGTATTAATACAATTAAAACAAAAACAAAGTTTTGGATTCTTTGAGGCACATCTTCACTCTCGTGTCTTTAAAGCAGACAATAATTCTCTCTCAAGATATTGAATTTGCTCTTGCATCTATTATTGCATAATTGCTTGCATTTTTGCTTGTTTCTTCATTTGTGTTTGCATATCAATATGTTCTTGCAACTGTGTTTTCACTTGCTCTTGCAAATTAGATATTTATGCAGCTAATGTAGTGATTTCTTTAGTTGTTCGATTTTGAAGTTGGGGAGAGGGGCCTTCAACTATTGAGGATGAAACATGTGGAATAATCCCAAGATCTAAATTGTGACCGATGCCATAAATTCTACCCTTACTATTTCCCCACTTATTTTTATCCAAACATCAAAGTCAACTATATGATGCTTTGCTGTGTCCCCTCCATATTTTTCAATCGTAGCATTTTCATATGATTCCTACATCAAATCAATATGTTAGCAATATTATAAATAAGTAGTTTAACATTTACAAAATATACACATACTTACAATAAAGCTTTTTGCTTTGTTAGACACATATTGACCATCTTTTCTTTTATGAACTTTGTTGTTCACCATAAGAAATAGGGCATTAATATTCCTCTTCTTGTGAAAAAATATGCAATTCAAGATAACAACCAAGTGAAGCAAGAATTAATCATACACATGTTAGAAACCATACATGCATGAGTAGGTGCAACTATTATATTAGTTGTTGTATATGAATCATGGGTAATACATAATATATGAAAAATATTAGAATGGAACAGAGTGTGAGGGAAAAAATAAAGAAAAAAGACAATATTACATTGAATATGACTTGACAAGTTGGGTTGATTGATGGTATGTTAGTTATGGGGTTTGTCTTATTATTATTTAAACATACAAAATGATGAAGAGGCAACATAAGATTGGTTAGCATCAATTGGTGGGCTAGTGGTTGTTGATTGATTACCACCGGTTGAATGACTAACATCAGTTGACAATTCAAGGATGGAAGTAGCACCTAAGACAAAAAACAATGAGATAAGACATTGTATTCAAATAACTAAAAAGTTAATAAATTGGATATCATTAAAGTATTTTTACTATACTTGTAAGACTCGGGAAAAATTAAATAAATAAATAAATATTTATTTAATATAAATGCATATAAAGGAACCTTTATAGTATTTAATGCGAAGAGTTATGACAAGGAGCAATGATAGTTCAAGTGGTTAAGTGTGTGGAATGGTGTTGAGAGGACTTGGGTTCGAATCCTGTGTGTGCCATTAGTTTGATGTTTTAATTATTTATTCTATTTGACATGTATACAAGATCACGATCTTTTTACGCCTGAGGGGAACTTTTAGACCACGAATCAGATTACTAAGATTCTGCCCAAAAACCGTCTGGCAGCAATGAAGGCCCCTTAGGAGATACCAACTAGATTGAATGGGTACCTTTGGTTGTGGGTAGTTTTCTGCATGATTGATGAACCTTTGTTAGATTTTGCATATTTGAGTACCTTTAAATTGACCAAAGTAAGTGCAATTACGATGTTTTTCATATTTTTTGTGTAGTAGGGACCGCCGAGCGGTGGTTTTCAATCGTTAGGCGCAAGGTCTCTGGTTTTGTTTCGTTGAGCGACTATGTTTTTTTGGTCTGTGCACTTTTCATACAATTGCATTTTCTGGTTCGTTAACCATCTAATTTAATTGAATTTTTTATAGTGGGTTCATAACATTTTATTCTTTAGTTTGAATAGGGTGATCTTAGTTTGGATGTCTGTAGTTGGAGATATATGATACACATGATTGCTGGTTTGGAAGTCTTTAAAATGCATGATCATGTAGGGATGATAAACTGTGGGCTTCACATAATGCATGTGAAGTTATTGTAAAATTAACAGATTGTTATTGTGGGATTCATATGTATGAAATTATTGGCATGTGACAAGGTTAAATTTGGGTTGGTATGCGAGATTCAAGGGAATGTTACAACTATTATTTGAGTTATTTTATAAATTTCATGAGTTGGATGCATATTGGGTTCCGATTTTGAGTTCCTTATAACATGAATGGTTCTTATTAAACCAAGTATTGGCATAGTATAAATATATGAGTTCTTGTGTAAAATTATATATGTTTGACTCTTATGACTTGTGGAATGTGCGTTGAGTTTCGCTAGATGTATAAACATCTTTTTGGTGTTTTGGATTTGCGTGTGGGGTGAGTAGGTTCATTAGAACCTATTTTGGAGTGCCAAAAATCAGTAACATTGACGCTACTAGTGTGGCGCCAGGCGGCATGGGGTAAACCGCAAGCAATAGTGGGTGCAGGAAAGCTCTGTGAGAACACAACATCAGGTGACATAGGTGACCTGCCAAGTGGTTACGTGGAATTTTGGGTCTGGACCAAATCTAGTGGGCTGAAGCCTGACGATGTGTGGTCCTCTGCCAAGCGGTCTGCACTAATTTTTCCTAGCAACACTAGGGTTGTGCCAGGCAATACTGAGGGCGGTGATGGTTTGTGTTAGAGGTTTTACACAACTTTGGATGAAGTCCTTGAGGAGATGACTTGTTGAGGGCCCATTTACGAGTCGTAACTTGTAATGGGGAGTTAAACACGTGACCATTCTAGGTTAGAGCCTGATGGTAATGGAATTCAGTGTGAGTGTGCTAGTTGTGGCTAATACGAATGGTTTGCTTGATTGCTATTCACGATTTTAGCCAGTGGAGCTGGTAGTCTCGTGATGAATACAAATTATGGTTCATATTGGGAGCTCCATTCGATGGTAACCAACAAGTTTGTAACTAAATAATTCCCGCGCGTGGACATAGGTGGTGGCTTATAGTCGGAGGGGCGAGATGTCACTTATTGCAACATGTATCAACTTAAGGATATCATCAAAGGGTGTAGAATCAAAAGGCAGACAATAGAAGAAGTGAATGGTTGGGACTAAGGGTTGTAGGTCTTCAGAAGAGGTTGAGTTGATTTTAAATACTTTGGATGATGGCTTTAGGGTGGAGACTTGGTGGAGTATTCCTTGAGTTGTGGCTCAGAATGACATCCCTTAAGTTATGGCTCAGGATGGAGGCTAAACACGTGGTGATCCAGGGTTGTGGCCTGGTGATATTAGTAACCGGTGTGAGTGTGCGAGTTGTGGCTCGTATAGAGGGTCTCCACTTGCTTAGGCAATCATAGGTTGTGGCCAATGATGTTGCTAATCTTGTGTCGAGAGTACGAATTATGGTTCGTATTGCGAACTCCACCAGCATTACGGATGGTGGTTCGTAACAGGATACACATGTAACATCTTAGCCGGATATTACTTATTTAAAAAATTAAATAAGGTAAAATAAATTCAAACAAAATTTATAAAATATACTTTCCCAAAAATCACGGGAAAATTTTCATCTTTATTTCATAAACGCCAAAATATAAAATCCATAAATGCGTTCAACGCTTACAATTATCCAAATAGTAAATAGAAAATGATTACAAAATAAACAAGAAAATCCATAAAAGAAGTCCATGAAAATTCCCCATGTTGGCCCCTCTCCGGCTCTAAGTATCCACGAGCTCACTTGCATCGACATCTGCTCCCATGTAACGAGTTACTTGATAATCTCTAAACACACATATATAGGGTGAGCTCAAATAAAATGAAACACAATTTAAAATACAATAACAACTTCAAACCCATGACCCTTATTAGAATCCCAACTCTTAAACCTTACTTTCATGTATTGCTCTGAACGCATCTTGATTCTACACCCTTTAATGATTCCATTGATCGATCTTTGTTGCCACAAATGTCTACTCGCCCCTCCGACTACAGGCCACCACATATAGTCCACACACAGGAATAATCTTGTCACGACCACAATCTGCAACATCAAGTGGAGTTCCCCAATACAAACTACAGTCGGTATTTTTCCTAAGACTACTACTCGTCGGATAACACCGAGGAAGGCAATCTTCCATAATCCATCTATACGAGCCATTATCTCGCACACTACATTGGACTTCCAAAACCACCAGGCTACAACCTCGAGTGGCCATGTGTTACCCCAATACAAGATACACTCGTAACTAGGCCCCTAACAAAACATCACATCAAGACATCCATCCAAAGCTATATAGAATCCCTCGCGTAATCCATCGCTGCATTTGGAACTGCCTAGTGCCACACATCCACGTCGCTAGGCGCACTCGCGCTCTAGGCGGCCTAGCGGCCACCTCACACTGCCAGGTGCCACGCGCCTTCCAAGTCTCTACCAGATTGCTTCCGCATGGTAGAACCACCTCTTCCGCCAGGCGCCACGCTCCCATTAGTTCCTTGTTTTACCCTTATCGTCTGGCAGCTCATCTTGTGCCGCTAGGCTCCACACCAGTAGCGTCACTACTACTGGTTTTTGGCATTTCAAAACTAGTTCCAAGGAACCCAACACTCCACATAAAATAAAGCATCACCACAAATACTTATTCCATAATAATAACATGATTATTATGCATTCCACCCACTCACAAGCATTATAGATTCATTACACCATTTATTTGCTCAAGTAAAGCATGCCATGAAAATTCCTACCACATCACAACTTGCACATACACACAATACTCAAACAGAGCATATTACCACATCACTGTGAACATAACACAACAATTACCTCATGAATTCAGAAGCTAGAATTATGCAATCACACATGTTGTACCAAGTTTCTAATCCACATTTTTATTTTCACCAAAATAATGCATAACTTATTAGATAACGTCAAATTATAGGTAGCACATAAATGAATTCCAGACCAAGGTAGGTTCACTGATACTGTCCAAACAATGACTACACCATTTACTCTCTTTTACCCCAAGTATCACATATTCATCCATAATTAATCAATCTTTCATACAA
This sequence comes from Vigna unguiculata, assembly GCF_037176805.1. Lineage (NCBI taxonomy): Eukaryota > Viridiplantae > Streptophyta > Magnoliopsida > Fabales > Fabaceae > Vigna > Vigna unguiculata. Next base: position 33,705,106 of record NC_140795.1, on the reverse strand, counting down.
AAATCCCCCTTCCAATACTTCTTGTCCAATACTCCATATTATGCATACAAATATTCCAGATAAATTTTCCAGAACCTACGCGAAAGAACAAAACCATTGTCCACTTCTTCACTGGTACGTCGCTTGGCGACAACTTGAGTAATGCCAGGTGGGGCCTGCAAACTTCCCTGCACAGATGCAAGACGCAAACCCCCTTATAATCATACACATTCATGCAATTTCACAGTCTGACCATACAATTATAATTCCAGCTTTCATACATTTTATTTAGGGTTAAGTATGCTTTTAATCCCCGAACTTTGAGTATAAATTGGAATTTGTCCCTGTCTGAAACTTCGATACATTTTGTCCCTAAACTTTAGAAATGAATGAATATAGTCCTTTTAACCCAATTATGTTAACTTTTTTTTGACGTGTCGAACGCTTTTCATATTAGTATTGGAGTTTTTTACACTGTTTGACACATTCTTGGTTCAATATCTACTGAGAAATATGTTTGACACTTCAAAAAAAGTTAACGTAATTGAGTTAAAATGACTATATTCATTCATTTTTAAAGTTTAGGGACCAAAATATATTCAAGTTTCGGATAGGGACAAATTTCAATTTTAAATCAAAGTTCAGGGACTAAAAACATACTTAACCCTTTTATTTATCACAACAATAATTCAATTCATAATTTGAATTCTAGGTTTCCCATCAATCCCGAGTCCCAACATCATCCCCCATGATTAACCATTTCAACATTCATTCAATTGCAATAATCACACGACTATTCCATCAAACATTGTCAATCTCACGGAAGCCCCAAAGAAACCTTAAAATTCCCAAAGAAAACCACAAATCACATAAAATGAATCATGTCAATGCACGTCACCTAGCGGACGTTCCTCACTGCCAAGCAGTTCTTAACAGAACCCAAAATCTGGGTTTAAACCCCATGAGTTGCTTGGCGGGCCTTCAATGAAAATGCATTGAAAATATTTTTAATTGCCATTCAAGAATCATTATTAGTTGTTTTTTTAGCCTTCTTGGCTACCCCTCTTCCAGCTAGGGTTTCTAGCTCTTCACCTTCCTGCCAAAAGTAATTTTAGCAAAAAGAAATATTAATTCATGTCTATCAAGGTTCAAACACATAACCATGCCAATGTCAAGCCAATGGACAACCACTCAACCACTTCATGTTTCGTGATACTTCCTATAAATCTAGGATTATAATATCACTCCTCCTTATCAAGCAATTACCAAAATAATAAACAATTAAAATAACACATAATTGTCATACATAGGACTCAAACCTAAGTCCTCTAAACATAGCCAAATACTCTCAACCATTTGAGCTAGTACTATTCTACGTCATAAAGGCTAGTATTATTTCCATAAAGGCTCCTCTACATGCATTTATTAAATAATTATTTATTTAATTATTTAAATTCCTCAAGTCTTACAATATACATGTATCTACGAGTTGTGGCTTGTAGATGGTGGAATCACGATTGTGGCTTGTGGCAGCAAAGTATATCTTAAGGTCATCATCTAAAGATGTAGGATGTGAATTACATGATGGTGGTCATGTTGTCTGGGCTTAGAGGATAAGGGTTCTCCTTCGAGTGTGTGTTTGTGCACTTTAGTTTGTTTGGGCTTAGAGGATAAGGGTTCCCTACCTTTACCACAAGTAAGCGGCCTGGGTCGAACACCCTTAACTTGATGTTAATTCGTTTTAAGTTCCCCACCCTTACCACAAGTAAGCAGCCTGGGTCCAACACCCTTAACTTGATGTTAATTCGTTTTAAGTTTCCCACCCTTACCACAAGTAAGCAGTCTAGGTCGAACACCCTTAACTTGATGTTAATTCGTTTTAAGTTCCCCACACTTACCACAAGTAAGCGGTCTGAGTCGAACACCATTAACTTGATGTTAATTCGTTTTAAGTTCCCCACCCTTACCATAAGTAAGCGACCTAGGTTGAACACCCTTAACTTGATGTTAATTCGTCTTAAGTTCCCCACCCTTACCACAAGTAAGTGGCTTGGGTCAAACACCCTTAACTTACGGTTAATTCGTTTTAAGTTCCCCACCTTTACCACAAGTAAGCGGCTTGGTCGAACACCTTTAACTTGATGTTAATTCGTCTTAAGTTCCCCACCCTTACCACAAGTAAGCAGCATGGGTTGAACACCCTTAACTTACGGTTAATCGTCTTAAGTTCCCCACCCTTACCACAAATAAGCGACCTGGGTGGAACACCCTTAATGCAAAATCGCATTTGCTTACCATAATGTTTCTTATCAAACTAAACACCCTAAAGCAAACACTACGTACATCAAACTCCCATTCACGATTATATCATACCATAAACGCGCCGCTATAACACGAGTCAACGATATCAAATAAACACTAAAGCATACACAAAGCATTCGTCACATAGCACAAAAGTAATTAGTGTACGATTTATTACAAACTTAGAATCAACATCAAATTGGAAGTATTAAAATAACGGTTCTAAGTCGCCTCTTGGTCAGCATCCTTCGCAGCTTTACCATCAACGTTCACATCCACTTCCTCTGTCCTCTTTCCCGCATCCTCCTCGGGACTAGATTTCGCCTCATCCACAAGCATACCGTCAACACCCAATTTCGTCCGGGTAAAAAAAATTATAATTTTGTTTTCAAAAAATAGATAGGAAGAGGAAGAAAAAAAAAGAACAAAAGAACAGTGAACATTGATTTGAGTATGGATATATTCCTGCTTTATTTTCATCTCATTTTACATTTAGTTTAATCTTGTTTTATTTAATCTTGGTTTCTTTATCTTGTTTATTTTATTTTATTTTATCCTTTTTATTTTATTTGATGTTATTTTTATTTTTTTATTTTAATTCTTAATTTTGATTTTAATCATATTTTGTTTACTTTTTATTTTATTTTGTTTTATTCCCTTTTCAAAAAAAATGTATGTAAAAAAATGAAATAAAAAGATAGAGGAAGAGGTTAACATAAGATCTAAGGTCTCTGATAGGTAGGGATGGTAGCTAGTTGGCCAGGGTCATCATGGATGAACAAGGAAAGAGCAGGAAGCAACATCTGCTTTCAACCTTATCCCACGTCTCAAGGTAGGAAATGAACAGAGCAGAGGCACAACAAATATCATCAAGGTCCCTTCATTCAAATGGACCTTCACCTTCTTCACTCAGGGGACTTTCCCTCATTCTGTTTTCTAAAAAAATAAAAATAAAACAGCACCTTCATCTTCCCCAACCTTCTTTCAACGACACCACCATAATCCATCATCCTTTCATTTTCACTCCACCCCAATATTCCTACGCAACACAGATTCTCTCCCATGCATACACTTCATCTTCTACCTACACCAAATAACCAAAAACAGAGAGCCTCCATTCACCTTCCCCAAAAACACTTCATTCACATAACCATGCTATCCCATCCCATTGAGCTCTCCATTACCTACATCGATCATTCATCCCCATCCACGCAAACACAAACGGAAAATAGGGAGACAAACGGAAAACAGGGAGAGGAATGAGTTGGAGTCTCAAACAAAGGCAGTCTTGATCCCGGCGGCCAAAGGGTTGGCTTCCATGGTGCTCACGAACCCAGTCGCGGTGGTCGGCACAATGGTTGCGAGTCGCAAAGCCTATGGCGCCTTTCTCTCTCGCGAAGGAAGAGAACCAAGGATTGGAGAAGAATGGAGGACCGACAGTGGCTGAAACCGGTGGCGGTAGTCTCCGGCAAGCATGGCCTTGCGACCGTGAGAGGATCTGGTGTCGTCTGCGATGACGAGGAAGAAGAGGCAGCCATTGTCTCGCACGCAGGAAGAGGAAACGAGAAGGGGGAAGATTTGGGGAGTTAGGTTCTCGCTAGCGATGCCTCCGCTAGTGGCTGGCGTTGACGGCGGCGTGTCTCTCCAACCACGGGATGTGAAGTGGCAGCACCGTGCTAGAGTTGTGGTGTGCGGAGATGAGAAGGAAGAAGCTGCTAGAAAAGGGGAAGTTTTAGTTTTAATTAGGGTTTTTAAAAGATTTGAACTTGTTTTCTTCGTGCACTCTCCATCTTAACCTCTGCACCTCTGTTTTCACTTCATACACCTCCATAATTACTAACTTCGCACCCCTGCCACACTTGTTTCACATTTTACTCTACGCACCTTTTTTTTTTCTTTATCTCACACACCTATTTTAATTTTATGCTGTGAGTACCCCCTATTATTTACTAACCTCGCACCCTACCACACTTGTTTCATGTTTTACTCTGCGCACCCCCTTTTCCTTTATCTCACACCCCTATTTTAATTTTATGCTCCGAGTACCCCCGAATATTTACTAACCTCGCACCCCTGCCACACTTGTTTCATGTTTACTTCATGCACTCTCATATTTACTTCACGCACCCTGCCTGCTTACTGCGTGCACCTCCCATATCTTATAACTCGCACCCCCTATGTCTTTGTTTCTCATTTTTGGGCCTATGTTTATGCATTACTCGTTGCACCTCCCACATTACTCTTGTACCCTACTATTATTGTTTTTTTTTACTTTTATTTTTTTTGTTATTAATTTTTTTTTCTCTTTTCCTAAAAAAGAGAAAATGAAAATATTTTAAATTATAAAAGATTACAAAAAAAATTGAAAAATCTAAAAAACGAAAAATGTTCTTTTTTGATTTATTGTGTTTGTTCGGTCGCCCGCACCGTGTTCTTTCTCTTTTAGTATCTGTCCGACCGTTCGTGTCGTATGACACATTATTTCAAGTAATTAAAAAAAATACAAAAAAATACAAAATTTTCAAAATATAAAAATATCAACATTTTGAAGCAAAAAGTCTTTTTTAAGAACTACGTGATTCTTGATTCTCCATTGTGAGATACGTAGGAGCAAGGCCAGTCCTTGTCAGGTTCACCTCCAACAAATCAAATCATTTTCCAAATAGTTTTTTAAATATCTTTTCAAGAACTACGTAACCCTGATTTCTCATCTTTAATGAGAATACGTAGGACCAAGGTAAATCCTTGTCGGACCCAAAAAATTAAAAAAATATTTTTGTTTCTTTTTAGCATTTTTGTCTTATTACTTTTTCTTGGGGAAAATTAACATTTTGAAAACCACATCGAATTTGCATTTTTAATTAAAGGTACCGCCCACGGGCGGGCGCGTAGGGTGCTAACACCTTCCTTACGCGTAACCGACTCCCGAATCCAAAATTTGGTTTTTCGCAGACTTTCTTTATTTTATGGTTTTCCATAGTTTTCCAGAAATAACTATGGTGCCGACTCCCAATATCTTTTTAAACCCGTTTTCTTTTTCGATTCGCCTTCCCGTCGCGATTCCGGTTGCGACACATACCATCCACCACATCCTTATTACATAAAACCGCGAATCATTAACATCAACATCCTTATAGAAAAAGGACGCTTGCCGCAAACCCTTCTGGAAGCCATTTATATGCTCCTAGATAACACATCTCTTCAAATCTTCCATCTCCACCTCCAACCCGTCACATTTCTCTTTCAATCCGGCCTCCAGATCCGCAATCTGGCCCTTCAACTTTTCTTCCAAGTCTAGGCAGCGCACTTTCCAAGTTGTCAGCCTTTTCCTTTCTTCTTCCCATTCTTATTTCTCCTTCTTCCAGGCCTCTTTCTCCTCAACATACTTGTCAACCTTTCATTGCAACTCTACAATTTTCGCTTGGCTCCCCCCTTCAACTCTCTCTAATATAAAGATCCCACCTGCCGGCCCAGTATCAGCGTTTTGTTGCTAAACTCAACCATAGCCTTCACTAAAGCATTAGGCTCCATATTATCAATTGAATCAATCAACGATTTCGGCATATCGATCTCGATGTCTTTTCGCACAGTTGTCTCCGGAAGCTCAATCAAGCCAGCCTCCGGTCCTTTGCCTCCGCTTGATGACCCCAGCCCCATCAAGGTGGCCCGCACTTTCTTCACATCCTTTCCTTTACCGCAACTCTGCCCTCCTCTTCGCTCCACTGTGCACATGCACATCTACCCGCGACCCTTACAAGTTGGGAACCTTAGTGCTCCCAACGACTCTAGCTTTAGCCGCCTTCTCCTTCCGTAACGCTTGGAAGAGTGTCAAATTCTTCTTTCCCATCTGTGCCATATGACCTACAACCCACAACATACAACCGTCAGAATGCTCAAACATAAAGTAACACTCAAAATTACAAAAAGATACCTTCAATATCTATAATCGGGTGAACCGAATTATAAACCCTAACTAAGCCCTTAGTGGGCATCTTATCGCTAAAGAGCATCACTGCATCCACCACCTTCTTGTTGGCCACCGACAACTCCTCCCTCGTCATCACCTTATACCTCCAAGTGTTGCCGGTCCAGAAAAATGGGAACTTAGTATTGCCGTCAGCAGTGTAAAAATGCGAACGACCAACTTGCTTTATCACCACTTTAAAGAACCCATCTTTAAAGTGTTTAAAAGATTGGATAAAAGCATTCAATCTGTTAAAACCGGGCCGACTTATAAGCGACAACCACGTCGTTGGACTTCTCGGCCTCGTAACAAAAAAGTAGTGGAATGCCCGCGGAGACGGTTACAAATACAAAGCCATACACAACGGCCGAAACACCTGCAAGTACGCCCATCTGTTTGGATGCAATTGAGTAGGAGCAACATTCAACAGCCGCAACACTGCCATGGTAAATTCATCAAACGGCAGCCGGATGTGTAGTTGTGAGAAATGACACATGTACATGTAAAAAAACTCCTCAGCAGGTCCTTCTCGGCCATGGCAGACACATTCTACAACAGTTACCCTCTTTGGCACCACTATGTCCCTTCGAGCACCTTTCTAAAAGATTGGCGTACAGTTCAGCCACGACTTCAGCAATCGCGACCATCAGAATATCGACTGTTGTGTTCGCACGTCTGCTGCAACCCACTCATATCCCGTCTTTTTCGGCCAGCTGCTTTCTGCCAACTCCTCAGGTGGATCCTCCCTAACTTCAAATATCCTCTCCATGGGAATCCTCCCCACATTTCCCGATTCCTCCCTATCACTACTATCCGATTGACTACTCCCGCTCCCCCCAGACCTCTCACTACTCGAACTCGACAAGGAAACCTTATCACTTCTACTAGACATACCTGATTCTTTTTAGGATGACGGTGGACATAAGGAAGATATCGAACAGCTCTAACGCACATAAAGTAATTGATCTCATATTTTTTACAAATGAAGTAACATGGGCACACTTTCAACAACATCTTCATTTATAAGCATGAATTCCAAACGCCACAACTTCTTCCCTCCAAAAGTCACAACCCATACCAATCGTCACAAGGCACACCAAAGGTCATGAGCATAAAAAATGACGGCACAAAACCCCTTTGGATTGGACTTTTGACACCCCTTCACCTGCCACAAACCTCTTCAAATTTTTAGCCTTAACATTGTTCATCACATTTAAAGGTTGGGGGACTGGTGTACCACACCTAGCCGGCCTAGCCAAACATGCCAACACTTATCATCCTTTTTCGTCATAGCTATACCAGCAAAGGCTGGGGGACTGGTGTACCACACCTAGCCGGCCTAGCCAAATAATAACCATAAAACCCGTCTGTGTAACCACCAAGGACGTAAATAATAGCAATCACCATACATATGTTGAGTGAAAAAAATTAACCGGCCTAAGCCACTAAAAGAGCAACAGCGGCCAAGGCCACTAAAATAGCAACAGCGGCCTAAGCCGCTAAAAGAGCAACTGGCCTAAGCCGCTAACAGGTAACCGGTCTAGGCTGGTAACTCTAGGAAACTAAGCAAGAACTTGACAAATTCAGAACATTAATGGTAAGACCCATAGGGCCCAGGATGATCGAACCAAGGGACCTGGACTAAGGCCCAAGCCCACTTACAGCCCAAACAAGGGCCCAGCCCATGACGTGACCAGACATAATTAATAATCTTTAAATATGCATAGACCCCACAAATTAAAGGTACGCATTCATTACTCTTCTAATTGCGAGATTTGACTTTCTAAGAGATCTTGCTGACTTGAGCATCAGAGTCTCTTCTACAGGTAACCTCCCTCGGGTCCAAGCCAATTCATACCGAGATATCCACAATCAACACGTATCAGTCGGGAGGAAGCCTACTGAGGAGATTGCGAACCGGAATAAGGTAAAACTTGTGTCTGACGTATCTTATTTGTTCTCTACAGGAACATCCATCTTTCTTCACCATAAAGAGCATTCATAACCATATCATGATAGGGATTTGATCTAACATAAAGAGCCTTCATAACCATATCATGAAGTGGAATTGTATTCGCTTCAACACGGTCTTGGATGACAGACGCACCATCTGTCCATCTTGATTTAACAACAATTGTCTTAAAAAGGTTGAGTACATACAATACATTGAAAATTTTTTTATTTCCCGCATGTGTTACAATGGAAATGGTTGTCATTCCTTTTACTAGAATATAACTCCCTTGAACTATCTGAACTTTTGAAATTTGTTAAGGCTTAAGTTCCTTAGAGAGTTCCTTGTCATGAGTCATGTGATTAATGCACCCACTATCAACTGGCCAAGATTCACTTTATACATTTCTTGAAAAACAAGTCACAATAAAAAGTTGATCTTCCTCTTTTTCGTTTGCACTTTTAACAACTTCTTGTTGTTGGATTTTTTTCCTACAAATCACAACTTCATGTCCAAGTTCATTGCATTTATTACATTTAGCATTAGACCTTCTCCAACACTTGAATGAAGGATGTCTATCTTGTTGCAATGCTTGCGAGAAGGATACCTTCCCTACTTCCAACTTTGTTTTCATTGTTTAAGGAACTTTCTCTATTTTCTTACATCTTGTTCATGTTCTTTATATCTCCCACCATATACATGTTCGGCTAGTAACGCTTCCTCACTAAATCTTTCTTCTCTTATAGGCATTCCTTGTTCTTATGCTTGCAAAGAATTCAACATTTATGCCAAGGTCTAGGAATCACAAGTGTAGGAAATATGTATTCCCTTTTCATACACATGCTTGGAGGAAGATTGTAAGGTGTTAAAAAGACCTACCAACACGAGTATTGGCTACTTGAAGTACTGAATAGGTTAAAACCATATGTGCAAAGTCCAAGCCTGACATTTTGTGGATCCAAAGCAAATGTAGGATGAGTTACATTATTTTTCCCAAGCTTCTGCATCAGCTAGATGTGACATCATTGATTGATGTTAATGTACTCCATCTACATGCCATCACATATATTTTGAAGTTTTAAGAACCATAAAGATGCGTTGAAGTCTTGGAATAATGCAGAAATATCTTAACACCGAGTAAGGCGTAATCTTTTCTTTTTTTTGTCATGGGTTTAAATCTTGGTTCTTTACATAATAAACAAACATTTTTATTTTCTTTGTAATATACCATACAATGATTAGGCCATGCATATCTTTTCATATCCTAATCCCAATTCATTCATCATTCTCTTGAATATGTACTAATTTTCTAGCAACATTTCTAACTCTGAAAGCATGCTTTTGATCACAACAATCATTCAATCATAATAACTAACATTCATGTTAAACTCTAACTTTAAGTTTAAAAGTCATGTTATTGTTGACAATATTGTATGCTTTTTATTAAAGGTTCATCATCATTATTTAATAAGTTAAAAAACTTCTCAACAGATAGTTTGGATCCTCTCCCACCTCTTATTCTTCTGGATTTGATCTAACATAAAAAGCATTCATAACCATGTCATGATATGCATTTGTATTCACTTCAACACGGTCTTTGACAACCGACACACCATATGTCCATCTTTCTTCAACATAAAGAGCATTCATAACCATATCATGATATGGATTTGATCTAATATAAAGAGCCTTCATAACCATATCATGATGTGGATTTGTATTCGCTTCAACATGGTCTTGGACAACAGACACACCATCTGTCCATCTTGATTTAACAACAATTGTCTTAAAAAGGTTGAGTACATACAATACATTGGAAATTGTTTTATTTCCCGCATGTGTTACAATGGAAATGGTTCTCATTCCTTTTACTAGAATATAACTCCCATGAACTATCTTAACTTTTGAAATTTGTTAAGGCTTAAGTTCCTTAGAAAGTTCCTTGTCATGAGTCATGTGATTAATGTATCCACTATCAACTGACCAAGATTCACTTTAGACATTTCTTAAAAAACAAGTCACAATAAAAAGTTGATCTCCCTCTTTTTTGTTTGCACTTTTAACAACTTCTTGTTGTTATTGGATTTTGTTCCTACAAATCACAACTTCATGTCCAAGTTCATTGTACTTATTACACTTATTACACTTAGCATTAGAACTTCTCCAACACTTGAATGAAGGATGTCTATCTTGTTGCAATGCTTGTGAGAAGGACACCTTCCCTACTTCCAACTTTGTTTTCATTGTTTAAGGAAGTTTCTCTATTTTCTCACATCTTGTTCATGTTTTTTTTATATCTCCCATCATATACATGTTTGGCCAGTAACGCTTCCTCACTAAATCTTTCTTCTCTTATAGGCCTTCCTTGTTCTTATGCTTGTAAAGAATTCAACAATTATGCCAAGGTGATCTTGGATAGGTCCTTAGTGCTTTCTAACGTGGTTATAATTGCCTCAAATCTTCCAAGTATAGTAACTAATTTTTTTCCAACAATGTGAAAATCATTAAATTGAGTACCAAGTACACTTACTCTATTTTCTATGCTTAAAAGTCTTTTAGAGTATTTCTAATGTCTTTTTATTCTTTCTTATTATGATTTTGATGCTAATTCTATAATATGTTCTAGAGAGAGAAACACTTAGATTAGTTTAGTTCTTAATAAATATCTTGCAAAAGCTATGGAAGGAAGAAAGCTACTCCATGTTCATCTTGTATACATCATCATGAGGGCCAACCCGGCCCGTTTTGGCCCAGCCCGCTTGTGGTCCGCCAAAAACGGGTCGGGTTGGGCTGGCCTGGCACCAATAAAAAGGTTGGATATTGTAACCCATCCTGTCTTAGGGCGGGCTGACCTATCTTTTTTTTATTTTTTTTAATTTTGTTTTTAATTTTTTTAACTTTTTATAAATTTTTGTTTATAAATCTATTTTATATATATATATATTTATTTATATAATATAAAAAAATATTATTTTTTAATTATTTTTAATTTTAAACATAAAAAAATTTAAAAAAAAATGGGTTGGCGGGCTGGCCCATTTTGGCCCGCTAAACTAGCGGGCTAGGCAGGCCGAGTTATAGTGGGTTGGCGGGCTAAAAATTTTAACTCGACCCATTTTGACATCCCTAGTTGGGATTGAATCTAACTTCTAAACTCTCTTTGTATTGCACCAGATGATATATGCATTGTGTTCTGGTTTTTACGTGTTGGTTACTTGATTTGTATTTCACTTTGTGGTAATTTGGCCAATCATCATACCTCATCGACACTAGATGTAGAGACATATGGTCTAGTGTTTAGATCCAATCAAGTCTCCTAATCCTTGGCATATATCAGACATGGATATGCGGGTTTAGTTGGTTTAAATAGTCTTGTTCTTAAAGCAAGGGTTCCACCACTTGGATTGGGAAATCCTGCATCTGACACCCCTAGGTTCTTTCTCCAAGGATGTGGTTAGATCTACAAGTGAAGCATACTTCTAGGAACACTAGAAATAAATAACCAATATATAGATAATTAAAGGCAGTACAATGAAGTTAAGAGGCCAGGTAAAGTCCCAACGTCTTAATTAACATCATCTCTCTCAAATATATTTTAATCTATCTTTAACAAAACCAAAAATCAAAAATAATGTTATTTTTCTCTTTCCAAACTCAGGTTAAATTATAGACCGCTAATCTAGTTACCAAATCCTTGTGGATATGACCTTGTTGCACTACAACTGACCCAATACACTTGCTGGAAAAGTTACACCCTTAATTGGGTGCAAAAAATTAACATGTTCATCAGCTTCTCCTCTTCGAAGTTTTTTAGGCTTCCTAGGTTGTGTTTTCTAAATGGGTAGGAGTAGTTCTGGTTGATTACTTTTAGGCCAAAGTTGTTGTCCATTGATTGGGGTAATTTGAGACCCACAACAAGCTTGATAAGCATATCTTCTATAATATGCATGAACATAATCCTCAGGGTTTTCTATCTTATAGTTAATTGTTGCCACAACATGTCTACAAGGTATGCCCACCAAATTCCAAAAATAACAACTGCAATTATGCTTACTTAGATCAACCACAAACTTTTCCATTGTGAAACCCCCCAAGTGACTTTAAACTCACCATCCCCTACCTACAAAGGAAGTCAATTCCCATTTTTTCCCATTTCCTTATCAAGCCTTTTTCGTAGTTTAGGCATAATAGTTCCAAAAAATGCATTTAATTTTTCTCTTAGTGTTGTAAACCTACTCATGATGTATGACCTAACCCATTCCATCATAGTAATGATTGGTTTATTTCTAGCCAGTAAAATAGTACTATTAAATGACTTAGAAAGATTATTCCTTAACACATCAAATCTTGGATAAGTGCTAAATGTGTGTTTACACCATGACTTTCTAGGAATGGCAACTAGCCAATTAAAAGAATCCGGATTAACATTCTTCAACTCACCCATTTTATTTTCCATCCCGTGTAGAAATTTGCCTTTGCAGGCCTCATCATAATATCTCTTATGACTACACCACCACCAAATTTCTTTTTGAAATTGCTATGTAGGTGCCTCAAACAGAACTGATGTTCCACGCCATTCAAATTCTCATGAAAGACTATCATAAGTCCTTGCAAACAAATGTATTACTGTGTAAAAATATGATACGAATTAATTTGTATTTTGTTAAAAATTAATTTATTGAATTAAAATGACCTTTTTGTTGACCTGAAATGAAGACCCACAATGACTTTTAATGTTCCCATTATCTGATGGAGCTCAAAGCACGATTTTGGAGAGGAGAAGCTTCATAAGGCAGCGGAAATGTGTGGACCAAGGTTGGATGCCCTTGAGCAATGCTTTGGATTGGGGAAGTGAAGCTCTAGGAAGGAGACCTATCCTAGGGAAGGAGGCTAGAGGAGCTAAAGGAGAAACTTAGTCTAACTTTGACTCTTAGGGCAATTGTGTGGAGTGATCTCAACATCATTCAATTACCAAGCAAAGAGTAGCCAAATACAAGTGGTGGAGGCTCTCATTTATAGTAGAAAGGCCGACCAAAATGCAATGCAAATTAACATTGAAATGAAATGCAAACTTGGCTTACACTACAAGAAGCCTCTTGGATCCATTGATGCAACAGATGCAAGGATCATGTGCCAACTTCTTTTTCACGTTTGATGCTCGGTGCCATGTTCAACATGTGCCTTGAGTACAACTCACGACCAAGCTTTACAATTGGGCTTGAATTAGCCCAATTTGAAAGCTAATCAACAATGTACATTTGCGAATTATTTTATAAAGCATGGCCTAACATGTGGCCCAAAAATAAAGACTATACTAATGTTTTTACATGAAACCCATCATATTTTGATGTCCTCTTTAGCCCATGAGAAAAGCATTTGAAGCCCTTGAGGATTATTACCATCTTGATGTAAGCCCTCTTGAATATTTCTCATCATACTTCTAGTTATTGGGCCTTTTAGTGGGCTTGGACCTTAAGGTGAAAGTGGGCCATGTAATTGGCTTTTTGTGGATTCATCATCTCCTCCCCCTTAGAAAGGATTTGTTCTCAAATCAAGATTTTCATCATCATCCACGGTTCCTACAAAAGGAATTAAGTCAGATATATTGAAAGTGGAGTGAACACCATACTCAAAAGGAAGATCTAATTAATAGGCATTGTCATTAATCTTCTTGAGTATTTGAAAAGGACCATCACCATAGGGATTAAGTTTGGATTTTCACAAATGTGGAAACCTTTCTTTTCTTAAAAGCAACCAAACTAAGTCACCCCTCATTGAAACTCTAAGCTCTCTTGCCTTTGTTGTTATACTTGGCAACTTTTTCGATTTGAGTTTGGATTTAGTTTCTCACGTTTTCATGTAAATCTTTTATGAACTTAGATTTAGATACCTCTTCTTTATGGACAAAATCAAAAGAAGTAGGAAGTGGTATCAAATCTAACGGTGTGATAGGATTGAAACTATAAATAATCTCAAAAGGAGAGAGTTTGGTGGTGCTATGGACCACACGATTGTATGTAAATTCAATCTAAGGAAGATACTCATCCTAAGATTTATAATTGCCTTTTAGGTTGACCCTCAACAAAGTGGATAGAGATCTATTAACTACTTTAGTTTGCCCATTAGTTTGTGGGTGACAAGTAGTAGAAAAAGATAGCTTAGTTCCTAGCTGATACCATAAGGTTCTCCAAAACTGGCTAAGGAATTTAGTATCTCTATCAAACATAATTGTTTTAGGAAGCCCATGAAGACGAACCACCACTTTGAAAAACAAATTTGCAATATTGTTAGCATCATCTACTTTGCAGCATTGAATAAAATGTGCCTTCTTTGAAAAGAGATCCACCACCACGAAAATAGAATCAACACCCCTAGAAGTTCTTGGAATTCCTAGGACAAAGTCCATGCTTATGTCCTTCCAAGGGGTGGAAGCAATAAGCAAAGGAGTATAAAGGCTAGAAGACATTGCAGTAGATTTGCCATGTAAACATGTAAGACAACTAGAGCAATGTCTTTGAATCTTTTTCCTCATATGGGGCCAAAATAATTTTTCTTTAAGCATGACTAAAGTTTTAGCAACCCTAAAGTGTCTTATAAGTTCTCATTCATGCATTTCTTGGATAAGAAGTTTTCTATGTGAACCATAAGGAATACAAATTCTTCCTTCTTTAAACAAATACCCATTGTTCACATAGAATCCTCTTTGGGACTTTGTTGACAATCCTTGTAAATGGATGAAAAATAAGGATCTTGAAGATAAAACTCACAAATATTGTCAAAGCCAAGAATTTGAGAACCTAAGGTGGCTAGAAGAGTATATCTTCTTGAAAGTGCATTAGCCACAACATTGGTTTTCCCTTTCTTATATTTGATAATATATGAAAATTGCTCTAAAAATTTCATCCATTTAGCATGCATTTTGTTGATTTTGTGTTGGCCCTTAAAAAACTTGAGTGATTCATGATTACTATGAATGAAACAAGGTAATGTTCCCAAGTATGAAAAGCCCTTACAAGTGCATAAAGCTTCTTGTCATAGGTGGGATATTTACGCAAAGGCCCATTTAATTTTTCATTGAAATATGCAATGGGATAGCCATCTTATAATAATATAGCATCTATGTCAACTCTCGAAGCATCACATTCAAGCTCAAAGGTTTTCTCAAAATTTGGAAGAGTAAGAATGTGAGCTTGAGTGAGCTTAGCCTTAATCTTACCAAAAACATGTTGTTTCCTTTCACCTCAAACGAAAGGAACATCTTTCTTTACAAGCTTATTCAAAGGTGAAGCAAGAATTGAAAAGTTGGGTACAAACCTTCTATAGAAGCTTGCTAGACTATCAAAACTACGGATGTCCCCAACATTTTTAGGAATAGGTCATTCTTAGATGGCCTTGATTTTCTCAGGGTCAACATGGACCCCATTTTTGTTGACTACAAAACTTAGGAAGACTACACTATCTACACAAAAAGTGCATTTTTCTATATTTGCAAAAAAGTTGATTTACCTTGTTAATTGAAAGAACATTCCTAAGGTGACCTACATGACCACTAAGACTCTTACTAAACACTAAGATATCATCAAAATACACTACAACAAACTTACCAATACAATCCCTCAAGACATAATTCATTAAGCACATAAAAGTACTTGGAGCATTGGTTAGGCCAAAGGGCATGACTAACCATTCATAAAGGCCAAATTTGGTCTTAAAAGTAGTTTTCCATTCATCACCCTTTTGGGTACGAATTTAATGGTAGCCACTTTTAAGATCAATCTTAGAGAAAATATTTGTTCCATGTAACTCATCCAACATACCATCAAGTCTTGGGATGTGATGTCTATATTTTATGGTGATGTTGTTGATGGTTCTACAATCACAACACATGCACCACTTGCCATCTTTCTTGGGCACTAACAACACCAAAACAACAAAAGGACTCAAACTCTTTTGCACACAAGTCTTATCCAAAAGATCATTCACTTTACTCTCTATCTCCTTAGTTTCAATTGGATTTGTCCTATAGGTAGGTCTATTGGGAAGACTAGCCCCAGGTACAAAATCAATTTGATGCTCAATTCCTCTAACAAGAGGAAGTCCATGAGGACCATCCTTAGGAAAAACATCTTGAAATTCTTAAAGAAGAACAACTATGGAAGGAGTGAGATTCTTAAGTGAAGAACATGAAATACAAGTGAGTGAAGAGTGACACAAGAGGAGATAGGAAGGTTTTTCTTCATGAAGCAAATTGAGTAAATATTTTTGAGTTAAGAGTGTTTCATGAGAAATGACCTTAGGATTTGAACTTGGAGAATTCCATACCTTACTCTTGGGACTTAAGGTAGAGTTCATGGAACTCTCTTCCTCTCTCCTAGCTTGCATTTGAGCTTGATCACTAGCAACTTGAGTAGGAGTGAGGGGGTGAAGAACAAACTTTTTAGCCTTTTGTAGAAGGGTGATCTCATTGGTATGGCCATTGTGGGTGGTGTTGTGATCAAATTGCCACGGCCTTCGTAAGAGAATATGACAAGCTTCCATTGGAATAACATCACATAAAACTTCATCTTTGTATTTTCTAATGGAGAACTTAATGTTCACTTGATGTTTAACTTTGATATCCCCATCTTCATTAACCCAATGAAGTTTATAAGGTTTGGGATGAGGTATCAAGGCGAAGTTCAACTTCTCAACCAACTTTGTGCTACAACAATTGCAACATAAGACACTATCAATTATAAGAGAACATATGTTTTTCAAAACATCACATCTAGTGTGGAAAATTTTTTCTCTTTGATCATTGAGAGGAGCACTAGGTTGATTACTAAGAAGCATCTTTATCATGAGAAGACAACCTTCATTAGGATAAGCATCTTATTTAGAAGACGCTTGTGAATGGCTACCCTTAGAGCCACTTGAAAAAGAAAACTCATCTTGGCTACTATAGAGGTCATTACCCTTTAACACAATAATTCTTTTTGTAGGGCATTGGGCAGCCACATGACCTCGGCCTAAGCACTTAAAACACTTAATTTCACTACCTCTCTTGGTAGAGGTTTCACCTTTGTCACTTACCTTTGTTGCATTCTTAGGAGTAGACTCCTTCGCTTTTGAAAAATCCTTTTTGAAATCCTTTTGTGGCTCACTTTTAGGATATGAGGGAGAAGAATCCTTGCGAGAAGGTCTTCTTAAAAGTTGTTGCTCAACCCTAATGCACATTTGCACAAGATCATTCAAATTATTGTAGGGGAGCAATTCAACTCTATCTCTTATTACATAATTGAGACCATTAAAGAATCTAGCAATGGTAAGATCCTCATTTTCTTCAATCCCATCTCTCAAAATGTATAACTCCATTTTTTGTTTATATTCCTCTACTGTCATAGACCTTTGTTGGAGTCTTTTGAGTTTATCCATGAGCTTTTTTTTGTAATAGGATGGGACATGGCAAGCATGAAGGGCTTCTTTAAGATCAGACCAATAGTCAATTTCATGAAGCCCTTTTTCTCCTTCTTTGGAGGACTAAGGAAGTCCACCAATTTAAAGCATGCCCTTGAAAGCTAAGGAGACACGTCGTTCTTCCTCTACAACATGACTCTCAAAAAGTTGTTCAACTTTTGCAACCCAATCAAGATATGCTTATACATTATCCCTACCATGAAAGTGAGGAAATTATATGCTAACTTCTTTAGGATGTGGAGGAATGTGCCTTTGCCTTCTCACAAAAGGCGATTGTCTATTAAAGTTGCGCTTCTCATCTTTTTCCTCTTCCTCATTTTCAAAGTCATTATGCCTAGAAAAGGCACGTGAAGGCCTAGGAGAGGCACGGTGGGGACGTATGGGTCTAAGTTGATTAGCAATGACTTGGAGATTAGCTTGCATGTGAGCCATTTGAGCTTTTATGTCCTTAACCTCTTGAGAGAGATGAGTAAGGACTTGAGGATTGACTTCAACCTCCTCTTCCATTGTGGGAGAGAAGTCATGGTTATCATGTTCATCTCTTTGAACTTGGGCACTTGAACAAGTGACCCTTCTTGTACTCATAATGATTGAAAAAACTTAAGAACTTCGACAAAAGGGTGAAGGAAGAGAACTTGCACAAGTGTACCTCCAGGTAAGCGAGGTAAGTCTCACGAACTTCTTAAGTACCAAGGCTAATCATTGCCAAGGTTACACTTGCAAAAGATCTCAAAAGTTCACACAAATGTTCAAGTAATAAGTAGATAGAATCACATGAGACAAAGCACACAAACAAGCA
Organism: Vigna unguiculata; assembly: GCF_037176805.1. Taxonomy (NCBI): domain Eukaryota; kingdom Viridiplantae; phylum Streptophyta; class Magnoliopsida; order Fabales; family Fabaceae; genus Vigna; species Vigna unguiculata. The sequence goes on along the minus strand of NC_140795.1, from coordinate 33,686,656 downwards.
AACAAAACACAAAACAATTGGTGAGAAACTTTGGTTTTGGGAATCAAACCACTAACATGCAAGAATAAGAGAAAACAAGTAAACTAGTTATGTGGCCTATTTGTAAGGTCAGAAAGCACTTAGAACTTTAAACACACTCACCACTAAAAATAATGCACTATTGGTGATTGCAAGGTTCTACTTAAGAGATGGGATTAAACACCTTTGGCTCCCCAAGACACCTAAGTAGGCAATGATTACAATGAGCAAAAGAGAACAAATTTTGGAACACAACTAGGTGCCAAAGTGAAGGATTCTGAGAGCACAATGGTTGAAAATGATTGGCCAAAATCAAGTTTAGAAACTCACAACTTTGAAGCCATTTTACCAAAACTTTAGCAAACGGAATACTTCATTTTGCACCACTTAAGTGACCAAGAACGATAAGAGCTCAAGAACAAAATACAAAGTGAAGCAAAGGAAATGAAAGGGCTAAATTATGTTGCCAAAAGTCCAAAATCCCGATAGCAAAGTGCTTGTTGGAGCCTCTTTGTTGGTGGCCAATGATGGACCACAAATGGAGTCACTTTGGAAACACCTCTCACAAAGAAAGTAAAGTCCAAAAGAGCACAAATCAGCCATGCAAATCTGCAAAAACAAATAAAAGAAAACACAACTTTTCCAAGCAAAAGAGTTAGCACTCACACTCACAATGAAAAATGGTTCAAGACTCGCTTAAGGTGGAAAGAAGATAAGGAAGCACTTAAGAAATCAAATAAACTAAAAGTCTACTTTAAACTTCACCTCCTAAGATGCTACCACTAGCATATAAATCATTCATAGAGCCTAATCCCCCACAATATCACAGTGACTCGAGAAGACAACAATCTTGAATGAAGCAAAGAAGTAAAGCAAGAAAAGCTAATTAAGGATTCTAAACCAAAGTGGAATTGATATTAAACAAGACTTGAAAGAATGCCAAAAATACAAGCAAATAATTAAAGGCTGAAAAAAAAGGTAGCACCATAAAAAATGAACCTAAGAAGGGCACTAGAATGGAAGAGAAATACAAGAAGTACTCAAGCAAAGGCCATGGTACTCATTCCAAGTTTATGCCAAAATGAATGAATTACATCCACTTCTAAGCAAGGAAAACTTATAGCAATGTAGAGTACACAATCAAGACATTAATCATAACAACAAAGAGCTCTACAAATACTACAAAGCAAGCACAAAACATCACTGAAACGTGAAATTCTAAAACTAGCAGACTAGAAAAACGTGAAATTGTGCCTTAACTTCAAAGATTTATCATATTTTTTGTACTTAACATTTTTGAGTGATTCTTTTTTTTTTCTCTTTTTTGTCCATGTGTTGTGTAAAAGAGACAAAAATCATATTAAAATTTGGTCCAACCAGTTGTTTAGGATAAATTACAAATAGTAGGTGTGCGTGCAATGACTTTTGGAAAACTGAAAACTAGAGCAATGTGCTCACTAAAAATATAAGATGTTCTATGGAATTCAAGTGGAATGAACTTGATTATGGTCCAGAATCAAGCATAAAGCATAGAAGAACATCTATAACACTCAAAAGCACAATTCCAATCGGTGAAATGGAATGAAAATAGTGAGACTGTGCCTTACACATCCACAAGCATTACTTTGATGATCATTGCTTTATTGTGTGATGTAGGACTTGGTTCTCATCAAGCAATGGAAGAAAAACAACAATTAAACAGTACAAAACATAAAAAGAAGTAGTAAACATGACTATAACAAAATTGAAATGATAAAGTGCAAAATACAAGAGATTCATTGAATAAAAATGAAAGAAAACACTAAGAATCAACAAGAAAGGTGTTGGACTAGAACACTTGTGAACCAATAATCATGGAGATCTACAATTTGAATCCAAGGAATTCATGTAGACTCAAAGATGATCGGGTGAAATGAAAGAAAACTTGAAGAAGAACATAAAAATGGAAGGAAACAACACGAAAACAAAAAAAAAACACTAGAAAGGATGGAGAACCTTACAAAAACCTGAGACAATGGATGAAAAAGGCTTGAGTGGCTTTAGATTCCACTTGATGGAGCTCCAAGAGGCAACGAAAATGAGTGGAGCAAGGTTGGAAGCCCTTGAGAAATGCTATGGATTGTGGAAGTGAAGCTCTAGGAAGGAGACCTATCCGAGGGAAGGAGGCTAGAGGATAAGCTTAGTCTAGCTTTGACCCTTAAGGCAATGTGTGGAATGATCTCAACATCATTTAATTACCAAGCAAAGAGTAGCCAAATACAAGTGGTGGAGGCTCTCATTTATAGTAGAGAGGCCAGCCAAGATGTAATGCAAATTAACACTGAAATGAAATGCAAACTTGGCTTAGGCTATAAGAAACCTCTTGGATCTGTTGATGCAATGGATGCAAGGATCATGAGCTAAGTGTCCTTTCACACGTCTCATGCTTAGCGCCACATGCAACATGTGCCTTAAGAATAACTCTCGGCCAAGCTTTGCAATTGGGCTTGAATTAGCCCAATTTGAAAGCTAATCAACAATGTACTTGACCAATTATTTTATAAAGCATGGCCTAACATGTGGCCCCAAAATAAAGATTATACTAAAGCTTTTATATGAAACCCATCATATTTTGATGTCCTCTTTAGCCCATGAGAAAAGCATTTGAAGCCCTTGAGGATTATTGCCATCTTGATGTAAGCCCTTTTGAATATTTCTCATCATCCTTCTAGTTATTGGGCCTTTTAGTGGGCTTGGCCTTGAGGGAATGTGGATCATGTAATGGGCTTGGAGTAGATTCATCAATATCACTTCCAACAACCGCGTGAGAAACCACCTCCACGTCTATTTGCATTCGTTTTCAACAATAGCAAAGGCTAATGGGAAGTATTGGTCATTAGAGTCTCTACCCACTGCAACCAATAATTTACCACCATAGGTTGTCTTCAAGTGGAAACCATAAACACCAATGAAGGGCCTGCAACCACCCAAAAACCTCTCCTTACAACACTCTAAGCACATGTAAAAATAGCCAAACCTTGGTGGCAAAGTGGGTTGGGGTTGATTGATCTTAACCTTGAATGTTCCAGCCTTAATTTTAAGAAATTCAACAATGTAATCATATAAACGAGCATATTGGTATTGTCCATCCTCGACCAAATAGTCCATTGCAATTTGTTTTGCTTTGTCAGCCCTCCAGGGTGTTATGCCTACATTGTATGTCTTCTTCACTTCACCAATAATTTGGTTCACTGTCATTAAACCCCACATTCAAAAATATGTCTATTAACACCTAAGCAATCCAGTCTTTATTTATTTTTCTTCCCAAATACCTTTCCACAGTTATGACACCCAACAAATGTCTTAACCCTAAACATTTGTCTACCTCCAACCTTGCTCCCTATAATTAAAAAATCGCATATTTTTTTACAAATAGCTCTCACTCTCTTTTGATCATTTTTCACAAATTTAACTTCTTTACCATTTAGAACATTATGCTTCATTGGTGCACGTTTAAAATCCTTCAAAGAACAAAACTCCATTCCCAATTTAAATTTGAAGTCATTGTTCATATCTTTAGGTCTATACTTTGAAAATTTTGGCCCCACATTCAAAACACCCTCATCACACTATCCACATCAGAATCCAACTCATCAATATTGTATTCTTCATTTATGGCATGCACTTTAATTTCTTCATTAGTCACAAATGACCCTTCACCAACATTTTTGGTACTCCTCACTCTTTTTGAATTTCGTTTCAATGATTTCCACCTACCCAAATAGGGCCAATATTTTTATGAGGTGGATCATTGTCCATCCTAAATCCATCCTCATCATCTGTAACCCTTTCTTCTTCACTATCATCTAGCTTATTTGTAGCTGAACCTTTTTCCTCTTTATCCTCAATCTATTCTTCCACCACTTCCTCTTGACCCACCACATCCTCTTGACCCACCACATCCTCTTCGCCAACCACATCCTTTTGACCCACCACTTCTTCCTAACCCACCACTTCCTCTTGACCTACCACTTCCTCCTGACCCACCATTTCCTCTTGACCCACCACTTCCTCCACTTCGTCCTGACCTATTGTTGCAACCGAAATCGCGAGGGGATGACCAACAAAAAATAAAATTTGAAAAAAAATAGAGTTTGGAGTTGCCGTCATAATTTATTTTGGAAAATTACAGAAAAACCAAAAAAAAATAAGATAAGGTATGAAAAAACAAAATGTGGGTCCGGGAGTTGGTTACGCGTAGGGAAGGTGTTAGCACCCTACAATGTTCGTCCTAAGACGGTAAATTTAACTAAATGTGCAAAAATTATGTGATTTTTCAAAATGTTTATTTTCCCTAAAAAATAATAGGTTAAAATACCTTTTTGATCCCAATTTTCGTCAAGTTTTTTCAAATAAGTTCTAATTTTGGTTTTGTGTTCAAATAGGTCCCAGTTTTCGTTAATTTTGTTCAATTGGGTCTTTTTTTGCTAACACCGTTTAAATCATTAACGGCCATGAACAGTGACTGCCACGTGTCACTTCGTGGTTTTTTTGAATTTTTTATTTTTATTTTTATTTTTTTTTAATTTTTTTTAACTTTTTTTTTAAATTTTGTTAATTTTTTTTAAATGTACACGTGTCAACCTAGAAGTGTGCCACGTGTCACTTCGTGGTTTTTTTGAATTTTTTAAAAAAATTTTTAATTTTTTTTAAAATTTTTTTTAAATGTCCACGTGTCAACCTAGTAGCGTGCCATGTGTCAAAGTCAATATTCTAAATTCAATTTGGTCCCTATATTTGTTATTTTTGTTCAATTAGGTCCCAATTTTTGTTAACATTAACCAATTTGGTCCCTCTCCAAATTAAAACCAAATTTAATTTTTATATTAAAATTCATATTTTTTATTAAATATCTTTATATAATATATTAAAATTCACATCATTATAACTTTGATATAAAAATTAAATTTGGTCACATCTTCTATAGGGACCAAATTGGTTAATCTTAACAAAAATTAGGACCTAATTGAACAAAAAAAACAAATATAGGGACCAAATTGAATATAGAAAATTGACTTTGACACGTGGCACACTACTAGATTGACATGTGGACATTTAAAAAATAATTCAAAAAAATTCAAAAAAAATTCAAAAAAAATTCAAAAAAATAAAATAAAAAATTCAAAAAAACCACAAAGTGACACGTGGCACACTCCTGGGTTGACACGTGTACATTTAAAAAAAATTTTAAAAAATTTTAAAAAAAATTTAAAAAAATAAAAATAAAAAAAAATTCAAAAAAACCACGAAATGACACGTGGCAGTCACTGTTCATGGCCGTTAATGATTTAAACGGTGTTAGCAAAAAAGGACCCAATTGAACATAATTGACGAAAATTAGGACCTATTTGAACACAACACCAAAATTAGGACTTATTTGAAAAAACTTGACGAAAATTGGGACCAAAAAGGTATTTTAACCAAAATAATAATAAAAGAATGTACAAAAGAAACAAAAATATTTTTTTAATTTTTTGGGTCAGACAAGGATTAATCATCATTTCTACATATCTCCATTTACAATGGAGAATCAGGGGCTATGTAGTTCTTTATTAAAAACCTATTTGAGAAAAGATTTGATTTTTATTTGGTGAACTTAACAAGGATTGACTTCGCTCCTACGTATTTTCGTTCATAATGGAAAATCAAGGATCACATAGTTCTTAATGAAAAAAATTGATTTTTTTTTTTGTAATTTTCAAAACTTTTTTATGTTTGTTTTTTGAATTTTAAATTATTTGAAAATAAGTGTCATGCGAATGGCTAGTCAAACACAAGAAGTAAATAAAGAAAATTATTTTTTATTTTTGGTTCTTTATATGTATATTTTTTATATTTTTTAGAAAAAAAATGGAAATGAGTGTCACGTGACGCAAGCGACCGGACAAACACTAAAAGAAATAAGGAAAAATATTTTTTTATGATTTTTAGAGTAAAATATTTATAAATAGTATAAAATAATGTCCCAGCATAAAATGTCAAAGTTATGTGTAGAAAACAACACGTACAATATTATAACAAAATATAATAAAAATTGATAATTCACAAATCAAAAGAAAAGAAAAAAATAGGAATGGCATATCTTCTAAACTTTTCAATGCCTCTTTTTCTTTGTCAATCTCACTCTCTTTTTCTTTACATTACAATTACCTTTTCTCTTCTTTTTTTTTCTTTTTTTTCTACCTTCTTCAATATGTTTTATTTTTCAAAAGTAGGATAAAAAAAAGGTTTGTATGTGTGAGTGATGATGGGAAAGAATAAGAGAAGGGTAGAAAATATTTTTTTCCGATCCATTTTCATATGACAAACTATGTATTTATGTCCACACATTACAATATCAATGTAATCCTAGCCTTAATCGTAACGAATAATATTAAGAGAATTGTCATATTTGGGAATCAAATCACAAAATATCAGAGCACAATGCCAATCATGGTCAGCAATATTGATTCTATTTATCAGAATAGATATTGCTTCTAATTATTAAAATCATATCATTATTTTCTCTATTAGGAAAAAAGGGTACAAAAACAAAGAGTGGGGACAAAAATATGTTGGGTTGTTAGACTCATGAGGAAGGGTGTGATAATTAAAAACAAATTAGGTTCTTTCTTCTTTTTTTTCCTTTTTTTTCTTTTTTCCATCTCTCTTTTTTGCTAAAATTAAAATTTGAAAATCTTTAAAGAAAATTTTATTTCACCTTTTTTTAGTTACCATTAACTAAAAATTTTTTTTTTTTATTTTTTATTTGTTTTCAAAAATAAATTTATTCACCTAGACGAAATTAGGTGTTGACACTCATCACTTCGTGACCCACCACTTCCTCCACTCCACCACCAGTAATAAAGTGAACTACTTCAGACTCATAAGAAACATGTTGAACATATATATATATATATATATATATATATATATATATATATATATATATATATATATATATATATATATATATATATCAACCTCTTTTAGTTTCCTCTGCGAAGTTAGCTAACTTTATAGCTTCCTTATCATTACTCAACAGTCTTAGATTGTTTAATAGACTTTATTTTAAATCCCTCCACCAAAGTTTCACATCACCATATTTGAACTCTTTCACGGTGCCTAATGCTCCAAAGAATGACCAAAAATCAAGATCAATCCCTTTAACTACATGTATTTCACCCCCAATGTATTTCAATCCCCTAATCTTTTTGAACCTACCCATATGATGAAAAGTGACATTGAACCTCATTTCCAACCCTACATTTTAAATCAAGACAGAAACTAAAAAAAATACCCTAAATAAACTCAACAAACAACCAAACCAAACATTGCAGAAAATCAAAATGCTTTGACAAACTAACCTAACTTCCAGAAATCGTGATTTCGTAGATGAAACTACTATCTTCCAACGCCTTCTTCGTTCTCTAAATTCCTCTTCCTAGCTTTCGATAATCTTGCACAAATCAATAGTCCCTTTTGTCAACACAACAATGCCATTCTCCATTCATTCTCAAATGCACGCGCAATTTCTTTCGTCAAAAGACCAATCCTTTTCATCCTCACCAAATGGCCATTCTTTATAATTACAAGAAAACCTATTAATTATGCTACTGCACTTTAACTCAACTCACATGCAAAAAAAGAAATTTTGATGTTTTATTTACTACATGTCAATCAAACACTAGACAATGCCTAGAACGAAATCCTAACATGGCACTCTATTAGCCACATGAAAAAAAAAATTAACATCGTTGCTAAAGGAGGACTAAATCCACGAGTTTTATTACGAGAGAGACATAGATACATCAAACTTTGAAAGAGGGACAAAAACCAAAATCATTCAATACTTTAAGGACCAAAAACATAATTAACCTAAAAGATAACACAATTGAAGTCTTAAAGCAAACTTCTAAGAGGTTGAAGACATTGACAATGGAAATGTATTACTCATAAGAAATCGCCAAAATTCTAACTTGAATCGTAAATTTACAAGAAAACCTATTAATTCTGCTACTGCACTTTAACTCAACTCATGTGCAAAAAAAAAACATTATGATGTTTTATTTACAACATGTTAATCAAACATTAGACAATGCCTAAAACAGAATCCAAAATTGGAACTCTGTTAGCCACATGAAAAAAAAAATTAACATCATTGTTAAAGGATGACTAAATCCACGAGTTTTATCACGAGAGACATAGATAAATCAAACTTTGAAAAAGGGACACAAACCAAAATCATTCAATACTTTAGGAATAAAAACATAATTAACCTAAAAGAAAACACAATTGAAGTCCTAAAACAAACTCCTAAGAGGTTGAAGACATTGACATCAGATATGTATTACTCGTAAGAAATTGTCAAAATTCTAACTTGAATTGTAAATTCTACACCCTTTCTTACAAAAAAAAAGCTTTTCTTTCTTCACCCAATAATTTCCCACGCTTTCCAATTTTTTTAAAACGACCATATTATACTTGTCTATTATGTATGGGTAAGCTTTTCTTTTTAGATTTCGTTATGCATAAATCATTTGAAGAGAATAGTTCGAAATATATTTGTAGAGATTTTGTATCGTTACAGATTAAATCTTTTTTTTAAAATATATTATATTCTAAATAATAGCATACATAGATATAATACAAGTATCAAAAATTCAGGTAGTGTTACGTTGTTGCAATTTTGAATTGTGAACTTTGAATGAATTTTTACCAATTCCGGATAACGAAATTTGTTAGCTATAGGTTATAAGTAATGGAAAAATGTTATATTTAGCAAAGCTGTGATTTCTGTACATAAGAAATTATGAACATTATGACATAAAACATTGACTCACATCTGAATAATAATCAATACAACATAAAATAACAAAATGGAAATTCCATTAAGCAGTTTCAGAAGACTGTTAGTTATGTGAAATGATACAAAATAATTAGCCCTTTCTGTTTCTAACAATTGGTCTATGTTTCCTTTGGTTTCTTCTTCTCAAAGCAAAACACATTTATTTGTATCAATAAATACCAACATTTTCAATTTGAAAAATAATAATACAAATACATTTAAATTAGTTCAAACAGCACACGTCACATATATCATTGCCACGTAATGGTATTTTGCCGACTTGTACTATTCACCATTAATTATTTTAACGCTATTAGGGAAAATGACTCAATTGAACAAAGTTGACGAATATTATGATCAAATTGAACAAAAAAAAATTAAAAGAACTTAACAAATATATGGAAAAAATTAGATATTAAACCTTTAAAATAATTAGAAGTAAGGTTATATTTACTTGTTAAAAAAGTCTGGGTGGTGTAGTTGGTTATCACGCTAGTCTCACACACTAGAGGTCCCCGGTTCGAACCCGGGCTCAGACATTTGCTTCTTTTTTCACTTTTAATATTAGTGAAAATTTATGAAACTAACTTTTTCTTTTTTTGATATAAAGGACATTCAAATTTTGTTTAAGAAAGTAGATTGAAAAATGCTCATTTTTTCAACTCCAATAACAACACTAAATGTCATACATGTTTCACAAGTTCAATAACAATGCTATTGTCAAGCAAGTTTCACAAGTTAAACAATGAGTGAAACAAAAAAAGAACAGAAACAACTCAATAAGAGTAGGTGGGGAAGCAATACCGACAACAAAATACGCAAAATAGAAGACAAAGTGGGATAAAGAAGTCTATAAAAAATTACTCAACTAACAACAAGGACATTAATCAATTCATCAAAATCTAATAGCAACAAAACACACTTCACCACCGAACCCTTAAAAGAAAACGAAATAACATGATGAAATTGAAACTCACCTCTTTGATGCTTAACTTCGTCTCTCGTCACAAGAACTCGCCAAATATTTGTGAACGATGAGGAATTCCACCACCTTCAGCTCACCCAGTTGCTTTCTTCCGGAACCAAAATGCCTCAATCTCGCACTCATGTATGAAACGCTAAACGCACCAAACATTAGAAATAATTTCTCACATTTTCAATTTCAAAAATAATAATACAAATACATTTAAATTAGTTCAAATAACACACGTCACATATATCATTGCCACGTAACGGTATTTTGCCGACCTGTACTATTCACCGTTAATTATTTTAACGCTATTAGGGAAAATGACTCAATTGAACAAAGTTGACGAATATTATGATCAAATTGAACAAAAAAAAATATTAAAAGAACTTAACAAATATATGGAAAAAATTAGATATTAAACCTTTAAAATAATTAGAAGTAAGGTTATAATTACTTGTTAAAAAGGTCTGGGTGGTGTAGTTGGTTATCACGCTAGTCTCACACACTAGAGGTCCCCGGTTCAAACCCGGGCTCAGACATTTGCTTCTTTTTTCACTTAATATTAGTGAAAATTTATGAAACTAAATTTTTCTTTTTTTGATATAAAGGACATTCAAATTCTGTTTAAGAAAGTAGATTGAAAAAAGCTCATTTTTTCAACTCCAATAACAACACTAAATGTCATACATGTTTCACAAGTTCAATAACAATGCTATTGTCAAGCAAGTTTCACAAGTTAAACAATGAGTGAAACAAAAAAGAACAGAAACAACTCAATGAGAGCAGGTGGGGAAGCAATACCGGCAACAAAATACGCAAAATAGAAGACAGAGTGGGATAAAGAAGTCTATAAAAAATTACTCAACTAACAACAAGGACATTAATCATTTCATCAAAATCTAATAGCAACAGAACACATCACCACCGAACCCTTAAAAGAAAACGAAATAACATGATGAAATTGAAACTCACCTCTTTGATGCTTAACTTCGTCTCTCGTCACCAGAACTCGCCAAATATTTGTAAACGATGACGAATTCCACCACCTTCAGCTCACCCAGTTGCTTTCTTCTGGAACCAAAATGCCTCAATCTCGCACTCGCGTATGAAACGCTAAATGCACCAAACATTAGAAAAAATTTCTCACATTTTCATTTTGAAAAATAATAATACAAATACATTTAAATTAGTTCAAACAGCACACGTCACATATATCATTGCCACGTAATGGTATTTTGCCGACATGTACTATTCACCGTTAATTATTTTAACGCTATTAGGGAAAATGACTCAATTGAACAAAGTTGATGAATATTATGATCAAATTGAACAAAAAAATATATTAAAAGAACTTAACAAATATATGGAAAAAATTAGATATTAAACCTTTAAAATAATTAGAAGTAAGGTTATATTTTCTTGTTAAAAAGGTCTGGGTGGTGTAGTTGGTTATCACGCTAGTCTCACACACTAGAGGTCCCCGGTTCGAACCCGGGCTCAGACATTTGCTTCTTTTTTCACTTTTAATATTAGTGAAATTTTATGAAACTAACTTTTTCTTTCTTTTATATATAGGACATTCAAATTCTTTTTGAAAAAGTAGATTGAAAAATGCTCATTTTTTCAACTCCAATAACAACACTAAATGTCATACATGTTTCACATGTTCAATAACAATAATATTGTCAAGCAAGTTTCAATGCGAAGGGAGCACTGGTCTTCACATTTATTTTTTTCACACACATAAATCAATATATAAATAAAAATACTTTTTAATATATTTTTTCAAAATTTATCACTTTTATAAATATAAATTTTATCATCTTCATTTATATCGTTGGGTGGATTTAGAGAACAATCTTTATTTATATCGTTGGGTGGATGTAGAGAACATTCTCACTAAGTTTCTAGCAGAATTTGCTCAAACGAAAATACTCTTTTCCAGTTTTCCATGCGTCTCATGACATGTTTGGTTTAATAAAGAAGGATTCTTTTGGTAGTAGTACGTTCCACAATATACAAAATTATCACCATGATTTTTTTTATAATGTATTTCATTTTTTGTCTTGTAGCTTGATTGATTCGGTAAAAAATAAAAATATAATATAAATAATTTAAGAGACATTTAATATCTAATTATATTTATATTTGTTAACATCCTATCTCACTAAACAACTAAAACAATTATAAAAATAATATACAAAAATAATATATAAAATTATATATATTAAGGTTTTTAATAATGGTGAAAAGATAATATTTTGAGAAACAACAACAAAACAAAAATTGGAATCCCATGATCGTAAGATGAACTTATTATGTACAAAAGTTAATATAATTAAATATAGATACTTAAAATCTAAGAATATGCGGGAGATTACTTTAAAAGGTTGTTTTCTCATAAAATTTACAGTTAAATATGTTTTCTCTCTTAACTTTTAAGTGAAAATTAGAATTAGTTCATTTTTAAAACTTTAACCCAATTCAATCCCCAATTTTAGAAATGTACGGATAATTCTTTCGACCAAAGTTTGTTAAGTTTATTTGACATTTTAAATGTGTTTCATAATAGTTTCTTAGTTAATATTGAAGTGAAAATGTGTCAAACAGTATAAATAACTCAAATGATATCATAAAATGCACTTGAAACCTCAAATAAATCAAAATTTTATTAAAATAATTAAATTCATGCATTTCTAAAATTGGGAAACTAAATGAAGTCAACGTTTTAAAAAGAAACTAATTCCAACTTTCCCTGAAGATCAAGGATCAAGGGACCAAAAACATAACCCTAAATTTTATTTATCATGCAAATTTAGTTTTGTCTATTCATGATGAAATTATTAAATTTGATTTGGATAAATTTATTCATATACACTTCTACGACACGAGAAAAAAAATGAAAATGAATAATTTTTTGTATAAATTAAAAAAAAAGATTTTGAAAAAATTATGACTCCTTCTTTAAATTAACTCATATTTAATAGCTAATTTTTTTTATAAAAAAATAAAATTATATTTATTTTATCCTCACAAAGAAAAACAGCTTAAAGTATTTATTATTCTTCATTGTTCTAAGTGTAAAATCATCATCATTATTATTACTAGCAAATCTCATTTAAACTGATATCTAAATACTTTGAGATGTTGTATGCACTTTGAAAGTTAATAATATGTACAAATAATTTTATTTTTTTTTTAGTTTTTAGGGTTATAGTCAATGTTTACAACTAAATTCCTCGGTCATTAAAAGAGTAATAGTTAAATAGTTACTCGTACAAAACTTAAATGATATTTACGTACCTATTAATAAATTAGTGCTAAATATGAGTCTCAATTATTATCAATTGGAGTAGTTACCCAAATATTATTTCTAAACCAAAATATTTTGTTAATTCAATTTTTTTAAATATTTAAATAGTTTTTGTTTTTGTTTTCAATTAAACTATTTCGTTAAAAGGTATGAATAAATTAAAATTTTTGATTAAAGTATGTTTCTAATTATTTTTATTTTACTCTAAAATGGTTCATATAACACTAATATCTTACTCTATTTCTCCGAAAATTGAATAGATTCAAAGATAGTCATTTCTCACATTGCCTCAAAAGAGTTATACCTATATAATACAAAATCAGAAAATCTCACTTCCATCAAGTATGACATGGTAAATTCTATATTTGTAATATCAATCACTAAAACTTAAAAGATAAAATCTTCATCAACTTTCACAACTAGACATCTTCCTCTATATGAGTAGGAGACTAATAAAGTTAATATAATCTCTTCATGAAACCACTTCTCAATATACCACCTAATATCACATCAATGTAGTACTCTCTTCCTAAAAGTTGCATTCAGATCATAACTCACATATCACATTGTCATATAATCTTAAATTATCACATCACATCATGTCATACATTCATACATATGTATCTTAGTTCAATCCAAATCAATCTAGAAAACAAAGGTGTATTGAATAAAATCCAAAGTGGAAATAGTAGACACCAATTTGATAAAAAAAAAACAAAAAGTTCAAATTAAAACAATAGGGTGTAAAGAGAAAATGGGAAGAACCATACCCATATCCAGATTTTCCTTATTATTTTTTATTACTTGTTTTTTATTTTATTTTTATATTTCTTATGCATTTTTTATTTTTCTTTTATTTCATTCTCTTTCTCCTTTCCCAAGACGCTATTTTCCTTCTTCCTCTCCATAGCGCTATTTTCTTAAACATACATTAACAATAATTTTTTTCAAATTAATTTTATTTCAGTTCTCTATATCTTTCCGAGTCTTAAAAGTATATTAAATATAATTTTAGTTTTTGTTGAATTTGTCTTTCAGATTTTAATTTGAAAGTTTAATTAGTTTTCAAACTTTAACACAAATATTTTAATTTATTTTTTTATAAACGTGATAGTTAATAATCATTATTTAAATATTTTAACTCTATTGATATTTTTCTATCAAATCACAGTATACACAATTACAAATATTTAACATTATGAGATGGGTGATGTAAATAGTTATCACGCTAATCTTACACATTAGTGTCCCTGATTTGAGACTTATTGGGTTTAGGCAATCTCACCCACATATATTCAATGTTAAAAGATTTTAAAACAATTTCACACATGCTTGTTAAGAGCAATTCTCCTAAACCTAGTTATCATGCTAATCTTACGCTTTGAAATTTGAAATCTCACACTCGTAGACTTTTAACCAAAGATTTTTTTTTATTTGCTAGTTGGATCTCTATAGATTCCCAACCGATTTTAAATGAAATTCTGAAGAGCCTTTTACAAGTCGAAAGCTTTTAAAAAGAATTTCACAAATGAAGCATTTTTTCATGTTAAGAGCCAGCTCTCTTAAGTCTTACATTATGTCCCAAATACTCTTTGCATTTATTACTCACGCACCAAATTGTACCACTGAAAAGTTATGATAAGTCAATCGCAAAATACATGAGCAACCGTTTTGCACCAAAATGTATCCCTGACTTTTGGACCTACTTATTTAGTATTACACATGATTCAAACAGTAGATGAAGTTGAGTAAACTGTTTTAGCATGATTTGTCATTAGAGAGTGCTATCAAACCTGAAAGAAAATTATAGGGAACAATTTCTATATACAAGCCATAAATGCTAAATAGAAGTGAGTCTGAAGGTCAACTAAAGTAAATAATTGAGTAGAATAGAAAAATGATAAATAATTATACGTAAAATAAAAATAAAGAATATATTGCAGTAAAAGTTTGAGTTGAATCCTAAAGAGAAGATAACAATTTTTTTTCTGCAGTTATTTATGTGACAAGAATATAGGATAACCTAATAACAAATGTGAATAAAATGAAAGTAGATCGAAACTAAGAAGATATTTTTATTGAGAGATCAATTGTGTAAAAAATAGTGTCAGTTTTGGCATTTTTTTATTGACTTGATGTATGTTGAGCTGATGAACTGTAAATTGATCGCCACTTCTTTTATTGACACTTGTTTATTAGAGAGAATTGCAACATGTATCAACTGGAGTTTATGTTTATAAAAAGATCAAATAAGAACTGGAGCAATAACCAATACTTATAAAATTTTTGATAGTATTTGAAAACAAAAATTTATTTGGTATTATCTGACATAAAGTTCTAACCAATTTGTGTGGCATGCATCTCTATTGAAGATATGTGGCATGCATCCACTGACGGATCTTGATCAAAAGTTTTGGAGGGATCAGAATAATATAATTTTTTTATCATTTGATTGGACCATTAGTATAACACTTTAAAAAATGACTCTTCTATAAAACAATTGGATCTAGATTGGATTATTAGTATGATACTTTAAATACTTTAAAAGATGTGAAGAATATAATTTAACTTGTTTTCATCTTCACATCTTCACGTGTAGCTTCTTCCCTTTTACTACTTCTACAAAATAAATTCATTATTCTATTCTTCATCAATATATATATTTTTAAATATATTAAAAAATAATTTATCATAATCTAATAAAATATTGAGAAACATAAGTATTAGAAGAAAAATATAATATAATCAAGTCACAATTAAAAATCGGTTATAAAAAACACATAATATATTATTTTTTTTCTTCTATAATCATAGAAGGTAAGTATACAAAAGGCTCATGAGATAAAAAATAATTTTTATAACTATTAAACTAATATTTCATCATCAAGTAAGACAAGAGAGAGTTACATTTTTTTCTTCGAGAAGTAAAGGAAACAGGTGAGAAATGAGAAAAAACATAATGAGTACGTGTCTAACTTTATTTTTCTTCAAAACAAAAAACATATGATAGATGTGTACAATTTTGTCAAAATTTAAAAAGACAATGACAGAAGAAAATAAAAAATATTTTAATAAATATTTGGTTTAATTACTCTTTTGGTTATTGTTTCAAAAAATATAAGTTGATCTTCCAGATCTTTTAGTTTCAATTTAGCGGCAATTTGATATTTTTAGACGAAAACAGATAACTAATTAAACCTAAATATTTTTTTTATTTTTTATTATTTTAGATTTTAGATTCTATTATTTATTAACATTAAATGTTTTATTTTATAAAAGAAATAAAGAAAACCAATTTAATTATCATCAATTTCTAAAATATACTATTTAAAATTTTAAATATTTTAAAAATTTTAAAAATTAAAAAAATAGATATATAATTTTGAAAGAAATAAAAAATATTGGGGGGCCTAGCCCTCCCCGCTCCTATGATGCTCTGCCCCTGCATGCATCTCTATTGAAGATGGCAGAAGGATGATGATACCTGTTGGTCTCAGAATGCTAGTTCTTGGTCTACTTCACTCTGAACATGAGCAGTTGTAGGAAAACGAAATCCTGCTAGGGCATGTTATATTGAAGAACAAAAAGAATAAAAAATCTTGAAGTACAAACCTAATTGCAAAAATACAAAAGAAAAATCATAAAGTAGAAGTAGAGGAAGAAATCAATCACGATGGGTTGAGTGTGTGTCTGGATAACAACAAAAAAACTTAAACAAAAAAAGAAGAGGAGAAGAAGATAGATGATAAATGAGGAAGACAAAAGAAGATGAAACGTTTTATTTTATAAGAGGAGTATATAAACATAATAAAAAATCTTGGAAGTGTAAACCTAATTGCAAAAATAAAATGTCATAGAATAAAAAGAGAAGAAGAAATCGGCATTGAGTATTTGATTGGGAAACAAAAAGAAAAAAGAATAAATAAAGAAGAAGAAAAGATCACACTGTACAATGAAAGAAAATCGAAGTTGCATGAGGAAGACTAAAGAAGATGAAACGTTTTGTAAGGAATACACAAACATCATAAAAACTCTTGAAGTGCAAACCTAATTGCGAAAATACAAAATAATAATAGTGTAAGAGTGAAGAAGAAATCATGATGCGTTGAATGTGTGCCTATGTAACAAAAAAAGCTTAAACAAAGAAGAAGAAAATATTAGAGTGTATTATGAAAGAAAACTGAAGATTGAAGATGCATGAGGAAGACGAAAAAGATGAAACATTTTGTAAGAGGACAATAAAAACATAATAAAATATATGCAAACCTAATTGCGAAAAAAAAAAAACATAGAATAGATAAGAGAGGAAGAAATGAATAACGATGCCTTGACTGTGTGCTTAGGTAACAAAAAGAAAGAAGAAAAACTTTCCTAAAGACGGTGTGAATCACGACACAACTAGAGATGTCAAAAATATATGTACCCGTGGGTATCCGCGGATAAAACTCGCAATGGGTAGGAAACGAATATTAAAAATAGATACCCGCTACCCACGGGTGCGGGTATTTTTGAGACCCGCATGTTAACGGGGCGGGTACGAGTATCATAGTATCCGTACCCGTGGATACCCGTACCCGCTAAACTTTAATTCACAAAAATACCCTTATATTATATATATATATATATATATATATATATATATATATATATATATATATATATATATTAGTAAAAAACATTATGATATAATATTTTCTAAGCTGCACATCTTATCTTCTTCTGTTTTCATTCTTTCAGCTTTAAGTATTGGTACGTTGTCTTCTTCCAAGTACACCTCCCAGCTTTAAGTATTGGTACGTTGTCTTCTTCCAAGTACACCTCCCCTTAACATTCTTCTCTTTTTTTCCTTTGAAATTGGGCATATACATCCAGCCCTATATAGACAGTGACGTTTATGGTATGCTTGTTGTCAAATGATAGAATCAAAATAAGAATACTTGACACGTGGCAGTTGGGGTTTATTATTTGATTATTTTTTAGAAATCAATCGGAGAAAGTGAACTTGTTGATCAAAACATTAATTAAAGAATTTCATTGTGTTGGACGTCATTTTATATTTATTTTTATAATTATTTGGACGTGTATGGACTTGAGTTTGTTTTAACTTTATTTAAAATTAATGACAGTGATGTATTTTATTTTATTTTATTTGAATTTATGATTAAATATTTATTTTTTAAATAATTTTATAAATATCCACGGATACCCGTGGATATCCGCGGATATGAAAAAAATAGACAAATACCCGTAACGGATACCCAACAGATATAACTACAAATATAGGACGAATATTTATCCAACAAGTAAAATATAGAAAAGATACTACCCATACCCTACCCGCCCTGTATCATACAGGTCCTTTCTGTTTCTGACAATTGGTCTATGTTTCCTTTGGTTTCTTCTTCTCAAAGCAAAACACATTTATTTGTATCAATAAATACCAACATTATACACTGTCAGTATGCGTATATTTTCAAACATGAGGCATTTAAGTATGTCAAATCAGGAATGTACTTTCTCTTTCTCCTGCTGTATTGCAAATTCTTTTTATTTGTTCAACCCCAGCTACAGATTGTTCAACTTTCTTTTTACAATTATTATATGCACAATTATCTATATTATCTGTGGATGAATTAATGTATCCTTTGAATTCAATATTTTTATTCCATGGCCTTATTGGTCATAATTCAATCCCCATGCACCTTTCGGATCAATCCACAGAATAACTTTCGGATTAGAATATTCAAAACATAATTTCTAATTACCTAATCAGAATTAACTACCATATTTATAATAATGAATTTCACTGTTTAGAATATAATATATAATTTATAACATAAAACCTTTAAACTATATTCCCTATGAATTTCAAATAATAAAATCCAGAATAAAAAGCTAACATGTATAACGGAGACAAAGAACACTGATATTTTTCAAAAACTAGGAAACATTATGAAATTATGGAGGTGGACGAGTACGGTCATAGGTGAAAGAGAAAATATTAACAGTGCAATCTTCTGAATGGACAGCCTAAACAATATTTAACTTCTTTTGAAAGAAACCCCTAGCGTGATCTCTCCTAGTTTCATAAACAGCTGCTAGACACCACTCAAATAACAAGAAGACTTTTTTTTATCTATATGAGTTCATGAAAATAACCTTTTAAGATACTTTCGAGAGGCCAACCAATAGACAATGCAATCAAACTTGATCATTCTTAAACTTAGATTTTAAATAATTAAATGAAGGAAATAAAACAACATCATAACATTTACAAACTTTAGAAGTAATGTCACAAAAGAAATTATATGACAACCAGCAGACTTGGATCCTTGAGTTGTTGAATAAAATACTACATGGTCATGCTAGAACGAGACAGTTCTTTATCAATATAAAATACATTTTATTATTAAATTCACACAACAATTGGTTTAAAACCAGCATCTGAAAACACATCACTGATCGAGGTAGTTATAAACTACTAAAGACATGAATGCAAAGCATTCGATTGTTCAGAGATGAAACTATAAAATACAATAGAAGGACTTAGGTGCCACTCAGGGAGCTTCATAGTACTCTTAGGATTTAGGAATTAAGTCCATTGACAATGCAAGAAAATAACAACAATAATACCTACACGTTGCAACAAGTAGAAAAACATCTTTGTTAATTTTCTTCCCTGTGCTATTGTCCTTTTCACATTAATAAAAATATTAAATGTCTGCTACCAGCTCTTCATTCATCTATGACCCACAAAAGAAATTATTAAACAAATAAAATAGATTGCGTGGAATTTGTGCATTTACTCTGTTCGGATTCAATTGACAGGCATGGAGTAGTGTCCCAAGTTGAAGTATGAGATTCCAATGTGGGGTTTACAACGCCTGGAGCTCTGCAACTACAATAGTTAGCTTTTGTGGTAATATTCTCACCAGGTTTTAAGTGACACAGGTGACTTTGACAATCAGTGTTTGCCCAATTCTAGTCAAAGGAGGGAGTCAAGGCTATGTGTGTGCATAGAACATGATACGATGTTAGGATTCAATTACAAGGTATCAGATTGAAGTCTTACGTAGGACCTATTGGATTCCGAAAGGCCTAGAGCTTCAACCACAACGGATAACGTTCGTGGTGAGGTTCTGCCAAGATTCAAATCACTTGGTATCAAAGCCTTGGCGAGCATTGTGGTGGTGAGACCAACACTGTAGTGTTGGCCAAGACTAGTGAAAGGACTAGTGCATAGTCCAGCCTGTGTGGGCATCAAGACTCATGAGTGGTGGAATGTCAAGATTCAATTCTAAGGTACTAGACTTGAGTCCAACATCCATAAGTATGAAATCCCAATTTGGGGTTTATAAAAGCCTTGTTTTCTCCACCTACAATAGTTAGACTTTGCAGGGTGATTCTCTATGGTTCTTATTAATCAGTATCAGAGCCTTCCACCACGTCTCTCAACTTTACGAGCAATGCAGTGGTGACCAGTCATTGCAGCGTTCGCCTGATACTAGTCAAAGGACTCCTGCATAGCCAACTCGTATTGGATTTGAGTCCCACAACGGATGTGTAAGATTCTAATGTGGGGTTCATAAGGTCTTGAGCTCCAACTACAATAGCTAGTTTTTGTGGAGTGATTCTCAGAAGGTTCTTATCACATTCCTTTATACAAACAATAATTCTAAGTAGAATTGAGTTTGACATGATATGATCTCCAACATAAAAGCATTAGGTTTGAGATTTCTAATCCATGCAGAAGGCTATAGAAGTATATACAATTTTTTACTTGAAGAACAAACAACAATTGAATAGACAATGATGCTGCTCATTGAATATGACTAAGAAAGGCAAACATTTGAAGAAAAATTACAAGCATACATGCCTAGAGGTACTTATTTTATCTTGCCACCTCCATCCTATGCATTGCACAATCAGCAGGAATTAAATATTATATTCTATAATATGCAGATTAGTTTTATTCAGTCTCAACTTTAGGAGCAGTTTCCTTCAATGCAAGCTTTCGTTTATTTTGAATTTGGTGGACAAATTCAGAAACTAATACATGTAACTTCACAGTAGGCTTACGATTAGAAGGGATAGCATTCCCTAACCCTGCCCTTCTTAATGCACGAGCTAGACACCTTTCACCGAATTGATGATGAGTAGGGCATGCAGGAGGAACCATGGTTTTCAGTACTGGCTTATTACAAAATGAAGGCCCTGTTGGCAAACTAAATAAAGAAAATATTTGTGTCAGTAAAGTTGTCTGCTCCAGATATTGGTAAGTATTTCAAAGAAAAAAAATGTCAGAAACGTTTCATGCGTGTGGCAAATAATATATATAATTTAATTTCATAATAAAATGAAGGAACATTGCCCTAATAATGACAAAGGGATGGCTTTTGAGAAGGAACCTGACAAGTTTAATTGATTGTCAAAAGCAATAATATATATCAAAAAAAAAAAACAATAAGTCACTGCCTGTCTGCTTGGTTAAGTATGTATCTAGATTTCCATCAAGTAAGACATAACAGGGAAAGAGATAAAACTTTATATTGTTCATAGCAATTTCTACAAGTTTTAAGGAATCAGTCTTTCACAATGGATAATGTTGCTTAATATTTTTCTACTAATTCTGTCCTATTATTGAGAACTATGAACTCTCAAGATCCTTATTCTAGATGATTCAAACACGCAGTACAGAATTTGAATCCATAAAGACATGTTGATCGGTCCAGTGCAATGGGCTGAAAACTCTCAACATGTGAATCAAACTACTTTTTCAGACAGCGAAACCTGACTGGTCTTGAAAAACATTCATTCTTTGTAAACATTAGAAACTTTGATATGACATCAGTAGTCACTAGGTTGCACATTTTTTCTAATAAAGTAGATTTCGAGCACCAAAATGACCTTAGTAAGACGTGGACTCGGTGAAATATTTTGGTTCATAAACCCAGGAACTGTTTGATTTGAGGTAGCCATAACTGAAATAATGTGATGGAAGAGTGAGGCTCTAAAGTGCACGGTGGGTGAAACAAATATGATATAGTGGCTATTTATCTATGAAATTCAATTAGAAAACAAATTTCTCCAAAACAAAACTGAAGCAGAGAAAAAACCCAGAAAATGTAGAATGGTTGGAAAATGCTTGAACCTCGAATCTTGAGCAACTTACCCAAACACCCAATTCTGAAGTTCTACACTATGGTACACGAAATTAAAAATAACCAAGCTTAAACCCTAAACCTGAACCCAATCCCAAAAGCACTCTACAAAGCCAACCTTAGAAGATTAGCAACACCGACTATAATATAACTTTCATCATCTTTTTAACTTTTCACTTCAACATCCATATGTGCATTTTCAATTTGAAAAAAATCAGAAAACAGTTTTGAAAACCTTAAAAAAATAAAATAAAATAAAACTCACTTTTTAGCCACGGCTCTGCATCCATGGTATAGCCTCTGTTTGGAATCGGACAATATATGAGAGTGACAGTATGTCGTCAAAGCCATGGCCTTAGTCTTACAGCCGCTGAAACGACACCGCACGATGTCGTCGGCGCCACCGAGAGCAGGGACGCCGCCGCCGTTTTGATTGTCGATGTCGGTCTCATTGTGACCCTCCTTGAAGGGGCTCTTTCCGTAGGTCCAGCTATAGTCTCTGTACTTCGACCTCATCTCCTCCATTAGGGCCCAATAGTGGGCCCGATAACACCGCCCTAGCTGCTTCACTCGCCGGAGCCGCCGCCTGAGAACCTCCTCCCGAGTCAGAAACCGGGACTTCGCCAGCGCGGCGTCGGCGTCGGCGCCGTCAACTGTTACCGGGCGCAGCGGAGAGGAAGCGGAACCCGACTCGTCCATGGATGTTGCTGAGTCGCCAACTCGAACTGGTGAAACAAGTGACGCGGGTTTAGTGGAGGAACTCGAAGAGTTTGTTACGTTTTTTTTTCTTTTTTTTTTTTCTGTGATGGTTTGATTTTGAATCCTGTTGTTGGGAGAAACAACTTTCACTTTGCCACTGCAAGAGTGCCAGCTATCAAATGCGACAGACACAAGAGAACAAGTTAGGAGTGTCAGGACAGAAAATTCACAAATTTGATTTGATTCCTAGTGACTCAACCTGGGTTCGATTTTTTTTGTTTTTTTTTTCTTTCATTTATTTTTTCTGAATTTGTTTGAATACAGATTGAATTTTATAAATCATTGAGCCTAATCCGTTGATACATTGATAACACATTTAATTTATTAGAATTATTATATGGTAAATTTTGAAAATAAAAAAATAGTTTTATGAGTTTTAGTTATATTAGTGAAAACACACGTGTATTTATTAGTAAAAATAAAATTAATAATAATATTTTATTATTATAATTATAAAAATAAGTTATTATTGTATGTAGTTTTCTAATTAAAGACTTATTAAGTTTAAAAAACATCAAATTAAGATATTTCTTTATATTATAAACATAAAAAAAATCTTATTATATATAGTTAAAGATATACTCATGTTAATATTTTAGAATTTGATTAATTATGTTACTAATGAAGAGAAATGAAAATAAAAATAAAATGTCAAAATAAAAATAAGTGAGAAATTAGAAATTCTAATTAAAAAAATGTAAAAAGAAATAAAGCAAGATGAATAGAATAGTATAAATGAATTGAGTTTCATCACTCCTAAAAACTCTAATAAGTACTGTGTGAATTGATTATACGTATTTATCAAATCATTATAAATAATATAAAATTTTGTTAGAAAAATATTTATTATTTAAAAATATAATAATAATGATGCTAATTAAATATTAAAAAATAATAATTATAAATTATTGTTTAATTTATCAAGAATTAACTTGTCTTTATCATTACCAATATATATAGAATTTTTTTTTCAACTGTTTTGTATAGTTTAGCAGAAATCAGATCAATGATAAAATTTAGTAATATCATTTTTTTGTTGAATTTTCAATAATTAGTCAATAATATTATAATATATATATATATATATATATATATATATATATATATATATATATATATATATATATATATATATATATATATATATATATATATATATATATATATATATATATATGGAACATTCTTTTTCAAAATTTTCAATTAATATATGTTTATACACCAACAACTACGGTAACTTAATTGCAAAAGGATAAAAAAGTATGAGGTTCAGTTAGCATATTAAAAGCAGTATGATATCCTTAGCTATTTTTGTAACTAAAATATATCCATAAATAATACAATAACAGAAATATTAATTTCAAAATAAAGGATGCAATATCGAAATTTTTCACTTTTTTATATTATTATAACAAATCAAAAGTTTAGTTGTATTTTTTAATTTTTTTTTTACTCTTTTTCAACTCACCTACGTGTCACTCTTAAGTGGTATTATTATTTTTTATTTTGAATTTTTTTTAAGTTGTATCTAATACTATATACAATTCTGAATTAACAAATGGAAAGTTTTTCTATTAAATAATATATCTAATCCAATTCAATTCAAAAATTTTATTCTACAATAGGAAAAAGTGCTAACGTGTCAATCAAACAAAATTTACAGCGTTCAAAAAATAATTCAAAATGCGAAAGTTATCTCACCTTTTTTTTTTTCTGTATCTCTCTCTTTTCTTCTCAGGTCTTTCCCACTCACACACACTCTAGACTCTTCAACTTCTTCTCAACCTTCCTCTTTTCTTTGTTTTTCTCACGCGCACACAACACCTCTTCATCTTCATACTTTTCTTTTTCCATTTCGCTAACTTCTTCAGATCTGTAGTTTTTTTTGTGGTATATCTGTGTTATTCATTCTTTTCAGCTGTTTCAAATGAGAAGATATGAAGATATCATTTTTTTACCTAGATCTGAAGATGTTGTATCTCTGTTTTCGTTTATGTTATCACCTTTCTCAAGCAAACAAGTCATTTTCTTCTTATATTTTGTCAGATCTAACTTTTTCATGCGTTTTTTTACAGGTTTAAACCCAGAAGTCGTCTTTATTTTGAGTTTTCTCAAGCGAACAACTCATATTCTTCTTATATTTTCTCATATCTAACTATTTTTTGCTTTTTTCTATAGGTGTAATATGTGTCAGTGCGACTATAGTTTTTTGTATCCAGATTTTGTTTTCATTTCTACGTTTCTCAAGCGAACAACTCATATTCTTCTTTTATTTTCTCAGATCTAACTATTTTTTGCTTTTTTCTATAGGTGTAATATGTGTCAGTGCGACTGTAGTTTTTTGTATCCAGATTTTGTTTTCATTTTTACGTTTCAACAACTCATGTTCTTCTTTTATTTTCTCAGATCTAACTATTTTTTGCGTTGATGGTATTTTTATTTTTTCTACATGTCTAATATGGTTTACTGCGAGAGATCTAACTACATGTCTAATATGGTTTACAGCCTTCAAATGAAGATTTCAAACACATGCAAAAGTCTTTCTCGCTCTACAACTTAACTAGTATGTATATTTTTTTCACCTTTTATTTTTACAGGTTTAAACCCAGAAGTCGTTTTTATTTTGAGATTTCTGAAGCGAACAACTCATATTCTTATATTTTCTCATATCTAACTATTTGTTGTGTTTTTCTACAGGTCTAATATGGGTCACTACGACATATGGTTTTATTACCCATATTTCGTTTTCATTTTGACATTTCTCAAGCGAACAACTCATATTCTTCTTCTTTTTCTCAGATCTAACTATTTTTTTGCGATAATGGTATTTTATATTTTTTTCTACATGTCTAATATGGTTCACTGCGACAAATCTAACGACAGGTTTAAAAAAAATAGATCTAACTATTTTTGGCGTTGATCTACTTTGATCTAACTGTTTCTTATATTTTTCTTCTGTTTACAGGCTTCAAATGAAGATTTCAAACGCATGCAAGAGTCTTTTTCGCTGTACAACTTAACTGGTATGTAATTTGTATGAAAATCTTCCTTTTTCTTTACCAATTTATCTGTATTTTTCCACCAATACCAAGCAAACCGTTCATCTTCTTCATTTTTGTAGCTTCAACTCTATTTGTTTCATTTTTGTTCGTTGATGGTATTTTTTAATAATGCATTCTATCAACAGATCTCTTTATTTTTACCCGATTTTCGTTTTTATTTGGACATTTTTCAAAGAGTTCATCATACACTATATTTTTTACCCATATTTTGTTCTTTTTCATATCAGATCTTACATTTTTACCCAGTTTTCGTTTTCTTTCATCTTTCTAAATCAAACAATTCATCTGGAAATATTTTTACATTTGATTTATTTTTACCCGAAACAGTATTTTTAATCTTTTTCACCATGGCCATTCCTAGAACAATTTAAGAACAATTTTTATTTATAAATAATTTTTAATTCACCGTTTACTCAATGAAAACCATTTCGTTTACAAAACATTTTGTATTCCAACCCCTTAAAATACTGCTTCGAATTTTCTCCAAATCAACGTGTCAATCAGTATTCAAACGCATTAAATTTTGCATTGTTCGAGATAATGATGAATAAACTGCTCCATCATCTGCCACTGCTCCATCATCTGCCACACGTTATAATTATTAAACTTTATTATATTCCAATATTAAATACCCAATCCTGAACCAAATCAACAATAGTAAATTCATCTTCTGATATTTTTACATTGATTTATTTTTTTTCAGCTTTCTCAAAAAAACATTGAATGATTTTTCTTATACTTTTATGACGCTTCATAATTCATTTTTTGTTATTTTACGTTTTATTTTTAAATTCGTATTTATTAACCTGTCATTTATTCCAAAGCAATACCAATAATTATTGTATAGCAGACTATCTAGTATGTACAGTTACTTCCAACAGCTATGACTTCTCCTATTCTGTTTATATATATTCCCTATGTTTGCCAAATTCAAAGTCACAAATATGATTTTTCTACTGTTACCCATTTTCTTCTCTTGCAATTTTTCTTCATCACCAACCTATTCTCTTGCAATGGAATCCATGCCCACACCACAATCCATACTTTCTTCACAACTGGTTGGCGGATTCATTTCTATGTTTTTGAAAGACCAGGTATATTTTTTTATTCCTTCTCATTTATTTTTGTTATTTATATTTATTTCTTTATTCTTAACTTGCTAATCTTTTAAGGAGTTTGGACACGTCGATCGGGTGTTCATAATACGCTATTGGAAGGAACTTGGTGCTAAATGGACCGTTGTTGATTACCAAAGTAATGTTCACCATGTTACCTACAACATGGATATTCACACTCCAATGATTACCCAAGGCTGGAACCAACTAAGATTTTTCTATGCAGATCAGTCTAACAAGTTGCTTGTGCTAAAAAACGTTAGAAATTCATCTTTCGTAATCCACGTCTCTACACGTTCTGCAGATACACGAATCAAGACCAACTTCCTCAACAATGTTGCCATCCGTCGTCCTCTCTTTATGTCGAACTTAATCCATTTTCCAGTTGAACTATTCACATACTACTGTCAAGCAAGCCACCTGGTTAGTTATTATTTTTTAATATTATTTAAAATTTACATTCCTTTCTAATAATTAATATCTCTTCAAATTATTTTTTCAGTATTTGAAAAAAGAATTTGCGACTTATTTTGAAAAGAGCGGACTTTCTTATGTTGTTTTACATGGACCAAGGGGCGAATAGGAGTGTAAATTGATAATAAGACCTAGGTCTGTTAAGATAGGATCTGGCTGAAAAGACTTTTTTGCTCTTCATCAACTCTCTACAGAGGATCACCCTGAATTGTTTTTGGAAGTTGAAAGTGAAAGAACAAGCAGAAATATCAAAGTTCCTTATCCATTATTTTGGTATTAAAGTTGACAATTTTGTATGTAATTTTGTTTGAACTTCTTATATATATCAATATATAAGAAGATTTCAATTGGACTCTTATTTTGTATGCAGTTATTATATATCTGAATATATAAGTTCTGTTTGATTCACTTTTATTATATGTATTTTCTTTTTTTGTTATATATTTTGTTCAACTTCATTTTAGAATTATTCATTTTTTTTATCAAATTAATGGAAACCAGAATTTTTCAGTCAATATAAATAATTTTTAATTAGAAATTTAATTAATTAACATTAATTACCATTCCATATAAATTGGAAATTTAAACGTATGTGAAATACGATAACTATTAGTTATTAATTATTATTATTATTATTAAAATCATATAACTTAAAAATTATTTATAATCTTTTTCACCATGGGCATTCTCAGAATAATTTAAGAACAAATTTTATTTAAAAATAAATTTAAAATGACCATTTACAAAACGTTTTGTATTCCAACGCCTTCAAATACTGGTTCGAATTATCTCCAAATCAACGTGTCAATCAGTATTCAAATGCATTAAATTTTGCACTGCTCGAGATAATGATGAATAAACAGCTCTATCATCTGCTACACGTTATAATTATTAAACTTTTTCAAATTCCAATATTAAATACCAAATCGCGAACCAAGAAACGGTTCATTTTTTTAAATTTCTTTTCATTATGTTTCTCACATCTCAAGATAAAATTGATTGCATTGTCCAGAGTTATCAACACTTTTCAAGAAGATAATCATGATTGCTCTACGTAATATTATTATCACTAAAACGTTTTGATTACTGCTACCTCTCTTCACAGTCAAAAAATGTAGCGACGTCTACAATTTTCAACTTATCTTCTTTTTGTCATACTCATCTGGGTCCATCTGTGTATATCAGATTTCCATAAGTGCTTCTCCATTACACAAAGGTATGCATGTTTAACTTTTACATTTTTATGAACAACACGCTTTTATGACCTATGCTTCTGTTCATCATCTTCTCTGTTTCATCATCATCATCATCTTCTTTATTTATCATCTTCTTTGTTTCATCATCACCAACTTATTCTCCATTACAGAAAGATGAATAAACTGCTTTATCATTTGCCAAACGTTATAATTATTAAACCTTTTCATATTCCAATATTAAATACCAAATCGCGAACCAAGAAACAATTCATTTTTTTAAATTTCTTTTCATTATGTTTTTCATTTCTCAAGATAAAACTGATTGCATTGTCCAGAGTTATCAACACTTCTCAAGAAGATAATCATGATTGCTCTACGTAATATTATTATCACTAAAATGCTTTGATTACCGCTACCTCTCTTCACAGTCAAAGAATGCAGCTACGTCTACAATTTTCAACTTATCTTTTTTTTGTCATACTCATCTGGGTTCATCTGTGTATATCAGATTTCCATAAGTGCTTCTCCATTACACAAAGGTATGCATGTTTAACTTTTACATTTTTATGAACAACACGCTTTTATGACCTATGCTTTTGTTCATCATCTTCTCTGTTTCATCATCATCATCATCTTCTTTGTTTATCATCTTCTCCGTTTCATCATCACCAACTTCTTCTCCATTACAGAAAGGTATGCATTTTAAACTTATACTTTTTTATGAACCACAACCTTTTTTTACCTATAATTCTCTTCACAGTCCAGATCAAAAAATTTGTTTTATGATATTCTCTTTTTCATCATCATCATAACCATCATCTTCTCCATTTCATCATGTTCTCTGTTTTTCAATGTTTCTAAAATATTTTATACGATCTACTTAGATGACGACGACACAATGCATACTTGGTGATCAATCCATACTTGCAATATTAGGTCGTGAACTAGGTCCAGTTTGGACTATTTCTGGTAACAAGGGTCATGTGCACCATGTTACCTTTAACATGGATATTTATAATCTGAGGATTACTGATGGCTGGTGTGATATAAGAAAATTCTATTACTTAAAATCACCGAAACTATGTTACTTAAGGCATACTGGAAATTCACTTTGAGTTCCGCCTTTCTAAATACAACTACAAATCAAGCTTTTTGGTGAGGTTTCTTACCTTTTTTTTTTTATAATCTGTATACCATTCTTTATGTCTTCTCTTTATCTTCACTTTAATATAAATTCAATTTTATTTCAAATTATTTTATTTAATTTGTTTTCCGCAGGATTTGAATTCAGACCTATGTAAGTATTTTCGCAATAGTAATTTTTTAGACATTGTGCTTTGCGGTCCAGAAGTAGAAGTGCAATGCAAGTTGTTGATTAGAGCTAAATCGGTGAAGATAGGCAGTGGATGGAAAAAGTTTTGTGAACTTCATGGACTAGAGGAAAAAGATATAATACTTCTTGAGGTTGACGGTGAAAAAGCAAACAAGGATGTGAATGTGCTACTTAATATATATGAATATTCTCATGGCCACTGAAATCATCCATGAAAAATATTATTTAAAAAAATTAGTTATCTGTAATTTTTTGCATTAATTATTATGGAATTTTATTATATTATATTATATATATATATATATATATATATATATATATATATATTGGTAAATCCAACTTTTGAAATCTTATTTAATTGTAACTGCTACATATCTTCTTCCATATACGAATATCTTTGCCAGTTAATTCATGTCAAAGACCAAAATGTCATGTCATTGATTTTGCCTTTTTAAAATAATTATTATATTTTAAAATATAACACTAGGAGTTATTTCATATACATCTCATTTATTAAAATTGCAACCAAAAGTTAATATGATGTTAAAAAGTGGATTGATATAACTTTTTGCACTGCTCGAGTACCTTTATATCTTTTCCACCACATTTTTTTCTGTTGTACCAATCCCCATATAATTACATTTTTTATTATATGAATATAATTTTTTTAGAAAATTTGATATTATACATTATTAAATCAATGCATCCAACACATTTGTCTTGTCTAGGAAGTTTCTCGCAGTATTGAGATGTCATCTATTTTGTTCTGATCAAGTATATTGTGCACTACACTTCTTTTTTCACTTTTTCTAGAATTTAATTAATTATTATTCAGCCAAATGACTTTTCTCTGGCAAGACTGGATTCATACAAACCATCTTCCACCAAAGGTATGTACTTCATTTGTTTTTGTTAACAAATATAGTAATACAAGAAGCTATGCAGTTCATATGTTGTTTTGTACATATATAGGGTTTGTCCATTTCTTTTGTAATTCTGAAAATACATCTTCGCACATTTCTTCTTTGTTAAATGCTTTATACAACAATACTTTTTTGCAGATGTTCATTGTTTCCACATTAGTGATTCAACTAATGGTTCATTGCTCAATACATCACGCCAAGAGGTGATGTTTTCATTTAAAAGTAAGCTGTTCATGGTTCATCTTCATTAGAATGCTTTTTTTATTGATTTTCCTTTTCTATGAAACCTGTGAATAAATCAATTGGAACAAATTACTGGTTTTTGACATCAATAGCTGTTTTTTGTAGTTTTCACCAAAATATGTTACTATGAATTCTGTAAACTTAGGTGATGAGTCATTATTTTCTTCCATTCCATTAGCCTTTGTGTACCCATTAGATAGTTGTTCAGTGCTTAATTGTTCATCTTTAGAGTGTTTTTCATCTATTGGGCTTTATTAGGCCATTGTTCCGAATTTGGACTAATTTCACATTATTTGGCCTAATTTTTGTTTTTAATTATTTTTAGGTATTTGGGTGAAGCAATTTTGGAGTTTGGACATCAATATTCAGTTGAAGAGAGTCGCCACATCATTTCCATGTCATTTCCACGTTAGCAGAGTGAATGGGTCAACATTAGAGGCCCAGGAGTGGCATTTTTGTAATTAAATGTGGTAGAATGACATTTTTGTAAATACTAGTGGAAGGGGTGAGGTGACCACGAGTTTTTAGGTTTCTTTTCCATGCACCAGCCGCTACCTCTCCTTTTACATTCTCTCCAACCTCCATTTTTGATGTTTTAAGCTTTGGAAGGTCACATATGGAGGCACAAGCTAATTTTTCACGTTTTCCATTCGTTTTTCACGTTTTATGAGTCTTGGACAGCACATTGAACTTGTATTAACGTTTTCTACCGTTTGGGTAACATTTATATTGAAGTATTTTCGTTTTTGGTTGCTATTTTTGTTGTTGCCCCTTTCTTTCCTTGCATATTTTTTATTCCTGCACCAATTTAGGTTTTCTGCATCAATTTGCACTCATTTGGATGGTTGAATCAAAATTTATGTTGAAGCCTAATTCGGATTCCATGAGGAACTAAGTTTATGTGTTGATTCTTTGCAGATAATGGATTGAAACCTTGAGATTAGTGTTTTGTTCGGTGAAGTTATGTTAATCTCTCAATTCTGAATTTGCGTTTGGGTTTAAATGAAGAAACCATTCTGTTTTTGCTTAATTTGCAGAGTGGAATCATTGTGTGTTCATGCTTAGTGAACTATATTTGATTCATGGATGTGTGCTTTGCTTAATTGCACTTGAGTTCGAGTTAATTTGCGCTTAGTAGTTAATTCGGGTTCCATGAGAGTTAATATAACCATTTTGAGTTGTAATCCATGATTGGTGGATGTTCATTTGAAGCAAGGAATCAACGCTGTTTTTACATTGATTTTAGACGTCTATATTTAAGTTTTCAATTGTGTGTTGCATCCGTAAATCTGCCAAACCCCCCCTTTTGTGTTATATTGTTGTGTTCATCGAGAAATTGAAGCTTTGAATGAAAATATTGGTCGTTGGGAGACGACTTGGTTCACTTTCATATACTACATTTATTCTGTTTTAATTTGGTGGGCTACGGCCACTATCAGTAGGTCAAAAGTATTTATTTCTATTAACATCATATGTCTAATACTCCATGTTTGCATATTACTTATTGCTTTTGTACTTCTTGCTTTCTTTAACCATTTCAAAGTTTTTACTCCAATAACATATGAACCTTTACTTTTTCAAAAATTGCCAAATCCATGTTATCTTTATTCCTTACCCTTCTTTTACCATCCTTTGACCAAACATATATATATTACTCTATAGCTGCTTTGAACCTTTTATTTATTTGTATTTATTTTAGTTTTCTGAATTAAATCTTTTTATATTAATTATTATCTTTTGTATCTGAGTTTAAAGATGTCACCAATCTAATATTCACTTTTTTACTTCTCATTTCTTCAATATCGTTGTTTTGAGTTCAACATGTCTCTCTCTGAAGTTCAAAAGCAAAGCCAGAATGTAAGCGAAGTTACTCCAGAAAAGGAGAACTGGAATATCATCGTTAGGGTGATACGTTCATGGTTTGTTCCAGATTTCAGTAAACAGAGGTGTACTTTTTCCATGGAGTTGGTTATTCAAGACAAAGAGGTTATTATTATTCTAATTCTTTACCATCATTGTTATGAACAAAATATGTGTATCTTAAAAATATTCATATTTATTATATTGAGCTTTTTCAGGGTTCTAAAATACATGCTTCCATTAGACGTACTCTAATTTGCAAATTTCAGACTGAAATTTCTGAAGGGCATGTTTATGCCATCCAAAATTTCAGTGTGGCTCCCAATTTTGGAATATACAGAATTACGCACCACCCTTATAAGATTAATTTCCAGTTTGGTACAAAAGTTAGTTTGCTTCATGGTAACTTGGTTCCTGATATGAAACCACAATACACACCTTTGTCCTTATTGACAACCAGTGGATTTGATACTGATTATTTAGTTGGTAAGTTAATATTTTTAGTTTTTCTACCATTGATATTTTTTAGTTATCAACAATTATTTTTACCTTATATGATATCACATTTAATAATTGTTATTAAGATATCTTGGGATTACTGGTCGGAGTGGGGACTAAAAGAGAATTGCAAGTTGATGGAAAGACAACAAAATTAAATGTCATTGCAATAGAAACTGATGGGTATTTTACTTCTATGTTATACTACATACCTTTTTATTTCTGTTTAAATAATGATTTCACATAACATTTATTGAATGTTTAGGTTTCGAATAAAATGTACTTTGTTTGGTATTTATGTGGATGAACTGAATGTATTTCTTTCAAGTGGAGAAGTACAAGATGCTGCTATAAGTATAGAATTTGCGAATGTCAAAACTTTTCAAGGTAAACTTCTGTTATTACTTTTATACATTTGTTATTATTATTTATTCCATGGTACTTTGACATACACTATCTTTTTAAATTTAGATAAGGTTCAAGTTCAAAATTGTAAGTTCTGCACTAGGATTAAGTACAATGTTAACTTCAAGGAGGCATCTGAACTAAAATCAAGGTAATATTCAAATTGTTCTTCATTTTATTCAAACTTTTTAATTTTTTATTTAATCCATTTTCGTTACTTTAATTTGTATTGCACAAAATGTTTGAGAACAATGAATCTCCCTCTCAAGGATTAACGCAGCTCTCTCAGACTTCCAAACATACTGTGGAAGAAGACTTTTTAACTCTTACACCTAGGACGACCATTCAAGGTCTTAAAGATTGTAAAGAGGTTAGAGTGACTTCTAAATTGTTACATGAAATTTTGTTGTTCACAATACCTGTTTTCATTAATCTTTTTTATATTGAAAGGTTACCACTTACATATTGTTTGGAACCATTAAGCATATTTTGGGTGAGGATGATTGGTGGTATACTGCTTGTGTTTGCAACAAAGCTGTTTATCCATATTCAAAGATGTTCTTTTGCGAGAAGTGCAATAAGCATGTTATAAAAGTCTTTCCAAGGTTAACTTTACCTGTATTAAACTTAATGTCCATTTAAATATATGATTATAATTTAAACTTTTGTTAATT
This sequence comes from Vigna unguiculata, assembly GCF_037176805.1. Taxonomy (NCBI): domain Eukaryota; kingdom Viridiplantae; phylum Streptophyta; class Magnoliopsida; order Fabales; family Fabaceae; genus Vigna; species Vigna unguiculata. The sequence continues at coordinate 33,651,786 of NC_140795.1, read as the reverse complement.
AATACTGTTATTTATTTGACAGATATAGGATCAAGATCCGAGTTATTGACTCATCCGATTCAACCACATTTGTGCTGTTTGATAGGGATGCAACCACCCTTTTCAAAAAAACTTGTGCTGATATGTTAGACACTCATGATAAGGTATACTCTTCAATATATCCACTTATATATATACATACACAATGACAATTGGATCAATCTTTCTGAATATGATATTAAATTATTTTGTTATCGTAGATGAATGCTTCTGGAAATTTGCCTAAGGAGTTTGATGAGTTAGTTGATAAAAGTCTACTATTTAAAGTTGAAAGTAGGAACGATCACACTTTCAAACTTGAACAGTCTTTCAGAGTGAAGAAAGTATGTGTTGATGATGATATATTTCAGAAGTTCAATGATTCTTCGATGAAATCTGTTGTAATATATAATTTCAAATATAGATTTTACATTCAAGATTTTACATATATTTAAGTTCTTAATCATTTCATTTTCTATACCTTTTTGAAGGATGTTTATGCTGTCAATGGTGAGTTTAGCGGGGAAAAACAATGTGTAGTCAATGAGTCCATTGTTGATATTGCAGAGGTATAGAAATTTCATAAATTTTATTTTTTTGTTAATGACGTATTATTTAATTAATGTTATTTCTTTTTAACATGTACTATAGGATTTATTAGCCAGATTTACCAAAGAAATAATTGAGTGTGAATCCCAATCTCTTGACTTAATCAAAGATAATGCAACGAATGATGATGGTAACAGTTCACTTAAGAGAGAATCTGCAAAGAAGACTGCATCACTTGAATCCATCGAAGAAGACACTGTTCCATTGAAGCTGCTAAAAAGAAATATTAAGAAGGAAAAATTAGTTATTTGAGATATCATTTTAGTTATAATATTTGAAGACAATTTGTTTTATGTTTGACAATTTAGGATTGTAATATGTCTATGCATGGGCCTGTCTTTAATTTCATTTGAACTATAACTTTGATGTTAAATTTTATGATAACTATATTATGCGTTTATTATGCTTTTATTTGTTACAATTTGTATACTTTTATTTATTTCATCCGCTGGTTTGTAAAATATTGTTGACATTTTTCAAGTTTTGTCAACAAACATGATTGCCAGCTACATCAAAACTTATCAAAATTAATCTTATTTTGTAGCATGAATTCATGAAAGTCATAATCAGATAAGTTTTGTCAAAAAGGAATTTAGAAATTTCAATTTATTAGTTATATTTATTTTCATAAATGACATATATCTTCTTCTTTTAAAAAAAAAACGAATTTATAAATGGTCATTTCTTATTTACATTTCTTTTCATAAATAATATATATCTGGCAAACCAATTAAATGTTGATAGATTTTAAGTTTTGACAATAGAATTGGCTGCCATACACAAATTTGAATCATATCTCTTTGTAATGGTTAATAAGTTTATTAAATAATTTCCATTTGAATTTTTATATAGATATACATGTAAAATTTAATATTTCAAAAATTTCGAATCAAATATTATATATTAACTTACTACGTAAATTTATATTCGATTATATATATATATAGATATATAAATCTAATTTTTGCTTGTTACTTTATTCTATCACCAATATTTAATATTATATATAAATATCTTAATTTTATTATATATTATATTATATTATATTATATTATATTATATTATGATATTATTATATTTATAAAATCATTTATAATGTAATATCTTTATAAAGTTATATTGTCATTTTAATCGTCTGCCCGTTTTCCCAAGACAGTAATAATTACATTACTGTTTTGAAATCTAATTGTAATTGTCTCGTCTTTTCATGTGAGATTTTTCTTCTATAAATATTCATTTCCATTCTACCATCAACATCACACTTCAAGATAAGTTCAATCATATTCTCTATTTTTCCAACTTTATTTCTACTTTCATTCTAAAAGTCCAAGCAAATGGAATACAACTTCAACGAAGAAGAAGTTATTAATAGAATGAGTAGGTACCAGTTCTCTATTATTGACTTTCAGGACGAGGTACGTCTTTGGTAAATATTTGCATACATTTTTTCTTTTACAAAAATTCTTCTACTCTTCTTATTTGTGTCACGGATTTCAAATGATATCCTCATTTTGTCTTTAACTAATCTATGTTGTTGTTAAAAAAATTGTATCTTTGGAGGCTGTTGGGTTTGTGGATCGTGCATTCGCCATTCTTTATGATCACGATCTTGATCGTCAATGGACTTTAACAGATGTTGAAGGCAATAGACATGTCGTCACTTATAACAAGAATTTACAGAAACCAATGCTAATTGGAGGATGGACTGATTTAAGGGACCTTTATCAACTACACGATAACCACACTATTTATTTTGGATGTGTTGGTCATTCTTGCTTCCAGATCACTATTTTTCCAAGTAAATGCAAACTTTTATCTATTGGACGTTTTCTTAAAAGACTTGAAGCAGATGAACCACTTTTCAATGGACCGAAGTTGCATTTTTGCATATTTCTGAATCCAAACCAATGGCATGCTAGCCATCTGGTGAGATTCATTTCAGTTACTCGGTGGATGTTTATTTGATATTTATATTTATGTCTTCTAATTCTTTTAAAACATTTAATCCATATCTTAAACTGATTATTAGTTTATATTTAATTCTTTAATTTCATTCAATGTGTTAGGATTTGCCAACTGATTTTGGCAATTATCTTCGTCAAGGAAGATTTAAAAACATTTTTCTTTATGGACCGCGCAAAATAGTGAAGTGCAAACTACTCTTGAGAAACCATCCAAAGAAGTCTAGCAAAATAGGAAGTGGCTGGAAGGAATTTTGTACTGCTCATGGTTTTGATCAAACTATTGACTTGGTGTTTGAAGTTGACTAGATGAAAAGCAATCAGAATGTCAAAGTGCTTACATATTGTAATCTTTAATTTACAATTTGTTTTATGGTGTTATTTGGAACTGCCGAGTATAAATAGTTTTGTTTTTATGTATGCTACTTATGTAGTTGTCAAGCTACAAGTTTTTATATTTTCAGCAATGCATATGTATAGTTCTATTTTGTTATTAATGAAATTTCTTTGAAGATTGTCTCAATTTCTATGAATGCCAATAAAAAGTTTATTCTAAAACTTTAATTAAACATCGAGTTAAAGTGAGACATATTAGAATTTAAATAAAATATGGATGATGATATTCATAGATTAAAAGTAGGAGGATAAATTTTCGTATGTTATATAATTATTATATATTTCATTGCTATATTAACATCAAAGCAATATTAATTGAACTTCTTTTAATGTAATTATTCAACTTCATTTGCGATTTATGTTTTGGTAGTCTGCCATTATCTTTTTAATCTTTATGTATGGATGTATGTTGGTTTAGGATGTGCAGACACTGATTGTATGTTATAATTTCCAAACATAATGAAATAAAAATTGCAGATACTTGCTATGAAACTGTCCTCTTTGTTGTACTATATATAGTACTGCATAAAAAAGACGTGTTGTTATACCTACATAAAAAGCAAATGTTTTGTTAGTTGCAAGAACAAATCCACTATGAAAGAACTGCTATATATGAATGATTTTGATCTATTACAACTCAGCACTGCATGCTCTTTCTATTTTTAATATTTGTCTACTGCTAAAAACTTTTTGTAGTCTTACAAGTGCTTGCTATCACAATTACAAATATTTTTCTTTCCACAATGGTGATTAGAGGTACAATCTCCCAAAAAAAGTTTAAGAAAGACATTCACCAATATAGTAATAAAACAGAAAACACTTTTGCATCCATTGAGTCAACTTATCTTTGTTTTTGCTTATTCCATTGACACCTTTGAAAGTATTCCATATGTTTTTTGCTGAAATGGAGGAAAACGATTGTAAAAATGCAAGGCTAAGAAGGAAGTTGGTGCTACAAATAAGGTTGAATGCAAGAAGTAATTAACATTCATGTAAGTTTCTAACATCTCACTTGAATCATTTGACTTCCGAATGTGTTCATCAAACATTTATTTATAACTACTACATTTCTATGTTTATATCTTTTTTGCAGATTATAAAGAAGAAAATGCAAGAAAAAAAACAAAATTTGCCAACCATTCTTCTCAAAGTATCAAAATATCAGGTTTTATTTTCATAATTATATTTGAAAATGTTTATTTGGATTTTTACTTGACAACACAAATTCATAATCAAATATCTTTGCTGTGTTAATGAAAGATAAAAGAACTCAATCTGAAAAATTATTCCAGAACACTATCCAAAGGAAGCCATTACAAGAGTTGGATCTTAGTAAGTATTCTTCTTTTAACCTATTTCTTTACACACTGTTCTTACATGAATGACTGAAGTATGGTTGTTTATTGTTTTACATTCAATGCTGCCACAATAATCCTTTTTCAGATCTGCAAAACAACAACAACAACCTTCACAATATCAATTCAATATTTTAAACAACAATTGGTAAGTTATCTTTGTTGGTTTTTCAATATTATTAATGCAATATCATTTTAAGAAATTATAAACAAATCTTTATTTCAATGCAGTGCCTGAAAACAATATATCAAATTCTTCCATTGCTTTAGTTGAAGATCCAATCAAAATAAACTTAATGACTTCACAATCTGCAGCTTCTACTATAACATACAATACTCCTTTCGGTAAATTTCTACATTCATCTTTATTTCTTATATACCTATTGTAATTGGATGAAGATGACGAATTTTAAATTTCTATTAATGTTTTTTAATGATTTCAGTTGTTAGCAATAACATTCAGAGAAATTATGGACAAAATAATTACAATTGCAGTGCAGGTAAGTAGGTTCTTATTCATATATACAAATGTTCATACTCACAATGCCAATGAATGTAACGTAATTGTTTTAATAATTCTTTTGCATAGGTGGCACATCTGAAGTTGTAAATGATTCATATTTTGTCTCTAACAATAAAGTTGTCAAATATCCTTTTCAAGTCATACAATTACTTCAGAACAAATTCACTCTTGATGATGAAACAACAACAGAACAACATTGTTCAGACACAACAAATGATGATTCAGCAACAATAACACATGAAGGTAATTCAGATATTGAATTCCTAACTTATTGATGTCAATAAATAAATATTTTAAATGATTACTTAGTTCTCATATTACTAATATTGAAGGAGATAGTACAAGTACTACAATTACAAACGAATTGTATTGCAAAGGGAGTTACAAGGTAATGTGACACACAATTGTACATAATTTCAGAGATAAAATATGCATTTCAGGCTAATGCTTTATGCTGATGTTCAAAACTACTCAATATTGGAGAACCTTGCTTGGAATGCCAATACTGTAAAGCTCAACTGTGGTATGAAGAAAGAGCAGAAAAAAGTAACACATCAAAGGAAGTTCAATTCTCATTGTGTTATCAAAAGGGAAAAGTGCAAATTCCACTATTAAAAAAACCACCTAATCTTCTTGAAGGTTTGTTAAATGGTGTAGATCATAGAAGCAAATTATTTTTACAGAATATAAGATTATACAATAGCATGTTTTCATTTACTTCAATTAGTGGTAAGATAGATGCTTCAATGAATAATGGTTCTGCTCCACCACAATTTATTCTTAATGGATAGAACTATCATCGTATTGGAAGTTTATTGCCAGAACATGGATCAAAGCCAAAGTTTGCACAACTTTACATATATGATACCGAAAATGAAATGAGGAACAGACTGAAGCATTTCAGGTTAGTTAACAGGTCAAGTAATTTGCTTAAATGAAATATTTAAATACATCTATTCACATGTCTTCTCTTTATTATGTTTTAGGTCAAACAACAAGGAATCTGATATAGATCAATCATTGGTTGCTGATTTGATTCAAATGATTGACACTCACAATGTTCTTGTTAAATCTTTTAGAAGAGTAAGAGATTTGTCACTGCAACATATGGAATCAGATTTCACACTAAGACTATTTAGAGGCAGAAACAAAGACTCTAAAGTCTACAACACACCTTTATGTGATGAAATAGGTGCTCTAATAGTTGGTGATTTTGGCAATATGGATGTAGGCAGAGATATAATTGTCAAAAAATGTTCTGGTGAATTAACAAGACTGCATGAAACTCATACAACTTTCATTCCACTGCAATATCCTCTCATGTTTCCATTTGGAGAAGATGGTTATCAAGAAGATATTCCAATAAGAGAATCCCATTCAAGAAGTAAATCGAGGGCGAGAATTAGAATTTCTTTGCGAGAATTTATTGCATTTAGAATACAACAAAGATCTATAGAACCTGGAAATATTGTGAATGCATGCCGATTGTTCCAACAGTTTTTGGTTGATTGTTATACAATGGTGAAAGCACAACGATTGTCTTTCATTAGAGCTAATCAAAAGTTAATTCGTTGTAATATTGTTAATGGATTACAAGAGGCTGTTAATAGAGGAGAGACAGATCCTTCTTTAATTGGAAGGCGTATTGTATTGCCTGCTTCATTCATTGGTGGTACAAGATACATGTTCAACAATTATCAAGATGCTATGTTAATTTGTAAAAAATTTGGATATCCTTATTTGTTCATTACTATAACATGCAATGTTAATTGGAGCGAAATAAGAGACTTTGTTTTAGCAAAAGGGTTATCACCTTCAGATAGACCTGATATTGTATGTAGAGTCTTCAAAATGAAGCTGGATGAAATGATGACAGATTTAAAAAAAAAAAAAACTTCTTTGGAAAAACCACTGCAAGTATGTTCTATAGGAAGTAATATAGATTATATCAATATTTATTAAATTAACTTTTTAAAACTATTTTATTTGTTCTGTGATATATGCATGAATGTACACAGTAGAATTCCAAAAAAAAGGTTTACCTCATGAACATATACTTTTATGGTTGGATGGAGAAAGCAAATTGAAAAATTCAACTGATATTGATAAAGTAATATCATGGACCATGAGAACCTGCAAGATATAATTCACCATGCTATAAAAGACTTGATATACCATGTTCCAAATTTTATCCTAAAAAATTCACATCTTCAACTTCAATTGATGAAGATTGATATCCATGCTATAAAAGACTTGATAATGGTAGATTTGTTGAGAAGAATGGAATTAAGCTGGAATATAGAAGTGTTGTTCCTTACAATCCACCCCTTCTAATGAGGTATCAAGCTCACGTCAATACAGAGTATTGCAACAAGACCAATTCAATAAAATATTTGTTCAAATATGTCAACAAAGGTCCTGACAGAGCTACTCTTAAAATAAGCAACAACTTTGCACAATCTGACAAAGAAACTATTATTGATGAGATCAAGAGGTATTATGATTGTAGGTATCTATCACCATGTGAAGTCGCTTGGCGAATATTTGCTTTTGACATCCATCACAGATGGCATCCTGTTCAGAGATTGACATTCCATCTTCCTGGCCAACAATCAACTTTGTTTAAAGATGATGATGATATTAATGTGGTCTTCAACAGATACGAAAATACTAACACAATGTTTCTAGCTTGGTTTGAGGCTAACAAAGTTTATACACAAGGAAAAGAATTGACTTATTTTGAATTTCCAAGCAAATTTGTGTGGTTTGCTAAAGAAAAAGAATGGAAACCAAGGAAGAAAGGCTACAACATTGGTAGACTTACTTATATTCCTCCGGGCTGTGGAGAACTTTATTATTTGAGGATATTACTGACCATTCAAAAAGGTTGTATTGATTATGAAAGCATTAAGACCATTGATGGGAAATTTTATGAAACATACTAAGAAGCTTGTTCTGCTTTGGGATTGTTGGCTGACGATAAAGAATATATTGATGCAATAAAAGAAGCAAGTGAATTTGCTTCTGGGTATCAACTTAGAAGATTATTTGTTACTTTGTTGTCGATGAATATAATTTCTAAACCAGATATAGTTTGGAATTCTACGTGGAGTATCTTATGTGATAGAATTTTGTACCAAAAAAGAAAGGAGATGAACTTACCAGGTAATTTATATTGTGATCTATTTAATTGAATATAAATATAATTTTTAATTGCATTATTTTGTTTATGCAGGTCTTGAAATTGAGACTGCTGAATTACAAAAAATCTGTCTCATTCAAATACAGGAGATGCTAATGTCAAATGGTAGATGTTTGAAAGAGTATCCTTCATTACCTCAACTTGATATTTCAGATCTACATACATTCAATAATAGATTTATTGTTGATGAGCTGCAATACAATAAAGAAGAGATGGCGAAAGAACATGACATTTTGTTTAAAGCACTGAATGATGAACAAATTCATGTATATCAGGATATCATGACAACAGTTGTTTCAAAGAAGGGAGGATTCTTCTTTCTATATGGCTATGGTGGTACAAGGAAAACTTTTATGTGGAAAACATTGTCAGCTGCTCTAAGAAGCAAGGGCATGATTGTTTTGAACGTAGCATCAAGTGGAATTGCTTCTTTACTACTTCCTGGTGGAAAAACAACACACTCTACCTTCTGCATCCCACTATTAATTAATGATGAATCAACTTGCAACATAGCGCAAGGTAGTCTCCGTGCTAAACTTCTGATGGCAACCAATTTGATTATCTGGGATGAAGCATCAATGATGAATAGAATGTGCTTTGAGGCATTTGATAGAACACTAAGAGATATTATGCGAAATGTTGATGATGTCAATAATGACAAACCATTTGGTGGCAAAGCATTGTCTTGGGAGGTGACTTCAGACAAATTCTACCCGTTATCAAGAAAGGATCTAGGTTTGATATCATCAAATCAACAATCAACTATTCAGAGTTATGGAATTGTTGTAAAGTGCTAAAATTGTCCAAGAACATGAGATTAAGTACTACAACAAACAATCAAACAGCCAATGATATCAAATAATTTGCTGATTGGATATTGAAGATTGGAGATGGACAAATGGATGTAAATGAGAATGGTGAGTGCATGGTTGAAATTCCAGAAGAGTTGCTGATTAGAAATACATATTTACCTTTATTGTCATTGGTTGAATTTGTCTATCCTCAATTTGTGGTTAACATGATGAAGCCTAATTATTTTGATGATGGAGCAATCTTGTGCCCAACTAATGATTCTGTAGAGCAAGTAAATGATTTCATGTTGTCTTTATTAGGTGGTGAAGAGTTGACTTATTTAAGTTCAGATACACCTTGTCAATCTGATGAACAAGATGAAGTTCAATCTAAATGGTTTACATCTGAATTTTTAAATGATATCAAATGTTTAGGGATACCAAATCATAAACTCAAGCTGAAAATAGGTGTTCCAATTATGCTCTTGAGAAATATTGATCAAGCGAAATGTCTTTGCAATGGCACAAGATTGCAAGTCAACCATTTAGGAAAAAATATAATCTCTGCAATTGTAATTACTGGAAAAAACATTGGTGACAGGATTTTTATACCAAGAATGGATTTAGTGCCATCTGATTCAGGGTTGCCTTTCAAATTTCAAAGAAGACAATTTCCAATTTCCTTATGCTTTGCAATGACGATTAACAAAAGTCAAGGACAAACACTTTCTAGAGTGGGCCTTTATCTTCCACAACCTGTATTCACACATGGCCAACTATATGTTGCTATTTCTAGAGGGAAAACCAAAAGAGGATTGAAAATACTTATACTGGATGAAGATGGAAATGTCACTAACACAACTAAAAATGTTATGTACAAAGAAATTTTTGAAACTCTTTGACAAAGAAGACATTATAGGTATGTAATTTATAATTTTCTTTTCATTTGAAAGTTTGTATAAATATAGATGAACTTATTTATGTTCTGTTCTGCAATGCAGGATCTATTGCCTAAAATCCAAGGCTTACAAGGAACATCATGCTAAAACAAAGGTTGAATTAAGAAGTAATAAAAGTTGTGTACAAAAGGAATTTATGAAGTTGATTAACAAAAAAAGACATTATAGGTATGTAATTTAGTCTTCTTTTATTGTTATTTTAACAAAGTAGTGTATATGTCATCTTTTGGTTAATGGTTGTTGCAGATAAAAGAATAGACAAAAGAACATAAAATGAAATAAAATATAAACTTCAAATACCACTTTAATTACATTTTAAAATGATTTATTCTATTTATACACTTCAAAAATTTTTAAAGACATTATATTTTCATCATATAGGTTATTAAATATCCCAAAACCACTTGCTATTACAAAAAATATTACATTTAAAAAAGCCCGTGCGTTGCACGGGTAGAAAGACTAATTATGTGACAATATGATTTCGTGTTGGAGTAGACAAAGTTATGTGCATGAAAAAGAAACTCCATGGTTTAGAACAAGAAAAAGTTAGTTTTTTAAACTTTTATCTCTTTTCTTTTGGCGTAGTGGTAATCCACTTAAAAATGTTGGTTTTGTTGTAGTAGTTGAAGAGTCGTCGTTGAAGTGAGAGCAAGCGTATCGTTTTCCACATTCGTCTTCATTCATGGGTCGTCCATGACCATTTTTTAACCCAAATTCAAGTGTGAGAAAGAAACTCCGTAGTTTGGATATTATCTTCAAATGGTTTGCACGAACGAAAGAAAACTTTGGAGCGAAGTCGAGAAATTTGATTTTCATCGTTGCACGTCGCAGAATCCCCAAATGAAGCAGTTGAAACTGGTCTTGCATTCTTCATCTGGGCTGAACGTAATCATCTTCAATTTTATCGGGCCATTTCAAAGAATAAAGGTTGGTTTTTTGAACACGAATGTGCATTGGCATTCCTCTTTTGTCTTCATCCCATGGTAACCCATAGTGAAATGTTGGTTTTGTTGTAGAAGTTGAAGAGGCTTCGTTGAAGTAAGTGCGTACAGTTTTGCATTCCTCTTTATTCGTGGGTCTTCCTTCATCGATGACCTAGCTAAAGTAGTGAAAGTTCTTCCTTCACTGGTGGCTCTTTTTTTTTTTGTAAACATTGACAATATGAAATATGTGTATTATTCTTCCTATTTTTCCATCTCCAGTAATTGCATTTTTAATCTAAAATATGCATGTTCTTCATGTATATTTTTTGGACAACTATGATGTTAGTCAAATATTTCTTGGTGTGATGGAAAAACGTCAAATTATTCAATGTACAACCTTTGATTATGTTAACCTATCTTTTGGGATGTAATTATATGAAAAATCATTAACAAAATCACGTCAAAATTTGGAAACTCCACTCGGTGCAATAAGTACCTTTTTCGAGTACAATATGTGTGTTCTTCAATTGTAATTAACAGAATGAGAAATATTTTATTTTTTTAGATTGAGTATAGAAATGAGATGTTATTACATATATGTCTCATGTCTTTCCATCTTACTTTAAAATTTTTAAAATATTTTTAATATATTATGTAATCTAATAACTAATATTAATTTTTCTTAGGTCTTTACTTTTTTTAACTTATTTCTAAGATATATTTATCATTTATGCTATGCTTTTATTTGTCATTTATCTAATTGTTAATTTATGTTTTTAGTTAATATTTATATAATTACAATTTTTTCTTGGTATTTATTATAAAAAATAAAATATATATATTATTTTAACATTAAATATTACAGAAGCATCGTTATGGTTTTTATGTTTTGTTAAACAAATATTTATTTGATAGTTAGTACATTAAATAAGTATACACATCTTCCAATAAGATGCTCCCATGAAAGAAAATTTTTATACCAATTAAGCATATATTTTCTTTTTGTTTCTGAAAGTGGAATTGAGTGACTTTAACTTGGAAAAATAAGAAAAATATTGGTTGTGTGATCGCGGGAAAGACGGTAAGATTTGAAGGAAAGATTATGAAAATTGGTGAATGATGTAATAGATGTGATAAATTAAAAAAAAAAAGACACTTTAATTGACAAGAAAATAAAATTACGAGTATATAGTTATATATAAAAGTAATTTAAATTAAATTTTAATTAGTGTAAATTATATTATAATATAATGTCAGTTACTATTTAAACCGAAAAACAAAATTGATAAAAATACCATTTTTTGAAATTAAGATGGAATAAAATTTTGGAGATTAGTTTAAAAAAATTTAAGTAATAATTTGACATTATGAAATTATTTTAAATTAATATGTGTTAGTTAAAAATTAATATAAATTAAATGGGAGTAATTTGTTAAATAAATTATATATTGATAACAATAATTTAAATTGAAAATTGTCCATTTGAGAAAAAAAAATCTAAGTACAAGAAATTTTAAAGATTAATTTTGAAAGAAGGTAAAAGAAAAACCTAGTTCACCAAAAAGTAAAAAAAAGTGTAAGAGTGGAAAACTAAAAAAGACAAATATAAAACAGTAATTGAATTCGGAGTGACTCGGCTTTCCACTCAAATCTTATCATTCCAAAAAAGATTACTCTCTCCCCACTTCTCTAAATATATCTTTGCAAATTAGCTCAAATTAATAGATACAAACACAACATTCACCTCCACTTCCATCCTTTACTACAGTAAATTAGAAACAAAGAAAGGCTAAATGAGAGTAAATTTTTGGTTAAAATAATTCGTCGGTCGTCGTATTTGTTCAAAAATCACAATTAGGTCTCCATATTTTGATTGGTCTCAATTAGGTCCTTATTTATTTAAAAATGTGTAACAATTAAATTCTCTCTATTAGTATCATTTTAAAACGTGTAACAATTTATTTTAAATTGTTATAAAATTGTTTTAAAATTTTACATTTGAATTTATAAAATTGTTATGACAGGCGATGACTTGAAATGTGCCAAAAAAAATAAAAAAATAAAATTTAATAAAATTAAAAGATTAAAAAATTAAAAAAAATCTTAAATTGACATGTGACACATATTTAACGTAGTTAGTGTAATACTAACGAAAATAACCTAATTGTTACACATTCTAAAAAATAGAGACCCAAATAGACCAATCAAAATATAGGGACCTAATTCTTTCTGTTTCATTTGATTTTAATATACGTTGAAGGTTCCAAGTGTTTGTGGAATGTGGCTCCTTGGATTTCTGTCTTTTGCTAATTATAATAGAATATATTTAAAGCTTGAAGTCTTTGATAGGACTTGTAGTATGTTGTGGGGGTATATATGAGATGGTGTGTTGCCTTCATGGTTTACGTGCAGAGTTTTAAGGGAGTGCATATCATACTAGGGTATATTACAAGAAAGGGTGTGTGGGAAAATATTCAGGGTTAGCATATAAATCTGTATTTTTGTTTCACTCAAGTTGTAGTAAGCGTATTCCCGTGGGTTGCAAAGAATGGTTTTCCCTTTTTGTTTGTCATGTGATGTAACCTAGTGTGTTCTCTATTTCGGATACGTGGGGCATGGTTACGTTAATTTTCTTCTCCATAGACATAACATTTATTATTTCTTTTGAGTTTGTAGTTTGTAGTATGGATTGACTTTAAGAATGTGTTTGTGGGATTTGTTTTTGTTAGTTTTTTCTTATGAACAAATGTGGTTATGTTTATTTATGATTATGTGTGGTGCAGTACATGCAATTGTTTATATTCTAATGTTTTGTATGAATGGTGTGCGAGTACCTTGATTCCCAGTACCATGGATATATGTTGATTCAGTTTGTTTACGATATATTTCATGTGTTTGAGTGGTATGTTGGATTTTGTGATTTATAGAAGATATCTACTTTTGTATGTGGCAAGTGTTATGTTGCTTGGGTTCGTATTGTTGGTGGAATTAAGTGTTGTATGAGGTTTTTCACACCTAGAGACCTAGTGAAGACTCTTTCGCTTGTGTGAAGGGAAATGGGTCCTCTTCGCCTGTGTGAAGCAGTGGTAGAGGATTGGTCTAAGTACTGAACTGTCTCACCTGTGTTAAGTAGTGGGGAGAGGGAAGATGTTTCACCTTACTTCCGGCTCGTTGTTGAGTATAGTGTTAGGTATGCGATGCACCGACATTTTTACTCATAAGTCCTTGAGAAATAAGGGAGATTTGTCTATTGCTACGATGGCTGGACTACTTGAACCGTGTGATTCTAGGAAACTAGATGTGTGGTGGGGTAAAAGGTGGTAGAAAATCAAAGCTTGATTATGATTAATGATTCTAAATGAATGTGATAGTCTGTTTGGTTTGGTATGGTTGTTTGGATTTTTGGGGGTGGTGTGTGTTAAAACCAAAGCTTGATTATGATTACTATGTTTAAGTATTTTACTTGGATGAGATTCTAAATATTATTTGTCATGTTTTGTTTTGCTGAAATTCTTTTATATATCATTGTCTATGGTTAGCTTACCCCTATTTGTTTGTGTATTTGTTGTGTGTGCGATGATCGTAAAACGTGTGTATTATATGGGAGCATATGACAATGCAGATGATTTTGGCATTGAGTAGATTAACAAGAGGCTGGGGTGAACTCGGGAGTTCTTATAATTTATTTAGTTGTTTTAAATCAGATATTGAAGACTATGTAATTTTCTTTTCGCAATTGTTATTTTAAATTTTTTTAGACAAATTGACGTTTTGAACTAAGTAATTTAAATGAAATTAAAAGTTTTTTATTAGTACATTTTCAATGATAATCATTTTTTGCCAAACACGTTCATTTTCTAATTATCCGTGACATCTCAAAATTGGGGTGTTACATTTATATAAGCGAAATAATTTTTTACATTAAATTTGTTTGGCCCTTTTATCCCAAAAATTAAAGAACTAGTTCTATATATACCTTTCTATACAATCTCTTATTTTAAGTTATTCTTAAATCTAAACATGATAGTCGGTTAACCATGAGAACATTACAAATCAAAATAAGGAAAATTTAAAAAACCTATAAGAAAATCACAAAGGTATATTTTAGGGGTTTGAGTTAAATCACCTTACCTTAAGAACTCTGATAACGTTGTCGTTGACGCGATCAAATTAATACTACTTATCTATAACAACTTCAATATTGTTAAGAAAGTAGTCAACAAAATAGAAAGGGTAAAGTAACCCTAAGTCGTCTCCCAACAAACACGGAATTGATTTTTAACAAATTAGTTCTTATAAAATCTATATAAAAGAGTTAGTCAAATAAAATAAAAAATATGGGAGGATTAAGATAAACAAGAAAGAAATAGGAAAGATAAAAAGAGATAAAAACAATAGTAAAGAAAATAGATTGATTCCATTGCTTTTTCAAAATAGATTCATCATCGGTTATCTAAATATTATTGCTCAATTAATTATTGTTGTAGATTTACAAATTCGTCAATGTAAAGTCTCAATTAATTTGTTGGCGTTCTCACTTTTAACCAAAGTACAGTCTCAATTAAGAATGAGAACTTTTAGATTATCCACAGTAAATTCAACCAAAGTACAGTCTCAATCAAATTTACTATGCCTAATCATGTCTATTCTTTTATCTCCTCACCAAATAAAAAGCTTAATTAATTAAAGTAAAGTCTCAATTAATTTTAGTTAGAGTAAATACCTTTAATCAAAGTAAAGTCTCAATTATTAGTAAAAATTCATTCAATCACATGAAAGTTTCTAAATAAAATCAAAGTAAAGTCTCAATTAAATTTAAAAACCCTTGAACTCATATGATCAACATGCATATAGATTTAAAATCATTACTTTTTGCATGATTCAAAGATAAAAGACATAGATGAATTAAAACATCAACATTAATAAAAAGACCAAAGAAATTATTTCATTCTAACCTCAGAATCCATAATGAAATTACAATGGAATCAACCCAAGAAGTTTAACAATCCATAAAATGCGAAAGTAAAATAAAAATAGATAGAAAAATAGAGAGAAAAAGGAAACGAAATTAAGCCCCCCTAAGGGTTCCAAAACTCCGAAGTCCCGAGCTTGTCTCTGCTCCCCCTTGGTCTCTTTATATAAGACTTGGACTAGGCTTTTCGGTTGCTAAATCTCTCAAATATCTTTTAAAATAAAAATAAATATTAATATTCAAAGATATTTGGAGAGATACAGACTATTTGACAAATATAGTTGGTAGTCCAATTTTGTAGAGATATCCAAAAATATCAATATTTGCAAATAAACCCCTCTCCTTTGACCACTCTTTGACTTTTTGACCAGATTTGACCAACTTTGACCATTTCAGTGTCCATTGAGAGGATGACACATGGCAGCCTTCTCCTTCTCTCAAAATTAGGGTTTCGTAGATGCTTGTGGTTGTGAATGACAGTTGCCATGCTTCCAGGTGAGTGGTGCATTGCTCTGTGTTGTTGCCGTTGTCAATGGCTGAACTCGCGTCTCTGGTGTGCTGTTTGCATGATGCTTCTCCGCTGTTGCAGGTCTGATCTGGTGTGGACGAACCATGCGAAAACTGCTGTGATGTGTGCATGATGATGGAAGCTCGCAGCAGTGGCAAAGATGGTGGAGAGGCGTTGCTGATCTGTTCATCGCGCATTGCAGCAGTTTTCGTTAACGATGACGGCACAATGGCTGCCGGCGGTGGGCGGTTTCAAGGAGAAGAAGCTAGGGTTAAAGATGATGATGTGGCAGCCTTCTATTAGTTAGGTTTTGTTTGATAGGATAGTGACACATGGCAACAGATGGTTGGACAAATTTGGAACTTGAGGATTGCCACATGGCAGTATCTATATGAATTGAATTTAAGTGACAAAAGGAGTGTAACTTAGTAGAAACAAGGGTGCAAAACAGGTTTTTAAGTGGTCCACTTGAAATAGGAGAGTGTGTAAAATAAAAAATGGGGTGCAGAAGTGATTTTTCCAGAACTTGTTAATTTCAGCCTTATTTAAAGGTGGTTTGTAACTTCAATCAATTTATTTTTCCACCTTTAAATGAGCTTAAAACTTAACTTCAACTGCATCAACAAACGTTAAAATATCCAAAAATAATTTATGCAGCTAAAAATCACTTTTTAAGACATTTTTATCACACAAGCTCAAACAGCTTAATTATCAAAACGGTTAATTAAATCACTCTTTAAGCACACAAATTCAGTTAAATACTCAGAATTAAACATTGAACGAGGGCAAAAATGCGCACTCATCAAACTCTTTGCTAACAATATAGAAAAAAAGAAGACTTTAATTACTCTTTGGTCCTTGTTTATATCCAAAAATGTTAAGTGGGTCCTCTAGAATATTTTAGTCTCGATTTGGTCCTGATTTGTGAAAATTGATGTAACTTGGTCATGATTTTTAAAAATTGATGCAATTTGGTCCTTTCATTACATTTTTGAAAGGGATCAAGGATATTTCATCAAATTTTGACACTAGGGTTATGTTAATTACATTAACAAAACAAATTATCCTTATTAAATACTTCTATTTTAATGAAAAATCATTGACCTGTTTCAAGAAATTTAACAAAAAGGACCAAATTGTATCAATTTTTTACAAATTATAATCAAATTACATCAAATTTTCACAAATCAAAACCAAAGAATTCCTATGATTAAAAAGAAAGATAAAGTAGAAAAGAAATTAGAAGCATTTGAATGAGAATGAAATTACGTTGAATTAAGAATATAGATGGTAGAAAGCAAGAAGAAGAATAAGAAAATGAGAACTTCGTGTTGCTCTCTTGTGTTTTCTAACGGGTGAAAATGAGAGAATCAGAGAAGGAAAGTGTTGTTGTTACATCAAATATGTTTTTGTTTGTATGGCAAGTTTTTAAAAAATGTAAAAGAAAATATTCCTCTCCTTTGCAATTGTATGTTCATAGAATGGAGATAGAAGAATGAGTAATTTGTCCTAAAAATTCTAGATCAGTCCATCTTGTTGCAACAAGGGTTTTAGGAATATGATTCAATTAGTGAACAAGAGCAAGAGTAAGCAAGATTAGGCCATAATGTACTTTTTGAAAATTTGTTTTGCTAATTAGTTCCAAATAAAGTAATTAAGGATAATTAATTCAGACTAGTTTTTAATTTTTTTTAATTTAACATATATACAATCTAACAAAATATTTAAATTACATATTAAAAAGCTTATAGTTATTGATGACCATATATTTAATCTTACTTTTCTTGGATTCTTTATAAGATTAAATCGAATGTTTTAATTTTTATTTTTTTTTGCAATTGGAATTATTTAACCTCAATTGAAATCATTGATTAAAATCAAATTTTCACCCTAAATGTTAGACTACCATTTGTGTGCTATGAGTTTTAATGATAAATAACTTACATGTTTTAACCTATGCATATCTTTTGAATGTTCTAACATGTTTTTTTAAACTAAGGAAAAAAAAGGACATTACATAATCTTTATAATTTGTACAATGATAAACAGTCTAGTGGACTTATCAAACCATTTATATGATTTGAAAGTTTGAATTGCATGGTTTTATTCCAAAAACACGTGTAAGACCCAAGAATAGTTGTAAGTAATGTACTAGATGATTGGAATAATCACTAACACAAAAAAGAGATTTTTAAGTCTTTTATTTTTTGCCTTGTATGTCTGTTTTGGATTAGATGTAGATTCAAGAAACGTAAATTTACCTATGTTATTTTAACGTACGTAAATTTACCTTTGGTGCTAACCAGTGGCAGATCTTGACCATATAAGTTTTGGAGAGGTCAAAATAATATAATCAAAATTTATATATGTTTCAAAAAATTAATAAGAAACTCCTCACCTACACTAGTAATTCTTTGAATCTTAAGAAAATGTTCCTCTAATTCAACAATTGGATCCTTAGTATCATGTTTCAATTGGATCCTTCCATCATTTAAAAAAATGAATTTATTCTTTTATTCTTCATCAATATATCTTTCAAAAAATATTAAGAATACAAAATAATTTATCAAAATCTAATAAAAAATTGAGAGACGTAGATACTAAAAGAAAAATCTATGATAATCAAGTCACAATTAAAAAACAATTATGAGAAAACATAGTACATAGGGATGGGCAAATAAACCTACCCATGTGGGTATTGCCCGAACATCCCATTTTGATGAGGAATCCCATTTTGATGGAGAATTCTCGCATTGACTGAGTATGAGTATGAGAAATATCTGACTTTTCCAATTGGGGATGGTGATGGGGATGGAGATGTACATATGAGAAATGAGACCAGAAAGAATGAATTTGTGTCTAACTTCTTATTTTTCTCCAAAAACAAAAGAAAACATATGAGAGTGAAAGATGTAACATCCTATCTGGATATTACTTATTATAAAGGCCGCATTTATTCAATACATTTTCCTAAAGCGCGGAAAAAAATTAAACTTTATTATAAACGCCAAAATGTAGAAAATATAAATTAAACTCAAGTTTACATCTCCAAATCCAATAACAAATGCAAATTACAAAATATAGTAGTAATAAATTGTAGAAATAAAATCTCCTAGGTGCCCCACTCCGACACTAAGTCTCACCGACACCTCCTACAACATCATAGGCTCCCATGTAACGACTTACATGATTATCGTCAAACACACACGGATAGGGTGAGCTTAACAGAATAAAAAAATGCATTACAATGTACAATACAATAACCATTTAATATCCTAAACACTCCTGATAACCCCAAACAACACACCCAAGTCTTCACCACTTCCTCTAGACGCCTCTTGATCCTACACCTTTTGATGATTACATTGGTCAATACTTTCTGCCACGAGTGTCTACTCGCCCTTCCGACTACATGCCACCACCTATAGTCCACACGTGGAAATTATATTGTTACAGACTACAATCTGCAACACCAAGTGGAGTTTCCCAATACGAACCACAATCCATATTTGTCTCAAGACTTCCAAGCTCGTCGGCTAACACCGAGGAGGGAAATCTCCCGAGACCCATACGTACAAGCCACGATCTTGCACACTCTATTGGATTTCCAAAACCACCAAGCTACAACATCGAGTGGTCACGTGTTACCCCAATACGAACTCCACTCATAACTGGGCCCCAAACAAATCATCGCCTCAAGACCTCCATCCAAAGCCGTGTAGAATCCTTCACGCAATCCAACTCTACACTTGAAACCGCTTGGCGCTTCACACACGTCGCTAGGCGAAAACTAGTTCCAGACCGCTTGGCAGAGGCTACATGTCGCTAGGCGCCACGCGCCTTCTAATGCCTCTTCTAGTCCACTTTCACCTAACAAAAACCACCCTTCCGCCAGGCGCCACGTGATTCCAATGGCCATTGCCACTGTTTTGGGTCTCTATTGCTTGGCTGGTCTTGCGTCGCCAAGTTCCATATCATTAGCGTAAGTTCTACTGGTTTTTTGCATTTTGGACAAGTCCTAAAGGACCTCACACTCAACATTCAATTCATGATATCACATAACCTCGTTCTGGCATACTCATATAATTAAATTACAGACCAACATAATCTCAAGCATCATGGATCCATTATTCAAACTCATTGGTCAAGTAAATCATGTTATTCAAGTTGCTAACCCATACACAACATTGTACCACATCAAAGTTAAGATAACATCACTTTTTCCCTCTTTTAATTCCAATCACCACATCATCATACATATGTCTAATTTAATTACATGCCTATATTTTCTTCTTACACCCTCTGCATAATTACTCAGTATTATGCACAAAATTTCCAACGCGAAGTAGATTTAGATTGCCCATCTGCACCTGATGTGTTGCCTAGCGGCATTTCATGTACCGCGAGGCGGTGCATACAAATTATGGGTTCTTCCAAGATTTTCCTACACCTACGCGAACCTCAAGCCCCAAATCATCATTCCATGTTAAATCATTTCCATGAAAACAACACACCAATCATAACAAAGACCACGTTTATTCATCCCTAATCCCAACATGAACCCTAATTCCCCAATCATGCAAAGACTCATACACGTAAAACAATAAAATAATTAAATTAATAAATAATTAGCATACACAAGACTTGAACCTAAGTCCTCTCACACATTCCAATACTTTCAACCACTTGAGCTAGTACTATTCCTTATTTTCTTTCTCCACATTTATTAACTTAGAGGTTCTCGCCCTTACATTAATTAAATAAATATTTATTTATTTATTTATTTTTCTCGGATCTTACAAAAGATAAATACAATATGTGAGAAACTCAAAAGATAATGAGAGAACATAAAAATATCTTAATTAATTAATTTATTCTTTATTATATTTAATTTTATGTTTTATTATTCATTAACATTAAATATTATATTTTATAAAAAAAATTACCTAATTTAATTTCCATTATTACAATATGTACTACGTATAATGTAAAAAATTTTAAAAAAATGTGGGGGCATGAACCCCTCATCAATAACTAAGATTCACCTCTGATGTTAACTAACAAATGTAAATTTTTCACATAATTTAAAATTAAAAAAGAAACTGCAACATCCATCGTAGCCACGATCATGTTTAGGTAGCCACCAACATCCATGCAGGCCACCTCCAACATCCATTGGACCGTTGCACCACTCCCAAACACCGAAGGCTTGTAGGAAGCATGAACAGGAAGACGTGTAGAAAGGCACGTGTCACACACAACAGTGAACCACCACTATGCAACAATGTTAGAGATATCGTAGACCGTGAGCCATAACATAAACTACCATGAGCACGACGAGCAAGTGTAAAATGGAACAACCACATTGGACATCCACAACAGATCACCAAAATGTAACAACCACACGAAATCAACCTATCACCATTACCTCATCGTTGTTAGAGAAACCACGTGAAGTTGGAGTTTTTTTTTTGGAGAAAATACATTGTATTAGAAAAATAATGGCATGTTCACTCGTGAGGGGAAACAATGGTACGAGTGTAAGACCCGAGAAAAAAATTAAATAGTTAATTAAATAATTATTTAATAAATGTGGGAAATAGGAGCCTTTAAGACATTTAATGCGGAGTGCTATGATGTGGAAAAGTACTAGCTCAAGTGGTTGAGAGTACTTTATTGTGTGAGAGGACTTGGGTTCAAGTTTTATGAATGCCAATTGTGTGTTATTTTAATTTGTGCATTATTTATTGATATATTTGAATGTGAGACGTGATAATGTAATCCTAAAATTATAGGAATTATCAAGAAACATGATTGGTTGAATTGGTTGAGAACTTGCTTTGTGATTGAGTGGTTGTGAGTTCAAACCTTGCTAAGAATAAATTCATTCTCTTTTTGCCAAATTTTTCTTTGGCATGGATATGAAAGGGTTTAGGAACCCTAGCAACCGAGAGAGGCAGCTTAATGGGCTGGGAAAACTTAGATTAATATTCATTGAATAGTCATTAAGCATCTTTTATGGTAATTTTCGTTTTTGGGTGGAGTAAAGAGTAATTAGGTGGTAATAAGTTAGAGAGAGAGAGAGAGAATTAGTGAAGGGAGAGGTGCTATACTGCGTGTGAACCCTTGGGCAGAAGAATTCTGGCGAATTGGTGCTGATTGCAGAAAAGAATTTGAGTGGGAACCAGTTTTGGGAGTGCAAGCAAAGAACAAGAGTGTTTTGGGGTTAGAGACACATTAAATTTGAATTTGGAGCGAGGATTCGAGGTAAGGGGAGTTGTTTCTTGCGTTTAGTGATGTGTATTTGAATAACTGTGTGTTGCCATCAAATATTGCATGATTCCCACTTTGTTCTGCACTGTTTTATTGAGGTTTCTAGATTTTTCCCAGAAACCGCCTGGCGGCTCATCCCCTACCGCCAAGTGGCACATCAGACATTGGTTAAGTTCTTGATTTTGGCTTGAACCGCCTGGCAGCGATGAATATCTGCTAGGCGGCGTGACACTATTCACTTTCTTTTTGCTTATTTTAATGTTGTTTGTATGGGAATGCATGTGGTTTCTGGAATTGATGCGTGCAGCCTTTATTGGATGCCTTACTGGTTTGAAATCAATTAAAATTGTGGGTATGGCAAAGTCTTAGATATACTCGTGCACGATAATCCATGATTATATGTGTAATGGTGGAAGGGGACACAAATTGGGTTTATTCAAGAGAGTAAAGATGAGAAACCTTTATGAATTGAATTAAGAGCAGAAAGTTAGTCCATTATATACATATTGTCGCATCTTGGTGAGTGTAGGTGGTAGGGACGAATATTGGAAAAGGGTTGAATCTATCGCAGGTATGAAGAAGTCTGGTTTAAGCTGGGTACTGATACACCGCCTGGCGGCGCTTTGCTTGCCGCCAAGCAATGGCGAGGCCTAAGTGCTGTTATTGGCAATTTCAGGTAGTGAAAAGAAATGAGGGAGGAACCTAGGTGAGTGCGTGGTTTTAGAATTTAATTGGTAACATTGGGAGGGGCAAAATATTATGGTAATTAAGTATGTGAAGGATAATGGATTTGAAAGTATGACTCAGGTATAGTGTGTTGGTAGGAATATTAATGAAAGAAAGGGAGAAGAATAATTTTAATTAATAGTTAAGTCTCTGGAAGCACAGTCTTGCATATGTGTGATTGGATATTTGTTGATCATGAATTGTTGGCTTTAGGTGTCATTCGTGACTATATGCATAGATAGATGATATTTGATTAGGTAATATTGCATGGAAATACCAGTTAAATGCCTTGGAGGTGCTGGATTGGGTGATATTGGTGCTAAGTTAAACAAATCCTTGGAGAATGTGATATTATATTTGCTAAATGCCAAGTCATGATTAAAGAGAATTAGGAAGTGAATCATAGGTAATGGACCATGTGTGGTGTGACCATATTCCACCAATTCGAGGTTGAAGAATTAGAGAACATGATCATCATGGGATTATTTTCGTAGTATAAGTTCATATGCTCTATCATGTGTAAGAAAAATCAGACATTGGGTATGCTACTGGTGTAGCGCCTGGCGGCACGGGTGTGCGCGCTAGGCGATAGGACTAGCGTCAGAGGTCCCTGCACCATGTGGCGCCTGACGACATGGTGTGCTCCGCAGGCGGTGACTATAAAACAATGGGTCTGAGAGAGCGTTGGCGCCTGGCGCTGAGGAGGTCCCGCCAGGCGGTCTGGACTTGTTTCGCCTGGCGGCGCTGGGGCTATGCCAAGCGGAAATCCCATTAACTATGCTTCGTGTACATGTTGCGTGTTAAGCAATGATGCTATACTTGGATCGGGAGATATTGTGCCATGAGCGGGTAGGTTCATGGATGGTGATTAACATGTGATGATATGAGCAGGGAGGTTTATATCTAGTTACTCTCGCGTGGGGATACGAGCGACGTAGGTTCGTATATTTTGTGCTCACGCTTGAGAGATGTTGCGTGCGGGGAGGTTTGTGGCTGATGGATCACATGTGTTGGACTACGGGCGGGCAGGTCCGTAGACTAGGACTACGAGCGAGGAGGTTCATAGAGCAGGACTACGAGCGGGAAGGTTCGTAGAGGCAAGACCACGAGCGGGTAGGTTCGTGTGAGCATCATGTTCTCGAGTCCAAGGCTAACTATTTGTGTGATTAAAGGTTGAAAAGCCTTCGAGTTTAAGGTCTTGGCCAAGAATTAATTAAATTGAATAAGATGTGTGTCTTGCTTATATTTTTGTGATGTTAGACTTAATTGTATTTTTATCAGCTCACCCTTTCTTTTTGTGTATGGCGATGATCGTGTGATTCGTTACACGGGAGCATATGTTAATATAGGTGATGATGAGGATGCTCAGACGACGGAGTGAGGGCTAGCTTGGCGAATTAGAGCTAGGAGAATTTTACTATATTTTGTTATGTTTCAATTATGAATAAGAATTTTGGAACTTGTAATACTCTTGTTATTTATGTTTAATAAATTTTGGCGCATGTTTTCACATTTTAAATTTTCCCGTGTTTGGGAATAATAATATTGCGACTTTTGAGATTCAATTTTCTATTTTAATTATTTATTCAAGTAATATTCCTTAGGGGTGTTACAACGAGAACGAAAATTTATGCAATAATCAATGTTCCAAATTTCAAAATTTATGCAATAATAAAAACATGTAATAGTATCTGATAGTTAAAATTGTTCCAAATACATTCAAAATAAAAATCATTCTTCTAACCCCAAGCTCCTTGCTATTGTGCATCCATAATATCATTTGCAACCTTATATGTTCTTGTAGAACACAAGCCATATGATCATCATAGGTGGAAACCACACCCACAACATGCAAAGGTGAGTTAACTTAACCAAAACATAATAATTAACATAAGTTATATCAACAATAAAAATATCATCCTACACCTCACCCAAACCATTTTATCAATTCATCTTATATCACACAATCAATAACAACAATTGTTGTCTCATCCAACAATAACACCCACGTGTAGTCTCAACCTAAGAGGTTCATTCATCAAAATAACCCTAGCACGTTTACCATTCAAACCAGCTCACCAATATGGCTAAACCAACTCTTCCTTCCTATTCCTCAAGAGTCTTCATACAAAGTCTACTTCCTCTACTCATCCTCGAGTCTTATGGGTGAAGTCAAACATTGGTACAACTACGTTGAGTCCATCACTACTAGGAATGTCAAAAAAAATTCGTACCTGTGGGTATCCGCGAATAAAACCTACAACAGGTAGAAAATGGATATTGTAAATGAATACTCGCGGGTAACAAGTCGGGTACTATACCCGCATGTTTACGAGGCAGATATAGGTATCATAGTATCCGTACTTGTGGATACTCGTACTTGCTATACTCTAATTTAAATAAAAAGAAAATTAAAAAAGAATGACTAAAACATTAACACATTGATCTTGAATGAGTTATTTTTAATCAATTGGTTTTAAAAAATCTTCATTTCTTTGCAAACTATTATTCAACATTATTTAAATAAGTTATTTGCACTTTGTTTGAAATTTATGAATGTTATGCATTGTATTTTTATTTGAATTTATGGTTAAAATATATTGTTAAATATTCAATTTTTCTTTTGTAAATATCTGCGGGTACTCGTGAATATTAGTGGATATTAAAAAAATGTGAATACCCGCATAACGGATATCCACACAGATATGTGTACGGGTACGGGATAGATATTTATCCAACGGGTAGGATACAAGGGAACTACAACTCGTATCCTACTCGACCCATTGAAATCCCTACTCCTTCTTGCTATCCCAGAGACTACAACCGTAGTCCTTAGGGTTAGCTCCTAGAACCCCTTTAGGGTCTACTCCCATAACCCTCTCACATCTTATCCTTAGGGTTAGCTCCCAAATCGCTCTCACCTCTTATCCTTAGGGTCAACTCCCAAAGCCCACTCACCTTTTTTCCTCGAGGTTAGTTCCTAGAGTTCCCCCGCTACTTATTGAGACATATGCTTCTCACACAACATCACAATACATGCATGTATTTCGTATATAATAAATAACTCATCACCGTTATTTTAAATTATCCAAATAGAATAATGCATCATCCATTATTCAAACATAGCTAGAAAATATCCCAAACAACAATATGTGATTTTCATACATTTGTACAAAAAATCAAGTCTTGCTCAACAAATCAGGTCTTACTCAACAAGCCTAAAATCCTGACCTGAAAATATAACACCTAACCATTATTTTCCTTTTCATGTAATCTCATCAATAATTCCATTAGCCAATTGTTGTCAAAATCACAATAGAAATTCATCCAAAATTGTTCCTAAAAAATCTTATGGATATTTAAATCACGTAAATAAATACCTACATTTCCACTTGCACCAGATTATGATATATACGTCATTATAAAATAAAACATAGTAATAGAACGAGATATCCAAGTGCTGTTAGATTTAAAATAATGTTATTACAATTTGTCTAACTCGATTAATTCTCTATAGCAACAACACCATTTTCTTTATAAAGCATTTAACCTTTTATTGCATTAATAAATGCACTCATCTTTCACATAATAACTCCATATTTTCGAATTTCATAATTAGTGTTTATCTAAGGAAAATATATAAGCATTGTCCCAACAATTGTTATCCACTGATTCAATTTATCACCATTGTTTAAATCGTTATTGACTTACATATCTCTTAACATAATATTTTAATACTACTTTATAATTAAAAAATGTTTTTTTTATAAAATGAGGTTGTTTTGAACTCGTATTTAGAAAATAGGGTTAGTTGACCTTTTTTTGTTGATTAGGGTTAGTAAACATTAATATATTATGACATTGGTTAAAAATTAAAAGGCAACAATAGCTTAAAAAATTAATAACACATTCATTTGTGGCCTTTAGTGCCACATAAAGGTCGTCTTCTTGGTCTGGTAGGTCGTCTGGGTGGTTGTTGTTGGTGTAGTTCATCATCATCATCTTCATCCTTATGAGTTTGAGGAAATTGGGGATGGTGAACAATTGTTTGAGAAGTTTGAAAATGCATTATCAGAGGATAGAATGGCATTCATTATGAAGATCCTGGATAATAGGCATACGATGGTGTGATAACTGATGTGCCAAACATGTGTGATGGACCTACACAATAACTTGATTGAGTGGAAAAGAATGTGTATGACAATGGGACTCGTTGGAAAAGGGTGTTTGATAGGTTGCCATGATGAGGGTGGGAATACCATAACATTTCATCGTGACCCATAGATGATTATCCAAAAACTTGATGTGGATGATGTAGAAAATGTAGAGAAGACCTAACATGGCCAATGTAGGATTGTGAAGAAGGTTGAGGAGGTTCTTGTGACGTATTATAAATAGCAGGGTTATTAACATGAATAATTATGCATGATAAACAAATGTACAATATTGTAGTAAAACTAACCTCATCGTCAAAAGATTGTGCAGATAGAGATATATAGCAGATAATGTGGTTTATCTACCACTGCATGTAGGGTGCTTCATCATGCAAATGGTCATTTCCGAAGAATGTTGTACCTTGAATGACACAATTATGTCGGTCATTCTAGATTGTAATCTACTGGTGATGATGTGTTGTCCAATCTCTATCATTTATTCCCCTCAAATCGTCCATGTGAACCTAATTGAGGTTAACCGGGCCAGACTGGATATTTTGTCTGAGACCAAATTGACGCATAACCTGATCTGCATGATGGATTTCATCCGTTGTGAAGCAAATTATAGGGTCTGTCGCTCTTAATACTAGAGGGATGTCAATGACAATCAACCGACTGATTTCGATTTGCATGTAAGGCCTCCATAAGAACCGAAACCAAATGGTCGACATTAGATTCAAATATTTAAAAAAAATGTATTGCAGTTAGCTTAAGTATTACCTATCTTGTACGGAGCTGATCAAATCTCAAACGAAATTGACTAATTGAAACATAACTAGGGTTTGTCGATGCGTTAGCCTGGACCATCTAAAAATAGAATAGTTGCATGTTAGGTAAATTACAAGGCAACAAGAACTCGTTCATTGAAAAAGAGTTAGCTTTTACCTTTTTGCAAGGGGGAAACCATCCCTTATAGCCACCTCCTCATCACTTAAAGGCTCTAGTTGTGGAGCTATGCATGTCCCAAGCCTATCATTGCAAAAGAATCATGCATCCTCCAACGTTTTTTTGGCTAAGGTGAATGCCATGATCTAAGCCACGATACAAACATGCCAAAATTGCAGACCCCAACTATAATTTACGACTACATTCAAGTTAGCTAACTTCAATAAGTACATCACATGGACCCTAACTATAGATGTGTCTGGCATTAAAATGCTACCAATCAATATCAATATGTATGCTCTTGCATATTGAGCAATAACATTATTTGTTGCATATTGTGACAATTCTTAGAAAGTATTATTTAGTCAGGAAACTCTAATTGAGTTTCATCTTATGGCTATGGGTGGTGGAATGATCCCCAGATATTGATGGAAGGTGGAGAATATATCTTCCTCAGTGGTGGGACCGATCACCGCATCTCCATCTATAGGTAGGCCAAGGAGGACGACCACATCCTCTAATGTCATAATTGTCTCTCCATGTGGGAAATGAAAGGTGTGTGTTTTTGACCTCCACCTTTCTAATAAGGAAGTGACTAGAAGGTGGTTGACATCCATGTTTGGCAAATTTAAGGCGTGTCTGAATTCAGCCTGTTCAATTAATTTTTTGACACGTAAATCAATTAAGTCTTTGTTGTTGAGAATCCAAACTCCAACACGTATGGGTCTAAAAGCTCTTTCATTCCCTTCCCATAAGTCTTTAGTAATATCTTTTGCTGAAGTCAAAGTAGTGACATATCTTAAGGAAGACGTCAGTTATGTGCCATGCTAAAAAATACAACAAAAACGTATGAGAGCAAATATGGTTACAACTACACGTAAAGTAAAGTTAAAAAAATATTTAAAATGAAGGTAAGTGAATAACTCAGACCTTGAAAATGGCAGAAACAAGAAGGTAAGTGAATAACTTTGTCTTGGAAATGAATGCACAATGAATAGGATTGAAGCAATGCAAGGGTTTTTATTGACGTGAACTTGATGTACAACTACCCTCACTCAACTATTTTTTAATGCTTTCAAATTTGTAGTGAATGTGGTTGTCAAATTAATTTGGGCTCTAAACAGGTTTAGAAGCCCAATTATGGATCCACAAGGTTCTATTTACAAATATTCAAAAAGAAATTCTCAACTTCTAAAAATTGTAAAAAAAAAATAGTATATGAGTTCAATTTCAACAATCCATATTTCTACTTTGAAGCCTTGGAAGTTTATAATCTAATACAACTTGAATAAGCCAAAAATGATATCTACAAAAAAAACCTTATGGTTGAAGTAGTGAGCAAAGGTCAAATGAGCTAAAAATGCATAAATTAAATCAATTATTACAAATGAACCCAATTTATTAGTAATGAGAAAAAATGAACTAAAAACTGAAAATATAGACAAATAGAAAGTATAATTACTGAGTAATTAAGATATAAATGTGTACAAAATATATGCTTTAACCTCTACACTCCATTCCACTACTTTTTCTACTTTTGTAATTCATTTTTGTCTTCAGCATGGAAGGCTAAACCTTTTTGGATTGATTCTCTTGTGATTTCATACTGTTTTATACTGTTTTATGCAATTTAAGTTTTTTTTCTTCACTTTTTTATAACGGAGTGTGTTTATATCGTCTTTTCTTTTTTAATTTTATTTTTTGTTATTGGGACTGTTGTTTAACATTAGTTGATAATTCAATCATGTACTTTAATTGAAGTTATTATAAGTTTGCTTAAATTTAAGAATCTCTTTTGTGCTTAGTTTAATAGGTAAATCCTAAATCGATAATCACTAATAATGTGGAATAATCTCGCTCTTCAATTCTTTCATCTTCTTCACACAAAATGTCTCAACCTATCATTCCGTTTTCACCTTATTGTTCAATCCAACCTACCCAACCTTTATCTTATCTTACACATTACAAGTCCTATCTATTTCCTCTTAAGTATGTGCTTCTTCAATTGCTCTTATATGATCTAATCCTTTGTCACTCATAATTTAATTTATCTTTCCCATCACTATTAATTTGTGTCTTTATCATCTAAATTTGAACCAAGCAATTTTCGAGAGGTTGTCAAGGATCGTTATTGGAGAGAAGCCATGAGTTGTGAAGTAGCAACCTTGACAATGAACACAACTTGGGATATTGCCACCATTCCTTTGGTATGACCCATTGAATACAAATGAGTCTACAAAACCAAGAGATTATCAAACAATGATGTTTAGTATTACAAAGCTCGTCTTGAAGCAAATGAGTTCTCCCAAATTGAAGGTGTGAACTATTTTGCAACCTTATTCCCTATGTTGAAATGACCACAATTTGAGATGTCTATACCCTAACTTTCATCAATAGTTGAAATCTTGAACAACTTTATGTGAATAACACCTTCTTACTCGACAAAATATTTGATAATGTTTATATGGTGATACAACCTGAACTACATGGCTATAACTCTTTTCAAAGTTACAAGCTTAACAAATCCATCAATAATTTGAAACAAGTCATAAATGATGTGAAAAATTATCTACTTTACTCTTCTTTTATGCATAATGCCATGCACATGATGATCATAACCCTTTTATTAAGATAAAAGATTTTGAGTCCAATGCCCTCATCATTTATGTTGACAATATTGTGTTGACTAGTTATTTTGTACAAGAAATAACTAGCATTTTTTCACTCTAACTTTTATATCAAGGACTTGAGTACCTAAAGTACTTTATGATAATTAAGGTAGTTCCCTCTAAACAAGGCATCTCTTTATGTCAATAAAATAATTGTCAGAACCTTCTTAAGGATTATGAGGTGCTTGGATGCATGACATCTTAAAACATGAACAACTCTCCATGTCTTCATATTGATTCCTATAACGTTCTTTCTAATCCTCGTATATAATGAAGATTAGTTAAACACCTTCATACCTTACTAGCACTTGGCGAGAGACATTGCTTATGCTCTATGATGCACCGATACTTGAACTTGGGTCACATATCCATGTCTGACACGTATCCGTATCTGATACTTTAGGATACTTTATCGATACTTATCAAAAAAGTATCTAATTTATGAAGTCATAGTAGACTATAAGAAATTTTTTTAATAATGACCAATTTTTGTGACAAAAAAAATTAGTCACTGTAGTGACCAATTTAGGTATCAATTTATAAACTAAACATTATTGGCAAGTAAAATAATTTAAAAAATTATAATTGGTCTCTAAATTGATAACTAAAATAGTTTATATTATAAATTGGTTTTTAATTTTTTTAATAACATTAGTTACTAAGGTTTTAGTTTGGATTCACACAATAACAATAATACATTTATTATGTTTTTAAGAATTATTGCACACTTTTCAAAATTCATATATCACGTATCTATTACCTATCATATCCTATTATTTTCAAAATAAATGTATCGACGTATCGAATACATGTCATATCTGATACACGTATCTTATTTATGCATCATAGCTTATGGTGCATAACATTTAAGGTTGTTCATGTTAAAACCCACACAATTACATCATAATGCACCACTCAAAAGTTCCTTGTTATCTTTAAAATAACCTCACATTATCATTTGTGTTTCCTTCGATTGTATTATTATTATTATTATTATTATTATTATTATTATTA
Source organism: Vigna unguiculata (assembly GCF_037176805.1). Classification (NCBI taxonomy): domain Eukaryota; kingdom Viridiplantae; phylum Streptophyta; class Magnoliopsida; order Fabales; family Fabaceae; genus Vigna; species Vigna unguiculata. The sequence continues at coordinate 33,619,785 of NC_140795.1, read as the reverse complement.
TTATTATTATTATTATTATTATTATTATTATAGATTATAGATATAGATATTTTAGATATAGAAAATTTATGAGATATAATTATAATTTGAATAATGATATTTTAATCCATTTTTTTGACCAATTTTTAACCTACCACTCTCATCACCTTTAGATCATCTATTTTGATTCTTTTTAGTGATGTGATGTGATGATCTAAGCGTGATTGAAGTGGTGGGTTAAAAGTAGATAAAAAAGAATGAGTTAAAATATCATAATCCTTATAATTTATTTTTAATAAGGTTTAGCCGTGTGAAGTGGGCCTAACCGTGGACCTCACTTTCACAATCAACAACACACATATGGGTCTTTTTTGCTGTACCTCCAAAATTTTTTCTACACCTCCAAAAACAATTTAAATCACAAAAATACCCTTCAACCATTTAAGTGAAGTCAGGCACATCACATCCCCAAAATTACTTCTGGATGTTGACTTCCGGAAGTCACAATATATAACTGGAAGTCAATTTCCGGAACTCAAAATATATAACCGGAAGTCAAAATATATTATCGGAAGTCGACTTCCGGAAGTCAAAATATATTATCGGAAGTCGACTTCCAGAAGCCAAAATATATTACCGAACATCAACTTTCGAAAGTCAAAATATATTATCGAAAGTCAACTTTCGGAAGTCAAAATTAAATAAAAAAATCATTTTTCGTTTTGTTTATTTAATGTTTAATAATACTTTAGTTTTATTTATTTTCATATTTGTATTTATTTTTTCAGTACATTAAATAAAAATAAAATTATATATATAGATATTAATATTTTATTTTATTTTTCAAATATATATTAAGAAATATCAAAACATAAAAAATAAAGAAAATAGAAAATAATAAATTAATAAAAAATTATAATTTAGAAAACATAAACTTTAAATAAAATTAAAAATAGTTAAAACAGAATTAATATATTTATAATATAAAGTTTAAGTATTTTAAATTTAATTTATTTCTTAAGTATTTTTAATATATATTTAAAAAGTAAAATTTTATATATATATATATATATATATTAATTTTTTTATACATTATATAAACAAATTATATATATATTTGGAAAGTCGATTTGTGTAATATATTTGTAATTTCAAAAGTCACTGGTAATATATTTTAACTTCCGGAAGTCGATTTTCGATAATATATTTTTATTTTTGAAAGTTAATTTATAATAATATATTTTAACGTCTGATAGTTGATTTCTTGATAATATATTTTAATTGTTGGAAGTTGACTTTCAATAATATATTTTTACTTCCGGAAATTAATTTCCGATAATATATTTTAGGCTTAAATACCTTTTTAGTCCTCATTTTCATAGTGTTTGTTGCGGTTGGTCCTCATTTTGACAAAATGTTTAAAATAGTCCTCATTTTTACCGAATGTTTAAAATGGTCATCATTTTCGCAATTCGTGTTTTATTTGGTCCTTTTCTGTAACGTCGTTTAAATCATTAACAGAGCATTGTACAGGTGGCACGGTTTGTATTAGGATATGTTACGTGTACTGTACAGGTGTGGTAATTAGATATTTGGAGATAAATAAGTGAGCTAGGGTTTTGGTAAGGAATGTTTGGGCAGTTGGTGAGTTTTGGCAATCTTGTTCCTCCATTCCCAATTGGTGTTGCTGCAATCTTCTTCTTCCTGCAATCCCATTATATAGGTATGTTACGGTCCCGATTTTCTTCCTTTACCTTTGATTGTAATTGTTGGAGGCAACCGTGTTGTATTACTTCGTGCACTGTTGGTGGTTCAACGAGAAATGGATTAACCCCGATTTGTAGCTGTGGAGAGATGGCAGCTTTGAGGATGGCAAGAACTCCAAAGAATATTGGTAGAAGATTTTGGATACATTCTGTTTTTATTTTTGTGTTAATAATAAATTAGTTTTAATTTTTGGTTTAGTGATTTACAGAGTGGTGGTTCCAATAATGTGGGCTGCAACTTTTTCAAATGGTGGTGTTGATGAAAAGGATGTCATCATCATGACACAAATGAGGCAGATTAATGATTTGGAGAAGTCATTGAAGGTTGCTGAGAAGAGGCTTCAATTAGTAATATGGTTCACTTGTGTTATTGTATTATTCGTACTATTATTGTGTGTAAATCTTTTAAAGTCCAATATGTTTTGTACTATTGTTAAATGAAGAAGTGAATTAGTTTGATTATGTTGATATTAGTCCCAATATGTTCAAAATGACATGTTAATCTGAGCATTGAAGTAAGTGATATTGATCTAAGCTAGGGAAAAATTAAATTGATCTAAGTCTGGAAAAAGTTAAATTCATAACATTAATTCATCCTTATCAAAATACACTACATCAATGTTTGACAAAAGTGAAATTGAACGAAGTTTAAGAAAAGTCAAAATGCAGTTCATCAATAATGAATTTTACATCAGAAATTCCAAAAAACAACTAAGACCTCCTTTGCTGATTTGTGTGTTATCCTTTCTCAACGATTACAACCAGAGGTAAAGGAAGAAGATTGGGACCGTAACATACCTATATAATGGGATTGCAGGAAGAAGAAGATTGCAGCAACACCAATTGGGAATGGAGGAACCAGATTGCCACACCTGTAAAGTACACGTAACACACCCTAATACAGACTGTGCCACTTGTATAAGTCTTTGTTAATGATTTAAACGGCGTTACAAAAAGGTACCAAATAAAACACGAATTACGCAAATGAGGATCATTTTAAACATTCGGTAAAAATGAGGACCATTTTAAACATTCTATCAAAATGAGGACCATCCGCAACAAACACTACGAAAATGAGAACCCAAAAGGTATTTAAGCCTATATTTTAACTTTCAGAAATTAACTTCCATTTGAGAGTTTGATGTCCGTAACTTTGATTACATGGTCAAAAGATATTTGGGAGATTTAAAAAAGAATTTTGAAGATGTAGAAAGAAAGACCCACACATATTCGCATAATCGTCGCAACATTGTTGTCGCCACTTGAGGTGAATACAGTAAACCCTAAATTTCATCGCTTTTGTTTTCTTTTATACTCTCACCGCTGAAATGCGAGCTCATTTGGGAATTATAGCGTTTTAATGACAGCTCCAGAGCAAACTCTAAATATTAATAACTGCACAACAAGTGAAGGCTGGACGGTTGTTTTACCCCGTCGCAGCAAACAAAAAAAGAAAAACTACCAAATCTGGAGTTTTAGAGGAAAAACAAGAGCCATGGACTTTGACAGATTCTGTGACTAATCCAAGCAAAGAAGCAACTTTGGTGCAGAAAATGGAAAATTGTATAAATAAAATTGATAAATCTGAATTCTATCACACTTTCAAGGATCGAATTCAAACATCAGTTGCTGATTACTTCAACAGGGTTTTGGGCTCAGAGTTAAAGATGCAAATGGTAATTTATGGTATTGGCAGCATTCAATTGTATGAGTCTGTTGGGTTTTACCGGTTTATCAATATTGTTAAGTTTATTTTTTTTCTGTTTTTAGAACTCTCTATATAAGCCTTGTATACCTAATCTTTTCATAACACTGAATATATCAGATTTTTCTTTTCCTTCTCTCTGTCTCTCTTGCTATCAAAAGGATAGCAGTCATGAATTCCCAATATGGTATCAGGAGCATTTGCTTCCGCTAAGACAGGTCTCGCTCTTGGTTCTCTTCTCTTTTCATTTCAAAATCCTTTTGTTTTCTTCTTGCTTTCTTGATGGCGTCAGGGGATACCGCTACCACGGATACAAATGAATCTCAGAATCCTTCAAGTTCTTTTTACTTGCATCCTGGTGAAAATCCAGGGGCAACGTTGATCAACATTCAACTTGATGGGGCCAACTACCATGCTTGGAGTCGTGCCATGAAACGTCCCTTGATTTCCAAGAACAAACACAAGTTTCTCGATGGTAGTGTCAAAACTCCAAAACAAGGAACTGCCCTCCATGACGCCTGGGAACGATGCAACATGATGGTAATACCATGGTTGAAGCGCGCCATGAATGCCCAGATCGCTCAAAGCGTCATGTACATCGAAAACGCGAAAGACTTGTGGGACGATCTTCGCGAACGTTTTTCGAAGGGGGACCATTTCAGGATCTCTGATCTCCTTCAAGAACTACACTCAACCAAACAGGGAGAAAGATCTGTCACAGATTTCTTCATAGATCTAAAAGCGTTGTGGGAGGAACTTGAATCTCTCAGACCAATGTTGGGCTGCACCTGCAAGGTTAAGTGTGAATGTGATTTCATTAAAACGGTTATCAAGCACAAAGAATCTGAGTACATCATGTGTTTCTTGAAAGGTCTCAATGATGTTTATGGTACTGTGAAGACCCAAATTTTGTTGATGGAACCTTTACCAGGTATGAATCGTCTTTTCTCTCTTGTTATGCAACAAGAACGACAACTTGTTGGACATACCATAGAAGCCAGTAAAATCTTGATGAGTGCAACCACCACTGAGGATCAAAGAACCTCCAAAAGTAATAATGAGAATTGGAAGGGACAAGGACGGGGCAAGAACAAAAATTAGAATAATGGCAAACAATGCAGCTACTGCCACAAATTATACCACACCGTAGATGAGTGCTATGCAAAGCACGATTATCCTCCCTTGGTACAAGACCAAAGGTGAGAAGGTTGTTAACAACACTATTACTGAGAAGGAAGAAACCGTGATTAAACAGCAAGACCAACAAATAAGAAAGGAAAGTAATTTTTTCTCAGATGCACAGATGCATCAAATCATGAAGTTGATTCAAGAAGTTAAAGGCGACGTTTCACATAAGGTTAGCAATCTCGTGATTGATTCCACTGGTGAGAAAGCATCTGATGGTAAGAACAGAAATAATACATGAATTTTAGATACAGGGGCAACAGATCATGTTACCTATAATGCTTCTAATTTTGTGGTTTTTAGAAAGATAAAACCCACATGCATTAAACTACCGAATGGATCACATATATTTGCACATTATGATGGCACTGTGAAACTTTTTGAGAATTTTTTCCTGCATAATGTGTTTTTTGTACCTGAATTTTCTTTTAATCTTATCTCTGTGCAAAAGATTGTTAAATACCACAACTGGAAGCTAATTTTTTCCTCTGAGTTGTGTCAGATCCAAGATGTGTGTTCTTTGAAGATGATTGGAGAAGCTAGGCTCCAAGAAGGGTTATACATACTAAAACTGTCAGAAGCAGCAAGAATTGTGAACTCCTTTTCCAACATTAGTGAGGCACGAAGTGACAGCTCAAAAAGTCAAGACGATGGAATATGGCACAAAAGGCTGGGGCATCCGTCAAATAAAGTTTTACATCTTATCAGTAAACGTTTTTCTTGTATTGTGTTTAGTGAAACCAAACCTTGTGATGTTTGTCATTTCTCTAGACAAACTAGGCTTTGTTTTAATAATAGTAGTTCATATTCTGAACATATTTTTGATTTGATACATGTTGACATTTGGGGGCCTTACGGCACCACCTCTATACATGGGCATAGATTCTTTTTGACTATAGTAGATGATCACAGTAGGTTCTGTTGGATATTTCTAATGAAAACAAAAGTTGAAACTAGAGATGCTTTAACTAAGTTTATTATCATGGTTAACACTCAATTTCACAAGAAAATTAAAGCCATACGTTCTGATAATGGAAGTAAATTCATATGTAAAGACTTGTATGATAATTTTGGTATAATTCATCAAACTAGCTGCATAGAAACTCCCCAAGAAAACTCTATTGTACAAAGAAAACATAGACATATTCTGGAAGTTTGTAGAAGTCTCACTTTTCAATGCAATATTCCCATGGTTTTCTGGTCCTATGCTATTATGCAGTCTGTTTTCCTGATAAATCGTTTGCCTACTAAAATTCTGAAAGGAAAAACCCCTTATGAGTTAGTCTATTAAACCACACCCAATTTTGATGATATTAAAATTTTTGGATCCTTGTGTTTTGCCTCTAGCTTACAAAGAAATAGATCTAAATTCGACACTAGAACTAGGAAATGTGTGTTCTTAGGCTATCAAAATGGCACTAAAGGATATGTTATGTTGGACATTAAGAGTAGGGAGATTTTTGTTTCTAGAGATGTTAGTTTCTATGAAAAAGTGTTTCCTTATGCCAATCAAATTGATCCTGTTTACAAGAAAATGAAGCATATCAGATATCTGAATTTAATCACTTTTTTGAACCTATCAATTACAACACTAATAATACTCAAACTGAACAAGTTCAGCCCTGCACTAAATCTCAAATTCAAAACATCACTGATCCTTTGAGACGTTCCACTCGAAATAGAAGAACTCCCACTTTTTTACAAGATTATCACTGCCAACTTAGCTCTCATATAAAGAGTAATGACACTAATGTTCTTTATCCTTTATCTTCTTGTCTTAATTACAGTAGACTTTCTCCTTCACACATGAAATATATTCTTGTTGTATCCATCAACAAAGAGCCATACTCTTACAATGAAGCTGTTGTTTTTCCTGAATGGAGGAAGGCCATGACAGAAGAAATTAAAGCCCTTGAACAGAATAAGACTTAGGAAGTTGTTGATCCTCCACAAGGCAAAAAACCCATAGGATGTAGATGGGTCTATAAGATAAAATACAAGGCAAGTGGTGAAGTGGAACATTACAAAGCAAGACTTGTAGCCAAGGGCTACACTCAACTAGAGGGCATCGATTATTTGGATACTTTTTCCCCTATAGCAAAATTGACCACCATCAGATTTCTCCTTGCTATTTCCTCCGCACAAAATTGGCATTTGAAGCAGCTGGACGTGAACAACGCTTTCCTTCATGGAGAGCTAGATGAAGAAGTTTATATGCTTCCTCCACCAGGGTGTACTGGTATAAAGGATGGGTAGGTTTGGAGACTGAAAAAGTCCCTATATGGCTTGAAGCAAGCCAGCAGGCAATGGTTTGCCAAACTTTCATATCACTTTAAAACTTGTGGTTTTTCACAATCTGCATATGACCATTCCTTGTTTACAAAGATATTCAAAACTAACATCACTATTCTATTAGTCTACGTTGATGATATTATACTTGCAGGAAATCATCTCCCTAACATTGAGCAGATCATGCAATCCTTAGATGACACCTTCAAGGTAAAGAATTTGGGAAATCTGAAGTATTTCCTCGGGTTGGAGATTGCTAGATCAAGAGAGGGAATACATGTTTCCCAAAGGAAATATGCCTTGGACATCTTGTCTGACAGTGGTCTTCTTGCCTCAAAAACATGTGCTACCCCTATTACTAAAGACATTAAAAATATGTTTGAAGATGGAACTCCTCTTAAGGACATCACTCCATATCAAAGGTTGATAGGACGTCTTCTTTACCTTACGAACACCAGACCCGACATCGGATACGCGGTACAGTTTCTGAGTCAATTCATTCAAGCTCCCACAGAAGAACACCTCACAGCTGCCAACTGTGTGCTTCGATACATTAAGACAGCACCTGGACAGGGTCTCTTCTTTCCCAGCAACTCAAACCTACAAATAAAGGGGTTCTGTGATTCTGACTGGGCAACTTGCCCCAACTCACGACGATCCACAACTGGATTTTGCGTCTTCCTTGGGTCATCCTTAATAAGCTGGAAATAAAAAAAACAGTCCACTGTCTCACGGTCTTCATCAAAAGCAGAGTATAGGGCCCTTGCCACTCTCACTTGTGAGATACAATGGCTGAAATACCTGATGGATGAGCTAAGGATTAAAACCAAGGAACCAGCTGTGGTTTACTGCGACAACCAATCAGCAGTCACATTACTTTGAATCCCATCTTCCACGAATGAACGAAACATATAGAAATAGATTGTCACGTCGTCCGTGAGAAGGTTCAAGCCAAGCTTTTTCAGCTCCTTCCGATAACCTCCACACATCAAGCAGCAGATGTCTTTGTAAAGCCTCTTGATCTTGGCATCTTCAAAACTGTTGTATCTAAGCTCGGACTTATTGATATTCACTCATGAGCTTATGGGGGCGTGTTGGGTTTTACCGATTTATCAATATTGTTAAGTTTCTGTTTTTTCTGTTTATAGAACTCTCTATATAAGCCTTGTATACCTAATCTTTTCATAACACTGAATATATCAGATTTTTCTTTTCCTTCTCTTTGTCTCTCTGGCTATCAAAAGGATAGCAGTCATGAATTCCCAATAGAGCCCCCTAGGCTGCAACTTAGCCTTGCAATATTGTTGAGAAGAGATTTCAGTTGGATTGGAATCATAGAGGTGTTTGATCCTATTATTTCTGCAACTGAGTCTCAAGTTTTGGAATCTCTTGGTTGTGTTGTAATGTCCATAAACAAGCACGGGAGAAGGGAGGCACTAAAGCTCACAATGTTCTTCATGGCTCACTGTGAGGCAGAGTTATATAACAACCTATTGCAAGCAAATTTGAAACTGAATCTCTTGAAAAATATGGTATTATTTGGGAACAACTTTGAAACATATAGTAGCATGTGTCATTATGCAAAAACTCATCTATTCTTAATTCAGTGGGGGCATATTTTGGCTGCTCGAGGATTCACACATGAATTTAGAATCCAAACAGTTTCAGATGATTATTATAATGTATTCCATGATTCTAGTTGGCATTTTTTCAGTCCAAGCCTTGAGACGGAGTTGCAATTTATCAACTCTTGATAGAGGCAAACATTAATATATTTGAAGGTAATTTTTGTTGTGCATCATTTAAGCATATTATTGATCTAGTGTAAAAACTACTAGGGTATATTATCATTTAGGTTGTGTTCGTATGACAGGAAGGATCAGAAAAAGAAGGAAAAGAAGAGATTAGGTTGTGTTCTTATGATAGGAAGGATTAGAAAAAGAAGGAGAGGAAGAGATGAGAAGGATTAGATGGTGAAGTTGATGTTCTTCTTTTTAAGAGATTAGGAGGTGATTTTAGAATAGATTAAAGAATGAAAATCATGAAAGTTTGTGAATGAATTGAGTGATGTGATATATTAAAAAAAAAAATTAACAAATAAAAAAATGAGATTATCAAAATATCCTTAATGTTAAAAATAATATAAAATATTATATATATTATATAGAATAATTTATTTAATTTTTATTGATTGTGTGAAATAATAAAAAATATATTTATAAAAAAATTAAATAATAAAATTTATTTGATATGAAATTAAATTTGACATTTATCAAATTTAATGTTTATATAAGAAATAATTTATTTAGTTATATATATATATATATATATATATATATATATATATATATATATATATATAACTAAATAAATTATTTTTTATGTAAACATTAATTTGATATGAATATATTTTTTAATTTGATTATATTTGTTAATGACATAGATAACGTTTCTTAATAAATTTTTTTTCTTTACTTCAAATTTTATAGAATTATATATTGTTTATATATTTTTAACTTTTAAATTTTTAGATGTTTATTAATAATAAAATTTTTATTAATAAATTAAAACTAAAATTACATAGATTTATTTGTTAAAAAATTAAAATTGGTAAATATTAATAAATTAAGTTATCTAAAATTTTAAAATAAATAATATTTTTACATGGTACGTAAAAAAACATATCAAAATTGAAAGACTAGAATAAATTAAAATAATTTTTTTTATTATTTCATTAAATGATTAACAAATAATTGAAAACAAAATTTTATTAAAATTTTATTAATAATAAATATAATGAGGATAAGTGATAATTTCTTATTCATTATCTTTTAATCTCTTCAACAATAGTGGGATGAAAAACAAGGTGGTCACCTCATCGAAACTTGGAGAAAATATCTAGAGGTGCCAAATTAGATTTTTTATATATAATTTTCTTAATTAAAAAAATTTATTTCTTTTACTTAAACCATGCAATTCAAAATTTTCAATTTTTAATCTTCCTAATTTATTGAATTCACATAAATGAGCATTTTATTTTTTATTTCAATTGAAGACTATTCAACTAATTTATTATATGTAGTTAAAAATACAAAATATCAATATTTTATAATGTTGGGTTATACTAATTTGAGAAAATATAATTAGGGTTCATGCCAATTTCATACAAAAAATTTCTAAAATCATAGTTAGGGTTCATACTAATTTGGGAGAAATATCGTAATTGAAGGATCATAAATCTAATATACATAAATCATATTAGGATACTTATTCATGAGATCATGTGAGTATGCATTATTTATTCTCTATGTTCTCCAATTTATTTTTTCTAATATGTCTTTCTTTTATTTCACACTTTATGATGACTTATTGTGGAAAAATCTTATAACCAGATATAGAACCTTAATCTCTTTAATCCAATTATTAATCCATTAAATTAATTTTTATTTTACTTTTGAAACACTAAAAATAATATATATAAACATATAAGATAAAATTAAAAGTTTGGGAGAGCTATGACTCCCCTTAATCCCAACGAAGGTTCCCCGATGGTCACCCTCTATGCCTTCCTCTCTAATCCTCTTAAACAGTAGATCCACTCAAAATAACAAGGCTCTTTCTTTGTTTAGGGTATATTTAAAGCAAAAGTATATTGTTAATAAATAATTTTTTTAAATAAAAGCAGCCCATTATCACAATCCCTATTTTATTAGGAAGTCTTAGACTCTTAGATTCAATTATGTGATTGATCACACAGACCAAACCATTTTTCCTAATTATACGTTCTCAGAACCTTTGGGTGGATCTTCTATCTCTATTGAAGTAAATCCTCCATTGTCCCCTAAATCCTTTATCGTCTTTATCTCTGAATCCCGAAACCCCAATCACTAATAATAGGGAATCATCTCCCTCTTTGATTTTTTTTGTCCTTTTTGCACATGTCTGAACCTATCATTTCATCTTTACCTTATTGTTCAACTCAACCTAGCCAACATCCGTCCTTACTTGCTCTTTACAAATGCTATCTCCTTCCTCTACAGTAGTGCAATAACAAAAGCTTTGTTCAATGCAGTTTTGTGAATGATTTTCTCTTTTATGTTTTTGTAGTCTTTTGTTTGTCCCCTTCTGTTGTCTTACATTGTGTTTGTTTTAAGGAGAGCAAATTTGTGAGAAAAGAAATTAGCCAGTCTGGAGTGTTCGTTTTAAGGGATTGTGTGCAGAAGTGAGAGCGAGGATATGAGGGATACATCAGATTTGTAATCGTGGCTATTATGCGAGGATATGGGGGAATGGGTGTGGGTTTTACATTTTTACCCTTGGCATCTCTCTCACTGGATCAGATATGGTGGGAGCTGGATCGGATACGAGCTTAGCGGGATCGAATACGCATATAGGAGTGGATCGAATACACAGAGGGTGGATCTACACTGGCTGGACGCTGCTGGATCGAATCTGGTTGATTATACGGGCTTAGTGTTGTAAAGAAATTCATTTCCAACACTAATTTAACTAAGGGCTAAATGATAATTTGATTATTACTTCTACTAAAACATATTTTTTAATTTATCACTTCAATCAAATTTTTTCCAAACTTTCACAAAAAATACTTCTAAATTTAATCACTATCACTTCTAAATCCCTTAAAAAAATAACACAAATTCACTCTTAAATCAACTCAAACCCTTCCACTCACTTTCTCTCAATCACTCTCCTTCAAGTGAAGAGAGCATTAAGTGTGGAGGTGTGATAACTCTCCATTTGTGCATATTTTAGATAAATAAAATTATCTTTTTAGTTTGTTTAGTTTGTAATTTTTTGGAATTAAATAAATTTCTGAGTTTTGGTGTAAAAATAGGTGTTTTGTAATAATCGTGATAAAATTCTGTTTTTAATAATACTTTTTGTTTAGATAGAAAATCTAGCTTTTTCTTTAGGAAAATGAAAAATAAAATAACAATAAAAAGGTAGACTAGAATTTTATTTTGCTTTATTAATAGGTTTTAATTGTAAATTTTAACTTCAATCCTTGGTCTATTTTCTGGTTAACTGCATATATATATATATATATATATATATATATATATATATATATATATATATATATATATATATATATATATATATATATATATATCCAAAAAAGGGTCTAGTTTCTCCTTAGACAAAGTCTGACCTAACCCAAGGCATTGACCTAAATGTTGGACTAGGAGAGCACCACAAGTGAACCATAGTTGAACCAGTGCTGTGCAGATGGAGCTGCCTTGAGGGCCTGCGACCAGTCGAACTGAGACCAAGCTGGAATCAACCCAAAAGCCCAAAGTCGAAATCAAGAGAAGTCATACGCGCAACCTGGGTTAGCTAGAGGGGGAATGGCGTGTTTTGAAGCCTCATTGTGACCAGAGGGGGAAGTCCCTTTATCTTTTCTTTCTGTAGTAGAGAGTCTCCCTTGCTTTTAAAGGGGTAATTAGTCAAAAAGAGAGGCTAGTTTTTCTCGTTGAGTAGAGTTTTTGTAGAATTGTGTTCGAGAGTGAAGAGTTGTATGTAGAGAGTTCATTAGAGTTAGCAGCGTGAGTGCACCATTACTGAGTGCAAAGTAACCGGTGAAGGAAGCTTGGATTTGCTGTACAGAGGGGTTGTTCTTAGGACTGTTGAGAGTGCAAAGTAACCTCGAGAGCTCCTCCGTGTAACATCTCTGTACAATTCCTTTTCTGGAACTTAATACAATTCAAATCTTCACCTTCTTTCTTGATTTCATGCTTTAATTTTGCAATCTTTACTTTCTGCATTTCTTTAAATTTCCTGCACTTTAATTTTCTATTCTTAAGTTCTGCTATACACTTTGATATTCTTGTATAGTTATAACTCAGTTCTGTCATTGCCTGTTAATTTCTTGCACTTGCTTTAATTTGCTGAAGAAAGTTTATTGGTTTTCAGAGTTTATTTTTAATTCTGCTTGTGCAACTTCACCTAATCTTGAATGGTTAATTCAGAATTGATTTCTTGAATGTGATTGATGGGATAGATTTTAAAACTCTGCACATATGTGATTTTTTTTTTTAAATTCAAGGACCCCTAAGTGGGTCTTACATAACAAGAGGTCTTCATGAGCAGAGTGAAACTTGATTCAACAATTAGAACAAGTTCTTTAATTCTGGAATTGCATTCTGAGTGTTTTCTGTTTGAGCTCTATCGTTCATATTTTCATTTCTGTATTTTACTCTTCTTGCTATGATTGTGAACTTTACAACCTTCTTTACTTCAAGTTACATTTACATTCATACGTTAGTTGCTAAGCAATTCTGCATTATGTAGTCTAGTTTCGCTGTGTAGGTTCTAGGCAGTAATTCTTAGTTATGCATATAGAATCTACATTCTTGCATTCATATTGCTTGTTCGACTTGCTAGCAGAGTTGCATTCATCTTGTAATTTCAATTTTTTCCTCTGCATCTGTCTAAATGATTGGTTCTGTTTTAGCACTTCACCCAATTGGGGATTTTTGGTTTTGCTAGTCTTCTAGCCTAATTAGATGTTCTTCGGACCAATTCATATTGCATTGAGCATGATTGCATTATTAGCATCTTAGCTAGAGTATTGTAGTGCAGGACAACTGATTTCACAGTCTAGTTGATAATGGTGTCAGGTTAGTTGCTGCCAACCTTAGGTTCAACTTGTGATTTTGAGCTCTGCGTGCATGTTGCTTAATTAAAGAGCATTGTCCATCTTTTCTCATCATTCTAGACTTGTCGGAACCATTGCACCTGCACATCTCCATTCATATTAGTTTGCATTCTACATTGCATAGCAACCTATATTGCACAGCTCTTGAAAATCCTGAAATGTGCTAAATCTGTCAAATTCAGATTTAATTGTGATTTTTAGTCCTGCATGCCTTTCCTGAAAATAGCTTGCATCTGCCATTCATAAACATCGTTTTAAACTTGTTCCAATCAGTGCATGTGCATTTTCTGCATTAGCATTCAAGTAAGGCAGATTTGGTCTTAAACTTGTTTTCATACTGTCAAAACTGCTAACTTTGGTTTTCATGCTTGATTTTAGTTTTTAACATCTTCTTTGCGTCCTAATTGCATATTTTACATATTCAGGATACAGTAGACATGTCCCACGCATAAAATCTGTTAAATCCTAATTCTGAGTGCTTTGAGAACTTTCATAGAATAATTTTGGATTTTGTAATTGTAAGAGCACCCAGGAATTACACAAAAGGAACCAAGACAGGTTCTTTAATGATTTTATTGTGAATCATCCAAACTGCCAATAAGGTAGGAATTACAACAGTTCTATCTCACACACATACTATATATAATAGTCTGTTTTTCGAGAGGACCTTAACTCTCCCAAACCCTTTCCTCCTAAACTTCCAAAAAACTCCCCCCAACCTAAACACAAACTATATATAATAGTCTGTTCTACAATTTATAATTGCAGGAGGTTATAACGGCCTCTTTTATTTATTTCTCCTAGTATAGGTTTTACCACTAAACCTATCAATACCTCGTCCTTGAAGTTTCACCTTGTCCTCAAGGATAAAGTATGGAAATTCAGTGTTGATTACAACTGCATATTCCCAGCTATTCTTAGTGTCAGGTAGTTATTTCCATTTGAGCAAGACTTCCATTTCACTAGTTGCAGTGGCATGAAGTAATAATGCATATAGATTAGATCTGCCCACTGAGTATGGAGTTAATGCTACTTTCGATGTGAGTGACTTGATTCCTTTTACAGGTAGCACAAACAATGAGGCAAACCCTCCAGATTTGAGGCCAAATTCTTCTTAAGAGGGAAGGATGATGGCAAACTCCTATCTAAGAGACCAACTACAAGAGCAATGACTAGAAGAATCTAAGATAATTGGGCTTCATCTGAGCTAAGCAGACCCAAGTTAATGTTTAGCTAAGCTAAAGAAGATATGAAGATCTAAGTCTATGATTCTTTTTAAATAATTAAATAATATTCTTGGCCTTGTAGTTTGGGCCAAGTAGTATAGGATATTTCATTTTGGGCCTTATATGATGGGTCAAAATAGATTAGGAATGTTGGTCAACTTAAGTCAACTTGGGTCAAGGCCCAAGGTTGACTAAGTGGGGCCCTAAAATAGGGAGTTGACTAAGGGTCTTAGAGTGGTCTTAAAACTTGATGAACAAGGCATTAGTGCAATCCACATGAGAGGACTAATGACCATGTGGCACCCTCCTAATGGAGAGGATTTGCTAGATGTAATGGCCATGTGGTATTCCATTAGTGGAAAGGATTCTCCCATGTAATGGCCACATGTCAACCTCTCATTGGAGAGGATTTCTAGCTTACTCTCCAAGCTTTTCAAAATGACACTTTTAGGGTTTACTCATCTAGGTTTATAACAACTTTTACTACAAGAAAACTTTATCTAACTACCGATTATTATATACAGATTTGAATTTGTAAGTAAAATAAGTATTACTTACGGATTTTTATCCATAAGTAAAATGGTATTATCTACGAATTTTTTTTTGTATGAAACTGCTGATATATTTTATATGTAAGATCCATATGTAAAGTTGTGTGTAATGGCGCGAAGTTTTTGAAAGCATTACCTACTGAATTTACATAAGGATATAAAATAAAATAATTTTACTGGATTACAATTCCAAAATATGGAGTCTTCGTTGTGCTTTTTAGTCTCCATCTCTCGCTTACGAACCTTGAATCTCATTTCTATCTCATCGTCTCCATCTCTTCGCTTATGAACCCTACATTTCATCTCCATATCTTTGCTTACAAACTCTACATTTCCTCTTCGAAATGTCACTCACCACAATCCTTACTCATTGAAATTGGAAGCTTGCCCCCTACTCGTTGCCCTTGTGAGGTCATTTTTAGTCATTGGCGTTGGAACCTCGTCGTCACTATTGGTTGTTGTAAACTCGTCATCAGTCGCCCCCAACATGGGAGTTCAATTGGAGTTATTGAAGGTTGGTTGACATCCGAATGTGAGAAATTTATGGTTTTTGTTCGTACTCATGGCTCTTTTATTTGATTTAAGGGGATCTGCATTTGGTAAGAAGTGGAACGAGGGTGATGTTGTGAAGGGAATTGAAGTTGCTGAGAAGGGAATTTGGAAACGCTAGGTTGGTGTGTCTCACATTCTAGCTCGAGCTGACTCGCCTCTTTGTAATAGTAGTATTAGGCCTTGGTGTTGGTGTTTTGTTTTGTTTGCTAATGTCAGTGTCAAGGAAAATATTGTGCTTTCAAAGTGGTAACATGTCTTTGGAATTATCTTTGGAATGTGAGCATGATTTGCAAATGTTGTTCTTCTGAACAACTATGAGGAAATATACTACCATTAGAATTTGAGTGTTGGTGGAGTAAAGTTGGTGGCTTTTTTAGTGAGTAGTAGCCTCATGTGGCATAGTGTTATTAGGTTGTATTTTTGCAATAATTTAGCAATATATTAGTTGACAATAATTAGTGTGGCAGTGGTAATGTTGCTTAACACCGATATTTTAATGGGCTTGGGGTTTTAGATGTTGCGAGGACAGAGTAGAAAAGGGAATATGTTTGTAGTTTGATGAGTTGTTAGCTAATCTTCTTATGATCAGGAATCCATTTAACTTCGTCTTCTACGCTTTTCCTCACCACCCAAATGAATTGTTCCCCTAAAGCCTCACGATCCCGTAGCGATGTGCTTATGTTGAGAATATGTCGTTTTTGCGGTATTCCAAAGCATACATAAACAACTGAGTTAGGTTTCTTTGTGTCAAGCCATTTTAGGCACTCATGCTTATTTCCTCTATGTGCCTTTTCTTCTTTAACCCTATTGAAAAGAAACATTGGACCTATATGCCATGATTTTCTTCTAAGAACCTTTCTTAAATGATCTGCATAAACCTTCTCAAGTTCATAACAGCTATTAACAACCATCTCATAGCTTTTCAACTCTGATTGTCTTACTTCCTCCGACAACTTTGTCATGCATGTGCTTTCATCGCTCATGACATAGGCGACAACTGCATCTTGTCATTGTAAGGTGCGTTGAGGGGTGTGGTGATGATAATGAAGCTTTGGATGTAATAGGAATGGTAGCATGGCCAGTATCAGTGAAGCTTGATTGCTTATTCATCAAAGGGAGAAACCTCCTAAGATAATATATGAGAGATGCAACAACAACCTCAGATTTCATCCCTTTTGCTTCAATTGCTATAATTAATCGTTGATACAAGGGTAGGCTTAACAAAGACACATCATAAAACCACCAATCATTACTTTGAGGAGATCTTGTATCAGTAGAAATTCCATTCCATAATGCATGGTTGTCTGCTTGATTTTGCTTCCAATTACGTGCAGCCAATGGCCAACTGAATAAGTTCGGATCTAAACAAGCCTATATCGAAGAATCAATGCATCTTGAAACTATATGGAGGTCTTCTGCAAAGGCTTGCACTTCCTCACATGTTTCAAGGGCTTTTATGGAATCTGGCCAATTGTTGAAAATTTCATTGAGAAAAGTCTCGGTCTGTGCAACAAGATTCCCTTCACCATATTATTCAGTCATTTGAAGGTACTCATCTGCATATCTTAGGCTCACTACATTTAATGTTGGTTTTGGGTTTTGCTATGGTTATGATGATGAAAGGTGCGTTGAGGGGTGTGGTGATGATAGTGACCTTCACACCCTTTTCAACAAATAAGTTAAAATATTTATTGATTATGGATTAGAAGTTATAAAACAATTAAATGTAGTTTGATAAAGAAAATAAAAGAAGTCTGTATTATTTTAAAGATAAAGCTTCAATGAAGTCTATTTTAACCTTTTTTATGATAAAACAATATATCTCTCTAAGTTACGTTATTTTCCGAATTCTATTTTATTTATATGATATTTATTACTTTTTTCAGATCTAGAACAACATGTTTGATTGATTACTAGTTTGCCTAACAAGTAAGATCTCATTTATCGATTTATTAGTACTAGCTTTTGCTTATATAATGTTGCATTTATTGGTTAAAATTGTGTTTGGGTAACTTGTATTCATTTTTTTAACAACATATATTTCCATTCTTTATTCTTTTAGCATGACTATTGTTTAACAAAGTGGTTTGAGTGAACAAACTAAAACAACTGAACTAGGATATTATACTAACTGAAACACATTATAGATTAGTTTTTGATAAGATAATGTTGATAGTGGTTGTTTACCTCCTAAGTGTTTGACAAAATGACTAAAAGAACTAAAAATGAGAGTTATATAATGCAAATGTCTTTAACCTATTCCAATCACTAAAACTAAGCACAACATGTATTTAAAACTGTTTAAGAACATAAAATTACGAAAATCACGCTTGACCAAAACTAGCCAGCAACATATTATGAACACTGTGTATAGGTCGAACAACTATTCCTAAGAACTAGAAGGAATTTCCATTCATGAATACATGTTGCCTTTTAATTCTTCTTTTGAATGTCATTGGGTCCTTAATCACAATGCTTATGCCATTCAAACTTTCAGGTGGAGTAGATTTTTAATTTCAAAATATAATTATTAAATTTTAGTTTTTCAATTCAAAAGGCTTATTAAGAAGTTCTGGAAATTTGAGAGAATTAATAATATATTACATATTAACCCTAGAATTGCATCATTTGAGTTCTACGTGGATTGTAGACTCCTAAATATACTTTAACAAAATTTCTCTTCCTTTGTTGCATTACACGTATAAGCCTTAATTACTTTCTTTTATATATATATATATATATATATATATATATATATATATATATGCTAATGATATTCCTATTTCTTTTCTATGTCCTATCACTCTAATCTAACTCCATAATTAAACTTTTATGTCCTTTAGAAATTAATTAATTTACTAGTGTAAAATTGTGTTATTAATTTGTCTTAATCAAGAACATAAGCATATAATGACGCGGTGACATTTTTGTAATTTCTGCAAATTTTTATGTCTCGGTTCACTATTCACCCGAAGTCAAAAGAAGTTTTATGTTTCAGTTCATAAAAAACTAGTGGAAAAGGGCCTAATGTACTTCAGTTTCAAAGACCCGAAGCCAAAATCTTGGCTAAAATTTTTAAAATGCCATTAGGCGTTTGATGTTTGGCCTCGGGTGTCAGGAAAACCGGTGCCAAAAACCTTTTATCCCTCGGTTAAAAATAGAACCAAGGCCATATCCTTTAATTAGGGTTCAAAATCGCGAACCCATTTCACTGTTCCTCTTCTTCACCGTGCTTGCAACCTCCATTCTCTCTCTTCTCTCTCTCTCTCTCTCTCTCTCTCTCTCTTTCTCTCTCTCTCTCTCGAAAACGACAAACCACCACGGTGCCACCACCCTACAAATGCCTCTGTGGCCATTGCTATGGCGAGTCTCTACAGCGCATTTTTCCCCATTTCCTGCCACCGTCACACCGCCATTTCTCTCAAGGGGTAAGTTGAAAACGCGTTCCTCTTTTTTTTTCATTTTCTATACTATTTTCTTACAATTTGGGTCATTGTTTTGCCTTTTGTTGAGATTTTTGATTGTTTTTGCTTTTTTTTTCTGCTATGTTTGACCCTCTCTTGTGTTTTTTGTTGTCTCTTGTAGCTCTCAAAAACGTGATTCGTGGTGATTCATCGTCTCTTGTGCTTTTGTTCTGTTGCATTATGTCATCTCCCAGTGATTCACTTATCACGCTCCCAAGTTCCTAATTCTAATATGTTATGTATTATGATGTAACCCCAACAAGGTTCATAGCTTGGGCTATTGGCTAGGTCCATTTCTTTTAATTTCTTTTATTTTTAATTAAATGGTTGTTCTAATTAGGCTTGTTTTGTTAATTGCAGCCCAATTTCAAAGGTTATGATCTAGAATCAAGGAGTGCATTATATGGAGATGTGGTGTGCTGCAACACATGCTTTAGCTGATTGGGCCATCAAATAAATCGGCAGCTGAGCCATATTATTCAAGGCATCATGCGTCTTTCTCTTTATTGGGCCTAAGTCCAATTGCAACGTGGATGGTGCGTGAGAGTTTGTTGCAACGTGTGATGGTGTGTGGAATTGATCAAGGGACGCGACGTTCAGCTATCGTGAAGGAGCTTCCTTACATATTGGGCCTGCAACTAGCAGCCTAATATCCGTCAAACACCAGCAGCACATTTCATCACTTTGTTCAACATCCACCAAGTCCAATTCCTCTCATGCACCTTCTCTACAAGGGTTTCAACCTCACGCGTTCAACTTTCTTCATTTTCACTCAGGCAACGCAACTATGGTTCATAACATTGCTAGGGTTTTGCTTCTCTCCACATGCGTTCCTCACCCTTAGATGCTAAGGCTGCCTATTCACGTTTCCTTTCTGTTTGCTTTCTTGGCTGCCTATCTTCTCTCTATAAATAGGTAGGCCTTTCCTTGTAAATTCAGCTTGGATGAATGATAGTGGTTGAGTTTTCTTCCCCCTTCATCTTCGCTTAAACCCCAAACCCTAAACTCTAGATTAGGTTTTCACCTTGTCGGGTTTACCAAACCAGTGAGAAACCAGAGAGATTTGAGTGTTAAGCACCATATCGAAGTATTCCGTTGCGTTTACCTCGCATTTCGCGAGTTTCAATCGGTAGAACACCGATTGGAGAGACTTTTCGACGACTCCCGCGACGGAGCAGCCTCATCAAGTGGTATTCAAAGCCAATCGGTTCTCGGAGGTCTTCAAAGATGTGTATTCTTCATTCATCTCTGCTGTTCTTCTTAGATGTTTGATTTCGTCTTGTTCATACTCTGATTGTGTTTAGTTTTCTAAGTTTTAATTTGTGCTATTGTTGCGTTTTTTTCTCGTTGAAATTGATTCATTGTTCTTGTTCTGAGTTTCCTGAATCAATCCTGTGATGAACTGTCTTAGCTCTCTGATTTTGTCGCTCAATGCATGTCAATTAGGTTTACTTTCATTTTCTTACTTAGTTTTGACTTTTCTGATCTCAGTTTTTGTCTTAGGTTAATGTTAGTTGCTTTGTATGTCATGAATTCAATAAACGTTGTGCCTGATTTGTGTTTTATTCAATGCTTAAGCATCTGCTTCAGTCGCTGTTTTGTTTTTTAGTGTTTAGTTTCTGTAATTGTATATGATTTTGAGTGTTATTAGTTCATTGGCTCTCCTACGCAATGCCTCCTTTTTTTTCACTATGTCCTATTTTATTCGTGCTATATTTGCTTTGTTTGTCCAATTGAATTCACGTTCTATTTGGCTCTTGTGTTGTTTCTGCCATTCATGTGGTTGCCAATGATTGTGATATCCAAACTATGATGTTTCCAATGTTTTGATAATACATCCAGCTCTGTCCAGATTGTTTGTCTGGAAATTTCGTTAGTTTTGGTCCATACATAGGCTGAATTTTTGCTGCCTTGTTTGCTTCAGTCCAATGCTTATTGTTTCCAATTGTGTTTTGTGCTTTTGTTGAGTCTTTGCTGCCTTGATTACATTTATTCTTGTGTTGAAACTCCATTTGTTAGCCAAATCTATTTGGAAATGTATCCACCGAGTTGCTTGATTCTGGTTATCTGAAATGTTGACGTGGAAACTCAATCTGATATATGTACTTGGGTTTGAAACAACATTCACTTAGCTGTTCTAATTTTTTTTAAAAAAAATAGTTTTAAAGATTGCACCTGTTTCAATTCACTATGCTCATTGGTTTGAGAAGTTTGTCAGTTTGAGTTACTATATTCAATTTGTTTTGGCCAATTATTTCAAAGCTAAGTCACATTTTCTGGTTTTCTGTGCTTAGCATAGTCTTGTGAGTCTTGTACCATTGCAGTTGATTCAAGCCTGTAGTTTCTGATTGGACCGTGAAGCTTGTACTCGTTCAATCGTATTTACTGCTGTTGTGGTCTACCACAATTTGGTACCTCAACTTGTTCACTTGCTTTTGTTTTGGAAGCATTATGGTTTATTAGATTATTGACATTAAAACTATTTCAGCTTTCTATCTGGTCCAATTGAATGCAGTAGTGGTATCAAGCTTTCATTTACTCTGGAGTGCCTCTGTTGTGACTTGATTCATTGCTTGCCTCCACAATTCTGGTGCTCTTGCTTTGATTGCCTGCTGCTACTTTCTTTGATCACACATGTTCAGATTTTGAAATTGCCAAATGAATTAAAATGCTACACATTTTGTGATCTATGTTCAGGTTTGATTCAAGTCTGCTGCATATTGATATTTATTTTGTACTGGCCGAGTCTTTTCTACTTGTCCTGTATGTCTTTTCATCATTGTTTTTGAGTTGGATCTTTGCAATCTGTCATATTCATTTGTTTATTGATTTGGTGGTAGAAAATTGACCTTTGTGTGAGCTGTTATTCAAGTCTGAGAGCTGAAAAGAAAAAGAGAAAGAAATCAGTGAAAAGAAAAATAATATGATGAGAAAGATAAACACATCTAAAAAAGAAAATGAAAAAAGTCTTGATTGAATTTGAAAACATTTTTCAGCAAAATACAAGTTGTCTTGCACAATTCACAGAATGACTACTGCTTTTTCAATGTCGTTTGCATATGCTCTTGATTCAACTTGTTTTTGAGTCTTGTTTGATTTTGGTTTTGTTAATCATATTCTAGATACCTTCCTTAGGTTCCTTTTGTGTGCCAACTTTATTTCTTAGCTTGTTTTCTTGCATGTCTTTATTGGCTATCCTTTGAGTTTGTCTATTAAATCCATCACTTGATGTTGTCCTTGCCTCAAATTTGAGCTTTTATTGTTTTTCTGATTTTTACTCTCACGCAGCTTGCCTTGCTTTTGTTCTGTTTTGGATTCTCCAATCTCACTGTTTTTGGCAGCCTTGTAGGTGAAGCCTCTTCTTCAAGGTGGAGTTGTGAGTAATTCTATATGAGAGCAAACTGCCGAGAGGAATTGTGGAGTGAGCTGGGATCTTTAAATAGGGAGTGAAAACACTTGAGGGATACCATTTTTGGGGACTGGACCGAGAGGGAGAATAGCAAGAAGCATAATCTAGCCCAAGCCACTTTTATTTTTTTGTGTTGTTTTTGTAATATCATGGACTTTGTGTATTTTCCTTTTTCAGTTTGTTGTTTTTGTTTCATTTGGCTTAGGTGGGAAAATGCTTTAGAGCAATCTCATCCTTAGCAAGGTTTGTAATAGTTTAATCGTGTAGTGTGAGATTCAAAGGGTTCCAAACGCCACTTGCATCTTCACTGAGGATTTAATTTTGTCGTCAATTTATGTTTTCAGTCTTTATGTTTTAAATGTCCAGGTTTTGTTTTGTGTGAATTGTATGTTTGCCTTTATATTTTAGGTCATTGTGATATCTAGGTGCCATGTGTTTAACACCTAGTTGACCTTCTTTTGGTCTTTAGGTTTTATTTAGTCTACACACTTTGAAAATTGTTTTTCACCCAATCTGTTTTGTTTAGAATTTTCATTGAGAAATTTTGTGAAAGTTGTTTGGAGATCTCTGGCTAGGAAAGGCTTGGTTTCTAAGCTTGTCCAAAAGACTCATCTCCCTTTCCTGGGAGTATTTCTAGACCATTTTAACTCCATTCTCTCTTTAGAAATTCTTCAAGTCACTTTGTGAAAAATTGTTTGGATAAAAGTGTTTCCAAAAGCTTTTGAAAATGAGTTTTTCTCCTTATAACAATGTGCATTTAGGTACACATAATAGTGTGCATTTAGGTAGGCATAGTAGTAATGAGTTGCATCATACTATTCATAGTGACATTCCATTCTTTGGGGAAGATGTAGGACCAATATCATTTAGAGATTGGATGTGGGATATAGAGAAATTGGTGCAACCATTGTTTAGTAAATATAGTCAATTTGATATTCTTAGACATGTTACTTCTAGGTTTGTAGGACGTGCATGTGAGTGGTGGCAAGAGAGGCAATATAGAGTGAAAAAGGGGAGAAAATCATGCATCACTACATTTTCTGAATTAAAAACATGCATGTGGAAACATTTCATTCCCCCTTCATTTAGGATAACTAAAGAGCAATAGTCTAGGATAGAAAACTTCATTGATATAGGTGATGCATTCATCTAAAATCTTGCTAAGTTTTCTAGACTAGAAAAAGATTTTAAGAACAATTTGGACTTGCTTTTAAGTGAACAAAGAGAGGGATAAAAACAAAAGAGAGCACGAGAGAAGCTTGAAAAGTTTCGAGAGCTTGATATGCAAAGAGTAAAAGAAAAGCTTGAGAAGCTGTGTGCTGAGAAAAAGAAAAGAGAGCAAGAGGAATATGAGAAAATTGAGAAGAAGAAAAGAGATGAGGAAGAAAAGACAAAAGAGGAGAATCTTAGGAAAGCCAAAGAAGAGAATGAGAGAAAAGAATTAGAAGAAAGAGAGAAAATAAGACAAGAGAGTGAGCTTGAAATAAAATCACAAGTGGTAGAGTTAAAGAACATTTCAAAAGACAAATGGGAACTTAGGGATTTGGTGTACAATCCTTCACCACTTCCTTCCATGAAGACCCAATTTTCAAAGGGAGTTCTCCCATCTTTAAACTCTTCTCACTTTTTTATTAAATCTTTTGTTTTGTTTCCTTCTCAAATATTTTGTTCTCCATCTCATTTACTTGTTTCATACTCCTCACCGTCTTGTGCCAAAACACACTTTGACTTTAAAACTCTTTTCAAATATCATCTAAGTCAATGTGTTAGACACTCTTCTTGTGAAATGGGCCTATTATTAACTTTTTCCACTTTTATATGCCCATTTTCACACAGTGCACATTCAAACATATTGAATGGTCTAAATAATTTTAACGCAATTCTGTTGATGACTACTGCAGATATGTGTTTGATCCTGGTAGAACCTACAATTTGGTTGTTGTGAGACTTTAACAACTCTCTTGATATGAGGACAAATCCTCTTCAAGAGGGAGAGGATGATGTGACCATAACAAGGCTCACAGCTTGGGCCATTGGCTAGGCTTATTTCATTTAATTTCTATTATTTTTAATTAAATAAATGTTATTCTAATTAGGCTTGTTTTGTTAATTGTAACCCAATTTCAAAGGTTATCATCTAGAATCAAGGAGTGCATTATATGAAGATGTGGTGTGCTGCAACGCATGCTTTAGCTGATTGGGCCATCAAATAATGGCAGCTGAGCCTAATTATTCAAGGTATCATGCATCTTTCTCTTTATTGGGTCTGAGTCCAATTGCAACGTGGATGGTGCGTGAGAGTTTGTTGCAATGTGTGATGGTGTGTGGAATTAATCAAGGGACGCATCGTAGCTGTCGTGAAGGAGCTTCCTTACATATTGGGCCAGCAACCAGCAACCCAATATCCGTCAAACATCAGCAGCACATTTCATGACTTTGTTCAGCATCCACCAAGTACAACTCCTCTCATGCACCTTCTTTGCTAGGGTTTCAGCCTCACGCGTACAACTTTCTTCGTTTTCACTCAGGCAGCGTAGCTATGGTTCACAACATTACTAGGGTTTTGCTTCTCTCCACATGCATTCCTCACCCTTAGATGCTAGGGTTGCCTATTCACATTTCCTTTCTGTTTACTTTCTTGGCTGCCTATCTTCTCTTTATAAATAGGCAGGCCTTTCCTTGTAAATTCAGCTTGGATGAATGATAGTGGTTGAGTTTTCTCCCCCCTTCGTCTCAGCTCAAACCCTAAACCCTAGATGAGGTTTTCACCTCACCGGGTTTACCAAACCAGTGAGACACCAGAGAGATTCGAGTGTTAAACACCATATCCGAGTTTTCCACTGCATTTCCCTCACATTTCGTGAGTTTCAATCGGTAGAACACTAATTGGAGAGACTTTCCAGAGAATCCGACGACGAAGCAGCCTCATCATATTAGCTTTATGTTATATTTGTGCTTAATTATTTGCTTAAATATGTTGTTTGATGAACTTATAATGTGAGTTAGTCTTAGTTTCCCGTTTGAGATTCAATACAAAAATTATGTATTGTCCCCGAGTTTTCATTTTGAAGAAGTTATATTTTTTTAAAAATTAATGTAAGGGGATACAATACTAATAATTTAAATGTATTGAATCTTGAATTGTCCAGTTGGACATGAAGATTAATCACTTTCTAGTAGTTTATTAGTGCATATATATTTGAAAATACATATCTTAAAATTTATGAATATTTGTCAACTGCGTTTTGTGATCTTCAGTGCATATTTGATTGTGGTTGATAATCACTTTCATTTTGTGTATCCTGAAGACCAATGCAAAATGCTGGAAAACTTTAGTGAAATTTAAGATATGTATTTTAAAAGTAATATGTACCAATAAAATAAATAAAGTGAATCTTCTTGAATGAGATAGAGTCATACCTTGATTACACAAGCGTCATAAGCATTGATTCAAAAATTACTGAAATTGTTCACACAATTTCAGTATACATACGTTTGGATCGAGATTGGGTTAATTTACCACGCATCAGTGTTGAGTATGAGAACGAAGTAGAAGAATTTATACAATTTGTACAATGTAAGACCCAAGAAATTTAAATAATTAAATAAATAATTATTTAATAAATGCAGGTAGTAGGAGCCTTTATGACATTTTAATGTGGATTGTTGTGATATGGAATAGTACTAGCTTAAGTGATTGAGAGTACTTGATTATGTGAGAGGACTTGGGTTGAAGTCCTATGTATGCTAATTGTATGTTATTTTAATGTTATGTTTGAACGCGAGTAGTGATAATGTAATCCTAAAAATATAGGAATTATCACGAAACATGTATTGGTTGGATTGGTTATGCATTGACTTTGTAATTGAGTGGTTGTGTGTTTAAACCTTGCTAAGAACGAATTACGTTTTTTTTTTTGCCAAAATTTCCTTTGGCATGAATGTGAAAGGGCAGAGAAACCCTAGCTGCAAGAAGTGACAACCAAGGGCTGGAAAACAGCCATAATGGACTTTGAATAGCAATTAACTCATGATTAATTCCAAATTTCGTTTTTGGACCATTCACCATCATTAAGGGGTAATTAAGGGATATTGATTTGGAGAGAAAAGGTGAATTTGGGATTGCATTTCGTGAGTGCTAGAAACATAGATTTACAAAGCCATTATATGTGCTTTTGGAAGGGTGAGAGCTAAATTCTTTTGGAGTAGCATAGGAAGGCTCTTTAGCATCATAAAGCAAAGGTTAGGGGATCATTTGGGGCAAGGATTATCAGGTAAGGGGAGCTGTTTTTGTATGTTTTATTCGTGTATAATGTATTGTGCCTTGTTGTGATCAAATTGCATGAAAACCCCTTCTTTACACACTGTTTTTTGAGGTTTCTAAGTTTCCGCCTGGCGGTGATGATGGTGCCGACAGGCGACGCGTCCTTTAACCCAATTTTCTGGGTTCTATCATGAACTGCTTGGCGGCGAGATGGGACCGCCACGTTGTTTGTCACTGTTTCGCTGTGTTTTTTGTGGATTTCATGATATGCTGAACTTCCAATTAGATTTCTATATCTGTGTGATTGCGTAATGCTATGATATTCCTATTATTGGGGGTGCTCGTGATTATAATTGGGGATGTAACCATGAAGAGTTCATGTTAGAATTAAGGGATTAATCTGAATTATGGATTTATGGGTGATTAAGGTATGATTGAAAGTTGAATGATGCATAAAGGATAATATTATTGGAGGTTGGTTGATAAATCATGTGTGAATTGTTGTGTTCTGGTGCAATTGGAACCTGGATCAAATTCTGGAATTTCGAGTTCTTCGTAGGTACAGAAACCTAGGGTTTTTACCACTGATGTACCGCCAGGCGGCACCTTGCTTGCCGCCAGGTGACAACTAGTAGAGAGGCAGTTTGTGTGCCTTGAATTTGTTGGTTATGAGTGAGCTTTGTTGGAACGAATTGGAATAGAAATTAAGTCAATAAAACTGGAAGAATTAGTGCACAAGAATTCATTGTGGTTGAGGCAATTGGGGAAAAATAGGATAGTGTGCTATGTTGGAAGTGACTTGGTAATCAATATGGAACCTACCTTGAGTGGTTAATTAGTTGGAAATAATAAGAGAAGAGGTAGAATACTGCTTAAGAAGGGTTGGGATGTTGGATAATCATACATTAGTGGGTTGATGTATCAATCACAAATTGTGTAGCATAGATTGAAAGGTAGGTGAGGGGAATATGTGGTACTGTTGTAATGGGATATAAGCAGGTTGTGTACTCTGAGATACTGGACTATACGTCACTTTCATAAGTTAGATTAAGCCATTGGATAATGATAGAAAACTTGGAAAAACCTATGTCTTGAATAGAGGGATTTGGGAATGTAAGTTATAAGTAATGGAACCATGCGTGAAGTGACAAGGTACCAAGAATCAGACCCTAATGGATGAGAGTACATTAATACCTTTGGAGGTATTAGGGGATTGTAGGATAATCTGGTTTGGGTGCTAAAACAATAGCTGGTACGCTACTGGTATAGCACCTGACGACACGGGTGTGGCCACCAGGAGATAGGAGCAGTAGGGATGTTCCTACAACCGTGGCACCTGGTGGCAAGGTGGGATCCGCTAGGCGATAGCCCTAAAATAGTGGGTTTGTGTTATGACTTCGACAAGTGTACTAGGTCGCGCAAGTAGTAACTGGTAAGACTGGGAATCGTTCCCAAGAGACTCGTGTATGCTAAATAATTGCATAATTAATGACTAATTTAAACTAAAGAATGAATCCCTATTTTGAGTTTCATGTATGAAAGTAATTTTGCATAAATGATTAAAATTAAACTTTGGAAGTTTAAGGCTCTTAGTGAATGGAAAAGATTAGAAGTGATATGAATTGATATTGTCGGGGTTAAAATTCACCAACTATGCTCTCATGCAACTACAATTGTACATCCTCTACATCAATATGATAATGTCAACCCATAAATCTACTCAAACCCTAATTCCTTAGTTGAATGAGCCTAAATTTCCTTATTAAGAGTCAATCCCTTAAACTCTTAATAAGCAAATCTGCATTATGCACTAGGGTTTAAGACAACCAATGGGTCAAGTCCCATTCCTAGATACAAGCTACATTGGGTTTTATTGTTCCAATTCAAGGTTTCAAAAGATATTTCCACACCCAATGAACCAAATATCATGCGATGGATGGTCAAATCAATGCAACCATTAAGTGAAGAAACAAGAAGACTAGCAATTAATGAAAGAGACATTTATATATTCAAAGCATTGCAATTACATAAGAGTGTAGTGGCTACATCCAGCCTCAACAAAAATGGGTTTAACTCTCAATTGTGATGGAGAGCTCAAGCTTACAAATGGAAGAAATGGAAGAGAAAGGAGATACAAAAAGGAAGATGGAGTAGTTCCCACAAACCCTAACACTCCTCCAAGCTCTCCAAAATGAGTTTCTTTGTGCCTCCCATTGGCAAAGATGATTTCCCTTCGAAAATTTAGAAGAAATAGGTTTAATTTTGCCACATCAGCACTGCTTAGCATCGTCCTCACATCGCTCAACGTCCAAAAAATGCAGGCCAATCAGTGTTGGCTTCTGGCGCTCAGCCTTGAATTATGGTGTTGAACGTTGGAAAATGCGACAGGAATAGGGCTCAGCCTTGAATTCTGGTGCTCAGCCTTGAAATGCTAAGTTCAAATCTTTAAATTTGGCTTTTTTTTCTTCTTTCTTCTCTGGTTGACCACTTCTTTGGCTTGAGACAAAAGCTTCGTATCATTAAATTGGACACAAAAATGGGGATTAATGGTATAATTAGATATATGTAACCCATATTGTATTTATTCACAAAAGCAAAGTAAAAGTGAGGATTAAGTGGGTTAAAAGCTCAAGAGGAGTTGATTTTGTTGGCAAAAGATAACCAAGATAATGGTAAAAATCTACATTATCAGTCTGGAAGCGGCCTGGCGCCTGACGACGATGATGTCTCGCCAGGCGGTCTGCGCATGACTTTTGCCTGGCGGCGCTCAGGCAGCGCCAGACGATAATGTTGCAAGTAGTGGTTAGTGTGTGAGTTTGGTTAGCAAAGACTGAGAAGAGTTATTGCAAGCACACCTATACATATTGAACAACACAAATGAAATTATCCCTTACTTATCTGCACACAAAGTCATTGTGAAAGAGAACAATCCAAGACAATCAGAGAAATGGCATTTGATAGAGCATAATAGAACATTCATGCCTAAGTTTAAATATGAGGTTTTGTAATCTTATAAGACTTTGATGTGGTTAGCGAATGGTTTGAAATTTGATGTCATCTGTTGTACAGGTTATGAAATTAATAATTGCACATTCTATACGAAGTCTTTGGATGATAAAAGCACAATACAAAATAGTGGAGTCAGTCTTGAAGTTGAGTCACTACAATTTTCTACATCTAAAGATAAAAAATCTTGTATTTGGATCAATCACATACTATGGTGTAATACAAGAGATCTGGAAGTTGGTTATACCATGTTTACTATTGCCCTGTTCAAAAATGTAAGTAGGTTGACAATAAGAGTGGTGTCAAATTGGATGAATTAGGAATGACTCTAGTTGATTTTTCAAAGGTGGGTTATCGAGCGAGCCATTTATCATGGTACAACAAGCATCTTAGGTTTTCTATATTAAATATCATGCGTCTGAACATTGGTTTATCGTTCTTCATGGAAAAAAATTGATCTTAATGAAGAGAATTTGAGTGATCCTAATATTGTTGTCACCCACCCATTTAGAAGAACGACAAATGTTGACGAAGTCCCTCTAGTTGATGATGTACATGCAATTCGAGAAGATCACAATGAAGGAATATACATATGACCAATCA
The DNA here is from genome assembly GCF_037176805.1 of Vigna unguiculata. Classification (NCBI taxonomy): domain Eukaryota; kingdom Viridiplantae; phylum Streptophyta; class Magnoliopsida; order Fabales; family Fabaceae; genus Vigna; species Vigna unguiculata. Next base: position 33,589,107 of record NC_140795.1, on the reverse strand, counting down.
ATAACTTTATGTATGAATTTCATGTTCTTGTTAAAATTTAGGTGTTTTGTTAAATAATGTTTTATATGTGATTTTATATGTTGCTTATTAATGTTTTGTGATGTTTTCATTTCACATATATATGGCTAAACATCATAGTTCATCAGAGGATGAAACACTGATAAGTGTGATAATTACCTATTGTTTACACTTCTTAGAAACTCTTAATTGTCTTTTATTCATGTATTTTTGTGTTAATCTCATGAAAGAATTTAGGATTTTGTTATTTATTTCAAAAAAACATGTTTACTTTGATGTTTATGGACTTTTGTAGAAAAGAATGGAAGATTGGAGAAAAATTCACTAGTTGCTGCCTAGAGCCATTAGCCCAGCTAGCTGGATGTACTCGCCCAGCTAACCAGACTCACTAGCCCAGCGAACCAGACTCACTAGCCCAGCGAGGAAGGCTCTCTAGCCCAGCGAGAATGAATGTTGGCCCAGCGAGTTTATCTTTTTGCTCAAACATTAAAAGTGTCGAGACTCGAACAGAAAGACAGTTTTTGGTGGGAGGAACACTGCTGGAACTCAAAACGAAGGCAGAGACATTTCTGGAGCTTAAAGGATCAATCTTTCTTCATCCATTCTACCATTTCAACTCCATTTGTGCTCTAGATGTATAGGAGTAACTAAACTCCATTTCATTGGGGTTGGATGTAACGTACCTAAACTCATTATAGTTTCATCTATGCAATAGAATCTCTTTCACTGTTTTTGTGTTCTATCTAAATTATTTTCGTGCATGATGGAATATTTATGCATTTTGGGTGGTATCTAATCATTGGAAAGTGTTTTGGAACCCTAGACATGGATAGAACAACCTAAAGATTTGGTTCTAGACATAGACCAAAGCTTTTGGTCATTCTAGACATCGTTTTTAATGTGTCTTTTGTGTTTAAACCTCTAAGGGATTAGTAATTTTTACATAAAAGTTCAAAACATACCCCTAAGGGATTAGGGATTGAATACCTTTGATGTCAATGCTTGAGTAGATGAGAGATTTATATTGTGAGGTGCTTGCTTAGAGTTTTGGTCATGAATTCCAACCCCAATGAGTCTTTGCCTTGGTATTTTATCACTTTAAAGTTTAGAAATCCTTATGTTTTCACTTGTTTCGAATTAATCAATGGTTACATTCAACGCTTAAATTAGTAAGTACACCTAGTTAACTAAACAAACGCAATTCCCGTGGGAAAACGATACTTGGACTTACCATTTTTATTACTTGCACGACTTGGTACACTTGCCAAAGTCTTAACAAGTTTTTGGCGCCGTTGCCGGGGAATTGTTTGTTGTTTAGGCAAATTGTGTGCTATTTACCGATTTAGGCTTATTCATTTCATTCATTAATTTATTGCTTTTTACACTTTTGATTGTATATAGTCCAATTGTATATACTTACCCTTTTGCGTAACTTCTCTTTTCTAGTGTTTCTTGTTTTGCATGAGAAGTAGAACTAGAGCTGATAATTTGCTCTTTGATCCTGAAATTGAAAGAACGGCTCGAAGAAACAATAGTAGAAGAAGAAGGCAAAGCAGGGAAGCTAGAGAAGCAACTGTTATTTCTGATCCAACTCTCATTTCTTCATCTGATCAAGAAGAGGAAGACATGGCAGAAAATCCGCATGATGATGCTAGAGGTGAAAGAAGACGCACGTTGGAAGATTATGCTGCATTCACAGGGACCATTAATTTCAACAGTATTGCTCGACCAACGGTGAATGCTACAAATATGGAGATGAAGCCAGCTCTAATCCACTTGGTGCAAAGTAATCAGTTTAATGGATTGGCTAATGAGAATCCATACACGCATCTGGCCACCTTCTTAGAGATATGTAATACAGTAAAAATCCATCAAGTGCCTGATGAAGCCATTCGCTTGAGTTTATTCCCTTTCTCATTGGCGGGAAATGCCAAGGTTTGGCTAAATTCTTTCCCCGAAAACAGTCTCACTAGCTGGGAGGATGTGGTTTCCAAATTCTTGAGCAAGTATTTCCCTCAATCCAAGATTAACAAAGGCAAACAAGAAATCTCTGCTTTCCAGCAAGACGTGGATGAGTCCTTGGGGCAAGCATGGGACAGGTTCAAGGGATTGCTCAGAAAAACTCCCATTCATGGGTTTGATGAGCCCACACAACTTACACTTTTCTTGGCAGGGCTGAAATCTCACTCAAAGTTAATGTTGGATGCATCAGCGGGAGGAAGTATTAAGTGGAAGACACCTACTGAAGCACGAGAATTGATTGAAAATATGGCCTCCAATGACAATGAAGTGCACAATGAGAGAGCTCAATCTCAACAGAAGGGTGTTCTACAACTTCAGTCTCATGACGCTCTACTGGCACAAAACAAAATCATGACACAACAACTTGAAGCTCTCATGAAGAAGCTCTCTCAACTTCCGCAAGATCTCCGAAATGTTTCTCAAGCTCAACACCAACAACAGTTGCAAAATTGTGAGTTGTGTGGTGGGGATCATCCCAATGGGCAGTGTGCCATGCAAAACACATCTCAAGAAGAGGTTAATTACATGGGTAATACAAGTCGCCAAGGTAATTACAACCAAGGTTGGAGGCCTCACCCAAACATGGGACAAGCAGGACCCTCAAATAGACCACCACCTCAACAATTTCAGCAACATCCCTCTTTGGCAGATAGAACTTCAAAGATTGAGGACACACTCAATCAATTCATGCAAGTGTCAATATCCAACCACAAGAGCACCGAAGCTGCTATCCGTAACTTGGAGGTGCAAATGGGGCAAATAGCTAAGAGGATGGAGGAGAAATCCGATACAAATTTTGCGGCTAACACTGAAGTTAACCCAAAAGAGCATGCTAAAGCTATTACTACAAGGAGTGGAAAGGTGTTAGAAGAGAGAAAAGTAAATAGAGATGATGAAAAAGGAGAAGAGAGTGGAGAGTTACATGAGAGAAAAGAAGAGAGCATTGAAGAAGATGATGAGAATGTTGAAGGAGGACATAAAGAAATGGGTGAGAGAGAGAAGAATAAAGGAAAAAGTGTTGAAAAGCCCCTACCTTACCCTAAAATCCATTCTAGAAAAGAGAAGGAGAAGCAATTTGGGCGATTTTTAGACATATTCAAGAGGCTTGAGATTAATATCCCCTTCTCTGAGGCCCTCCAACAAATGCCTTCATATGCTCGATTCATGAAGGAGTTGCTCACAAAGAAAAGAAAGTACATTGAAGAAGAGACCATCGAAGTCCAGGGAAATTGTAGTGCCATCATCCAAAAGTTGCTTCCACCAAAGTTTAAAGATCCCGGTAGTTTCACTATTCCTTGCACTATTGGCGAGTTGGCTATTGGGAAAGCACTAATCGATCTGGGAGCAAGCATAAACTTGATGCCTCTTTCTGTGATGAGGAGGATTGGAGATTTGGAATTGAAGCCCACAAGAATGACACTCCAGTTAGCAGATAGGTCTATCAAGTGCCCCTATGGAGTCATTGAGGACGTGCTAGTGAAGGTGGACAAATTCACTTTCCTAGTGGATTTTGTCATTCTAGACATGGAAGAAGACACTGAAGTTCCGCTTATATTGGGCAGGCCATTCATGAAAACTGCAAGGGTGCTCATTGATGTGGATAATGGTCATCTCAAGGTGCGTGTGGAAGATGAGACTGTCACCTTCAATGTTTTGGAAGCTATGCAACACCCTGGTGATAATAGCAACTGCTTTAGAGTGGATGTTCTAGAAGAAATGATTGAGACTACCAAGAGCCAATTGCATGTGAAGTCCCCACTTAAGAGGGTTTTGATTGAGGCATGTGATGAGTTGACCCTTGATGAGGAAGCGGAAGTGGAGGAAGTGACCAGACAACTAGAAAAGCTCAAGGAGATATCTCCTAATGATGTGAAAGTGGAAAAATTGGAGAAGGAAAAATTTGATGATCAAAACAAGATTGAGCTTAAATTGTTGCCTGATCACCTCAAGTATGTGTTCCTGGAAGGGGAAGCAAGGAAGCCTGTGATAATTAGTAGCTCTCTATCTAAAGCTGAAGAAGAGAAACTGATTGAAGTTCTTAAGGCAAATCAAGGAGCTATAGGGTGGCACATTTCTGATTTGAAGGGGTTAAGCCCAACTTATTGTATGCACAAGATTATGTTAGAGAAAGATTACAAGCCCATAGCACAACCACAAAGAAGATTGAATCCCACTATGAAGGAGGTGGTGAGAAAGGAGGTGCTAAAACTCCTTGAAGCTGGAATGATATACCCGATCACTGATAGTGCATGGGTTAGTCTTGTGCATGTGGTGCCAAAGAAAGGAGGTATGACAGTCATTCAGAACGAGAAAAATGAGTTGATTCCAACTAGGACGGTCACCGGGTGGAGGATGTGTATTGACTACAGGAAACTTAATCAAGCCACTCGAAAGGATCATTTCCCCCTTCCCTTCATGGATCAGATGTTGGAACGTTTAGCAGGACAAGCGTACTATTGCTTCTTAGATGGTTATTCTGGATATAATCAGATTGTGGTAAATCCGGAAGATCAAGAAAAGACTGCGTTCACTTGTCCATTCGGTGTGTTTGCTTATAGAAGAATGTCGTTCGGTCTGTGCAATGCTCCTGCTACATTTCAAAGATGCATGTTAGCCATCTTTGCTGACTTGGTTGAGAAGTGCATTGAAGTATTTATGGACGACTTCTCTGTGTTTGGCAAATCCTTTGATCTCTGCTTGAAGAACTTAGATGTGGTGATGAAGAGGTGCATAGACACAAACCTTGTGCTCAATTGGGAGAAATGCCATTTTATGGTGCGTGAAGGAATTGTGTTGGGACATAAAATTTCATCTCGGGGGATAGCAGTGGATAATGCCAAGGTTGATGTAATTGAGAAATTGCCGCCTCCTACTAATGTGAAGGGGGTTAGAAGTTTTCTTGGGCACGCCGGGTTTTATAGAAGATTTATAAAAGATTTCTCCAAGATTGCCAAACCCTTGTGCAACCTCCTTGTTAAAGACACTCCGTTTGAATTTGATGAAGAGTGTTTGAAAGCTTTCAATATATTGAAGAACAAATTGATTTCTTCCCCTATGATCATTGCTCCAAATTGGAAACAAGACTTTGAGATAATGTGTGATGCTAGCGACTATGCTATAGGAGCTGTTCTTGGCCAGAGGCGAGAAAAATTGTTTCATGCCATTTATTATGCAAGCAAGGTCTTGAATGGAGCTCAATTGAATTATGCCACAACTGAAAAGGAGTTTCTGGCTATTGTGTATGCGCTTGAGAAGTTTAGACCTTATCTCATTGGGTCTAAAGTTACCATTTACACTGACCACGCTGCCATTAAATATTTGTTGACCAAACCTAACTCCAAACCTCGGTTGATTAGATGGGTTCTCTTGCTTCAAGAGTTTGATTTGGAGATTAGGGATAAGAAGGGGAGTGAAAATGTTATTGCTGATCATCTCTCTCGGTTAGTGAATGAGGAAGTGACATGCAAAGAGAAGGAGATCCAAGAGGCTTTTTCAGATGAAAAGCTTATGCTAATTCAGGAGAGGCCATGGTTCGCTGACATGGCTAATTTCAAAGCTGCTGGAGTTCTCCCAGATGATTTTACATGGCATCAAAAGAAGAAATTCTTGCATGATGCAAAGCAGTTCATTTGGGATGATCCCTTCTTGTTTAAGCTTGGCGCTGATAATCTTTTGAGGAGGTGTGTTACTGCAGAGGAAGCTGCAGGGATCCTGTGGCATTGCCACAACTCGCCATATGGTGGTCACTTTAATGGTGATAGGACAGCTGCTAAAGTGCTTCAATCCGGGTTCTATTGGCCCACCTTGTTTAAGGATGCTCATGCTCATGCCAAGAGCTGTGATAAATGCCAAAGGATTGGAAGCATCTCGAAAAGGCATGAAATGCCACTGCAAGCCATCTTAGAAGTGGAGGTCTTTGATTGTTGGGGAATTGATTTCGTTGGTCCCCTCCCTTTTTCATTCAACAATGAGTATATTCTAGTGGCAGTCGATTACGTCAGTAAGTGGGTGGAGGCAACAGCTTGTCAGAAAAATGATGCCAAGACTGTCATCAAGTTTCTAAAGAGACAAATCTTCTCTCGGTTTGGAGTCCCCAGGGTTCTCATCAGTGATGGAGGATCCCATTTCTGCAATGCCCAATTGGCCAAAGTCTTGAAACACTATGAAGTGAAGCACAAGGTTGCTTCACCTTATCATCCACAGACTAATGGTCAAGCCGAGGTGTCTAATCGGGAGATTAAGAGGATTTTAGAGAAGACCGTGGCTTCATCTAGAAAAGACTGGTCCTTAAAACTTGATGATGCCCTCTGGGCATATAGGACTGCCATGAAGACTCCTCTTGGATTATCACCTTACCAGTTGGTCTATGGCAAATCATGTCACTTGCCTGTGGAAATGGAGCACAAGGCATACTGGGCCTTGAAGTTTTTGAATTTTTAGCCCTCTTTATCTGCTGAGAAGAGGAGGATCCAATTGCTGGAGCTTGAAGAGATGAGGTTAAATGCGTATGAGAACTCTAAAAGCTACAAGGAGAGAGTTAAAATGTATCATGATAGAAAGCTACTTAAGAAAGAATTTCAACCCGGCCAACAAGTGTTATTGTTCAATTCAAGGCTCAAATTATTTCCGGGTAAGTTGAAGTCTAAATGGTCTGGACCCTTCACCATCAAGGAAGTCAAACCCTATAGAGCAATAGAGCTGATGGATCCCTCCTCGGAAGATCCACAAAGGAGTTGGGTTGTGAACGGACAGCGACTTAAGCACTATTTGGGGGGTGAGGTTGAACGCCTCACCACTGTCATTCATCTAGATGACGCATGAGCCTACAGGCGTCGAGCTAATGACGTTAAACAAGCGCTGACTGGGAGGCAACCCAGTGTTTTGAGTTTTTCTTAGTTAGTAGATTCAATTTCACCAATTTTTGGGTGCATCAGGTCTGTCACTGTTCGCCCAGCGAGTGATCACTAGCTTCGCGAGTCTGGTTTTTCACAGAAAAACAGTTCCAAAATTATGCAGACTCGCCCAGCTAGCCCCCACTCGCCCAGCGAGCATGACCCCTGCACCAACAAAATCTTTTGTCCAATAAAATCGCTGGGCGAGTACTACTCGCCCAGTCCTTTTTGAACGAATTTTTACCCCTGGAGCTACTCACTGGGCGCATAAACTCGCCCAGCGACTCTCTTTCACTTAAAAAAAAAAAAATTTGAAATTCGAATTTTTGGGGGGAAAACCTGACCACTCGCCCAGCGAGCGGTGCCACTCGCCCAGCGACTGCGCAGCGTTTAATGCTGTCAGCGGGTAGTTGGGTCAAGCCTGCTTTTTAAATTTCCGAAGCAGCTCGCCCAGCGAGTGGTATCAGTCGCCCAGCGAGCAACTGCGGTTATTCCCCATTATTACTTTTCATTTTTAATCCATTTTTCCCTCTTCTTTTTACCCTAGCCGTTCCCCTTCCCTCTTCCTCGCTCAGTTGCGCCTCCACCTTCACCTAAGCTCACACTTTGCACTTTTGCTTCCATCTTTCACGTTTTCTCTTTGTCTCTTCCATCAAGTAAGTGATTTTTGCTTCCATTCTCATTTTGTTGTTGTTTTGCTGCTGTTTTGATGTTTAAGATTAGTGTTAGGGTTCTGTTTTGGTTGATTTCATGTTCATGCTTCTTGAATTTGTGTGTATTAGATATTTGGTCCATTTTGTGTGCCTTTTTCGTCAGTTGTAGTTGGTTTAGCTTTGCGTTCGCCTAGCGGGTGCGTGCTTGTGTGTTTTGGGTTGTTTTGATTCATAGTGAGTCGTCCAGCGAGCAGTCCCTGTACAACGAGATCCTCTCGCCCAGCGGGCCTGCTCGCCCAGCGAGTGACGATCCCTGTCACTGTTTTCCCGTTTTTAGACCTCTCGTCCAGCGAGCCTGTTCGCCCAGCGAGCGAATCCACCTGGTTTTGCTGTTTCTCTGGTTTTGCTTGCTCACCCCTGTAATCTTGTGTTTTTATTCAGCAACCTTGTTTGTTCTTATTGTGTTGTTTTGTTTTACTTCTAGTTGTAATCCTAGTTTTGTGTAGTGTAATGCTTTGTGTTCTTCTTTTTGCAGATGGCTCCTCCTAAGACTTCCCATGTTGCTAAAAAGAAGAGAATTACCCGAGGCTCTTCTTCTCAGAATCCCCAACCAGACTTCATGGAATCAGACATGGTGCAGAATTTTGATCAACATAAATTCTCTTCGGAGACGGCTGCCAACCGCTTTGCTGAGATAATGCCCAGGAGCTTGATACCAGAGAGGAAGGTCAAATTAAATCCTGGGGAGTATGATGAGTTTCGTTTGGAGTTTGAGAGGCGAAACTGGTATAAGGTGTTAGCAGACCTTCCTAATGAAATTGATGAAGTGTTGGTAAAAGAGTTCTATGCAAACGCATACCAGCAGGTGAGGGATGGTCCCCGTCAATGTAGGGTGCGGGGGAAGCTGATAAAATATGACAGGAAGACAATCAATACCTTTTTGAGGACGGCATCACCTCCTGCGGGCCACGTAACTCCATTTAGTGAATTCTCAAGTGCTCACAAGGATCATGATGCAATTGCCTCAGCTTTGTGCACCCCGGGTCATACTTACATGTTGGGCGTCAATGGCAATCCCATCCGCATTCTCCGGAAGCATCTAACCTCATTGGCACAAATGTGGAGTGCCTTCTCCTACACCAACCTAAGCCCCAACACTCATACTTCAGATCTTAACTTAATGAGATCTTATCTCATTTATGGGCTTGTAACAGGTATGGACATGGACGTGGGGCCCCACATTTCTCAGGATATCGCCTACACTGCAGACATGGAGAATGTAAAGTTGGGTTTTCCTGCACTTATCACAGCTCTTTGTAGGGAAAAGGGAATCATTGCTGACACTCCTGTACTCCTCTCCCTCCAGCCACCCATAGACAAAAAGTTCATAAGGAAGAATTGCATTAGTAGGGTGGAACTCAATGAACCTGCACCACCACCCCGAGCACCCCGTCCACCCCGAGCTTCCTCTTCCTCTCAGTCCACACATGATCCTTCCTCCACTTTCGAGGCATCCTTCCAAGCAGCCATGACCAAAATGTTTGCAAACACCCATTAAGAGACCCACTAGATGAGCCACTAGGTTGAGACAACTCTTAATTAGAAGAGCTAATGGTTAGAAAATACCGGTTAATATTGACGTCTACACTGAAATCCTTAAAGGTAATTATGCAAACGTCTTCAAAAGCTATTTAGGATTGTTTGCATAAGAGAGAATATCAATTCTTACTCCATCTTTTGATCATGTCACTAAAGTTGATCGAAAAATGATATGGCAGGATTTATTGGTAACTAATATTAATGTTATTAACCTTATAGTTTGTTTTTGTTGATAATATGTTAAATATTATTGATGAAAATTTGTATATTGCACCTACCAATTGATGTTCCAAATGTGGTGAGGCTTAAACACAAATGTTTGTCATTGGTGGTTGAGAAATTTTGTGGTTTTAAGACCAAGTTGACATCTAGGTATGTATTTGGATCTAAAAAGAATGAAAATCCATTACTGAAATACACATGGATTGATGAAGACACTTGGCATCAGTTTCTTGAGCTTCGGACATCTAAGGCATAGCAGGTATGTTTATTTGAAATAATCAATTGCTCCATTGATAATTCTGTATAATTTGAACTAATTCATAAAGTGGGTTTTATATGTTACAAGAAAAGAGGAAAAAGGCTCAAAGTATAAGTGCGCAAAATAAAAACCCACACATATTGTCTCGTGGTTGGTATAGAAAACTTGAAGTGAAGATAATCTCAGAAAAGAAAAATCTAGGCCCCACCTTCTAAGGGTGAAGATATTGAGCCTCCTTCACCACCATGACGTCATGGAAAGTGGAAGTTAGCCTGTTTACGCACATTGGGCAACTACACTTCTGAATCTGCACGAGAAATGTATGAGAAAATTGTAAGATACAAATTTTCTTTAAATAGCTTGTTCGTCTTTTATATTGTACGATTTTCTATAACTTTTTTGTTACATTGCAAAATTTGTTGGTTGAGCAGAGCTCCCAAGGAGGATTCACTCTTGAAGGTCGTCATGACATACTTGCTGCTATAATTGGACGGCTTGAGCACCTTGAACATGTGCATGGTGCTGGATTAGGAGTCGGAATACGCCAATTTTTTGGTTCCTCCTCTCGTCAGTCTATATGCAGTCATAGTGTTGATTATGAAGAAAGACTGACGAAAAGAATCACTATGAAGGTCAGCGAAGAACTTATACGCCAATTTGAGAATTACGACATCCATTCGCCATTAGATCCTCCACCAGAACTAGATCCATTTGTGCCTCCCACGGGTAGATATTTTTTCTATAAGTTATGAATTAAATAAATGATATTTAATCAAATAATTGAATAATATTAATAAATCATTGACTCTTACCGGTATAAGTAGAAATTGGAGTTGTTCAACTCCACGCATACTAGGGGATGACATGGACGACACTAATCCATGTTAGCTATATATTTGTGATGGTACAGAGAAGACACTAGTGCCTCGTGGAAAAGTATTTGTGGTAGCCACAATTCTTCATGGGATAGAGTTATCAGAGGATGATGTTAAGGTCATGGTGGAGGAGGTTCTCGTGCCATTTGCTTTAGTTCTTGTGCCAACACATGCATTCCAATGTTTCCTCACCTAGCCTAGATATTTGGTTGATTCTGACCCCCAGTATAGACTCTTAAATCCACTATATATTAAATTTTTAAGTTTACATGTTTATTATATTCAACCTTAAATTATATTCCATTTTAACTAAAATTGCATCAATATAGGAAAATCCCCAACCAAAGAAGATTCATCACTCTTTGGACAATCCTCTTAGTGCATTACTCCAACTTGCTATAATCATAAATGATAAGTCGATGTAGGTTCCTTGAGATTCTAACATTTTTGGGAGAGACCTTGAGATCCCACTTTACTTGCATTCCCTAGATTTCTTGGAGCTTGAACGGGGACAAGAGGAACTGAATATTACCATTATTCAATTATGGGTGATATAAGTCTTTTAGTCATTATATATAGTTATTTGATTTATTTATCTATTTACTTATATCAAATCAATTTTATAAGCATATGTCTTGTGTCACTGAAACTATAGGGCTGAATGATCTATATGGGTTTGCAGACCCCCAACTCACTCATGAAGATAACAAGTTTGATGAAACCCAAGCATATGTGACCAAATGCTTTCAATGCGGAAAAAAAATTTATTTTATCCCTTATATTTCTGGGTAAGTCATTTTTGTTAACTTCTGAATATAATATGTCATTTTAATGCATATCAATGAATTTATTTTCTTCTCAGGCGTCATTGGTAGTTTACTTGTGCTTTCCCTAAGGGAGAACCTTATTGTGTGATTTTTCTCTTTGCACCGCCATCCCCCCAACCATCTTAGACAAGTGATAGATTGGTAAGAACCTCAATGTCAATCTTATGAATATTCTTTGTTATATAAAAGTATCCTAACTTATTCCCTTTATCGTAGTTCAATTGTTGGACATAACATGTTAGGGAGATCTACGGCTAAGGCAAAATGTCTTGCATGGTGTTCCCTCCAGGTTTGGTATTTCTATCCATATATTTATAGTTGTTTGATTTGATTTTCTTCCTTAAATAATTGTAATGTTGTTGATATAATGTAGTGTAATAGACAAACCGACTCATATGAGTGCGGTTACTACATAATGCAATGGATGACAACCATTGTGCGTGCTCGTATTACAACTAATTGGAAAACGATAATATATATTTGAATTAAAATGAATACTTTGCAATATTGTCTTTCTATATACTAACTTAAGTTAATGTCTTATTTTGCAGACATTAAAGAGTCCTGCGTCAATTCCCACAAAGTCCATAAAGTTTGGTAGGATAGCATATGCTAAATTTATAATTCCGATGTACAATAGTATTGATTATGATATGTATTTGGATTGTGGACGATTTTCCAATTGTCTTTTAAATGTATTTGGATTGTGGATGATGTTATGTTTCATAAAATATTTCGTTCTAGTTTGTGTTGGGTTCTGAAAAATATGCAAGTTTAAATGTGGGAATAACCATAAAACAAAAAAATTATTTGAAAAAAATAGTATATTAGGCATCATTTCTTACCATAATCGAGGCATAAAAGGGATCCATGGCCTCAGTTTAGACCACAATCGAGGCCGAAAGGTCTTCGAATTTTAAAATTATTTTTAAAATTGGTGACTATATGGCTTCGGTTCACTCTATAACTGAAACAAAAAAGGTGCTATATGGCTTCGGTTCACTAGTGAACCGAGGCAGAAAGTTGTGTTTTTGCTTCGTTTCACACCCGAGGCGAAAAAGGCCATCCTTTTTGGCCTCGCCCTAATATGTCTCAATTCTAGAATCAGGGCAAAATACAAAGAAAAAGGGACCAAAAGCCCTTACTACACTGGTGATTATTTAATAATTTGTTAGTAATTATCTAAACATATGTATGCTTCTCAATCTCATACATGTAATTAAGTGATCAAAGAAAAAAAAGAACATATTTTATTAATGTCAATATTTTTTAGTTTTAAAACTTAATTCACGATGACCACTTTGTTCAAATTAAGAAGGTGAATTTCATATTTAAATTGTCTTTTTTCTTTTAGTTTTTCTAGTTATCTTGTAATGATTGTGTTGACAGTTACTTACAACAGAAACAAGCATTTTCCAATCAGCAAGTAAAGGTAAAGTAGATTACTCAACTTCAATAGCGACTAATAACTAGTGAGGATCAATTATCCAATAATAAAGAGAAAATTCATCAAATGAGTTTCCAATTTCAAAGCAAATTTAATACCTTAAAGAGTTTTAGTGGTGCAATCTTCTAGTATCTCCTAGCTTTAGTAGCAATGACTACTTAAAATATTTTTTAGTAGCCAAATAATGAACAAGGAAATAAGGTGAAGAGCAATCAACAAGTGGATCAAGATGATGAAGAACAACATAATTCACCCAATCCTTATCATTATTATTAATGTAGGGAACTTTAGACTTATGTCGAAATCGTTCTTAGATATATTTTTACATGACTAGATGTTTTTTTTTTATTTACATGGTTGAATTTTGTAATGTTTGGATTTTTGACATTGTTTAACCTAGGTACGAATATTGTATGTTTAAATTATTTTCTTTAATGAATTATTCTTGGATATTAATAAATTATTTGAATGTACTAAACTTTTGTGATAAACTTCAATATCTAGGATTGCAAAAATGTTGCAGGAAAGAACCACTGACATGAAACCTTATAGACACATTACATACAGATTTATCCGTAGGTATTACATATAGATAAATTTGTAGGTACTTACCTACAGATTTATCTAGATAATTACTTGTGGATAAATCTATAAGTAATGTTAGCTACGACTATTTTACCTACAGAATTTTGTTCGTAGGTAAAACTATTTTACCTTCAAATTTTGAAGATTACATACAGATTTTGGCAGTAGATAACAACATTTTTTCTTGTAGTGCTATAAGTAGATGTCTCTGCCTCATGTCATTTCTAGCTTCAATTTGAGAAATGAAATGCTACCAAAATTGGTGCACACCACTTTTGAGCTCATCTTAGAGAGTGGAATTTTCTTTAGAATCACTTTAGCTTCCTTCCTTAGAGTTGGTTATACCTCTCTTAGGAAAACCTTCATCGAACACCTCACTAAACCATGAAACCGAAACACCTTTTCATAGCCATCTCTTAGTTTCCTCACCAAACCATGAAACCAAAACACCTTTTCATAACCATCTCCTAGCTTCCGAATTATTCTCTTCATCCATGGAGTTTCTCTTCACATTAATCATGGATTCTGATGAAGGATTATGTTGTTCCTTTTTAAGATTACTGAATATTGTGTGAGTTTATTAAGAAAGCTAAGTGAAATCCCCACTGGACATTAAGATAGCAAGCTATCTAGATGTGAAGGTTCCTTTCACAAAGTTCAAGAGAAGAAGATGATGGATTGATTCAAAACAAAAGGAAATGGAAAGCACATAAACCATAGAAAACTAAGAACAATTAAACAAAGAAGAAACATAATATGAAAAGGAAAGAAATGGTAAAAATGTGAGAAGCACGCCACTACAAGACTAGGCTAGAAGCCATGGCAACCTTAACGATGAGTGGATGTGTGCCGCCACTTGCTATGCAAGATAAGGCTTAAAAGTATTCACTCCCAAGGGAGGAAACTCTCACAAATGGTTGAGACACAAGAGTGTTTTTACTTCAAAATGTTCAACCCTTCTACATGTCTAGGAGCACCCCTTATATAAAAGAGTTTATGGGCCTCTAAGCAAATAAAAGATACCTAAGGATGTCTCTACAAAACCTATCCCTAGCTTCTAGAAACTAGGCCAAATAAGGTTACAAAAATGAGAGACAAAAGAGCCAACTATGGTGTGTGCAAGGCTAATTTCTTTCTTGCATAAAAGGAGACAAAGAATGTGTCTTATATGTCTCTAAAAAGTGGCCAAAGTGTGCTAAAAACAAAGGAGACCAAAGGTACATAGGTACACTTGCTTCATGCCTTTTACTTTATGCTTTATGCCTTTGCTTTACTCTCTCCTCCACATCATTTATGCTCCCCAATCACCATGCACCACCTAGCATTGTTTTTTTACTCCTAATTAACCTACAAAGCAAATAAACATAGATTAACATGTTGGCTTAAGTCAAGTCAACTATAGTCAACAAGTCAAACCTAGTCAAAGATCAACAAGTCAACTAAAGTTGATTCAACTAAGTCAACTTTGGGAATCAAAAATAACAAACAAAAATGAAAGGGATGACGTATTAGTGAACTTCCTTTCTAAACATGCTTAGTCTTCTTAAGCATGTGCCTCCATCCTTGGTTGGGGTCAATCCTTCATCAGATTCACTTTGAGGAAGGCCATCAAGATTACCCCTATGATTTCTTTTATATTTATTTGACAACCATAAGAGAGTATCACGTGCATTTTTCTTTCAATGAGTTCACCATAGGGGTGCTTAGAGTATTGAATGTTGCCCCCACTCAACTGCATCCAATAACTGGGCTTCCTTGCAATCCTTTAGGTTATTGTGTCGGGTACTTCACTTAAAACCAACCCCACAAGTTTTCCTTCATTTTTAAAACACACGCCCTAGTGATCTTGTTAGCTAGTTATTATTAGTAAGTTAGAGCGACATATGTTTACTAGGTTTGTGTACTTAGTCCTTTAAGAAGTTCAAAAGTGGTTTCATTTAGGTGGTCATGAGGTTGATTGGACTTAAGTACTTTTATTTTGCGATAACAAACCTCTAAGTTTCCCTTATGTTAGACCTAAGATCCTGTTCGGTACCATGATTGGTCGAGATCATCCATGACTCTCGAATATCTTCATGTACTATCGTACTTGTATCAATTACCCAAGAGACTTCCCTTAAGAAACTTTTTCAAGGTGTTTCTTTCTTTCTATCCTCAAGACAATCTTGTTGATATGTATGTTTTAATTATTTTATTGCAAAGTGTGTTGTTAACACTTGTTAATGTCGTTTCTTCTTTGCAGATCTCATGGTAGCAACTGGTCTTTGCAAAAGGAAAAGTATCATTAACTAAGGAAGAAGAAGCTAGAACAAGTGAAAGAAGAGAAAAAGAAAGTTATTGTTGTTGAAGGAATTGCTAGGCTATCTATTGCCGATAAGACAACAACTAAAATAGGAGATCTTAAGCCTCCTCTAACTAAGAAGAATAAACATAAATAGAAGGCTAGGAAATCGAGCACGCTTAGTGATAAGGAATCTTCAAGTGAGACGAATTAGAGGACAAATTATCTTTAGCAAGGAGGATATGATAGAGGACTATCTCCTAAACATATATAAGAAGAACTTGAGGAAGAACAATTGCAATTCAAAGGATCTTTGCCAAAGTCGAAGATCAAAAACATGTCTCCTTGAAGCTTATAATGTGCCAAAAAAGAGGAAACTTAAAGAACATGAAGATCATGAGCACATATGGAAAATAATTTTTAGAAAAATTAATTTATGTTTCTATGTTTTTGGGCTTTAGGCTTTCTTCTAGAAATTAGTTTATGTTTTTATGCTTTTGGGCTTTTTGCTTTCTTTTAGAGTTTTCAGATTTTATTTCATTAAAGAGAGGATTATCTTTGTTTTTCGCTTATACCTCAAGTTCTTAGCAAAGATTAACATCTTTGTGGTGAATCTTCACTTGACTTATCAGTCTACTACATTGTGGCATCCTCCATCTCTGTGTTATTTTGCATTCTTCTCTTATTTATTTTTGTTGTGCCTCTCTAGAATATTCAAATTAAAAAATGATCGTACTCTTTCTTGGATATGATCATATCACTTAATCCTTCTTCTTCAAAACGTACTCGTACTAAGACAAGTGACTTTGAGGGAACACTAACGACATTCTTAGACTCTAAGCATAAAATTAATGAACGCATAGATGTGACCTTAACATGTGAAGAAGTTGGCATAATGTCGAATGCTCATCCTAAAATTTTGTTATACGTGCTTAATGAAGTTCAATCACACACCATTGTGATGGGTCGCCAACTGGATAATGTGCTTAGAAATATACCAGACACAAGCAAGTTAGCTATTGAAGTGGAAAGTTTGAAAAAAGCTCTAAGTACCGCTAGTAGCGAGAAGAAAGAATCTTTAAGTCAGATGGACTTTGTGAAGAAGGAAAGGTACCAGTTTCTTTCAGAGCGTAACTCATGGAAATCTGAGTGTACTAAAGTCGAGAAGAAAAGAAAGGGTGTCCTGCTGACAATAGAGCAACTAGAGGAAGAATTGACAATAGAAAAGTAGAATGTGAGTTGGCCTCCAAGAGCGTGAAACATTTTGGGAAGTATATTCTTTCCCAACATGAACAAGAGTTTAACAAGGCACTACACCAAGCATCCTTCTTGTTTAACATCTCCTTAGAGGATGAACACTTCGACATTGATAAGGATGTTCATAACAAGGCTTTAATGCTTATTGATGAGATTGATGATACCGAGCCTAACCTAGTTGTTGCCGAGAAGCTGTCCATTTCTCTTGAAGAAGTATAAGGATCCTCCATTAACTTGATTAATCATTCTTTCTTTCTTTTTTCTTAGACATGATATGTGATGACATGTTTGATGTAATTAGATGAAATATTAATGTAAGTTCCTGGTTTTCGTATAATGATGTGTGAATTTTTATTTTAAATTATACCAACTATATAGATTGTGTAGTACTAGAGAGAACTATATTATCCAACAAACATGTAATAAAATAAAATATAAGTAACTAATGGATTATCCTAAACAATGAAATTTTCTTTACCCAATTGAAAGGAAGTTGTGAGAGGGATCATCTCAGACAATAAAATTCCTTACCCAATTTAAAATGAAGTTATGAGAGAGACCATCTCGAATGATGAAGCTTAATTTCCCATTTAATTGTAATAAAACTTCAAATGTTTAGCGTTCCAAGTTCTTGTATAGTTGTTCCAGATAGATACTCAACCTGGTACGCTACTTTGCCCACTACTTCATATATATGAAAAGGTCCTTCCTAGTTTGTTGAAAGGTTGCAGGTTGCCCTTATTCTTTCTAGCATCACTTCTATTCTCCAAACTATATCCCCGGGATGGAATGATCGAGGTCATGCCTTCGAATTTTTATCTTCTATTGACTTTTATCTTAGAGGCTTCTTCTTGAAATTCATGGACGAAATCTAAATTGGTCAACATACTCTGCTCATTAAAATGCATATCAAATAAGCTTCGTCATATGAAAGGTTCCCCAATTTCTATCGAGATCATCACATCCACTCCATATGTTAGAGTATATGGAGTTTCTTTAGTTTTGTTTGAGGTGTACACCTATAAGACCACAATAATTCTAATAATTCTTAGTCCATTTATCTTTAGCTTCTCCCAACTAGGGATGCCAATGGGGTAGGTGAGGTATGGGTAGTAGCTCCCCCATACCCTACCCATTTGATACATATCCATCTCGTACCCGTCCTCATATCCGTGCGGGTATCTGTTATGCGGGTACTTGCATAGTTTTTTAATATCCACGGGTACCCGCGAGTATTTACAAAATAAATAAATAAATAAATATTTACAACATATATTAACCATAAATTCAAATAAAAATACAATATATAACATTCATAAATTTCAAACAAAGTCCAAATAACCTATTTAAACAATGTTGAATGACAATTTACAAAGAAATGGATATTCAAAATCAATTTGTTAATATTTTAATCATGTTTTTTTTTAATTTAAATTAGAGTATAACGGGTACGAGTATCCATAGGTATGAATACTATAATATTCATACTAGTCCCGTTAACATATGTGTATAAAAAAATACTTGTACACGTTACCCGCGAGTATCCAATTACAATATTCATTTTTTATACGTTGCGGATTTTATCTACGGGTACCTATGGGTATGGATTTTTTTGACATCCCTACTCCCAACCTTTTCTTTAACTCGTTCAAGAATATCTTATTGGCAACCTCTACTTGACCGTTCGTTTGCAAATGCTCAAATGAACTAGTAACATGACATATGTGTAATTCGACATAGAATTCGGCCAACCCTTTACAGTAAATTGTTTACCATTATTTGTTACAATTGTATGTGGAAAGCCATAATTACACACTATATAGACTTCCATACAAATTTTTGTACTTACTATGTTGTGATGGTGGCAAGTGGTTCAACTACAATCCATTATGTAAAATAATCAATTGCTACCAATAAAAATTTTGCCTACCCTTTTCCTAGATTGAAAAGGTCGAGTATGTTCATTCTCTACATAGCGAAAGGCCATGGTGACATGATGTTATACATTTCTTCTGACTTCATATGCACTAAATTACCATGTTGTTAGCATTTAACACACCACCTCACATATTTATCACAATCTTCCTTCATTATAGTTCAGTACCTAGCTTGTAAAATCCAGGCTGTCATTATTCAGGAACCAGAGTGCATTCCATAAATCCTGCATGTAATTCATTCAAAACATATTGAGCCTAGGATGTTGTTAAACATTTTAAGAGCATTTGGGAGAAACTTTGTCTATACAAATCATCTCTTATAAACACAAATCAAAAAGCACATTTTCATAACTATGGGTTATTCACACCGGCCTCCTCTCCTTCACGTATATATCGGATGATACACATAGTAGGTAAATATAGGGAATCTTGGATAACAGTGTGATATTGTCCCTATGAGACTTGGGAAATTAAATATAAGTAAATATTTAAGGTATAATTACTGATTTGGTACCCCAATTTTTTGGTTAAGTTCAATTTGGTTCCCACACTTTTGGTTTGTTCAATTTAATACCCCAATTATCTAAAAAGATTCAATTTGGTCCTCTCCGTTAAGTTGGTGTTAACACCGTGTCCGTACAGGACACGTTTCAAGCCATGAAATTTTAATTTTTTTAAAAGTTTTGTTAATTTTTTTTAATTTTTTTTCAAACAAATTTAAAATTGCCACGTGTTAGTTTACCATCGTGCCATGTGACAGCTTGTTGTAACATCCCAATCGAATATTACTATTTTAAATAAAAAAAATGAAGCTAAAATAGAATGCATTTAATAACCAAAGCTCTTTCCCAAAATGCGGGAAAATTTCAAACTTTACTAAAAACACTAAAAGACAAAATCCATAAATGTGTTCAATGCCTACAAATATAAAATAATTTATAATAATTGTTTACAAAAATAATCCATAAAATCCATAAAATAATTCTATGTAAAAATTCCCATGTTGAACCCACATCGACTTTAAGTATCCACGTGCTCACCTGCATCAACATCTACTCCCATGTAACGAGTTACATGATCATCGCCAAACACACACAGATAGGGTGAGCTCAAAATAGAAATGCATTACAAGGTACATTATAATAACAATTAAAAACTTCTAACACTTCTACTACACTCAAATCTCAAACCAAAAATTTCATATCTTCTTCTGGACGCCTCTTGATTCTACACCCTTTGATGAGTACACTGATCGATCTTTGCTGCACGAGTGTCTACTCGCCCCTCCGACTATAGGCCACCACCTAATAGTCCACACGCGGGAATAAATCGACACGGCCACAATCCACGACACCAAGTGGAGTTCCCCAAAATGAACTATAGTCTATAGTTGTCCCCAGACTACCAAACTCAATCAGTTACACTGAAGAGAGCAATCTTCCAGAACCTCGCCGTACGAGCCACGATCTCGCACAATCCACTAGACTTCCAAAACCACCAGGCTACAACCTCAAGTGGCTATGTGTTATCCCAATACAAGTTACACTCGTAACTGGACCCCAACCAAAGCATCGCATCATGACCTTCATCCAAAGCTATATAGAAATCCTCCTCGCGATCCAACTTTGTACCCAAAACTGCCTGGCGCATCACACACGTCGCCTGGCGCAGTCTGGTTCCAGACCGCTTGGCGGACACCTCACGCCGCCAAGCGCCATGCGCTTTCCTAGAGCGTCTACCTGATCTTCTTCGCCTGGCAGAATCACCCTTTTCACCAGCGCCACGTGTTGTAGGCTTTCCTCTGGTTTTCCCTTATCGCCTATGTAAGACCCATTAATTTTAAATAATTAAATAAATAAGAATTTAATTAAATGCGGTTAGAGGAAGTCTTTATTGGAAATTAATACTAACCACCATGATGTGGAAAAGTACTAGCTCAAGTGGTTGAGAGTACTGGATTGTGTGAGAAGACTTGGGTTCGAGTCCTAAGTATGCCATTTGTGTGTTATTTAATTTTATTATTTCCTGATGATGTGCTTGGGCGTGATAAGTGAGTAATAAACTCCTAAAATTATAAATATTATCATGAAATATGATTTGGTTGAGTGGTTGTGCACTTAAATCTCAATTGTGGGGTAGTTGGTTCAAGCCTTGTCTTGGACAAAATAATCTTCATTTTGCTAAAATCAACTTAGGGCATGAAGGTGAAGAGACACCAAAACCCTAGCTACAAAGAGGTAGCCAAAAGGGGGCTGGAAAGATCACTCCTAATGAGCCTTGAATGCCAAATTATTCTCCCTAATGCCAAATTTATTTTTATTCATCAAGTCTAATTAAGGCAGAATTTAAGAGGGAATTAGGAGGGAGGAAGAGTGATGAGGAGTCTAGCAAGGTGTGAGCATTGAAGGGAGAAGAATTATGAGTGTGGGGGGCTGGATTGGGGAAAGTATTGCAATGTTGGGAAGCTAATCTAAGGAAGGCACATTGTCAATACCAAAAGAAAGGAGTCTTAAGCAATTCTCAATTGAGCAAGGAATATCCAGGTTAGGGGAGTTCCAATTTGTATTTTTATATTAATTCGATGTTTTTGTGATATGACTGTTGGTCTTTTGATGCTTTGCCTGCTATTTTCGCTTGGGTTTTCGTCGTGTTTCTGGAATTCTCCAGGAACCACTTGGCGGTGTCGAATGAACTGCCAGGCGGCACATGTCGCAGAACCCATTTTTGGGTATTTTGCTATGAACCGCCTGGTGGCAGTACGCGTTCCGCTAGGCAACGTAAACTGGTTTGGCCTGTTGTTCCCATTTTGCTTGCGCTGTGAGAATCTGTGTGCCTAAATTTGGGTTTCTATTGTATGCATGGTTTGCCATGATGAATTGTTAGCTGCGATGGTGTGTTAGGGAAAAATTTATGAATGCTGAATGAGTTTGGGAAATTAGGGTTCATGTTGTGATGGGTGATGGATAAGCATTGATTTTTTTAATGTATGAATGCGACTATGTTGTGGAGATAATGCCAATATAATTAAAGTATGAACTCTATACGATGGGTGTAATTGAAATTATACAAGTATGATGTTGTATGTTGTGCTTGGGATTGATTGGGGTCATGACGAGTGCGGGGAAAATGGGCAGGATCCAAAATTGTTGTGTACCGCTTGGCGACACCAGGATTACCGCCAGGCGACATCGCAGATGCAGGAGACACGTTGATTTATCTTGTGTTGGGTTCTTGGGTAGAATTGATTGCACTTATGGTATGTAAAATTGTGTAATTGATCATAAATGCTGAGAATTACAAAAAACCTTGCAGGTGAGATAATGAACTATAGGTGCTCAAGGACATGATATGAGTTGTGTACGAGTATGTGATAATGGGGAGATTTGCATTAAACTAAATAAGGTTGTATGTAGAAACATGATAAGGACTATATTTATGTGAAATAGGTAATTAGGATACTAGGTGATGCTAATTGGATGATTATGGATTGGCCAAATAGTAAAATGATGAATGTGCAGTAAAATGTGCAATTTGGTTGTTGGGAATATGCTTGTATGAAGGAAATTGATACTTGGAAGTGGTCTAGATTGCATGTTTCACTATTTGGGTATTTCAGGGATATGTGCTATATTGAAAATTATTGTTTCCATGATTAAATTGTGTGGCTGATAATCTAGCTATAGAACCATGCTTGGAGTGCCATAATTGTTCTATAATTTGGTGTGTTGTATGATTGGGATCCTTTGGGATATGTTTAAAGTGCCAAAAACTAGTAGCATTGCGCTACTGGTATGGCGCCTGGCGGTGTGGGGCGAGCCGCCAGGCGGTAGGGTCTCAAAATAGTGGCAGTGGTCACTGTGTGCAAAGGGTGCCTGGCAGCAGGGTTGGTTCTGCCAGGCGGAATTGTGAAACAGAAGACCTGGAAGGTGTTTGGCGCCTAGCGGCGCGAGTTGGGTGCGCCAGGTGGTGACGGATAGCGAGGTTGTTGTTTGGCGCCTGAGAGTGTGAGATGCCCGCCAGGCGGTCTGGAACCATGTTCAGCCTAGTGACGCGAGAGGCATGCCAAGCGGTTTTGGTGCAGAATTAGTGTGCGAGGATGATTTCTATACAACTTTGGGTGATGTTCTTGATGTGATGCTTGGGTTGGGGGCCCAGTTATGAGTCCATATTGTATTGGGGTAACACGTGGCCACTCTAGGTTGTAGCTTGGTGGTTTAGGAAGTCTAGTGGAATGTGCGAGTTGTGGCTCGTACGACGAGGTTTCGGATGATTGCCCTCTTCAGTGCATTTGATAGAGTTTTGGTAGTCTGGGAACAACTACGAACTTATGTTCGTTTTGGGGAGCTCCACTTGGTGTCACGGTGAGATGTTATGGCAAAGTTATTCCCACGTGTGGACTATCAGGTGGTGACCTGTAATCGGAGGGCCGAGAAGACACTTGTGCAGCAAAGATCGATCATTGATCTCACTCAAAGGGTATAGAAATGATAGACGTCTAAATTAAAGGTGGAAAATTGAGGAACGAAGGAAAGAGAGAAAATACTAACCCGGGTTATAATATTGAGATGATGTATTTATTATGATAATTGTTTGGTTTATTTAAATGAGTTCACCCTATGTGTGTGTGATTGGCGATGATCATGTAACTTGTTACATGGGAGCAGATGTTAATGCAGGTGAGCATGAGGATGCGTAGAGACGAAGTGGGGAACAATCATGGGGCTTTTACCAGCTTGATTTATGAACTATTTTGTAATAGTTTTAGAGAACTGGATTATGTTTGTAATTAATAAACGCCATGAATTTTAATTATTATTTGGCGTGTTGACTTTGGATTTAAATTTTCTTGCGTTTTCGGAAAAGAAGTTATTAATAAAGGAGGTTTTACATATATTATTTTGTTTCTTCATTTAAATAAGTAATTTTCGGCTAGGACGTTACAGCCTAGTGGCACACCCCACGCTGCTAGGCGCCATACTAGTAGCGTCACTACTACTGGTTTTTTGGAACTTTGGAGCAAGTTCCAAAGAATCCCAAGCACTCAACATACAATCCATAACATCAAATATGCTTATTCAGTCATAATCACATGACTGGATCACAATCCAACACAATCACATACATCATGATTTCATTACACCATCAATTAAGGTTTCACAATAATCCCTTACACATTTTATTTTATCAATAAATCATGCCATATTGAATTTAACTTCAAAACAATTTTTAAAATATTCTATTCATTCCAAATACATTATGCCAAGCCCACAATTTATCATCACTATGCACTTTAAAGACTTCCAATCCAGCAACCATGTGCATCATATATCTCCAACTACTAACATCCAAACTACGATCACACCATTCAAACTAAAGAGCAACATGTTATGAACCGTCTGTCCAAAATTTAGCTAAATCAAACGGTTAACGAACCAAAAAATGCAGTTTTACAAAAACTGCACAGACTAGAAAAATTGTAGTCGCCAAGCAACTTGATCTTGTCACCCAACGAACCAAGACCAGTGACCTAGCGCCTAGCGGCAGGAAACCACCACCCGGCGGTCCCTGCTGTGCAAAAAATCCGAGAAACAACATAATTGCACCTACTTTGGTCAATTTAAAGGCACTCAATTGCACAACCACATAATCAAGCAACAATTATTCATCCAAAGTTATTCATATATATATATATATATATATATATATATATATAGGTATAAATACACATTTGGTACCCAAACTTTTTCGGAAAGTTCAATTTGGTACCCGAACTTTATGAATGTTCAATTTGGTACCCCAATTTTCTAAAGAGATTCAATTTGGTCCTCTCCGTTAAGTTGGAGTTAACACCGTGTTCGTGTAATAGTTGTTTTCAATTTAGTACCCCAATTTAAATTTTTGGTTCAATTTAATACCCCAATTTTTTAAAATCATCCAATTTCGTCATCTTCCATTTGAGACCAAATTAATAAATAAGCTTAATTACAACCTATATATACATGTTACAATAACTTTTTCTAATATATACATCAAATCATTTCACCTAAATACTTAAATTATTTTATTTTTCACATTTTAACCTTTGTAATTTTTTATACATGAAATTTTTTACACTTGTCATGATTAAAATAATTTGAATATTTAGGTATAGTGATTTGATGTATAAATTCAAAACAATTATTTTAACATGTTTATATAAGTTATAATTAAGCTTATTTACTAATTTGGTCTCAAATAGGAAAGGACGAAATTGGATCATTTTAAAAAATTTGGGTACTAAATTGAACCAAAAATTTAAATTAGGGTACTAAATTGAAAATAACTATTACACTGCCACATGTCATGATTGTAAGCTGCCACGTGGCACGATGATAAACTAACACGTGGCAGTTTTTAAATTTTTGGAAAAAAAATTATTTTTTTTGAAAAAAAAAATAAAAAAAAATTATTTTTTTTGAAAAAAAAATAAAAAAAAATTTCATGGCTTGACACGTGTCCTGTACGGACACGGTGTTAACTCCAACCTAACGGAGAGGACCAAATTGAATCTCTTTAGAAAATTGGGGTACCAAATTGAACATTCCTAAAGTTCGGGTACCAAATTGAACTTTCCGAAAAAGTTTGGGTACCAAATGTGTATTTATACCATATATATATATATATATATATATATATATATATATATATATATATATAAACTATGATCGTATTGATTTCCTAAGTTAATCTTTATATATATCTTGCTCAATTTTGTAATTTCGGAAACCCTTAACACTTTTGGTTATGAAATTGTCAATCTCAAGTGCTAGACAATATAACATAGAAATGTATATCAGTTACTTACAAAAAAATAATGTAATCAAATCATGTATAAATAAATATTCACATAAAACTAATATATATATATATATATATATATATATATATATATATATATATATATATATAATAACAAAAGGAAATAAAGTTGTACCAAAATGGTTCAAAGAGAACCCATCACCCCACACGTAATAAGGTTACGTACCCCATAACTAAAGAAAAGAAACATATGAAAACCACAAGAATCATACCATCACATACAAATTTCATAACATTCATCGGACAACAAAAGATTAGAACGAAAACAGGTCTACCTTCCTCTAACCTGGAATTTTCACTACAATGATTTCCCTTAGCGTTCCTCTTTGGTCCAAATTCGTCCCACCTTTGACCCCCAACCTTGAGACCTTCTCCCAACCCTCTAACACTCTCCCAACTCAACTTTTAGGGTCCTAAACTTCCTTGGTTGGCAACCACACGAATATTAAGTGAATTTTCCTCACTTTTGAGCTCTATAAAATAATTAAATTAATTTAAAACGAATTAAATTAATTTTGCAATTTAATTAGGTATTTAAAGTCTAATTAAGTCCAATTAACCTCTTTGTCTGTGTCTAGATTCGTGGAACCTATCTCCAGCTCTTTATATATCATATTAACAATCGAAAAATAGTCAAAAGAAAAAATCCCTATTTGACAAGGCTTCTTCCTATACCTATGAATTCCATTGGACCCAAAAATGATACATTGGAAGAATCATCTAAGTCTTCCAATATCAATAGGTTGATTGTTCCGCTCCTATATCTTCCAAAAGGAAAAAAGATCTCTAAGAGTTCTTTCCTGGATCCGAAAGAGAGTACTCGGGTTCTCCCAATAACTAAAAAGTATATCATGCCTGAATTTAACTAGGATTCGCGATGGTGGAGGAACTGGATAGGAAAAAAGAGCGATTCTAGTTGTACCCACAACCTCCCAAATTCCTTCCTGAGGAATATTAAAATGATATGATTTTACTTTAATCAAGGTTTGAACCCACAACCTCCCAATTACCAAGTACATGCACAACCATCAAACTAATTCATGTTTCTTAGTAATTCCTTCTTCTCTATGATTTTATATTCTTACTCTAGTCTCAAGCATACACCAAAAAACAGTAACATAATTAAATTAACCAACAATTGGCATACTTAGGACTCGAACCCAAGTCTTCTTAACAAAATCAAGTACTCTCAACCACTTAAGCTAGTACTTTTCTACATCATAAAGGCCCGCATTAAATACCATAAAGGTTCCCACTACCCACATTTATTAAATAATTATATTTAATTATTTAAATTTCTCGGGTCTTACACTTACAATCATGACAGATGGCAATGGTAATAGTTGTTTTCAATTTAGTCCTCTATTTAAATTTTTGGTTTAATTTAGTACCTCAATTTTTTTAAATGATCCAATTTCGTCCTTTCCAATTTGAGACCAAATTAGTAAATAAGTTTAATTATAACTTATATATACATGTTAAAATAATTGTTTTGAATTTATACATCAAATCACTACACCTAAATATTCAAATTATTTTATTTTTTACAAGTGTAAAAAATTTCATGTCTAAAATAAAATAAATTAAGTATTTAGGTGAAATGATTTGATGTATATATTAGAAAAAGTTATTGAAAATTGTAGTTAAGCTTATTTACTAATTTGGTCTCAAATTGGAGAAGACGAAATTGGATCATTTTAAAAAATTGAAGTACTAAATTGAACCAAAAGTTTACATAGAGGGCTAAATTGAAAACAACTATTACCACTGTCACGTGTCATGATTGTAAGCTGCCATGTGGCATGATGGTAAACTAACACGTGGCAGTTTTAAAATTTTTTGAAAAAAAATTTAAAAAATTAAAATAAATTAAAAAGTTTTTAAAAAAATAAAAAATTTCATGGCTTGACACGTGTTCTGTACGAACACAGTGTTAACTCCAACTTAATGGAGAGGACCAAATTGAATCTTTTTAGATAATTGGGGTACTAAATTGAACAAATCAAAAGTATGGGGACCAAATTAAACTTAACCAAAAAATTGGGGTACCAAATCAATAATTATACCAATATTTAATTATCAATAATTGTGGATTGGAGATACATTTAAAAGAATTAAATGAGCTAATCATGAATAGGATCAGTGGTAGTTTAAGTGGTTGATAGTACTTAGATGTGTTGAGAGGACTTGGGTTCAAGTCTTACTTGTGTATCCATTAGTGTGTTATTTATTTTATTTTATTTTTGCAAGTATGCATAAATGTGTGATGTGTCCTTGTATTGGTTTATGAGATGAAATAAAATGAAATATGAAATGGCTTGTTGGTTGTGCATATGTTTGGTAATTGGGTGGAGGTGATTTTGAACCTTGTCTAGTGCTAAATAATTCCTTTTTGCACTTGTATGATTTCCCTTCTCTTTGCACTAGAAAACTCACATTTCTGGGTTTTTGCCTAGGAACCGCCTAGCACCGTTCTTGGGCCGCCACGCCTCAAGCGACACGTGCAATATAAACCCGTTCTCTAGGTTTTCCTAGAAACTATTTGGTGGCAATCGTGGCCCGCCAAGCGACGCGAACAATGGTGTTCATTTTTGGGTTTATGTTAGATCTCTAGGTCAATGTTGATCCTCTAGGTAAATTGATTTTATGCTTGTTGAATGATTTTCATTATAAATTGTTGAAAATAGCTACTAGGTTGTTATTGCAATGATTATGTGATTGCATAACCACGTAGGTTCAATGAGGATTTAGGGATAGAATCAAAAGCATGATTGAATGTGAAAAATGTTGTATTTCTGTAATAGTATGCGTTAAGTTGGATGTATCCGAGTATTATGAACACGAATTAATGTGGATTTTGTTCAATTGAATGTTTTGGGCCAAGTTTTTGTAATTTTTGGAATTTCTCGAAGGTGCAAAAATCTGAGTTTTGCCCAAGAACTCTGATGCACCGACTAACAGCCAGTAAGGCCCCACCAGGCAATACTTGTAGCGCAGTAGCGTGTGTGGTTTTATGTGTGGTGTTGTGGGTGGGTTTTGTTTGGGCTTATTTTGAATCATACATGTGGTAGTAATAGGAAATGGACAAATTGGGTTGTTGTGTATCTAATTCACGGGGATATGAATGGGGGACGATGCTAAGTTGGAATTGGTAATGTATTGGAGTAAAGGAAGTAGTGCAGATGCGATTGAGGTAAAGTATGATTGTTGGTATGAGTTATTTGTAGAAGTCGGGTTTTATTTTCGAATTATGGGTTGACATCATGAATTGGTAAGATGGGAGTTCTTATAAGTACTAATTGAATTGAGTCTTATTCCTTGTATGAATAAGTGAATATGTGGCTGCTATTTCATAATGTATAAGAGCATGGTTGATTTTTGGTTCCATTCAAGCATTGACATGAGTTAAAATGGTTGAGTATATGTGATCTTATATGATTGGTGTGCATGAAGTGTGATAGTGAAATTTTGAATCACGTTGCGATGTATACCCACTTAAATTGGTAGTTTGTATGTGTACCTAAGACATTTAAGGTGAAAAAAACACGCATTGGGGTGCTAAACCAGAAGTTGTCACATTACTAGTATAATGCCTGGTGGTAATAGTTGGACCGCCAACCAATATGTTACCTAGGGAAGTCCCTAGACCGAGTGGCGCTCGATGGCATGTTGGGACCGCCAGGCGGTCTGCACTGAAACTTCGCCTGGCGGCACTTAGGCTGCGCCAGGCGATAGTGTAGTGATAGAGTGCATTTGTGGTGTGTTTTGCATGGCTTGTTGTGAGGGTTTGAGATATGCTTGGATGAATTATGAGCGAGAAGTTTTGTAATGGAGTTAGAAACGCGTGATTGATACGGACAGGGATGTTCGTATTGAATGTACTCTCGTGTGTGGATACGAGCGGGGAGGTTCGTATGTTCCATGCTTACACTTGAGGATGTTATGAGCGGGGAGGTTCATAATAGGATGTGTTCATGCATTCGTAGAGTTGGACCACGAGCGAGTAGGTTCATGGAAGCATATGAAATCCCTAAGACAATGGTTAATTATGTGTTAATCTCATAGAGGTTATGAGAATAGGGTTTTCGTTGTACCTCATGGTGTGAAGGTATTTAAAAATTAGAACATGGTTAAGTTATTTTGGGTGAGGGGTATTTATCTTTATTTATACATGTTTTTTTTATTTAGCTCACTCTTTTTGTTTGTGTTTGGTGATGATCATATGACTTGTCACATGGGAGCAGATGAAGATCCAAGTGCTGATGGCAAGGCATCGAGAAAGAACGAGGGATAGAGCTTGGGGTTTTATGAAAAACATATGTTTTTGGAACTTGTAATTGTTAATTACTAGTTGGCTTTGATTTCGACCTTGTAATAAATTGTTTACAACTTTTTCTATTTACCGCCATTGATGATTTTAAATTTTCCTGCATTTTGGGAATAATGACTTACATTTTCCTGCATTTTACAAAATGTTACAATCCCTTACGTTTAACAATAGCTAACTTTGACAATAAGTCAACTTTTGAATTATGAGTTTTTTTTATATGCTCGATTGTGGTTATTTTAGAGCGTTCAAGCATTTCTTTTACATTGTGATAATATTGAATTAACAAATAATCTTTTACTTGAAAAGTTCCATTCAAATGTTCCACTACTAACTACTAATTGTGAGTCTGACTAACATCTTATCAGCTCAACTTCCTACTAGCCTATGTACTTATTTGACATTTATAGGACTTCTCATTTCCAGTAATGTCCAATATTTGTCCAGATATGCTTCAATGCCACAACGTGTAAGCATGAATCCTAAAAGCATTCCACTTATAACACCAAAAACACACTTTTCAAGATTTAGCCTCATGTTGTACTTTTGTATTATTGAGAACACCTCGTCCAGGTCCTTGATGTGTTGGTGAAATGAATCTGACATGAGAACCATGTCATCCACATATACTTCCATATTTCTTCCTATCAAACGATGGAATACACTATCGATTAACATTTGGTATGTGACTCATGCATTTTTAAGTCCAAACGACTTGACTTCGTAATAAAAATTGGCTTCCTCTATTATAAACACCATCTTCTCTTTATCATAATGATACATAGGAATTTGATTGTATCTAGAATAAATATCTAAAAAGTTGAGAACAATATGACCAACTTATCATTTACTAATCGTCCAATGCTTGGTAATGGATATGTGTTTTTAGGGCATGCTTTATTAAGGTTGGTATAATTTGTGCACATCTTGAAGAATTACCATTGGATTTTTTAAGAATTACCACATTAACTAACCATGTCGTGAGGTTGCCTCCTTGAAAAATCATGCTTTCAACAACTTTTGCATTGTTGCCTTAGGTGCTTCCTTCTTTTTACCTCCCAACTTTCTTCTTTTTTGAGCAATAGGTCTAGCTTTTTTGTAAATGGATAATTTGTGATTAAGCATATTGTGGTCCATACTTGGTATGTCGGTTGTATTCCAGGAAAACAAGCTCGCAGTGCATCATAATACTTTCTTTAAGATATTCACATCTGTCAGGGATTTTCCCATGTGTGTGTGTATTTTTCATTATCGCCTAAAGAACACTTTCCAGTATCTTCAATAGGATTGGGATCATCCTAGGTTGACGTAAAAACCACCGTATGCCAACAAAATCATTGTTCATTTTATTACATAATTCAAGTCGTACCTTAAAACACATTTTAACATATAAATTAATACACTACAAGAAAATTCTCAATTAGAAACCAAGTTTAGAAACCAAAAATAGTTATTCACTATAGTGACTAATTTAGATACCAATTTACAAAATTAAAAATTATTAGTTACTAAAATGGTCACTATTTTAAATAAAAAATTATAATTGGTCACTAATTAATTACAGACCAATTTAGAAACTAATTCATTTTGGTAGCAAAAACCTAGGTAGCTAATTTTTAGTGACCAATTTCCTCTGGTAACGAAAATATTAGCTAAATTTAAAGACCAATCTAGTGACCAATCATATTTTTTAATTTATAAATGTGACTATTTTAGTAACCAATAATTTCTAATTTTGTAAATTGGTATCTAAATTGGTCACTATAGTCACCAATAATTATATTGATCACTAAAATTGATTACTGTTTAGAAGTTTTCTTCTAATGATAGTTAATCTGATTGTTAAAATTTGCTACAAATTATATTTATGAAAATTACTAAGTAAATTAATTTTTGAAATTCAAAAATAAAAGTAAATTTAAATTTAAAGAGCCAAAAATAAAAAGAAATTTAATTTAAGGGATTAAAAATATAAGTGAAATTATTTTTATTATAATTGGGTAATGAAAATAGTTTGACAAGAAAGTTAAAAGAAAGACTTAAATACACATTTCATTTTTGTTGCGTTCGTTGAATTCAGTCTTAATATTTTTTTTCAATTTAATCCTAATTTTTGTCAATTTTGTTCAATTTAAGTTTTTTTTCTAACTCTGTTTAAATAGTTAAGGTGAATAATGCTACATGTCAACATGTGGTTTTTTGTCTTTATTTTTTTTCTTAATTCTAAAAAAAGTCCAAGTGTCAAACCATGCCACGTGACAGTACTAATTATTTTTTGTTCAATTTGGTTTTTATATTTATTATTTTTGTTTAATGGACTTCTAATTGTTTTGAAAATGAAATAATTTTGTTCCTTTCCAAATTGAGATTAAATTTAATTTTTATATAAATGGTATACTTGTATTTTTATTAAAATTGACATTTTTATTAAATATCTTTTATTTAGGGTTATAATTGGCTTGATACGTTAACTTTTTTAAAATAAAAGAAAATAAAAACAAAAACAAAAAAAATCGATGTACTAACATATTAGATTTACCGTTCACATTCGTTAATTATTTAAACAATATTAGTAAGTGTACCGTACCTAGCCGAACTCGACCAAGTAAACAATGTGCACATCGAGACCGCCAAGTACCCAGGCTAGGCCGAGTTAGCCTAACTTGTACCGGTTTTAACCTAAACTAAATATCTAAGAGGACAACCTGCACCTCATATCACCAACATAAGCCATCTAGGCAAGTAGTCGGTCTAGACTGACCACTCGAGCATATCTGGTAAGGTTAGGGCCCAGGCCGACTACTCCAATAACTTAGCGAAAATCGAAGCCCCCGCGTTCAATAGGTCTCAAGGGCCTGGGTTAGGGACCAGGCCCACTCATGGCCCAAACTAGAGCCCAAGTCAAGGCCCAGCCTATGAAATGGTCAAACGTCATTAATGCTCTATAAATACACGTGGACCCCATCATTTAAAGGTACGCATTCATTAATCACTGACTTGACTCTCTGAGAGCTTTGACTTACTTGAGCTTCGGAGACTCTTCTGCAGGTAACCCCCCCTGGGTTCAAGCCGACATGTATCGACTGGGAAGAAGCCAACTAAGGAGATAGCGGACTACGTGGTAAGGTGACGCTTGTGCCTAACCTATCTTATTTGTTCTCTGCAGGAACAATTGGCGCCCACCGTGGGGCACGAGACGAAAACCTTTAGTACCCGTTTTTTCTCCGAAGATGGTTTCTACCCGCAGCAAAGCTGGAGCGAACAAGCAAGCGGACGCTGGTCCCTCTGGACCTCCCAGCATCACCCCTGACTTGGCCGCCATCCTAGACGGCCAGGCAAAGATGAAACAAGAACTCGCAGACCTGAAGAAGCGCAGTGCTGAGGAAATGGAAGCGCTAAAACAAGAGAACTCTCGCCTCAGGAGAAGGATCGAGGCAGACGCCAACCTGAAGGGAAAAGCCAAAGAAACCTTTGAAGCTGTGAAGTCCCCGGCCTTCCAGCCTACAGAGGAAGAAAGTGAATACAATCCCACCCCTCACACCTTCACCACCACCCAACAGACACCTGTTACCTCTACCCATCCCCATCACTTTCCATCGGGTCAACCAGGGCTCACCGCACCCCCAACTCCCGCCCCCACCATCCCCACCACCCACGCCCCCTAAAACATACCCACCGCCCTCCATACCACACATATCCCACCCTACAACCCACAATATCTTCCCACAACCCACATTCCTCCTCACAACATCACCTCCACCTTTCCTGCTATGATCAACCACCTACCCCCACCCCACATGCCCCCCCTCACCAGCCCAAACGCCGCCACCCATTCACGGATTTTATCGCCAACACCCCTCTCCCGGCCCAGTGGGAACCATTCAACCTGGATCGCTATACCGGCGAAACCGACCCTGACGAACACCTGAAAGTCTACATCACCCACGTCGCCTTGTACACATCCCAGGACGCAGTTTTTTGCAAAGCTTTCCCCACTACCCTCAAAGGCTCTGCCCTAGAATGGTTCACCACCCTCCCGCCCTACTCAATTGATAGTTTCGACATCCTTTCCCACATGTTTTCCACCCATTTCGCTGGAAGCCGCCCACATCAAACCACCACCATATCCCTACTAGGTATCAGACAGGAACCCAATGAACCACTCAGAACGTTCATCGATCGCTTCAGTAAAGCCGCCCTTTGTACACCACACCTCAACCAGGAGATGATACTCCAATGTATGACTCTCACCCTACAGCCCGGCCCCTTCGCCAACAACGTCTACCTCCACCCACCCACCTCCATGCACGAACTCAAGCTACGTGCAGCCGACTATGTCCGCATGGAGGAAATGCAAACCCTTCACACCAAATTCTGCAACGACTACGCCGCCAACACCTCCAACCCCACCCCCAACCCCACCCCACAACCTCACCCGCGCCCTGATACCCGTCCACGCGAACCCCGCCAACCTCGCTTCACCAGATACGCCCCCCTCACAGTAGCCCGCTCTCGCATCCTAGACGAGGCCCTCCAAGCTGACCTCCTCCCCCCACCACGCAAGACAACCACACCTCCTAACGCCGACATGACCAAGTATTGTCGGTACCATCGCAACCATGGTCACACTACGGAAGAATGCAAAGCGCTCAAGGATAAAATAGAAGAAATGGTCTGTGCTGGCCACTTTTGCCGCTTCATCCGTAGGGATGACCATTCCTCCTCATCCCGATCCCGCCACCCCCCACGACATGACCACAAACGCCAACCAAACGACGCCCATCATAATAGCCACCCCACCCAACCCAACAACCAACAGCCAGAGCCCGCCCACACCAACATTACCCCTGCCGACCCCCCCTTACGAGGCACCATTAACACCATCTCTGGTGGCTTCGCAGGTGGAGGCTCCACCTCGTCTGCCAGGAAGAGACACCTCCGCCATATACAATCCATCAACCATATCACTCATTCCCATCATAGACGTCGTATGCCCCCATCGTATTCACGGATGACGACTTCCACGGCCTCGACCACCAGCAGGACGACCCCATGGTCATCACCGTTGAAATCGAAAATTATGCCGTTAAGAAAGTCCTCGTGGATCAAGGCAGCTCAGTTGACATCCTCTACTGGGCCACCTACCAAAAGTTACAACTTCCTGACACCGCCATGATACCATATGATGAGCCCATATACGGCTTTTCCGGCGAACAAGTATCCACCCGGGGCTACATAGACCTCCACACCGTCTTTCGGGAAGGAACCCAAACCAAAACCATCCCAATCCGCTTCCTTATAGTCGATGCGCCAACATCCTACAACATACTTCTGGGTCGTCCTTCCCTCAATACACTTGGTGCAGTCGTCTCTACCCCTCACTTGGCCATGAAGTTCCCAGCCCCATCCGGCGACATCCTGACCATCCACTATGACCAACGCCTGGCACGCGAGTGCTATATGGCAAGCTTAAGACCACAGCTCCCAATCCAACAAACAAACCATATCGAACGACCCCCTAATTCCCGCATAGCCCTATCCGGCGAGGACCTTGACCCCAGAATAGGCCGGGATGTCCGCCTCGAACCAGTCGAGGACACCACTCCCTTGGAACTCCCCAATGGCCACTCCATCAATTTAGGCACCGGTTTAAACTTTGATGAACGTGCCACAATCACACCCATCCTCATTAATAACACAGATCTTTTCGCTTGGTCAGTCGCCGACCTCCCTGGAGTAGACCCCCAGGTGGCATCCCACAAACTTTCGATATATAAAGAAGCCCGCTACGTATCCCAGAAAAAGCGCAAGCTTGGTGAACAACGCCGACAAGCGGCCAAGGTAGAGGCCGACAAGTTACTGAGCGCAAGGTTTATAGAAGAAGCTCAATACACCACTTGGCTTTCTAACGTTGTCTTGGTAAAGAAAGCCAATGGCAAATGGCGGATGTGCGTAGACTACACAGACCTGAATAAGGCATGCCCTCGCGATGCCTACCCCTTACCCAACATCGACCGACTCGTAGACGGCGCGGCAGGAAACAAGGTGCTTAGCTTTTTAGATGCATATTCAGGTTATAACCAAATCCCCATGGCCACAACAGATATGCACAAAACCGCCTTCATCACAGACGATGCCAACTACTTCTATAGGGTCATGCCCTTCGACCTCAAAAACGCTGGGGCAACTTACCAGCGACTAATGGACAAAGTCTTCAGCCATCTAACAGGACACTGTGTCGAAGTCTACGTCGATGACATGGTCGTCAAGTCCCCAAGCCATCATCAACACGCTAAAGACTTGGAGGCAGTGTTCTCCGCCCTGCGCCAATACAACCTCCGCCTAAATCCCGATAAATACGTATTCAGCGTCGACCGGGGTAAATTCCTTGGTTTCATGCTAACCCAACGCGGCATAAAGGCTAACCCTGAAAAATGCAGGGCTATCATCGAAATGCGCAGCCCCACTACTGTCAAAGAAGTCCAACGCCTAATCGGCCGCCTCACGGCCATTTCTCGCTTCCTACCCAAACTAGCGGAACAAACTCAACCCATAATCCAGCTCCTAAAGAAATCCGTCCGGTTCACGTGGACTGATGATTGTGCACAGATCTTCCAGAAACTCAAAACAACCCTAACCTCACCCCCCACCCTCCACAAACCAGACATCAGCCAACCCCTGCTGGTATATATCACGGCCACCGACCATACCATCAGCGCAGCCCTTGTCCAAGAAGTAGAAGGCACGCAACATCCTGTGTATTTCGTGAGCAGAACACTACAAGATCCTGAAACCAGGTACCAAATGGTAGAAAAACTAGCTCTATCTTTGGTTCACGCCGCACGCCGCCTACGCCCATATTTCCAAAACCACACCATAACTGTCAAGACCGATTACCCAATCCAAAAAATATTACAAAAGCCGGATCTAGCCGGACGCATGTCATCGTGGGCCGTGGAGCTGTCAGAATTCAACATTCGCTATGAACCCCACGGCCCCATCAAAGCCCAGTGTCTCTTAGACTTCTTCAATGACCTACAACAAACACCCGTTGAGGACCAGTGGACACTTCATGTAGATGGCTCCTCAAACCCAAGGGGTGTCGGCGCTGGCATCGTGTTAGAAGGCCTCAACGACATCCTCATCGAGAAATCTCTTCACTTTGCTTTCAAAACATCGAATAACCAAGCCGAGTACGAAGCTATCCTCGCCGGCCTTTCCCTAGCCCGTGAAGTCGGCGTCAAGAAGTTAACATGCAAAACCGACTCCAAACTCATTGTAGGTCATCTAAATGACGAATTCCAAATCAAAGACCCCATCCTCCAACAGTATTACCATCTAGTCCGTGCGATTATTCAATCCGCCTTTGAACAAGTCCGCGTCGAACACATCCCGAGAACCGACAACGTCAGGGCCGACATTCTTTCCAAATTAGCCAGTACCAAACTCAAAAACCGTAATCGATCCCTACTACAGCAAACACTCTCCACACCTTCCATCACACACACTTGCCAAACGTTAACCCACACCCCATCAAACAACATTACCCCCACCCAAACCCAAAATTGGACCACCCTTTACATTCAATACCTCAAAACCGGCAACCCCCTCCTCGACGCGGACAAAACTTGGCTGGCTAAGGCCGCCAGGTACACTATGGTAGGCGATGACCTCTACAAACGCGGGTACGGCCAACCCCTACTTAAGTGTGTCACGGCAGAGCAAGCCCAATATATCATCAAAGAATTACACGAAGGAATTTGTGGTTATCATTCAGGCGCACGCACCATGGCCACAAGAGTTCTCAGAGCCGGATACTTCTGGCCCACTATAGAAGCGGACTACCAGGATCATGTCAGGAAGTGCAAGCCATGCCAGAAGCACGACAACCTTATCCATCAGAAACAAGAACAACTACACCACATACTGTCCCCATGGCCATTCGCTAAGTGGGGAATGGACATCCTCGGCCCCTTCTCACCCGACAAGGGGCAAGTAAAATTCCTAATTGTAGCCGTTGATTATTTTACCAAATGGATCGAAGCCAAGCCACTGACCACCATCACGGCCCAACAAGTCCAGCAGTTCGTGTGGAAGGACATTATATGCAGATATGGTGTACCACATACCATCATAACAGACAATGGCCGACAATTTATCGACAAGGAGTTAGCCAAATTCTACACCATCCTAGGCATCAAACACATCACAAGCTCTGTAGAACATCCACAAACCAATGGGCAAGCAGAAGCAGCAAACAAAGTTATTCTCATAGAGCTACGGAAGAGGTTGGATACCGCCAAAGGTCGATGGCCTGAAGAGTTAATAGAAGTACTATGGGCTTACAGATGCACCCTTCAATCATCAATAAACGAATCCCCATTCAGCCTAGTCTACGGCGCAGACGCCATGATACTAGTAGAAATTGGCGAACCATCCCTACGCCGAGAACTATACGACCCAACTCACAACCAACAAAACATGGCCTTACATCTCGACCTCCTTCCCGAACTCAGAGAAAAAGCCCAAATACGCAATCTAGCCGCCAAACAACGAGCTGCCAGGAAATATAATGCAAACCTACACCCACGATCATTTGTCGTCGGAGACCTAGTATGGAGAATGGCCAGCAGTGCTAGAAAGAAGGATGGCAAGTTCTCCGGCAATTGGGACGGCCCGTGCCGCATACGAGAAGACGCAGGAGGAGGGGCCTATCGCCTGGAACAATTATCTGGGGAAGAGATTCCCAACACATGGAATGTATCCCACCTCAAGTTCTACTTCAGCTAAATATGTATCATAATTGAACCAATACTTGTAACCACGGGTGTACTCTTTTTCCTCACTTAGTCTTTTTTCCCTAAGGAGGGTTTTGGCCAAGGAGGTTTTAACGAGGCACCCCTATTCAATAAATAAAAAGAAGGGTTCCCTACTTTATGACTCTATGCCTTTAATCTTGGTTCACTCGTTTAAGTTCCCCACCCTTACCCCAAGTAAGCGGCCTGGGTCGAACACCCTTTAATCTTGGTTCACTCGTTTAAGTTCCCCACCCTTACCCCAAGTAAGCGGCCTGGGTCAAACACCCTTTAATCTTGGTTTATTCGTTTAAGTTCCCCACCCTTACCCCAAGTAAGCGGCCTGGGTCGAACACCTTTTAATCTTGATTCACTCGTTTAAGTTCCCCACACTTACCCCAAGTAAGCCGCCTGGGTCGAACACCCTTTAATCTTGGTTCATTCGTTTAAGTTCCCCACCCTTACCCCAAGTAAGCAGCCTGGGTCGAACACCCTTTAAATCTTGGTTTATTCGTTTAAGTTCCCCACCCTTACCCCAAGTAAGCGGCCTGGGTCGAACACCCTTTAATCTTGGTTCATTCGTTTAAGTTCCCCACCCTTACCCCAAGTAAGCGGCCTGGGTCAAACACCCTTTAATCTTGGTTCATTCGTTTAAGTTCCCCACCCTTACCCTAAGTAAGCGGCCTGGGTCGAACACCCTTTAAATCTTGGTTCATTCGTTTAAGTTCCCCACCCTTATCCCAAGTAAGCGGCCTGGGTCGAACACCCTTTAATCTTGGTTCATTCATTTAAGTTTCCCACCCTTACCCCAAGTAAGTGGCCTGGGTCGAACACCCTTTAATCTTGGTTCATTCGTTTAAGTTCCCCACCATTACCCCAAGTAAGCGGCCTGGGTCGAACACCCTTTAATCTTGGTTTATTCGTTTAAGTTCCCCACCCTTACCCCAAGTAAGCGGCCTGAGTCGAACACCCTTGAATCTTGGTTCATTCGTTTAAGTTCCCCACCCTTACCCCAAGTAAGCGGCCTGAGTCGAACACCCTTTAATCTTGGTTCATTCGTTTAAGTTCCCCACCCTTACCCCAATCAAGCGGCCTGGGTCGAACACCCTTTAATCTTGGTTCATTCGTTTAAGTTCCCCACCCATACCCCAAGTAAGCGGCCTGGGTCGAACACCCTTTAATCTTGGTTCACTCGTTTAAGTTCCCCACCATTACCCCAAGTAAGCGGCCTGGGTCGAACACCCTTTAATCTTGGTTTATTCGTTTTACCACAAATAAATTGGTCAGAATCGAACACCCTCAATAAAAAATCGAATTCGCCAAGCATCACATACATCAAAACACCCACTCATAATTATACCATACCGCTAACGCAATACTATCATACAAGTTATCGGCATCTAATAAAAAACATAGCATACACAAAGCATTCATCATATTAAAAGCAAAGTAAAATAGTGTACGGATTATTATAGACAGAATTCCAGTTTCAAATTACAAAATATAAAGGTCCTACGTTGCCTTATTATCATCACCCTCAATGGCAGTTTCCGCATCCTTCTCCCCCTCTGTCGCCTTCTCCTCCACCTCCTCAACATCCCCTCCATCCTCCCTCACCAACTTTCCATCAACTACATCCTTATCTACGTCGAATCTTGAATCCGAGACATCCACATCTGGATGGAAGAAGGCCGCCTGCCACAACCCCTTCTCAAAACCATTAATATGCTCTTGGATGACGCTATTCTTCAGATCATCCAGTTCCCCAATAGCCCCATCATACTAATCCTTCAAGTCCTCGTAGTCTTCCTCCAACTCCCCGATACGCTTGTTTAATTTATCCTCAGAATCCAAGCAACGCACCTTCCATGTTACCAGCCTTTTCCTCTCCGCTTCCCAGCCCTTTTTCTCCTTTTCTAAAGCCGCCTTCTCCTCCTCCAACTTATCCACCTTACCCTCTAACTCCCCCACGTCCTTTACTTCCCTTCTGTAAAGAGACCCTACATGCCGGCTCAGGACTAGCGTCTTGCTTCCAAACTCTACCATTGTTCTCACAATATGATCCACCTCCATATTATCGATAGAGTTAACAACAGTATCTGGGAGGTCGATCGAGATATCCTTCCTAACGGATATCTCCGGCAACTCGATCAACCCGGCTTCAGGCACTTTCTCCCCACTAGCCGACCCCGCCCCGCTAGCCGTTCCAAGAAGAGCTGCCCTTATCTTCTTCACATCTTTGCCTTTTCCGGGTCGAGGTGGAAGTTCAGCTTTCCTTTTCGTCCTGCCATGTACGTGCACCTCCACAACCGATTCCTGCAGGTTGGGAACATCAGCTTTCCCAGCCGCCTTGGCCTTGGCGGCCATTTCCTTCCTCAATGATTGAAAGAGCGCCAGATTCTTCTTGCCAGATTGCGCCATATGCCCTGCAATAACATATCACGACTTGGATCAAAACAACTTAGCATTATTAACACAGCTTAAGTAATAAACAGATACCTTCAATATCTATTATCGGATGCACCGAATTATAAACCCTAACTAGAACCTTAGTGGGCAACTTATCCACAAACTTCAACAACATCCCCACCACCTCCCTATCACTAGCCGACAACTCCTCCACTCCCATGTCTTTATATCGAGAAGGATTGTTGGTCCAGCTAAAGGGAAACTTGGTACTCCCATCCACATTCAAAAAATGAGATCTACCTCCTTCCTTGACGACGACTTTGAAGTACCCGTCCTTGAAATGCTTGAAAGACTGGGAGAAAGCATCCAGTCTGCTGATGCTGGGGTGACTGATTAAAGAGAGCCAAGTAGCCGGTCTCCGGGGTCTGGTGTCATAAAAATATAAGAAAGCATAGGGAGTAGGCTCCAAATATAAGGACTTGCACATTCAACGCCCGCAGCACACCCATAGTGAAATCTTCTAAGGGCAGTCGCACGTGAAGCTGAGAGAAATGGCACATATACATATAGAAGAATTTTTCGGTAGCCCCCTCCTGCCCGTGGCATACCCGGTCGACGGCACTCACCCTCTCCAGCGAAACAATGTCTCCACTGGCACCCTTGGAAATGACGGGCTTGCAGTTCAGCCAAGAGTTCAACAGACGAGACCACCTGAATAGAGACGACTGATCACGAACATCAGCAGCAACCCACCCATAGCCGCCTTTCGCCGGCCAGTTGCTCTCCTCCAACTCTTCAGGAGGATCCTCTCGAACCTCCCTCACAACCTCCATCGGCATCCCGCTCGTAACAACTCCAGAACTCGTACCCTCTCCGTCAAGTCGCCTATCCTTACTTCTATCTGACTCAGTACTTTCACTACTACTAGACGAAGACA
Source organism: Vigna unguiculata (assembly GCF_037176805.1). NCBI lineage: Eukaryota > Viridiplantae > Streptophyta > Magnoliopsida > Fabales > Fabaceae > Vigna > Vigna unguiculata. The sequence continues at coordinate 33,546,907 of NC_140795.1, read as the reverse complement.
CACTACCACTACTGGACATACCTGATTTTGTTTTTTACGAAGAGATATCGGTCGAAATTGAGGACTATGTCGGACAGTTTTACGCGCACAAGATCTCTAAATTCAGAATTCACAAATGAAACAAGTAACCCCTCATCTGTTTGCAAACACATATTTATAGCCCACAATCCCAAACGACGAACCTCTTCCCGCCAAAACCATACCACAGACCAATCGACACCATCATTGCAAAAGATATGACACTTCAAAACGACGGCGCCAAAACTTTTTCGATTTGACCAACTGACACCCTTTCACCTACCTTCTGACGGTTACAAATTCTAAGCCTTAACACTGTTCACCACACTTAAAGGCTGGGGGACTGGTGTATCACACCTAGCCGGTTCCGCTAGCTTATCAACACATATCATCCTTGACCGACAACCCATATCGGACAAGGCTGGAGGGCTGGTGTACCGTACCTAGCCGAACTCGACCAAGTAAATAATGTGCACATCGAGACCGCCAAGTACCCAGGCTAGGCCGAGTTAGCCTAACTTGTACCGGTTTTAACCTAAACTAAATATCTAAGAGGACAACCTGCACCTCATATCACCAACATAAGCCATTTAGGCAAGTAGTCGGTCTAGACCGACCACTCGAGCATATCTGGTAAGGTTGGGGCCCAGGCCGACTACTCCAATAACTTAGCGAAAATTGAAGCCCCCACGTTCAATAGGTCTCAAGGGCTTGGGTTAGGGCCCAGGCCCACTCATGGCCCAAACTAGAGCCCAAGTCAAGGCCCAGCCTATGAAATGGTCAAACGTCATTAATGCTCTATAAATACACGTGGACCCCATCATTTAAAGGTACGCATTCATTAATCACTGATTTGACTCTCTGAGAGCTTTGACTTACTTGAGCTTCGAAGACTCTTCTGCAGGTAACCCCCTGGGTTCAAGCCGACATGTATCGACTGGGAAGAGGCCAACTAAGGAGATAGCAGACTACGTGGTAAGATGACGCTTGTACCTAACCTATCTTATTTGTTCTCTGCAGGAACAGTAAGAATGATTAAATTAAACAAAATAAAAAGAAGATATTAAGTCTGAATCGAAGAAACTCAACATGAAAATATAAACTATTTAATTTGAAAGAAAAGGGTAAAAAATATATAATATCCGGTATAATAAATAATTAAAGATGAGTAACTTAATTAACTGCGGTATAATTAATAGGTATATTATCTATCAAAATAAATCAAAATTACCTTAATTAGAAATTTAAAAGATATATAAAAAAAATTATAACTTTCATTTCAAAACAGAATTAAATAACCATAATATATATATATATATTTCATTTCAAAAAATAACCTTGCTCAAGTTGTGTTTCAATAACAATTTAACAATAAACATTTGCTTCATAAAAGATAATCTTGACAAAGGTTTTCTAATTGAGTTTACCTTTTTATAGAACTTCAAATAGTAGAGATCTTATTAAAGATTTTTTTTAAAATAAATAAATTTCTAGATCTTAATTGAGAATAAATGATATTTGTTTACCAATTTGAAAAATATGTTATAAATTATGAATGTTTAAAATAAAAATATCTATCTAAAAAATGACTAAAAGATATCTTTATAATCTTTCTATTTATTTTAATATACTTTTATTTTCATTCTTCAATGAATTTAAGGGTTATAAAATAGAAGTGATAATAATTTAAATTGTGTGATTATTGCAAAAAACATAATTCATTTTATTAGATAATTCAAATCGTACCTTAAAAAACATTTTAACATATAAATTAATAGTTAATCTGATTGTTAAAATTAGCTACATATTATATTTATGAAAAGTACAAAGTAAAGTAATTTTCGAAATTCAGAAATAAAAGTAAATTTAAATTTAAAGAACCTAAAATAAAAAGAAATTTAATTTAAGGGATTAAAATATAATTGAAATTATTTTTATTATAATTGGGTAATGAAAATAGTTTGAAAAGAAAGTTAAAAAAAGCTTAAATACATATTTTATCTCTATTTTTGTTGAGTTTATTTTTTAATTTAATTCAATTTTTTTTTTCAATTTGGTTCTAATTTTCTTTAATTTTGTTCAATTTAATTATTTTTGCTAACAATATTTAAATAATTAATGTGAACAATGAATGCTACATACAGTACTAACGTGGTTTTTTGTTGTTATTTTTTTTTAATTTTTTCTTAATTTAAAAAAAGAATTCATGTGTCATGCAATGTCATGTGATAGTACTAGTTATATTCGTTAATTTTTGTTTAATTTAGTCCCAAATATTTTTAAAAATTGAGCAATTTTATTTTTTTCTTAACTAAAACCAAATTTACTTTTTATATAAATGATATACTGATATTTTTATTAAATATTTTTTGTTCATAATTATAATTGGTGTAAAATTAAAATAATGTCACCTCAGACTTAACATGGACATTTTTAAAATTAAGAAAAAATTTAAAAAATTAAAAAAATGATGGGATAACACGTGACATTTATTGTTCACATCCGTTCACTATCTACAATGTATTAAAAATTAACTAAATTTAGAAAATTAATACCAAATATAGAATTGAATTAATCTTATAAAATATAATATCGGATATAATAAATAATCAAAGTGTAACTTACTTAACTGCTGCATAATTTATTATCTATCAAAATAAATTATAATTACATTAATTACAAATTTAAAAGAAATATAAAAGAAGTTATAAGTTTCATTTCAAAATATAATTAAATAACAATATATATATATATATATATATATATATATATATATTATAACAAATATTTTAATTAAATTATTATCTTGATTGCAAAATAGTTAAAATTATCTCCAAGAACATTAATGAATGTCTTACTGTCTTTGTAAAAAACAAGTGCATCTATAATGGAGTTAAAAAACGTTCTGAATAATTTTACATTTGTTTCAAAAAACAATTTAATGCATTGATAGCTGGCTCTGGCAGGGACTAAGTTCTAAGTTAAAAGTTGTTTGTTTCTTCTCTCAACATTCAAAATCAAACCATACAAAAAAAAAACTTAACGAACTCTTCAATTTCCAGCGAGAAACCGGTGTCACTTGTATCCCTTGTGAGAGTTGGCGACTGAATCAGCATCCATGGTCGAGTTGGGTTCCACCTCATCTCCGCCGCGTCCGGTGACTGTCAACGGTGCTGACGAGGACGCGGCGCTGGCGAAGTCGCGGTTTCTGACTCGGAAGGAGGTTCTCCAGCGGCGGCTCCGGCGAGTGAGGCAGCTGACGCGGTGCTACCGGACCCACTATTGGGCCCTAATGGAGGAACTGAGGTCCAAGTACAGAAACTACAGTTGGACCTATGGGAAGAGCCCTTTCAAGGAGGATCACAACAACGAGGGTGACAATAACAATCCAAACGGCGTCGTCACTGGCGTCGGTGGCGGCGACGATATCGTGCGGTGTCGTTTCAGCGGCTGCAAGACTAAGGCCATGGCTATGACGATATACTGTCACGCTCATATACTGTCCGATTCCAAACAGAAGCTATATCAGGGATGCAAAGCTGTTGCGAAGAAGTGAGTTCTTTTTTCTACTGTGATTTTTTATTATTTCAAATTGAAACTATATCTTTGGATATTGAATTGAAATTGGAAAATAATGTGAAAAGTGAAATTAAAATTAAATATATAATAAAAATACACTTTAATGTCCTTTTTTTTTATTTGGAATGCTATTTCGTTTTGGAACCTTTTTTGTATGCTAATTTAATTTACAGAACTCGTGTTTGAAACTAATTTAATGATTGAGTATGTATAGCTTAGTTTGATGGATTACATGAATAGTGTGGTTCTAGGGCCTGTGAGGTTAGTGGAAGAAGAAGAGAGGTTGTCGTTTTATTGTCTAATTTTTTCAATGAATTTTGTTTCCCTAAGTTAGTTGTTTGGCTGTGGAAAATTGATTACTTTGCTGTGCTTCAGTTTACCGTTGGCTATTTTAGCTTCAGTATCCACTAGGTTGGCTTAGTGTGTTTGGTTCATTGGTTACACAACTTTTGAAGCACCCAAAGTGAGACTGTGTTTGATTTGGCTTCGGTCATGTTGAATGCCAATCCAATGTGAGAGGAGGATTGGGTTCTAGGAGAATTGGAAAGTTAGAATTTGCTGAAACAATCACACAGTGAAGTATGTGTCTTGTTTGCATTCTGAATGTAAAAGCAAACATATCCTTATGGTGTGTTTGAAACATCATTCCGCTGCCTCGAAGATAAATCCTTCATGAGAGAAGGTTTCACTTGAATGGAGCTTTGGAATGTGTGTTTTACCTAAAACAAGCATACACTTAGGGATTTTGTTTTTTCCAATTAGAAGACCCCAAACCTCAATTGAATTAAAAGCTTGTTTCATGTTTAGTGGAGTTCAATTGGAGTTTGGACTGTTTAAACTGAAAACAAACATGCCCTTTTGTGTTTGGATTTTAGTTAGGAAATTAAGTTAGTCAATTGAAGTTGAAAGGTAAATTTTGCTTTTAACTCTATTTGAAAAAAAGAAGTGAAACATGTTTGTACAATGTTCAATGAAAACTAAAAGTTGGTTTGGGTGTTCCAATTGAAATCCAAATACACCCTTAGAAGTGGGGGGTTGGGTGGGTAGTTGCATAACATTCTAGATCCAAAACATTTTGTCGCAAGTTGTACAGTAAAAAAATAATCAGTGTTTCTATACTTCTGTTTAGTTTTGGTAAATATATTTTCTAATTGATTTTTTAAGAGAAATAACAACCATTAATTTGTGTTTCAGCCTCTGCACTTTAGAGTGTCCCTCTTAATCTTTTATCTATGACATTAATTCATTTATGGGCTACCTCAAACATTTCTCGAGTTTATAAGCTAAAAGAGCAAAAAAAGTGAATCCACAAAATATGCAATAGAAGTTGTGGATTCCGAAAATTGAAAACAGTAATCTAACACATTACTTACTAGTTCAACCTGTTTACAAATCTGTAATGCTTCAATAATTTTGTCACTCAAAATCTTATTTATGAGAGAAAGTATCCAACCTTGTGACTCATGGTGTCAAATGAAAGTTAAACTCCTCTTGCAAAAATGAACCCATTTCTAAGTTCAAAGGTTCAGACCTGACATATTTTGTCTGAAAGAGGAGTTTGATTCAAATTCTTGATAGTATTCAGCATATTGCACTTTACCAGTCAGCATCTCTTTTAGGAATTGGTATGTTACATTACTTACAGGAATGCGATTTGCAGAACTTCCAACATATATGTAGACCTTTGTGATTTCTTGCTATTTGCATGTCATAGTAGCTTGCTAAATAGTGATAATTTCAGTACTCACTGGACCTATATAAATCATGTTGCACTATGCCAATTTTAGGTTCGATATGGAAGATCTTTCTTGTAAAATTTTAGATTTCTTAGCCTATTTTGCTGGATTAAGCTATTGAATGCGAGCTCTGTAATGAATACTGGTCCTCGTACCTACAATTGGTAAATCAATCTTTCTGTCTCTTTCCTTGTGATGTAAACCTTTATGTTTGAATAATCTAGGCTAAGAATCTTCAGAATTCATAGTTCTCATCAATAAGGACGTGTAGAAATACTAACTATTATAAAATAATCTAGGGTGAGAATCTTCAGAATTCATAGTTCTCATCAATAAGGAAGTGTAGAAATACTAACCATTATCCATTGGGGAAGATTGATGCCTTAAACTTGTAGAAATTGCTATGTGGAATATAAACTTTTATTTCTCTTTCCTCTTTTTAGATTTCTATACTTGATTTGAAATCTAGAGACATACTTTATCAGGCAGACGCAGACGTGGCTTCATTTTGTTTGGATATATATCACTTCCTTCACTAAATAAGTAAAAGTTATTAGGGTCATCTCACTTCATTTAATTATTAGACCATATATATTTGCCACACACGAGATTTCTTACATATTTTTCATTTGCAATATCTGGAGCAGACAACATTTCTCACGGAGTTCTTGGCTTTTTTTCAGTTTGCCAGCAGGGCCTTCATTTTGTAATAAACCAGTATTGAAATCGGTGGTTCCTGCTGCATGCCCAACTCATCTTCAATTTGGTGAAAGGTGTTTAGCTCGTGCGTTAAGAAGGGCTGGGTTAGGGAATGCTATCCCTAATAATCGTAAGCCTACAGTGAAGTTTCATCTAGTGGTTTCTGAATTTGTCCACCAAATTCAAAAGAAAAGAAAGCTTGCATTGAAGGAAACTGCTCTCAAAGTTGAGACTGAATAAAAAACTAAACTAATCTGCAGATTATAGAAAATATAATATCACATTCCTAAAGATTTTTCTGTGTATAGAATGAATATTCTCGATTCTTAAACATAGGATTATGTTTAAAAGCTGAAGCATTTAGTGCCAAAAAAATCCAGGATTCTACACAAGTATGTTTGTAAAATTTTCTGGCCTTGTTTATCATTTAGTCCTATTCGATGAGCAGCATCATAGAATATTCAACTGTTGTTTCTTCTTCTCATAAAATAACATAATTTTTGCTTGTTCTTCAAGTAAGAAATTTGTATATGCTTTTGAAGGTTTTGCATGGATTGGGAATCTCAATCCTAAAATTTTGATTCTGGAGATCATATCATGCCTAACTCACTTAATCCTGCGTAGAGTTGTTGATTTGTATATATGAAGTTGGTCTCACTAATTATATTTAATAAAAGTTGGTCTCTCTCTAGCATATGACCATACTGTTTCAACAACATGAAAGGACCAATTCTGCTAGTTGTCACGTAGTTTCTTCTGTTACATGAATTTAAATTTTTAAGTGCTATGGTGTTGCTGTCCGGGTTTCTTCATTTAATTATTTACATATTCTGTTTAAGAATGATTTTGATTGCATTATCTATTGCTTGCCCTTTCACAAGTATCTTAAAGGCTATTTCCCTTAATTAATGGAGAAAAAAAATCTTCTGGTTATTTGAGTGGTGTCTAAACATATCTGTGGAAGTAGGACCACAGCCAGATGCTTCTGAAGTGTAAGGAGTAGTTTTGAGAATAATAAGGGATAGAATATCAAGGCTGGAAATTTTTGTAACTCTATTTGATTTTTACATGTGCAATTAATATAATTTTAACAAGTGATTTTTCTAGTTAATATTGCATTTTAAAAGAAGTCAAGTACTGGATAGTAAAATTGACAAATAATTTTATGATTTATCAAAATTTTTCTGTTAACATTGCTTGATTAATGCTTCACTTTTTTTAAGTGGCCATTTCGAAAATGGTCATTTTTAAATTTGAGGGAGTGCAAAGAAATTGTGGAAAAGAGACTGTCGTAGTAATTTCCATTAATGAGAATGTTACATGGAAACAAAGACAATACTAAATAATAATTGAGGCTTTGGTCATTGTAATTAAGTATAATTGTTAAAGTATGTAAATCAAATATTATTTTTAGACAAAGACAATGGATAAGCCAAAAACATGACATACATTGCAGAAGCCACTTCAAAGCACAAGATTAGATAAAGATGCTATTCTCTCCATAATCGCTAAATTGGGTTCCAAGCATAAAAAATTTGGACCGAATCTCCATTGGATACTCTTTTTACCCCTTTTTTTCTTCTCAACATTTCAACAACAGAAAGACAATATAATCAGAAGCAGTTAGATCTCATCCCTTTCTCCAATCCTAACCTTTATGTGTTTGCTTATTATAGGTTAAAACAGATATGAGACTTTCTAATCTAACAATCCCAAAAGCATAACAACGTCTCTAGTTGTGTCACAAATTCTGCTTATTTGAATGTCTGATGAAAAACATTTCATCAAAAATATAACATATACATGTATTTTCTATTGCAGTTTTCTATGTTGACAACATGAAGATAGAAAACTGCAATAAGAAACTTTATCCTGTGTTCTTTCTCTTTTTCGAAGCCTTCCCACCATAGAAAAACCCTGTGGCGTACCGTGAATTGGCAAGCTCCCGAGGCACAGCTGCTCCACCAGATTTCAGAACATCAATTAAGTCAGCAAAAACATTCTTATTTTCCTCATTCACAAAAACTATACCTTCACCTTCCTCTCCCATTCTAGATGCTCTTCCAATCTGATGTACATATTCCTTAATGGAATTAGGCATGTCAAATACAATAACCTGTCTTACACCCAGCAGATCTACCCCTCTGCCTAAAACTCCAGTAGCCACAACCACTGGGACCTCACCCATGAAAAAGGACTGCATTATTTCTCTCCTTTCCTTCATAGACTTCTCCCCATGAATTGAAACTGCTTTAATTCCTGTGGCAACTGTAATAGCATTAGCCAGAAGATCTGCTCCAAGTCTGGATCCTACATATACTACAACAGGTGGCTTAAAATGCTTCACACTTGTCAAAATGTCAAACAACTTCTGCTTCTTTTGCTTTGACTCAACCCAAATAGCTACCTGCTTCACAGCCTTATTTGCACTATTAGGTTCTCCAACAGAGATAACCACTGTACCTTTCGCCAAAGTGTTAATCATCTTCTCTAAATCATTAGACATTGTTGCAGAATACATCAAGACCTGGGGTTGTGACAGAGCACTGTATATCTGCATGACCTGATCTCTAAAACCCCTTTGCAGCATACAGTCCACCTCATCCACAACAAAAGTCATCACATCATCTAACTCAATCTCATGCTTACTTAGAAGATCAACAAGTCTTCCTGGGGTTCCTACAATCAATTCCACCCCTTGTTGAATGCGATAGAGTTGTCCAGCCATGGCCTCACCACCAACCACAAGTGCTGTTTTGAAAGGCAATCCCTTGCCAAGCATCTTAGCATGCTCTTCAACCTGTATACAGAGCTCTCTGGTGGGTGTTAACACCATAGCCAAAGGCTTCTTCTTATCTGAAACATATTGCCGGCGATGAATCACGCAGCGAGAAACTATAGGAATAAGAAACGAAGCAGATTTCCCAGATCCAGTATTGGCCAAAACAAGCATGTTTTTGCCCGTCAAAGCAGCAGGGATTGCTTGCATCTGGACAGGTGTAGGCATGTCATACCCTGCTGCTTCTATATTGTGGAGTAGCTTATCAGGGAGGTTACAGGCAGAGAATGACAAAACCGGTGCCTCTACATCACCCTTCACATGAATGTCAAGTTTCGTTCTAAGGTCACTAGCCATAGATTCTGCCCCTGATTTGTTATCAGCATCACTAACATAAAAACATTCATCAACCATAGGAATCTTTTTAGGTGGCAGAAGATTTCCATAAGGAGCCAATGCTTTCGCAATTCTTCCAAGCACTGCTTGTTTGCATTCCAAACTGCAAACATCATCATCAGTTTCATCACATATGTATTCACCGTAGCGGCCACATATAACACACTTTGGCTCACCTTGCAGAGCCAGTCTTTGGTCCCTAGACCTCAGCTTCACATCTTCCCCAGCATCTAAATTCACAAACACAAAAATGAACTCAATTGGGTTGATATTTTCTGAATTCCCAAAACACATGTCTAGAAGACATCACAGGGCAGATCAAGGCATCAAAAGTAATACAGAGAAATTGATACAAAAATTAAATCACAATGCTTATTCAATATAAGAATAAACCCTAAATTTCATCCCTGAAGGATTACCTTTTTTACTAAATGATCTCTAAAGTAAACCAAAAGTTAATATATCCCTAAATAGTGAAAAAACCTTCAAATTGGTAACTGAACGTTGATGGATGAGAAAGAGGGTGCAGAAACTAAAACATGAAGATCAAAATTAAGGAAACTAAAATAGTAGGCATTACCCTCTGGTGCATCATAATCGGTAGCGACAGATGGGTCGTTGTGATTTACGTGAGAATCAGTCATGGTGGAAAAGGATGCAGAAGAAGAGGTTTTGGTTAACCAACATTAGGGTTATGAGAAATAGATTCAGTGCTCCCTGCAACTGCGTGCAATGCTTCAATTTCTAAAAATGTGAAAAGTAGAACTAAAACTGAACTTGAATTACGAATATTTCAGGAACAGTAAAATGGTGGTGTGCGGCGGCGAGGGGAGGATCAGAGCAGAAGGAACAAGAAACGGATTTTTTTTTTTACGTAAATAGAAAAGAAAATCTTTAAATTTTATTATATTTGCTCATTATAAATTATCTTTTTGTGATTTTAATTTTGTCTAAATTTTACTTTTCATTCTTGATTCCCACCATGTTCGAAAAGACCTTAGGTTTACCATTAATCTCTTGTATATTAGAACAAACTCATCACATAACAAAATAAAAATGCATTTTTCGTCTCATTTTCAATCATGAAAATTAAGTCCTTTAAACGTATTTGATTAGTTGATATGTTATTGAATAATTGAGATTTAATAGCACTTTAACAATGTGTGTTATTGGATTTAATAGAACATTTTATTTTATCTCTTAGGATTAAGATATTAGAGTTTCTAAGGTTTATTTAAGTTAGAAGTATATTCTTTTTCGTTAAAAATAAAGGAAGAATCCTCAATTAGAGAAAGACACAGTTTATTAATAATTTAAGTTATAAATCAAATTTAATATAAATATTTTCAATACAAATTAATTTTATATTAACATTAATTATCAGTCAATTTTTTTTATTATTGTTTGTCTTTGCAAAATTTTAAAATAATAATTATTATTAGTTTCACAATTAAATTAAATATTAAGAATAATTAATTATAATCTTTAATATTTTAAGTATTTTTATTGAATTTATATTAACATAATTTTAAAACTTTATTATCATTAATTATATTTGTATCATTTTTAAATATTACTCCTAAATTATTTTTTTTTCAAATATAAAAAACATTTCTAATATTTTAAATTCTATATGTTTTTTAAATTATAAGAAATATATTAGAAATAATTTTGATAGCATTTACACTAAAAAAATGGATATTTGTGAGATTAAAATTACAAGTTTTAACGGTTAAAAATCATTACATATGAAATTTGTGACTCTTCATGTAAGACCCACTTTTTCTGTTCTTAATGTGTAAGGGTCTGGCCTTATCTGTTGGGCCTAAGGCCAACCCATAGGGTGCCCCAAAACCCTTTTACAGCCCTAATCCCTCTCATTTTGCCCTCATTTCGCAAGACAACCTCTTTTTACTCTTCTCCCTTTTCAGAGCTCTGTTAGGGTTTGGCCCTGTTCTTCATCAAGCTAGTTAAATTCCATTTCTATTTCACGTAAGTTGGTCTTCAACCCATATCTTCTCTTCTCTAGCTTTACTTTCGTGTTTCCAACTAGGTTCATCGTAGTAACCTCGTTTTGGTTCTGGTGTTAGTGTTTTCAGCTCACAAAGTTGTTCCCGGAGCAGTGGTGTGTAAGACCTGTGAAAATTAATTAATTAAATAATTAATTAATTAATAAATGCAGGTAGTGAGAGCCTTTATGACATTAAATATTGATTGATGCGATGTGAAAAAGTACTAGCTCAAATGGTTGAGTGTACTTTGTTTATGTGAGAGGGCTTGGGTTCCTATGTATGTTTGTGTTGTTTGATTTATTATTAATTTTAATAATATGCATGATCATGTTGAGTGATAACATAAGTATAGAATTATGTGAATTATCATAAAATATGAATTGGTTGAATGGTTATGCATTGAATTAACAATTGGCATGGTATGGGTTCGAATCTTGGAAAACTCAAAGTTAGCTCTCTTTTTGCTAAAAATTAGTTGTGGCCTAAATATGAAAGGGTAGAGAAAACCCTAAAAGGGGGCAACCAAGAGGGGCTGAAAAAAAACTAAATAGCGGCCCTTGAATTGCAATTAAAACCATCATTTAAGCTTATTTTCGTTTTAGCACATTAACCTAGCATTAAAGCCCTTTAAAAGGCAAAATTTGAGAGAGGAAAAGGGTTTTGAGAGGCTGTTTCCTGAGAGCTCTGTGAAGTGTGCGAAAATTGAGAGGGAGTTAGGAGGATTGCAACAATTGAGAGCTGATTAAAGGGGAGGTGTTAGGTTGTCTAGCGATCAAGGAGGGATTCTAAAAAATCTGCATTTTTTCTATGCAAAGGCATCCAAGTTAGGGGAGCTGAACCCAGATTTTCGTATTGTTGTATATGCATATGATTTTGATGAGTTTGGGCCATGAAAGTAGTGCCATATATGATGTTAATCATGGGTTTGGGTGTCTTGGTGATATTAATCGAAATTCTTACCTAATTATATGAATGTGATGGGTTCATGCACTGGATATGTTATTTGGGGTTCCAACTTAGATTTTGGGGGACTATATGTGGTATACATTGTGTTCATATGTTTGTGCATTGTTTACAAATGATTGGTATGAATTGGTGTGTGAATTGGGCATGTTTGCCGGTGCGTGCGTGCGTAAACAGTGTAAAAGCCTTGACGAGATTAACAGAGACTCGAACATTGTTTCGGCTCGAGCGTCTCGCTCAGGCGGAGGATTCTGGCCTTGGGCGACAGGTCATCTCGCTTAGGCGAGTGTGCCTAGCCTAAGCGAGAACCCGTGAGTGTTTGGAGGTGGTGCTTGGGTATCTCGCCCAGGCGTGAAGCCCTGTTTTGGGCGAAGGAGTGTCTCGCTCAGGCGAGAGTCCCTCGCTTAAGCGAGAATTCGAGGATGATTTTACATTTGGCTTAACTCGCTGCCTAGGCGGGAGTTTGGTTTTATGGGCGAAATGTGGTCTTGCCCAAGCGAGTAAGGCTCGTCCAAGCGAGAGTTCGAGGTTGTTTTGTGCGAGGTGCTCGCTCAGGCGAGGTAACCTAGCTTAAGCGAGGTAGGCTTGGGTGCTTAGGCGAAGGCTTCAAGCTTAAGTGAAGGATGAAGGAATTGTGTGTTTCAAGGCAATCGATTATGCTATATTGGTTTGGTTAGTGTTTGAATTGTAATGTGTGGTCTATAAGGCTTCTAAGATATCTCAAAGGTGGGCTTGCTAGTGTTCCTTGAGTTGTGGCTCAAAACGTATCCCTTGATTTGTGGCTCAGGATAGGGGTTAAGCACGTGGCATTCTCTGAGTTGTGGCTCGGAATGACGTCCTTTAAGTTGTGGCTCGGGATAGCGGATGAACACGAGGACCTCTTGAGTTGTGGCTTGAGTTGGCGAGTGTTGCCGGTGTGAGTGTGCTGGTTGTGACCAGTACGGATGGATCCAGATAGATTACCCTCCTCAATACATAGCTAATGAGTTTGGTAGTCTTGGGACGTTACAGACTATGTTCGTATTGGGAACTCCACCTGGCATTATGGTGTGTGATCCGTAGCATGGTTTCCCGCACGTGCTCTATCGGTTGTAACTGATAGGTGTGGCAGCAAGACATCTTGAGGTACTCACAAGAAGATGTAGAGCACGGTCAACATGGTTGTGGCCATGTGGAAGGAAAGAATGAGATTCATGTGGTAGTTGGATATCAAACCATGGTTGTGGTCATGTGAAACCGAAGGATAAAATTCCTTTTATGTGAATTTATTATCGAACATGGTTGTGGCCATGTGGGGTTAAAGGAGGGGATTCTTTTGATGTGTTTTGTTATGTTTATATGAATAATATATATATATATATATATATATATATATATATATATATATATGTGTGTGTGTGTGTGTGTGTTTATTATGTTAGCTCACCCTATCTGCTTGTGTTTGACAATGATCGTGTACGCGGTACATGTGAGCAGATGATGTTGCAGGTGGATCTGGTGAGGCATAGAGCCGAAGCAGGGCTAGTCTTGGGGAGAATTTATCAGAGATTGATGACTTGATAATTTACTATGTTTTGAATAAATTGTAATCTTCGCATTATGAGGCTTTTATAATTATAATGGAAGTTTATAATCATAGATTTTAGACAAGTACTGGTGTAATAAAAGTTTTAAATTTCTCGTGTTTTTGGGAAATGTTGTTTCATTGAATGAAGTTAATTATTATTTTCTTTGTTTTATTATTTAAATGCATAATATCCGGTCTGAATGTTACATGGTGCTCACTGTTTGGTGTTTACCGTTGTCTACTAGCCTCTGTTCAGGTAAGGGAAACTAGAGTTTTTCACGTTTTTTAGTATATTGCCTGCATTTGCCTCTGTCTTATGTTTAAAATGATTGAATGATGTTTGTACCTCTGTGAGAATTAACTATAGGTGCTTGAGATAAACTTTTTTGGTTTTGAATGCATGAGAGCAATGAGTTCTGTTGAACTCGCCCAGGCGAACGGAGTGGTCACTCAAAACGAAAAGCTCTCGCTTAAGCGAGGAGCTCTCGCTTGAGCGAGAGCAGCTGTAACTCACTCCCTCTCAGTTTCGAGGGCTCGCCTAAGCGAAAGCCATTTGCTTGAGTGAGAGTAGTCTCACCTGAGCGAGATGGGCTAGCTTGAGCGAGACCTCGACGTGCCCTCTGTTTGCAGTCTCGCAAGCGAGAGCTAGTAGCTTGAGCGAGGGGTTCCTATCGCCTGAGCGAAAGCTCTTTAGCCTGAGCGAGATTGACATAGTTGATTGTATTCGTGGGTATTTCACATGATTGGATGATATGTGATTTAAATAGTTTCAAGTATGATGCCATGCATGCTCTATATGATTTATTGGGACTAGAATTAATGAGCTTGATATGATTATGCGTATGAAACATGGTTGGATGGTTGGTTAAATATTGGCATGAGATTGGTATGCATGATAAATCTATGATTGGTTGGTGAGACATGGCTATGGTATGGTTAGGACGTAATTCCATGAATCTCTTGGTGAGATCTCATGGTGGTGCCTCATGTGATAGACGTAATTCCATGACCCTCTTGGTGAGAGCTCATGGTGGTGCCTCATGTAATGGACGTAATTCCATGACTCTCTTAGTGAGAGCTCATTGTGGTGCCTTATGTAATGGACGTAATTTCATGACCCTCTTGATGAGAGCTCATGGTGGTGCCTCAAGTAATGGACATAATTCCACGAACCTGTTAGTAAGTTTCATGGTGGTGCCTCAATATATAATTAAGTAAGGATTCAAGTAAGGATTGCATCCTGGAGCTCTAAGGAGTCAGTTAGTCTAACGTAGAGTGTACTGACTCAAGTGGTGAGAGTAGCAGGAGACCCTAGTCTTTGGCAGAATAACGACCTTAGATGTTTGAAGGCTAACCTTGTGCTGGTAGGGTGAAACCCATTGGCAATGACTCTGTAGAGCAGTAGAGGCCACCACAAGTGCAGCATCTAGTGAATTTGACTGATTATATGTATTCGGATAATTGAGTCTTAGAGTCTTGCTTGATTGCTATCACAGGCTTGGTTGATTTATGTGGTCTTGGCTTATAAGTTGCATGCTTAGTAGTATGATAAAACCTTTTTACTCTAGCTTACCCTTTCTTGTTTGTGTTGTCTTCTTGTGTGTGGTTTTTCCTTTTTGCAATTATTGATGTGAGCAGATGTGGAAACCTCTAGTGGTCACAAGGGTGATGGAAATTCTGTAGTGTAGCCAGGCTTGAGTTGGATCTCTTTCCCTCAAGTAATATCTGTAGGCACGGTTGCCTATGTAATATCTTGCTTTAGGAGCGAGCTTTTGATCAACTGTCAAACTATTACTTTTTGTTTTGTTAATGCCATCGTGGTGTGCCTTAACTTTCTCTTCCAGTACATTCTGGATAATTCTAATGGTTATACAGGTGAATTTATTCTATATTAAATGGGACATTACACTTCAAATCCCGTTAGAATTCCACATGATAAAAACACTATGACAAAAAAATATAGTTGTAGATATTGTGGATAGAAAAAAAAAGTATTTATTAACAGTTAAAAACTACTACAAAATTTACTTTTATTTTATTATATTTTAACCGTTAAAAACAATTACAAAATATATCATATTTTGTTATTATTTAACAATTATTGAAGGTTTAACATTGCTATAAATTGTTCAAAATATTTTAAATTTTATAGCCAATATTTTAATTAGTTTTATTTTAAAAGATAATAATAATAGTATTAATACTTTTACCATACTTAAAAGGTTAATAATCTAATATACCTTATAATAAGTATTCTTGTGTCAATATCTTTAATCACACAAAAATCTCTACAATGTAAGTTGTTTTACAAAAAAAATATTCACATTTCATTTTCATTTGAAGAAATGTCCTTATTAGGTAGGTAGTGAAGAAAACATAGGCAATGATGAATTGAATTTACCTAATTTACATTAATACCTTTTTTTATTCGATTATACTTAATTAACTTTTATCAAAATGTATAATATGAAAAAATTTGACACTATATTTTTGTATATTTTGTAGCTTCAAGACTATGAAGACAATGAAGAGTATCAAGAGTAAGGACCATTAAGACAATGAAAACAATATTTCAAAATAATTAAATTATTCTTGTGTAGTAAAGAAAATTCTACGTGTGTTGTTTCTTAACTTTGTAGCTTTAACTTTGATAAGTTCATCTTACTTATGACTTCAACACAACTATTTTGATCATGTAGCTTGAATTCTTACTTTGAATTATATGTTTGAATTATTTATGATCATTGTGTGGATTCAATTATAGTTGTGTAATGTTGTTATTTGAAGATATATAACAAGTTTTGCCTTTTAAAGTCATGTATAAACAATCAATAGAAAAGTAAAAGAATTTATTTCGCATAAAACACTAGTTTAATAAATGTGGCTTAAACTAAAAAATAACACATGTAAAAGTGTGGTCCAAAGCTTTTGAAACTAAAGTGGAGGACAAAATTATGGCTAAAAATTACTACCATCCATTCATTTATTAGATATTTCATATTGTACAATCACTTTTTCACTAAGTGGCTACCTCCCTTACACATTTTGCACACAATATTTTATTTAGTCATTGAATGAAACAAAACACAAAAACATAGTCACAGACACTACTTTATCACACACAAATATCTACCTTCTCACATGCTTCCATTAAAAGGATCATCTAAGAGGATGACCACTACTTTGCACATGGTTCACATAAAGGTGTATAACAATCCCAACATCGTATGTTAAGTTGTTCATTTAGTTCAAATTCTATTGCACCATGTTACCCAAGCCACACTTATTGTTGTACAAAAAGTGCATCACGAGTAGAGACTTATAGATCATGAGTTGACAATTAGTTCTAACATATTATCGTTTACTTCTTCTATAATAAGACTTAAACCTAGTGATTAACCAAACCCAATACGTTTATGGTTGATATACAGATTCATGGTCCACCTAATTAAACGATGATTTATGGTTCATCCACCATGTTACACAAATAACAATTGTTGTTGTACAAAAAGTATATTGCAGGTAGGCACTCAATGGATCTTGAGTTGACAGTTAGTTCTAACATTATTTTTTACTTGGGATTGGATGTAACTTCTAAATTCTTTGTACTACACTTGGTTATATATTTATTATGTTCTTGTTTTACTTGTTGGTTATTTGATTTGCTTTTATTACTTTGGTGAGTTGGCCAATCATCATACCTCATCAGCACTAGATGTAGAGACATCTGGTCTAGTGTTTAGATTCAATTAAATTTCCTAATGCTTGGTATATACCAAACATGGATATCAACTTTAGTTGGTTTAAAAAGTCTTGTTTTTCATACAAGGGTTCCTCTACTTGGATGGGGACATCTTGCGTCTGACACCCTTAGGTTCTAATGCTCAAACATGAGGTTAGAATTAGAAATAAGCATACTTTCAGAAACACTAAGATAAAGAACATAATTTATAGATAATTAAGGGTAGTGTAGTTGAGTGAAAGAAACCAAGTTCAATCCCAATGTCTTTAATCAACATCACTTCTCTCAATTTTAATTTCAATATGCTTTTAAGCTATTAAATCAAACCTTTGCTACTATTTCATTGCCAAACTTGAAGTAATTTATAGATTATTGATTTAGTTACCAAATCTCTATGGATAATGACCTTATTGTGCTACAATTACCATCTTTATCGATTTCATTAGATGACAGACAAAGAAAACGAAGAATACATTGTGCCTCTGACTTGGTACCAACATGCTCAAAAATTTCGTTATAATTCTCATTGTAAATCTCCATTGCTTTAAGAAGTAGTAAAATTTCTTGATCAGTCCAATTATCGTCAACTAGTTTACCATAATCCCTTGTTAAATTTACCCCTAGAAAATCTAGACATGAATGACCAATGACAAATGTTCCATTATGAAAACAATAAGTGCAAAGTAATATATCAACTTGTGACAAGAAATGATAATTACATATGATGTACCGAAAAACTACAATAACAAGGCAAAATTTCATAGAGCACAAATTTCTCCCAAGTTCCAAGTTCACACAATTGTGAACCAAGACACAAAAAAAAAAATCAAACCTAAACCCTAAACCTAAGATTTCAGGAATTTCTCATCACCCACCTAGTACGGAGAAATTCCACCCATAAAGAAAATTGAAGCACGAAAACACCCACACCACGAACGATAATAATAACAAAAGCCGCCAAAACAACCACACCTACATTACTGAAGAATCATAACACATGACATCAGTAACAATGACAGAGCAAGGAAATCCAAAACATTAAAAATGTAAGATCTGCAGAATTTAATTAATTAAATAAATAATTGATTGATAAATGCAGGTAAGTAGTGTAATTATGACATTAAATTCTGGTGGATATGATGTGGAAAAGTACTAGCTCAAGTGGTTAAGAGTACTTTGATTATGTGAAAGGACTTGGGTTCGAGTCCTATGTATGCCAATTATGTGTTGTTTGATTTATTATTAATTTTAATATTATACATGGTCATGTTGGGTGATAACATGATTGTAAAAGTATGTGAATTGGCATGGTGGTTTAGCTTTGACTTGGCATTATTATGGTCATGGGTTCGAACCTTGGTGAGCCAGATTTAACTCTTTTTGCTTGCTCTGCTTCGGCGAAAGCGGGATTCGTGGGTGTTTTTGTGTGGTTTGATTGAACATCTCGCGCAAGCGGGATTGATTGTTGTTTTGAGCGGAAGTGCGTCTCGGCGAAAGCCTCTCGCCTAAGCGAGATCTCGAGGGAAGGTTTGTGGTTTTGTTGAACTCGTCGCCTAGACGAGGCATTTTAATCCTTGGTGAGTGAGGGTCTCGCCCAAGCAAGAAGGACCTCGCTTAAGCGAGACTTTGTAGGCTGCAAAGGTGTTGGAGGCTCGCCTAAGCTAGTGGGTCTAGCTTAAGCGAGATAGGCTGAACTAGTTAAACAAAGGCGTTTAGCCTAAGCGAGCGAGGGTGCCATTATGCATTCAAGGCATGTGTTATTGTTGTATTAATGGTATGAGATGGAATTTGTAAAGCATGGTATACAAGGCTTCTAAGGATATCTCGATGGTAGGCTTGCTGGTGTTCCATGGGTTGTGGCCTGGAACGTATCTTTGAGTTGTGGCTCAGGATAGGGGTTAAGCACGTGGAATGACTTCCCTTGAGTTGTGGCTCGGGATAGCGGATGAACACGAGGAACTCTTGAGTTGTGGCTCGGGTTGGCGAGTGTTGTCGATGTGAGTGTGCTGGTTGTGGCCAGTACGGATGGATCCAGATGGATTGCCCTCCTCAGCGATTTGCTGACGAGTTTGGTAGTCCTGGGACGTTACGGACTATGTTCGTATTTGGGAACTCCACCTGGCGTTACGGTGTGTGATCCGTAGCATGGTCCCCGCACGTGCTCTATCGGTTGTGGTCGATAAGTGTGGCAGCAAGACGCCTTGAGATACTTCATAGAAGATGTAGAACACTGCTAGCATGGTTATGGCCATGTGGAAGAGCTGGAACGAGTCTCCTTGATGTACACTGATATACATGGTTGTGGCCAAGTGGAAGGAAGGGAACGAGTGTTTTGCGAGGTGCATTGATATACATGGTTGTGGCCATGTGATAGAAAAGGAGGAGGTTCTTTGGAAATAGAATGATATAAGATATGATTGTGGCCATGCGAGATAAAAGAAGAGTTTATGTTATTGATGTATTTTATTATTGTATATATATATATATATATATATATATATATATATATATATATATGTGTGTGTGTGTGTGTGTGTGTGTGTGTTTGGTGTACATTTATGCTTTATCTTTTAGCTCACCCTATGTGCTTGTGTTTGGCGATGATCGTGTACGCGGTACACGTGAGCAGATGATGTTGTAGGTGGAGCTGGTGAGGCTTAGCCGCAAAGTGGGGAAAAAGCATGGGAGTTTTATATTATTTTGTTTTGAAATATTTTGTAACTCTGATGAGAGGCTTTGTTATTACGTTTAGTTTCATACGCTATGAATCAGTTATTTTATTGTACGTTAATAAAAGATTTTAATTTCCCGCATTTTTGGGAAATAAGGTATTATTAAATGCAGTGTATTTGTTTACTTTTCTTTATTTTATTAAAATTCGTAATATCTTGACGGGATGTTGCAAAAAACCTCAAAACGCCTTTCGATTACACTTACCAAGACGACACAACTGGAACGAAATGATGAACGAAGAGAAGGGAGAAAGGCACACCGAATGACTACCTTTCCATTTTGGGTTCACAAATGAAGATCAGTGAAAATAATGGGAAAGATATGAAACCTAAACTTATAACACTCGCGATTTTCAAACTAGCGGTGTTAAAACCCCTATTTCGCCACTATGGATTTTGAGTAAAGAAAATAAAAATTGAAATGTCTCTACCATGGACGATGCAATGTAAAATAGTAAAAAAGTTGTATGAATTTAGGAGTCATCCAATCACTTTCGTTGTCCAAAATACCTCAATGCATGCACACACTTTATTAAAACCAACCTAACAATTACTTAGCACATATTTATAGGTCTTCAACGGAATAGTCCGCTGATCGAGGTCGTACCCAACCAAAATAAACAACAAAATATATTACTTAGGAGTTAACCCAAGTTCGTCTCCTAATGACCATTGTTTTCAATCAAAGCTTTCTAGATTCAATAAGGGGTTGGCATATTCAAGTACTGACAAAATGCTAACAACAAATTAAATGAAATGAAACAATGATTAAAACGTATTGACTTTCTTGATTCAAATATAGTTCCACTTATCATAGGCCACCAAATTAACACATCTACCTACTCTCAATCCACTAGAGAATAACCCACTAAGCAAAAGTTACAAACCAGTATCAATACGTAATTAAGCAATGCATAATATATCCATGAATTCGTGAGAGCCAAAGTACATACATTAAGCATGAATATAACCCAACCTAAACATATGCACTTAATCTATAAAGGTTAAAATACTTTTTTGGTCCCAATTTTCGTCAAGTTTTGTCAAATCAGTCCTAATTTTATTTTTGTGCTCAAATATGTCCCAATTTTCGTCAATTTTGTTCATTTGATCCTTTTTTGTTAGCACCATTTAAATCATTAACAATAATTGTCATGTGTCACTTCGTGTTTTTTTATTTAATTTTTTTTAAATGTACACGTGTCAACACAGCAACATGTCACATGTCAGAGTAAATGTTTTATATTCACTTTGGTACCTATATTTATTATTTTTGTTCAATTTAATCCCAATTTTGTTTAAATTGACCAATTTTGTCCATGTTAAAGATGAGACTAAATTTAATTTTTATATAAAAGTTGATGTGAATTTTAATATATTATATAAAATATTTAATAAAAAATATGAACTTTAATATAGAAATTAAATTTGTTTTCAATTTGGACAGGGAAAAAATTGGTTCATGTTAACATAAATTGAGACTAAATTGAACAAAAATAACGAATATAAAACATTGACTCTGACGCATGGTACGTTGTTGGGGTGACATGTGAACATTTAAAAAAATAAAAAAAAACTAAAAAAATTCAAAAAAAATTCAAAAACCACAAAATGACACATGGCAGTCACCGTTCATGGACGTTAATTATTTAAACGGTGTTAGCAAAAAAAGACCAAATTGGACAAAATTGACGAAAATTAGAGCCTACACAAAAATAAAAATTAGGATTGATTTGACAAAACTCGACGAAAATTGGGATCAAAAAGGTATTTTAACCATTTGTAAATTAAGCATAAACATAACCACATACACTCCACGAATTCAAGATAAAGAGAGGGAAAAAATTTCAGAACCAACACAACCTCAATGCTTCATTGCATTTTTCATCAAGGAGTCAATATATGAATTTAACAAGCCATGAAAATGGAGCAATTAAACACTTCAAAAATGCAAACACCTCATGGGAGAAGATTCAAAAACGTAAAAAACCAAAATAGAACATCAAACCCTAAGTTGGGTCATATTGAAATATAAGTTCAAGAGCAAACAAGATTTCTAAAGCTTCAATGGAACGAAAATGGATTATGTAATATAAAAACTGAAAATCCCATACATGGGTGTTGTTCCAAGTCACTACAAACCACACAATTAAATGCCCAAGCTACCAAATTTGCAGAAAACGCAAACCCAACAATTGGTGTTGTTAATAATGCATAAAAACATGAATAATGAGTGTTAAAACGTCAAAAATGAAGAAGACACCTCCAAAGCTAAGAAACGTGAAAATGGAGCATGAGGAAGAAGAAGGGCGCTGCTCGTCCAAAGGAGACCTAAATTTTGTTGTCATATCACCATATATTCACATATTTACAAAAGTGCTATTATAGGGTGCAAAATTACAAAAATACCACTATAGGCTGAAACTACTGATCCAATGACGTGGACAGACTAATTGACATGGCACAGATGATGCAATATGTGGAAATGACGTGGCAATATGTGGAAATAACGTGGCAATTCTCTCTTCACCTTATGATTAGCATCCAAGCTCCAAAATTTGCTTCACAAAATTCCCAAAAATAATTAAGAATGAAAATTAGACCAATTAATGTCAAATTAATCAAAATTTTGAATAATGGCCCAATGAAGCCCAATTGATGAAAATGCACTAAAAATAAACAATTAAGTATCAAACATCCATCAAGATGAAAGAAAAATAATGACTCATCATCCACCCTACACTCCAATATTACATTTGCTTTTTGCACCCCCATATAATTTATTACACCGTAATTATACCAAAAACTTAAAAATCATTGTAAATAATAGTGTCAAATTGTTCCAACAATCTACAATGGTGTACAATCCTTTCTATAAATCATTATTAAAAATACTAATTTTTATATAGTTATGTAAATTGAATCCTTATTTCAATCATGATAAAAATATAAAGTTTATTATAATACGATACAATATATTTATACAAAGTGTTGGAAATTCAAGTGTGAGTTTAAGTTTCACATTGGGTAGAAATAAGAAAGTTGAACACCTTATAAGGTAGATTGAAGGGGAGATTGTTAGGAATCCAAGTGTGAATCTAAGTCCCACATTGGATAAAAATGAGAAAGTTGAACACCTTAGAAGATCCATAAACTCATTATTTTAACATTTTGGATCGAAAGTGATATTAATCTTTTATGTAAATTAGACTAAGATCTCATTAGTGTTGAGTTTCACATGGGAATTGTCCCTATAGTCCGTCACAAGAAAACTAATTTTAAAAATTAAAAAAAGAAACTATTGGTTACAAGTTTAATTTTGCACAATTAATATGAAATATTATTACAAAATTAATTTTACTAAATAAAAATATTTAAATTTTATTGTCAATACAATTATACGTCATACAATTACACCGTCATTTATAAACAAAATATGTCAGTGCAACTAACAAACAATAACTACAAATATATTTACTCAACATTTAAGTTACTTTTATCTCTGTTAAAAATATTTATTATCTCTTTCCCTCTGGTTCAAAATATAAATCAAATATCTTTTAATGTAATATATTAATATAAAACACAAAAACAAAATACAGCCCGTGATGCACTAGTTTCAGACTAGTTTCCCAATTAAAATAAAATAAACTGCTTGAGAAGTGCTTACTAAATGCTTCAATGGAAAAAAGCTCATTAAGCATAAATAACAAGTAAAAGTAAAATAAGCACTTCCAACCCCTACATCTTCTATTTTATTCTTCTTGAACATAACCACTTCTTGTTCTTGTAATAAAGACAAAGCATTATGAGTAAAAATCTCTCCCATTTTCTTTAAAACATTAATAAAGGGAGAGATGATGAGGTTTCATCCCCTACCACATACAAAAAAATTTGAACACAAGTTTCAACTTTCAAGCACCTTATGCATCTCATGGTTCCTGTTAAGAGAATCTTGTTTCTGCAGCAAGATTTGCCTGCGGAATTTCCTGATAAAAATCTCAGCCATGTGGTCAATTTCGTCCTCCATCTTGAACTCTTGCCCTGCTTCTTCCTTTGAACTCTTCACCATGTCAATCACAGATCCTCCAATATCCAAATCCTCTGACTCAAACATTGTGTGCGTAAGATCCGGGTACTTGTTCCCATCATCATCATCTTCATCTTCATATTCATCATCGTCATCGTCATTGTAACACTCACATTCACCATCATCATAATCATAATCATTCTTGTCCTCCACCACCACAATGGTCTCACCAGGAACAACATCGGACACAACCTCACTTATGTGTGCACTGTCATCGACCACCACAGTGCATTTGTTCTCAACACTATCAACAACATCTTGAACTTCTTTAACACGTGAATGATGATGATGATGCCCCAGAAGAGATTGGAACTTATCAGAAATGGTGCTCATCACATACCTCTTGTTCATCACAAGCGAGAATATAACCAACCGAGCCTTCATGGCGTTCGTCCTGGACTTCAGAGCCAAAGCTTTTGACTTGGCCATTGCCCTCACTGCAGCTATCAACTTCAGAATCACAGAAGCTCTGTTTTTCATCTGTACAAGTCACAAACAAAAATCCAGCAAAAATATGGGATTTTTCGAACTTGATTTACAAGGGTGTTGGTGACAATGAAAAAACTTGTGGTGAGTTACAAAACGTAAAGAAGCTCTACTGTGTTAGATACAGTTTGATTGAACAATCAAAAGAAGTGTTTTGGACACGACCGAGTACAAGGAAGGTACTTGTGTTGTGTTTATAGTGTCAGGGGGTGGATCTCGGCAGCGACAACTGGATTTGTCTGAGTGAAACGAGGTAAAAGAAAGAGTGGTGATTAAGAAATGAGAAGAAAAAGGGTGAAACGAGAAATTTCTCGTTGAAGGGAAAGTTGTTGGAAGAATAATAGAATATAACGTTGTGGGAGACGTGGCCTTGTGTGATAGGTGTTTGGTGAATAATGGTTGGTTCAGTGTGCATGAAGATACAAAATTTTTGTGGGTGTTGTACCAAACAATAGAACTTTAGTGGTAAAAGAGCCTAGAATGACCAGTGGGGTAGGTTCGTTGGAGAGTGGGAATTCTCTTTTGGTGTTTTTAAAGTGAGGGTTTTTGTATTCTCTCAAATATCTTCTTTTATAGTTATTTTTAATGGAGAATAAGTAAAAATATACGTATAGTATAAAATGGTTTGTTAGAAAAAGTATAAAATACATAATTGTTGTGAAGGGTTACCAAAAAATTTTTACTTTTATTTTTTTAAATAAATAAAGAAAATTGAGTTGAAGAAAATTTAGGAACTGAATGATAGTTTATTCTAAGACAGGAAAAACATCCAAGTGTTTACAAAAGTATTAATATTTATTTGACTATAAAGATACAAGTGGTGAATTGAACTTGTCTTAATCAACCAACCCCTTGAAATTATAAAAACTGTGTTTGGATGTTTGATGGAATATCTATAAATAGTACATTATAAATTTTAGAATATATATATATACACTATGAATTGATCTTATCTTTAGTCGTTGTGAAATTTTCAACACCCTCCTCATGTTTAGGTATATACATTTTGTGTGTGAACACTACAAGAAAAAGGGTAAATAGTGACCAATTTTAGTGACCAAAAATATTAGTCACTATTAGTTATTTAATTAGTTATCAATTTTATTTTTTCAAATTAGTGACTAATTTAATGACAAGATTCTTTGTCACAAAAAAATCAATAACTAAATCAGTCACTATTGTTAAAAAATTAATAAATAATGACCAAATTTTAGTGAAAAAAAAATTAGTTATTGTCGGTGACTAAATTAGTGACCAAATATATTTATTTAAATTAATGTCTATTTTGGTGACTGAATTATCAATAACAAAAAATCAATAACTAAATTAGTCACTATTATTAATATTGGTGACCGAATTTAATAACCGAATTTAATGACTAAATTACGTTGTCAACGACGTTCCTCTCGACATTTTTTTTGTTTTCATTATGCTTTCAGGTGTGTCTTCGTCTTCGTCTGCAACAATATGTTTGCAGTTATCAGTACTTAGGTACAATTCTTGTTTGTCAAATTAAGTTTATTCTCTCATCAATATAATTTGTGGTTTTGTCTTGTTTTGGTTAATTTATTTGAATTTAGGATTAATTTGTTTGAATTAAGTTAATTATAGCACGAGTCGGGCTCAAATTTAGATAGGCTTAAAATCCACTTATGATATTTGGTGGAACTCCTTGAATGAAGGTGAAGAAGAGAGCTCCATGGAAGAGTGTGGGTTGGCGGAAGCAAGGTGAAGGATGAAGGTTGTTCTTGGAAATGAAGTGAACGTGAGTAATGAAGTCTATCTTAGAGAAGATAGAGGAAGGTGGCTAGAGGAGATGATTCAATCCTCTAGCTCAAGTGACTCTCAAAAGACAATAGGAGTGGAGTACTCTCAACATTAGGCATCTATTGCTTAAAATTCAAGAGTGATTACAATAGCCTAAAATTTAGGCTTTTATATGAAATCAAATACACATAAGCACTCATAGCCCTTGGCTGAGAATGGCCTTCAATCTTGGTCGTGAAAGATGGCTTAGAGAAGGAGGAAGGCTCACGACCATTGGATGATGGCTTGGAAAAGGAGGAAGCATTCCTAACCCGTGGATGCATTGGATCCATGAGGTGTAGGAAGGAGTGTTGACTTCCATTTGGTCCACCTTGGACTTTTGATAGCTCATGGCCAAATCTCCTACTGGCTTAGTCAAGCCCAATTTTAGCAATTCAACGACACATTATTTGACTTATTATTCTAGAAAACAAGGCCTAAATAATGGGTCAATCTTATTGCTATTCTACTGCTCTTTGATACACCTCTTCAAATATTCACATCTTCTTTGGCCTATGTAAAGAGTGTGAGAAGCCTATGTGAATTTGGGCCATCTTGGATGAAGCCCAATTGAATCTTTTTGAGCATGCCCCCTTTTATTGGCCTCTTGATGAGCTTGTACTTGAAGGTGTACCTTGGCTTGATGTTGGACTTGTTGGGGTTACATCAGTATTAGAGCCATTGGTTTGAGCCTATCTTAGTAAAATTTGTTGTTTGTTGATTTTATCGTGCCACCTGTTATGGGGTCATTATCAGACCATATGTGAATGTCTAGTCTCACGCTCGATATGTATTTGTATCATCATGAAGGGGTGTGTTAGATATTGCATATCAACTAACGACAAAACAAATTTACAATATATAAGTAAGTGTAAGGACGAGAGAGATATAAGAGAGAAAAGAAGACAAGAAGTAGAATGACAAAAGGAAACAAATGCATGATTAAAAAAGAAATGACAGACATGAAATGCAACTATGATAAAATCATAAAAATGTTTGTTTTAAAAAAGAGAACGACAATATAAAAAAATAAAGAAAACAAATTGTACTTGAAAAAAATAAAAGATATTAAAAATATAGTTTTACATCAATTCTCATACAATCAACGTATTACATTTGGTCTCTTTTAAATCAATGTAAAAACTAATATTTTATGTTAATTTTTGCACAATCAATATGAACAACTTGTAAACAATTATAAATTTGCTATTGCATTTTTTTTATGTAAATATTCAATAACCAACTGAAAAAGTAAAACCTTAAGTAATAATTCTTCCTTAACTAAATTTTTTCTTTAATAAACTTATGTATGTTATTTTGATTCACACGTCTCTAGAAAAATAAAATGAATAAAGCAATGTTTGTCCAGAAATTACAATGAATATGAATATTTGGACAAAAACATTACAAAATGGATAAAAATGAAGATGAAATATTTGGATGAAAGATTGCAAAATATGTTTCATTGGATGAAGACGAAGAATTTTTCTAAAACCACCTAGTAGAATTGTAAATTTCTAATTTTAATAAAAGACTAACATATCTTATGGTATCAAAACAAGATATGATACTTAATCGAATGTTTTATCAAAACAAGAGAATTAACAATAGTAACGAGTAATAGTGTCTACTTTTAACATTCAAAATAAATTTATCATCCACCTGTCAATTATTAATTTACAAAATCTTTGCATCTAAATCATTGATACATTTTGAATTAGTTTTATCTTTTAATAATTACATAATTTTTTCTGTTTTTCTCCCAATTTTCCTTAAGTATTTAAATTCTTCTACCTCCCTCTTTTGTGTCTACCCTATGCATATCTTTCTTTGGTCTTATCTTTATAACCTTTTAGCCTTTATACTACCTTTAGTTATGGTCATCGTCTATCATACGCGATCACAGAGGGAGTTGTAGAGTTGTTGAAGTCTTAGATTTCAAGTGGGTCACCAATGTCTTTTGTGGAGTAAGCAACACAACAAAGAAGAGGGTTTATACTTTTCCCAAAAAAAGTTCAATGAATAATATAACATGAAATTATCACTTAAATAATTTATTCACCCATCTATTAATTATATTTGACAACCGGGTAACATCTTGTCAATTTAGTTTTTTTTTTTTAAAAAAAAAAAATCGAATTTAATAGTGTTTTGATGAAACCATAATGTAATCTCCAACCTAAAACTTTAACAAAATGGATTTATGAGTTCTTTTTTTTTATGGTCCAACTTTCTTAATAACACTCACACTTAGATTTTCAATATTTTAAAATAGTTTTTCAATATATAATATAATGAGAAAATGGTTTTTATTCAATGTTAAATTGATCCTGAAACTTATAGTTTAATAACGAAAGTTATAATTATATGAAATAGGTGTTACACTTTTATATATTTAAAGGATAAATTATTTATTTTTATGTTAAGTATAAAATTAATTGCACACGACACGTTCTTTAAAAAAATGTTAAATCATTAGTGCAGAATTGCATTTTTACCTCGCTTTATAGGTCTCGGTTGGCAAGGAACCGAAGCATATAATGGCACGGTGGCAATTTTGCAATTACAAGCAACTTTTATGCATCGGTTCACATAAAACCCGAAGCCAAAAGCAGTTATAGGCCTCAGTTAAAAAAAAAAACCGGTGCCAAAAGCAATTATAGGCCTCGGTTAAACAGGCCCAGAGCCAAAAAGGTTGCCAGAAATTTCAAAAATGCCATTGACGTTGCGACTTATAGGCTTTGGTTGGGAAAAAGCCGGTGCTAAAAGGGGTGTTAGGCCTCGGGTGTTAAGGAACCGGGGCCAAAAGGGGTTATATGCCTCGGTTGTAAGCTGAACCGAGGCCATATAGTTGAATTAGGTCTCAAAACGCAAACCCCTTTCTTCCTCGCGCACGCTGTTTCTCCTCCATTTCTCTCTGCAAATTCTGGCCACTCCAACAACGCGAGCTCTGTGTTGCCACTGCCACCGTCTCCCGTGCTGCCACTGTCACCGTTGCGCTGCCGTCGTCGCTGTCTCCTCCTTCTCTTTTCGCGACTTCCGGCGAGACCACCACGCGAGCCCCCTGCCACCATTGTGCTGTCGCCGTCTCGTCTCGCCTCCGGCCATGCTGCTCCGGCCAGTCGTCCCTCTCTCTATCTCTCTGCGAACTTTCGCGCCTCCGGCCACTCTACTCCGGCCACCGTCGCTGCACCTCCATTTCGTGCGCGAACGTTTTCCTTTTTTTGCCGCAACTGTCGCGCCGCGGTTTCTTTAAGGTAAATTTCCAACGCGTTTTTGTTTGGTTTTCTGTTTTGTGTATGTTAATTTTCAATTTTAGTTATTGTGAGTGTTAATTTCCAACGCGTTTTTGATTAATTTTGTGAGAGGATTGAGTCTCAATTTTAGAGCATTGTGTCTTCAAATGTAGAGCATTAAGTCTGAATTTAAGAGAATTGTAAGAACACTATAATTAAATAGGTAATATATGATGTTAAGGAAATTGTTGTTTTTGCTTTTATTTGTTACTTATGACTTTCTCTTGTGTTTTTTGTTATCTCTTGTAGCTCTCGAACGCGTTGAATTGCATCATCTTCCACTGTCATCTGCTTTTTACGCACTCCCAGGTTCCTAATTCTAATATTTTCCTATGATGCCAATATGTTGTTTGCTTTATATATTTGATTAATTATTTGTTAAAACATGTTTGCTTTTCTTATATGTGAGTTAGCCTTAGTTTCCCGTTTGAGATTCAATACGAAAATTATGTATTGTCCCCGAGTTTTCATTTTGAAAAAACTACATTTTTTTTAAATTAGATATAAGGGGATACATTACTAATAATTTAAATGTATTGAATCTTGAATTGTTCGATTGGACAGTTTAAGAAGATTAATCACTTTCTAGTAATTTATTAGTGCATATATATATATATATATATATATATATATATATATATATATATATATATATATATATATATATATATTTGTAAAATACATATCTTAAAATTCATGAATATTTATCAATTGTGTTTTGTATTGATCTTCGGGTGCATATTTGATTGTGGTTTATAATCACTTTCATTTCGTGTATCCTGAAGGCCAATGCGAAATGTTGGAAAAATTTCGTGAAATTTAAGATATGTATTTTAAAAGTAATATGTACCAATAAAATAAAGAAAGTGAATCTTCTTAAATGGGATAGGGTCACACCTTGATTACGACGTGAGCATTGATTCAAAGATTACTGAAATTGTTCACGCAATTTCAGTATGGATCGAGATTGGATTAATTTACCACGTATTAGCGCTGAGTATGAGAATGAAGTAGAGGAATTTATAAAATTTTCGCAACGTTATGAGGGGAGAAGTGATGATGAGGTGAAGTTCAGATGTCCTTGTGTCATCTGTTTGAATGAAAGAAAATTGAATGCAACTCAAGTTAGGGAACATCTTATTTGTGATGGTTTTCTTAGAAGTTATACAATATGGACATGGCACGGCGAATTAATACACATTCCAACTGTTTTCTCGGACTGAATATCTTGCCAATTCCTCCATGAAAAGGCGACGGGAAGAGCAATTTGAAGAGCGAGTAGAAGTAGAAGAAGACAATATGGAGGACATGATACGTGATGTTGGCGTAGAAGCTAAAAGGGGATCGAATTTAAAAAAAAAAAGAAGAAGCACATATGGCCTCGGGTGCAACCAAAACCGAGGCCAAAAGGGGATTGAATTTAAAAAAAAAAAAGAAGCACATATAGCCTCGGGTGCAACCAAAACCGAGGCCAAAAGGCCGGGCTCTATGGCCTTGGGTTCCTTTGAACCGAGGCAGAAGAGGGCTCTATGACTTCGGTTATCAACCGAGGCCAAAAGCTATGCTCTTTTGGCCTCGTCCCAATATGCTTCGGTTCGGGAACCGGTGCAGAATATTAAAAACAACTGCTGCCAAAGCCCCTTCCTACACTGATATATATATATATATATATATATATATATATATATATATATATATATATATATATATATATATATATATATATATATAGGAAGCATGGAATGTATGTGTTTCTCTAAAATCTTTAAAATTATTCACGACTTTTTCTAAGGCTAATTACATGCTAAAAGTGCAAGAAACCTAATTCAAAACTCATATTATAAAGGAACAAAAAGAATCATAAACAACAAAGTTAGAAAAAGAAGCTATGGTCTTTTTGACCTTGGCCAGCTTCAAATTATTTATTTGACCATCTGTTTGATGATTGTCTAAATCTTTTGAAGTTTTTCAAACAAGAGTGAGAAAACTAGATGTCAAATATTATTTCGTACTTTGAAGATTGTTTGGTCCATCTTATTTGAGTAATGCTTACTTTTTTCATTTTTGGGTTATTTATGAAAAAGATATTTCTACGAAATAAATCTATCATTCATATCAATCTAATTTTATTGTTAATTTGGTTTGATTTTCAATTCAATTAGATTTAAATTAATTTAAAAAACTGGAATTATATAAATTTATATTATATAAATGATATCCGTGGTCTCTTTCTACCTCTTATAAAAGTTGGAGAAGTGAAAATAATTCATTATATGAATTAATTTTTGTTATTATTTCCATACATTGTTTATGTAAGGGTAATTTAAAAAAAAAAATAGTAATTGTACAAAAAATTCAATATTATTAACGAGATTATAAATTTTAAATAAATATGAAATATTACTAATTTTTTGAATTGGAAGATAAATAGTATATATTTTAATATGTTTTTCAAAAATGTTGAAGTACACAATAATTGCGAACTTGATAAGGTTATTTTCTTTTTAGAAAGATACAAAAGGGATAGTAACTGTACTGAAGGTGACATAAAATAAAGTCTAGTTTATTTATTTGACATCAATTCGTGCCACAAAAAAACACTTATTATCGGAAACTTATGAGAAAAATATTGATAGGGATGAATCTATGGATCTCATACTCGTTTACTTGTGCTGCATGAAAAGGTTGTAATTTACTTAATGCAACGATCTTTCAAATTCTCAAAAAACGTGACCACTTCAATAGGTTTCGAGGCGTAGATGGAGCCAGAAAAGGTGGATACTCAATCATTACATTATGCTTTTTATATTTTCTTATTCAAAACTTAACCTCTAAGATTTGGCAATACCCTCACTTTTTGTCCCATCCTCTCTTGTTTCAAGCACCCTATGTTTTCAAGTTGCACTTTATAATACTAAGTTTGAAACGGAGTTCATTAGAAGATAATCAGATTTTTCGTTTCAAAGGAGGATTCGGTTGGAGTTTTGAATTGAAAATTAAAAATTAATTTAAATTATTTAGTATGTTAGAAAAACATGTTATAAAATTGAAGTTAATAAACGCTTTTTGTTTTCTTTTTATAAAATTCATCTTAGATATCATGATGAATCTTAACATCATAGTTAAATTGATATTTTAAAATTAGTCATTCATACCTCACCACATCAAATATATAATAGAAAAAAGAGAAATAAAGACATGGGAGATGGATCTTGGTCAAAAAATTTGGAAGAATCAAAATAATATACTCAAAAATCTTGAACTTATTCATAATTGGATCAGAATTAAAAATTCCAGTTATTCATTTTTTAATGTAAATAATTATATTATCGGTAATAAATTCATTTTTCATTTTATTTCGTAATTTTGTTTTGATAATCTTTATTGTAGAAAATGATCTTTCTGTCTAGATGTAGAAAGAAGAATAGTTAAAATAATACGAATTAAACGATCAATCAAGTAAAATGTCTTTGACTTTACTATTCTTGTCAATGATTGACATAATTTAGGAATACTTGATTAATTCTTTAAATCTAATGGCTAGGAGCATCAATAATAAAATGTTGGGAGTTGAAATTTTAAATTAATCCTCTCTTCATCAATATACCTATTTTTTTCTATGTTTAAGATTAAAAAAATAATTTATCATAATCAAATAAAAAATTGAGACGTAATTAATAAAAGAAAGATATATGATAACCAAGCCACATTTAGAAATTGCTTATGGAAAAACACACAATAATACTAACTATTAAACTAACATTTAAATATCAAGTGAGACAAGAGAGAATTTTCCTTTGTTTCTTTTTCAGAATGGAAGAGAACAAATGAAGAATGAAAGCAAAAATAATGAGTTTGTATCTACTTTCCATATTTTTCTTTAACAAAAAAAAAGGTTATATATATTCTTAGTCCTCAAGTTTTGGTGAAAATTGGAATTTGTCCATCTTCGAAACTTTTGACCAATTTAGTCATTCATCTTTCCAAATGTGTGAATTTAGTCTTTTTAACCAAATTTTGTAAAGTTTATTTCACGTTTCAAGCACATTTTATGATAGAATTTGAGTTATTTACACTGTTTGACACATTTTCATTTTGATGTTAAGTCAAATATTATTATGAAATGGGCTTGAAACGTCAAATAAACTTAACAAATTTGGTTAAAAGGATTAAACCACACATTTATAAACTTAGAGGACTAAATTAGACCAAAGTTTCAAAGAGAGATTAATTACAATTTTCACTGAAAGTTAAGGGACTAAAAATATATTTTACCCAAAAAACTAAACATGTGAAAGTATGAAATAAATACAATTTATGGGAAACTCAAAAAACAATGAAAAGAAAAATAAAAAAATATCTTAATAAATATTTTATTCTTTATTGTATTTTATTTTATGTTTTTTTATTCATTAACATTAAATATTATGCTTTATAAATTTTATTTTTAAAATACCTAATTTAATTTTTATCAATTTCCAATATACACTACCACAAGTTAAAAAATTTAAGAAAAAAAATTGAACATTCCTAATATATATATATATATATATATATATATATATAATTTTAAAATTAAATGAACTAGAATATGAAATATAATTCACTACAAAACATAAATTAAACGAACTATTGAAATGACCCATTCACCAGGTAATCTGTGATTAATGTTCTATAAATATAGGTGAACCCCTACAATTAAAGCTATGTAGTTCATTAATTCCTAAATTGTGATTTTACTTTTGAGAGCTCTCGCTAACTTGGTCGTCGGAGTTCTTTCTGTAGGTAACCTTCAAAATGTTCAATCCGGCAACAAGACATGAAGGCGTATCCAACAAGATCGAGAAGTATCCATCTCAGAAATCAAGGATTAGGTAAGAAATAATGTATGCTCCTTGATATCTTATTATTGTTTCTACAGGAACAATTGGCGCCCATCGTGGGGTACGAGTTAGTATCTTACCAAAGCAATCTGAGAGCCTGAAGTGAGGCCTAAGGAGGTTGTAACAAACTAGTTGGACTTGACTGCCATCCTAGAAGGACAAACCAGGATGCAGCAGGAGTTCACGAATTTTAAGAAGCGTAACGCCGATGAGATGGAGGTTTTAAGATAGGAGAATTCATGGCTTAGAAGGAAGATAGAAGCGGATGGCACCCAGAAAGGCATAGAAAATGAGGTTCAAGTGGACTCCAAAACTCTTGTGAGTCAGCCAACAAAAAAAGAAAGTGAGTATAACCATACTCCCCATACCTTCACCACGACCCACCACACAACCACCCTTCCCACCCACCATACACCCACTCTCCCTACCTACCATATCCTTCCACATCATCACACCACAACCTTCCTAACCATTATCTGACACCCCATACCAACATACTCGTATAGACACTGCCATCCTTTAATTGATGGCATCACGAACACATACCCCGACGAGCTTGTCAAGATATATGTCACCCACGTCGGCTGGTACACGAATGAATATGTTGTCATGTGTAAGGCCTTCCCCATCACCCTCAAAGTACCAGCCCTTGAACAATTCACGTCTCTACCCCCGTATTCTATCTATTGCATCGACACTTTATCCCACCTTTTTACAACCCAATTTGTCGGAAGACATTGAGGGCCTTCATCGACCGCTTCGGTAAGGCGGCCCTCAGGATGAAAAACCTAACACAAGAGATGATCCTTTAGTGTATGACCCTTACACTGAAATCCGGATCATTTACAGATAATGTCTGCCTTCGACCATCAACTATTATGAATGAACTCAAGCTGCGTGCGACAAATTATATACAGATGGAAGAAATGAAAACCTTGCAGACTAAGTTCTGCACTAGCTTCCATTCTGCCGATCGAAAGCCGAGAAACCACCCACGAAAGAAGACTCTAGGCCCAATGAGCCTATACCACCTCGATATTCGAGGTATGCCCCGGTAAGTGTTCCATGATCGCGCATTCTTGACAAAGCCCTACAAATCGACCTCATTCCCCCTCGTAAAACCTTAAATCCACCCATCACCGACATGACTAAATACTGTAGGTATCACCATAATAACGGTCACATAATGAATGAGTGTAAGGCATTGTAGGATAAGATGTGATACACGCCGACCACCTTAAGTGGTTCGCCAAAAAAGAAAGGGAACACAACTCTGGACCGGTAGGGAATCGCGATTCAACCCATGGCCACTAAAATGACCATCGCCACTAGGAAAGTGAACGAAGAAATTGTCCCCAGCCCATATCGACATCAATCCGCGGACCTCCCTCCCCCAGTTATGCAGTACCATAAACATCATATCTGGTGGTTATGCAGGAGGAGGATCAACTTCATTTGCTAGAAAAAGGCACCTCAAAAGTATTCAGTCTGTCAACACTGTCACCCGCTGCACAAACGAGGGAGAATGCTGCCAATAACTTTCACCGACACAGACTTACAATGCGTAGACCAGGAGCAAGATGACCCAATGGTCATGACCATAGCAGTTGAGAACTTTGCAGTCAAGAAAGTGCTAATATATCAAGGAAGCTCGGTGGACATCCTATATTGGGCAACTTACCAAAAACTACAACTCTCCATCGAGGCTATGATACCTTATGATGAGCGTTTTTACGGATTCTCAGGTGAAAGGGTATGCACACGCGAATACATTGATTTACATGCAAAGGACAACAAACCAAAACCATCCCAATTCGATTCTTGGTAGTAGAAGTGCACACATCCTAAACGTATTTCTATGGAGGCCCTTCCTAAACACCCTAGATGCGATAGTCTCCATACCGCACCTAGCTATGAAATTCTTGTCCGCATCTGATAATGTCATTACCATCCACGACGATCAACAACTTGCACGCGAATGTTATATCGCAAGTTTATGCCCACCAAAATGACCATCGCCACTAGGAAAATGAACAAAGAAATTGCCCCCCAGCCCATACCGACATCAACCGCACGGACCCCCCTATGTTACGTGGCATCATAAACACCATATATGGTGGTTATGCAGGAGGAGGATCAACTTCATTTGCTAGAATAAGGCACCTCAGAAGTATTCAGTCTGTCAACATTGTCACCTGCTGCACAAACGATGGAGAATGCTGCCAATAACTTTCACCGACACAGACTTACAGGGCGTAGACCAGGAACAAGATGACCCAATGGTCATGACCATAGCAGTTGAGAACTTTACAGTCAAGAAAGTGCTTATATATCAGGGAAGCTTGGTGGACATCCTACATTGGGCAACCTACCAAAAACTACAAGTCTCCATTGAGGCTATGATACCTTATGATGAGCGTTTTTACGGATTCTCAAGTGAAAGGGTATGCACGCGCAAATACATCGATTTACATGCAATATTCTACGAGGGACAATAGACCAAAACCATCCCAATTTGATTCTTGGTAGTAGAAGTGCACACATCCTAAACGTCCTTCTATGGAGGCCCTTCCTCAATGCCCCAGATGCAATAGTCTCCACACTGAACTTGGCTATGAAATTCTTGTCTGCATCTGGTAACATCATTACCATGCACGTCGATATACGACTTGCACGCGAATGTTATATCGTAAGTTTCCGTCGAAAGAGTCGGTCCTCACTGCCAACAATATCGAATGATAAACCAGAGCTGGTTTGAGGTTAACGGGTGAAGATCTGGATCCAAGGACAGGATGTGACTCGCGAATCGAACCAGTGGAAGAAACTAAGACGCTAAAGTTGTCACTAGGAAAAGCTCTCAAACTTGGTGTAGGCTTGAGCTGCAGGGACCAAGACTTGGTTGAAGAAACACTGAAGCATAATGCAGATTTGTTGGTCTGTTCCGCTGTAGACTTATCAAGCATTGACCCCCAAGTAGTCGTCCATAAATTATCAGTTTTTAGGGAGGTAAGGTACGTCTCTCAGAAAAAGAGGAAGTTAGGAGAAGACAGAAGGCTGACAGCTAAGGTAGAGGCAGCAAAGCTCCTAGAGGTTGGATTCATTGCTAAGGTCCATTACACAACTTGGTTGGCCAACGTTGTCCTAGGGAAGAAAGCCAGCGACAAATGGTGAATGTCTATTGATTATATCAACCTAAATAAAGCTTACCCAAATGACGTGTACCCTTTACCCATCATCGATCGACTAGTAGACGGAGTTGCTAGAAACCGCATACTAAGCTTCTTGGACGCCTACTCTAGGTATAACCAAATACCCATGGCCCCATCTGACATGATTAAAATCTTCTTCATAACTGAAGACGCCAATTACTTCTATATAGTAATGCCTTTTGGCCTAAAAAACGTAGGCGCCACCTATCAGAGATTAATGGATAAAGTGTTCAGCCACCTAATTGGAAAATGTATCGAACTATATGAAGATGACATGATTGTTATATCTCCTAGCATCTTGCAGCATTGCAAGGATTTAGCTAAAGTGTTTGCGATGCTACAAAGCACATCCTCATACTTAACCCTAAAAAGTGCATGTTTGGTGTTGATGGTAGAAAATTGTTGGGTTTCATGCTAACATAATGTGGAATCGAAGCAAACCCTGAAAAATGCAAGGTCATAATAGAAATGCGTAGCCCAACAAATGTAAAGGAGGTACAACGGTTGATAGGCCGTCTTACAACCATATCTAGATTCCTACCGAAATTGGCGGATAAAACGTGACCCATTATTCATCTCCTCAAAAAGTTCGTGAAGTTCTATTGGGTGAAGAGTGTGAACAAATATTCCAAGATCTAAAAAGAATCTTGGTGTCCCTTCCAGTCCTACATAAAGCAGACGTCAACCTCCCACTACTAGTATACATTATGCCCACAAAAGGTATGGTCAGTGCCGCCTTGGTCCAAGAATCATCTGGTATCCAATATCCATTATATTTTGTCAGTAGATCGTTGTAGGATCTAAAAACCAGGTATCAGATGGTAGAAAAGTTAGCCTTATTCTTAGTCAACGCAGCAAGAAGGATTCAATCCTATTTTCGAAAACCATTAGGTCATTGTAAAAACGGACTACCCCATATAGAAAATCCTCCAGAAAACTGACTTAGCAGGAGGAATGTTGTCTTGGGCCGTTGATTTGTCCGAGTTCAACATCCGCTACGAACAACACGGGTGAATCAAAGCCCAATGCCTCTTAGACTTTGTCAATGGACCTTATATGTTGATGGTTCCTCAAACTAGAAAGGGGCAGACATTGGCATCGTCTTAGAGGGCCCAAACCAGATACTTATTGAAAATTCTTTGCACTTCACCTTCAAAACTTCTAATAATCAAGCTGAATACGAAGCCATCTTAGTCGGGCTTTCACTAGCACGAGAAGTCGGAGTGTGCGTATTAACATGCAAAAAAGACTGTAGATTAATAGTAGGTCATCTCAACGACGAGTTTCAAATTAAGGATGCAACACTCTTATAGTACTATCACTTGGTTCGTAACATCATTAACTCCAACTTCGATAAGGTAAAAATACAACACATACCAATAGGAGACAACATGTGAGCAGACACCCTATCAAAGCTGGCAAGCACCAGGCAAAAAAGGAAGATACACATCCCTGCTATAGCAAACACTAATGGCACCCTCGACAATAAACACGTGTCTAAACCTACACAACAACAATAAGGATTAGATGTCACCATATGTGCACTACCGTAAAACTGAGAACCCCCTTGGTAATGCCGACACTGGATGGCTATCAAAAGCAACACGCTACACAATTGGGGAAGACCTATACAAGTGCGAGTATGACCAACCCATCTTAAAGTGCATAACGAAGGAACAAGCACAATACATTATAATAGAAATTCATGAAGGAATATGTGGCTATCATTCCAGATCATGGACCATGACAACAAGAATCTAAAGGGTCGGCTACTTCTAGCCAACCATGGAAGCAGATTGCCACGCCTTTGTCAAGAAGTGTATACCGTGCCAAAATCATGGCAATCTTATTCACCAAAAACAATAGGAACTACATTCCATACTCTTCCCGTGGCCATTTACAAAGTGAGGGATTCATATCTTGGGACCGTTCACTCTTAGGAAAGGGCAAGTCAAGTTCCTCAGTGTACGGATTGACTACTTCACAAAAAGGATTGAGGCCCAGCCACTGACCGCCATCACGATACAACAGGTTCAACAATTCATCTGGAAAATCATAATATGGCAGCACAGGGTGACGCACACAATCATAATCGATAATGGACGACAATTCATAGACAAGGAATTAGCAAAGTTCCATGCCGGCCTAGGAATCAAGCATATTACTAGTTCAGTGGAACATCCGCAAATTAATGGACAGGCAGAAGCCGCTAACAAGGTAGTATTGGTAGAGTTGCGTAAAAGGTTAGATAGGGCAAAGTGAAAATGGCTGGAAGAATTATTTGAAGTATTATGGGCATATAGATGCAATTCGCAATCTGCCACCAATAAATCTCCTTTCAGTTTGGTATACAGAATGAAAGCTATGATTCCAGTTATATCAGAGAACCCTCTTTAAGAAGGCAGATGTATGATGACAAAGCAAATTAGCAAAGTCTATACACCAACCTTGACTTGCTAACAGAACTACGAGTAAATGCGCATATTAGAAACATGTGGCCAAACAGAGAGCCGCAAGAAAATACAATTCCAAACTCTAGCCACAAGTATTTGTGAAAGGAGACTTGGTATGGAGAATGGCCAGTAGAACGAGAAAAAAGGACATGAAGTTTTCCGCTAATTAGGATGGTCCATATAAAGTACGCGAAGATGTAGGTGGAAGCGCATACAAAGTTGGAGCAGCTGTCAAGAGATTTGGTACCTAACATGTGTAATGTATCTCACCTAGAGTTTTATTTCAGTTAAGAACTCCAAGATGGATTATAAAAAGTTGAAGAATTTGTAACCCTAGGTGTACTCTTTATCCTCACTCTACATTTTTTCCTAAGGAGGGTTTTGGCTGGGGAAGTCTTAACGAGGCAACCAAAACGATCAATGAAACAAGAGTTCTTTATAAACTTATCTTGTATTTTAAGTTCCCTCCCATTTACATAAGTAAGCGGCCCGGGTTGAACACTTTCTCGCTAATTAAAAATTTAAGTTCCCTCTCACTTACATTAGTAAACGGCCCGGGTCATACACTTTCTCGCTAATTAAAAATTTAAATTCCCTTCCACTTTCATAAGTAAGCGGCCCGGGTCGAACATTTTCTCGCTAATTAAAAATTTAAGTTCCCTCCCACTTCCATAAGTAAGCGCCTCGGGTCGAACACTTTCTCGCTAATTAAAAATTTAAGTTCCATCCCACTTACATAAGTAAGTGGCTCGATCGAACACTTTCTCGTTAATTAAAAATTTAAGTTCCCTCTCACTTACATAAGTAAGCGGCCCGAGTCAAGTACACGTCATACTTAATTTCTAACTACAACGCATTATCGCAATTCACACAAAACTTCCACTATAAGCAAATAGCCACCAACAAACAGAATAAAAATAGATGATAATTACAGTAATCGAAAACATGTGATATCTTACAAACAACATACACGCAAATCAATATAGGAAACTAATATATTCAAAATAATAACGCAAAACGGGCATTTATGTTCACAACATAATTAGTGTGCAAATTATTACAGACTTAGGCTCAAAAGCCAGAATATGATTAAAGTAAAATTAATTAGTAGTAGGATCAGTTTCCACTTGCATAGTAACATCTTCCTCTGCTACAAGAACCCTACCACTAGTAGTCGACATCTCCTCCATTTGTTCAGCACTCAAATCATCTTCATCCACCAGGCGGCCATCGATGACATCTTTGTTGACATCATACTTTGAATCTGTAGCATCCACCTCTTTGCAGAAGAAGGTCCACTGCCTTAAACCTTTGGTAAAATCGTTAATATGCTTTTTGATGATATGACCCTTTAAATTTTCAAGCTCGCTCTCGATACCGACATATTTCTCCTTCAGCTCTTCATTATCTTCCTACAAGTCTTTAATTTTTTCAATCATCTTTTTCTCTAAATCTAAACACCTAACTTTCCATAAGCCAAGGCGCTTTCTCTCAGTTGTCTACTCTTCCCGCTCTTTTTCCCAGGCCACCTTCTCCCCTTCATGCTTGGCGGCCTGAGTCTTCTTGAAGTTCTTCCACCTTAGCCTTGCCTCCTTCTTTCAATTCCCTCCACAGAAGTGTGCCCACCCTATGACCCAAAATTAATGCCTTGTTGTTGAATTCCAACATGGTTTTTATCATTGCATTAGGTTTCATGTTGTCCATGGAAGAAATCATTGATTCCGAAAAATGGATGTCAATATCACGTCGGACTGTTGTTTCTAGCAACTCTATCAAACAAGCCTTAGGCTTTTTGGTCCCGGATGTAAACCCCGGTCCTAGAAACTCGGCTTTGACCTTCTTCAAATCTTTACCAACACCCTTTTGAACAGGAATAAACACTTTCCTCTTTGAACCACAATGAACTCGAACTTCAACTAAGGGTTCTTACAAGTTATGAACTTTAGTATTCTCCACATTTCTGACCTTTTCAGCCCGCTCTCTACGCAAAGTCTTGAACAGATTCAGGTTCTTCTTCCTCAACTAAGTCATATGACCTGCAACACAAATATAAGCACTTACCTCTCTCACATTAAACAAAGTGGAAGAAATAAAAATACGAACGACTTGGCTCTTTCATAGCGACTTTAAAAAAGCCTTGCTTGAAATATTTGAAAGACTGAGAAAAAATATCTAACATGCTTATGCCTGCCTGACTTATACCAATGACAACTGGGTAACTTGGTTTTTTTGATGCGTATCGTAAAAGTACAAAAAGCACTGTGGAGAAGGCTAGAGATATAGCGACCGATATAACACTTAGAACGCCTGTAGATAACCCTAACTATTCATATACAACTGGGTAGGTGCGACGTTCAATATCTGTAACACCCTCATTGTAAAATCGTCAAAGGGAATTTGCATGTGCAATTGTGAAAAGTGGCACATATATAAATAAAAGAACCCCTCCTCAACACCTCCTTAGTCATGGCAAACGCACTCAACAACGCTCACCTATTCTAATGACATAATATCTGATGAAGTACCCTTCTCAAAAACTGGGATACAGTTCAACCATGAGTTGAGTAACCGAGACCATCTAAAAAGGCCGGAGCCACCTATTCGTACACGGTCTTGGCCGACAAGCTATTCTCGGATACATCCTCAGGAGGATCCTCCCTAACTTTAGGAATAATCTTCATTTGAACTCCCCCGTCACCAAATAGATAACCATTATCTTCACTCCCTAACTCTTTACTCCTACTACTCTACCCTGATGTAGAAGAACTATCACTATCACTAGACATACCTTATATGTAGGAAAGTTGACGACACACAGAGGAAGTAAATATATCGGACAACACTCAAGCACAAACGATGCAACTTTCTCAAAAGCGAGCAAATGAGACAATGTGCACTAATTCCTTCTCGAGTCCTTCTTTATAAGATAAAACCTAACCCCAAAAAGTTTTCCCACTCCAAAAACACTCAAAAAATGAAGTATCACAATTAATGATGACTATACAACTTCTCCTGATGTGACCCCTGACATCCTGAGTCTCTTCACCTACTTTGTCACCTCTTACAAGTTTTTGTGACGTTTCCACTTCTCAAGACCGGGGGACTACTATACCCTAGGAGAATACCAAGAAAAGATGGTTTTTTCTTGCAAAAACAATAATGGAGAAACCTTTGGAACGATGCATTCTGCCAAAGGCTGGGGGATTGGTGTACCATACTAAGTGGATAGAGTCGGAAACAATGAATACCCAGCCTTAACCGCCAACTTATAGTCCTACTTGATTACATCGCCAATCCACCGCATATAAAACTAATGCATACATAGCGGCTAAACTTACATATCAACATAAACCGCCTACTCTGAACTTATGAAATAATAGCTAAACACACAAAATTGATCCCTAAACGTGATACTTTGGCTCTGTGTAGGCCCACATAGGCCCAAAAGAGACCTAGCAGGCCCAATAAAGGTCCAATATATTAACCACGTAATCTATGATTAATGTTTTATAAATACAGGTGGACCCCAACAATTAAAGGTACGCAATTCATTAATTCCTAAAATTGTGATTTGACTTTTGAGAGCTCTCTCTGATTTGGTCGTCGGAGTCCTTTCTGCAGGTAACCTCCAAAATTTTCAATCTGACAATAAGACATGAAGGCTTATCCAACAGGATCGAGAAGTATCCATCCTAGGAAATCAAGGATTAGGTAAGAAATAATTTATGCTCCCTAATATCTTATTATTGTTTCTGTAGGAACATTACCTATATATATATATATATATATATATATATATATTTCATAGTCTTTACATGATATTTTATTTACTATTGATTCTTTATCTAATACTTATGTAGACTTCAAACTGTAAAAGAAAGAATGAGGTTGGTGTACAACATAGTATGGTATAATATCAACCAGGCATATTGAGCAAAATTAATATGGATTATACATAATTAAGGAGATTAAAACATAAGATGGATTAAGTAGATTCTAAATAAGTTAACGAAGGTAATCATCTAGGTAGTTCAGGCCTAACCAGGTA
This sequence comes from Vigna unguiculata, assembly GCF_037176805.1. NCBI lineage: Eukaryota > Viridiplantae > Streptophyta > Magnoliopsida > Fabales > Fabaceae > Vigna > Vigna unguiculata. The sequence goes on along the minus strand of NC_140795.1, from coordinate 33,502,413 downwards.
AAAGCCCTTAAATCAAATATAAAAAGATTCACGAGATAATTAACTACGTAATCATTCTAGCATTTATATTTTCTTTTAACGTGCCTATAGTGTCTTTGAAGGCACACCCTTTATTTTTTTAGCATTGACATCAAAAAGTGAACGCATTTCAAACTTTTATGATATCAACATCCTATCACATCTCGAATAGCTTATTAAAAGAAGAAGAGGTAGTAAAGGTTAAAGGTGCCAAGGTACACTTTGATTGGGTGGAAAACTCTTTATAAGGGGATATGTAGATATCACTCAAGGATGAGAGCTATGACAGCTTGGGTATTAAGAGTTGGTTACTTTTAGCCTACCTTGGCATTTGATTGTGTTGACTAAGTCAAGAAATGTGTACCTTGAAGAAAACATGGTAACTTGGTACATAACAAGCAAAAAGAGTTGCACCATATATTCTCCTTATGGACGTTTGCGAAGTGAGGAATGGATATTCTTGAACCATTTCCTACAGGGAAGGGCTAGGTGAAGATCTTGTTGGTCGACATAAACTACTTCACCAAGTGGATTGAAGTAGAACCTTTGGCCACCATCAAAGCCCAATAGTTACAAATTTTTTGCATGGATGAATAATGTGTACCGATATAGATTCACACATATGTTGATAACTGAAAATAGGTAGCAATTCTTGGATAAAAGTTTAGCTGAGTTTTACACTAATCTTGGCATAAAAGATATTACCATCTCGATCTAACATTTGTAGACATATGTGTTAGTTTGAAATGGTGATTTAAGCCAAGAAGGGATGGGTGTTGAATTGGTTGTTTAAAACTTTTGTGAAAGCTTAAAACCTCTTTTGATTGAATCAAATAGACCACAAAATACGAATGCAAAAATTGCATATTAGTACACTTTCAATTGGTCAAAAAATAAAACAACAAACTAATTTGTTCTTGAGCCTATGAATCAGTTGATTAAAATTTCAAATCAATCGGCTAAAATCCTGGGAATTTATGCAGAATTCGCAAATTTAACTCAAATAACAAACTTTTACACACAAGACTTCTCCAATTAATATTTCTAACAGGTATGCAATATCAGATTACATAGAAACATATTAAAGCTAAACAAAGAATGAATTATTTGGTTTTCTTGAGTTTTTAAAGTGATTTAAAGTGACTGAGATGAAGAGAAGAAAATGGAACAATTTTTTTTATAGTGGTTCACTCAATCACAGATCTATATCCAATTTACCTCGACAACCTGAGTTTGGTTTCCACAATATTCAAAAGTTTTACAAATCAAACACCAAGATTACACTTTTGAGCAACGAAACATACAAGATTTTTGACTCACACAAAATCTAGCCTAACACCCTACAAGAATCACACTCACAGACTTGGAATCACACTAGGTAAACAACCACGGGGACAAGAACTACAAAACCCATTAGTGGCTCTCCCTAGCCAACCATACACGAGTTCTTTAAGCTAATCCCAAGCCAAAATGCCTCCAAGCTCAACCAAGATCTTCAATAAACATGTTGTAGCTGTATAATGCAGAGAGAGAGAAAGAGAGAGAGAGAGAGAGAGAGAGAAAGAGCTTTTCAGTGATGAATGACAAGTTTTGGTGGTCAAAAACTCAGAATCGTTCCTCTGATCTAAAAAACACAACTTATATAGTCTGGTTGAAGTGAAATCAATCGGTTGAATTTTCTGTACAATTAGTTGATTTCACTTAACTTAAGTGAAATTAGTCGATTGAAAAATAATTCAACTGATTGAATACAATCATAACAGAATCTATATACAATAAGCCTTTTAACTTGTTAAAACCCATTTTAACAGATTAAAAAGAACACACTAACACTAACAAGACATCTAACCTATGTCATATAGCCTACCAACATGATATAACATGTAATCATTATATTTAAGAGATTATTTTAAGATTTAATACACTAAAAACATAATCTTCTAGTGGATCTTCATCAGTCTTCATCAACCACATATGATCTTCATGCACTTGGCTTTATCAAATCTTTGCTTCAAGCTTTCTTGTGCCAACAATCTCCCCTTGATTTGATGAAGCCAACATCCTCCAATTGAATTGAAGAGCTAAAATCCATTGAGAAACCTGAAAAAGCTTTTGCAAACAAGATACCAATATACAAATATACATCCAGGCAAAAGAACACAAGGATACATACATATCACATATGCATATGCTCCCCTATCACTAATAATGTGATTTAAATTCAGATTTCAGATCACTTAGTTATATTACATGGTTCTAACAGATTTAATTATAGGTTTTCCAATTTTAACCCAATTTTTCTCTCCCTTTGGATTCATAAAATTAGAAATAATGCACATATCATTTTGGAAAGAGTAAAATTTTCATTAGTGTATCAAACATAAAGACTATCAGAGCAACCGATTGTGGATACAAACACATCAAATGAAAAATAGAAACTAAACTGAGAAAATGAAGCTGAGACTTATATGATCAGTCGATTGAAAGCGAAAAATAACCAATTAAAATATTGAACAAACAGGCAAACACACAAAATGTAGCACAAATATGCAATGCATGACCTATGAGCCATCCCTTTCACTCATCCTTTGGGTTGTCTCTATTGTAGACATTGAAAAGGAGGTCATGAACATTGTGGAGTTGGTCATCCAAGTATTGAAACCTTGTTATGCAATATGCATGGTGTGCATTTTGTGCCATGTTCAAATCTTGAAGTTGGTTGAAAACTGTCCTTTCAAACTGGTAATATGCATGTTCAGTGTTCTCAAGAGGTTGATTGATCTCAATGGCCATGGGTTGTGGATCATCTTCTCGTCGATTTGCTCCACTTATGCCCACTTCATGAATATTTGGCTCCAACTTCAATGTTTGATCACCTTGGAAGTCTTCCCACTTGGAAATTTTGAGTTTGCTCACCTTGATTGCGCACACACTGGTTGAAATATTGGACTTTGTTGAATTCATCCATTGTAGTATTTTCTCCCTTGCAAACTTGCACACCCCTTTGCCTTAGCCTAGCCATAATCTTCCATGTTTGTCTAGTGATCTCCATCTTAACACCCTTGACACTTGATTTAAGGATGCCATTGTTGAACTTGAGGTTGGCATAGGAGACCTTCACCAAGTCCTAAAGATCTTGCCCGATAGTTCAAGAAAAGTCTTCAATTTTTGAGATTTGAGATGTTGTTCTAGAGTCCCAAAGTTCTCTTCCCTCAGCCATGACATATGCAACACCTTAGGAAGGATCATTTGCTTCCTATTGATCTCAATCAAGAAGGTTTGGATCTTATCTTCATGTACTGCTAACAATGCTTCAAGCCTTCCATGATTCAAGGCAATGAGAGAGGATGGAGTAGGTGGGGTGGAGTTTTCCTCATCTAAAGGGGTTGTTCTCTACCTACGAGGCATGGTGAATCTAGATATGGCTCTTACTAACAAATATGAATGCCAATGCATGATGCTTATGCATGTATTTATAGAATCAACGTGTTGATTTTTAAAATTAGTCAATTAATTTGTACAGATATTAGGGATTAAATGTAGTATAGGGAATCACAGTCAATTACATGTAATGGAATTTGTATCATAGTAGTCAATAATGTGTTTCCCATGCATTCTATATGCTATCCACTCAAAAATAGTTCATACTATATGCATGCATATTGGAAATCATGCAATTAAAGTACTTTATGGTTAATGCAATATGAAAAGTTTTTTTTTAGCTAATGTAGAAGTTGTTATTTGCTACTACTACAGTTCAAATAATGTCCTGTGATGGTTACTTTGACTGGGTTAATAAATTAAAATCAATTCGAGCAAATCTACATCAACATAAGTGAAATCAACACATAAAAATACAGAGTTAGTCGGTTAAAAATGCACCAGGTCATATATTTTTGTTGTAGTGACATTTTTAAGTGAAATCTATGTGTTGTTTTAGAAAATTTAACTGACTAAAAATTTTAGATCACACGAAGTTCAAACTATACCAGTTTAAGTGAAATTTTGTGTTATTTTGTGAGGATTAGCATATTGCAATCTATGTGCTGATTTTGCAAATTCAACAGACTGAAATCTTGATAGTTCACATATTATGCAAAATTTAACACTTTAAATGCAGCAAGCATATGATCCAATAAAATTAAATAGCCAAACATATATCAACACACATTCTTCATACTAAGAACACTGAATTCAGTTCTAAGCTTGTTGAATCTATCACATACAAGTGGTTTAGTGGACAAGTCAGCCAATTGGTTTCAGTTTTCAAAAACTTGATTTCAATTTCACCTTTTTCAACATGATCCCATATGAAATGATTCTTGATTTCAATGTGTTTAGTTTTAGAATGCTGAATATGGTTCTTAGTTAGGTTGATTGCACTTGTATTATCATAATATAGAGGTACTTTCTCTAGCTTTACACCATAATCCACGAGTTGATGCTTAAGCCAAATTATTTGTGCACATCCATGTTTAGTTACTATGTACTTAGCTTCAGCAATGGATAGTGCTACAAATGCTAGCTTTTGTCCATTCCATAAGATTAAGCTTGATCCAAGTAGATGACATGTACCACTTGTGCTTTTCGTATCCAATTGGCACCCTGCATAGTCATAATATAAAAAAAAACACTAAGAACAATGTAGAATCATTAGGATACCATAATCAAACATTAGTTGTCCCTTTCAGATACTTGAGAATCCTCTTTGTAGCTTTGAAGTGCGATTCCTTTGGATTGGATTCAAACCTTGCACACAAACTTACACTAAATTGAATACATGACCTACTAGTTGTTAGATATAATAAAGAACCAATCAATCTTCTATATTTTGTTGAATTAACTTGCTGTCCAACTTCATCTAAATCCATAAGGCAATTCGTGGCAGTTGGAGTGGTATCCTTTTTGCAATCCTCCATTTTGAACTTTTTTAGTAGGTCAAAATAGTATTTTGACTGACTTAAAAATGTCCCATGCTTGAGTTGCTTCACTTGCAGCCCTAGGAAGTAGGGTAGCTCACTCATCATAGACATCTCAAATTCTCCCAGCATAGCTGCAACAAACTCTTCACACATGGAGTTATTATTTAATCCAAAGATTATATCATCAACACACACTTGAATAAGTATCATACCATTATCGTTTTGATAAAAGATAAGCCTCTCATACCATTATCGTGGTACTTGTTTAAAACCATACAAAGCCTTTTTTAGTTTGAAAACATGATTAGGATAAAGGTGATCGTCAAAGTCAGGGGGTTGTGATACATACACTTCTTCATTTAAGAAACTATTAAAGAATGCACTTTTCACATCCATTTGAGAAAGTTTGAAATTACACATGCAAACATATGCCAATAATAATCTCACAGCTTATAGCCTAACTATAGGTGCATATGTTTCATCAAAATCAATTCCTTAATCTTGATTATAACCTTTAGCAACTAGCCTAGCTTTATTCCTAACTTTGTTACCATCTTCATCCATTTTATTCCTAAACACCCATTTAGTACCAATCACATTCATTTCATAAGTTTTAGGAACAAGAGACTACACATCATTTCTTGAGAATTGATTAAACTCATTTTTCATAGCAACAACCCAATTACTATCACCTAATGCATCATTCACATTCTTAGGTTCAATTTGAGACACAAATGCTCATGTTCAAAGAATACGAGTTTAAGTCTAGTGGATACTCCCTATCTGATATCACCAATTATGTTGTCCTTTTATAATCCCTTGGGTTCAATCCACTCCTTGGGTAAGTTGTTGTCTGCAACTTTTTCAGTCGACTGAATTTCCTTTTCAACTAACTGATTTCCTATAGCAGATTGCTTTTCCAGTAGCATATTTTCATCATCTGCAAGTTTATGTCTTTGATCTTGCTGCATTGGGTTAGTTTCATCAAATACAATATGCATAGACTCTTCAATAATCATTAGCCTTTTGTTATAAACCCTATATACATGGCTATTAATAGCATAACCAAGAAAGATGTCTTCATCCGCTTTTGAGTCAAATTTGCAAAGTTGCTCTTTTCCATTGTTTAAGATAAAACATTTGCAACCAAAAAATTTTAGGTGATTTAGAGTAGGCCTTCTATCTTTGAAAGGTTCATAAGGTATTTTCTTTAAAATTTGCCTTATCAACACATGATTTAAAACATAAGAAGTTGTGTTGACTGCACCAGCCCAAAAGTACTTAGGCAATGGTTTTTCATTTAACATGGTTCTAGCCACTTCAATCTTTTGTGGAGTTCTAGGAGTTGAAAATTTATGCCTAATACAATATTTTTCACAAAAAGTGTTTAAACTTTTCATTTTGAAACTCTCCACCATGACCAATCCTTAGACAATTTTAGAACCTTTTTCATTTTTTGAAACCTTGGCAAGTTTCTTAAAAGTATAAAAGGTGTAACTCTTAGCAACTAGAAATAGTGTCCGTGTAAATCTAGAGAAATCATCCTAACTGTAAGACCCGAGAAATTTAAATAATTAAATAAATAATTATTTAATAAATGCGGGTTATGGGAGCCTTTATGGCATTTAATGTGGTTTGTTATGACGTGAAAAAGTACTAGCTCAAATGGTTGAGAGTACTTAGTTAAGTTGAAAGGACTTGGGTTTGAGTCTTATGTATGCTAATTGTATGCTATTTTAATAAGTGTATTATTTTAATGTTAATGTTATGTGTGAATGTGCTTAGTGATAATGTAATCCTAAGATTATAGGAATTATCATGAAACATGAATTAGTTGAATTGGTCGTGTATTGACTTTGTAATTGAATGGTTGTGGGTTCAAACCTTGTTAAGAATGAATTTAATTTTCTTTTTGCCAAAAATTTCTTTTGGCATAGAGATGAAAAGGTAGAAAACCCTAGCTGCCAAGGGAGGCAGCCTAGTGGGCTGGGAGACAACCAATAATGGTCTTTGAATGGTTATTAACACCTAATTCAAAGCCATTTTCGTTTTCCCTATCATTAACAAGCATTGAGGCTTAGTTAATGGTCTAATTAGAGAGTTTTTGATGAAGAAAGAGAGACAAACGTGGAAGGGCAGAGGACAAACGAAATTGACAGTGGAAAAGGTGGCTTTGAAGGTGTTTTGGGTGGATTTGAGAAGAGCATCAAGTGCATTGGGAGAAGGCCAAAACTGGACTAGTGGTAGCACAAGAGAAGTCTTGGTTCTTCCAAATTGAGCAAGGATTAACAGGTTAGGTGAGTTCCTTTATATGTGTATATGATCTGTAATTTTTTTTGTGTTATACTATATGAATGTGATGCCTTTATATGATAAAAATCTCTTTGTTTACGCGTTTCTGGAAAATCCCCAGAAACTGCCTGGCGGCTTTGAGTTTGCCTCCAGGCGACGCATGAATATTAACCGAATTCTGGGTTTTTTTGTGATGAACCGCTTGGCGACAAGGGTGGCTCCGCCAGGCGATGCAAATACTGTACAAAAACTCTATTTTTCGTACTTTTTACGCAGCAGGAACCGCCGGGCGCATCTGTGATACCACCCGGCGCCAAGCTTTGATTTTCTTGGCCCTAGGCGCCACATATTTTTCTGGTTTGAGCAGTTTTCGAAAAATTGCGTTTCCCAATTCGTTAACCGTCCGATTTAGGTGAAATTTGGACAGGTGGTCCATAACATGTAGTTCTTCACTGTGAACGGTGGAGATTTGATTTGGATGACAGTATGTAGAGTTATAAGTCACGCATGATTGGTTGTTTGAATTCCCTAATAGTATGATTACTAATGAATGATTAAGTGTTCTCAAGTGCTGGTATAGCCATGATTGGTGAATGTATATATATAAATATAGAGATGTGTGATTGATGAATATGTTTTGGTAGTGCTTGCTAAGACATGTTGAATATATGAACTTATATATGTTAGCTCGAATGTCTGATGTTATAAGTGTGTGAAAAAGGACCACTATTGATGATATACTATGACCGAGTGTTGCATGATCTTGACGAGTTTTGGGGAAGTATGGGAGCATGATAATCATACCTTAAATGTAATGGAATTGTGAGGGAATGCAGAATAAGTATATAGCTTTGATTGTGTCTTAGGTGGGGTATGTGAATTGTAAGCATGCAAAGGGTTGGTAAAATGAGAAGGGGAAAATAAAGTGTGTGTTGGAATTGATTTAAGAGGTAGGTATATATGAATTATAAAAGAGAGGAATGTGTGCTTATACTTGAAAGATGCATATGTGTTGTGATGTTGTAATTTGGAATATATGAATGTGTATGTTGATTTCTGAACGTTTGAGAATTGAATAGTTGAATTCTAGGAAATGAATTAGAGTACCTAAAACCAGTAGTGTCATATTACTGGTGTAGCACCTGGCGGTGTATACTAAACTGCCAGGCGATAGTAGGAAACAAGGATGTCTTGTGAGTTGTGGCGCTTGGCGGTGATGTGGAATCGCTAGGCGCTCTATACTGCCATTTCGCCTAGCGGCGCTTAGGCTGCACTAGACGATGGTGTAGTGGCAGGGTGCGTTGTGATATGTTTTGCATGGTTCATAGTGTTGATTCTGGTCTTTGATATGCTTGATGTTGTCATGAGCGGGTAGGTTCATGACTGGTGATGAACACGTGATGATATGAGCGGTGAGGTTCATATTCTGATACTCTCGTGTGGGGATACAAGCGGGGAAGTTCGTATGTTCCGTGCTCACACTTGAGAGATGCAGCGAGCGGGGAGGTTCGTAGCTGGTGGATCACGTGTGTTGGACTACGGGCGGGTAGGTCCGTAGAGCAGAACTACGAGCGGGGATGTTCGTAGAGCAAGACTATGAGCGGGGAGGTTCGTAGAGGCAGGACCACGAGCGGGCAGGTTCGTGTGAGCATCATAAACCCTGAATCTTAGGCTAACTATTTGTGTGTTGTGAAGGTTGAAAAGCCTTGGGGATTAAGGTCTTGGCCAAGAACTACCTAGAATAAAATAATTGGGTGTATTATTAAGTTTATTAAATGGGTTAAATATGTTTTTGGTCCTTTAACTATCAGTGAATTTTGGAATTAGTCCATTTCGAAACTTTGGACCAATTTAGTCTTTCATCTTTCGAAATATGTGGATTTAGTCCTTTTAATAAAATTTTGTTAGATTTATTTGATGTTTTGTACACATTTCATGATTGTGTTTGAGTTGTGTATATTGTTTGACACATTTTTGTTTTAATGTTAAGTCAAATACTATTATGAAATGCGGTTGAAATGTCAAATAAATTTAACAAAATTTGATTAAAAGGACTAAATCCACGTATTTCGAAAGAAAAAGGACTAAATTGGTCTAAAGTTTCAAAATGGACTAATTTCAAAATTCACTGAAAGTTAAGGGACCAAAAACATATTTAACCCTTATTAAATTAACTGATTGTTCATTTTGAGCTCACCCTTTTTGTTTATGTTTGGCGATGATCGTGCGATTCGTTACGCGAGAGCAAATGATGTTACAGGTGATGCTGGTGATGCATGGAGACGGAGAGAGGGCTAGCTTAGGGGCTCTTGAGCTAGGGATTTTTATGATGTTCTTTCATTATGTTCGATTTTGAAAACTTGTAATAAGATTATTATTTAGTTATGTTTAAATTATGGCGCGTTGAAAAATAATTTGAATTTTCCCGCGTTTGGAAATAATAAAATTATGTCGATTGATTTTCTATACTTTATTTTATTTATTTAATTAAGTAATTTCCAATAGGTATGTTACACTAACCAATGCATAGAAGTTTCCACCAAGACTCATGGTTCTAGAAAGATCAAATAGATCCATGTGAAGCAATTCCAAGGGCCTTTCAGTTGAAATACAGTTTTTGGGTTTAAGAGAAACCTTGTTTTCTTTCCATTTTGGCATGCTTCACATATTCTATGCTTCTTAAACTTAAGTTTTGGTACACCTTAAACCAACTGTTTTCTATTTAGCTTATTCAAATGATGCATATGTATGTGACAAAGTCTTATATGTCATAACCAAGTATCATCCTCTTTTGTAAGCAAACATTGAAATCTAAATGATGCATGATGTAGATTAAGCAAGTATTTATTGTTGATTGTTTTTCCTAACAACACAATGCTACCACATGCATTATAGATAAGGCAATGATTAGGTTCAAACACTACTTTATAACCCTTGTCACAAAGTGGGCTTATACTTATAAAATTGTGCTTTAACTCTTCAACTAGAAGCATATTGTGGATGTAAAATGAGGCTCCATTGCTTATGACTCAACTTGCAAGTACCCTTCCTTTGTTGTTGTTACCATAAGTCACAAAGCCTTTATCCTTTAGCTTCAACTTTGCAAACTTGGACTTGTCACCTGTCATATGCCTGAAGCAGCCACTATCTAGGTACCATAGGTCCTTCTTCTCATGTTTTATGACTTGCAAAACATATGAGCATTACATAGTACCCTTTGATAGTTTGGGTCCAACATGGTTATACCTTTCTAGATCATTTTGGGATCTATTTAATAAACCCTCTTGGAACATCATATTTTCTAGCATAGCAATTCTTAAGCACATGACCTTTCTTCATACAATAGTTCCAAGAAATGAATGACATAACATTTGGCTCACTCTTGGAAAAGAAACTAGAGAACTTCTTGGCTTTCTTTTCAAGGATAGGATTATAACCAAGTTCAGCCTTCCCAAAAACACAAGTTTGAAAGCCAAGTTCTAGGTTTGTTTGTCCTCTTGTGAACTTTGCACAAGTTTTCAAAAGATATTTCACTTGATTTTTCAAAACAGTGCAATTTTCACAAGGTTTTTATAGCCAACTATTTTTCAGAATAATCGATTGAGTTACTGTAAATCATTTCTAAATGTTCGAAATAAGTTTTTAAATCGGCTATTTTTGATTCTAGTTGGCTAACTTTGTTTTCCAGCCAACTATTTAGCCCTTTTAACCGATTGTTCATGACAATAATTTTGTTAGCCTCACTTTGCAACTCTTCAAAGTCATGCAACAATTGATAATAGTCATATTTATCTTTTGATGACAAGGAACTCACTTGGCTTGATAATGATGATTCATATTCAGCCACGAGGCATAGGTTTGCTTCCTCACTTCCTTCTTAAGATGAACTACTTATTGAGTCATCATTATCCTCCCAAGCTATGTAGGCACGTCTTTCCTTGGCCTTTTTCTCCTTTTTTCCTGTCACCAAACTTCTCATTCTCTTTGTTAATATTAGGACATTCAATTTTGATGTGTCCTTGCTTTCTACAATTATAACATGAGAAATTTGAAGTATTACTTTAATCATTTCGTTTAGAAATGTACCTCCTTTGATAACCTTTGTTGTCTTTCCTCTTTAGATACTTCCCAAACCTCTTGACTAGTAGATTTAAGTTCTCATTATCACTTGATTCAGCTACCTCTTCCACAGGTTCATCACTTCTCTTCGAGCTAGTCTTTCAGGCTGTGGTTTTCACCTTTTTCTCACTTGATTCAAGCTCACTCAGCCTTTACATTTCAATTTCATGATCTTTTAGTTTGCCAAATAGTGTAATTGTGGTGATGATTGATAAATCCTTTGATTTTGAGATGGAAATCACCTTAGATTGCCAACTTCTATCAAGACACTTTAGCACTTTGATGTTTAGCTCCTCTTTGTCAAATTATTTGCCTAAACCCTTGAGGTGGTTTACAATGTGAGTGAACCTCTTTTGTACTTCAGTTATGGACTCTCCTTATTGCATCTTAAAAAGCTCATACTCTTGGATCAAGGTATGCTTCCTTACTCTCTTCACATCATTCGCCCCCTCATGTGTGACTTCAAGTACATCCCACATTTTCTTTGCACTCTTGCATTGGGAGACCCTAAAAAACTCATCCATGTTCAAAGATGACGCGAGGATATTCTTTGCATTGCAATCATATTGGGCTCTTCTCATTTCTTCCTTTGTCCATTAATCTAAAGCTTGTTTGTAACATTCCAGCCGGATATTACTAATTTAAATAAAATAAAGTAAGATAATATTAAATCTGCCATTATTATTCAAAGTTCTTTCCCAAAACGCAGGAAAATTAAAACCTTAATAAAATGTCTCGAAATTCAAAACCATAAATTCGACTCCTGGTTTACATAGTTCAAAACTGATCAAATAAATGTTTACAAAATAGTATAGAAAGGGTGAACTCATGTAATTATACATAAAATAAGCATTACATAAACCATAAATCATGGCCACCACCATGTACATCCAAATTCTAGGCACTTTGGTAATAATTTTAAGATGACACTTGTCGCCACAAGCCACAACTAGTGGTTCCACCATCTACAAGCCAAAACTCGTACAAACACGAGCGGGAATATTATGCTACAAACCACACTCTGAAACTCTTGGTGGAGTTCCCAATACGAACCACAATTTGTAGTCTCGACACATGATTAACACATCACTAGCCACAACCTATGATTGGTCAACTAAGTGGAGACCTTTCGTACGAGCCATAACTTGCACACTCACACCGTTAACACTTACCATTCTGAGCCACAACTCAAGGAAGGCCATGTGTTCATCCCCCATCCCGAGCTACAACTCAAGGGAGGTCATTCTGAGCCATAACTCAAGGAATGCCACGTGTTTACCCTCCATCCTCAGCCACAACTCAAAGGGATGCCATTCCAAGCCACAACTCAAGGAATGCTCTAAAAAGTCTCCACCTTAAAGTCAATACCCTAGTCATGTAGAACTCTTAATTTCATAAAACCTGACCTATAATAGATCAGTACACATTCAACATGGTCTTAGGGATTCCAATGCTTCTACGAACCTGCCCGCTCATGGTTTAACTCTACGAACCTCCCTGCTCTTAGTCCAACTCTACGGACCTCCCTATCCGTAGTCCAACACGCGTGATCCATGCAGCTACGAACCTTCTCGCTCGTAACAACTCTCAAGTGCGAGCACGAAACATATGAACCTCCCCGCTCGTATCCTCACACGAGAGTATCATTAATATGAATCTCCCTGCTCATATTAATCTCGTGTTCCAACACTAATCACGAACCTACCAATTCGTGATACGGTCAACCATATCCCAGACCAGAAGCAATACAAAAAATCAACCAAAGTGCATCATAAATGCACCCTAGCACTTGTACTATTGTAAGACCCGAGAAAATTAAATAATTAAGTAAATAATTATTTAATAAATGCGGGTAATGAAAGCCTTTAAGGCATTTAATGCAGTGGGTTATGACGTGGAAAAGTACTAGCTTAAGTGGTTGAGAGTACTTTGATTGTGTGAAAGGACTTGGGTTCGAGTCTTATGTATGTCAATTTTTGTGTGTTATTTTATTGATATATTTGAGTGTGAGATGTGATAATGAAATCCTAAAATATTGGGGATTATCCTAAACATAACTTGGATGAATTGGTTGTGCAATTGCCTTGTGTTTGAGTGGTTGTGGGTTCAACCTTTGCTGAGAATAAATTAGCTCTTTGTTTTTGTTAAAATGCTTGTGGTCTGAATGTGAAAGGGTGGGAAAATCCTAGAACTCTTGGGCAGCCAAGGGAAGGGAAAAACAACAGCCCATAATGAGATATAAAAGCCAATTATAAATAATTAAAAGCCTTTTTCATTTTTTTATTAACCATAGTTAAGAACCATATAAAAAGGGAAATTTGGGTAATTAGAAGGGTTTTGGTGAAGTCTGAAATTTAGAGTGAAAGGGGAGCACGAGTTTGGGGTGCCAAGGAGAGGCAGAGAGAACCAAGAAATCTGAGTTTGGAGAGTAAAAGAGGAATTATTGGTGGTAGTGCAAAGTCAAGGTTAAAAGACCCAATTGAGCAAGGAATTTCAGGTTAGGGGAGTTCCTTTGCGTGTTTTTATGTTTGTGAATTTCGTATACTTTGAGATTGCATGTATAACTGGGTTGATCATGAATTTTCGTGCTTCTTATGGTATGAATCAGTGGTGTTCAATTCATGCACAAAATGTTGAATTCATGTATAATTGGAGTGACTAATTTGATGTTCAATTCATGCACAAAATGTTGAATCCTGTGATGTATTGATGGACATAGTTGAATGGGGTTTTAGGTGTAGGTTCCTGCGCGCATGACTGGGAGAATATTTGTTATTCTCGCTCGAGCTAACTAGGCTCGCCTAGGCGAGAATAGCAGAAATGAAATTTTGGGTTGTGTCTGCATATCTCGCTCAGGTGAGAGCAGCTCTCTTAGGCGAGAAATCGCGTTGTGGTGAGGTTGTGCTCGAGGGACTCGCTCAAGCGAGGAGCCCATGTTTTGAGCGATAAAGTACCTCGCTCAAGCGAGAGGTACTCGTCTGAGTGAGAAATCACAACTAAGGAGGGTGTGTTCTGATGTGTCGCCACCTAGGCGAGTGATTTTGTGTTAAGTGAAGGTGAGATCTCGCCCAGTCGAGGCCATCTCGCCTAAGTGAGCCTTCGCACGTGAACCCTGGCAGCACGCTCGCTCAGGCGAGGAAGCTTAGCCTAAGCGAGACAGGCTTGATCGCTTAAGCTAAGGCTTCTAGCCCAAGCGAGTTTGGTGTAGTTTGTGTGTAATGTTTGTACGCTTTGATGAAACGTGGATCAAGAGATGTTGTGCCATGAGCGGGTAGGTTCATGGATGGTGGATAACATGTGATGGTATGAGCGGGGAGGTTCATACTCGATTACTCTCCTGTGGGGATACGAGCGAGGTAGGTTCGTATGTTCCGTGCTCATAGTTGAGAGATGCTGCTACAGGGAGGTACATAGCTTGTGTATCACATGTGTTGGACTACGGGTGGGTAGGTCCGTAGAGTAGGACTACGAGCGGGGAGGTTCGTAGGGGCAGGACCACGAGTGGGTCTGTTCGTGTGAGCATCATGAATCTTGAATCCATGGCTAACCTTGTTGTATGTGAAAGGTTGAAAAGCCTTGGGGTGTGTTGGGAATGTAACCAAGGTTTATTTATGATAATAAGATTGGGTGTTTTATATTATTTAATTTATGTGATTTCTTATATTATTGAGCTAACCCTTTCTGTTTGTGTTTGGCGATGATCGTGTAACTCGTTACACGGGAGCATATGATAATACAAATGTTGCTGATGGTGCTCGGACTGCGGAGTTAGGGCTAGCTGGGTTAGAGCTAGGGATTTTTACTCTTGATTTTATGGTTTTATGGGAACTTGTATTAACTCTTGATTTAATTTCTGTTGAGTATGGTCGCATTGAATATTGAATTTTTGTTTTCCCGCATTTTGGGATAAATAATGTTGCGACGTTTGATCTTCTTTTATATCGTTACATATTAATTTAAGTAATATTCTTTAAGGATGTTACAACTATTGCCTAGTGCAGCTTAAGCGTCACCAAGCAAAATGGTAGTGTAGACTGCCTGGCGGTTCACTTTGCACCACCAGGCGCTACACTAGTAATGTGACACTATTGGGTTTAGGTATTCTAATTCAGTTCTTAGCATTCAACCATTCAATTCTCAAACATCCAGAAACCAAAATACGCATTTGTATACTTCGTATACTTAAATGTACAGCATTACTACTCATATGCAAGATTCAAGTATAAGCATAAATTCATCCCTTTATAAATTCATATATGCTCACATCTTAAATTAATGCCAACATTCAATTTGAACCCAAGAGTAAGCCATGCTCATATGAAATTATGAAATAATAAGGCAGTAGGCACATAACTCATGTATTCATACAAAGCATAAGTCTTACCTCAATCAATAACTATAAGAACCCCTTTTTTTTACCAATTCCTTATGTCAAATTAAGATTAACATCAACACTTAGTCATTTAAACTCACATATACTCGACTTGATACAATTGCACAATTACACAACTCATACTCCACGTAAGACTTAATCAAGGCTATATACTTATTCCTCATGCCCCTACAATCTGATTACATTTAAAGGATGATTATCATGTTCCCATACTTGCCCATAACCCATCATGATCATGCAACACTTGGTCATAGTGATATCATCAATAGTGGCCTTTTTCACACACTTATAACATCATACATTCAGGCTAACATATATAGATTTATGATTTATATACTCAACTTGGCTCAACAAGTACTACCAAAAGCATAGTCATCAATCACACACACACACACACATACACACACACACACATACACAAACACAAACACACACACACACACACATATATTTATATATATATATATATATATATATATATATATATATATATATATATATATATATATACACACACACATTCACCAACAAAGGCCATAACAACACTTAAGCATCCATTACTAATCATACTCTTAGGGAATTCAAACCAGCAATCATTAGTAACATATATCTCTAGCTATAGACCTCTAATTCAAATATTCACTATTCAAAGTAAAGAATAACATGTTATGGATCACTTGTCAAAATTTCACCTAAATCAGACGGTTAACGAACTAAGAAACACAGTTTTACGAAAATTGGCACGCAAGAAAATCGGTGGCGCCTAGTGCCCAGAAGTTAGGAACATATCACATAAAAGCAACATTTTTCATGAAAATATGCTTATTCCATACACCCAAGTATCCAAATATGTGATCTACTCATGCAATTTATAAAGCACACATACAAAGAGATAGTATAACTCCTCAAAACACCAAAACATATCACATAAAAAACCACAATTGCATAACTTCCAATACCGCCAAGCAATTTATGGAAAAATCGAAAAGTTCAAAGTAGCTTGCGTTGCCTTGTGACTCAAGAACACCGCTAGGCGGTTTCTGGGTAGAAACCCAAAAACTCGATTTTTAGCACAAACTAAAGTGGAAAAAAGCTATCATACATGGAAAACACCACAGAAACATATACTTTATGAAATACACATAAGTGCAGCTCCCCTTAACTTGATTCCTTGCTCCAATGTTCTTTGAGGATTCTTTCTTGCACCAAAGAACTTGCCTCCACTTTCATCCTCTCCTGATCCTTTGTAGAAAAAATCCCCCACATTCTCTTTATTCATGTTCTAATGCTCCCAAGACGCTCCTCAGCAGTCCACACGAATTGGTAATCTCAAAAACCCTTTCTTTTCTCCCAATTGGTTTCGTAACTACACCTTAACTAAGCTTAATGGCAAGGAAAACGAAAATTAATTAAAATGGGTTTAATTGCCATTCAAGAGCCATTACCATATGGTTTTCCAGCCCTTTCATTTGCTTCCATTTCTGACTCTTTCCATTCATACCAAAAATGATTTGGGCAAAAAGAAACTTATTTTGCATAAGTCAAGGTTCAAACACACAACCATGAAATTACCAAGTCAATGCATAACCATTCAACCAATTAATGTTTTGTGATAATTCATACTCATCTAGGATTATATTATCACGCCCCATTGTCCAACATATTATTAAAATAATAAGACAAATAAATTAACACTTTAACATCATGCACAAAACTTGAACCCAAGTCCGCTCAACGCAAACAATACCCTTAACCACTTGAGTTAGTACTATTCCTTCATTCCTCATTAATTAACTTAGGGATTCTGGCCCTCGAATTTATTAAATAATTAATTATTTACTTATTTAATTTTATCGGGTCTTACATTGTCCACCTGCTAATTTTCAACAACATATTTAGCAGTGTGAGGTCCATTCACAATTGCATCCCAAATACCATGGTTTGTTGATTCATTGAAAATATTTATTCGAATTTTCCAAAATTGATAGTTTATACCACTAAACATAGGTGGCCTATGAATAGAAGCACCTTCTGCCAAATGGAGCTTGTTTTCAGCCATTTGAAAAGATTTTTTTTATTAAACTTGAATAACTTTCAAGAACCTTGCTCTAGATACCAATTGTTAGTTTGAAATGGTGATTTAAGCCAAGAAGGGGGGGGGGTTGAATTGGTTGTTTAAAACTTTTTCGAAAGCTTGAAACCCCTTTTGATTGAATCAAATAAACCACAAAATATGAATACAAAAGTTGCAGACTATAACACTATCAATCGGTCAAAACATAAAGCAATAGACTTTTAAGACCTGAGAAATTTAAATAAATAATAATTAATAAATTAAAAATAATGGTGGGTTGGAAGTACCCCTAAGAGAATTTCTTGACAAGTCATAAATAAGGAATAATATTAGCTTAAGTGGTTGAAAGTGTTGAGTGTTGTTGAGAGGACTTGGGTTCAATTCATGTGTGTGACACTAGTATGATGTTTTAACTGAGTTTATTTTATAAATATGTTGTGAATGCGGAAGCATGACTTAACATTGTATGTATGTGTGAATTCACATGAAACACGTGATAGCTTGATGGTTGTGCATATGCTTGATGGGTTTGAAGGATGTGAGTATGAACCTTGTCTAGCATGAGTAGATTCTTTTTATGTTTTACTATTTTTGCTAGGTGGTGGAAAACCTAGAAACCTTAGAAATTCTTCGGGAAAATAGAGGGATGGAATTGTGGTTGTGGTGCAATAAAAGCACTAGTTAATGGCCACTAACCATTAATTTTTCCTTAATTTAATTTTGTTATTATTTTTATTTATTTTTGGGCTGGAAATTGAGAGAGGGAAGAGGTTAAGTGGGAAAGATATGAGTCATAGAGTGTGGCTCCAAGGAGAGTTAGAAAGAACTAGAAAATTGTGACATAGAGAGAGAGATAAAGAAAGATTGAGTGTTGAAAGGGAGTTTGGAGCAAAGACAAGGAGTGGTGCCTTTAGGGACTAGAAAGAATCATTAGGATTGCATTTGGAGCAAGGAAACCAGGTAAGGGGAGTTTTCCATACGTGTTTTATTTTCAATTAATCTATTTTGGATGATAATGTGGCTTGTGTGTGGAATTCCCTTTCATTTTGCGCAATTGTTCATGAATTCTAGGTTTCTGCCTAGAAACCGCTTGGCGGCTATGAAGGCCCACCAGGCGACGCAACCATTTCCTTCATCTTTTCTAGGTTTTGTGATGAACCGCCTAGTGGCAATGAAGAACTGCGAGGTAGCGAGAACTAGAACTATGTGTTTCTACATGCTTTTGGAGTTTTCATGAAGTGTTGGGTGTTCTACAGTTTATGGGACTTTGCTGATATGTATCCTGGCATAATCAATTGATATTATTGCTATTATGATAATTTAATGAATTTAGGGTTGTATGTATATAAGGGTTCAAAATGGTTTTGGGGATGAATTCGAAACATTATCTACATAACTCGGAAAATGATTGTTTTAAAAGATTGGGGGGAGTAATTGAATAGGAATGCATACTAGATATGTGATTGTTGGTGGGTTGATTGCAATTGGAAAGAGAATTTGAATTTTCGGCAGATTAAGGTTTTTTCAACAGGTGCAAGGAAATATGAAGTTCCAGAATCCAGATGCACCACCTAGCGGTAACTATATGCCACCAGGCAATGAAGGGTGTCCAACCGCTTGTTTTGGCTTGCTAAGTGAAAAAAAATGAAATTAGGGTCACTAGGGACAATTTTAGTACGAGAATTGGTATGATTGTATGATGTCTAAGTGTTCAATTTGGTGTGTTGATGCATGAGTCAGGATTTCATATGAAACTTGAATTGATTTAAGATATGAAAAGAAAAGGGTTAAAATAGGTTTTGTTAACATCACCACATCACTTGCATGATTAGGAAATTTTGGAGATTTTTGTATGGAGATATTTAAAACATAGGCATGACCTCTTGATAATGTCAAATAACTATTACAGGCACTTATGTGTGGGATTGTAATTGTATGGCTTGATAAATCTTGGTTTAGGATGTGATGCATCAAAATGAAAGTCGCAGCATAGATACTACGGTGTTTGTGAAATTGCATGTATATTGAGACTGCTGGTATAAAGATTCACCATATGATGTACATTATTAGTTATACTAAAGTGGTGTCTTATTTTCAAGTTGGAATGCTTGAGTGCTTATGTTTGATTTGTACATATGAACTGTTATGATGAATTCTATGCCATGAGAATTGCAATCATATGAATTGGGCATTATGGATGTATGATTGAAATGCTTGGATGTGCTAGAAAACATATTATAGTGCTTGGATTTGCTAGAAAACAATTCATTTTAATAGTGTGGCGCCTGGCAGCGGGGGTGTTCCCGCTAGGCGATAGCCGCAAACCAGAAAGGTTCTAGAAGGCGTGGCCCGTAGCAGCTTGTGGTGCCTACTAGGAGGTTTGGATCAGAGTTTCGCCTGACAGTGCTTAGGCAAGGCCAGACGATGGTGCAAGGGTAAGAACTCTTTGTCAAGGGTTCTGCATGGGTAAATTTAATGATTTGGTCTGGGATATGCTTGATTAATTTACAAATGGGGAGGTTTGTAATGGAGTTGGAATGCATGATTGATGCGAGCGAGGAGGTCCGTATTGGTTGTACTCTTGTGTGGGGATACGAGCATAGAGGTTCGTATGTTTCGTGCTCACACTTGAGGCTACTCTGAGCGGGGAGGTTCATAGTAGGTTTTCATGCATGTTGGATTACGAATAGGGAGGTTTGTAGGGTTGGAATACAGATAAGGAGTTCCATAATGTTGGACCACGAGCGGGTAGGTTCGTGAAATCATGATAATGCCTAAAGACCAAAGGTGCATGAATCTTTCTCATATAGGTTATGAGATTGAGGTGGATTGGAATAGAGAAATCTAAGGATAAGAAATGGTTATGAATACTTTGGGTGGGGGTTAATTATCTTTGTCTATTATTTATGTAAGATTTTATATTTCAGCTCACCCTTTCTGTTTGTATTAGGGATTTGTAATAAGGATGATTAAGTGTATTTGAACTTCTACGATATAAGTTTTAAATTTTCTTGCGCTTGGAAACTTTATATATTATTTTAATGCCATAAGTATATATAAAAATTGCTTTATCAAGTAATATCCGCCTAGGGTGTTACAAGACTGATTTGTTCTTGAGCCTATGAATCAGTTGATTAAAATTTCAAATCAAACGGCTAAAATCCTAGGAATTTATGCAGAATGCAGAATTTGCAGATTTAGCTCAAAGAACAACCTTTTACACACAAGACTTATTCCAATCAATATTTCTAAGATGTATACAACATCAGATTACACAAAAATTTAATAAAGCTCAACAAAGAATGAATTACTTAGCTTTCTTGAGTTTTTAAAGTGATTTAAAGTGAGTGAAAGATGAAGAGAAGAAAATGGCACAATTATTTTTATATTGGTTCACTCAATCACAAAGCTACATCCAGTTTACCAGGACAACCTAACCCTGGTTTCCACTATATTCAAAAGTTTTACAAATCACACACCAAGATTACACTTTTGAACAAAGAAATAGATAAGATTTTTGACTCACAAAAATCTAACCTAAGACCCTATAAGAATCACACTCACTTTAATACGTTTCTTTGTAATATGATCTTGCATACTTGTTACAAATATTTATTGGAACAAGTATTGTGTGTAAAATTTATTGTTTGAGTTAAATCTGCCAATTCTACATAAATTCCTAGAATTTTAGTCAATTGATTTGAAATTTTAATCAACTGACTCATAGGCTCAAGAACAAATTAGTCTATTGTTTTAGTTTTTGACTGGTTGAAAGTGTACTGATCTGCAATTTTTGCATTCGTATTTTGTGTTATATTTGATTCAATCAAAAAGGGGTTTTAAGTTTTCGAAAAAATTTTAAACAACCAATTCAACACCCCACTTCTTGGCTTAAATCACCATTTCAAACTAACAACCATGACACTTATTGGGAAAAGGTTGTTGTGAAACAATCATCAAGTTTTTGGCGATGTTGCCCGGGATTTAGTTCAAGTATTTGGTAGATCTAACCATTCTTTTTGAAAATATGTGAATACTTTGTAAAAACATATTTGTATATTTTGAGTTTTTTCATTTTATGAAGTGTTAATTTTCATTTTCTGATTTGTTATCACATAGATCTCAAACAAGAGGTTAGTTTCAGATGTACATATTCATTTTCTTGTTTGAAAATCTGCTTTTGTGCTATTAGTATGAATAAAGTCATCAAACCTCTGAAAATATGCAAAATGAAGGGAAAAGTTTATGATAAAATCTGTTATTTGGTGTAAATCTGAAATCTGGCAGCTTTGACCACTTTGTTTGTCTAATGCATAGCTTTAACCACAATCATCCAATTGAACTATATATGTTTTTGATTCAATTATCTTTAATTTGAATGTAAGAACATAAATTTTGGAGGTCTATGGAAGGTGAAATTTATTTTCGAAATTGCCAAAGGAGCTGTAGAGGACAACTTTGACCGTTGTCGCTTGTTTGATGCATAACTCTCACCACAGTTATCCAATTGAGATGATTATTTTTTCTATGCATTCTTGACTCAATGATATTTCATTTGAATGTAAAAACATAATTTTTGGAGGTCTGTAGAAGATGCAATTTATATTCAAAGTTTCCAAATGAATTGTAGAGGATAACTTTACCTTTGCTACTTGTTTGATGCATAACTTCCTCCACAAATATTCAATTGGGATTATTCATTTTTCATTACATTCATGAATAAATGATCTTTGATTTGAATGTTAGAACATATTTTTATAGCTCTGTGGAAGGCGTAGTTTCAAAAAAACTAGACAGATTGCAGAAGTGCTAATTTTGATTTTTGATTTTAAGTGTTTTTCAGAATTTTTAGCTTGTGAAATTAGGTGTTGTGACTTTTAGTCCAGTTCTGAGCATTGAACTTAAAGCAAAAGATTGAATTAATGCCAGATATGATCATAATAACTTGCTGCAATCAACAGAGTCATAAGTAGATCAATGCCAATCTTTGTGCAAAGTAGACAATTTGTAGAAAACTTTAACTTCTACTTTATTGTGAATTGTTTTGCATAGAATTCGATCTTTGAACACTTTAATAAGCATAAGCAAGTACAAGGTTAAGAAAGGTTAAAAGAAAGCTCTTCTTCAACAAGTGAGATGATTGATAAAATAGATAGAGGAGATGGAAAAATCATCATTTGAGGTTGTGGTTGGTGGATCCTGCACTTTAAGGAGATTTTACCATGCACCTAAGACCTAAAACGTTTTTAAGATTTATCATTTCACCTGTAGCAAGTGGAGTAGAAACTAAACATGCATTTCTTAACCTTGTTCTTCACATTTATTTCAATAAAAGATCCTGAAGAGTTTTGAGCTCACCTATGGATGTTGCGCAACAAAGGGATTGAAATAAAAGGCTTTGAATCCTTGAACCCCACTTTAAAGGTATAACTAGCCAATACTAAAGCTGGCTAAACAAGTCAAGGATTTGAACCTGATGCAGCTCCAAGCACGATTTTGGAGAGGAAAAGCTCCATGAGGTTGCAGAAATGAGTGGAGAAAGGTTGGAGGCCCTTGAGCAATGCTATGGATTATGTAAGTGAAGCTCTAGGAAGGAGACCTATCCTAGGGAAGGAGGCTAGGGGAGCTAGAGAAGAAGCTTAGTCTAGCTTTGACTCTTAAGGCAATTGTATGGAATGATCTCAACATCCTTCAATTACCGAGCAAAGAGTAACCTCATACAAGTGGTGAAGGCTCTCATTTATAGTAGAGAGGTTGTCCAAAATCAATATGGAAATGAAATGCAACTCGGCTTAGGCTACAAGAATCCTCTCAAATTTGTTGATGCAATGGATGTAAGGATCATGTGCCAAGTGTCCTTCACACATCTCATGCCTTGGCACCATGTGTAACATGTGCGTTGAGACTATTCTTGGCCAAGCTTCCAATTAGGCTTGAATTGGTCAAATTTGTAAGCTAATCATCAACGTACTTTAGACAATTATTTCTAGAAACCAAAGCCTAACAAGTGGCCCAAATTAAAAGACTATGCTAATGTTTTTACATTAAATCTATCATATTTTGATGTCCTCTTTATCCCATGAGAAAAGCATTTGAAGCCCTTGAGGATTACTGCCATCTTGATGTAAGCCTTCTTGAATCTTTCTTATCATACTTCTAGTTCATGGGCCTTTTATTGGGCTTGGGCCTTGATGTGACTATGGGCTATGTAATGGGCTTGGAGTGGATTCATCATCTCCCCCCTTGAAAATGATTTATCCTCAAATCTATATGTCGATCCTCATCCACGATTCCTACAAAAGGAATTAAGTTAGATATATTGAAAGTGGAATGAACACCATACTTAGAAGGAAGATCTAATTAATAGGCATTGTCATTAATCTTCTTGAGTACTTAAAAAGGACCATCACCACGGGGACTAAGTTTAAATTTTCTCAAATGTGGAAACCTTTCTTTTCTTAAATGCAACCAAACTAAGTCACCCTCATTGAAACTCCTAGGTCTCTTGCCTTTGTTGTTATACTCGACAACTTTTTCAATTTGAGTTTTGATTTGGTTTCTCACCTTTTCAGGTAAATCTTTTATGAACTTACATTTAGATACGCACTAGTGCATATTTGACATTTATAGGCCTCGGTTGCCGTTGAACCAAGGCCTATAAGGAGGCGGTGACATTTTTGCAATTTTCGTCCAACTTTTGGCCCCAGTTGCAACAGAACCGAAGCATATAAGGCAGCGTCAGTATTCAAATTCTTAAAGGGCTTTTGGCCTCGGGTCTTTAAGGACCGAGGCAATAAATGGGCTTTTGGCCTCGGTTATTAATTGAACCAAGGCCATAAAGGTAGCGTCAGTTTTCAAATTTTCAAAAATGCCATCAGCATCAGGCTTTTGGCCTCGGGTCTTTAAGGACCGAGGCAATAAATGGGCTTTTGGCCTCGGTTATTAATTGAACCGAGGCCATAAAGGCTGCTAAAATTCCCAATTCGCGAGCCCTAGCTACTATTCATCATCTCCCCCAACTCTCTTCTCTCTGCGTGAATTTCTCCGCTCTGCCACCACCACCACGCTCTGCCTCCTTCGCCGACCAGCATCCTCCGTCAATAGTCGTGCGTTGTCACCTCCGTCGCCCTGTCCAGGTTCACCGATTGCAAATCACCTCCTGCCGCGGGTGAGTTCGAAACAGCTTGGTTCATCTCATCATTAGCCTTTGATGCGGTATTTACATTGGTATCACCCTTCTCCTCAGATTCCGATGAAGAAACACCTGGTGAATTCGAAACCGAGTGTTAAGCTTGCAGAACTTCCGATTGTTCTGGATCCAGTATCTGATCTTGTAGAGGAGGGTTTTCTGGCTTAACCTCTCCTTGTTGGATTTTGTGTTGTGTTTCAGTGGGAGCCATGGATGGAGGTTCACTGGGTGGTGCAGGAGGACACACAAAGGGTGTGTGAAGTGGAGTACACAGAGGAAGTAGTCCATGGGCAGCCCACCATACAGTTGCGGCGGCAACAGTGGCTGCTAAAATAGCTGTCACACTCGGAGGAGTGCACACGGGAGAATCTGCGAAAGTTTCTGCATTTACCATATGGCTTCGGTTCTCGTGGACCCGAGGCAGAAAAGGAATCCTATGGCTTTGGTTCATTTAGAACCGAGGCATAAAAGGGAGTCTATGGTCTCGGGTAATAACCGAGGCCAAAAGGGGTACCTTTTGTCCTCACCCCAATATGCCTTGGTTCCAGACCCGAGGTAAAATGAGGAAAATAACAAGGGCAAAAAGCTCTTACTGCAATGGTGACGTCTTCTTTATGGACAAAAGCAAAAGAAGTAGGAAGTGGTATCAAATTTAAAGGTGTGATAGGATTGAAACCATAAACAATCTCAAAAGGAGAGATCTTAGTGGTGCTATGGACCACATGATTGTATGCAAATTCAATGTTAGGAAGATACTCATCCCAAGATTTATGATTACCTTTTAGGACGACCCTCAACAAAGTGGATAGAGATCTATTGACTTCTTCAGTTTGCCCATCAGTTTGTAGGTGACAAGTAGTAGAAAGAGAGAGTTTAGTTCCTAGTCGAGACCATAAGGTTCTTTAAAAGTGGCTAAGGAATTTACACTACTAGAAAATCATGAAATAGTGACTACAATTTTGGTCACTAAATGACCAAAATTTGTCACTGATGAAAGTAGTGACCAATTTAGTAACCAACCAATTTCGGTCACTATTTCCTTGGTCGTTAATGCACAGTGACCAAATGAGTGACTGAATCAATGACCAAATCAGTGACCGATTTAGTGATCGATTTAGTAACCGAATCAGTGACCGATTCAGTGACCAAGAGTGTCTTACATTTCCATCCCATCTTAAACTGGGAACATATGCTACCATCAACAAGACCACACGTGTGTCTTGCAGGTTGGATGATGGATCATATGTTGAATGGGTAGAAGTTTTATACACCGTTGAAAGGTCAAAGTGGAACCTTTTGTTAACAAGACTTGTTCATAGTGACGCCTATTTCAACATAGTAACATTCACAATCAATGATAGCATAATATGGCCACAGTTCAAAAGCCTATCCCTGCATATAACCAAAACCAAAACCGGTTTGCTTCAAACGTCGGACATTAAGGCCGATAGTCCCATCGCGTGGACAAAGACAAGGAAGAACGTTGATGAAAGGGGCAGTGCTATGAACACCAAAGTATACTTCTATGGCACCGCAAATAGGTGTGGTCTTCTTGTTTTAGAGTGCGAGAAAATCGATTATCATGGTTGTGCTAAAGTAGTGACTATGGCACACTATTTTGTTAGTAGCAACGGATCAGTTGCTGTTAATAAAACAAGTGAAACAACATAAATTGGGTTTTCTATTGTGGTAAAGGTTGGAATTTGTGATGAAAAGTTTGATATAACAGTAGAAGGTCCTGAACAACACTTTGTTTCTACATTATTATACATGTTCGATCAAGTAAATAAAAGTGGGATTTGGAAGCCAACCATGTGCCCTCATTGTCATAACATTCAGAGGGAGTATAGCAGAACACCACCAAATGCAGTAGCCATTGATAATAGTGGAAAGTTCATAGGTCATGGGTGTGGTGCTTACATAGGCAGAAATTTCAATGTATATAATTGAGGGAAGACTCTTTCTTGGTATATATATATATATATATATATATATATATATATATATATATATATATATTATGTCGAAGTTAATGTTTCTTATTATATAAAGAAATTGTGAATGTAATATTTTTTTATATTAAAAATTGTAAAAATAAAGTTATTAAACTATAAGATAAGTGAAACTAATAACCTAAAAGATTTGTTGAATAAAAAAAAAGTTTGTCCGTATGACACTTTATAAGATTATAAGGATAAGTTTGTGTAAACTTTTTAAGCCATTTAAAAAAGTTATAAGCAACTTAAGATTGCTACACTTCGTGAGAGACTTAGTTTATAATCTTAAATTGATGCAGACCAGTGATCCATATGCCATAATATTACTTAGTTTATAATGGATAAACAATAAAGATAGGTTATAGACACTATATTAGTATTGACCTAACTTTCAAATATGAACACTTGAATATAAATTGGCTCTAAACTTCTTGTGCTAGCATATTCTGAATTTAAAGATTTTAATAAATTTCCTACAACAATTCGTCTTGGATCAGATTTAGAATTATCCTCAACGGTTTGTGTAGGCATAAATACTCTTTATTTATTTATTTAGATTTGTTGACTTTGTACACCCATTCTACTGTAAATATAAGGATCTTATGCTATAGATCTAGAAACTTTATAATTAAAACAATGTAACGTGACTAATTGAAATTTTATGGTAAAGTACATATTTATTTTTTAATATATAACTAAAATTTAACAAAAGTTGATAAATCAAAACATAACATAATGAAGAAATATGCCAAAGAGAAAGAAAAATAAAACTTATTAGAAAAGGATATTGAAAAAATTACATAAAATATAAGAATATAGGTATATACACAAGATACAACATAAACCATGGCATATTCTAAGAAATAGCTATCATGTGGTGCTTTGATTTTGTTAAAATTTTGAGAGAAAAAGATATAAAAATATCTTGTAATATAAAGTTTAAGTATTATACATGAAACCAACATCATTTGTTTTTGGAGATGATTTAGCAGTTATTATTGTTCTACTACTGTAAAGAAAATAGAGCATCACATTACCAAGAAGATCAAGATCATCTTTATTCTTTCACTTCCACAAGGTCAAGATCAAGATCGTCTTTATTCTTCCACTTTCACAAGGTCAAGATCAAGATCATCTTTATTATTATTTATTTTTTCACTTATTTAATTCTTTCCCTTGTTTCTTTCATTTCGATATGGAGAATTTTTTTTTTTTGGATTTGTTTGAATAAGGTAAATTTAAAATAGAATTGAGGCAGATGATCCATGTCATAATATATTTTATGATGGAGGAAACAATAAGGAGAATTGAATATATATATATATATATATATATATATATATATATATATATATATATATATATATATATATATATATATATATATATAAAATATACCATTGTGACAAGAACAATAACACATCAACAACAATTTAAGTAAAGAAAGAAAAAGAAAATCATATTACAAAAGAGACTTGTAAATTTTCAATTGGCATAATTAATAATCATGTTATGAGTGATTAGTAGGTTGAATTTAAGATCAAAACGTTTGGATAGTTCTAAGTTTTATCTTAGTATAAAATTAATCATTAATTAGAGTTTACTTATTCTTTCAAAATATATTAATGATGAAACATTGAAATATTGGTGGATGATATCTATAAAGTTATATAATAATTCATATCTAACATAAATATATTTGAATATATTAATGATGAAACATTGAAATATTGCTGCATGATATTTATAAAGTTATATACTAATTCATATTTAACATAAATATATTTGAATATATTGCCAACTTTACTAATAATCACAGCTTTTTTTATCAACAAAAAAAATTAAGTAAACAATACAGGGTATTTGGAGTGTTTAATATATATACAACAACTTACAAAAATAAGTGCATATTAGTATAGTACCCTCAAAGTTAGACCTTTGCCATCTCTAACAATAAGCGGCCTAGGTTGACTGTAAGAAGAAAGGGTGATTCTCTAGGGAACAAGTACTTAGGCCTGTTCTATGTAGATTGTAAGACCCGTGAAATTTAATTAATTAAATAATTAATTAATTAATAAATGTGGGTAGTGGGAGCCTTTATGACATTTAATATTGATTTATGTGATGTGGAAAAGTACTAGCTCAACTGGTTGAGAGTACTTAATTATGTGAGAAGACTTGAGTTTAAGTCCTAAGTATGCCATTTTGTGTGTTATTGAATTTATTATTATTTTGACAATATGCTTGATCATGTTGAGTGATAATATAATCATAGAATTATATTAGTCATCATGAAACATGAATTGGTTAGATAGTTGTGTATTGAATTGAACATTGGCATGGTTATGGGTTCAAACCTTCGTATATCTAAATTAGGCTTTCTTTTTGTCAATTTTAGTTTTGGCATGAAGGTGAAAGGGCAAGGAAACCCTAGCAGCCAAGGGGGCTGGAAAACCATCATAGAATTGCCAATGAATGACAATTAAACTCAAGTTTAATGGTATTTTCGTTTTATACCATTTATCTCTCATTAAGACCACAATTAGTGACCAATTAAGAGAAAGAAAGAGTGGTTTAGGGACTATTATTGTTGCACAGCCATAGGTATACGAAAATTGAGAGTGTAAGGTGAGGATTGAGGGAAGCAAGGAGCTGCATTGAGATAAAGTCAAAGGAAGATCATTGGTGATCAAAAGGAAACTCAAAACAAGTCCAAAAATAAGCTAAGGAAAACAGGTTAGGGGAGCTGCAATTTCTTGTTTTCATGATATTATATGCAATTGTGTTATATATTGATACATGAAAGCTTTCTTCTGAATCAAATTCTTATATCGTTTAATTTTCTTGATGTTTGTCGTAGGTGATTTTAGAGAGTATGTGTGTGCTTGTGGTTTCCGTTGTATTGAGTTCTCTTTGTGACTCAATCATTGCTATGATTATCATGATTCTTCTTTTTGGCTTTTGTGACCTAATCATTACTATGATAATCATGATTCTTCTTCTTTTTGGCATGACAGGATGTTTAAAGCTTTTCTTCTAAATACAACACACTTAATATTATTCTTATTATTCTTATTGTACCACACCTAGTCGGTCTAGCCGAATAATAACCGTCACCATATACATGCTAGGGTACCCGGACTAAACTGCTAAGAAGCGACATTGATCAAACAAACCAAAACAACAATAGCGGCCTAAGCCGCTAAAGGGTAACTGGCCTAGGCCGATAACTCCACAAAAATAACCAAGGACTTAGCAAAAACAGAACGTTTCCATAAGATTCACCAGGCCCACAATAATCGAACTAAGGGCCTAGGCTAGGGCGCAGGCCCACCTACAGCCCAAATAAGGGCCTAACCCATGACGTGGCTAGACATAATTAATAATCTATAAATATGCATGGACCCCACGAATTAAAGGTACCCATTCATTACTTCCCTAATCATCAAATTTGACTTCTGAGAGATTTCGCTGACTTGAGCTTCAGAGTCCCTTCTGCAGGTAACCCCTCCCGGGTCCAAACCGACCACTCCGAGATACCCATAAGCGATATATATCAACCGGGAAGAAGCCTACTGAGGAGATGGCAGACCAGGGTAAGGTAATACTTGTGTCTGACATATCTTGTTTGTTCTCTACAGGAACAATTGGCGCCCACCGTGGGGCACGAGATAGTACTTTGCTTTCTCTGAAAATGGTTTCTACCCACAGCAGAGCAGGAGTTAACAAGCAAGTTGAAGCTGGCCCCTCAGGACCTACTAACATCACTCCAGATCTGGCCGTCATCCTAGATAGTCAAGCCAAGATGCAACTGGAGCTGGTTGACTTGAAGAAGCGCAATGCTGATGAGATGGAAGCACTGCGACAGGAGAATTCTCGCCTAAGGCGAAAGATCGAAGCCGATCCTACTCAAAAGGGAAAGGCCAAGGAAACATCTGATGTCGCAGGATCCCCAGCTTTCCAACCTACAAAAGAGGAAAGCGAGTACAATCCTACCCCGCACACCTTCACCACCACCCAACAAACTCCCATCCTCTCAACCCATCCTACTCACTTCCACTCCACCCTCCCGGGAAATACTACAGCTCCCACCCCCGCTGCCACCCTGCTCACCACTCATATCCCACCTTACAACATGCCCATCACTCTACACACCACTCATATCACCGCCACAGATCACACCGTAACCGCCGCGCTAGTTCAAGATGTCAGCGGCACCCAACATCCTATTTACTTCGTCAGCAGAACCCTGCAAGACCCCAAAACCAGGTACCAGATGGTGGAAAAGTTGGGCCTATCCCTGGTACACGCAGCCCGCCTACGCCCATACTTCCAAAATCATAACATCATCGTCAAAACTGACTACCCAATTCAGAAGATATTGCAGAAACCAGACCTTGCGGGGCGGATGTTGTCTTGGGCCGTTGAGCTATTCGAATTCAACATCCACTACAAACTTGACGGCCCCATCAAAGCTCAATGCCTTCTAGACTTTGTCAACGATCTCCAACAAACTCCTGAAAAGGACCAGTGGACACTTTATGTTGATGGTTCGTCAATCCTGAAGGGGGCAGGTGTTGGCATCGTGCTAGAAGGCCCCAATGACATCCTCATCGAAAAATCCCTCCATTTCGCCTTCAAGACATCTAACAACCAAGCCGAATATGAAGCCATCCTCGCCAGCTTATCCCTGGCCCGCGAGGTTGGTGTCAAGTCACTAACATGCAAAATCGATTCCAAATCAAAGACCCTACCCTCCTACAATATTACCATCTGGTCCGGACAGTCATCCAGTGCGCCTTCGAACAAGTCCGCATCCACCACATTCCCAGATCCAAAAACGTTAGAGCCGACATATTATCCAAACTAGCCAACACCAAGTTAAAAGGCCGCCATCGATCACTATTACAACAAACACTGTCCGCCCCTTCCATCACAAATACTTGCCATAACCTAACCCAACACCAAGCCGACAATTGGACAACCCTTTACATCCAGTACCTCCAAACCGGTAACCCTCCACCTAACGCTAACAGAACTTGGATAACTAAAGCCGCCAGGTACACGAGTATAGGCGATGATCTGTATAAACGCGGATACGACCAACCACTTCTCAAATGCGTTACGACAGAACAAGCTCGGTACATAATTAAAGAATTACATGAGGGCATATGTGGCTATCATTCCGGCGCACGCACCATGACTACCAGAATCCTTTGCGTCGGTTACTTCTTGCCAACCATGGAGGCAGACTACCAAGACTTCGTCAAAAAATGCATACCATGCCAGAAGCATGGCAACCTTATCCACCAGAAACAAGAGCAGCTTCACTTTATACTATCCCCGTGGCCTTTCACAAAGTGTGGAATAGACATCCTCGGCCCTTTCTCCCCCGGCAAAGGTCAAGTAAAGTTCTTAATAGTAGCCGTCGACTACTTCACCAAGTGGATAGAGACCAAACCCTTAGCCACCATTACTGCCCAGCAAGTCCAATAATTCGTTTGGAAGGATATTATATGTCGGTATGGCATCCCACATACAATCATCACCGACATTGGCCGACATTTTATAAACAAAGAACTCGCTAAATTCTATACCGATCTAGGCATCAAACATGTAACCAGCTCTATTGAACACCCACAGACCAATGGACAGGTCGAGGCGGCAAACAAGGTTATAATACTAGTGGAACTACATAAGCGATTGGACAACGCCAAGGGCCGATGGCCAGAAGAACTAGTGGAAGTGCTATGGGCCTACAAGTGTACCCCTCAATCAGCAACAAATAAATCTCCATTTAGCCTAGTATACGGCGCAGACGCCATGATAGCCGTTGAAATTGGTGAACTATCTCTATGCCGAGAACTATACGACTCAACCCAAAATCATCAAAACATGACCACCCACCTTGACCTCCTGCCCGAGTTAAGAGAAAAAGCCCAAATATGCAACTTAGCTGCCAAACAGCGAGCGGCCAGAAAGTATAACACAAACCTATGCCCCAGATCGTTCGCAAAAGGAGACTTAGTTTGGAGAATGGCCAGTAGTGCAAGAAAGAAGGATGGCAAGTTCTCCGCCAATTGGGACGGCCCATACCGAATACTTAAAGATGTTGGAGGAGGAGCGTACAGGCTTGAGCAGTTGTCAGGGGAAGAAATACCCAACACATGGAATGTGTCCCATCTCAAGTTTTACTTTAGTTAAAAACATGTATTGTATTGCACCAAATGCTTGTAACTCTGGGTATACTCTTTTCCCTCACCTGGTCTTTTTTCCCTAAGGAGGGTTTTGGCTAGAGAGGTTTTAACGAGGCACCCCAAATTTCATGAATAAACAAAGGGTTCTTAACCTCACGACTACCCCTTACCTTGCTTCTAACACGCTTTTAGTTCCCCACCCTTACCACAGGTAAGCGGCCTGGGTTGAACACCCTTAACTTAATGTTAATTCGTTTTAGTTCCCCACCCTTACCACAAGTAAGCAGCCTAGGTCGAACACCCTTAACTTAATGTTAATTCGTTTTAGTTTCCCACCTTTACCACAAGTAAGCGGCCTGGGTCGAACACCCTTAACTTAATATGTCAGTTTAACATCATAAACAATAAATGTCCTATGTCGCCTTGTTGTCCTAACCCCCCCACGACATCTCCCGCATTCCCGTCCTCATCCGTTGCTCCCTTTTCTACCTCCTCCTCAGGGCTGCTCTTAACCTCATTAACAAGCTGGTCGTCTAGTACATCCTTGTTCACGTCAAATCTTGGATCGGCCGCATCAATATCCTAGCAGAAGAAAGTTGCCTGCCTCACCCCTTTCTGGACCCGTTGATGTGCTCTTGAATAATACAGCCTTTCAAATCTTCGAGCTCTACCTCCACGCCTTCATATTTTTCCTTTAATTCATCATAATCTGCCTCAAGGTCCACTATCCTTCCGTTAAGTTTAGTCTCTGAATTCAGACAGCGAACCTTCCAAGTTCCCAACCTCTTCTTTTCTTCCTCCCACCCTTCCGTCTCCTTTTTCCACGCAGCCATTTCCTCCGCGAACTTGTCAACTTTTTCCTGCAAATCCTCAAACTTTTCCCGGTTCCTTTCCTCCACCTCCCTGCGATACAACGAACCAACCCGGCGATTCAAAATTAGCGCCTTGCTCCCAAACTCCACCATCGTCCTCACCAGGTGGTCCGACTCCATCCTATCGATAGAATTAATCACTATCTCCGACAAGTTAATCGCGATGTCCTTCCTAACGACCGTCTCCAGCAATTTTATCAGACCGGCTTCCGATCCTTTAGCACCACTAGACGACCCTTGCCCAAGCAAGGCTGCCCCTACCTTTTTTACATCCTTGCACTTACCAGGCCTGGCCAGTAACTCAATCTTCCTCTTGGTGCCGCCATGAACGTGCACCTCGACCAACGAATCTTGTAAATTTGGGACCTAAGTATTCCCAGCTGCTTTCGGCTTCACGGTCTTCTCCTTCCTTAGTGCTTGAAAAGGAGTCAAGTTCTTCTTTCCAACTTGAGCCATATGTCATGCACAAATACACCAAGTCCCGGTTAGTTTAACTTAGAAACATCAAGACAGTTTAAGTCATAAATAGATACCTTCAATATCAATAATCGGATGAACCGAATTATAAATCCTAAATAAGCCCTTAGTGGGCAGTTTATTAGTAAACTTCATCAGCACCTCCACCACCTCCCTATCTGCCGCCGACAACTCATCGGTACTCATATCCTTATACCGAGAAGGACTACCCATCCAACTAAAAGGGAATTTTGTACTCCCATCTGCATTAAGAAAATGCGACTTGCCCCCCTCCTTCACCACAACTTTGAAATAGTCATCCTTAAAGTGCTTGAATGACTATGAAAACGCGTCCAGTCTGCTAATGCTCGGTCTGCTCACCAAGGACAGCCAGGTAGTCGGTTGTCGGGGTCTCGTGTCATAAAAATATAAACACACATGAGGAGAAGGCCGTAGGTACAGTGATTGGCACAAAACACGAAAGGCCTGCAAGTAGGCCCAACTATTCGGATGTAGCTGAGTAGGCGCCATGTTTAGCTGACGAAGCACCCCCATGGTAAAGTCATCTAGCGGCAACCTTACATGTAACTAAGAAAAATGGCACAGATACATGTAAAAGAATTTTTCGGCAGCTCCTTCTTGGCCATGACAGACGTGCTCAATAGCGCTCACCCGTTCCAACGACACGATACCATGGTCCACACCCTTCACGATAACGGGGGTACAGTTCAACCACGAATTTAGCAGGTGAGACCACCGGAACAATGACTGGTTACGAACATCATCCGCTACCCACTCATAACCGGCCTTAGCCGGCCAATTACTCTCTACTATCTCTTCGGGTGGATCTTCCCTCATCTCGGTCACTGTCTCCATCGGGATCCTCCCCACCACAGCTACCGGCCTAGTACTCTCCTCCTCAAGACGCCTACCTACACTCCCCCTAGACTGCACACTCCCACTACTTGAAGAAGACAATGACACAGTATCATTACTACTAGACATACCTTTTTTTTTTAAAGATGTCGGCAGAAACAAGGAACTAGTCGGACAGTTCTAATCCACGCAAGTCTCTAATTATGAAATCCTCACAAATGAGCCAACAAAAGCAAACCCTTCACGAAATCCACATTTATAAGCATGAATTCCAAACGACAAAACTTCTTCCCGCCAAAAGTCACAACCCATACCAATCGACCAAGGCACACCAAAGGTCATCAGTATTAGGAACGACGACGCAAAAACCCTTTTTGATTGACCTCTAACACCCCTTCACCTGCTACAAACCTTTTCTTGTCTTTAGCCTTAACACTATTCATCACATTTAAAGGCTGGGGGATTGGTGTACCACACCTAGTCAGCCTAGCCGAATAACAACAAACATTTGTCATCCTTTACCGACATAACTATATCGACAAAGGCTGGGGGACTTGTGTACCACACCTAGTCGGCCCAGCCGAATAATAACAGTCACCATATACATGCTAGGGTACCCGAACTAAACCACTAAGAAGCGACATTGATCAAACAAACCAAAACAACAATAGCGGCCTAAGCCGCTAAAGGGTAACCGGCTTAGGCCGATAACTCCACGAAAACAACCAAGGACTTAGCAAAAACAGAAAGTTTCAATAAGATTCACCCGGCCCATAATAATCGAACTAAGGGCCTAGGCTAGGGCCCAGGCCCACCTACAGCCCAAACAAGGGCCCAACCCATGACGTGGCCAGACATAATTAATAATCTATAAATATGCATGGACCCCACGAATTAAAGGTACGCATTCATTACTTTCCTAATCATCAGATTTGACTTTTTGAGAGATTTCGCTGAATTGAGCTTCAGAGTCCCTTCTGCAGGGAACCCCTCCCAGGTCCAAACCGACCACTCCGAGATACCCATAAGCGATATATATCAACCGGGAAGAAGCCTATTGAGGAGATGGCGGACCAGGTTAAGGTAATACTTATGTCTAACATATCTTGTTTGTTCTCTGCAGGAACACTTATTATTAGTTTTATTTATTTTTACCATTATTATTATTATTACCCTTATTATTATTATTTTATTATAATTATAATTATAATAATAATTATTATTTCTATTATTATTACTGTTATTTTTATTTTTATTTTTATTTTTATTTTTATTATTATTATTATTATTATTTTATTTTACTATTATTATTACAATTATTATCATTTTTATTTTATATTATTATTATTATTATTATTAATTTCATTTCATTTTATTTTATAATTATATTATTAGTCTTATTATTTTATTTTATTTTACTATTATTTTATTAGCTTGTTTTTATTATCATTGTTTTGTTTTATTGATATTTTATTATCATTATCATTATTTTATTATTATTGTTTTATTTTATTTTATCATTATTATTATTTTATTTTATTAATATTACTGTTTCATTATTATTTCTTCATTTTATTTTATGATTTTCGTCATTTTTATCATTATTTTTATTTTTAAAATTTTTTTTTATTATTATTATTATAATAATAAATATTATTATTTATATTAGTATTATTATTATTTTTATTACTATTACTATTTTTATTTTTATTATTATTATTACTATTATTCCCATTTTATTTTATTTTATAATTATCTTTATTATTATTATTATATTTATTTTATTTTACTATTATTTTATTACTATTTTTATTATTATCATTATCTTGTTTTATTGTTTTATTGAATATTTTATTATCATTATTATTATTTTTTTATTATTTTTTTATTTTGTAATTATTAGTATTATATTATTATTATTATTATTATTATTATTATTATTATTATTATTTTATCAGTATTACTGTTTTATTGTTAATTGTTTCATTTTATTTTATTATTTTCATTATTATTATTTTTATTTTCAAAATTTCGTTTTATTACTATTATTAGTATAATAATAATAATAATAATTATTATTATTTATATCATTATTATTATTTTATTATTATTTTTACTATTACTATTATCATTATTTTCATTTTATTTTATTTAATAATTATCTTTATCTTTATTATTATTATTATCATTATTTTATTTTATTTATTTTATTTTACTATTATTTTATTATTATTTTTATTATTATCATTGTTTTGTTTATTTATGATTTTATTATCATTATTATTTCTTATTATTGTCTTATTTTTATTTTTATTATTTTATTATGATTGTTTTGTCTTATTGTTTTATTTTATTAGTATTATTGTTTTACTATGATTGTTTCATTTTATTTTAGTATTATTTTCATTATTATTATTTTTATTTGTATTGTGTCATTTTATAATTATTTTTATTGTTATTGTTATTGTTTTTTTTATTATCATTATTACTGTTTTATTGCCCGTGCAATATTTTGGGGCAATGGTTATGTATTCTTCCTGTTTTTGTATATTGTTTAGTTATTCAGGATTGTGTTGGACTATGATCCAGTCATGTGATTATGACTGGACAAACATATTTCATGTTATGGATTGTATGTATAATGCTTGGGGTTCTTTAGAACTTGCTTCAAAGTGCCAAAAACCAGTAGTAGTGATGTTACTTGTGTGGCGCCTAGCGGCTTGGGGTGTGCTGCTACATGATCAGGGAAAACCAGAGAAGCTTGGAACGCATGGCACTTGGCAGAAAATGTGATCCCGCCAAGCGAAAAAGATCTGGTAGAGGCTCTAGAGAACGTATGGCGACTAGCGGCTTGAGGTACGACAAGGCTTTCGTATGGCGTGTTGCGCCTGACGGTGTAAGATGCCCGCCAGGCGGTCTGGAACCAAGTTTCGCCTAGCGATGCGAGAGGCGTGCTAGGCGGTTTTGGTGCAAAGTTGGTACGCGAGGAGGATTTCTACATAGCTTTAGGTGATGTTCATGATGCAATGCTTTGACTGGGGGCCCAGTTACTAGTGTATCGTGTATAGGGGTAACACATGGCCACTCTAGGTTGTAGCCTGGTGCTTTAGGAAGTCCAGTGGAGTGTGCGAGATAGTGGCTTGTACGGCGGAGTTTCGGATGATTGCCTTCTTCAGTGCATTTGATAAAGTTTGTTACGTAGTCTAGGAACAACTACAGACTCTTGTTCGTTTTGGGGAACTCCACTTGGTGTCGTGGTGTGAGGCCGTGGCAAATTTATTCCCGCGTGTGGACTATTAGGTGGTGGCATGTAGTCGGAGGAGCGAGTAGACACTCGTGCAGCAAAGATCGATCAGTGGACTCACCAAAGGGTGTAGAATCAATAGAGCAAGGAAATCCACCACAAGCGCTCTGTAGAGCAGGGAAATCCACCACAAGCGCCAACATCCATTGAATCTGACTAATTATATGTATCCAAATGAGTCGTGTCTTGAGTCTTAGTGTATTGGTTGCATGTCATAACATGATTGGTTGATATTGGTATCTTTGGCTATGAAAGTTATATGCATTGGTATGATAAAAATCGTTTTTCACTCTAGCTTACCCTTTCTGCTTGTTGTATGTTCTGCATGTGTGGTGTTCTCTTTTCGCGATGATCATCAATTTATTGATGTGAGCAGATGTGAAAACTTCTCGTGGTCAATAAGATAATGAAGACTCCACTACTTAGCTTTGGGTTGGATTATGTCGTCCAAGTTTCTTTTAGGGCTGTAGCCCATGTACTTGTTTGCCCCTTGGGCAATTATTTTGAATACTGTAGACTCTTACTCCACTTTGGCCACTGGCGTCTTGGTGTGCCTAAATTTCTCTTCAGATTTCTCTTGGTTAAATGTTAGGAGTAGTGTCTATACCCCAGACCTTTGTTTCCGATATTATCCAGTATGACATTTCCTTTAATTAGCATTATTAATTAAATGGGTGTTTACAAATAATGCTTCCCTTATAGTGAGAGCAAAAATATGATTCTATAAACAGTGTATTTACAATTTTGGCATGTGAACATCCCAGCCATGCTCATCAAAGCACACAATGTATACCTTGTTAGTTTAGTTCTTGTTATTAGTGTTTTGAATAACTAACTTCACATTACACTCTTCAACTTATCCTATCCATCATTTTGTATTGTCTTGCATCTATTTTACACACAAAAAGATGAGAACCAACAACGTTTCTTATTTTTAGTGTCATAGAGTTAGTCTTCCATTTCCATCCCATCTTCAACTGAGAACATATGAACCATCAACATGACCACATCTATGATTCACAAGTGGGATGATGAATCATTCTTCGAGAAGGAAGAAGTTTCATACACCGTTGAAGGGTCAACTTGCAACCTCGTGTTAACAAGACTTGCTTACAAAGACCACAAGGTCAGCATGGTAATGTTCTTACTCCATGACAAAAGACATGTTTAGATAGGGAAAGCCTATGCCTACAGATATACAAAACTGAAACCGATTTTCTTCACACGATCGACTTTAAGTCTTAGGGTTCCATCGTGTGGACGAAGACAAAAGAATGTTAATGCATGTGGAGGAGTTACGAACATCAAAGTTTACTTGTATGACAGTGCAAACAAGTTTGGTCTTCTTGTTTAGGAGTGCAAGAAACCCAATTATCATGAACATGTTAAGACATAGAATAAGGCACATTATTTTGTTAATGGTGATAGAAGAGGGATTGTTAACACTAATAGCGTTCCCTTGCCACCATGTCTTGGTAGTCATCAAAATGTAGCAATCATCGCTAATGATGGAAGCTCCATAGATTATGCAAAAGAAAGTTTCATTAGATGCAAAAATTTCTGAAGTTTTAAATGGGGGAAGACCATAGTTTGGTGTTTATATATATATTTTTAGGTATAAATACACATTTGGTACCCAAACTTTTTCGGAAAGTTCAATTTGGTACCCGAACTTTATGAATGTTCAATTTGGTACCCCAATTTTCTAAAGAGATTCAATTTGGTCCTCTCCGTTAAGTTGGAGTTAACACCGTGTTCGTGTAATAGTTGTTTTCAATTTAGTACCCCAATTTAAATTTTTGGTTCAATTTAATACCCCAATTTTTTAAAATCATCCAATTTCGTCATCTTCCATTTGAGACCAAATTAATAAATAAGCTTAATTACAACCTATATATACATGTTACAATAACTTTTTCTAATATATACATCAAATCATTTCACCTAAATACTTAAATTATTTTATTTTTCACATTTTAACCTTTGTAATTTTTTATACATGAAATTTTTTACACTTGTCATGATTAAAATAATTTGAATATTTAGGTATAGTGATTTGATGTATAAATTCAAAACAATTATTTTAACATGTTTATATAAGTTATAATTAAGCTTATTTACTAATTTGGTCTCAAATAGGAAAGGACGAAATTGGATCATTTTAAAAAATTTGGGTACTAAATTGAACCAAAAATTTAAATTAGGGTACTAAATTGAAAATAACTATTACACTGCCACATGTCATGATTGTAAGCTGCCACGTGGCACGATGATAAACTAACACGTGGCAGTTTTTAAATTTTTGGAAAAAAAATTATTTTTTTTGAAAAAAAAAATTATTTTTTTTGAAAAAAAAAATAAAAAAAAAATTATTTTTTTTGAAAAAAAAAAAAAAA
Organism: Vigna unguiculata; assembly: GCF_037176805.1. Taxonomy (NCBI): domain Eukaryota; kingdom Viridiplantae; phylum Streptophyta; class Magnoliopsida; order Fabales; family Fabaceae; genus Vigna; species Vigna unguiculata. The sequence continues at coordinate 33,461,308 of NC_140795.1, read as the reverse complement.
ATTTCATGGCTTGACACGTGTCCTGTACGGACACGGTGTTAGTTAACTCCAACCTAACGGAGAGGACCAAATTGAATCTCTTTAGAAAATTGGGGTACCAAATTGAACATTCCTAAAGCTCGGGTACCAAATTGAACTTTCCGAAAAAGTTTGGGTACTAAATGTGTATTTATACCTATATTTTTATAACAATCTTAATGTTGCCTATTATATATATATATATATATATATATATATATATATATATATATATATATATAATATCTTAATTCTAGAATAGAGTATCAAAGTTTTCTTATATCTAGACCACTTATCTATCTTTTTATGTATCAAATTTATTTATTTATTTATTTTTATATTTATCTTATTGTATTTATTTATTTAAAAATCTCGATTTTGTATTTTTAAATCAAAAAATGATCTAATCCAGTCCAAATCCATTGTTCCAATCTAAATCCAACTAAGTAGATTGAAATTTAGATTTTCAAAATAAAAACAATTATTTAATCCAAATACAACTAAATTAATTGGGTTTGAAATAAAAAAAAAATATTTGGATTTCAGATAAATCTATTTAATGTACTTAAAACAATATAGATTTCACCTTTTATGGATTGCATCGCAGACTTTGATTTTTTTTATTTGTGAAGTGTTTCTTATTCATGATAACCGATTCTGTGCGGATATATTATTAAAGATATATTAAATTTTTTTATCTTTTTCTTTATTCATTCAATTTAAATTTTTATACTCTTATAATTTTATTGTGTCAATTCTTTCAAGTGACTAATAAATTATTAGACGAAAATCATGTGATATTATTTAAAATTTTGAATTCTTTTTATTTTTTTTACACAAAAATAAAATATTTTAAATTTCATCTTTTTAATCCTAAATTTTTAAAATATTAGTTCTGTGAATTCAATGTCTTACGGTTTTTTTCTTTAAATTTGGACAATAACAATATGTTACAACTTCATTTGTACCAATTTAAAATATAATCCTATTTTCTTTACATATGGACAATAATATGTTACAACTTCATTTGTACCTATCTAAAATATAATCCTACAGAAAAATCATTGGAATGGGAATGAAATGTTGAATTTTTGAAAAATATTTATTCTATTAAATTTCACTAAATTTATATTCCTTTTCAAATTTTAAAATTATTTATTTCTTAGATGAGTAAAATAACATAAAATTCACTTAAATTTTTTTCAATTATATTATATTACATTCGTTTATATATATATATATATATATATATATATATATATATATATATATATATATATATATATATATATATATATATATATATATATATATATATATATATATATATATATATATATATATATATATATATATATATTCAAAATATATTATATAAGATTAAATTTCATTATTGTTATAAAAATTTTCTTACGTGTAGTTTACTCTCTATATTTTTATATAATTCTTTTATATATTAAATATTTATAAAAAACAATATTATATATACATATATATATATATATATATATATATATATATATATATATATATATATATTTCCTTACGTGAGTTCATTTTCTATATTTTATATAATTCTTTTATATATCAAATATTTATAAAAAATATTATATATATATATATATATATTAAATTTAAAATATTATACAATAAAAGTTTATAATATTAGATTTTCTTATTTCTATACAAAACAATTGTAGTAGTCCACTTTCTATCTTTCTATGTATTTCTTCTATATATCAAATTTATTTGTATATTTATCTTATTTATGTATTTTATCAATCTATTTAATATTATAAATAAACATAAAAGAGATAAATTAATGCAAAGAAGGGGGTTGAATTGCATAGTTAAAAATTTAGGCTATCTTTGAAAGCTAAAAACCACCTTTAATTGAATCAATTAGAAGTTAGGATGCAAAAAGTACTGAACTATACACTTTCAATCAATCCAAAACAGAGTTAATCGATTGATTTTACTAAACAAATTTTGTTATGGTATAATCAACCGATTGAAATAGGAAAACAGTCGACTAAAATACTGGGAAAAATGTAGAAATGCATATTTGAGTTTTAAACCAGAAACAATGCACAAGATTGATCAAGATAGGTTCCAAATCATTACGTAAACATGCTCAATGTTGCAGATGGTATGGAAACATGCAAGAACATGAAAACGATTATTAAAGCACAAGTTCTTTAAAATTTAAAATGAAAATGCAACAGAGAAAGGTTAGAGAAGAGAGGACACCACAAGATTTTTATACTAGTTCACTCAAACCTAAGCTACATCCAGTTTGTCAAGGTAACCTGAGCTTGACTTTGCACTATTTCAAAAGATTTACAAAGTATCACCAGTGTAGGAAGGGCTTTTGGCAACGGTTGTTTTTTATGTTCTGCACCGGTTCCGAACTGAAGCATATTGGGGCGAGGCCAAAAGGTGAAGGTTTTTGGCCTCGGGTGTGACCCGAAGCCATAGATCCACGTTTATGCTTTGGTTATCCTAGAAACCGAGGCCATAGAGTCTCTAAATTTTTAGAGATTCACCGTAGCGAACCTCACCACCGTTCGCCGCAAATGAACCTCACCACCATTTCGCCACGAACTCCACCGCAACAAACCTCACCACCGTTTGAAACCCTAATCGTGAGAGATCACTACGCTGCCTCCATCTTCAACGGAAAAGCAATCCAGATCGCGCCTAACAAAAGAATGCGAGTCATCTGCCACCAATATGAAACCCCAAAGCACGAGTGAGGCGCTGGAACGAACCAGAGTTCCTCCACAGCAGCACCTTCGAACCTTCATCAAAGCAACCACATCAGACCATTGCGGCAACAACCCCTGAACTGCGTAAGACCTCATTCTTCTCCGCCACGAACACGAACTTGCTGGAATGAACCCACAACGTCGCAACAAAGTGGCACAGAGCAGTGACAACCTTCGTCAAAGAACAGTGGTGGCTGTGGTGGACGGTGGCGCAATGGTGCGATGGAGTGTGGTCGAGTTCGCGCAGAGAGGGACAATAGCTTCGAGTTTGGGATGAAGATAAACAGTGTTGGATTCTCAAATTTGGAACCCTAAATAAGGGATATGGCCTCGGTTCAATTAATAACCGAGACATAAAGTGGAATAGGCCTCGGTCCTATTCCACACGAGGCCAAAGCCTTTGCTGTCGATGACAATTTTGAAAATTTGGAGAACTCTGACATGTTATAGGCCTCAATTGAGTGATAACCGAAGCATAAAAGCCCTTATAGGCTTCGGTTGGATTGGGACCCGAGGCAAAAGAGTTCGAAAAATTTCAAAAATGCCACCGCGTCCTTATAGGCTTCGGTTCTGCAATAACCGAGGCCTATAAGGCGATGTAAAAACACGATTCTGCACTAGTGTATCCACCCTTACACTTCCAAAATATGCAAAAATACTACAAAAGACTCTTGAATCACACAAGAATCACACCAGCACAGCAAGAACCCTCTTGCAGACTTGGAAAACCATCAGGCACACACATAAAGCTTGAGAAAGATCAAATCTCAGTGGTAGCATAACCCAGCCTACCCCAAACCACTTTCTCTAAGCTTCAAACCAAGCCAAAACCTTCAAGAATTGATCAAAGATCAATCTTCAACTGCTACAAACTGTATGATCATGAAGGAGAGAGTTTCCACAAGTTTCCAGAGCAATTTCATGTTCAAAACTGATCAACAGACCTCTCTTTCGAAAATCACAACTTTTATAGTCAAACTGTTACGACATTCAACAGGTTAATTTTCAAATCAATCGGTTGATTTTACTTGACTTAAGTGAAATCATTCGATTAAAAACTAAATCAACTGATTGAATTTGTTGCAGTTTAAGACTATTGCAGCCAACCTTTTAACCTATTAAAAAACCATTCAATAGATTAAAAGAGACATTTTAACCGGTTGAAAAACCATTCAACAGATTAAAAGACACACCTAAGACCAAATACATCTAATTAATGCTATAAGGTCTACAAAATGAATTACACACTTCAAATGCACATTCTTAATGATGTAACTACATGGAGAGCACACGTTCCAACCTTGGTCAACATGGATATCATCAAATCTCCTTTCCTTCATCAATGTAGACTTCATTCCAATGGTAATGGTTTCAAGATAGTTCAAAAGAGTTTCATTCAATCTTCATCAAATCTTCAAGAAGCATACCACCTTGCCTTCTCATGTCAACACAGTTTCCATGCGAGCATCGGCATGGCACCGTGTGAGGCTCTATACGGAAGGAAGTGTAGGACCCCTCTTTGTTGATATCAAGATGTGGAAGCAGTGCTTGTTAGACCAGAGTTATTAGATCAGACTACTAAGAAGGTAAGGATGGTGAGAGACAGGATGCAGGCTTCTCAGAGTAGGCAGAAGGCCTATGCGGACCTTTGGAATTCGTAGTTGGAGATCATGTGTTCTTAAGGGTGACTCGAACCACTGGTGTGGGAAGGGTTCTCTACTCAAGGAAAATTTCTCCTAATTTCCTTCTTCCTTACCAGATTTTGAGGAGAATTGGGCCGGTAGCTTATGAAATTGTTTTGCCTGCTTAGTTGGCAAACCTCCATCCGGTATTCCACGTCTTACAATTGAGGAAGTATGTGTTTGATCCGTCTCATGTGTTGGAGGTCGAGCATGTGCAGATTAGGGAGGATCTCACTATGGAAGTACCATTAGTGGCTTTGGAAGATAGCCGAGTAGAGGAACGTCAAGGAAAACTAGTCAATCTTGTCAAAGTCATCTAGGATACAGAGGACCGGTGACTCTACTTGGGAGTTAGAGGAGGATATGAGGAAATCACATTCGCATTTGTTTACCTGGTAAGTTTTCATTTTTGAGGTCAAAAATTTTTTTATTGGGGAGAATGTAAGGCCCACTAATTTCTTTATTATTATTCTGCCCTAAATTCAAGGGGCTGCCCCAAATCAGTTGGGCCTAGGGCAGGCCCATAGGGAGTCCAAGTCCCTAAACCATCTAACACTCTCATTACTGTCACTTTTCAGAAAAATCAGTTCCTGCATTCTGTCCTAAAGCTACAGCCATGCTCTACTAGGGTTTAACCCCAATCTTGATCCAGTGAGCTCAATCTCGTTTTCTTGCTTCGTCTGGTTAATCTGTTTCTGGAGTTGTTGTGTTTCGTTGTTGGTGTCAAACTTTTTTTCTAGCTCTTTCCAGGTAAGGGAAGTTATGGTTCACATTTGTATGTGTTTTTGCTGCATTAGCAGTTTCGTTTTATGCTCTTGGGTGATTTTATGGCTTTTAAGTCAATATAAATATATATTATGCCTTGCCCTGGTTGATTTCTATGCTGGCTTGCATGAATACTGGGGAAGATCTGATAATCTCGCCCAAGCGAGTGGATCTCGCCTAAGCGAGAGTATTAGAAAACCCACCTAGGTGCTGCGCGAGCTGTCGCTCAGGCGGCGAGCTCCTATTTTAAGCGAGAGCCCATCTCACTCAGGTGAGGATGTCTTGCCTAATCAAGAGAACGCGCAAGCCAATGTCCGCTCTTCTTGAGCCCTCACCTAGACAAAAGAAGCTCGCGTGAGCGAGAGACCCTCTCGCCTGAGTGAGATCTTTCTGTTATGTTAAAAGCATGAGAGTAGCAGGAGGCATGGAACCCATTAAGGGATAACCTTGTGTGTGGGGGATGAGACACTAGAACAATTAGCTCGGTAGAGTAGCTTGGTAGAGCAGTAAAAGCCACCACGAGTGCAAGCATCCGTTGAATCCGACTAATTATATATATCCAAATGAGTTGTGTCTGAGTCTTAGTGTATTGTGTGCAAGTCATAACGTGATTGGTTGACATATGCATCTTGAATTATGAAATGGTATGTAACTGTATGATAATCATTTTCTGCTCTAGCTTACCCTTTTGCTTGTTTGATTGGTATGTGTGTGATTTTCTCCTTTTGCGATGATCATCAACTTGTTGATGTGAGCAAATGTGAGAAATACTCATGGTCAACAGGGAAATGGTGACTTCGCTGCGTAACCTACCTGGGCTGGATTTCCGTTTAATTGGGCTTTTCTCTAGGGCTATGGCCCATGTATTATCTTGTCTCTGGGTTTTATTTTAAGTTATTGTTGACCCCTTTTCTATACTTTGTTATTGGCATCATGGTGTAACCTAGTTCATTTATGCTTTCGTTGGATAACTGTAAGGAATAATGGCTTTACTCCAAGACCTTGCTTCTATTACTATTTTGTGTAATGTTTCATTTAATTATGTTATATCTTTAGTCCAATTATTTATCTTTCTATATATTTCTTCTATATATCCAATTTATTTGTATATTTATCTTATTTATGTATTTAATCTATTTATATTTTTACTAATCTATTTACTATTATAAATGAACATAAAATAGATAAATTAATGCAAAATCTAAAATAAAAAATATTTCATAATCTTCTATCTCATGTCAATTATCTTTCATTTAATTTAAACTTTCATATTCTAGTATGTGATTTAATTATCTTTTTGTCGAAATAATTTTAGTAGTTTTAAATCATAATATATTTTTAATGAAATTTAAAATATCATTAAATTAATTAGCGACCAATCCCAAAACCTTGGTAGCTAATTTTAAAGACCAATTACAAATTTTTATTCACAATAGTGACTGTTTTAGTAACCAATAATTTTTAGGTTTGTAGATTGGTATCTAAATTGATCACTATAATTACTAACAATTATTGGTTATTGTTTAGGAGATTTCTTGTAGTGTGTATATATATATATATATATATATATATATATATATATATATATATATATAAAATTGACAAATATTATAATAATTGAATAATTATTGCATATGGGATGTAATTATAATGTTTATTTTTTAGAGTATTATGGATGCAAAGTTAGTGAAGATGAATAAAGAAATTTGTGGAAAAACTTGTATATACTGGCGAGTTGGGAGATGTAATAGAAAACCGTGCAAATTTATGCACGCAGAAACACTGTCGCCACATACTTCCTATCCTAGTATCAATGTCAAAAGCAAAATTTGTGGAAAAAGCATCATTCATCTTATAAGATTATTTCCAAGTCCAAGAAAACTTTGGTTCAAAAGAGTGAAGATAGGGATGGGACAAATGTTGTAGTGTCCAAAAAATCATCTCATACTATATGTAAGTATTGGACCAACAACAAGTGTTTGTATGGTGAACAATGCATCAATTTGCATTCATGGTTTCAAAGTGATGAATTTTCCACAATAATAGAGCTTCACCAACATAAAAAGGTTTTCACTTCAAAATTCATAATTAGTAATATAAAATATATTTTCGATAATGGTTATTTAGAATAATAATTCAATTGAAATTGATATGATTACATTTTTTTACATTAGGTTATAACTGGAATTACACTTCTAGCTGGAACCAACAAACTTAATTCAGGAAGCACTAACGGCACTATTCGGATATGGGATTGCCATACAGGTCAATCCCTTAAAGTCATAAATTTTGGCACAGAGGTTAACTCTTTGATAAGTGAAGGGCCATGGATTTTTGTTGGTTTGAAGAATGCTATCAAGGTAAACATTTTTTTGTCCTTGTTTTATTTTAATTATAATAATGTTCTACTTATAGGAGTAGTATAAGAAAATTGATTTTGTGGATGTGTTTGTGATAAAGGCTTTGAATACCAAGACTAATTTACAATACACTCTTGATGGACCCAAAGGACGGATCCTTCACATGATTGTTGGAAACAACATCCTTTTTACTGGTAGAGGTAATAATCCATATAGAAGTTAAATGTTATCTATGTTAAAATCTACTTTTTGTTTTCTTTTTATGTGGTCAAATAATTGATTGAGCTTTATGCTTCATTACATTAAATTTTTTTGAATAATCTAAATGTAAGACCCGGGATAAATAAATAAATAAATAAATATTTATTTAATAAATGCGAGGGCGGGAATCTCTAAGTTAAATAATGTGGAGAGAGAAGACAAGGAATAATACTAGCTCAAGTGGTTGAGGGTAATTGATTATATGAAAGGTCTTAGGTTCAAGTCTTGTATATGACATTATGGTGTTAAGAAATTATTTAATTTGTTTTGTGTGGGGATAAGATCTCGTGACTTAATGTATAAGCACATTTGTGCATAAATCATGATGAAATATGAATTGGTTGAATGGTTGTGAAATTGTTTAGTAATTGAGTAAGGGTAGGTTTGAACCTTGGCTAACACAATTTAGCCTTGACTTATTTGCATTTTATTATTATTATTTTTTTGGTTCTGCAATGTTAGGGAAAACCTAGAAAGCCTAGTAGCCGTAAGAGGAACTAAAGAGGCATGGAATAATCTGTTACACTGCAATAAACTCACATGTTAATGGGTTAATTGTCATTTTCATTTTGGGTAATTAAGGGAGAATTAATAAGGCTAATAATGGATGAAAAGGAGGAGAGTGGTGCTCTTGGAAAGGCATTTTCGTGTGGCTACCAAAAGGGAGTTTTAGAACCCTAAAATCAGAACCTAGGAGAGTGTTGGAAGGGTGGAAGGAGTGCCCAAGGGAGGTACTCAAATGGGAGATCAATTATTGTGTAAGAAAGGATTCTAAGAGTACTTTTGGAGCTAGAATTCTAGGTTAGGGGATCTGCCATTTTCTTGTTTTAATGATATTATATACAATTGTGTTATATATTGATGCATGAAAGCTTTCTCCTGAATCAAATTCTTGTATTGTTTAACTTCCTTATGTTTGTCATATGTGGTTTTAGAGAGAGTATGTATGGATGCTTGTGGTTTCTCTTTTATTGACTACTCTTTGTGACTCCATCCCTACTATGATGATTATGATTCTTCTTTTTGACTTGTTGTGATGTTTAAAATTTTTCTCCTTGGCACAATTATTATTATAATTATTATTTTATTTTATTATTATTATTGTTTTTATTTTATTTTATTTTACATTTATTTATTTATTATTATTATTATTATTACTATTATTATAATAATAATAATAATAATTATTATTATTATGATTCTTATTATTAATATTTTATTTACTATTATTATTAACATGTTATTATTATTTTATTTTATTATTTTTATTTTTATTTTTATTATTGTTATTATTATTATTTTTATTATTATTTTTACTATTATTGTTATTGTTATTATTATAATTATTATTTTATTATTATTATTTATATTATTACTATTATTTATATATTATTATTATAATTATTATTATTTTTATTATTTTTATTATTATTACTATTACTATTATTATTATTATTATGATTATTATTTTACTATTATTCTTAATATTTTATTTTTATTTTATTTTATTTTAGCATTATTATTATTATTTTTATTTATTTTACTATTATTTTATTATTATTGTCATTATTATCATTTTTTAACTTTATTGATGATTTTATTATCATTATTATTATTTTATTATTATTGTTTTATTTTATTATTATTATTATTTTGCTATTATTCTTTTAACTTATTAGCTTTATTGTTTTATTATTATTATTATTATTTCATTTTATTATATTATTGTTTTCATTACTATTATTTTTATTTTTATTAGTATTATTATTGTTGTTGTTGTTATTTTTATTATTAATATTATTGTTGTTTTATTGCCTGTGCGATATTTTGAACAATGGTTATGTATTTGTCCTGCTTTATATTGTTTGGTTATTCAGAATTGTGTCGGACTATGATCTAGTCACGTGATTATGACTGGATAAACATATTTCATGTTATGGATTGTATGTATAGTGCTTGGAGTTCTTTGGAACTTGCTTCAAAGTGCCAAAAACAAGTAGTAGTGATGCTACTGCTGTGGTGCCTAGCGACTTTGGTTGTGCTGCCTAGCGGCTTGGGGTGTGTTGTCAGGTGATACGGGAAAACAAGAGAAGCTTGGAATGCATGGTGTTTGGCGGAAAATGTAATCCCGCCAGGTGGAAAAGATATGGTAGAGGCTCTGGAAAGCGTATGGCGCCTAGCGGCATGAGGTGTCTATTAGGCGGTCTGGATCCAAGTTTTGCCTAGCGATGCGAGAGGTGTGCCAGACGGTTTTGTGTGTAGCGTTGGATTGCGAGGAGGATTCTTGCACCGCTTTGGATGGAGGTCATGGGGTGATGCTTTGCTGGGGGCCCTGTTACGAGTGTAACTTGTATTGTGGTAACACGTGACCACTCTAGGTTGTAGCCTAGAGGTTTAGGAAGTCCAGTGAAGTGTGCGAGATCGTGGCTCGTATGATGAGGTTTCAGATGATTGCCTTCTTCAGAGGGGCGAGTGGACACTCGTGCAACAAAGATCAATCAGTGTACTCATCAAAGGGTGTAGAATCAAGATGCGTCCAAAAGAATGTTTGGAAGTGGAGGATTGAGGGTTTGGGGCTAACACGAGTTATGGCTATGAAATGCTTTAATTATGCCTTTTTGTAATTGAGCTCACCCTTTCTATGTGTCTGTGGTGATGATCATGTAACTTGTTACATGGGAGCAGATGTTGATGCAGGTGAGCATGTAGATGCCTAGAGTCGGAGTGGGGGCCAGCTATGGGAGTTTTAATAGTTTTCTTCATAGAAGCTTCATGGACTATTTTTTTGTTGTAATGGTTTTATAAATAGTTAATAATTGTAATAATTGAATGTCGTGAATTTTAGTTATAATTGGTGCGTTGAAATAAAGTTTTAAATTTTCCCGCGTTTTGGGAAAAGAAATTATCATAAATGCGATTTTATACTTATATCCCTATTTTAATTATTTAAATTAGTAATATTCGGCTGGGATGTTACACTAAACATCTAGTACCTTTTACCTTATCAATTATTTCATCGTAATTACTTGTGCTAGAATTTTTTTCCTTGATTAGGTTATGAATTCTTGTTTTTTAAACATTTGTTTCTAGTGTCCATTGATTTATGTATTATGTAATTATTAAAACTTTTAGGATGGTGTTATTACTTGCATGGAGAGAAAGCTCTGAAACTAAGTTTCTTTTTGAATTGGTTGGTTCACTGATCGACCACACTGAATTTGTAGTTTGCCTAATTGTTTGCCTAATTGTTAGATGTAATATGTTGTATTAAGGATCCATGGACCAAAGCATAAAGGTATGTCTACCGTGAGTTGATGTCGAAATATTTTTTTCTTGTATTGTGTCAAATTTTCTTGAATTACAAAGTGACTAAATTAGTTATCACTCATTACACAAATCTTGTTATCATGTTTTCTTCAGGTCTGGAATATAGATACATTACAATGTACAATGACACTTAATGAGCATACTGGTGTAGTCACATCCCTTATCTGTTGGGAACGATATTTGTTTTCAAGTTCATCTAACGACAGAATTAAAATTTGGGCAATGACAGAAGTGGGAACTTTGACTGTGGTATATACACACAACGAACAAAGCGTAAGATACCCAATCATTTAGTTGTACTTTTCTTAGAAAACAAGCTAACAATAGTATTAAAGAAGTTGGTCAATTCACAAAATTCATTATGCTATTATACAGGGTATTATATCACTTTTTGGGATGCATGATGCAAATGGCAAGCCAATATTTTTTCCTCTTGTACAGGAAATTTAGTTTGCATGTACGAATTGCCATCGTAAGTAAACTTGAATTATATTTCCTCTTATACTACTACATATTACCGTGTTGGATATTGTTGCATATTTTAACCATGTCCTTTTCCTTTATAGATTTTCAGAGAGGGGTCGTTTATTTGCTAGGAAAGACATTACATCTTTTGCGTTAGGCGCTGATAGAGGACTCTTTTTCACTGGAGATGGGACTGGTTTGCTTAGGATATGGAAACGGAATGAGTTATCTAAGGTGGCATCCAATTAAGATACTTTCTATATTCTTTAGACGTGAATTTATCTTTTGTTAGCAAAATGCATTGTATTCTTCATTCTTATGCATGTCATCTTTTTTGTCATCTTTACATCATTAATGCATCTACGTAGCATATACATTACATCTTGTTTATTCATCAAAAGACATGTTTAAATGGAACTTCATCATCTTAACTCTTACTTCCAAGTCTGTTCACTGATTTTCTAAGTACATTGTTCATATATGTTTCATGATCATGAGTACTTGTTGGGAAACTTCACACACAACATTGTGAGTCTTGACACCATGACACTTAAGGAAGATAGTTTTTGCAATAATATACTTAAATGAGATATGAAATATTTTTTTGTACGGTTTCTATGGTGACACTCACTACATTTGGTTACTGGAGAATTGTTTGTCAATTACAAAAAAAAATTAAAAAGAAATTGGCACCCTTTGAGACCATATGTTACTAGGAAAGAAACACTCCTTTGAGACCAAGTATGGCAAGTGCCAAGCATTTGGTTACTGGAGAATTGTCTGTCAATTGAAAAAAAAATATTGTAGTAAATTGACACCTTTTTGAGGCTATATGTTACTAGGGAAGGATGCACTCCTTTGAGGCTAAGTGTGGCAAGTGCATAACATTTGAGTGAAAAATTCATGCTTAGTTGGCAGGTAAGTGCCTTCTAGGTTAGAAACATAAGAGAAAATATTTTATAAAGAGAAAGTAAAGCTTCAAAGATTATCTATCTTAGTGTCTTGTGTCTTGCCTCAATTAATCAATTGCACTTAGGGACCCAACAAGTTATTCATTATTCTAAAAACATTGTGAAATTTTTGCTTCTTGGGATATCATTTTATGAATTAGACCTGAAATGAGATGATATATTTTCATTTAAAAACATTCATCATTATGTTTTCATTATCAGTCTATTTTAGTTGAATATTCTTTGCATTCATACCTTAGTTTAGGCCATTTTCATGCATTATTGCATTATTTGAATTATTTCATTATGTGTTATCTCTATTTCGAATCATACACTTGGGTTTTGTGTCTTTCGTGTAAGCAAGTGCTTTTAGGTGTTGAAATCACAATTTGGAGAGTTAGTGTCAAGAATAAAGCATATTGTACTCACTACTATCAAACTATGCAAAAATACATTGGCATCACCTTGATTGTCGACCTAGGGCGCTTCACTTGCTTCACTTTGAATAACAACCCCTGCTCTCTCTTGATTATGTGTGTGCCTACACCTCCATGGATTTGCATGCGATCATGATTGGATTTGGATAAACTTGTAAACTATAAAGTAAATATGCGATGAACTTTTGTAACTTTGATGGAAGCAAATTTGCCTTTCATAAAAATGTACGAATATAGTTTATTAACAATTTCATATCATTGTCTCAGACTTGCCTTTGCCTTTGTGATACAAACTAAAACTTGAAATTTGACGACAATTACAAGTGTATTATAAAAAATAAAGATTAAAAAGTAAAATAATCAGATATAATATTAGAAGCACATGTAAGACCAAGGAATTCTTTTTTTGTAAATCAATAACAACATAATTGATATAACACTTTATATCCCTCAAATCAAACTCAAATAAATTACACGTCTAATGAAGTTAATATAAATTAAGATTAGGCATACAAACATAGGAGTTGGGTTGGCTTTTATGCACAAGAATTCAAGAGCAAAACAAAAATGAAGCAATATAATATTAAAGATTCATTGACTTGATATTCTTGCAAACTTTTATTTTTAGAAACAAACCTATAACATTATTATTAATGCAAAAAAATCAGCAGGTATTAATATTATTTTTCTGTAAATAATCTTTTTTTTAAACAAAATTGTAAGTATTTTTTGAAAAAACTAATTCTAAAAAGAATTCATAGATATTTTTTATCAAAAATATTTTATAATAAAAACTGAAGTATTTTTTCATTTTGTTTTGGCAATAAATTTTGTAGATAGTGAATGTTTGTTTTAGTAGTGCAATATCATTGGTGTAATACAACTTATTTTGTCATAACATGAATTTATAAATATGTACAAGCTTATGACACAAGCTAACATATTTTAATGTCAAGGATTAATAAAACAGTTTACCATATATAAAAGCAAATATATATTTTTGTTTCCATTTATTTATGAATGAAAGTCCAAGTCAACTGATGTAAACAAAAATATATATGAAGAAGTTTTTGTTATGCTTTTTAAAAACTTATAATGCAACTTATTTTGTGATGACATGAATTTATAAATATTTTTGTGTACATTTAAGAGAGCTTATGACACAAGTTAACATATTTTAATGTCAAAGATAATTTATAAAACAACTTACTATATATAAAAATAATTATAAAATTTTATTTCTACTTATTTAGATAAATTAACGTCAAATGACTAAAAAAATATAAAAGTACAAAAATAAATAATATGACAATTTTTTGTTATGCTTTTCATATCAAAAGAAGATTATCATTATTATTAAACAAATTTTTAGATAATAAAATGTTTAATGTTTTAATTAGTTAAAAAATGACTTCCATTTCATACAAATTAAAAGGAAAGTGTTGATTTTCATACATTTTACTTATTCTGAGACAATTTGGCCTTGGATTGGTCATTTGACTCTTCACATAGCTGATGTAAATTTCTCGGCATATTCAGCTATTATCGGTAAGGAATTGATCTGCAGAACTGACACAAGGTTTGAAATCTAGGGAACTAAGGGCTACAACTTGCAAGTAAGAGGAAGAAATAGAAGACTACCCGATTTTCTTGTCATTGATTTGGGAAGGGGTTTCAATTCATCCTCTGTCACTTCTAACATTAAGCGGCCTAGGTTGTCTGTAAAAAGAAATGGTGATTCTCTTGGGAACAAGCACTTAGACCTGTTCTATGGAGATGAGGTATGAAAAGGAACAACTATTGTATTGGTAATTTAGTGTTATCTTTATGTTTGTGGGTAAGGAATTGATCTATGGGACTAACACAAGGTAAGGAATCTTTATGTTGTTTATGCTTCATATATTTTACTTCAGGCAGGTATTTTGCTATTGAGTTTTTGGTACATTCGTCAAAAGAGGCGTCGACGAAGGGAATGATCAAGTTTTGGTAGATTGGCAATATAGTTTAGCATTACATGACCTATTGTAATTGTAAGACTAGACTCCAAAGAATTGTATCATTAGCAGCATAGTAACATCACTCACCAGCATCACTATATGAAAATAGTCAAATGAGTGGCCTTATTTCCTAAAGTTGTAGAATTTTTTCTGTTTTGGATTCTTTTCAAATGCAGAAACTTTCTAATAGTGAATTCATTTGTCTAATGTTTATGGCTGTTGGTACAACAATGTATTATAGCATTCAATAACCAATTGTGTAGTTTTCTATTTTTAAATAGGTTTCTTAATTTCCTTAACCTCTTATTAATGTTAGAATGCCAATTTGTGTTTCAAAGCTATAGAAAGAAACAAGAAGTGGATATATAATATAGAAGGAAACAACTTTAGTTTGTTGTCTTCTCCTATAAAAGTTTGTTGGAATGGTTATCCAAACAAGTTAGAGTAATTATCACAAATGATGCATCATCTAGTTCTTTTGAGAGATTGAACGTGCTTGAGTTTAATTTTATGAGTTGAAAGCAAACATAAATTTAGTGATATTACATTAGAAGTTGAAGTTAATCAAAGGAGAAGTTGCACTAAGTACTAAGCATGGCACTAACAAAAAGTCAATGCTTATTCACTTTAGCTTGGGATCTAGTATCCTGCTGCAATTGCAATTACTTCATCTCATTGATAAACTACTAACAATTTCTAAGAAAAAAAAAGCACTGAAATAACTCTGAGCATCAGTGTGATTATGCATATGGAACGTTTGGAAATGAGAATTTATTATTACAGGAGCATGTGTACCCTTGTGACATGAGTCTCTGAAATTGGTCTACCCAAACTGCTTCTTGGAGGCACCAAAGTTGGTTGGTGTAAATCTTCTGATGATGGAGCCTACAACACACAATAGCAATAGTTACAAATCAAGTAGAACAAATGCATGTGTCAACATTGGGAACTATTTGAAGTTGCAGCAACATGAAGCCAACCACAGAAACATGAAAAATGTATGAGTTTAGTTGATATGACAATTGAAAGTGTGTATGATGTTGTACTAGTTTGTTTTAATAATGCAGGTAGCAAGATACAGGACAATTGGGTATCAATCTTTGGTTTTGGTATGCTTTTGATTGTTGATCTATGACATTGAATTGCAACTCACAGTAATCTAAGTCTAACTAACATGAGACTGCATGAGAATGTGATTTTAGTTAGTTAGTCATCTCGTATGGTATTGGTAACAATCTTATACAATGAATCAAGTTATCGCAATAACAATTGATCATTAAAAAACATGTATTATACATTAACTATGTGAGGAACTTGAGATTGAAGAATGGAATGCAGAAAATCAATTTAAACTAATACATAAAACACATATCAGAAAATAGAAGAAGAAACACATATTAGAAGTTGAAATTATGGTTTATCAGAATTTGAAACTTGTGATGAAAAACAAATTTAACAATGAACTTAGGAGAAAATCAACTTACAAATAGAAAATACTCTGAGGCAGAAGAGAAGATGACGCGGCCGAGAAGGAAAATGGTTTTGGAAGAAGGAAGTAGGCCTGGTGGGGTTCTGAAGCAGGTATGATGAGTTCTGCAAGAAATTCATTCATGACAAGAAGTGGAAGTTTTTTATACTTTCATATTTTAAATTTAGTTATTACTTTTCTATATATTATTATCTTGAATACAGTTTTTATCGTAACATCATTGATTCAAAGATGATTTTGATGTTATTTTTTTTGTTAACATTAGACTTGATAATATTTTTTTAATTGAGGTTCACAGGATTTTTTTACAAAAATCATTAATGATTATTTTGGTTATTGCCAATTATTTTTCTTTTCCAATACAGATTGGGATTATTTTTATCTTAAGTTAATTAGAGTTTTCTTAGTTAATGTTAATTATTTTCAATTAATATAATTTTAGGTTTCTTTCAACTAACATAAATTATTTTTTAATTAATATTAATCGATTTTTTCAACCTACATTAGTAAGTTTATTCCGATCATTATCAAACATAATTATTTATCTATGCCAATAATATTATTTTTAGGTAAATATAAATACAAATTTTATGATCAAACCTTAAGGATAGTTATAAGTTTTGTCAACTTTTAATTGGAACTTTTTGTCAGCAACATCTAAGACCATTTTGGATGTTAACAAAAAAAATCGGCAAATCTTAATCGATTCTTTTGCTATAAGAAACCATGTATTTAGTGTGGCTTTTAATAAAAACCACTGCTAAATATTTATAAGTAGTGTTGGATTTGCATCGAACATGTACGCAGCTCTAAAATTGTGGACATTAATGTGTTAGTTTAGTTTTTGAAGAGTTAACTCTAAATAGAGTTAGTTTAGTTAACACTTATTTATCATTAGTTCTAGTTAAAGCATTTTAATATCAATTTGATGGATGATAATTTATTTTTATTTAAAATTTATTTTATTTAATATCAAATCAACCTGATAAGTAAAATCTACTTTTAATATTAGTTTACTTTTCATGGATTATTGACATAATGACAATAAATTAAAAGAAAAATCGAATAGTACTTTCATATTCAAATAATATAAACTAAAAAAAGTAGAAACAAATTATAATGGATGAAAAAAATAAGTGTTGATGAAAAATATGAATGTGAAAAAAGAAAATAAATATGAATATAAGAGATGAGGAAAAAAACGTAGCAAAGGAAGATAGAAAAATTTGTAAATGAAGGAGATATGTGTAGATGGAAAGATTAACAAGGATGAAGGAAATGAATATGGGTTAAAGAGGTGAATGTGGATAAAAGAGATGACAACCACATCATATGTACAAGGATTCTCTTTCACTAGTTTTCTAACCAGATGTTGAGTAATTCACATAATAATATATGCCAATGCATATGTGTGGTTATTATATTGAGCACTTGGAGACATATGAATAACACACTAGTGCATAATGGGCTTTTTACGCCGCCTATATGCCTCAGTTCACTTCCAAACGAGGCATATGAAGACGCGGTGGCACTTTTGTAATTTTTTCAAACTTTTATGTTTCGATTGTATTTAGAACCGAGACATAAACTCCCTAAAATTTTTATTTTTTCCGCTACATTGATATTTTTAAATTGGTGACAGACTTTTATGCCTCGGGTCAATTCTAACCGAGGCAGATAGATGTTTATGCCTCGGGTCTATTTTAACCGAGACATATTTGATTGCTTTTCAAGTGGAATACGCCTCGGGTCACATCTAACCGAGGCATATAGATGTTTATGCCTCGGTTTAAAATCAACCGAGGCAATAAGCCTTCTTAGGGTTTAAAATAAATCGTGCCACTGTTCATCTTCTTCGCGTGGAGTAGCGGCCATTTTTCTCTCTTTCCGAATGCCATTGTTCCAGATCGCAAAGGTTCCTTCTTCCACGTAGTAGCAGTTTCGTCTCTCCACCACCGGTCCGCCGTTGAACGAGCCTCCTCCGTCACGCGAGGCTCCTCCATTGTTGTCATCGCAGAGGTTGCAAAATCGCCTCCATTGTCGTCATTCAATCTCGCTTGTAGGTATGTGCTTCTCCTTTTTCAAATCGTAAGACTCTTCTATGGGTTTCGAACGTCGATGTGTGTGTCGAAGTCGCGATTTAGCTCATGATGGTTAGTCGTGGGATGTTTTCGTTCAGTTATGATAGTGAAGAAAGGGTGTTTTGCATCGCTGCCGAGATGAATGAAGGCGTCGTGAAGTTGTTCCGGCGTGATGCGGTGGTCGAAGATGGTGGTCATGACACATTGGCGGCATTTAGGGCTTGAATGGTGGCTAGGGTTTCTGATTTGGGAGAAGGTTGAAGATGATGATGTGGCACACTGTGATTGGTGTAGGTGTGTGTACAAGGATCATGGTTATGTGTGATGTTGTTATTGGGTCAGAAAATACTATTTTTTTTTTAAATCTGCGATGCACATTAGGCCTTGGTTCCCTCTAGAACCGAGGCAGTAACCCTTGCATATGTCTCGGTTCATAACCCTTGCATATGGATGTTCGAAAAATCTTATTGTCGGTGTTCAATATATTTGTTTTTGCTAAAAATCATCAATGTAAATGTTGTTTAACCATAGGAAAGATAATTTAGAAATATGAATAAAGAAAATGAATATGATGAAAAATACATAAAAAATTATAGAAAAAATTGTAACTGAAGAGATTAATCATCTTTAAATTATAAATAATATACACTAAGTTGACACTAATTTTATTTATTTTAGTTAGTGTCTACTAACTATAATTTATTAATTTTAATATTTATTTTAGTTATTTAATAAAAAAAGTAAAATTAATTATATTGTTTTGTAATTTTATTTAAAAAGAAATTTACCGGTTAGTTAACTTTAATATTTGAAAACTAAATTTATATCTTTTTAAATATTTTTATAATAATTAAATTTATTCGTTCTAACGATTTCATAATTTTTATTACTCATATTTACAAAAATTGTTTTTTATTCTTATTGATATTACTTTTTCTCTATATTTAAGTCATAATTGTTTCTAATATCTACGAAAAAACTTTCAAACGAATTTGTTCTTACATTTTGTAGGGTTGTAGGAGGTGGTGGCATGCGAAAGCCTAGAAGCGTCAAAGACAGTGATCTATTTCGGTGTCGATATCGACTTTGTTCACCACTATCAATGGGAAAACACATTGTAATAATGCTTACCATTCCCCACAAAGTTTAAATTCCTCCATTAATTATCAACCTTTCTTCCACTATTTTGCCTTCTGTGGCAACGCGGTGGCATGCCAAGTCTATAATAATGCACAACACCAATATCTGTTGTTTCAGTTTATCTGTTAAAACTTGTTTCAATATTCATCGCAAAATACTAGTGCCTCAGTGTTACTCTTCAACTCCAAAAAAATTATTATAGAATCATCATTGCACTCTCGATCACTGTAAGGGAAGCGTTCATATCTAATTCTCTTTCATATTTTCTAAGCCACTTTTCTTTTTCTAGTACCAGTTTGATTCTTTAATCTTCCACTCAGTGCACCCATTTAAGTACAAGAACCTAGCCTATGATCATAACCACATGTAACCTTGACTTTTATATCTAATGTCTTTTTTTTTTCTCAGAGTAATAGTGTGAATGCGAAATCTCATACAATAAATAATCGAGAAGTAGATGAGTCAACAATCAAGCAAGTGGAAGAAAAAAAAATAGCATAAAAACCAAGAGAAAAGTGGTTTGGAAAAATGACAGAGAATTAGATGCTACCGAATTAATAAGCTGAAGAACAACTCTTCCTCATTGAGAGTAAAAATATGATTCTATAATAAGTGTATTTATAGTTTTGGTATGTGAACATCCCAAGAGAACAAAATATATACCTTGTCTAGATGAGTTTCTCATTATTTATTTTAGTAACTGCACATTACCTTCTTCAACCGATCCATTCCAACATTTTGTGTTGTGTTGCATCTATCCAACACACAAAAACATGGAAAACAACAACGTTGTTGGTTTTCACCATCATAAAGAGAGTCTTACATTTCCATCCCATCTTAAACTGGGAACATATGCTACCATCAACATGACCACATGTGTGTCTTGCAGGTTGGATGATGGATCATATGTCGAATGGGCAGAAGTTTCATACACCGTTGAAGGGTGAAAGTGCAACCTTTTGTTAACAAGACTTGTTCACAGTGACGCCTATTTCAACACAGTATAATTCATAATCAATGATAACATAATATGCCCACAGTTCAAAAGCCTATCCCTACATATAACCAAAACCAAAACCGCTTTGCTTCACACGTTGGACCTTAAGGCCGACAGTCCCATCGCGTGGACGAAGACAAGGAAGAACGTTGATGCAACGGGCGGTGCTACGAACACCAAAGTATACTTGTATGGCACCGCAAATAGGTGTGTTATTCTTGTTTTAGAGTGCGAGAAAATCGATTATCATGGTTGTTAATAGAATAAGTGGAACAACAGAAATTGGGTTTTCTGTTGTGGTAAAGGTTGGAATTTGTGATGAAAAGTTTGATATAACAGTAGAGGGCCTTGAACAACACTCTGTTTCTGCATTATTATACATGTTCGTTCAAGTAAATAGAAGTGGGATTTGAAAGCCAAGCATGTGCCCTCATTGTGATAACATTCAGAGGGTGTATAGCAGAAAACCACCAAATGCAATAGCCATTGATAATAGTGGAAAGTTCATAGGTCGTGGTTGTGGTGCCTACTTAGGCGGAAATTTCAATATATATAATTGAGGAAAGACTCTTTCTTGGTATATATATATATATATATATATATATATATATATATATATATATATATATATATATATATATATATATATATATATATATATATATAAAAGTCGATGTTAATGTTTCTTATTATATAAAGAAATTGTTAATGTAATATTTTTTTATATTAAAATGGTAAAAATAAAGTTATTAAACTATAAGATAAGTGAAACTAATAACCTAAAAGATATGTTGAATGAAAAAAAGTTCGCCCGTATGACAAGAACTTTATAAGATTATAAGGATAAGTTTGTGTAAACTTTTTAAGCCATTTAAAAAACTTATAAGCAGCTTAAGATTGTTACGCTTCATGAGAGACTTAGTTTATAACCTTAAATTGATGCAGACCAGTGATCCATATGCCATAATATTACTTAGTTTATAATGGATAAAAATATAAGGATAGTGATAGGGAAAACAACAACACAAACAATATATTAGAGAATGCAGCGAATATAATTTCTCCTAACTTGCAAGAATCTATGAGGAGCAACAATAATAAATAACCAAAGGTACAAATAAAGGCACCAAGATTTTTAACGTGGAAAACCCCTCAAAGTAAGGGTAAAAACCACGAGTCGTCCAGACCAAAGAAATAGCTCCACTATGATCAACAAGAGTACAAAAGAGTCTCAATCAATAGCACAAATTAGTGCCAAAACCCAACCAAATAACAAAGCAACAAAGCTTTCAAAATAGAGAAGAACAAGAGGAAAACCTATAATATCACTGCTGCAATGCGAAATTAATATCTCCCAACTCAGACCTCGTATCAACAATCCGACCGGTCAGAATGAAGAGCATTGAGTTCCGAATCCGCTGTAAAAATTTCATCCCGATTCAACGGTGAACGAATCCGCAGTGCCGAATTTTCGGTGACAGCTCGGTGAAAAACGTGAACAGAATTTTCCCTCTACCTATCCCTCTATGTGTTAGGGCTTTCAGTGTGTTCTGACTCTATTGTTCTGCCTCTCTATTTATTTTATAGCCTCCTCTCCACTTGGTTAAGTGAGACATGGGATTCTCAAGTTTTGGGCCTTTTCTCCACATAGGAAGGGAGTCCAATACCCAACAAATCTCCCCCTCACAACTATGTGGAGATGACCGCCAAACCGGCTATCTCACAACAAACTTCAAACTTCCTTCTTAGCAATGCTTTAGTCATCATATCAACACCATTATCATCTGTATGAACTTTTTCCAACTCCAACAACTTAGCATCCAAAGCATCACGTATCCAATGATACCTCACATCAATATGTTTGGATCTATAATGAAAAGTTGGATTCTTACCAAGATGGATAGCACTCTGACTATCCACAAATAATAGATAGTTGTTCTGCACAAAACCAAGCTCCTGCAAGAATTTCTTCAACCATAGCAACTCCTTTCATGCTTCAGTAATAGCAATGAACTCTGCCTCTGTAGTAGACAACGCTACACACCTCTGTAGTCTTGATTGCCAAGTCACAACTCCCCCTACAAACTTTATCAAATAGTCCGAAGTGGACTTTCTGGAATCAATGTCCCCAACCATATCTGAGTCTGAGTAACCCATCAAAGTAGGTTTATCACCTCCAAAATAAAGCTTCATATCAATTGTACCATAAAGATACCTCAAAATCCATTTCACAGCATTCCAATGCTTTCTACTTGGGTTTGACAAAAATCGACTAACTGTACCAACAACATGTGCAATATCTGGTCTTGTACACACCATCGCATACATCAAACTGCCCACCGCAGATGCATAAGGAACTTTACTTATATTGGTCTTCTCAACTTCATTTGAAGGACTCTGTTTAACACTCAGTTTAAAATGAGTAGCAAGAGGAGTACTCACAGCTTTAGCACAGTTCTGATGGATGACATTTTCACCACAGGTGAGAAAATCTCATTGAAATCAACACCCTTTTTCTGTTTGAAACCTTTCACCACTAATTTGGCCTTGTACCTTGGAAGTGTAGAATTTGAATCTTGTTTCACCTTGAAAATCCACCTAGTTTCCAATGCCCTTTTTCCCTTAGGCAATTTCACCAAGTCGTAAATGTGATTATCATGCAAAGATTTCATCTCATCTTGCATTGCATCCAGCTACTATTTCTTCTCTTCACTATCCAAAGCCTCTTCAAAACACTCATGTTCTCCATCGTCAGTCAAGGTTATGTACTCATCACAAGAATACCTTGTAGAAGGTTGTTTCTGTCTATTAGACCTCCTGAGTTGGACTTGAGGTGATTCAAGTATATCACCAAGATCATCATCGTCATGTTCCTCTTGAGCATCATCAATTGGAACCTCTACTCCACTTTCAACCTGTTGATCATTAACATCACCATGTTGCTCATTGTCTTGAGCTTTTGTTTCAACATTCTCCAGATTGTGAGCGGGCAACCTCATCGGATTACCATCGGTAAGATTACTATCTTTCTCGGGTGTGGTCTTCTCCACCTTATATAAATGTCTTCAATGGTCTGGTCTTCCATGAATTGTACATCACGGCTTCTAACAAGCTTCTTCTCAACAGGATCATAAAACCTGTAGCCAAATTCATCCTCACCATAGCTAATAAAGATACATTGCCTTGTCTTTTTATCTAACTTGGATCTTTCATCCTTAGGAACATGAACAAATGCCCTGCAACCAAAGACACGCAAATGATCATAGCTAACATTCTTACCAAACCAAATTTTGTCTGGCACCTCAGTATTCAAAGCAACCGCGGGACTAAGATTAATAACATGCACAGCTGCAAGCAATGCCTCTCCCCAAAAGTGCTTAGGCAACTTTGCTTCCGAAAGCATACATGTAACCCTTTCAACCAAGGTCCTGTTCATCCTCTCCGCTAGACCATTCAACTGAGGAGTTTTAGGAGGAGTCTTCTCGTGTCTAATACCATGCTGCTTGTAATAAACATCAAAAGGTCCACGATACTCACCACCATTATCACTACGGATGTATTTCAGCTTCTTGCTTGATTGCCTCTCAATCATAGCATAAAATTCCTTGAACTTTTCAAGTACTTGATCTTTCCGCTGAAAAGCATAGACCCATAGCTTCCTGGAACAATCATCAATAAAAGTAACAAAGTAAAGTGCACCACTAAATGACTTTACCTTTAATGGGCCACAAACGTCAAAATGCACCAATTCAAGCAATTCTGACTTCCTTGAGGGAGGATGCTTCTTAAAAGATACTCTAGTTTGTTTACCAGCCATGGAATGAGAACATTTCTCCAATTCTGCATTCCTCAATCCCATAAGCACATCCTTTTTAGCTAAGCAATTAAGCCCTTTCTCACTTATATGACCAAGCCTCCAATGCCACAAAGATGCCTCCATATACATAACATTCACACTGTCTTTAGCAACTAAAGCTTTAGTCCAGTACAATTTAGATTGTTTCTCCCCTCTGGCCATAACCAAGTTACCTTTAGTGAGCTTTCATTTACTAGAACCAAAGTGAT
Organism: Vigna unguiculata; assembly: GCF_037176805.1. Lineage (NCBI taxonomy): Eukaryota > Viridiplantae > Streptophyta > Magnoliopsida > Fabales > Fabaceae > Vigna > Vigna unguiculata. The sequence continues at coordinate 33,436,506 of NC_140795.1, read as the reverse complement.
TGTCATAACCACAATCATCAAGCAACTGCACAGAGATTAAATTAAAACGAACATCCAAAGCATGTTTGACTCCTTTAAGCAACAACTGCACTCCCATGTTGGTTTGCAGGCAAACATCACCAACACCAATCACTTTAGACTCACCATCATTACCCATCTTCAACACTCCAAAATCACCAGAAGTGTAAGATGTGAAGAAATCCTTCCTAGGTGTAACATGCAGTGTAGCACCACTATCAATAATCCACATGCTCTCATCAAATACAAGATTAACAGACTCAAAGTCACGAAGAAGAACAAGATCACCATCTGTAGCAGTAGTGACACGATCATCATCATCATGATCATTTTCTCTCTGTTTGCCCTTCTTGTCTTTGTTTTCCTTTTTCTACTTAAAACAATATTTCTGAATGTGCCCAATTTTATGACAAAAATGAGACTCTAAATTCTTGTATCTTGACTTGGACTTGCTCCTACTCTTCTCTCTACCACCTTTATGTTCCTTTTTCTGACTTCTCCCTCTAGCTTCTATAACAAGCATCTCAGACTGAGATGAAGAACCATGTGCCTTCCTTCTCATCTCTTCATTAAGAGCACCGCTCTTTGCCATCTGAAAAGAAACAACACCATTCGAGGCAGAGTTCGTAATTGAAACCCGAAATACCTCCCAAGACTCTGGTAGAGTATTAAGCAACCATAATCCCATAACTTCATCATCAAACTTTATGCCCATTCCTGAAAATTGATCTAGGAGCCCTTGAAACTCATTTAAGTGATCAGAAATAGAAGAATTCTCCCTGTACTTCAAATTCATCAAGCAATTTAACAAATACAATTTATTATTGCCCGACTTAGAAGCATACAAAGACTCAATCTTCTCCCACAAATCTCTGGCATGTGTCTCATTAGCAATATGATTATAAACATTATCTTCAACATATTGCCGAATAAAACCACATACCTTTTGGTGCTCAAAGTCCCATTCTTCTTCAGACATAGAATCATGCTTCTGTGTAGTAAAGACCGGAAGATGCAATTTCATGACAAATAATAAATCTTTCATCTTTCCCTTCCATAAATGATAATTTGTACCATTCAAAGCAACCATCTTTGCATTTGCCTCCATCATTCAAGCAAGTAAATATAGCCCAACCAAGAGCTCTAATGCCACTCTGATGGGAAAAACAACAACACAAACAATATACCAGAGAATGCAGCGGATATAATTTCCCCTAACTTGCAAGAATATATGAGGAGCAACAATCAAAGAGCAACAATAATAAATCACCAAAGGCACAAATAAAGGCACCAAGATTTTTAACATGGAAAACCCCTCAAATCAACGGTAAAAACCACGAGTCGTCCAGACCAAAGAAATAGCTCCACTATGATCAACAAGAGTACAAAAGAGTCTCAATCAATAGCACAAATTAGTGCCAACACCCAACCAAATAACAAAGCAACAAAGCTTTCAAAATAGAGAAGAACAAGAGGAAAACCTACAATATCACTGCTGCAGTGCGAAATTAATATCTCCCAACTCAGACCTCGTATCAAAGATCCAACCAGTCAGAATGAAGAGCAATGAGTTCCGAACCTGCTGTAAAAATTTCATCCTGATCCAACGGTGAATGAATCCGCAGTGCCGAATTTACGGTGATAGCTTTGTGAAAAACGTGAACAAAATTTTCCCTCTACCCCTCCCTCTATGTGTTAGGGCTTTTAGTGTGTTCTGACTCTATTGTTCTGCCTCTCTACTTATTTTATAGCCTCCTCTCCACTAGGTTAAGTGAGACGTGGACTTCTCAAGTTTTGGCCTTTTCTCCACATAGGAAGGGAGCCCAATACCCAACAGATAGTTTATAGACACTATATTAGTCTTGACCTAACTTTCAAAGATTTTAATAAATTTCCTACAACAATTCATCTTGGAGCAGATTTAGAAATATCCTCAACAGTTTGTGCAGGCATAAATACTCTTTTTTTATTTATTTAGATTTGTTGACTTGTTACACCCATTCTGCTGTAAATATAAGAATCTTATGCTATAAATCTGGAAACTTTATATTTAAAACAATGGAATGTGACTAATTGAAATTTTATGGTAAAGTATATATTTATTTTTTTAATATATAACTAAAATTTAACAAAAGTTGATAAATCAAAACATAACATAATGAAGAAACATACCAAAGAGAACGGAAGAAAGAAGAGAAAGAAAAATAAAACTTATTAGAAAAGGATATTGAAAAAATTACCTAAAATATAATATAGGTAATACACAAGATACAACATAAACAATTGCATATTCTAAGAAATAGCTATCATGTGGTGCTTTGATTTTGTTAAAATTCTGAGAGAAAAAGATATAGAAATATCTTGTAGTATAAAGTTTAAGTATTATACACAAAACCAACATCATTTGTTTTTGGAGATGATTTAGCAATTCTTATTACTCTACTACTGTAAAGAAAATAAAGCATCACATTACCAAGAAGATCAAGATCTTCTTTATTCTTCCACTTCCACAAGGTGAAGATCAAGATCATCTTTATTCTTCTACTTCCACAAGGTCAAGATCAAGATCATCTTTATTATTATTATTATTATTTATTTATTCACTTATTTAACTCTTTCCCTTGTTTCTTTCATTTCGATATTGAGAATATTTTCTTTAGATTTGTTTGAATAAGGTAAATTTAAAATAGAATTGAGGCAGATGATCCATGTCATAATATATTTTATGATGGAGGAAATGATAAGGAGAATTGAATATATATATATATATATATATATATATATATATATATATATATATATATATATATATATATATATAGTATACGATTGTGATTAGAACAGTAACACATCAACAACAATTTAAGTAAAGAAAGAACAAGAAAATCATATTACAAAAGAGACTTGTAAATTTTAAATTGGCATAATTAATAATCATGGTGTTATGAGTGATTAGTAGGTTGAATTTAAGATCAAAACGTTTGGATAGTTTCTAACTTTTATCTTAATATAAAATTAATCATTAATTAGATTTTGCTTATTCATTCAAAATATATTAATGTGAAACATTGAAATATTGGTGGATGATATCTATAAAGTTATATACTAATTCATATATCTAACATTAATATATTTGAATATATTTCCAACTTTACTAATAATCACAACTTTTTTTTATCAACAAAAAAAATTAAGTAAACAATACAGAGTATTTGGAGTGTTTAATATATATACAACAACTTACAAAAATAAGTGCATATTAGTATAGTACCGTCAAAGTTAGACCTCTCCCACTTCTAACATTAAGCGGCCTAGGTTGACTATAAGAAGAAAGGTTGATTCTATGGGGAACAAGTACTTAAGCCTGTTCTATGGAGATGGGGTATGAAAAGGAACAACTATTGTATTGGTCATTTAGTGTTGATCTTTATGTTTGTGATCAGAAACTTCATATTGCTAATGTTGTGGATTCTTTGATAATTTCTTGTAACCTAATGCACCTGTGCTGATTGTTGGTCATTGGTTGGTTCCTTTTGTTGTTTCAGTAACGGGTTAGTAAAATACTTGTTTTTTTTACCATCCATTTTTGGACTACTATATTTATGTTGTTTATGCTTCATGTATTTTACTTCTGGTAGCTATTTTTCTATTGAGTTTTTGGCACATTCGCCAAAAGAGGTATAGATTAAGGAAAGGATCAAGTTCTGGTAGATTGGCCAATATAGTTTAGCATTACATAAACTATTGTAACTGTAACACTAGCCTCCAAAGATACCCCAGTGTAGCATTAGCAGCATAGTAACATCACTCACCAGCGTCACTATAGGAAAGTAGTCAAATAAGTTTCCTTATTTCCTAGAGTTGTAACATTTTTGCTGTTTTGGATGCTTTTCAATGCAAACTTTCTGATAGTGAATTCATTTGTCGGGTGTTTATGGCTTTTGGTAGAGCAAAGTATTATTATAACTAATTAATAACTAATTATTATGTAGTTTTCTATTTTTATGTAGTTTTCTTCTTTCCTTAACTTCTTAAACTTTTGAAACCCTATGACTTTTTTAAATATCTAATTGTGTGCTTGTTTTCTATAACTATGTAAAACTTGTGATTAAGGTCTAAAACCAATTTTTACTTGTATGGCAGTGCAAACAAGTTTGTTTTTGTTTGGAAGTGCAAGAAAACCGATTATCATGAACATGCTAAAGTAGTGACTACGACACACTATTTTGTTAATGGTAATAGAAGAGTGGTTGTAAACAGATCAAGTGAAACAACAAATATTGGTTTTTCTGTTGTGGCAAAGGTTGGAGTGTGTGATGGAACATATGGTATAATAGTGGAGGGTCCTAAACAACATCCCGTTTCTGCATTATTATGCATGTTCGATCAAGTGAATAGAATTGGGATTTGAAAGCCAAACATGGGTCCTTATTGTGGTAACATTCGGAGAGAGCATCACAAAATGTTTTGGCATTCTCATAGTGGAGAAAGTGGCGATATTCCCCCACCACCACGTCCAAGCAACCAATAAAATGTAGCAACCATTGTCAATGATGGAAGCTTCATAGGCCATGCGAATGACAGTTTCATCATATACAAAAATTTCTATGGTTTTACTCTGCATAATAGAATAAAAAAGTAGATGAATCAAGAATCAAGCAAGTGGAAGAACCAAAAAAGCACAAACACTAGAAAGAAAGAAATGGTTTAGGAAAAGAAGACAAATAATTAGATGCTACTGACTTATAATAATAAGTTGGAGAATAATGCTTCCCTTATAGTGAGAGCGAAAATATGATTCTATAATAAGTGTATTTAAAATTTTGGCATGTGAACATCCCAACCATGCTCATCAAAGAACATAATGTATACCTTGTTAGTTTAGTTTCTTGTTATTATTGTTTTGAATAACTAACTTCACATTACCTTCAACTTATCTTATCCAACATTTTGTATTATCTTGTATCTATTCTACACACAAAAAGATGAGAACCAACAACGTTTCTTATTTTTAGTGTCAGAGATAGTCTTCCATTTCCATCCCATCTTCAACTGAGAACATATGAACCATCAACATGACCACATCTATGATTCACAAGTGAGATGATGGATCATTCTTCGAAAAGGAAGTCATTTATGCTCTCAAATTAATAGAAGTGTGGAGATATCTCAACACTAGCATCTATTAGTAATTCAAGAGTAACCATTACAATAGTTGAATGGATCTATTTATAGGCACATGACCGACCAAATGAGAAGAAAATGCAACAAAGATGAAATGCAAACATAGCTTGGAGGAGAAGCTTGATTAGAGACCATGTGATGTAGTAGATGAGTCTTGATGATGCCAAGTGGTATGTCACACTCTCCTTGCCAAAGTCACACGCTCCATGCTACCATCACATGCTCCTTGCTTTGCTCATCCTTTGCTTGCATCCAGATGTAGAGAAGCTAATGATTCTCGGCCAAGATAGCAAATTGGGCTCGACCCAATTAATCCAAAAGTGTTCTAGATTTTTTTTGAAAGGAAAGCCTAAACAATGACCCAATTTAAATCTAGACTACTTCCTTCATGCATAATCTCATATTTTAGAGATTTCTTTAGCCCATGTGAATAATGTAAAAAGCCCATGATTGACTTGATCATCTTGTGAAAGGCCCAGGTGAATCTTTCTCATCATGCTTCTAGTGATTGGGCCTTGATGTGGGCTTGGGCTTGTTGATGCACTTGAGCTTGGGCTTGTTGGGGTCACATCATCCCCTCCCCTTGAAGAGGATTTGCCCTCAAATCTTGGTGGTCATCCTCTTCATCCAAAGTACCTACAAAAGAAACCAAGTCAATAATATTGAAGGTAGGATGCACACCATATTCTGCAGGATGATCCAATTGATAAGCATTATTATTGATCTTCTTTATGATTTGGAATGGACCATCACCTCGGGGACTAAGTTTGGATTTTCTTAGGTTAGGAAATCTTTCCTTCCTTAAGTGCAACCAAACTAAGTCTCCTTCAGTAAAAGACCGAACTCTCTTGCCCTTATTTTTAGAATGAGCAATCTTTTCAACTTGGGCTTGAATTTGGTTTTTAACCTTCTCATGAAAATCTTTTATGAACCTGGACTTAGAAACCCATTCTTTATGAACAAAATCAAAAGAAGTTGGAAGAGGTAATAAGTCCAATGGTGTGAGAGGGTTAAAAACATAAACTACCTCAAAAGGGTGAGAGTTTGGTGGTGCTATGGACCACTCTATTGTAAGCAAATTCAATGTGGGGAAGATACTCATCCCAAGATTTATGATTCCCCTTAAGCAAAACCCTAAGCAATGTGGAAATGGATTTATTGACTACCTTTGTTTGCCCATCAGTTTGTGAGTGACAAGAGGTAGAGAAAGAAAGTTTTGTTCCTAGCCTAGACCACAAGGTCCTCCAAAAATGGCTTTGGAATTTAGAATCCCTATCAGACACAATTGTTTTAGGTAAGCCATGGAGGCGAACCACTTCTCTAAAGAACAACCTTGCTCTGTTGCTATGATGAACGATTATGTTCTTTCTTTTTAAGATTATTGAATATGATGTGAGTTGATTAAGAAAGCTAAGTGAAATCTCCATTGGACATTAAGATAGCATGCTATCTAGATGTGAAGGTTCCTTTCACAAAGCTCAAGAGAAAAAGATAATCGATTGATTCAAACAAAAAAGAAATGGAAAGCACATAAACCATAGAAAACCAAGAACAATTAAAGGAAGAAGAAAACATAAAATGGAAAGGAAAGGAATGGTAAAAATGTGAGAAGCACACCACTACAAGGCTAGGCTATAAGCCATGGCAACCTTGAAGATGAGTGGATGTGTGCCGCCACTTGCTATGCAAGATAAGGCTTAAAACTATTCACTCCTTAGGGAGGAAATCTCACAAATGGTTGAGACACAAGAGTGATTTTACTTCAAAATGTTCAACCCTTTTACATGTCTTGGAGCACCCCTTATATAGAAGAGTTTGGGGGCCTTTAAGCAAATAAAAGATACCTAAGGATGTCTCTACAAAAACCTAACCCTAGCTTCTAGAAACTAGGTCAAATAAGGTTATAAAATGAGAGACAAAAGAGCTAACTATAATGTGTGCAAGGCTAATTTCGTTCTAGCATAAAAGGAGACAAAGAATGTGTCTCATATGTCTCCAAAAAGTGGCCAAAGTGTGCTAAAAACAAAGGAGACCAAAGGTACATAGGTACACTTTTATGCCTTTTACTTTATGCACTATGCCAAAATAAGCAATAGACAACGGTATTTACATAGCGCTTATTTAATTAAGCGCTATAAATTAAAAATAAAATCAAAAGACAACACTTTGTAAAATAAGCGCTATAAAATATATACACATAGATAACGCTTCATAAAAAAGATGCTATCTATGATTGATTTATATTTTAAAAAAATAGAATAGATAAGTAAATAGCGTTTTTATATTTAAGCGCCATGTACTGCATCATCATAGACAGCGTTTTAGAAAATAAGCATTGTCCATGGTTAATTAAAAAAATTCTAAAACGCACACATTGCCTTCTCCTATGAAAAAATCATTCTCAACTGTCACAAAATTCATTCTCAACCTCACTCCTACTCACATCCTGTTATTAGCATCGTTCGCGTCATTACCAGCATCCCTTATTTCGAACCTTCCACCTTAACCTAAACCTTCCATCACTATATTCCAACACACCAACGACGAAGAAGATGCAGACAAGCATGGCCAAAAGAGTCTCAGGGATCTATTTTTTAGTGTTGATAGCGCAAATGTGCAAACACTAACAGGTTGTGTTGTGTTGTCGGTGTCACTTGGTTGTTGAGGTTGTTCTATTGTGTTTCCACAAAAGTAATTCTCACTCCGTTAGGTTAGATTAGTTGCCCTTCCTCTTCCCTTTTATTTCACTTTCACTCTTTGTTCTGTTCATCCAACTTTTTGTTGCGCACATTTTCTCATCTTCCTTCAACCCATTATTTTTTTCAACAAAAAAATAGATAGAAATTCCACCGTTCTCTTCTCTTCTCTCTCCTCGCCTACGCCGTTTCCTTTCAATTTCTTCTCATCACAACCTCTCTGACTTTGATCACTACTCTTTCCCCAATTTTAAGAAATGCATAAATCCTTCTCTTGTTTGTGTACCCTTTCTATTCTTTCTCTTTACTACTTAATGATGTGCATTTGATACAGGAGATTGTGATGGCATTGGAATTTCATGCCGAGTTCGAAGACGCTTCTCAAATGCGTGACTTACCCTAATCTTGAAGTATGTTTTTACTGTCTATATAAAAAGTTTGTACATGTTTATAATATTTAGATTGGTTGAACATGATAAGATTGGTGCATAAACACTAGCAGTAGTATTAAAGCTGCAATTTACTATCACCATTAATGGTATTAAGATCTTGAAATGTAATTTAGTATGTCATTACCTCTCTTTTTACATCGCACATTTGTTTTATTTTTGTTCCTAAAGCTCTTAGGTTCGTTTTAAATTGTCATTTGGTCTTTAGTCCTAGCATTGAATAAGATTTCAAGAAAATGCTGAATGAAAATGACAGAGTTCAAGGTGCTTGTTCTGAAAGAAATTCGTACGGCAATTGATGGAACAAAAAAGGTTAAATTGATCTTTCTCTTTTTTATTTTCATATATTTCACCATTCAATTAATCTAGATAGAAAATTTTATGAAACCTGAAAGCTATTATTTTTTATGGTTGTAGCTTCATAATTAGTTGCACGACTTGCTTATATTTAATTGTTTCTGGAGAGTATTCTTATTAACTTTAAACTCACAAGATAATGCATATTTTATTCATATTGGACGATACGTTGGTCATAGAAACAATTTTCATACCTTGAGACAAAGGTAGGACTACTGTATGTGTTTCAAGTTCAATTAGATGTGCAACAAATTGTCAATTTTCCCATACTGGAAGGTTAGTGTTATTTTACCTTGAAGATGGAATTTTGATGGTTGTGTTTTACTTTTTATGCATTATTATTCATGTAGAATGGGTGTTTGCAGACATCTTACTATTGTAGAAATTGTCATTGCCATGTTGACAAGTCGATATAAGGATAGCTATGTCATTGGAGCAGATAAGGTTAAATTTGTCTATATTTTCATTCAATCATGATATTCATAAATTATAAAATTGTTGATGTGGTTTAATTACATGTTTGCTTTCTGTAATTATAAAATCTTGATTTTTTTAAGTTTCAATATTCAAAATTCTCGTTTTTGTTTAGACACGTGTAACTTTTAGAATTAGACTATTCTTCTTAACGTATGTTGGATATTGATTTTTGATTCTGTTATAATATATTTCTTTGTAAGGAAGTTACTTTTGTGATATCTTATTGTAGTATATTGACTTTTGGTTCTAATATAATATATTTCAAGGTGTATTTCCATTTGATAGATAGTAACTCTTTTATTGGTGGCTTAAAATCTTTTATCCAATTTGGATAGGAAATACGTGTAATAAGAAACCTAATTTAATAGAAATTTAAAAAGCTTGGGATATTAGCGTAATGATAGTGTGTGCGTCAATTAGTAGGTATACCCACTAGCATAAGCCATAAAAATCTGATAAAAAGTACTACGCTAATTTTCATGAAAAATATGAAAAAAATAAATGAAAAATAAAACATGAAAAACATGAAAGAACTTTTAACTATTGAAAGAACTTGGTTGGATTAATTTGAATATGGTGGAACAAGGGTCGTGGAGTAGTTATTCTCGTGTTGTCATGGATAATTAATCTGTACACTGTTGCAAATGGTTGATATGCATGAGATGGTGGCTGGGAAAATGTTGATAGGTACCATGAGCTAGGAAAGCATGTTTTGGGAAAAAGTTGGGATTGTGGATTGTGGTGCCTCAACAACTGATATGAGATTATTGTGGACATTGTGTACATAGTCACTGGAGGAAAATCACTACAGAAAAGTCATGACCTTGTGTGCAAAAATAATTGCCATAACATGAGGACCACTTACTTCATCATCATCTTTGATTCTCTTCATTTTGTTCTCTTTCACATTTCCTACTTCAATGGTATCTCTTTGGCTGCATTAGTCATGTCTCTCAAGTAATCATGCATTTTCTTTTTCATGCCAATTAGTCATCAACTTAAGTCAATAAATCAACTCAACCAACCCTCTCATTAATTTTTTTTCTTTTTCATGTCTTTTTCAGTAATACATCCAAAAGCCTTGTTGCCTATGTTGGAGACAATGTTGTGGAGACTCAAGCAATCATCTCTTCCTCCCAAGAGAAGTCCTCAAAGAGTCCCATGTGACAAGGGTGGTGGGGTCCTAGGATGTCCCATGGGTTGAGTTCAGTGAACAACAAGTCCATGTTGTTGAGGAGCCAAACTCAAGATTTTGATCACAACCAATGGTTGTTTGAGACCAAAGGGACTTATGGCAGAGTGAATGCTTTTTGGCAGGGAGATCAGAACACTTTTGAAGGAGTTAGCATAGCAGATTTCATGGACAAACCTTGGAAACCACTAATTAGGAAGATTAGAATCCCAAAGGCTATACTTAGCCCTTACAAGTGTATGTATATACATGAATCATTATCAGTTTTCATAGTACCAGCAGACTGTGTCTTTATATTTGTTGACTACTTGGGCCATTTTGGGTTAGAAGCTTGATATATATAGGCTGCCAAGCTCTTTTTTTTATAAGTGTTCATTTAAAGTAGTTTGTTTACTACTTTTAATTTTTATTTTATAAGTGTTTACTATCTATAAAAGAAAATAGTTGCCTAGAAAATAATGCATGCATTTTTTTTTAAATCACATTGGGTAAGTTTTTATTGATTGTTATAGTTATCATAAATGTTTTCCGTAAATGATAATACTAAAATAAACAGAATGAACAAAAAATTAAATAAATTAGAAAAAAAAATCAAACCAATACTCATTGCTTGTTTGAAAAAAAATGATGAAAAATAAATAAAAGATATAGACTGCGCTTATTTTTTCAAGTGCTATCTATAAGTACATCGATAGACAACACTGTCTTTAGGAAGTGCTATCTTTTCAATAATACATAGATAACGCTTGTTGAGCCAAACGTTGTCTATAAGATGTCATTAGATAGCGTTTTTTTACAAACGCTATCTATTAATAGATACCGCTCCAATAGATAGCGCTTAAAAAACGCTATCTATTAGCAAAAAAAACGCTGTCTATTGACAATTTTGGCATAGTGATGATTTATGTCTTTGTTTTACTCTCTCCTCCACATCATTTATGCTTCCCAATCACCATGCGCCACCTAGCATTGCTTTCTTACTCCTAATTAACCTACAAAGCAAATAAACATAGATTAACATGTTGGCTTAAGTCAAGTCAACTATAGTCAACAAGTCAAACCTAGTCAAAGGTCAACAAGTCAACTAAAGTTGATTCAACTAAGTCAACTTAGGGAATCAAAAATAACAAACACAAATGAAAGGGATCAAGGATTAGTGAACTTCCTTTCTAAACATGTTTAGTCTTCTTAAGCATGTGCCTCCATCCTTGGTTTGGGTCAATCCTTCATCATGCTAGCATCATCTACTTTGTGGCATGGTATAAAATGTGCCATTTTAGAAAAACGATCCACTACCATAAATATAGAGTCAACACCCCTAGAAGTCCTTGGAAGCCCTAGGACAAAGTCCATGCTTATATCCTCCCAAGGGGTGGAAGCAACATGCAAGGGAGTATACATCCCTGCAAGCATTGTGCTAGACATAGCATGCAAACAATTCAAACAACTAGCGCAATGGTTTTGTATTTCCCTTTTCATATGGGGCCAAAATAATTTCTCTTTAAGCATGGCCAACGTTTTCTATGACAAAGGGACCCATAAGTCCCCCCTCATGCCAAAGTGACCCATAAGTCCCCCCTCATGCATTTCTTTGATCAATAGTTTTCTATGCGAACCTAGAGGAATACATAGACGACCTTCTTTGAAAAGATACCCATTTGAGAGATAAAAACCGCCTTGGGACTTAGTGAGACAATCATGATACATGGTAGCAAAGAAGGGATCATGAATATTCAATTCACATATGTTGTCAAATCCAAGAATTTGGGATCTAAGCTTTGCTAAGAGAATTGTACCACACCGAGCCAACTTAACAAAATAATAATAAACGATCACCATACCTACACGCAAAATCATTTCAAATTAATCGGCCTGGGCTGACCTAAGCCTAGTCGGCCTAAACCGGTAACATAAGAAGTTAAGAGGAATAACCTGCCTAAGACAGCATATGAGTAATACAAACCGCCAAAGGGAGTAGTCGGTTCATGCCGACAACCTTAAGACACTTAGTGAAATCAAAGCCCCCTAATATCGAATGAGCCCACAATAATCGAACTAAGGGCCTGGGCTAGGGCCCAAGCCCACTACAGCCCAAACAAGGGCCCAGGCCATGACACGGCCAGACATAATTAATACTCTATAAATACGCATGGACCCCAGTAATTAAAGGTACGCATTCATTACTCCATTAATCACCTGATTTGACTTTTTGAGAGCTTTGGCTGACTTAAGCTTTGGAGTCCCTTCTGCAGGTAACCCCTCCCGGGTCCAGGCCGATATCTGCTAGATGGGAAGAGACCAACCGAGGGGATAGCGAACGTATAGGTAAGGTGACACTTGTGCCTAACAGATCTTATTTGTCCTCTGCAGGAACAATTGGCGCCCACCGTGGGGCACGAGACAACACCTTACTACCCGTTTTTCTCCAAAGATGGTTTCAACCCGTAATAAAGCTGGAGTTAACAAGCAAGCTGATGCTGGTCCCTCAGGACCTGCTAACATCACCCCAGATCTAGCCGCCATCCTAGACGGTCAGGCCAAAATGCAATAGGAGCTGGCAGATCTGAAGAAACGTAGCGTTGATGAGATGGAGGCACTGCGACAAGAAAATTCTTGCCTCAGGCGAAAGATGGAGGCCGACCCCACTCAGAAGGGGAAAACCAAGGAGACATCTGAGGCTGCAAGGTCCCCGGCCTTCCAGCCCACAGAAGAAGAAAGCGAATACAACACCACCCCTCACACTTTCACCACCACCCAACAAACACCCATTCCCTCCACTCATCCCACTCACTTCCCCTCCACCCAACTAGGGCACACCGCAACCCCTACCCATGCTGCTACCCTCCCCACCACCCAGGTCCCCTACAATATACCCATTACATTCCCCCCATCCGCTACCACCACACCAACCCAGACGTCGTCACCCCTTCACCGACTTCATCGCCAACACCCCCCTTCCCGCCCAGTGGGAACCCTTCACACTGGACCGCTACACCGGTGAAACAGACCCTGACGAACATCTTAAAGTCTACATCACCCATGTCGCCCTGTACACATCCCAAGACGCAGTCTTTTGCAAAGCCTTCCTCACCACCCTCAAAGGCATGTCTACCTCCACCCACCCGCCTCTATGCACGAGCTCAAGTTGCGTGCGGCCGACTATGTTCGCATGCAGGAAATGCAGACCTTCCATACAAAATTCTGCAATGACTATGCAGCCACCACCGCCAACCCCACCCCACCACCCCCCGCCCTGATACCTGACCACGAGAGCCCCGCCAACCCCGCTTTACTAGATATGCTCCCCTTAATGTCCCCAGATCCCGCCTCCTTGATGAGGCCTTGCAAGCTGACCTTATCCCACAACCACGCAAGACTACCACTGCCCCCAATGCTGATATGACCAAATATTGCCGCTACCACCGTAACCATGGTCACACTACAAAAGACTGCAAAGCACTCCAGGATAAAATTGAAGAATTGGTTCGTGCTAGTCACTTTCGCCGCTTCACCGCAGAGATGGTCATCCCTCTCGAGCCTGTCACCCACACGACTCCACATGACTCTCACTACGACAAACACCCTACCCATCCCGCCAACCAAGACCTTCAACCGGCTCGCACTGATATTACCCCTACCGTTCCTCCCCTACGTGGCACTATCAACACCATCTCTGGTGGTTTCGCTAGTGAAGGATCCACCTCTTCTGCCAAAAAAAACACCTCCGCCATATCCAATCCATCAACCATATTACCCATTCCCATCACAGACATCGCATGTCTCCCATCACCTTCACGGATGACGACTTTGACGGCCTCGACCACCGACAAGACGACCCCATGGTCATCACTGTTGAGATCGAAAACTATGCAGTCAAGAAAGTCCTTGTTGATCAGGGCAGATCTGTTGACATCCTCTACTGGGCCACATATCAAAAACTCTAACTCCTAGACGCTGCCATGGTCCCGTATGACGAACCAATCTATGGCTTCTCTGGCGAACAAGTTTCCACTCACGACTACATTGACCTTCACACTGTGTTTCGCGATGGAGCCCATACTAAAACCATTCCCATCTGCTTCCTTATCGTTGACGTGCCTACATCCTACAATGTCCTCCTTGGCCGCCCCGCGCTCAACACCCTTGGCGCCATCGTCTCCACCCCTCACCTGGCCATGAAATTCCCTTCCCCTTCCGGCGACATCCTCACCGTTCATTGCGACCAACGCCTGGCACGCGAATGCTACATGGCCAGCCTACGCCCACAACTCCCAATCCAACAAACCAAGCACATCGAGCGACCACCTAGCTTCGGGATCGCTCTATTGAGCGAAGATCTAGACCCCAGAGTGGGTCGGGATGTTCGTCTCGAACCTGTCGAAGAAACCTCCCCTTTGGAACTTCCGAATGGCCACTCCATCAACCTAGGCACCGGATTAAACTCTGACGAGCGTGCCATCATCACACCTATCCTAGTCAGCAACACGGACCTTTTCGCTTGGTCAGCCGCTGACTTACCTGGAGTAGACCCTCTAGTAGCATCCAATAAGTTATCCATCTACAAAGAAGTCCGCTACATCTTCCAGAAAAAACACAAACTCGGTGAAGAACGACGCCTAGCGGCTAAGGCCGAGGCCAATAAGTTACTGAGTGTAGGATGCATTGAAGAAGCTCAATACACCACTTGGCTTTCTAATGTCGTCTTGGTGAAGAAAGCCAACGACAAATGGCGGATGTGTGTAGATTACACAGATCTAAACAAAGTCTGACCTCGAGATGCTTACCCCTTACCTAACATCGACCGACTTGTTGCCGGCGTGGCGGGGAATAAAGTCCTTAGTTTCTTGGATGCATATTTCGGTTACAATCAAATCCCCATGGCCGCATCCTACATGAACAAAACCGCCTTGATCACAGACGACGCTAATTATTTTTACAGAGTTATGCCTTTTGGTCTCAAAAACGCTGGAGCAACCTACCAGCGGTTGATGGACAAAGTTTTCAGCCATCTGATGGGATAATGTGTCGAAGTATACGTCGATGACATGGTTGTCAAATCTCCAAGCCATCACCAACACGCCCAGGACCTCTCAACAGTCTTCTCCGTATTACGCCAATACAACCTTTGCCTCAACCCCGACAAGTGTGTATACGGCGTCGACCGTAGTAAGTTCCTCGACTTCATGCTAACCCAACGCGGCATAGAGGCCAATCTTGAAAACTGCAAAGCGATTATCGAAATACGTAGTCCCACCAACATCAAAGAAGTCCAATGCCTCATAGGCCGCCTTACAACCATTTCCCGCTTCCTGCCCAAACTAGCTGAACAAACCCAACCCATAATACAACTCCTCAAAAAATCCGCTATGTTCACGTGGACTGACGACTATGAACAAATTTTCCAAAAATTGAAAACCACCCTTACCTCACCACCTATCCTCCACAAGCCGAATACTCATCAACCCTTGCTAGTTTACATCACAGCCACGACCACATTGTCAGCGCCGCGCTTATCCAGGATGTAGGCAGCACGCAACATCCTATTTACTTCGTTAGCAGAACGCTGCAAGATCCTGAAACCAGATATCAAATGGTAGAAAAGTTGGCCCTGTCCTTGGTCCATGCAGCTCGTCGCCTGCGTCCATACTTCCAAAACCACAACATCATTGTCAAAATCGACTACCCAATCCAAAAGATATTACAAAAACCAGACCTTGTAGGACGGATGTCATCTTGGGCCGTCGAGTTGTCGGAATTTAACATTCGTTATGAACCTCATGGCCCCATTAAAGCCTAATGCCTCCTAGACTTCGTTAATGACCTCCAACAGACACCCACAGAGGACCAGTGGACGCTTCATGTAGATGGTTCTTCAAATCTGAAAGGTGTTGGAGCTGGTATCATGTTAAAAGGGCCCAACGATATCCTCATTGAGAAATCCCTCCACTTCGCCTTCAAAACATCCAACAATCAAGCCGAGTACGAAGCCGTCAAAACTCTAACGTGCAAAACCGACTCCAAACTTATTGTGGGCCACCTAAATGACGAATTCTAGATCAAAGACCCCATCCTTTTACAATATTACCATCTGGTCTGCGCGGTCATTCAATCCGCTTTTGAACAAGTCTGCATCGAACACATTCTTAGGACCGACAACATCAGAGCCGACATCCTATCCAAATTAGCCAGCACCAAATTAAAAAGCCGCCACCGATCCCTATTGCAACAAACACTATCCACACCTTCCATCACAAATACTTGCCACAACCTAACCCACACCCCAGCCGACAACCCCCCACAAGATGCTGACAAAACTTGGCTGGCTAAAGCCGCCAGATATACCATGGTAGGCGATGACCTCTACAAACGTGGATATGGCCAACCGCTTCTCAAATGTGACATTGCAGAACAAGCGCAGTATATCATTAAGGAGTTTCATGAAGGCATTTGCGGCAACCATTCTGACGCACGTACTATGGCCACCAGAATCCTTCGAGCCAGTTACTTCTGGCCGACTATAGAAGCGGATTGTCAAGACTACGTCAAAAAATGCAAACCATGTCAAAAACATGGCAACCTCATCCACCAGAAACAAGAACATCTCCATTCCATACTATCCCCACGGCCCTTCACTAAATGGGGAACGGATATCCTCGGCCCCTTCTCCCCCAGCAAGGGCCAGGTGAAATTCCTAATAGTAGCCGTTGATTATTTCACCAAGTGGATAGAAGTCAAACCATTGAACACTATCACAGCCAAGCAAGTCCAGCAATTTGTCTAGAAAGACATTATATGCCGATATGGTGTTCCACATACTATCATCACCGATAATGGCCGACAATTCATAGATAAGGAACTAGCCAAGTTCTACACTGGTATGGCATCAAACACATAACTAGTTCTGTAGAACACCCACAAACCAATGGACAGGCAGAGGCGGCCAACAAAGTTATCCTAGTGGAACTACGCAAACGGTTAGACAGCGCCAAAGGCCGATGGCCCGAAGAACTGGTAGAAGTGCTATGGGCCTAAGGTGTTGAGGTATTCGTGGCTGAGAGCTAAAGGATTTGAGAGCCTATTCCAACAACTTAAGCATCAAAGGTTGAAGACCTTCCTTGAACTTTTAGGGAAGATATATCCTGACTTGGTGAAGGTGTTTTTACACATCCATAAGCATCACTTGAAGTTCATAGCTCATTTTGTGTGATGTAGGACTTGGTTCTCATCAAGCAAGTGCAGAATTCAGCCATATGAACGAAAATTAAGATGTATGAAAGTGCTAAAACATGACTTAAGACAAAACACAACATAAGGAACTGAAAATTAAAAGATGCACCGATTAAAATGAAGAAAAACAACAAGGAAGAAAAGAACAAGTGCTGGAAAACGAAAATGGAACCTAAAATAGATTTACACCAATGAAGCAAGGAGTACTACAAGATGAATCAATGGAGATTCATGTAGCCTCAATGTCAAATGGTAGAGAGCACAATAACATGAAAAAAATAGCAGCAAAATTGAAGAAAATAGTGGAGAAGAGAGACAAAACAGAAATTGAAAACAAGAGACAAGTATGGACCAAGAACCTTACCCAAACCAAGAGGATGGATGCACCAAAGGCTTGGATGGCTCTAGATACCAATTGATGGACGTCCTTGGTGTAGAAGAGGAAGGAGATCCATGGAAGACACCAAAAAGAAGATGAAATGCAATGGAAATGAAGATAAGAGCAAGAAGAGCTCTAGGCAATGAAGGTTTTTGGTGAAGATGAAGAGTAGAAGTGGAGCTATGGTATGGAAGGTGGCTAGAGGAGATGAAGGAGAAGGTTAGCCATGTGTGCTCTCAAAATAATAGAAGAGCGGAGTGATCTCAACACAAACATTCTATTAGAAATTTCAAGAGTTAAAATGTACAAATGGTCTACTTTTGGCTTTTATATGTGAGCCTAAAAGCTAGACTAATTCTTGGCCCTTAGATCAAGCTTGGAGGAGAAGCTTTAATTATCACCCTTGGATGGTGGCTTGGAGAAGGAGGTGTCTTCCTAGCCTTTGGATGAAGACTTGGAAAAGAAGACACTCTCTTATCCCCTGGATGAAGGAGGCACATGGGTGGAGTGTGGACTTGGCTCCATGGGATGCATGATCCATGAGGTGTAGGAAGGAATGTTGACTTCCACTTAGTCCACCTTTGACCTTTGGTAGCTCATGGCCAAATCTCCTATTGGGCTTAGTCAAGCCCAATTTTATCAATTTAACTACACATTGTTTGACTTATTATTCTAGAAAAATAAGGCCTAAACAATGGCCCAATTTAAATCTATACTACTTCCTTCATGCATCATCTCATATTTTAGAGATTTCTTTAGCCCATGTGAATAATGTAAAAAGCCCATGATTGACTTGATCATCTTGTGAGAGGCCCATGTGAATCTTTCTCATCATGCTTATAGTGATTGGGCCTTGATGTGGGCTTGGGCTTGTTGATGCACTTGAGCTTGGGCTTGTTGGGGTCACATCAAGTTGACTTTTCTACATCAATACCAAAGTATTTTATGAACTTGGACACCAAAACCACATGCAGCAACCTATAATCCGTGAGCCTCTTGGCCTTGAGCATGTGATCATGAATCACAAAGATCCAATCCACTTGCACACTGTGTTGAATGCAATACATGAGGATCAAATCTCCCTCATTCAATGTAGAATGGTTACTTCCACGTGGAACTATGATTTTATGATGATCATAGAAAGAAGCCTTTCATTCACCTATAGTCCTCTAACATGAAAGTGTTTGATCTCAGCAGTAGGGTTCCTCAAGCATTGCCTATAGTATTGAACTTTGTTGAACTCTTTTACAACACCAGTTTCACCTTTTCTCACTTGTACACCTCTTACTTTAAGTCCAGCAACATCCTTCCAAGCCTTCTTGTTGATCTCCATGTTGATTCCTTTGATACATGATAGCAATACATCATGTTTGAACTCCAAGTTGGTGAAACATGACCGTGAAGCTGGCCCAAGTGGAGCAAATTATCCCCTACAACCTTCTAGAGGACAGAGGCCCTATGTACTCACGATTTAAGAGGTGGTGTTGAATCAACTTCGTCACAACCTAAATCATGACGGGACGAC
Source organism: Vigna unguiculata (assembly GCF_037176805.1). Lineage (NCBI taxonomy): Eukaryota > Viridiplantae > Streptophyta > Magnoliopsida > Fabales > Fabaceae > Vigna > Vigna unguiculata. The sequence continues at coordinate 33,417,002 of NC_140795.1, read as the reverse complement.
GAACTAAAACAAATTCATTTAGAAAATAGAGATTTGAAGTCGCCACCACAGTTTATTCGGGAAAACTATGGAAAACCATAAAAATAACATAAAGTCCGCGAAAACCAAATTTAGGGTCCGGGAGTCGGTTACGCGTAGGGAAGGTATTAGCACCCTACCGCGCCCGCCCCAAAGGCGATACCTTTAATTAAATTTGCAAAAGAGATGTGTTTATTTTAAATATTTATTTTTCCCAAAAGTAAGAACATAATTATTTTTGAGTGAAAATGACCCGACAAGGATTAACCTTGGTACTACGTATTCTTATTAAAAATGAGAAATCAGGGCTACGTAGTTCTTTATAAAATTGTTTGATTAAATGATTTAATTTTTGAAAATTGTCTTTTGACATATTTGAAAAGAAATGTCGTGCGACGCGAGTGGTCGATTAGACATCAAACACCTCTTTATAACTTATTTATTGATAAGAAAGAGAGTGTCATGTGACGCGAACGGTCAATTAGACACCAAAAATATTTTTAATATTTTTGCATTTTTAAAGAAAGTGTCGTATGACGCGAGCGGCCGATTAGACACCAAAATAATTTTTATATTTTTATATTTTTAAAAGAAGTGTCATGTGACGCGAACGGTCAATTAGACACTAAAATATTTTTTATATTTTTACATTTTAAAAGAAAGTGTTGTACAACGCGAGCGGCCGAATAGACACCAAAACAAAGAATAAAGAAAATAATTTTAAATTTTTATTTATTCTTATTTTTGAAAATTATTTTATTTTTTATTTCAATTTAGAATATTTTTATTATTTTTTTTGAAAATGACGTGATTGAAATGTGAAATTTACTTAAAAAACGCGGAAACGTGATACATAAAGAAAAACGCGGGGTGCATTAAAGTAAAACACGGGGTGCATAAAGTAAAGCGCGAGGTGCATAAAGTAAAGTAAACACATTATATCTAAGAAGAAAAATAAAGGAAATGGGTGTGTGCTTAGTGAAAATGCATGTGCGTAAAGTAAACTAAAACTTAATGAAAGGGGTGTGGGGTTATTACATTGGGGAGTGCATGAAGCAAATAAATAAACAAAATCCAATATTAAAAGCAAGGGTGCATAAACTGAAATCTAGAGGTGCATGAAGAAACAACTTAAATATGCTAACCTTAATTAAAACAAAGGTGGTGCGTGAATGAATTATAGTGGTGCATGAAGTAAAAACTTAAATCTGCTAACTTTAATAAAAGAAGAGGGGGTGCCTGAATGAACTATAGTGGTGCCTGAAGTAAAAACTTAAACCTGCTAACTTTAATAAAAGAAGAGGGGGTGCGTGAATGAACTATGGTGATGCAAGAAGTAAAAACTTAAACAAAACCTAAAGCCATATATAAAAAATGCAACTCTTACTTTGTCTCCTACCTCCCGCGGCCACCACCCAAACACCATGACCGTCCCTGTTCGAGACCCACAAGCGGACCACCACCGGCGGCGAACGACCAACAACAGCAGCGAACGGCCAACAACGGCGGCAACCTCTAATGCCATCAAAACGACGTTACCAACTCCAACACCTTCTCACATCGCATCACCCCAGAATCCAACACTGGTTCAACCGTGGCTCGCTATCTCTCTTGCCGTGACCACCACAGCAATGTCGGTGACCACCGCGAACCAACACTTACTAAAGCCGACACCAACATTACACTTCCTAGAATGACAAATGTTCACCGCTGAATTTTATTTTCCAGTGACAAATCCACTCCTTTCAACTTCTTTCTATTTCATTATTTAATTGATTTGCATTGTAAAAAAACAGAGAAGTATTTCTGTGATATGAAAACTATTTCAATTATTTTTACCGGCATATAATCAATCAATCAAAAGCCTCAACTCAAAACATCATACAACATTCAAAAGGTTTGAAGATAGAAAATGCGTACCTCTTTTGCAATTCTACTTTTGATTCCAAAAAATTGTTGGTTTACCAATTGGTTCTCTTTTGTTGCAATTCTGAATTCAATGATTTCAATAAAAAAGTTGCATAGCCATGGTGCCAAAAAAATGCAGAGAATATTTTTATGATGAAATTAACGTGTGTGTGTGGAAACCCCTTGGTTCTTGTGTTAACTTCATTAGCAGATGGGGTGGGCAACAGTTGGAAGAAGTTGGGATAGAAGAAAAAAACTGTTCCCTCCAATCCACAAAAAGATTATTTTACTTAACACTTAAAAACATAAATTAAAAACTTTTATTATTTAACTTTTATTTATTATTATTTTTTTAACAATTTATTATTTTTTATCTTCTTTTTTTTATGTAACACTTATTTTTGAATATATATATATATATATATATATATATATATTATTTTATTTTATTTTATTATTATTATTGTTATTTTATTTTATATATATATTTTATTTTATTTTTTATATTTTTATATTTTATATATATTTTTTATTTTTAAAACAACATTATTTACCCGGACGAAATTGGGTGTTGACAGCTGCCCCTCTTTTCTTAGATCTTACTAGATGATACGAAAAATTAGTCATTTTCATATCATCAAAGTAAAATATAAGAAAAGACAGAAACACTAATTTCATCTGGGCTCTAGAAAGAAATCACATCAATGCAAAATATTCAAGAAAAACAATGACCATTCCATCGAAGAGGGTCTTGATATGAAAGATCGATGACCAGTGCATTTGCAGAGGGCCTCGATATGAAAGATCGATGACCAGTACCTTTGTAGAGGGTCTCAATATGAAAACATATGAAAATCAATGACCATTCCATCGAAGAGGGTCTTGATATGAAAGATCGATGACCATTGCATTTGTAGAGGGCCTCGATATGAAAGATCGATGACTAGTACCTTTGTAGAGGGCCTCGATATGAAAACATATGAAAATCAATGACCATTCCATCGAAGAGGGTCTTGATATGAAAGATTGATGACCATTGCATTTGTAGAGGGCCTCAATATAAAAGATCGATGACCAGTACCTTTGTAGAGGGCCTCGATATATATATAAAAAGTAATTTGAGAGTATGATATCCTAATTTACAAAATATGAATGCATGTTATGCATGAATCACCTAGAACCTTTGTCTCTTCATTTTTCTTTTCTTTTCATCCTCAATCATTCATTTTTCATCATCATTTTTCCTTCATTTTTCATTTCATTTTTTCATTTCATTCCTTATTTTTCTCTCTTTTTTTTCCCTCATTTTATCATTTTTTTAAGAAGACACATGTCTTTATAATTATTTGCTTTTGCAGCCATCAAATTCAATGCATGCTCATAATTTGTTTTTCACATTATCACCTCACACTCTATATCAGAATCACGAGGAATTAGGAAAATCTTTGCGCGGAATGAGAGCACCGTATACCTTACATTCTCTTTCTTGATGCACAATACATCTCATGTATGTTTGAACCCATGGATAGGTGTTACACAACTGATGCAATCTTGTGTCAGCAACGTGTTTCAAAAACTTGTACCGAAAAAGGATTGCCTCACTTTAAAACTTTTGACTAAATTTAAGAACTGACTGAGTTTTTTGCCCTTTTTCTTTTCTCTCTTTCCTTTTTTCAATATGTGTCATCAACCAAATTTTTGTTTCTAAGTTATTCCCATGAACAAAATCTGACAGACATTTTTCAATCAGTGTGGACTTTAACTAGTTTGTAACGTGGCCCGGGCTGAAGGGTGTTGAAAGAAATAGATATTAAAGGCCCAAATAAAATATTAGTGGCTTTTACATTTTGTAACAAAGATCGTTTTGCAAGATTATCGCTTCGGCTATCACCTAGGGTCTTTGAACTTTTAAAGTTCTCATCATTCTTAACTTTTCCTTCTCAAGTTCTTTTTTCGCCATTACTTTATGACTTTCTTTGAATTTTCAACTTTTGGCTTTTTCCATTGAAATACTTTTTTCACTTTATTGAGTCCCTTTAATAGCCTTGCAATTCTTGACATGTTGATGATCCTTATTCAAGGGTATTTTGGGAAACAAATTATTATTTTTTGGCTCCAAGAGGGTACAATGGAAACATATTTTTAAATCATTTTTTGGATAAGAAAAAGATGGCCACACATCATTTTAAATCTTGACTGCCCTATCCTCTTCAAAGAGTTAACTCAGTGACAAAAACAAATGACATCAGACACATATCACTGTTTATTTTTGTTTGCGTGTATAACTCTCTTTTTCTTCTCCTTCTCTCTCTCTTTCTTTTCACTTTTTTTTAACTCAGAACAACCTTTTTAGTCAAACAGGGCTATCAAAAATGTGCCCCAGCATACTATTTATATTCTCTTTTCTTTTGGCAAATCCTTTATCTTAGGGAAATCTTCATGAATTGGGGAATTCAAACAACATGAGTGTAAAAATGCTTCAAAATAGGAAGTATTTGATCCGCCACCCTCAAAGCCACAAAACATAGACGAACCATACCTCCTCACTTTGATTAACTCTCTATTCACTTTCTTTCACCTCTTCTAGCGATGCATTGTATTTGCAACTGCATAGTCAAACAATTCTGACTTGTGATCTTCTCTATTTATTTTGCTCACTTCCATGACACCCTTCAAGAACCATTTTGGGCTATACTGAATGACTTTTACTTCGTGATTTAAACCCATGGTATTTTATTTCAAAAAGCTCAATGTGATGACAAAAGACACTTACAAAAGAACGTAAAACAAAATTACAAAGAAATGACAATCCAGTATTGACTACAATAAAGCATAATACAATGAACCATAAGAACAATGTCAATATTTCCCAATCATTATCAGATCATTACGCATAGAACTTCTTTACTGCATCTGAGTTGATAGGTAGAGATAACTCTTCCCCATCCATTTTTGTGAGAACTAGCGCACCATCTGAAAATGCCTTCTTCACTACGTATGGCCCTTCATAATTTGGAGTCCATTTCCCTCTGTGGTCTTTTTGTATAGGCAAAATCTTTTTCAAGACTAGATCACCTTCATGAAACTCTCTTGGACGAACCTTTTTATCAAATGCCCTTTTCATCCTTCTCTGATACAATTGTCCATGACAAGCTGCTGTTAACCTTTTTTCTTCAATTAAGTTAAGTTGGTCAAATCTAGCCTGTACCCATTCTGCTTCTTCTAACTGAGTTTGCATTAACACCCTCAGAGATGGGATTTCTACTTCAAAAGGAAAGACCGCTTCCATCCCATATACCAAAGAGAAAGGTGTTGCACCAGTTGAGGTCCGTACCGATGTACGATATCCGTGTAGGGCAAAGGGAAGCATTTCATGCCAATTTTTGTATGTAATCACCATTTTCTGCAAAACCTTCTTTATATTCTTATTAGCAGCTTCAACGGCCCCATTCATTTTCGGGCGATAAGGAGATGAATTGTGATGTTGAATTTTGAATTCTTCACATAGCTCTTTCATCATTTGATTATTCAGATTAGTTGCATTATCAATGATAATTTTATTAGGCAACCCATATCGACATATCAACTCCTTTTTTATAAACTTTACTACCACCTTTCTAGTCACATTGGCGTAAGAAGCTGCTTCCACCCATTTGGTAAAATAGTCAATTGCAACCAGAATGAAACGATGTCCATTTGATGCCTTCGGCTCTATGGCTCCAATAACATCTATTCCCCACATCACAAATGGCCATGGTACAGATAGAACATTTAAGGTTGTAGGAGCTATATTAATATTATCTACATAGGTCTGACATTTTTCACATTTTTTCACATGTATGTAACAATCATTCTCCATAGTCAACCAAAAATAACCTGCCCTCAAAATCTTTTTAGCCATAGAGTGCCCATTCATATGTGTACCAAAAGCTCCTTCATGAATTTCTTTTAATATCAACCCTGCTTCTCTTGCATCGACGCATCTGAGGAGTACCATGTCATGATTTCTTTTATACAAGACATCCCCATTTAGAATAAAACTTGAAGCTAACCTTCTCAAGGTTCTTTTATCATTCTCAGAAGCTGTTTTAGGATATTCTCGGCTTTTGAGGTAGCGCTTTATATCAAATTACCAAGGCTTACCATCTGATTCTTCTTCCACTAAATAACAGTATGTTGGTTGTTCATAACTCCTCATCTTGATCATTGGCATTTCCTCATCTTGACTAATTTCAAACATTGATGATAAGGTGGCCAAAGCATCAACTAATTGGTTATCCTCTCGTGGAATGTGATAGAACTCAATGGAATCGAAATGTTTCATCAATCCTCTAATATATGATTGATAAGGGATTAACTTTTGGTCTCTAGTCTCCCATTCCCCTTTTAACTGATGAACCACCAATGCCGAGTCACCATACACCTCCAACACCTTCACCTTCGACTCGATAACTGCCAAAATACCCATGGCGCATGCTTCATATTATGCGACATTGTTGGTACAACTAAAGAACAATCTTGTTGTCATCGGAATGTAATGATTCTCTGGCGAGATGAGCACTACCCCTATTCCATGTCCAAGTGCATTGGATGCTCCATCAAACAGTAATATCCAAGCCTTCTCATGATGGCTACCCTCCTTTTCACCAAATAGGGCAAGAATGTCCTCATTTAGGAATTTAGGTTGCATAGACTGATAATCTTCAATGGGTTATTGAGCCAGATATTCTGCTAAAGCGCTTCCCTTTACGGCTCTTTGAGTCACATAGACTATATCATATTCTGATAACAACATTTGCCATCGAGCCAATCTACCAGTGAGAGCAGGCTTTTCAAAAATATACTTAATTGGGTCCATCTTAGATATCAGGCAAGTAGTGTGACTCAACATATATTGACGTAAACGATGTGCTGCCCATGTTAATGCACAACAAGTTCGTTCCAACATAGAATATCTTTGTTCACAACCTGAAAATCTTTTACTCAAATAATAAATGGCATGCTCTTTCTTCCCTGTCTCATCATGCTGCCCTAAAACACAACCCATTGATTCATCCAACACAGTTAAATATAAAATGAGGGGCCTCCTCGATACCGGCGTACGCAGTACGGGAGGATCCTGCAAATACTGTTTGATTCTATCGAAGGCTGTCTGGCAATCTTCATTCCATTCCACAACTTGATTCTTACGCAACAATCTAAATATTGGCTCACAGGTGGAGGTTAATTGGGAGATGAATCTAGCAATGTAGTTCAGTCTGCCTAAAAACCCTCGCACTTCTTTTTCAGTATTAGGAGCTGACATTTCCATTATTGCTCGTACCTTGTTCACTGACAATAAAACCCAATAACTTTCCTGACTTTACACTAAAGGTACATTTAGCCGGATTCAATCTGAGTTTAAACTTTCTTAACCTCTCAAACAATTTTCTCAAATTAACGATGTGATCATTTTCTGATTCAGATTTAGCAATCATATCATCCACATAAACCTCAATTTCTCTATGCATCATATCATGAAAAAGAGTCACCATCGCTCTTTGATAAGTTGCCCCAGCATTTTTAAGTCCAAATGGCATTACTTTGTAACAAAATGTTCCCCAAAGCGTTATAAATGTTGTTTTCTCCATATCTTCTGGTGCCATCTTAATCTGATTATACCCGGAGAATCCATCCATGAAAGAGAACAATGAAAATCTAGCAGTGTTATCCACCAAGATGTCAATATGTGGCAATGGGAAATTATCCTTAGGGCTAGCTCGATTCAAATCCCTATAATCAACACACATTCGGACTTTACCATCTTTTTTAGGCACATGGACAATGTTAGCCACCCATTGAGGATATTTTGCTACAGCCAAAAACCCTACATCAAATTGCTTCTTCACTTCTTCTTTAATCTTTAGTGACATTTCAGGTTTCATTCGTCTTAACTTTTGTTTAACTGGGGGACATTCTTCTTTAAGTGGAAGTTGATGTTGCACTATATCAGTATCCAACCCAGGCATATCCTGGTATGACCAAGCAAACACATCTCTGAACTCTTTCAACAAATCACATAATTTTCCTCGTACCTCCTTACTCATGTTGTTACCAATTTTAACCTCTTTTCTCTCATTTTCATCCCCTAGATTAAGTATTTCAATGATCTCTTGATAGGGTTTTATTTCTCAGTCTTCTTGTTTCACTAACCTTAACAACTCAGAAGAAGGTTCCCAATTGTCTTCATGATCATCATCCATATTATCGATAAGGTGCTCAAAATTAGGAATATTGACATCATTATTTTCAAAACATTCATTGTCATATCTGCATTATTTGGATTTATAAAAGAAAATAAATAGAAAAACAAAGTATATAGTGAAAGAAAACATAACTGAACATCACATTAACTGAAAACAAAAAATAGAACCAGTCCATAAAGACATCCTAGAATGTTTTGGGGAAAAACAAAATAAAAATAACAAGCATTACATTTGATTGAACTTAAACACCACGGGTAAATTCACGGTCTTCCAATTATCGATCTGCATGTTGGGAGGACAAGGTTGCACCAAACTGGAACTTCCTTCCCCAGATTTATCTTCAATAACTGCAACTTGACTAGCATTGATCCATCCAGCACTACGAAAGCTCTTCTTTAAGTCACAAATGGAGATCTTTCCTACCCTCGGCTCACGACCCTGCAAGCGAGCTAAGCTTCGTTCTTTCTTTTCCTCCATTAATCTTCTTTTGTCCTCCTTAGTAGGCCTGTACCCCAGGCTGTATCTGTTCTTGTTCTCAACAATTTTTAGTGGAAATATTGGTCCCTGTCCAACTTTGCCTAGGCCTTTCCCATATTCATAACCTTCTCTCAACATAACCCTTGCCATCATCAGAGAGGCACATGACAAATATGGCTTTATCTGAAATGGTTCAACATATGTATTCCCCACAATTTCCAAAGCTTGAAAAGCCGTCTCAAGAGCCTCCCTGTTGTTTCAATATATCGAGCAGATGAAGGACCACTCACCAGAAAATCTTCCTCTCCTGAAACTGTTACCATCTTATCCCCCATTACATATTTCAACTTTTGATGCAAAGTGGAAGGCACCACCCTTGCAGAATGAATCCAAGGTCTACCAAGTAAACAACTGTATGCCGGTAAGATATCCATTACTTGAAAAGTTATTTGAAATACACACGGACCAACTTGAACTGGAAACTCTACTTCTCCCATCACCTCTCTTTTGCTACCATCAAAAGCTCTCACAATCATAGTACTTGGCTTCATAGGGAATTTATCACGTGATAACTTCTCCAGCGTCACCTTAGGTATCACATTTAGGGAAGAACCATTATCAATCAACACACGAGCTATGACATGGTCGAGACATTTAACAGATACATGAAGAGCTTTATTGTGTCCTCTTCCTTCAACTGGTATCTCATCATCCGAAAAAGTAAGGAAATCATTAATGGTAATATTATTAACAATCCCCTCAAATTTATCCAACGAAATATTTTGTTCAACATGAGCCCCACTCAGTATTTTCATTAGCAACTTTCGGTGAGCTGTCGAATGCATGAGCAATTCCAAAAGCGAAATACGAGCTGGTATACGATTCAACTGCTCCACCACCTTGTATTCGCTTTGTTGTATGAATTTCAAAAGTTTACTGACCTCTTCATCTGATATTTCTTTTTGTTTATCTTTTCTACATTCTTCCTCATCTTGTATCGTCTTTTCTCTTAATATCTCTTTTGGTTTTTCAATTCCATCATTTACTTTACTTCTATGGCATGCTTCCTTCCTTAAATCTGGTGGTGTAAAGAAATGACCACTCCTTGTTATCCCACCAAGACCTGATATATTTTCAACATTTGGACCTTCATGCACAAAAGTGTTTTCAACTTGTTGTCCCTCACCTAATTCATGTACTCCATACTTCCATGGAACAGCTCTATCACTTTCATAAGGAAAAGAGGAGGGCATTTTAATCACTATGGATTACCTTCCTTGTTCCATGAAAGAAGGGGCAGGTCTAGTGAAATGAATCACTAAAGGTTCTGGCGTGGTTAAATTGGATTGTTCATCAGTTTGGGCCAATAGCTCCTCATCCTTCTTTCCATAAAAAACTTGCAGGAAATGCTTATCAACTAGATTTTGCAACTCTAGCTTGAACTCAACAAGATTGTACCTTATATTTGAGAGGAAAACACCTTTCTGTCGAATGCCCCTTTACCCCTCCATGGTAGTCACATGAAGCATTTGGATCATAACTCTTGGAAAAAGGAGGTTGTTGTGGCTTCATTGGGCAAATTGCAACAAAAGATTTACGAAGAAGCATCGGTAACAACTCTGTGTATGTCATAGGAATAGGAGTAAAATGAATAAACTTCCTCTCCCTTCTTGTATTAGTACTTTGACTTGGGTTCTCACTATCACTAGCAGTCGCTTTCTGAGGTTGCAACTGATTGTTTGAAACAGGCTGTATTTGGTAATTAACAGGTGCACGGTTATCCCATGCGGATGCGGCATGAACTTCAACTTCTTTTTTCTTACTTTGATTGAAACCTGGTTTTTTGGTATTTGCAGCCGCGGGCGGGCCATATGCAATTTTACCATTTTTTATCCCAGTCTCAATCCTTTCACCAATGATGATGATGTCCGCAAAATTAGAAGATATATTCCAATTCCCAATCATATGCTCATAAAATGGCGGTTGTAATGTATTCACAAACATTGTAACCATCTCCTTATCATATAGTGGTGGCTCAACCTGGGCAGCTATCTCTCTCCAACGCTGGGCACACTCTTTGAAAGTTTCATTTTTCTTCATTGTCATATTTTGTAATTGTATTCTGTCTGGTGTTGTATCCATATTAAATTTATATTGCTTTATGAAAGCATCAGCTAGATCCACCCAAGAATGAATATGAGTCGGCTCAAGATGCATGTACCAATTCAACGCTGCCCCAACTAGGCTATCTTTCGACAGTACATTGTTATATGGCTTTTTGGACACGTAGTCCCCCTATATTTCTCGAACTCAGGCACTTTGAACTTAGGGGGTATCACCACGTCAGGGACCAAAGATAAGCCTACAGCATCACCGAATCCATAACTTTTATTCCCTTCAATAGCCCGTAGTCTTTCCTCCAATATCTCTAACTTTCCCTTGTTATTCTCAGTCGATGAAATCACTTGAGCTAATGTCTTTTCTTGTAAACCCACACCTACAGTCGAAACATGTGGTGGAATCGATACATTAGGATCTGTGTAGGTTGTGATTCCAACCACACTTTCTCCTGGGCGTATCTAGTTCCTAAAATCAACCATCCCAGTTGACACTTGGAACTGCTCATTAGGTAATGAAACAGGTATGCTTGTATTACCACCAGAGAACGGAATCTTAACTTGCTCTACATACTCTGCCATTGGAGGTGTGACACCCGGGGGGTAAGCCATAAGGTGGAAAAGCTTGAGATGATGTCCCTTGACTCACTAGATGATGTGATGCGTAAACTGGAGGTCCACTTGATACATGAGGATGAAAGCCTGGAGGGTAGGAAGTACCACCGTCAACTGCTGAACTTTCTCCTGAACTCTTCATAGTCCTCAATGCCTCCAAGATCTAACCCATTTGATCCTTTATTTGGCTGATTTCACCCTTCACTTGGCTAATTTCTTCTTTCACTTCCTCGTGTGCATTTTCCCAATCCCCCATTGTTTTGGAATTTGCCCGAGTTCTATAAGGGTGTCTCGGAAACTTTGCCGTATTCACTTACTGTCACTCTTCTATTTAATTTCAAATGAAATGAGAAGTGCGAAAAAGGAAAAGAAAAGACAAAATGCAAATGCAAACATTCTGGCTAGAAATTATAAAGTTGTGCGAATAATACTGCGAGTAATAATGGAAATTAACGCGGAATAAAGTAGTCGATTCAAACAAAAATCCACAATGTTCAGAAGTTCATAACAATGAAAAAGAAAGAAAGCATAAACATCAACTGCGAGCTCTAGCCACTATATTCTTCATTTCCCCTACTAGCTCTCTGCAGTAACCGAGGAAATCTTCGATTGCTTTTGGTGGATTGAATATAGGCATTGCAATCTCAGCATCAGTTAACATGCTAGGTACATCTTTAATTGCTCTGTTAGCTATAGCTGCTAACTTTGAGAAACATCCTCTCCAATACTCTACAGTTCCTTTTAACTCAGCACATTCAGTTATCAATCTCTGATTTTCCTCCTTCGACTCTACCCGGTACCAACTCTCCTCAGCCATTTTTGCTTCATAAGCCGATACTGTATCCTTCATCTGTCTCTCAAACTCTCTGTTCCTGTACTGTATGTCATTTTCTAACTCTGCTTTATACCACCGTTCTTCTTCTAGCTTTGCCTCATAAGCTGCTGTCATTTTTTTCTGTCTGTTGCTCCATCTTCTTAATCCTAACCTGTGCATTTCGCAGCTTGTTTATTGCCTCCCTTTTATCTCTCGCCAATTCTTCACATAATGCAATTTTCTCACGTTCAGACAATGCCACTGCTTTCTTCTCTTTGCATCTCAAAGCTAACTCTTTGTTAGCTGCCTCGAGATCTTGTTGTACTCTAAAGTGATGGTTTCTTTCCTCTCTCTGCTTCTTTATTAATACATCACAAGTTCTGATCCTGGCTTCATTGTCATGTTTGAGATCTATATATTCATGGTGAGCTTTCTGAAGATCATTAACAAGCTTAACATTTTTATGCTTCATCTTTTCTATTTCTTCCTTAAGGGTTTTGACTTCCTCACTCTCCATATCTTGTTGTTCTGGCATGAAGGCAACTGGTTTGAACGGTAGCTTCACCACTTTAACCCTATTCATTACCCATTGCTGATAAGACGTCTTCTCATTTACTACCCATGGCCTAGAGTCTTTCTCTGCACGCACCACACTGCCCCAAGCACTTCTAATTCGCCGGAGTAAATCATTAGAAGTCCCTTCTTCATAGCAATTCCACACTACAACTAAAGATTCTGGATTTGGTGCACCCCGTATAGGATATCCAAATTGTCTTTGTGCTAATATCGGATTATAATTAACACAATATTTGGTTCCTATAAGAGGTACATTTGGGTACTCCCCACAGTGTATGATATGTGATCTCTGCTGCCAGGATACCTCTCGTTTGATCATTCCATTATGTAACTTAGCAAAAAAACACACCCATTCTTGCGCTCCTTTAGCTGTTGGCTTGTAATTTGGACTAATATGAGAAGTAAACCATTTATATAATACTGGCAAGCAACATGACAACTTCTTCTTCTTAGATTCATAACACATATTCAAATTTCCATAAACATCAGCTAAAATTGTTGTGACTGGGTTTTCTGCATTGATCTTATATGCTATGAAAACATTGATGGCTGAGAGATCAACAAAGTTATCAGCCACTTGACGTAGATGTCCCTCTAGAAACCCTTGAGGAATGCCTTTGATGGTTCCCTTCGTAATCATTTTGCTTTCTAACTCTGCAGAGTGTATCTTCAAGATTCCTGCTAGTGTTGAAACAGATGTATTTTGTGTTGCATGCTTGTAAGGAATCTTGCCTTCTAATGGTAGATCTAGAATATCCCCAAATTCCTCCACTGTCGGCACTAATTGAAAATCCTTGAAGGTGAAGCACCGGAGCGGCGGATCATAGTATTGGACCAAAGCAGTAACAGCTGGAACCTGAGTATCAATCTCTAGAAGATTCAGTAAATTCCCATACTTCCTTCGAAAACTGTTCCTCTGGATAGTCTTCATCTTCCCCACCAACTCTTGAAGATAAGTCAAGTTTCCTTCCTTTGCTCTAATTGACTGCTTCTTTTTTAGTAACTCTGAACCAGAATGCTCTCCAACTCCAGATTCCCTATTAATTTCCATTTCTTCTCCAAGAAAATGACACAGCTTTATAATTTTCTACCTAGAATGGATACAATGAAAATGTAAAAGAAAAAAAGAAAAAAAAATTACAGACTACATGATGCTATGAATAATTTACATAACTTATTACAACCCAAAGAAAAGAACACAAACCAAGAAATACAAATAAAAAAATAAAAAATAAAAAAATAAAAAATAAATAAACAGAGAAGGAATTATAGGAATACACATCTCCCTTTCGTGCCTTATAGGGTTCAAGCGCATCATAGGATTAAGGTATGTATATGTGCTCACTAGGATAGTCGTCTATGTCCTAAGGATAAAAAGTCACTAGAATTATGGCCCACTTCACGACATTTCTAACAATAGCTGGTAAACAACACGATGTGAGAGTATCAAATGAAACAAACAGACTCTAGCTGGGGTTCTCACAATGACCACTTGGGAAGTACATCCACTATGGCACTGCTACACAATCTCCTTCTAATTCTAAGCTACTCAAACCCGGGTATAGGGTCACACTCATGTCATGTACAAAATATAAGGTGAGTGTGTGAAGGGAGAGAAAACATGCAAACCTAAACCCCTACCTGCAAAAGAGATCCATACAAAAACATATTTTCTACCCTAAGGTTCAATATCCACAAATATGTCATACACCAACAGGAATATATACATAAATTGAGAAAGGGAAAAACAAAAACATCTAAATTTAATACATCGTGCCCGCCCCAAAGGCGGTACCTTTAATTAAATTTGCAAAAGAGATGTGTTTATTTTAAATATTTATTTTTCCCAAAAGTAAGAACATAATTATTTTTGAGTGAAAAGGACCCGACAAGGATTAACCTTGGTCCTACGTATTCTCATTAAAAATGAGAAATCAGGGCTATGTAGTTCTTTATAAAATTTTTTGATTAAATGATTTAATTTTTGAAAGTTGTCTTTTGACATATTTGAAAAGAAATGTCGTGCGACGCGAGCGGTTGATTAAACATCAAACACCTCTTTATAACTTATTTATTGATAAGAAAGAGAGTGTCATGTGACGCGAACGGTCAATTAGACACCAAAAACATTTTTAATATTTTTGCATTTTTAAAGAAAGGGTCGTACGACGCTAGCGGCCGATTAGACACCAAAATAATTTTTATATTTTTATATTTTTAAAAGAAGTGTCATGTGACGTGAACGGTCAGTTAGACACTAAAATAATTTTTATATTTTTACATTTGAAAAGAAAGTGTCGTACGACGCGAGCGGCCGATTAAACACCAAAACAAAGAATAAAGAAAATAATTTTAAATTTTTATTTATTCTTATTTTTGAAAATTATTTTAATTTTTATTTCAATTTAAAATATTTTTATTTTTATTTTGAAAATGACGTGATTGAAATGTGAAATTTACTTAAAAAACGCGGAAATGTGATACATAAAGAAAAACGTGGGGTGCATAAAGTAAACGCAGGGTGCATTAAAGTAAAACACGGGGTGCATAAAGTAAAGCGCAGGGTGCATAAAGTAAAGTAAACACATTATATTTAAGAAGAAAAATAAAGGAAATGGGTGTGTGCTTAGTGAAAACGCATGTACGTAAAGTAAACTAAAACTTAATGAAAGGGGTGTGGCGTTATTACATTGGGGAGTGCATGAAGCAAATAAAAGCAAGCGTGCATAAACTGAAATCTGGAAGTGCGTGAAGAAACAACTTAAATATGCTAACCTTAATTAAAACAGAGGTGGTGCGTGAATGAATTATAGTGGTGCATGAAGTAAAAACTTAAATCTACTAACTTTAATAAAAGAAGAGGGGGTGCGTGAATGAACTATAGTGGTGCCTGAAGTAAAAACTTAAACCTGCTAACTTTAATAAAAGAAGAGGGGGTGCGTGAATGAACTATGGTGATGCAAGAAGTAAAAACTTAAACAAACCCTAAAGCCATATATTAAAAACGCAACTGTTACTTCGTCTCCTACCTCCCGCGGCCACCACCCAAACACCATGACCGTCCGTTTTTTAGACCCACAAGCGGACCACCACCGGCGGCGAACGGTCAACAACGGCGGCGAACGGCCAACAACGGCGGCAACCCCTAATGCCATCAAAACGACGTTACCAACTCCAACACCTTCTCACATCGCATCACCCCAGAATCCAACACTGGTTCAACCGTGGCTCGCTATCTCTCTTGCCGTGACCACCACAGCAACGCCGGTGACCACCGTGAACCAACACTTACTAAAGCCGACACCAACATTACACTTCCCAGAATGACAAATGTTCACCGCTGAATTTTGTTTTCCAGTGACAAATCCACTCCTTTCTACTTCTTTCTATTTCATTATTTAATTGATTTGCATTGTAAAAAAAAAATGAGAAGTATTTTTGTGATATGAAAACTATTTCAATTATTTTTACCAGCATATAATCAATCAATCAAAAGCCTCAACTCAGAACATCATACAACATTCAAAAGGTTTGAAGATAGAAAGTGCGTACCTCTTTTGCAATTCTGCTTTTGATTCCAAAAAATTGTTGGTTTACCAATTGGTTCTCTTTTGTTGCAATTCCGAATTCAATGATTTCAATAAAAAAGTTGCATAGCCATGGTGCCAAAAAAATGTAGAGAATATTTTTATGGTGAAATTAACGTGTGTGTGTGGTAACCCCTTGGTTCTTGTGTTAACTTCATTAGCAGATGGAGTGGGCAACAGTTGGAAGAAGTTGGGATAGAAGAAAAAAACTGTTCCCTCCAATCCACAATTTTTATTTTTAATTTTTAATTTTTGAATTTATTAATTAATAAAAAACGAAAAAATATTTTTTAATTATATATATATATATAAGATTATTTTACTTAACACTTAAAAACATAAATTAAAAACTTTTATTATTTAACTTTTATTTATTATTATTTTTTTAACAATTTTTTATTTTTTATCTTCTTTTTTTTATGTAACACTTATTTTTGAATATATATATATATATATATATAAATATATATATATATATATATATATATATATATATATATTATTTTATTTTTATTTTATTATTATTATTGTTATTTTAATTTATATATTTTTTATTTTATTTTTTTTATTTTTATATTTTATATATATTTTTTATTTTTAAAACAACATTATTTGCCCGGACGAAATTGGGTGTTGACAAACTTCATGAACTCAATGTGTCTCAACATGCACATCACAACTTTTACAATGAGAGGTTCAATGATTTGGATGGCTAAATCCATGGCATTTATGATCTGCTGACTTCATTCTAGACCAGAAATAATCCTTAGGATGACTGAGTGTGTTATCCTTTAGGATCATTCATTGCATTCATGTGTTTGTGATATTTCAGTTTGAGTTTTGTCAATTTTAGTCAATGATTTTAATTTCAATCGGTTGAAGGTATCAGTTTTATGTTTCAGTTTCCTGTTGGTTGTATCGTGTTCTATTATCAATGAAAGGTTATCCTCTACTTGTGTTCTTAATTTACTACTTCTATTTGATAAACCTTAAAAGGGAGAGAAAATTTGAACAAACTAAAACTGGACAAAATTAGAAGAATTACAAGTGGAATTGATAAACAAATTTGGAATTGAACCCATATTATTGATAAGGATAACATTTGCATTTGTGTGTGCTTATCTTCTGTGTACTGCTCTTGCAAATAATTTTCACAAGCTCAAGCTTAGATGGCACTTCATTAATTGAATGGCATCTAACCAAATGAAAGAAATTGGCAATAGAGGTTGATGTGATCCCCCATGGAGCTTCCTTAGAGGTGGCTACAGGTTTGCTTCATCAAATCAGGGGAAGAATGTTGACATACATAGCCTAGATGATTTGATACTTGAAGATTTGATGAAGCTTTGATGAAGATACTTGAAGATATTGCCTTGGAACCATGCTTATATTAATGAAGTTATGGAGATTTGATGCTACTTGTGTTGATCAAGGCTTGTATGCATGCCCTCTATCTGGATCAATCATGGGAAAAACAAGCTTGGAGATTGTTATTTTTTTATAGACCATTTAGCATTAATTAGATGTATAGGGTCTTTGTTATGTATTTTAATCTGTTGAAATATTTTTCAACGGGTTAAATGATGTCTTTAAAATTGTTCATTGGATTTTTAACATATTAAAATCTTAGATGCAGTAGTCTTAACTAGGACTTATTCTGTTAGTCAATTTATTTTGTAATCGACTGAGTTCACTTAAGTTAAGTTAAATCAATCGATTGATTTGAAAATCAACCTGTTGAATTTCGTAATAATTTGACTATAAGAGTTGTATTTTTTGATAGAGAGGTAGCAAGACCTTTTTTTAGCGCGAAATCATTCTGAAAACTATGAATTCTCTCTTTTTCGTGATCATACAGATTACAGTTGCTGAATATTGATCTTAAATCATTCTTGGCGTATTTTACTTGGTGTTTAAAGCTTGGAGAAGATGGTTATTGTAGGCAGGGTTGTGCTACCACTGAGGTTTGATCTTTCTCTAGCTTTTTGGTTGTGCCTGGTGGTTTTCCAGGTCTACAGGAGGTGTCTTTTGTGATGGTTTGATTCTTTTGTCATTCAAGAGTCTTTTGTGTGTGTTTTTGCATATTTTGAAAGTGTAAGGGTGTAAACTTTTTAAATCTTTTGAAATAGTTCAAAGTCAGTCTTGGGTTGCCTTAACTAACTAGATGTAGCTCAGGTTTGAGTGAACCAATATAAAAATCTTGTGCATTGCTCTTTTCTCTAACCTTTCTCTCTTGCATTACAATTTAAAGTTTAAAGAATTGTTATCTAAACCATCTTTTTTTACATTCTTGTGAGATTTGGTGTCTCTACAACATTGATCATGTTTGTATAACTCATTGGAAGCTATCTTGATTAATCTTTCACATTGATCTTGCTTTAAATCACAAATTCGCATTTCTGCATTTTCTCAGTATTTTAGTCGATTATTTTTGTGATTGAATCGATTAATTATATCAATACTGCATCTATTTAGTTAAATCAATCGGCTAACTCTATTTTTGATCGATTGAAAGTGTCCAGTCCAGGAGTGTTTGCATCCATACTTGGTTATTGAATTGATTCAATTAAAAAGAATTTTAGGCTTTTAAAAGTCATCCTATTTTTTAACTAGTCAATTCACCCCCCCCTCCCCTCTTGGCATTTCAACCGTTTCAAAACTTACAACATGGACCCCATTTTTGTTGACTACAAAACATAGGAAGACTACACTATCTACACAAAAATTGCATTTTTCTATCTTTGCAAAAAGTTGATTTACCCTAAGAATTGAAAGAACATCCCTAAGGTGACCTACATGACCACTAATACTCTTACTAAACACTAAGATATCATCAAAATACACTACAACAAACTTACAAATACAATCCCTCAAGACATGTTTCATTAAGCACATGAAAGTTCTCAGAGCATTGGTTAGGCCAAAGGGCATGACTAACCATTCATAAAGGCTAAATTTGGTCTTAAAAGCGGTTTTCCATTCATCACCCTCTCGGATGCATTGATGCAAGGATCATGTGCCAAGTGTCCTTCACAAGTGTCATGCCTTGGCACCATAGGTAACATGTGCATTGAGACCATTCTCGGCCAAGCTTCCAATTGGGCTTGAATTGGCCTAATTTCTAAGCTAATCATCAATGTAATTTGGACAATTATTTCAAGAAAGTAAAGCCTAACAAGTGGCCCAAATTAAAAGAATGTGTTTATGTTTTTACATGAAACCCATCATATTTTGATGTCCTCTTTAGCCCATGAGAAAAGCATTTGAATCCCTTGAAGATTATTGCCATCTTGATGTAAGCCCTCTTGAATCTTTCTCACCATACTTCTAGTTATTGGGCCTTTTATTATGCTTGAACTTTCTTCTTTAACTGTTAGTCATCATGTCGCCTTGTCCTCATAATATTTCGCCTGCAACAAGGATAAGTCCTCTACAAGCTTGGCCTTATCCCTATCCTTTCGGCTCTTTTTGTAGCAAGTTAGCAGCCCTTCGACTTAAAACAAGAGACTTACTATTAAACTCCAGCATAGCGTGAATCATAGTAGTAGGGTCAATTTCTTCCAACACCTTCAATACGAACTTATTAAGGGTGACCTCAATCCCATTGCGCATGGCCATATCCAGTCTCTCTATCTCAAATCCTACACTTTGCTCCAAGATACCAAACTACTACCTAGACAAAGAAGTTAAGCTCTCAGCCTCTTTCTTTCATTGTTGATACCCCTTTGAGTTGTTGACACAATTTTCTTTTTACTACTTTAAGGACGATGAGTGTCTACAATAGCTTCCTTCAAATTCGTAATGTCTACCTCTGATGGAGCTTGGTCGAGACATGGAGCTCCAAGTGCAGCGAAAATGATGGAGGAAGCATGGAAGAGTGGAAGACAAGTTTGTAGGCTCTTGCTTGCAATGGATAGGTGAAAGGGTGAGTGATTTAGAAGTAGCTCTAGCTTAGGAAAGGGGCTAGAGGTAAAGAGAGTAAGCTCTCTAAACGACGACTCTCAAGTGGCAATAGTGAGGAGTATTTTCAACTCAATGTGTCTATTGCACAAAAATTCAAGAGTGATACAAATGAGTGAATTTTTGTCTTTTATTTGAAGCCATTTACACATGAGAAAGGAGAGTCATTGGATGGTGTGGGCCTTGATCTTCGCCGTTGGTGGAAGCTTGGAGAAGGAGGCAATGTCACGCCCCTTGGATCTTGGCTTGAAGAACAAGAAGTGTTCTTGGCCTTTGGATGTGATGACCAACCTTAGTCAAACCATGAAGCAAAGGAACCTCCTTGCCTTGCATTGGTAGTCTCGGCCAAGCATGAAGAGAAATGGATTGAGCCCAATTTGAACCCCATCCTATGTTCCTTTCACGTCTTATGTATTATTGGAAAGCAAGGCCTAAACATTAGCCAAAAATAAATTCTATTCTATTGCAATTACATGTAATCCTTCATATCTTGGTGATTTCCTTAGCCCATGTGAATAATGTGTGGAAGCTTTGGTTTTGATGGTCATTTAGAGGAATACCTATTTGAATCTTTTTCATCCTAGACCTTATTGTTCGGCCTCTCAATGGGCTTCCACTAGATGTTGGGCTTGAAGGATCATGTATGCTTGGTGGGATCACATCAACCTCTCAAGACTTTTTTGCCTCCTTGGTTAATTTGTTCCTTAAGCTTCAAAATAAATTCTCCTCGGCACCAACTCTCTTAGCATGTTGAGTCATGTTTCCTGCATGTATAAAGAAGTGTTCATATTAGCTAAATAACATAAAAAAATGCAACTTTTAAATTACCTTGTATTTCAATAACTAGTTAGATGGACAAATACACCCTATATTTTTTGTAGGCAACATGGGAGGTAATTTCTTCAAAATCCCTACAATCCTCTTATATTCCTCTGACAATATATCCTTAGTCATATCCTTATATCTCCAATGGTTATTTGTCCAATAAAATGAAAATTTTGGCTTGTCGTCGTCCCTATAAAAGTTTTTTTGGCCAGCAAGCTTCACAACTACCCTACATAATCCATCTTTGAATTTTTTAAAAGATTATGAGTAGGCATTAAGTACATTGACACCCAGGGACGGTTTGCATAGAAATACATAAAACACTCAGGTGAGAGACAAAAATAAAAAGCGCGACAAAGCAATCTAAACGCTTGTACGAAACCTAACTATTCGAATGCAACTATATTGGCGCCAAAGTTTAAAGACAAAGAACACCCATGGTGAATTTGTAAAAATGGTAATCAGACGTGTAGCTACACAAAGTGACATATATATGTAAAATAACTCCTCTTCATACCCTTCTTGGCCATGACAAACATTGTCCATGACACAAACCCTCTTTGACGACACAATATTTGGTGAAACACCCCTCTCAAAAATATAAATACTTTATAACCAAGATTTCAATATCCTAGACCACCTATACAAAAAGAACTGACCTCGGACTAGAGGGTCTACCCACTAATACCCACCCTTACAAGGTAATTAATCTCAACTAGAGATGGCAAATAAACCCGTCCCCGTGGGTATTGCCCGAACCCGTCCCCGTTTTGACGGGGAATCCCCGCATTGACTGGGTATGGGTATGGGTATGGGGAATCCCCGACTTTTTCAGTTGGGTATGGGGATGGGTATGGGGATGTACATATACCCGCCATAATACCCGTCCCCGCCATATCTTCATTCTCGTTTAAATTATTAAAATATTCACAATTAATTAAGTAACTCCTATATATATATATATATTTTTTTTTTCTATTTTTTTTTCTTTTAATTATTTCATTTGTCATGAAACTCATTCTCATCTCCAATATATTTTTTATCTTATCATAACCTTTATGTAATTATGTTAAAATGATGTATGTTAATAAAAAAAAAATATTATGCCTCACATTTGAATATTTATATTATTTTTTAATATTTTTATTTATTATAAATTTTCCTTTCACATGAGAATGTTTATATTCTCAATTTAAGATAATATAAAAAAAATTCTTTACTTATTATTATTATTATTATTATTATTAATTTTTGTTTAATTTGAAGAACTCTTTTGTTTCATTGAAATAATTTTCGTTATTTTTCAACCATTAAGTATATATGTTGATATTTGAAAAGTTTTCTTAGTTCTCTAAGATATTTTTCATCTTATCATACCTTAGTTATACATTTGATTTCCTTTGTGTGATTTTTTTCGATAGTCTCTCAAATTATTTCTAAAACACACATTTGTTAGTTTTTTAATATTTTTATTTATTGTTTTTATTTTTATCATGTAGAATAATATTTCGATATATTCTATCTAATTATTTTTTATTTTATAACTCATTGTTAATCATAATGTAATTTTTTCACTTTCAATTCTGTTTGAAGTGGTTAAAATTTTATATATATATATATATATATATATATATATAATGATATTTAGGAATAGTATATGATAATTCACTACAAGAAAAACATGAAATGGTGACTGATTTAGTTAGTAACCCATATCAGTCACTATTTTTCGTCATTGGTGGTAGTAGTTGATTTATTGTCTGAATCAATGACTAAATTAGTGACTGATTCAATGATCGAATCGATACTTGATTTAGTGACCAATTTAATTACTAATTTATTTGTAATTTAATGACAAATTTTTTTGTCACTAATGATATTTCTATTTAATTTTAACCACTTCAAACGTAATTTAATAATTAGTTCTCTAATGTATTTTTCATTTTATCATACCTTAATTATACATTTGATTTCCTTTGTGCGATTTCTTTCGATAGTCTCTCAAATTATTTCTAAAACACACATTTGTTAGTTTTTTAATATTTTTATTTATTGTTTATTTTCATCATGTAGAATAATATTTCAATATATTCTATCTAATTATTTGTTATTTTATAACTCACTATTAATCATACTGTAATTTTTTTCACTTTAATTGTATAAATAACTTTTATTTACTACAATATAAAAATTTAATGTAATTGCTATGAATATTTTTTTGTCACTATCCAACATATATTGAAGTTCAAAAGATACAAAATCTATGTCAAAATTTTATTATTATGTTTATTATTTGTTCTTTGTGTCATTTTGATCAAGTGATGTATTATAACTTTTATTAGTGTATAAAAAAGAGATTTATTATAATTTAAAAAATTGAAGTAAACAAACATTTAAAATATATTTTAATTTGAATATTTTTTTTCCTTTTATTATTATGTTTATTATTTGTTCTTTGTGTCATTTTGATCAAGTGATATATTATAACTTTTATTAGTGTATAAAAAAGAGATTCATTAGAATTTAAAAAATTGAAGTAAACAAACATTTAAAATATATTTTAATTTGAATATTTGTTTTCCTTTTATATTTTTTTGAAATATTTTTTAATTTTATCAACTAAGTTCATCAATGTTGTAGTTTGCAAATTTAATAAATGTTTTGGTTCACATGAAATTTTATTTGGTATTCTAATATAAAATGTAAACAATTATAATTTATTTTAAGGTATTTGACATCGAAGAAAATCCTCCTAATATTGAATATTTCATAATATTATGTTTTCTTTACCGTAATTTTTTTTCTTTTATAAAAATTAATATTGAAGTAGTTAGAACACGGGTACGGGTATGGGTACGAGATTATACCCGTTACCCGGTGAGGATGGGGATGGGAAAAAAGTTTGATACCCGTTGGGTTTGGGTATGGGGATGGGGATGAATTTTTTATGCGGGGATGGGTATGGGATAGCGAAACCCGTCCCCGCCCCGCCCCGTTGCCATCCCTAATCTCAACATGCTCTTCATATGGATCCTCTCTAGTGTCAGCCACCATCTCCATCACTAATCACATTGCTTTAGACATCGAATCCTTAGACGATGACGACCGGTTACCCCTACTATCGGCCCCTTCCTTGTCCCCATATTCGAACCACTACGAAACATACCTTTTAGATGGAGGCCCTTCCAAAATACTCTTCTCACAAATATCTGGCTAACTAAAACAAAACACAGACACTTGACAAGAAACTAGTGTAGATGATCCCCATTGTATAGCAAAAATTTGGTAACCTTTCGTCTTCCCACCCTCACAATCCAACCATCTGATCTTTGCAAAGATCAAATGGTTAATGGAAGGTTGCAACTCTGCATCTTCTCAACCCCCTTGTTTCTTATACCATAAATAGCAACCTATCTTCACCTTTGCACCTCTTCACCTTCCCTTACCATCCTGTCAAATCAACCATTTCTTATACAACCTCTCCGTTGTTACATTTTTCGAGGTTGGGTTCTATTATGCTTATAGAAAAATAGACTAAAGAATAACGAAAATTTCTTTGCAAAAAGGCAGACAATCGAGGGCCACCAACTACCCAAACTTGCAAAATTCATAAACAACAACATTAAGAAAATATCATGATTCATGCTACAATATAACTCTATAGTCTTCAACACAAATCATGCCAAAGACTAGGGGGCTGATTACCAGCCCCTTTCAGAATAGGTTCACGCCTAGTCCCAAAAATATAACCCATGGACTCAGCCAAACACCGTCGGACACTTGTTGCCAAAACGGTAAGTACTCGACCCCACATTGTATACACAAGAGCGAAGGTACCTTAGCCAAAATTGCCAATCATCTATAGATGAGTGGGCTTCCGAGACCATGTCCTTATAGGTAAGTAGGCCCCTTATTCCAGGTAATGTACCAGCTAATGACCCTTAAGATTATTATAAATACACGTGGCTCAAGGCAATTAAGTATGTTTTTCTCATTAATCATAAAATCTCAGATTTGACTATTAACTAGAGCATCTTGTTGACTTAGGTGTTAGAGTGCCTTTTGTAGGTACATTCCTCATTCGCTCTAGGAAGGACTAGAACTTGAAAGAGAATCAGTACTCCTCAAAGAAGAACATATTGAATGATTTGATGTCTTTGCAAGGATTTACTTCAGTTTCGTAAGAACACAAACTTTTAAATAGTAAGTTTCAGAAGAAATCCACCAAAAAATATCTTCCTATTTTCAATAAAACATATTTGTATTGGATTTTAGGATTTTGATCAATAACTGGGACGATTATAATTATATAAAAAATAGAAGTCATGTTGATATGAGTGAATTTTTTTTTATTTTCTAATTGAGTTGATTTAAGAATTTCTTGATTAAATCTTTTGTGAAAGAGTTTTAACCTTGTGAGTTTTGAGCCTTAATGTAAAGGATGGATCGTCATGTGCCATTCCTATTTTTCTCGAGTCACATGCTCATGTTTTGTTTGTATTCAAATATTTAGTTTGATTCTTTTTATTTTGCAACTTAGGTAAATATGCATGATTGTTACATGTTGGCAAGTGTACCAAATCGAACAAGTAATATAGTGGACAAGTCCAAATATTGCATCCCACAGGGACTAATGTGGTCTAAATTTATTGGTTAGTTACTAATAAAGGGTGAGAATAACAAAACATTTGTGGGTTAAAGGAAAAATAAATATAAAATATAAAATATAATGGGAATTGACACAATGGAAACAAAGAGCTTGATTTAGAAAAATATTAGATAAAAGCTTCACTAGGATTGAGTTTCACGATTCCATTCAAAGGAAAACTTAACAAACAATATAATTCAATTTTTGTCTCTCATACTCACATTGTTTTTAACATGCCTCGATTTCGTAGCAGACAAGCCTAAACTAAAATAATAAAAAAACTCTATTTCTAGTAATTTTTATTATTACGTTTGCATTAATGACTAATGACCAATACGTTGATGCTTAAGAATTACAAATGACCACATCTATATCTAGCATGTGATATCAAAAGTTGTTTTATCCTACTTAGATTTCCCAAGCTATCTTTTGGATTAGCCAATACTCCCACATATGCACCATATCTAGAACATGCAATTAAAGATCACAAAATGGGTTTCGAAACTATCTACCGAATTAGTATGGACACCCGATGTGCAAAATTCATAAACTATTCAGTTAAAACAAGAATAAATCATAAAAGATTATGGAAAAGAATTATATTGAATGAAGAATTCTTAGAGAATGAAGAATATATTACACCCAACCCCGTGAATGAGAGAGTTAGCTACTCCTAGGCATATTGAATACTAGACTGTTGTTTAAATTGAATGCTACCATCCTTCAGAATGCCCTTTTACCTTCAAGTGTAGAGATATCAAGTTTGTTTCTCTCCAAGTGTGTTTTTGGCCTATGCTAGGCCCTCAATTTATAGACTTTCATAATTGGACTGAACCTAAGATTTGAACTTGATTTTGTACTTGAATAAATTGTAAGAGATAATCCTTGATATATATCTTTTAATCTTTGGATTTTCTATATCTTTGAATTATTCTTCATTTATTCTAAATTATAATTTGAGTAACCAACATTGTGGATACCTGATATTGTTGATAATCTTTGAGTATTCAATATTCCGCTCATTTTGTTGATAATCTTCCTAAATCTTTGAGATTTCCACTTATTTGCAAAATATATTCCACACATTTATCTTTTCCACTTTTATTGAATAAAAGCTAAAATATCAAATAAAATTAAGCAATAAAATAACAATAAGATATAAAAATAAATAAAATAAATACATGATAATGTCATTTATCAATGATTTGATATGATTGAGACATTCTTATTTCTCGTTACTTAGGCAAATAAACCCACCTTGATATTCAGTCGTTGATAGCCCTTTTAAGCTTGTAACTTACTTTTGTTTCTAAACCCAATGAAAACCCTTAAAAGAAAACAAATCATTCTCAATTACTTTAGGAAGAAAGAAGGAGCTAATGGATTGTGTTAGGAATGGGTAATGAATAAACTGTAGGGATGAACATAAAAAATAAAAAAAAATGGAAAAAGGAAAGAGAAAAAATGATGAAAGAGTTTTGATAAACAAAACAGAAAAAGAAAAATAGAAAAGTGAAAAATATTGCTTTCTCGGAAAAAAAAAGGAAAAAAGAAAAGAAAAAAAGAGAGAAATGACAAATAGTTGTTGAAATTAAGCTCCTTTATTATTTCTATATTTTTTAAAATGCCAAAAATCCTAAAAACTTTTTCTACCTTTGCCTTCGCCCCATTACAACTTTTGGACAGTCCTCAAGATATTTGAATGCATGTTTTTCAAAAGTTTGTGAATATTATAGTCTTTTTAAATACCATGAGTGTTTTCTACTTACATAAGTATTTTGAATGAAATAAAAAGTTGAAACACTGAACGAATTTTGGTGAGAAAATATTAGAGCTGTCAAAATGAGTTGGAACTCGCGAGCCAACCTGGTTCTCCACAGGTTCGGACCGGGTTGGATTAATTTTTTTTTACAAATTTCAATACGAGTTGATTTTTAACCCGACTCACCTAGAATCTGGCTCCCCATGAGTTACTCGTGGTGAGCCGGATTGGCTCACCAACCCACAAATGAAGGGTCACAGAAGTGGTTTTTATTAAGTTAGGCTTTGCATTTGGGTCATGTTAGGTTATTTTTTTTAGCCAATACATAAATAATTTGTATTTTTGTGATTTTGGATTGTATTTGGATTGTATTAAAGTTTATTTAAATTTTAATTAGAATTATAATTTAGTTTTGACTGAAAAAAATAAAAAATTGTATTTTTTTTAATTAATTGAATATGTGAGCCAACCCGTTTAACCCACCAAACCGTGGTGGGGCAGGCCGGGTTTGAATTTTTTTGGCTCCTAATAAGTGAGTCGGGTTGGGTTGACTCACTAAATGATCAACCCGTGGTGGGTCGAGCCGGGACAGACCATGTTACCCGTTTTGACAACTCTAAAAAATATACATTTTTACTTGCGTGATCTCTTTGATATTTGACTTTCTTGTAATTAAAAAAATTACTCATGGGTAAAAAATATTTTTTTTTTCATTTCTATGTGAACAGTAACTTGATTTCTAGAAGATTGATTTATTTCTAGTGATGATCATTCCTTTGATCCAATGTAAGGAATAAAAATAACCTAGAACAAAGTTTTGAAATTACTCAATTTTTCCCAAGTGCATATTATCAATCTTGGATCCTTTGATCTAGTATGACGAGTGCATATTTATGCTTTTATTTAATATTTAATCTTGGATTCTTAATAATTTTTTTGTGCTTTAAAAATGATTTAATTAGGAATTTTGAAAATTAGGCTTATTGAGCTTGTAAAATAAAAGCGTTTAAAAAATAACTTTTTTAGTTGCATAAAATATTATTTTTAAGTTTAAACTCATTCAAGATGTGAAAATAAATTAATTAAAGCTATAAAACACCTAAAACATTACGAAAAAATCAGCATATTTCGAAAACATCTATCCTATATTCTCTAATCAACTTATACACTTCGCTCTTAAGCCCCAATTACAAGCTTTCATGTGTCCACCAATTTGGCCAACCGAAATATGCCATGTGACATTATAACATACTAACCGAATTTTTACTAATTTAAATAAAAGAAATAATATAAATAATAACTCAAGCTTTAAAAGTCTTTCCCAAATTGCGGGCAAATTTAAAACCTTTATTAATCGCACCATAATTTCAACATCCGAAAGTAATTTATTGCAAAACATGTACCAATATTGTTTAAATAATAAACTCCAAAATAGTAAAAATAGTTCCTTAAGGAACCCCAATCGCTAACCCCCACTCTGGCTCTAAACATCAACAACACCACCTAAAATATCATCTGCTCTAGTGTAACAAGTTACACAATCATCGCCAAACACACAGAAAGGGTGAGCTCAAAATAAGAGAAATAATAAACAATACATGTAACCCAAACCCTTGTTATTAAGTTAAACCAACGACCCTTCTGAGGACTACCATCCTTAGACACTAGCAATCATAGCCACCACCGTGCGCATCCCGATTCTACACACTTTGATGATATCCTTAAGATGATTATTGTTGCCACAAGCTCCAACTCGTGGTTCCACCATCTATCGGCCACCACTTATAGATCACAGGCAAGAATTATCTTATTACGAAGTACAATCTGCAAGATCAAGTGAAGCTCCCCAATACGAACCACAATCCATATTTATCACATGACTACCAACCTCACCAACCATTCCCCGTGAAGAGCAATCAAGTGAAACCAATCTGTTCGAGCCACAACTCGCACACTTACATCGGAATTCCAATCACCATTAGGCTATAACTTGGAATGGCCACGTGCTTAACTCCCCATAACAAGCTACAACTCGTAAATGGGCCCCCAACAAGTCATCTCCTCAAGGCATCCATCTAAAGTTGTGTAAAAATCTTCCCACGCAATCCATCACTACACAGAGTATCACCAAGCACAACTCCAGCATCACCAGATAAAATTAATGTAGACCTATCAAGTACAAGATTATATAAATGAATAGTCCGATAACAATTTATCGTTGTATTTTATATAATTTTATTATATAAAATTATTATTTTCTATTTTATTATTATTGTGGATTAATATTAATTAATAAATTGTATTATTAGTAAATATCAATTATATTGCACAATTCCTGGCGGAGCTCATCCTACTGCCAGGCACCAACTCTTGGGTTTTCCCAAAAACCCTGGCATCACGCCATCGCTTGGTGGGTGAATTGTTGTCGTCAGGCACTAACTCTTTAGAATTGGGTCATGAGCCAATTTTTCCCCTATCGCCTGGCAGAACACCCTACACTGCCAAGCGCCAGCTCTCGAGAATTTTCCTAGCACCTTTAACCGCCAGGCGCCACACCAGTGCCTGCACATTTACGGATTTTCACACCCCAAAACAGGTTTTAAGGAACCTAGTACTCAATGCCAATAATTTTGGAATACAAAATGCATGTTCATATAATTCAGTAAGACTCAATTGCACTACCACACATCAACATGCCACAATATCAAGTTCATGCACATGTATTCACCAATTTAAACTATGTTAATACTTGAATTTAACAAGTCTTGATCATATTCTATGGAAGTTAAACCGACAACCAACCAGTGCATCTATCTCATGCCAAGACATGCAATTTATCTCACAACAACACTTGCAATCAATCACTTTAAACCAATCCATCATGCCAACTCACTTAACATTTACATATAAACATGGTTTCATGCGTTTATTCACACCAAATTCAAAATTCCTCTCAAGCAATAGCTATGAAAGCTTCTTTCAACCCATCACTCATATAACCCAACTTTAACACCCACACTTAATCATATTTTCACACATTGGCTTCACAATATTTTCATTAAGTCTACTTAATATTAAGTCTTACACATTACGAAAGATAACTCCTTAATCCAAAACCCTTATTCTGCATACAATTCATGCACATTGTACTTGACTCCAAAACAGTTTCTGAAACATTCTACTCATTCCAAATGCATTATGCCAAGCCCACAATTTATCATCACTACATGATCATGCACTTTAGAGACTTCCACACAACCAATCATGTGTATCATATATCTCCAACTATAGGCATGCAAACTAAGATCACACCGTTCAAACTAAAGAACAACATGTTATGAATCGGGAAATGCAGTTTTACAAAAATTGTGCAGACTAGAAAAATATAGTCGCCTAACGACTAGATTTTGTCGCCCAGTGAAACAAAACCAGAGACTTGGCGCCATTCGATAGGAAACCACCGCCCGACGGTACCTGTTATGCGTAAAATATAAGAAACAGCGTAATTACACCTACATTGGTCAATCTAAAGGCACTCAAACATGCAGAGTTTAGCAAAAGTTCATCCATCATGCATAAAACTACCCAAAATCAAAGGTCCACGTACAAACAGAAACCACAAAATTGTAGAAAATGAACCAATCCAGTTCGTGTCGGGCAGGCCTTCCTTACCGCCAGCCGATTTTTGAGCAGAACCTAGAAACTTAGTTCAAACAGCATGTGTCGCTTAGCGAGACTTCATTACCACCAGGCTATTTCTAGAAAAATTCCAGAAATGCGAAAATAAAAAATTTACAGAGGGAAATACAACACAAATGCATTCCATACATCACACAATCACTTGAATAAAAATGAAATAACGAATTGCAGCTCCCCTAACCTGATTTTCCTACACCAATGCTCTTCTAGAGTTCCCTTTTTGATCCATAATGATTCAAACACTCGTCTCCTTCCATGAACGCTCTCTATCCCTTCTAACTCTCTCCTTTGATTAGTTTTAGGTGTTCTAAAACTCTTCTTGGCATCCATACAAAATGACACTCTTTAATGCCCTACTCCCCTTTCCACATTAATTTTTCAGCCCAAAATTAATTAGTTTAATTACAAAAAACGAAAATGGAGTTTAAGGGGCATTCAAGTGTCATTATCATGTGGCTCCTACACTATAACAGCTCGACACTTACCTCTCTAACTTCCCACCTCTCTAACTTCCTGATGAGTGCGTATTTTTGCCCTCATTCAGTATTTAACTCTGGGTATTTAATTGAATTTGTGTGCTTAAAGAGTGAGTTAATTGATAATTATGATAATTAGGTTGTTTGAGCTTGTGCGATAAAAATGTCTTAAAAAGTGATTTTTAGCTGCATAAATTATTTTTGGATATTTTAACGTTTGTTGATGCAGCTGAAGTTAAGATTAATCTTATTTAAAGGTGAGAAAATAAATAGATTGAAATTACAAAACACCTTTAAATAAAGCTAAAATTAGTTGGAAGAATCACTTCTGCGCCCCAGTTTTTACTCATACACTCCCCTCTTTCTAAATGGGTCTCACCAAAACCTATTCTGCACCCCCTAATATGTCTATTTGCACCCCTCCTATCACTTAAACCCAATTCACTCAGATCATGCCATGTGGCAATCCTCCACTAATTAAATTAACCAATAATATAATGCCACGTGTCATGATCTAGCAACTAAAAATTCAGCCAATAGCATGTTGCCACGTCATCACCTTCAACCTCCCAAACCCTAGCCTCCATCTCCATGTCGGCAACCACCTCTCTGCCGTCCTCTTCGCCGGAAAATGCTGCAGCGCGCCACACACACAGATCCATGGCAGCGGAAAACCACAGAGACGTGCAATTCATCCCTGCACCAGCTTCACGGCCACCGCGAGTTTTTCTTCCCGCACCGTCAGCCATGGATCTCGCCGGAGTAGCACCCATTCGGAAGTAGATCTGCGTCAGCCACCACAGTTTCCTCATCATCTCCACGCAGATCGTGTCCTCTTCTTCACGCATCTGTTGCCTCTCTGTTTCGCATCTGCACATCACAACAACATCGCGCACCACCGTGGCCACCGCAGACCTGCAATCAAAGTGTGCAACCATGGCCACCGCGAACCTGCACCACCACCTGTAACCAGAACGCACCAGTGGCAGTTCGAACCTTCGAACAGATTGGGAACGCAGCAAAACGCGAGCCAGAATCCACGAACCAGCGCGCATCTGAACCAGCAGCCGTTCATCGCTTCCACCACCGCGCCTTCGTCGTCGGAAAACGGCAGCCGCAGCCATCATCAGGTAGTAGCTTTGTTGGAGAAGAGTAAGAGAGTGAAACCCTAATTCTGGAGAGAGAAGGAGCTGCCACGTGTCAGTCTGCTATTGCACGGTCAAATGGTCAAATCTGGTCAAGCATTCAAAAGCTGGTCAAACAGTCAACTCTGGTCAAAGACTGGTCAAAGGAGAGGGGTTTAACTGCAAATATTGATATTTTTGGATGCCTTTGCAAAATTGGACTACAAAATTGAAAATAGGCTATTTAGAAAATTAATACAAATATTATTTGGTGATAATTTATTAGATATCTTTAAATAATTTATTTATTTAATTATATCATAAATTATTAACCAACTATATTTATTAAATAGTCTATATCTCTCCAAATATCTTTGAATATTTATCTTTATCTTTATTTTAAAAGATATTTGAGAGATTTTAGCAACAGAAAAGCCCAGTCCAATTCCTATATAAAGAGACCAAGGGAGAAGTAGAAAAAAAAGCTCGGCACTTCGAAATTTAGGAACCCTTAGGGGACCTAATTTCTTTCTCTCTTTTCTTCTCTCTTTATTTTGCATTCATGGAGTTCTAAACTTCTTGGGTTGATTCCATTGTAATTTCATTATGGATTTTGAGGTTAGAATGAATTAATTTCTTTGTTCTTTTTATTATTGTTGAGGTTTTAATTTATCTGTCTTTTATCTTTGAATCACGTAAAAAGTAATGATTTAAAATCTATATGCATGTTGATCATATGAGTTCAAGGGTTTTTAAATTGAATAGAGACTTTACTTTGATTTTATTTAGAAACTTTCATGTGATTAAATGAGTTTTTACCAATAATTGAGACTTTACTTTGATTAAAGGTATTTACTCTAATGAAAATTAATCGAGACTTTACTTTGATTAATTAAGCTTTTTATTTGGTGAGGAGATAAAAGAATAGACATGATTAGGCATAGTAAAATTTGATTGAGACTGTACTTTGGTTGAATTTACTGTGGATAATCTAAAAGTTCTCACTTTTAATTGAGACTATACTTTGGTTAAAAGTGAGAACGCCAACAAATTCATTGAGACTTTACATTGATTAATTTGTAAATCTACAACAATAATTAATTGAGCAATAATCTTTAGATAACCGATGATGAATCTATTTTGAAAAAGCAATGGAATCAATCTATTTTCTTTACTATTGTTTTTATTTCTTTTTATCTTTTAAACTTTATTTTTATCTTTGTTTATATTAATCCCCTATATTTTTTATTTTATTTGACTAACTCATTTGTATAGTTTTATAAGAACTAATTTGTTAAAAATCAATTCCGTGTTCGTTGGGAGACGACTTAGGGTTACTTTACCCTTTCTATTTTCTTGACTACTATCTTAGCAATACTGAAGTTGCTATAGTTTAGTAGTATTAATTTGATCGCGTCAACGACAGCGATATCAAATTTGGCGCCGTTGCCGGGGAACACGGTTAGAATTTTTATCATTTTAGTTCTTATTTTTATTTTTATTCTTTTGATTTTATTTTTTATTTTTATTTTTATTTTTTTTATCACTAACATTTTCTTTTCTCAATTTTTGTTCTAACATTTTTTTAATTTTCTTTAGTTATTTTATTTTATTTTATTTAGTTATTTTTTTAAGCGTAATTTTTGTTTGAGGAATTTTGTTGGGAAATTTGTGAAACTAGTTGGGAAAAACTTTGGCTAAGGAAAGATAAGGTACTTAAGTTGTCCATTGAGACGCACCTCTCTTTCCTGGAAGTCTACTCAACAAGCTTTCAACTTATCTCTTTTCAGAAAACCTCTTTCAAAAATGCAAAATAATTTTTCATACGAAAGTAATCAACATTGTAGTTTTCAAATGGATTACAATTGTTATCCACAACAACCATGTGATTTTCAGCAACAAATTGTCGCACCTACTTCTACACCTGATCTAAGTGGGTTAACTTTACGACAATTTAATGATCTATATCCTAGATCATCTTTTTTGGGATATGAGCAACAACCATATTCTGAGTGTCCACCTCAACAACCATATGTCCCAAATAGTTTTCAGCAACAATATGTACCACCACAGCAAATTGAAGCAACCAATGGACCATCCTATAGGGAAGTTATGATATTAATGGGTGAAGTTATAGAGAAATTAGAGTCAATGGATGAAAGGTTGCGAGTTGATCAACGATGCAGAG
Organism: Vigna unguiculata; assembly: GCF_037176805.1. Lineage (NCBI taxonomy): Eukaryota > Viridiplantae > Streptophyta > Magnoliopsida > Fabales > Fabaceae > Vigna > Vigna unguiculata. The sequence goes on along the minus strand of NC_140795.1, from coordinate 33,381,963 downwards.
ATATTGAGCAAGAGTGGTATGAAAATAAGCAAATATTGTCTGATATGTTGAGGGATGCAAGTAAGAACAACTTCATAGAATTACTTGTAACTGTTAATACCACCCCTCAACCCCATCAGAGATTTCCTGAAAATCCATATTTTAACGAACTTCGTCATAAAATCAAAGATGTGCTTCTGAAGTTGGCCATCAGAGCTGAACAAATGTCTGAAGATTTGAGTCAGCTAATGAATGTTGTAGTGAGAAAGGTCACTTTGGAAGATATGATGAATATGATGACTGAAATGATGAAGATGAATCAGACAGATCAGAAAGAGATGATGAATGCCGCGACACAAAGCTTACAGAATCAGTCTAAAAAACCAATAGCGGAATCACATCACACTGATATATCTACTGATGGATATAATCATTTTCATAGTAATATGTCTACTGATGGACATATCAATTTTGCTAAAGATGTTGCTGATGAAGTAATTGAAGATTCTCACACAAACATATCTACTGATGGATATGTTGATGATGCTCCATGTGAATATAAAGTTGTACCTGTTGATGATGTTATGAGTACAAATGATCATTTTCAAGAGCAAAGTTGTGAGAACAATACAATGGAGGAACCAAGTGCAGTTGAAGAGCCAACAATATTCGAAGATGCAACTGAAGCATCTACTATTGCAACTGACTTGGTTAATGATGAAGCAGTAGAGTCAACAACACCAGGTGAAAATTTTTGCTCAGAAGATGAGATTATGAGGATTACTGATGATCCGTTTAACCATTCGAATGCACCTGATGATGCTCAAGTTGAGTTGAAGCCACACACTCCACACATCAAGTTTGTTGATGTGAAATATGCAAATAAGTTTTCAGTGGTTATCTTTGTTGACATGGCTGTAGAAAAAGAAGAAAGGTTGCTGCAAAAGGTAAAAAGCTTAGATTCAAATTCTTTTGAAATCATTGTTGATAGAAAAATTAATTTGCATGCATGTTTGTTTTTTGTTTCTGTTTTTAATTTTAAAAATATTAAAAAAATTTCAAAAATATGTGTTTTTGTTTTCTTTAATAAAATTGTACAAGCTGACTTGTACTTTATAAAATTAAAGAAAATAAATTTTGACATATGGCCAGATTGAGCCAATAGTCACAAATTTTTTCGTTTCCTCCCCAAAATAAGTCCATCAAAGACATTTTCTTTTGAAATAAGTGTGAGGGAGACAAACTGTAGGTAGGATTTTTCTTTTTTGTGTTTTTCAATTTTTTGTTTTTGTTTTCATTTAAAAAGAAAAAAAAATTGTGATTTCGTTTTGAGAAAATTGTGAAAGTTAACTTTTTACTAAGTAAAACTTTTAAACAATATGTCTCATAAGAAATCCACAAAAAAATATTTCCCTGCTTTCAATAAAACATATTGACATTGGATTTTGGGATTTGATTCAGTAATTGGGATGATCATAATTCTAGAAAAATAAAAATCATGTTGATATGGGTGGATTGTTTCTATGATTTGCTAAATGAGTTGATTTGAGAATTTCTTGATTAAATCTTTTGTGAAAGAATTTGACCTTGTGAGTCTTGGGCCTTAATGTAAAGGATGAACTGCTATGTGTCATTCCTATGTTTTCTTGAGTGACTTGCTCATGTTTGTTTATACTCAAATGTTTAGCTTGACTCTTTTGTTTTGCATCTTAGGTGAATATGCATGATTTGATATGATTGAGGCAATTCTTGTTTCTAGCTACTTTGCCAAATAAGTCCACCTTGATATTAATCCATTGGTAACCCCTTTGTGCTTTTAAACCTCTTTTTCTTGTTTGAAGCCTATTGCATAACCTTGAAAAGAAAAAGACAATATTCTACCTTAGGAAGAAAGAAGGAGCTAATGGATTATGTTCAGGAATGGTTGAGGAATAAAGTGTGTGGGTGAGTACCTCACCCACAAATTAATAAAAATGGCAAAAGGAAAAATTGTTGATGAAAAAGTGTTGAAATAATTGCTTTCTATAAAAAAAAAAGAGAGCAACAAAGCAATAAACGAAAAAGACTTGTTTTTTAAATTATGCTCCATTATTCTTCCTACATTACTATTTCAAAAACCCAAGAGTCTTAAAAATTTTCCTACCTTTGCCTTGGCCCTGTTATAACCTGTGAAAAGTCCTCAAGATCTTTGAATGCATATTTTCTGAAAGTTTGTGAATATTAGAGTCTTGTTAAGTATTATGAGAGTTTGCTTACATGAGTATTTTGAGTGAAAACACAAGCCAAAACACTTGAGAGAATTTTGGTGAGAAAATACACATTTAACTTGAGTGCTTTCTTTCATAATTGATTGTCTTGTGAATTCAAAAGATTAACTCATGTGTGAAAAAAAGAACCTTTCCGTTTGTATATACATGATAATTTGATTTCTAGAATATTGATTTGTCTCAAGTAAGGTTCATTCCTTTGATCCAGTGTCGATGTGAAATAAAATACCTCAGAAGAAGTTTTGAAATTGCTTGATTTTGCCCAGGAGTGCAAAAGGATAAGTGTGTGGGTATGATGAGTGCGTATTTTTGCCCTCATTCAGTATTTAACTCTGGGTATTTAATTGAATTTGTGTGCTTAAAGAGTGAGTTAATTGATAATTATGATAATTAGGTTGTTTGAGCTTGTGCGATAAAAATGTCTTAAAAAGTGATTTTTAGCTGCATAAATTATTTTTGGATATTTTAACGTTTGTTGATGCAGTTGAAGTTAAGATTAATCTTATTTAAAGGTGAGAAAATAAATAGATTGAAATTACAAAACACCTTTAAATAAAGCTAAAATTAGTTGGAAGAATCACTTCTGCACCCCAGTTTTTACTCATACACTCCCCTCTTTCTAAATGGGTCTCACCAAAACCTATTCTGCACCCCCTAATATGTCTATTTGCACCCCTCCTATCACTTAAACCCAATTCACTCAGATCATGCCATGTGGCAATCCTCCACTAATTAAATTAACCAATAATATAATGCCACGTGTCATGATCTAGCAACTAAAAATTCAGCCAATAGCATGTTGCCACGTCATCACCTTCAACCTCCCAAACCCTAGCCTCCATCTCCATGTCGGCAACCACCTCTCTGCCGTCCTCTTCGCCGGAAAATGCTGCAGCGCGCCACACACACAGATCCATGGCAGCGGAAAACCACAGAGACGTGCAATTCATCCCTGCACCAGCTTCACGGCCACCGCGAGTTTTTCTTCCCGCACCGTCAGCCATGGATCTCGCCGGAGTAGCACCCATTCGGAAGTAGATCTGCGTCAGCCACCACAGTTTCCTCATCATCTCCACGCAGATCGTGTCCTCTTCTTCACGCATCTGTTGCCTCTCTGTTTCGCATCTGCACATCACAACAACATCGCGCACCACCGTGGCCACCGCAGACCTGCAATCAAAGTGTGCAACCATGGCCACCGCGAACCTGCACCACCACCTGTAACCAGAACGCACCAGTGGCAGTTCGAACCTTCGAACAGATTGGGAACGCAGCAAAACGCGAGCCAGAATCCACGAACCAGCGCGCATCTGAACCAGCAGCCGTTCATCGCTTCCACCACCGCGCCTTCGTCGTCGGAAAACGGCAGCCGCAGCCATCATCAGGTAGTAGCTTTGTTGGAGAAGAGTAAGAGAGTGAAACCCTAATTCTGGAGAGAGAAGGAGCTGCCACGTGTCAGTCTGCTATTGCACGGTCAAATGGTCAAATCTGGTCAAGCATTCAAAAGCTGGTCAAACAGTCAACTCTGGTCAAAGACTGGTCAAAGGAGAGGGGTTTAACTGCAAATATTGATATTTTTGGATGCCTTTGCAAAATTGGACTACAAAATTGAAAATAGGCTATTTAGAAAATTAATACAAATATTATTTGGTGATAATTTATTAGATATCTTTAAATAATTTATTTATTTAATTATATCATAAATTATTAACCAACTATATTTATTAAATAGTCTATATCTCTCCAAATATCTTTGAATATTTATCTTTATCTTTATTTTAAAAGATATTTGAGAGATTTTAGCAACAGAAAAGCCCAGTCCAATTCCTATATAAAGAGACCAAGGAAGAAGTAGAAAAAAAAGCTCGGCACTTCGAAATTTAGGAACCCTTAGGGGGACCTAATTTCTTTCTCTCTTTTCTTCTCTCTTTATTTTGCATTCATGGAGTTCTAAACTTCTTGGGTTGATTTCATTGTAATTTCATTATGGATTTTGAGGTTAGAATGAATTAATTTCTTTGTTCTTTTTATTATTGTTGAGTTTTAATTTATCTGTCTTTTATCTTTGAATCACGTAAAAAGTAATGATTTAAAATCTATATGCATGTTGATCATATGAGTTCAAGGGTTTTTAAATTGAATTGAGACTTTACTTTGATTTTATTTAGAAACTTTCATGTGATTAAATGAGTTTTTACCAATAATTGAGACTTTACTTTGATTAAAGGTATTTACTCTAATGAAAATTAATCGAGACTTTACTTTGATTAATTAAGCTTTTTATTTGGTGAGGAGATAAAAGAATAGACATGATTAGGCATAGTAAAATTTGATTGAGACTGTACTTTGGTTGAATTTACTGTGGATAATCTAAAAGTTCTCACTTTTAATTGAGACTATACTTTGGTTAAAAGTGAGAACGCCAACAAATTCATTGAGACTTTACATTGATTAATTTGTAAATCTACAACAATAATTAATTGAGCAATAATCTTTAGATAACCGATGATGAATCTATTTTGAAAAAGCAATGGAATCAATCTATTTTCTTTACTATTGTTTTTATTTCTTTTTATCTTTTAAACTTTATTTTTATCTTTGTTTATATTAATCCCCTATATTTTTTATTTTATTTGACTAACTCATTTGTATAGTTTTATAAGAACTAATTTGTTAAAAATCAATTCCGTGTTCGTTGGGAGACGACTTAGGGTTACTTTACCCTTTCTATTTTCTTGACTACTATCTTAGCAATACTGAAGTTGCTATAGTTTAGTAGTATTAATTTGATCGCGTCAACAACAGCGATATCAAATTTGGCGCCGTTGCCGGGGAACACGGTTAGAATTTTTATCATTTTAGTTCTTATTTTTATTTTTATTCTTTTGATTTTATTTTTTATTTTTATTTTTATTTTTTTTATCACTAACATTTTCTTTTCTCAATTTTTGTTCTAACATTTTTTTAATTTTCTTTAGTTATTTTATTTTATTTTATTTAGTTATTTTTTTAAGCGTAATTTTTGTTTGAGGAATTTTGTTGGGAAATTTGTGAAACTAGTTGGGAAAAACTTTGGCTAAGGAAAGATAAGGTACTTAAGTTGTCCATTGAGACGCACCTCTCTTTCCTGGAAGTCTACTCAACAAGCTTTCAACTTATCTCTTTTCAGAAAACCTCTTTCAAAAATGCAAAATAATTTTTCATACGAAAGTAATCAACATTGTAGTTTTCAAATGGATTACAATTGTTATCCACAACAACCATGTGATTTTCAGCAACAAATTGTCGCACCTACTTCTACACCTGATCTAAGTGGGTTAACTTTACGACAATTTAATGATCTATATCCTAGATCATCTTTTTTGGGATATGAGCAACAACCATATTCTGAGTGTCCACCTCAACAACCATATGTCCCAAATAGTTTTCAGCAACAATATGTACCACCACAGCAAATTGAAGCAACCAATGGACCATCCTATAGGGAAGTTATGATATTAATGGGTGAAGTTATAGAGAAATTAGAGTCAATGGATGAAAGGTTGCGAGTTGATCAACGATGCAGAGATATTGAGCAAGAGTGGTATGAAAATAAGCAAATATTGTCTGATATGTTGAGGGATGCAAGTAAGAACAACTTCATAGAATTACTTGTAACTGTTAATACCACCCCTCAACCCCATCAGAGATTTCCTGAAAATCCATATTTTAACGAACTTCGTCATAAAATCAAAGATGTGCTTCTGAAGTTGGCCATCAGAGCTGAACAAATGTCTGAAGATTTGAGTCAGCTAATGAATGTTGTAGTGAGAAAGGTCACTTTGGAAGATATGATGAATATGATGACTGAAATGATGAAGATGAATCAGACAGATCAGAAAGAGATGATGAATGCCGCGACACAAAGCTTACAGAATCAGTCTAAAAAACCAATAGCGGAATCACATCACACTGATATATCTACTGATGGATATAATCATTTTCATAGTAATATGTCTACTGATGGACATATCAATTTTGCTAAAGATGTTGCTGATGAAGTAATTGAAGATTCTCACACAAACATATCTACTGATGGATATGTTGATGATGCTCCATGTGAATATAAAGTTGTACCTGTTGATGATGTTATGAGTACAAATGATCATTTTCAAGAGCAAAGTTGTGAGAACAATACAATGGAGGAACCAAGTGCAGTTGAAGAGCCAACAATATTCGAAGATGCAACTGAAGCATCTACTATTGCAACTGACTTGGTTAATGATGAAGCAGTAGAGTCAACAACACCAGGTGAAAATTTTTGCTCAGAAGATGAGATTATGAGGATTACTGATGATCCGTTTAACCATCCGAATGCACCTGATGATGCTCAAGTTGAGTTGAAGCCACACACTCCACACATCAAGTTTGTTGATGTGAAATATGCAAATAAGTTTTCAGTGGTTATCTTTGTTGACATGGCTGTAGAAAAAGAAGAAAGGTTGCTGCAAAAGGTAAAAAGCTTAGATTCAAATTCTTTTGAAATCATTGTTGATAGAAAAATTAATTTGCATGCATGTTTGTTTTTTGTTTCTGTTTTTAATTTTAAAAATATTAAAAAAATTTCAAAAATATGTGTTTTTGTTTTCTTTAATAAAATTGTACAAGCTGACTTGTACTTTATAAAATTAAAGAAAATAAATTTTGACATATGGCCAGATTGAGCCAATAGTCACAAATTTTTTCGTTTCCTCCCCAAAATAAGTCCATCAAAGACATTTTCTTTTGAAATAAGTGTGAGGGAGACAAACTGTAGGTAGGATTTTTCTTTTTTGTGTTTTTCAATTTTTTGTTTTTGTTTTCATTTAAAAAGAAAAAAAAATTGTGATTTCTTTTTGAGAAAATTGTGAAAGTTAACTTTTTACTAAGTAAAACTTTTAAACAATATGTCTCATAAGAAATCCACAAAAAAATATTTCCCTGCTTTCACTAAAACATATTGACATTGGATTTTGGGATTTGATTCAGTAATTGGGATGATCATAATTCTAGAAAAATAAAAATCATGTTGATATGGGTGGATTGTTTCTATGATTTGCTAAATGAGTTGATTTGAGAATTTCTTGATTAAATCTTTTGTGAAAGAATTTGACCTTGTGAGTCTTGGGCCTTAATGTAAAGGATGAACTGCTATGTGTCATTCCTATGTTTTCTTGAGTGACTTGCTCATGTTTGTTTATACTCAAATGTTTAGCTTGACTCTTTTGTTTTGCATCTTAGGTGAATATGCATGATTTGATATGATTGAGGCAATTCTTGTTTCTAGCTACTTTGCCAAATAAGTCCACCTTGATATTAATCCATTGGTAACCCCTTTGTGCTTTTAAACCTCTTTTTCTTGTTTGAAGCCTATTGCATAACCTTGAAAAGAAAAAGACCATATTCTACCTTAGGAAGAAAGAAGGAGCTAATGGATTATGTTCAGGAATGGTTGAGGAATAAAGTGTGTGGGTGAGTACCTCACCCACAAATTAATAAAAATGGCAAAAGGAAAAATTGTTGATGAAAAAGTGTTGAAATAATTGCTTTCTATAAAAAAAAAAGAGAGCAACAAAGCAATAAACGAAAAAGACTTGTTTTTTAAATTATGCTCCATTATTCTTCCTACATTACTATTTCAAAAACCCAAGAGTCTTAAAAATTTTCCTACCTTTGCCTTGGCCCTGTTATAACCTGTGAAAAGTCCTCAAGATCTTTGAATGCATATTTTCTGAAAGTTTGTGAATATTAGAGTCTTGTTAAGTATTATGAGAGTTTGCTTACATGAGTATTTTGAGTGAAAACACAAGCCAAAACACTTGAGAGAATTTTGGTGAGAAAATACACATTTAACTTGAGTGCTTTCTTTCATAATTGATTGTCTTGTGAATTCAAAAGATTAACTCATGTGTGAAAAAAAGAACCTTTCCGTTTGTATATACATGATAATTTGATTTCTAGAATATTGATTTGTCTCAAGTAAGGTTCATTCCTTTGATCCAGTGTCGATGTGAAATAAAATACCTCAGAAGAAGTTTTGAAATTGCTTGATTTTGCCCAGGAGTGCAAAAGGATAAGTGTGTGGGTATGATGAGTGCGTATTTTTGCCCTCATTCAGTATTTAACTCTGGGTATTTAATTGAATTTGTGTGCTTAAAGAGTGAGTTAATTGATAATTATGATAATTAGGTTGTTTGAGCTTGTGCGATAAAAATGTCTTAAAAAGTGATTTTTAGCTGCATAAATTATTTTTGGATATTTTAACGTTTGTTGATGCAGTTGAAGTTAAGATTAATCTTATTTAAAGGTGAGAAAATAAATAGATTGAAATTACAAAACACCTTTAAATAAAGCTAAAATTAGTTGGAAGAATCACTTCTGCACCCCAGTTTTTACTCATACACTCCCCTCTTTCTAAATGGGTCTCACCAAAACCTATTCTGCACCCCCTAATATGTCTATTTGCACCCCTCCTATCACTTAAACCCAATTCACTCAGATCATGCCATGTGGCAATCCTCCACTAATTAAATTAACCAATAATATAATGCCACGTGTCATGATCTAGCAACTAAAAATTCAGCCAATAGCATGTTGCCACGTCATCACCTTCAACCTCCCAAACCCTAGCCTCCATCTCCATGTCGGCAACCACCTCTCTGCCGTCCTCTTCGCCGGAAAATGCTGCAGCGCGCCACACACACAGATCCATGGCAGCGGAAAACCACAGAGACGCGCAATTCATCCCTGCACCAGCTTCACGGCCACCGCGAGTTTTTCTTCCCGCACCGTCAGCCATGGATCTCGCCGGAGTAGCACCCATTCGGAAGTAGATCTGCGTCAGCCACCACAGTTTCCTCATCATCTCCACGCAGATCGTGTCCTCTTCTTCACGCATCTGTTGCCTCTCTGTTTCGCATCTGCACATCACAACAACATCGCGCACCACCGTGGCCACCGCAGACCTGCAATCAAAGTGTGCAACCATGGCCACCGCGAACCTGCACCACCACCTGTAACCAGAACGCACCAGTGGCAGTTCGAACCTTCGAACAGATTGGGAACGCAGCAAAACGCGAGCCAGAATCCACGAACCAGCGCGCATCTGAACCAGCAGCCGTTCATCGCTTCCACCACCGCGCCTTCGTCGTCAAAAAACGGCAGCCGCAGCCATCATCAGGTAGTAGCTTTGTTGGAGAAGAGTAAGAGAGTGAAACCCTAATTCTGGAGAGAGAAGGAGCTGCCACGTGTCAGTCTGCTATTGCACGGTCAAATGGTCAAATCTGGTCAAGCATTCAAAAGCTGGTCAAACAGTCAACTCTGGTCAAAGACTGGTCAAAGGAGAGGGGTTTAACTGCAAATATTGATATTTTTGGATGCCTTTGCAAAATTGGACTACAAAATTGAAAATAGGCTATTTAGAAAATTAATACAAATATTATTTGGTGATAATTTATTAGATATCTTTAAATAATTTATTTATTTAATTATATCATAAATTATTAACCAACTATATTTATTAAATAGTCTATATCTCTCCAAATATCTTTGAATATTTATCTTTATCTTTATTTTAAAAGATATTTGAGAGATTTTAGCAACAGAAAAGCCCAGTCCAATTCCTATATAAAGAGACCAAGGAAGAAGTAGAAAAAAAAGCTCAGCACTTCGAAATTTAGGAACCCTTAGGGGGACCTAATTTCTTTCTCTCTTTTCTTCTCTCTTTATTTTGCATTCATGGAGTTCTAAACTTCTTGGGTTGATTCCATTGTAATTTCATTATGGATTTTGAGGTTAGAATGAATTAATTTCTTTGTTCTTTTTATTATTGTTGAGGTTTTAATTTATCTATGTCTTTTATCTTTGAATCACGTAAAAAGTAATGATTTAAAATCTATATGTATGTTGATCATATGAGTTCAAGGGTTTTTAAATTGAATTGAGACTTTACTTTGATTTTATTTAGAAACTTTCATGTGATTAAATGAGTTTTTACCAATAATTGAGACTTTACTTTGATTAAAGGTATTTACTCTAATGAAAATTAATCGAGACTTTACTTTGATTAATTAAGCTTTTTATTTGGTGAGGAGATAAAAGAATAGACATGATTAGGCATAGTAAAATTTGATTGAGACTGTACTTTGGTTGAATTTACTGTGGATAATCTAAAAGTTCTCACTTTTAATTGAGACTATACTTTGGTTAAAAGTGAGAACGCCAACAAATTCATTGAGACTTTACATTGATTAATTTGTAAATCTACAACAATAATTAATTGAGCAATAATCTTTAGATAACCGATGATGAATCTATTTTGAAAAAGCAATGGAATCAATCTATTTTCTTTACTATTGTTTTTATTTCTTTTTATCTTTTAAACTTTATTTCTATCTTTGTTTATATTAATCCCCTATATTTTTTATTTTATTTGACTAACTCATTTGTATAGTTTTATAAGAACTAATTTGTTAAAAATCAATTCCGTGTTCGTTGGGAGACGACTTAGGGTTACTTTACCCTTTCTATTTTCTTGACTACTATCTTAGCAATACTGAAGTTGCTATAGTTTAGTAGTATTAATTTAATCGCGTCAACGACAGCGATATCACTTCCCTGATGACTGCTAGGGTTTCTAGGGTCTCTCAAATGTAGAAAAAAATGGTAATTGTGAAAAGGACCATATCACGCTTGTAAGACCCGTGAAATTTAACTAATTAATTAAATAATTAATTAACAAATATGGTTAGTGGGAGCCTTTATGGCATTTTATTCTGACATGTATGACATGGAAAAGTATTGGCTCAAGTGGTTGAAAGTACTTTATTGTGTGAAGGGACTTGGGTTCAAGTTCCATGTATGTCATTTGTGTGTTATTTAAATTATTATTATTACATTAATAATGTGTTAGGTCATGAGGAGTTATAACATAATTATAGAATTATGTGAAGTATCACGAAACATGAATTGGTTAAATGGTTGTGCATTGGTTTGGACATTGGCATGGTTATGGGTTTGAATCTTGGTAGTCCCACATTAAACTTTCTTTTTGCTAGAATTATGTTGGCATGAATATGAAAAGCCATAAAATCCTAGCAGCCAAGGGAGGGCTGGAAAACCATCATAAGACAAACATTGAATTACCATTAAGCTAAGTTAAATGCCAATTTTCGTTTTAGAACATTAACATATCTTTAAGGCACCATTAAAAGTACATTTTTAGGTGAGAAGAAGGGTTTTCTAGGTTGCCAATGTTGCTTAGCAAGTAGAGCACGAATTCAGAGAGTGTGTGGTGAGAATTGAATGCTTGTTTGGAGCTGAATTGTGGGAGCAAGGGAAGCCAATTTAAGTCAAGAAGAACTATCACATATTCAAATTTAAGCAAAGGAAACTAGGTTAGGGGAGCTGCCATTTCCTGTTTTAATGATATTATATGCAATTGTGTTATATATTGATACATGAAAGTTTTCTCCTGAATCAAATCCTTATATTGTTTAACTTCTTGATGTTTGTCGTATGTGGTTTTAGAGTATGTGTGTGTTTGTGGTTTCTGTTCTATTGAGTTCTCTTGGTGACCCAATCATTGTTATGATTATCATGATTCTTCTTTTTGCCTTTTGTGACCCAATCATTACTATGATTATCATGATTTTTCTTTTTGGCTTGACGAGATGTTTAGAGTTTTTCTTCTAAATACAACAGACTTAATATTATTCTTATTATTCTCATTATTAATTTTATTTTATTTTACCATTATTATTATTATTATTATTATTATTATTTATTACTATTATTATTATTTTATTTTACTATTATTTTTTATTATTTTATTATAATTATAATAATGATTATTATTATTTCTATTATTTTACTTTATTATTATTATTACAACTACTATCATTTTTATTTTTTTTATTTTTATTATTATTTTTATTTGTATTATGTTTATTTTTGTTATTATTTTGATTATTATTATTAATTTCATTTTATTTTATTTTATAATTATATTTATTAATATTATTATTTTATTTATTTTACTATTATATTATTATATTATTTTTATTATAATTGTTTAGTTTTATAGATTATTTTACTATTATTATTTTATTTTATTAATATTACTGTTTTATTATTATTATTTCATTTTATTTTATTATTATTTATATTATTATTATTATTATTATTATTATTTGTATTAGTATTTTTATTATTATTATTATTATTACTATTATTATCATTTTATTTTAATTTATAATTATCTTTTTTATTATTATTATTATTATTATTATTTTATTCTATTGTTATTGTTATTATTATCATTGTTTTGTTTTGTTAATGATTTTTTTATCATTATTATTCTTTTATTATTATTATTATTATTATTATTATTATTATTATATTTTATCATTATTATTATTTTATTTTATTAATATTATTATTTTATTATTATTTCATTTTATTTTATTATTGTTTTCATTATTATTATTTTTGTTTTTCAAATTTCGTTTTATTACAAATATTATTATTATAATAATAATTTATATTATTATTATTATTTTGTTATTATTTTTCTTATTAATATTACTATTTTTATTTTTTTTTATTATTATTATTATTTTCATTTTATTTTATTTTATAATTATCTTTATCTTTATTATTATTGTTGTATTTTACTATTATTTTATTATTATTATTATTATTTTTATTATTTTATTTTATTTATTATTTTATTATCATTATTATTTATTATTATTGCTTTATTTTATTTTTATTATTTTATTATTATTATTTTATCTTATTAGTATTGTTGTTTTACTATTGTTGTTTCATTTTATTTTATTATTATTTTCATTATTATTTTTTATTTGTATTGTTTCGTTTTATTATTATTATTATCATCATTATTGTTATTGTTATTTTTTTATTATCATTATTACTATTTTATTGTCCGTGCGATATTTCGGGCAATGGTTATGTATTCTTCTTACTTTTGTATATTGTTTGGTTGTTTAGGATTGTGTTGGACTATGATCCAGTCATGTGATTATGACTGGATAATCATATTTCATGTTATGGATTGTATGTATAGTGCTTAGGGTTCTTTGGAGCTTGCTTCAAAGTGCCAAAAACCAGTAGTAGTGACACTACTAATGTGGCGCCTAGCGGCTTGGGGTGTGCTGCTTGGCAGTTGGGGTGTGCTACCAGGTGATAAGGGAAAACTAGAGAAGTTTGGAAAGCATGGCGTTTGGCAAAAAATGTGATCCCACCAGGCGGAAAAGATCTGGTAGAGGCTCTGGAAAGCGTATGGCGCCTAGCGGCGTAAGGTGTCCGCCAGGCGGTCTAGAAGCCTTTTGCCCCTGACGACTCGTGTGGAGCAACAGACAATTTTTGATGAAGCAGACATTGTGTATTGCCTCCTTTGGATGAGCGTGGTCTACAAGGCTTTGGACGATATCTCAAGGGTCAGATGCTGGAGTATTCCTAGAGTTATGGCTCAGGATGGAGGGTAATACGAGCATTCTTTGAGTTGTGGCTCAGAATAGCGAGTGTTCTCGCATGTGTTCTACAAGTGGTGGCTTATAGGTTGGATAACAATGATAGCTTGAGCTTATAGGTGGTGGCCATGTGATGAGACCAAAGGATGGTGTTCTTTTAATGTGTGTGTTTTGTTATATAAATTGTTGCATATGTTTATATTCCTTTATCTCACCCTATCTGCTTGTATTTGGTGATGATCGTGTATGCGGTACACGGGAGCAGATGACGTTGCAGGTGGTTCTGGTGGAGCGTAGAGCCGGAGCGGGGCTAGACTTGGGAGAAGGATTTTCTCATAGTTTTATATTGTTTTTATGATTTCAAATAAATTGTAAACATGGATATTACTAGACTTTTGGACAATTATAATAGTATTTATTATCGAGGATTTTTGGATTATTGTTAAGGTAATAAAAATTTTAAAACTTTCCGCGTTTTGGGGAAATGATATTTTAGTAAATGCAGTTTAATTATATTTTCTCTATTTTAATATTTAAATCCGTAATATCCGATCGAGATGTTACAACGCTAGCCAAAGTTCAAACTCACATCCCTCCAAACCATCAAGTATATGCACAACCAATAAACCATCACATGACTCTTGACATTTGATGCACAAATATAATTATAACCCATGTCACATGTTCATGCATGCACATAAAATAAATCAATTAATTAACATATCACACTAAAGTCATACATAAACCATGAAGAAACACATATCATGATCTTACACACCAATTTGTCCAACCATTTATTGCTACGTGGTAGCATCCTAGTTCCCAAAATAAGACCAATCACATCATTTTCAACCTCCCATGTCCACTGCACAACCACATCATCTTCTTCCATCAAACACAAGACCAGCACCAGACCTCCTTGAGCGTCTCCCAAATCGCACCAGTCGTCGACATTCAGTGTAAACAACTCAAACAGCAGGCTTCGCTACACTCCACTAAGCTACACAAAATTGTAATAGATCATAACACTAATAGCGGTTCTCCCTCGTCGTCAGCCTCATTAGAGACCGCATGAGCGTGCCTCTCCATTGTAGAACGACGCTCGCCAAAGTACCCACAACCATCAAACAACCATGCAAAACCAGATCATGACACTCGCCGAGTAGATCACCCATCAATAAATGTGAACACCATCTACAACAACACGACAAACCAGGCATCCACCATGAAGAACCACCACATGCGTCACCTGAAAACGCATAACCAAACCAAAATATATGCCCATGTGGACAGCTTCAGTGATGATGACCAATGACAAAGGCTATGTAGATCTGTTCTTCCTTGTCTAGCATGAGAATAATGTGACGAAAACTCACTGTGGGTTAAATGAAAGTACAAGTAATTGCAAGAAATTAGGGAAAAATTAATAGTTGATAATTTATTAGATATTTTTAAGTAATTTATTTATATAATTATATCAATAAATACCAATTGATAATATTTGTTAACTATTTTTAAAAGTAGTTATATCTCTTCGAATTTGTTTAGATATTCATATCCATCATGTATTTGTGATTATGATTATTTAAAAGATATTTGGAGGATATTACATTATTAGAAATTCATAAATAAGATATCACCAACAGAAAAGTCAGAACCAAAACCTAATCAAATTCTATATAAAGAGACATAAAGGGAACCTTAACAACTTTGGTTAGGTGTAGTTGCCATCCAGCACGTCTCTAACTTTCTTTCCATTCCTTTTTTCAATTTTTCTTTTATTTATGATGTATACCACCTCATCCATGGAATCTTAAGCTTCTAGGTTGATTCCGTTGTAACTTCTTAATGGATTATGAAGTTATAATTAGGGGTGTCAAAGTGAGCAAACCTGGTTTATTTCTTTGATTATTGTTGTGGTTTATGTTTTTCTGTGTCTTTTGTCTCTAAATAAAGTAAAAGTAATTATTTTTACATTGTAACTAGTTGGCATAGTGTTTAATCTATATTAAATGAGTCAAAGGGTTTTTAAATTTAATTCAAACTATACATTGATTTAATTTAGAAACTTTCATGTGATAAAATAATTTTTTACCGATAATTGAGACCTTACTTTGATTAAAGGTAATAACATTAACAAGAATTAGTCCAAACTTTACTTTGATTAATTTATTTTTTACTTAAAGTTGTATATAGGTTACATGGAAACCCTAGATTTGATGCCATGTGAAAGTAATGAAAATTAGGTTTAGAGTTAATTTCCCTTGTGTATTTATGGGCTAAATACGTTTTTGGTCTGTTCATTTTCAGTAAAAATTGGAATTAATCTCTCTTTGAAACTTTGGCCCAATTTTGTCCCTTAATTTTAAAAATATATGGATTTAATCCTCGAAATTTAACGATGTTAAAATATGTTCAACCATGGATGATAATGTTTGGCAACATCATTGTACAAGTGTTAATTAGATTCATATTTTAATGAACTAAATTAGTTAAAAGGCAGTTGCACACTCTCCAAAATATTTAAAGTTAAAAAATAACAATTTAATTTATTTTTTTTAAAAAATTATTACAATTGACACGTGTATAATGACGTGGTCAAACATCATCATCCATTACGGAACGTCGTTAGACAGCTCGGCAATTTTTTAACATCGCTACATTTTGAGGACTAAATACACGCATTTGTAAAGTTGCTGGAATAAATTGGGTCAATGTTTCGAAGAAAGACTAACTTCAATTTTCACTAAGGGTGTGTTTGGATAAGAGGATGGATTTGAAGGAGTGGAAATGAGAAAATGTGAAGAGAAAAAGAGGTGAATGTGAGGTTGTTTGGATTAAGAGAAAGATGAAGAAAATTGAGAAGAAAATTTCTAAAAGTGTGTGAAAGATTTGATTGATGTGTATATTATTTAATATATTACTATTATTAATTAAAAAACTTAATATCATTAATGATTTTTTATTATTATTATATTACATGCACATTTTCCCTATATTTCTCTGCATGAGAGGAAGGAAAGTTAAAAAAAAAGGCTTAAATATACATTTGGTCCCTATTTTTGTTGTTTTTATTCAATTTGGTCCCTATTTTCATTTTGGGTTCAATTAGGTCCTCATTTTCGTCAAATTGTGGTCAATTTGGTCCTTTTCACTAACCGTGTTTAAATAGTTAACGTTTTTGAACAATACATGCCACGTGTCAACTCCTAGTTTTTTTATTTTTTTATTTTTTATTTTATTTTATTTTATTTTTTTATTTCTTTTAATTTTTTCAAATTTTTTTAAATTTTTTTATTTCAAAAAGTTTGTCCACGTGTCAAGTCACAATTGTGCCACGTGTCAATCCTAATGCCACGTGTCAGTTTGGGGTAGTACTATTGTTTTTGTTCAATTTAGTTCCTATATTCGTTATTTTTATTCAATTTAATCCCAATTTTTCTTAAAAAAAATCAATTTGGTCCCTTTCAACTTGACACTAAATTTAATATCTTTTACACATATTATATTAATATTTTTTCTAAAATTGATATTTGAATTTATTATTTTTTAAAATTCAATTATAAATTATTAAATTTAATTATAAATTGAATAAAATTCCTATATTTAATTGCTAAATAGAATACAATTATTTAAAATATTATAAGAATATAGTTATTAATTTTTTTTCTAATATTTATATTCTAAAGTACTTTTAAAATTGATATATAAAAATATTCAAAATATTTTAGAAAAGTAAACTAATATTTGTAAAATTAACATTTAAATATAAAATATTTTAGATTTCAATATCTAAACACTACAAGAAAAAATATTTTTAACGGAGGTTTATTTTTACATTACCCAGGGTTAAAACCTCTACTAAGTTCTTTACCCGGGGTTTCGATTTCCCCCGCTAAACCATCCCTGGAGAATGTGTTAGCCGGGGCTTTTATGAACCCCAGGAAGCACCAATCAATAACGGAGGTTTTTTATCGTCTTGTATTTAACATAGGTTTTAAAACCTCAGTTAAGTTTTGTGGGTTTAAAACCCCGGTTAATTACCATGAATTTTGAAACCTTCATAAAATATCGTGGATTTTGAAACCTCCATAAAATACTATGGGTTTTAGAACCTCCATAAAATAACATAGGTTTCAGAACCCCCATAAAATACCCTGGGTTTTCAAAACCTCCGTAAAATACTATAGGTTTCAAAACCTCCGTAAAGTACCATAGATTTTTAGATTATTATTATTATATTTTTTTAATCATTTATCATTTATATATTCATATATATTTTTTCAATCACAATTATTTACATTTATTCTATTTTTTTAATCTATATTTAATGAATTTATACCTAAATAGATATAAACTCATCAAATTGATAAATTATTTATAAATGACTAAATGTATATCAAAGTACAACAAATATACGAATTCAAATTCAAATTCAAGTACAATATTAGTCAACAAAAACTATCATGAAGTATTGTAATGGTTCTTAAAACATTAAATGATTCAATTAACTTCCACATTATATTATATTCTTCAACTATCACATATGATTTTCGTCATGTCCAGAACTTGTTGTATTAGTTGGCACACGTCCTTGATCAGAAACCTACAATATAAATGTGAATCATAATTACAAATATAAACTCTGAAAAATAAAAGAAGTTATGCAGTCTTAAAAATTACCGGTGCAGGATTAAACATAGTCAACTCAGGAGGCAATTGACCTTGATAATTTTGAGAAAAAAAGTTCATGATTGCATCAAGTCTTTTGTCACGTTCTTCATTTCGTTTATTTTGTTTATCCAATTGTGACTTTAATGCAGTGACCTATATTAGAACACAATCTATTATTAAAATCGTAAAAAACACATAAACATTATAAATGGTTTCACTTCTTGTTTTTCACTTCTTGGTCAAGATTAAAAGTACATGCTTGCCTTATAAGTGAATGTACCAGACATAAAATATTACAGCTTACTCTTAATGGCTATTGCAAAAACAAAAAAAATGGAAAAACCCTGCTTAGCTCAGTCACATTGCAGAAGTTACAGGATTAAAAAGATGGTTACCTCCAAATTCTTTGTCCTTTTGCCATCTGTAAGGCTGATTGTTCAAAGCATTGTAAGCATCAGTTATTAGAACAGCAGGCCGCACAAAAGAACCAAGAGCAGTTCCATTCAAATGCCTAGAAAAAAAAATATATTGATGAGAAGATTCCTTGTTGCTCTCTAAAGGTATAAAAGGTATATCAGAATCAGAGAGGAACTGTAAAAAATATTAAACAATACTGGTCGAGAAGGTTATATGCAAGGTTTGGGAGACTACAGATTTCTTTCAAGTGTGGACAACTTTTTGTCTCACACCAAAAAGCTTTATTTTTATGAATTGATAATGCATGCTTTAATTTCACATCACTAATTAATGTACACTTTTATATCATAACTTCTACAGCACGGATAAATATTTCACATGGTGAAAATATGTAAAGTGTTACCAAAAAAAAGTATTAACTTTTGAAAATAAGGTGTATTCACAGATAAACTAAACTTTCAAATCAAATTTTTCTAGTTAACAAAAATCTTCCATTGCTCATGCAAATAATTGTAGACACTAGAGACTGGAAACATGTGAACTTGTTATCGTTCAGGCCTCTTCTATTTGCCAAATAACCATGAGTCACATAAAAATATATTTTCACTGTATAGCATGACAAACATAAAAAATTAGGTGAACACCTTCAGCATTAACCATTGATCCTTTAAAAGGCTATACTACGTGACATAAACTTTGGCCATTTAGCCCCACTAAATATTTCAACATGAGGCAAATATATCTTTTTAACTTGGCCCAAAACAAAGCGATTTTCATCTTTGACTCCTTTGTGAGAAATATCCTTAGCTTCAAGAGACCTGTTGCCAAGACAAAGGGTTCCAGTTTGGAGGGAACTTTGGATTTCCTAATGGTCTTTAATTTCATGCAATAAATAAAGGTTTGAATGGGATTATGGTCCAGATACTAACCTATATTATATACAAATGGTAGTTGAATCAGGATTCAAATAATGAATCATGAGGGTTCAAAGTTGAACCGTATATTGAAGATTAATAATAAAACATCCTCTCACATCCACAAACTAAGAAAACAAATTTAAGCACATATTCATGATCAGTAACAAAAAAATAAATCTAGGAGCATGAATTCTGTTAAAATATGTTATAATAGAATAATATTAATATTCAAAATAAATATTCTGCTATCATAATTATTACACATTAGAATATAACATTGATATATATATATATATATATATATATATATATATATATATATATATAAAGTTTGAGAATGAGAAACATTACAGGCTTCGAATGAACTCTATTACCATGAACTCCCTTCAACTACAACGAGACTCCAATGGAAGTGATAAGCTTTCTGACAAAACCATTGTCATTCCCAACAAACTCACGGCAATAGCTGATAGCTTCAAAGGAGAACATTCATGGTACAGCTGCAAAATACCAATTTTTTTATGGATTAGACAGATAAAAATTCTGCAGTAACATGTTTTGAGTGAACCCTTTATGTGCTGGTTTTCTTTTTGTTTCTTTTTCTGAGTTGGTCTTGTGCAGGTTCATTGCTCCTCAAATCCCAACAGACTTTTCAACTAAAGTACAGGAAACCACTTATAATGTTCACAAGGTATAAATGCTTTCGCATATTTAAAGCCCTGTGAGTGCAGAAAATTATTTACTTCTTCTTAATTGGTTTAGTAACATGTTTCCAAATAGAGTAATCAGCTGTGTATATAGAGCTCACGAAATATGATAATTTCAGTTAAAAAATGGTTAAAAAAATTTAACAAGTCAATTTGGTATCTATTTGATCAATTTTGAATATTTTTTAACAGCTTTAATTATACTAGCATAAAAGTTACATATTCCTTTTCTTTGTGAGTGCGGTTCTATTTATCTTTTTTTGGATAGGGTAAAAAAAGTTCCTCCAGATAGCAGAAAAACAAGATAATAGAGACAGATTAACAATCCTGAAAACAGAACAGCACAAAACACGGGAAAGCAACAATATATATAAGTATCCATGCATCATAATTTACATCTAATTAATTTGATCATAATTGTAATCAATAGCGAAATTAATTTACCGGATTCCCATTTACTAGATCATTACTAAGCATACTCAAGTCCGCATCACTAATCAAATTGAAGTCAACACCATCATTCTGAAAATAGTAGGGTGGAAGAAGAGTGGGTGTTGTTGAAGCCGATATGCTTATATCAGACATCAAGGCATTGCAGTAGGGATACTTCTCAACCTACATCACCAAAACTTTTATATTGTTTTTTTTTCAGTAAAGAAAAATATAATAAATGCATATGGTGTTAACCTTGTAGTTTGAGAATATAACTGGCTTTTGTCTCTTGGTGTCGAAAGTTGGGATTACAACATTAGAAAGTGTTTGACTAAGTCGTGTGTCCTTCAACAGTTCACGAGTTATGTTGTGTAAAAACTCCTCGTCAAATTGCGTATCTTTTCCATGTTTGCATGTTGGTTGTTTCAATATCACAAACACAAAACGGAAGCATGTTATTATGATTTGTGGTTAATTGTTAATATTGATGATGTTCTGAGAATATTAATGGTGTTATTATACCTAGATGAATTGAATACATGAGGGCCATTTTGTTTGTAGAAGTCTACAATTTGTGCAGGAGTAAAGGCAGCACGAGTAGGATCATGAGGGCTTGGTGTGGCTAACAAAGCTGTTATGAGTGCACTAGTGCCACTCCCTCCTATCACATCAAAGAAATGTGCTAAATCTGCATTTGGATCCCTAGCCTGCAACTCAACCATATTCAAATACCTAAATATAAGAAGCATACCATAATAATGGTAATAATAAAGATAATAGATCACACTGACTTATATTTTAAACGCTAACCTCAAATCGTTTTGTATCATGTGCTCCAACAGGCTTTGAGAGATCTTGAAATATAGATGACTTGTTAAAATCAAGAACCTCTGATGAGTGGTCAGCCAAGACCCAAGGAAAAACGGGATATTGGGTCAAATCATTGTAAGATCTTCTAGCAAGTGTATTTAGAATCATTAAATACTCAAAATTTGTTACATCCCTCCTCCTCCAGTTTTCTTTGGCAGTTTCTGTCATTTCTTGTGCCACTAGCCGATCAACAAAACTAATAGATCCACTCTTATCCCTTCCACTTCCCTTAGGAAATGAATATTCGTTTCTTGTAGTAACTATCAAGTTTCCTATATCTATTGCATCCTTTATGGATGCGAAGTTTAAAACCACTGGGCAACTGAATCACTAGATCAAACTGACGAAAGATATATTTACTAGCATATTGATATATCAGGGAATAATGTGCTAAATGTACGAATTAACTTCAAATAATGTGCTAAAGATATATAACAAATATACGAATTCAAATTCAAATTCAAGTACAATATTAGTCAGCAAAAACTATCATGAAGTACTACAATAGTTCTCAAAACATAAAATGATTCAATTAACTTCCACATTATATTATATTCTTCAACTATCACATATGATTTTCCTCATGTCCAGAACTTGTTGTATTAGTTGGCACACTTCCTTGATCAGAAACCTACAATATAAATGTGAATCATAATTACAAATGTAAACTCTGAAAAATAAAAGAAGTTATGCAATCTTAAACATTACCGGTGCAGGATTGAACATAGTCAACTCAGGAGGCAATTGACCTTGATAATTTTGAGAAAAGAAGTTCATGATTGCATCAAGTCTTTTGTCACGTTCTTCATTTCGTTTATTTTGTTCATCCAATTGTGACTTTAATGCAGTGACCTATATTAGAACACAATCTATTATTAAAATCGTAAAAAACACATAAACATTATAAAACATTCAACCTATCAACAAAAAATATACTACATTTCTTACTCCTACTTATAGAAAACAATCCAAAGCAACACAACAACAACATTAATAGTGTCCAATAATATTCAACACAACAACATTTACAACCTTGGCATGACAATCCAAAGAGAACAACATCATATTGTTACACATGACAATCCAAATCAATAACCTGATTTTGCAATTCTGAATAAGAAGGACAAGATGAGGATGTCCCAAAATGAAAATTCCTAGTATATCCAAACACACGAGAAGGGCAAGGTCCCAATCCCATTCCTCGGACACGACCACAATGTTCTTTACTTCCTAGAACATGAGCTAGTGAATCTTCAATTGATATATCTTGTGAAAGGGAAGATGTATTTGTCTCATATGCTTTAATTTTTTCCTACAAATAATACAAAATGTTATCAATGAAGGTAACATTCAATTTGATTCAGTATTTGTCTTTAGAAAACTTATACTTACTCCAATCTCTCTTGCTCCATCATTCACAAATTCCCCATTAGCATGTTTATGTGTTGCTATCCAAACTTCTCCCCTACTAACTTTGCGACCAAGCTCTTGCTCCTATAAAACTTAAGAAAATCATGAATCATATATGATATAACAAAAATGATTGATGAATAAAGTTACCATCTCATTCTTCTTCCGTGCAATGCTCTTCGATCCACCTGTGTGAGGAACTGTTTGCTTCTTTCTATTATCCTTATTTTTTTGGGCAATTTCCTAAGCATATATGTAGAAAATTACTAAAAATAAGTAAAGTAACACTTAAAAGAATAGAAAAGATAGTTTTTATTACCTTAGTCCTTGAATTTAAACGGTAGTCAACAAAAGAAGCCCATTGGTCTCTATTCATTCCTTCTGGACACATTGTAATAATTTCATCTCTATTACGTGTTCCATCATCTCTTTGTTGCCATAGTTGTTGTCTATACTCACTCCATTTTATGTTAAGTGATTTGAATATATATGTCACATGAGCATCAGATTCCACTAGAAACTTAGCCTTCAAAATTATTACACAACTAGTTTAACAACAATTGACATATAACAAGAATCAAAACATATAAAAGAAATTATAGGTCAATTACTTGAATGGTTTTCTTAAGTATATCTTCTTTGTAATCATTAGGAATCTTCCTCCAACTTTGATAGCTGATTGGAAAGGCATTAACATTTCTTGCAACACGACCTAAAAACCTATTCAACAATGCTCCGCTATCATCAATTGGTTGGTTGTCACTATTCCATTTCACAAGAATCCTTTCATTGGAAGATAAAAACCAAACATCATTCAATGTTAATTGTTTTCTAACTTGTGTGCCTTCATCATCTGTCAAAATACATATGAAATATATTGTTGGTTTAAGATAAACATAAAACACAAATACTATATGGCTTGGACAATTACACATAAAAATCAATAAATTAACAATCTTACCAATGACATCAACAAGCCATGACCTTTTACGTGATACATGCTTTGATTGATTACTTTGCATCTCAATATCCACATTTTCTTCCCCTTCACTATCAGATTGTAACCTTGGTGTTGATTCAGATGTAGAATCATGCACAAACTCATTTCTGAGTTGATTATTAAATTCAAATTCAAATTCATGTGCAGAATTGGTCTTGCTAGTGGAGAACAACCTCTTCTTCAAACATTCTACAAATTAACTCAAGTCACTAAATAAATAGATAATACATGAAATTTAAAAGTACCAAAATGATATGCAAATGAGACATCTTACTAGATTTAGATGTTAAAAGCATTGAATTCATGTGAGGTGGGGGAGGAGGTTGCTCATTATTATTCTCTATAGGATGAGAATTCATGTGACCTGCTGCATAATAATTAGATTAATACACAAGAAAAAGCAAGATACTTTTTAACATGGAAATATAATCATCATACCAAATTGAGATGCAAATTGAGGTGTTATGATGGACTGTGGCGGAAACGAAAGTTGAGGTGGATTACTAGGCCTTGAAGTATGAGTAGGTGAAACTTTTCAAATCTTACTGTAGGTGAAACCCGTGGTGAGACTTAGTCAACTTACTTGGGCAAGATGGATGAGGCACAGGTGGACACATTGTAGATGATGGTTGGCCACTTCTATTTTGGGTAGGGATTGAAACTTGGTCATTAGTCTTCTTCATGCATATTTTCTTCATCATCAAGAATTCTATAAACAATAACATTAATACAAGTCAATTCACATTCATTAAATTATGATTATCTAATATAATGCATGTATAAGTAATATGGATGATAATTTAAACAAAAACTAATATAGAATTGTTCAATTTCTCTATGACCTTGTTAATGGTATATTCCCTTCTCCATCTAGAAATAAAGTTTCCAAATTTTGTTGTTCAAATGGTTCACATTCATGAAAAGTGACATCATTATCTCCACCAATGTCATATAAGTCTCGTGGCTTTAGATGCACAGGAATGCTCCAATTTTTATCTAATTCATCCACTACATAATAAACCATTTGAGCTTCTGCAGCCTGAATGTATGGTTCGTCATCATCATTATCACCAATGTGTATTAAACGTGTAAAGTTTACTAATCTAAATCCCAAGTCATCTGTTATAATCCCTCTAGAAGTAGTTGTATCAGCCCACATACATTTGAACAAAGTAACAGAGAATCGACCATTATAGTTGATCTCAATTATGTCTACCAATTTTCCATAATAAGGCACACCCCCAAATTACATTTGATTGTCAATGCTACTTGCATAGCTCCTTGTCCCAAAAGTACCAAATATTCCACTATTTTGTGTTTTAAGTCCATGATCTCTCTCTAACGTACGAAACTTGAAGCCATTAACATTGTAAGCATTGTAGCGTTTTGCACAATCAATTGGGCCCATAGCTAAGAACTTCAAATCATCTGAGTAAGGTCCATTTAAGTCATTCTTTATCTTAAAAAAAAGAAAAATATGATCAACATAATTGGATATCTTTAATATTATCAAATTTAAGAATGTAAATTAGACATACCCGACGAGAAAACCATTCCACAAATTCTCTATGAACCCTCTTATCTATCATAGAGGATGATCGTGTACGACTTCTTAATTGTCTTCGTACAATTTCTCTAAATTCT
This sequence comes from Vigna unguiculata, assembly GCF_037176805.1. Lineage (NCBI taxonomy): Eukaryota > Viridiplantae > Streptophyta > Magnoliopsida > Fabales > Fabaceae > Vigna > Vigna unguiculata. Next base: position 33,356,133 of record NC_140795.1, on the reverse strand, counting down.
CTAATTTAAATAAATGAAATAATTACATGGTTAGTCCTCAATGTAGATGAATTATAAAAGTTTTAAAGATAAAGTACTTACTGAAGAAAAGGGTTAACTTGGGCACAATTAGTCAATACATGACGATGTGCTTGTAACTTTTCCTTTGTTGATAAAGAGAAGTAAGTAAAACCCCCAACTGGTTTTCCAACTGGTGGAAACAAACCACTTACACTAGATGCCATGGTGTCAGGTTCGTCATCAACACGCCTTATTCGATTAAATATAGTCTCAATTCCATCTAAATATCTAGAACAAAAGGTTAAGGACTCTTCAGCTAGGTAGCCTTCAGCTATTGATCCTTCTGGTTGAGCCTTGTTACGCACATAAGACTTCAATTTTCCCAAATATCTCTCAATGGGATACATCCACCTATATTGGACAGGTCCTCCAATCTTGGCATCTTCCACCAAATGAACAATCAAATGAACCATGACTGTAAAAAATGCAGGAGGAAATAACATCTCCATGTGACATAATGTAAGAACAACTCTATTTTGCAATTGGTTAAGTTCATCCACTTTTAAAACTTTATTGCACAAGTGCTTAAAAAAGGAACACAGATCAATCAAAACAGAGCACACTTCTTTAGGGAGCGTCTTCCTCATTGCCAAAGGTAAAAGTTGCTCCATCAAAACATGAGAATCATGACTTTTCAATCCTCCAAGCTTAGATTGTTTGACATCAACACATCTACTGATGTTACTTGAGTAGCCATCTGGAACAGTGATGTTCTTCAATGTTTTCAGAAATATATGTTTATTTTCTTTTGTCAATGTATATATAGCCGGAAGATATCTGTTATTTGCATCAGGCCAAAGATCAGGTCTAACACCCCAATCTTTTAAGTCATTTCATGCCTTTAGGTTGTCCTTTGACTTTTTACCTTGGTTCAATAATGTATAGACCACATTATCACATACATTTTTTTCAATGTGCATAACATCTAGTTTGTGGTGCAATAAATTATTCACCCAATAAGGAAGTTCAAAAAATATACTCTTTTTTCTCCATTGTAGAGGGCCATCAATAGGGTGGTGACCTTTCCGTTGTCTTTTCCCCCATTCCTCAACTTCTGGTTCTTTCCCAAATACAATATTAAAATTCTGAACTTGTTGTAAGACATTTGTTCCTGATATTCTCAAAGGAGGATTTCTAGTTTCCACACTTCCATCAAAACGATTACGGCATAATCTAAATTTGTGCCCTGCATTTAACCAACGTCGATGATTCATGAAACAAAATTTACCCTGAATCTTCTTAGGAGTTGTGTCAAAATTAAACCTAGGGCAAGCCAACCCAGTATGTGTGTTCCACCCAGATAAGGTTCCAAGACCAGGAAAATCACTAATAGTCCATAATATAGCTGCATGCATATGAAACACTTCTTTCTTATGTGAATCAAAAGTTTCAACCCCAGTGTTCCATAGCTCTTTTAATTCTTCTATTAATGGCCTTAAATATACATCAATATCATTTCCTGGTGCTCTTTTACCAGGAATGATCATGGAAAGAATGAATGAACTTTGCTTCATACACATCCAAGGAGGAAGATTGTAAGGTATAAGTACAATAGGCCAAGTACTATGACATGTACTCAAATCACCAAATGGATTGAACCCATCAGTAGCCAAACCAAGTCTGACATTTCGAGGGTCTGAAGCAAATTGAGGATTCATTAGATCAAAGTTCTTCCATGCTTCAGAATCACTTGGATGCCTTAATATGCCTTCATGTGTACTTCTTGATGCATGCCATTGCATATGCTCAGCTATTTTAGAAGACATAAACATTCGTTGTAAGCGCGGCTTCAATGGAAAATACCTTAAAACTTTAGCTGGAACTTTCTTTTGTCTTTTAGTAACACCAACAATACTATTGCTCTTCTTTGTTTTCTTCCATCTAGATTCATTGCATTTCATACAAAATTCCCTATCTTTATCTTCTCCATAGTATAACATGCAATCATTTAGGCAAGCATCAATTTTGGTGTAATGAAGGCCAAGCTTATTAATGATTTACTTAGCTTCATAGAATGAAGATGGGATTTTAGCATAATCAAAAGCATCTGCTAACAACTCCAGTATCATTGACATTGCCTTGTCAGTCATTCTGCATAGACATTTGATATGGTACAACTTGAGCAAGAAAGAAAGTTTAGAATATTTGTCACATCCTTCATACAAACTTTGTTGTCCCTCATGCATAAACTTCATATACTGAGCAATTTCATCAGGCATCATGTGGCTTGATTCAGGTCGCATATTCTCATCATTGTTTACAAAATACCCGAATGCATCATTAACCATGCCACATATGGGATCATTATCAAAACCTGTATCCTCACTCGATTGGAAAATTGGAGGTGTTGAAATCGTATGTTGTACATAATTTGTCTCACCATGTAGAAGCCAAAATGTATACCCTTTTGGAAAAGGATGAAGAATTAAGTGTTCATATGTTGCTCCTCGAGTTTGCCATTTGTTAAGATTGCATTTCGGACATGGACAAATTATCTTACCCTCAACGCTCTTATTAGCAAATGCAAAGTCCAAAAATTTATTCAATCCATCCATGTATTGTTGTGTATTTCGAGGCAAATCAATCCAAGACTTATCCAAATCCATTAAGAATAGTCTGTTAATGAGAACAAAAATAAATTTAATAAAGAAAAAATGTAACTAATGATATAAGAATAGAAAAATGTAATGGAGGAAGAGCCTTAACACAATAGAATTTCACATACTTGCACGAGAGAAGGGGCATACCTATGAAGTTAGTGAGAGTGTTCACATTAATGGAAGTGGTATCACAATTTTCTTTTCCCTCTGGAGTGAAATAAAAAGGTAAAAGTTTTCCCTGTTCTACTTTCACAATTCACAAAAGATATGCATAAATTATCTGTGTGCAAAGGTAACATTATGATCTTAAAAAATAACATTGTTATATATAAGGCTTATCCTCATTTTCAATGAAAATGGTGCTCTTAGTATTAGGAAAGCACAATATGAGGTAGGGTGATTTTTATTGTTATGTTTCATTTTAGTTATCTCCACTTTTTATTTCAAATAGTTTTATTGTACACATTAAAATGATAATTTTTATTCAGATATTAGTGATTTTAGATATGGAGACCGAATTTATAATTAAATCTTATTATAGTTGGTTATCAGAATATTTATTTGATACTTTTGAGATTTTTTATAGCATTGTAATTGTTTAAAGTGACTAACCATTGTTAATGATTGAATTTTTTTTCTTAGGTCATATATTACTAGGTTTTATTAAATGTAAATATGAAAAGAATCTTTTTGATCAACTAATTGTATAGATATTTATGGCAGTTAAAGTCGATTGATGAGACGTTTAAATATTAAATTAGTAGCATTTTTTAACTGTAAATTTCTATCAATCACACATTGTAATTAATAGTGGTTTTTAATTTTCAGTTTCTATCTTTTATTTTCTTGACAAAATTACCAGTTGTCATTGAAAAATCGTTAAAAACATGTTTTGACATATGTATTTCTGACAATTTTCTTGACCGCTAAAAATTTAATATTTATTTGTAGTGTTATAATGAGATACTGATATATATATATATATATCACTTTTAAAATCTTGTTTCATTTTCAAAGAATGAACTAAAACATTACTAAATGTTTTAAATTTATGTTTTTATATTTTTCTATGTAGAAATATTCGTATGAAATTCTAATCATTTTACCATATTCTAATTGATGCAAACAAGGGACAAACAAAAACTATTGATGCCAAAAAGCAGAAGTATCTAGAAAACAATAAATGATCCAAATTTAATTTATATACCCCACACCTCTTTCTGCGCTCTAAATAAAAATAATTAAACTACAATATTCCTAACAAAAAAGAATACCAAGAAGGTTACTCACATCACAAATATCCTAACTGGGTTGTCCCCTATTAAAATATGCTACATCTTTGTGCCCAATTATAAACTTCACATTAAAATATTCATTTCCTTTCATTTTTTTCTGGGCACCCCAAAATTTTTAAGGGACAAACATGACTTTATTTTTTCAATGGGAAAACCTACAAGCAAGCCCATGTTATCTTGTTCTTTTCCTTCATCATGTTTTTTTTTTAGCAAATCTCTTTCTTATTTCAAAGATGAAGCAAACAAACCGAATCCTCTGATTTGATCTTGGTTTCATTCCTCATCAAATCACTTCTCCTCCCTTTATAGAAATCTTAGATATGCTTTTAACACAAAGTGGTGGTGGAATCTCTTCACCAAGTTTAGATTAGACACAAACCTTCTTATGACTACCCACCATAAAAACACCACCTTCTTCCCCACCCCACATGGTCAAATAACCACTCCTAAATTTATCAATACCCAAGATCCATCTCAAGCTACAAATCAAGGTACACTTGATTATCATCACTTTTCATTTTATTACCATCAATGAATCAAGATCCATATATCTCATGATTTTTCTTTTTCTTTCTATTCTTGGACCAGGTTTAGCCTTGCAAACACACTCCTTCAATTTCCACACAGAAGTTACGGAAAGGCCTTTGGTCTCCAGAGGAATATGAGAAGCTTCTGGATTACATCACCAAACATGGTCATGGATGTTGGAGCTCAGTCCCCAAACTTGTTAGTATATCTATATCTATTATCTATATATATATACACATACATATACTATATCGTTTCATTGATGCAGCGTGCACAATGAAGGAGTGGAGTCACTTCATTCTAATCTTAATTCTGCATGCCAAGTTTGCAGAGATGTGGGAAGAGTTGTAGGTTTAGGAGTGGGTCTTATTACTTTATTTATCTCATGTTCTTCAACACTCTCTTCCTCTTTACCCTTATTATTACCTCCTTATACTACCCAAAGACAAAAAGAAAAAAAAAACAAATCTTGTACACATCGGAAACATAAACCGTTAATACAATGTTTCACTGATCATTAAACAATCATTAAACAAAAGAAATAGAAAAAGTCATTCCTATTACTACAAAAAAAGTCATATCCTAAAGTAAAAGGCCTAACATATCATCGTATAATCAATTACATTTGTCTAATGTGATGTTCGTAAAAATCTACTTAAAAGTGAAGATAGTTTATCTATGATATAAAGTTTATTGTTCCTGCAGAAGAACAAATAAGATAAGTTAGGCACGAGTGTCACCTTACCATGTAGTCCGCTATCTCTTCAGTTGGCCTCTGCCCATTCGATACATGTCGGCTTGAACCCAGGAGGGGTTACCTGCAGAAGAATCTTCGAAGCTCAAGTAAGTCAAAGCTCTCAGAGAGTCAAATCAGCGATTAATGAATGCGTACCTTTAAATGATGGGGTCCACGTGTATTTATAGAACATTAATGACGTTTGACCATCGCGTGGGCTGGGTTTTGACTTGGGTCCCAGCTTGGGCCATGAGTGGGCCTAGGCCCCAAAACAGGCCCTAGAGGCCTATTGAAGGCGGGGCATCGATGTTAGTTAACGTTCTAGGCAAGTAGTCGGTTTCGACCGGCTACCTGCCTAGATGACTTGTGCTGGTGGTGTCCGGGTACTAGATGCTGGGTGGTTTCGATGTGTATACTGTTTACTTGGTTGAGTTTGGCTAGGTACGGTACACCAGTCCCCCAGCCTTGTCCGATATGGGTTGTCGGTCAAGGATGACATGTGTTGGTGAACTAGCAAAACCGGCTAGGTGTGATACACCAGTCCCCCAACCTTTAAGTGTGATGAACAGTGTTAAGGCTTGGGATTTGCGAGTGTCAGAAGGTAGGTGAAAGGGCGTCAGGTGGTCACATCGTTAAATTTCTGGTGCCGTCGTTTTTTAGGTGTCATATCCTTCATAATGATGGTGTCGATTGGTCTGGGGTTTTATTTTGGCGGGAAGAGTTTTAGTCGTTTGGGATCGTGGACTATAAATATGGGTTTGAAAGCAGCTGAGGGTTTACTTGGTTCATTTGCCAGAGTTTCGAATTCAGAGATCTTTTGCGCATCATACTGTCCGAATAGTTCCCAAATTCAGCCAACATCTTTCCATAAAAATGAAAACAGGTATGTCTAGTAACGATAGCACATCGTTATCTGCGTCTAGTAGTAGTCAAAGTATTGAGTCGGATAGGAGTAGGGATGACCGGCTTGGCGGAGAAGGTATGAGTGTTGGAGTTGGTACAAGCGGAATGCCGATGGAGGTGGTGAGGGAAGTTCGAGAGGATCCTCCTGAGGAGCTGGAGGAGAGTAACTGGCCGGCCAAGGGCGGTTATGCATGGGTCGCTGCTGATGTTCGTGACCAGTCATCACTGTTTAGGTGGTCTCGCCTGTTAAACTCTTGGCTAAATTGTACACCCGTCATGTCTAGGGGGGTCAGCGGAGATATTGTTTCGCTGGAAAGGGTGAGCGCCATCGACCGGGTATGCCACGGGCAAGAAGGGGCTACTGAGAAGTTCTTTTATATGTATATGTGCCATTTTTCTCAGCTTCACGTACGACTACCCTTCGACGACTTCACTATGGGCGTGCTGCGGGCGTTGAATGTGGCGCCTACTCAGCTACACCCTAATAGTTGGGCTTACTTACAGGCCTTCCGCATTCTATGCGAGTCGTTGTACTTGGAGCCTTCCCCCTATGCATTCTTGTATTTTTATGATACCAGACCCCGGAGGCCGGCTACTTGGCTTTCTTTAATCAGTCGTCCTAGCATTAGCAGGTTGGATGCATTCTCCCAATCTTTCAAGCACTTCAAAGACGGGTACTTCAAGGTCGTAGTGAAGGAGGGAGGTGAGCCATATTTTCTGAATGCATATGGGAGTACCAAGTTCCCTTTTAGTTGGACCAATAATCCTTCTCGTTACAAAGATATGGGTGTGGAGGAGTTGTCGGCTGGAGACAAGGAGGTGGTAGGGATATTGTTGAGATTTGTGGATAAATTGCCTACTAAGGGCCTAGTTAGGGTTTATAATTCGGTGCATCCGATAATAGATATTGAAGGTATCTATTTATTACTTAAGCTGTGTTAATGATGCTAAGTTGTTTTGATCCGAGTTGTGATATGTTATTGCAGGGCATATGGCGCAATCTGGTAAGAAGAACTTGGCGCTTTTTCAATCGCTGAGGAAGGAGATGGCCGCCAAGGCCAAGGAGGCTGGGAAAGCTGATGTTCCAAATTTGCAGGAGTCCGTTGTGGAAGTTCATGTGCATGGTGGAACGAAGAGAAGAGCTGAGCTCCCGCCTCGACCTGGGAAGGGTAAGGACGTGAAGAAAATAAGGGCAGCTATCCTTGGGTCAGCTAGTGGGGCGGGATCGGCTAGCGGGGAGAAGTTGCCGGAGGCCGGGCTGATTGAGTTGCCGGAGATATCCGTGAGGAAGGACATCTCGATCAATCTCCCGGACACTGTTGTGAACTCTATCGATAACATGGAGGTTGATCATATCGTGAGGACAATGGTTGAGTTTGGAAACAAGGCATTAGTCTTGGGTCGACGTGTGGGGTCCCTTTACAGAAGGGAAGTGAAGGAGGTGAGGGAGTTGCAGGGTAAGGTGGACAAGCTTGCGGAGGAGAAGGCAGCGCTAGAGAAGAAGAAGGAAGGGTGGGAAGCTGAGAGGAAGAGGTTGGCGTCATGGAAAGTGCGTTGTTTAGATTCTGAGGAGAAGCTGAACAAGCGTATAGGGGAGCTGGAAGAAGACTATGAGGATTTAAAGGACAAGTATGACGGAGCTGTTGGGGAGTTGGATGACTTGAAGAACAGCGTTATCCAGGAGCATATAAATGGTTTCGAGAAGGGGTTGCGGCAGGCGGCTTTCTTCTATAAGGATGTGGATGCCCTGGATTCAAGATTCGATGTGGATAAAGATGTGGTTGGCGGAAAGTTGGTAGGGGAGGATGAAGAGGGTGGGGAAGAGGTTGGGAATGAGGCGGCCGAGGAAGAGAAAGATGCGGACGTGACCGTGGAGGCTGATAACAACAAAGCGGCATAGGACCTTTAATGTTTATAATTTGAAAACTGGAATTATGTCTGTAATAATTTGCACACTATGTCTGTAATAACTCGTACATTGTTTGTTTTTTAACATGATGAATGTTTTGTGTATGCTGTGTTTTATTGGATGCCGATAACCTGTGCGATAGCGGTGCGTTATTATTGGGGGTGATGTATGTGATGTTTTGTAAATTAGGTTTTGTAAATTGGGGGTGTTCGACCCAGGCCGCTTACTTGTGGTAAGGGTGGGGAACTTAAACGAATTAGCCATGAGTAAAGGGTGTTCGACCCAGGCCGCTTACTTGTGGTAAGGGTGGGGAACTTAAACGAATTAGCCACGAGTAAAGGGTGTTCAACCCAGGCCGCTTACTTGTGGTAAGGGTGGGGAACTTAAACGAATTAGCCACGAGTAAAGGGTGTTCGACCCAGGGCGAGTAAAGTAGTGTAGAGTCATAAAGTAGGGAACCACTCATTTTATTTATTCAAATAGGGGTGCCTCGTTAAAACCTCCTTGGCCAAAACCCTCCTTAGGGAAAAAAGACCAAGTGAGGAAAAAGAGTACACCCGTGGTTACAAGTATTGATCCGCTTATGGTACATGTTCAACTGAAGAAGAACTTGAGGTGGGATACATTCCATGTGTTGGGGATTTCTTCCCCAGATAGTTGCTCTAGGCGATAAGCCCCACCTCCTGCGTCTTCTCGTATGCGGTATGGGCCATCCCAATTGGCGGAGAACTTGCCATCCTTCTTTCTAGCACTGCTGGCCATTCTCCATACTAGGTCTCCTATGACAAACGATCGTGGTTGCAGGTTTGCATTATATTTCCTGGCAGCTCGTTGTTTGGCGGCGAGATTGCGTATTTGGGCTTTTTCTCTGAGTTCGGGAAGGAGGTTGAGATGTAAGGCCATGTTCTGGTGGTTGTGAGTTGGGTCGTACAGTTCTCGGCGCAGGGATGGTTCGCCAATTTCTACTGGTATCATGGTGTCTGCGCCGTAGACTAGGCTGAAAGGGGATTCATTTGTTGACGATTGAGGGGTGCATCTGTAGGCCCATAGCACTTCAATTAATTCTTCCGGCCATCGGCCTTTAGCGGTATCCAATCTTTTACGCAGTTCTACGAGGATAACTTTGTTTGCCGCTTCCGCTTGCCCATTGGTCTGTGGGTGTTCTACAGAACTTGTGATATGTTTGATGCCTAAACCGGTGTAGAATTTTGCTAACTCCTTGTCAATGAATTGTCGGCCGTTATCTGTTATGATGGTATGCGGTATACCATATCTGCATATGACATCCTTCCACACAAACTGCTGGACCTGCTGGGCCGTGATGGTGGTCAATGGCTTGGCTTCAATCCATTTGGTGAAGTAGTCAACGGCTACGATTAGGAACTTAACCTGTCCTTTGCCGGGTGTGAAAGGGCCTAGGATGTCCATTCCCCATTTAGCGAATGGCCAGGGGGACAATATGTGATGTAGCTGTTCTTGTTTTTGATGTATAAGGTTGCCGTGCTTCTAGCATGGTTTACATTTCTTGACGTAGTCTTGGCAGTCCGCCTCTATTGTGGGCCAGAAGTACCCGGCTCTGAGAATTCTTGTGGCCATGGTGCGCGCGCCTGAATGATAACCACAGATTCCTTCGTGTAGTTCCTTAATGACGTACTGGGCTTGTTCTGGCGTGACACATTTAAGTAGGGGTTGGCCGTATCCGCGTTTGTAGAGGTCGTCACCTACCATAGTGTACCTGGCGGCCTTGGCCAGCCAAGTTTTGTCCGCGTCGGCAGGAGGGTTGCCGGTTTTGAGGTACTGAATGTAAGGGGTGGTCCAGTTTGGGTTTTGGGTGGGGGTGATACTGTTTGATGGGGTGTGTGTTAACGTTTGGCAAGTGTGTGTAACGGAGGGTGTGGATAGTGTTTGCTGTAGCAAGGACCGGTTACGGTTTTTGAGTTTGGTGCTGGCTAATTTGGAAAGAATGTCGGCTCTGACATTGTCGGTTCTGGGTATGTGTTCGACGCGGACTTGTTCAAAGGCGGATTGGATGATTGCGCGTACCAGATGGTAATATTGTTGGAGGATGGGGTCTTTGATTTGGAACTCATCGTTCAGATGACCTACGGTGAGTTTGGAGTCGGTTTTGCATGTTAACCTTTTGACGCCGACTTCACGGGCTAGAGAGAGCCCGGCGAGGATAGCTTCGTATTCGGCTTGATTATTCGACGTTTTGAAAGCGAAGTGGAGAGATTTCTCAATGAGGATGTCGTTGGGGCCCTCCAGTACGATGCCGGCACCGGCACCCCTTGGATTCGAGGAGCCATCTACATGAAGCGTCCATTGGTCCTCAGTAGGTGCTTGCTGGAGGTCGTTGACGAAGTCTAAGAGACATTGGGCTTTGATGGGGCCGTGTGGTTCATAGCGGATGTTGAATTCAGAGAGCTCTACGGCCCATGATGACATGCGTCCGGCTAAATCTGGTTTTTGTAGTATTTTTTGAATTGGGTAATCGGTCTTGACGGTTATGGTGTGGTTTTGAAAATACGGGCGTAAGCGGCGTGCGGCGTGGACCAAGGACAAGGCTAGTTTCTCTACCATTTGGTATCTGGTTTCAGGATCTTGTAGTTTCCTGCTTACAAAGTAAACAGGATGCTGCGTGCCTTCTGCTTCTTGGACAAGGGCAGCACTGACGGTGTGATCGGTGGCCGTGATGTATACTAGCAGGGGTTGGCTGATGTCGAGTTTGCGGAGGATGGGGGGTGAGGTTAGGGATGTTTTGAGCTTGAGGAAGATTTGTTCAAAATCTTCAGTCCACGTTTACCGGGCGGATTTCTTTAGGAGCTGAATTATGGGTTGAGTTTGTTCTGCTAGTTTTGGCAGGAAGCGAGATATAGCCGTGAGGCGGCCAATTAGTCGCTGGACTTCCTTGATGGTGGTGGGGCTACGCATCTCGATGATGGCCTTGCATTTTTCGGGGTTAACTTCTATGCCGCGCTGGGTTAACATGAAACCGAGGAATTTACCCCGGTCGACGCCGAATACGCACTTATCGGGGTTTAGGCTGAGGTTGTACTGGCGAAGGGCGGAGAAAACTGCCTCTAAATCTTTAGCGTGCTGATGATGGCTCGGGGACTTGACGACCATGTCATCGACGTAAACTTCGACACAGTGTCCTGTGAGGTGGCTGAAGACTTTGTCCATTAGCCGCTGGTAGGTTGCCCCAGCGTTTTTGAGGCCAAAGGGCATGACTCTATAGAAGTAGTTGGCATCATCTGTGATGAAGGCGGTCTTGTGCATGTCTGCTGTGGCCATGGGTATTTGGTTATAACCTGAGTATGCGTCCAAAAAGCTAAGTACTTTATTTCCTGTCGCGCCGTCTACGAGGCGGTCGATGTTGGGTAGGGGGTAGGCGTCGCGAGGGCACGCCTTGTTCAGGTCTGTGTAGTCCACGCACATCCGCCATTTACCATTGGCTTTCTTCACCAAGACAACGTTAGAAAGCCAGGTGGTGTACTGCGCTTCATCTATAAACCCTGCGCTCAGCAACTTCTCGGCTTCTATCTTGGCTGCCTGTCTGCGTTCTTCCCCAAGTTTGCGTTTTTTCTGGGATACGTAGCGGGCTTCTTTGTATATCGAGAGCTTGTGGGATGCGACTTTAGGGTCTATCCCAGGGAGGTCGGCGGCTGACCAAGCGAAGAGATCCGTGTTGTTTGTGAGGATGGGTGTAATTGTGGCACGCTCATCAAGATTTAAACTAGTGCCCAAGTTGATGGAATGGCCGTTGGGGAGTTCTAGAGGGGTTGTGTCCTCGACTGGTTCGAGGCGGGCATCCCGGCCTATTCTGGGGTCAAGATCCTCGCCGGATAGGGCTATGCGGGAATTAGGTGGTCGCTCGATGTGGTTTGTCTGTTGGATTGGGAGTTGGGGCCTTAAGCTTGCCATGTAGCATTCACGTGCCAAACGTTGATCACAGTGGATGGTTAGGATGTCACCGGATGGTGCTGGGAACTTCATGGCCAAATGCGGGGTGGAGACGACTGCACCAAGGGTGTTGAGGGAAGGACGGCCCAGGAGTATGTTGTAGGATGTGGGTGCGTCGACTATAAGGAAGCGGATTGGGATTGTTTTTGTTTGGGTTCCTTCCCGAAAGACGGTATGGAGGTCTATGTAGCCCCGGGTGGATACTTGTTCGCCATAAAAGCCGTATATGGGCTCATCATACGGTATCATAGCGGTGTCGGGGAGTTGTAGCTTTTGGTAGGTAGTCCAGTAGAGGATGTCAACGGAGCTGCCTTGGTCTATCAGGACTTTCTTGACGGCATAGTTTTCAATTTCAACTGTGATGACCATGGGGTCGTCTTGCTGGTGGTCGAGGCCATGGAAGTCGTCATCTGTGAATACGATGGGGGGCATACGTCGTCTGTGATGGGATTGGGTGATGTGGTTGATGGATTGTATGTGGCGGAGGTGTTTCTTTCTGGCGGAAGAGGTGGAGCCTCCGCTTGCGAAGCCACCAGAGATGGTGTTAATGGTGCCTCGTAAGGGGGGTCGGCAGGGGTAATGTTGGTGGAAGCGGGCTGTGGTTGTTGGTCATCGGGTTGGGTGGGGTGGTTACTGTGGTGGGTACCGCTTGGGTGTCGTCTGTGGTCGTGTCGTGGAGGGTGGCGGGTGCGGGAGGAGGAGGTGTGGTCATCCCTGCGGATGAAGTGGCGAAAATGGCTGGCGCGTACCAGTTCTTCGATCTTATCCTGGAGCGCTTTGCACTCTTCTGTAGTATGGCCGTGGTTGCGGTGGTACCGACAATACTTGGTCATGTCGGCGTTAGGAGGGGTGGTTGTCTTTCGCGGTGGGCGGAGGAGGTCAGCCTGGAGGGCCTCGTCTAGGATGCGGGAGCAGGCTACTGTGAGTGGGGCGTATCTGGTGAAACGAGGTTGGCGGGGTTCACGTGGGCGGGTGTCAGGGCGCGGGTGAGGCTGTGGGGTGGGATTGGGGGTGGGGTTGGAGGTGTTGGCGGCATAGTCGCTACAGAATTTGGTGTGAAGAGTTTGCATTTCTTCCATGCGAACGTAGTCAGCTGCGCGCAGCTTGAGTTCATGCATGGATGTGGGTGGGTGGAGGTATACATTGTTGGCGAAGGGTCCGGGTTGTAGGGTGAGGGTCATACATTGGAGTATCATTTCCTGATTGAGGTGTGGTGTGCGAAGGGCTGCTTTACTGAAGCGATCGATGAATTTTCTGAGTGGTTCATTGGGCTCCTGTCTGATGCCCAGTAGGGATATGGTGGTGGTTTGGTGTGGGCGGCTGCCGGCGAAATGTGTGGAAAACATGTGGGAAAGGGTGTCGAAATTATCAATTGAGTAGGGTGGGAGGGTGGTAAACCATTCTAGGGCGGGGCCTTTGAGGGTTGTGGGGAAAGCTTTGCAGAAGACTGCGTCTTGGGATGTATATAGGGCAACGTGTGTGATGTACACTTTCAGGTGTTCATCGGGGTCGGTTTCGCCACTGTAGCGATCGAGGTTGAACGGTTCCCACTGGGCCGGGAGAGGGGTGTTAGCGATAAAATCGGTGAATGGGTGGCAGCGTCTGTGCTGGTGAGGGGGGGAATGTGGGGTGAGGGTGGGTGGTTGATCATAGCGGGAAAGGTGGAGGTGATGTTGTGAGGAGGAATGTAGGTTGTGGGAAGGTACTGTGGGTTGTAGGGTGGGACATATGTGGTATGGAGGGTGGTGGGTATGTTGTAGGGGATGTGGGTGGTAGGGAGGGTGGGGGCGGGAGTTGGGGGTGCGGTGAGTCCCGGTTGACCGGATGGAAAGTGGTGAGGATGGGTAGAGGTAACGGGTGTCTGTTGGGTGGTGGTGAAGGTGTGGGGGGTGGGATCGTATTCACTTTCTTCCTCTGTAGGCTGGAAGGCCGGAGACTTCACAGCTTCAGAGGTCTCTTTGGCTTTTCCCTTTAGGTCGGCATCTGCCTCGATCCTCCTTCTGAGACGGGAATTCTCTTGTTTAAGCGCTTCCATTTCTTCAGCGTTGCGCTTCTTCAGGTCTGCGAGCTCCTGTTGCATCTTCACCTGGCCGTCTAAGATGGCGGCCAAGTCAGGGGTGATGCCGGAAGGTCCAGAGGGACCAGCGTCCACTTGCTTGCTAGCTCTAGCTTTGCTACGAGTAGAAACCATCTTCAGAGAAAAACGGGTACTAAAGGTGTTCGTCTCGGGCCCCACGGTGGGCGCCAATTGTTCCTGCAGAAGAACAAATAAGATAAGTTAGGCACGAGTGTCACCTTACCATGTAGTCCGCTATCTCTTCAGTTGGCCTCTGCCCATTCGATACATGTCGGCTTGAACCCAGGAGGGGTTACCTGCAGAAGAATCTCCGAAGCTCAAGTAAGTCAAAGCTCTCAGAGAGTCAAATCAGCGATTAATGAATGCGTACCTTTAAATGATGGGGTCCACGTGTATTTATAGAACATTAATGACGTTTGACCATCGCGTGGGCTGGGTTTTGACTTGGGTCCCAGCTTGGGCCATGAGTGGGCCTGGGCCCCAAAACAGGCCCTAGAGGCCTATTGAAGGCGGGGCATCGATGTTAGTTAACGTTCTAGGCAAGTAGTCGGTTTCGACCGGCTACCTGCCTAGATGACTTGTGCTGGTGGTGTCCGGGTACTAGATGCTGGGTGGTTTCGATGTGTATACTATTTACTTGGTTGAGTTTGGCTAGGTACGGTACATTTATAAATAGAAAAAATAATTATTCAAGTTTTATTCGTAAAAGAAAATTAATATCCCTCTAAACTTTTGTCTCTTTTATTTTTTTTTTCTAACTTATTTCTAAGATTTTAAGAGATCTGTTCATTACCTTTTAATTATCAAAATCTATCATAGATATTTGGCATAGAGTAGAGAGATCCAAGTATTGAATGCATTGAATGCATGAGTTTTACAAGAAGTTCTAGTTGATTCTTATATAGAAGTTTGTCCATCAGTAGATTGGTTTAGTCCCCAGATGAAAAAGATCTCACAATTTTCTGTCTGCTATGTAAGAATGCATGTGTTTGGGAATGCATTATACCATATCACACTTGTTTAGATTAAAAATTAGGCAACTTTGTCCAAAAAATTGTTGCTGATATCTTGTTGAATTCTTTTATGCAGATATGCTATTTTTTCTATAAAAACATTGCATTTGGATTTACCCTGTTTTGGTTTGAGGCATACGCTTCTTTATCTGGTCAAGCTGCTTACAATGATGGGTACATGTCATTTTACAATGTCTTCTTCACTTCACTTCCAGTAATCGCTCTAGGTGTTTTTGATCAGGATGTTTCTGCCAAACTTTGCCTAAAGGTACTATATTGTCTTTTTTATTTTTTTTATTAAATCTGCTTTTGTATGTATTAAAGAATATTGAAGAACCAGAAGATAGACATACGATTCTCCTTATAAGACAGGAACTATATACTTTTTTGCTCTATGGGATCTTTATATTACCAGTTTATCTTGGAGCTTTTGAGTTGAATACATAATTTTTAATTAGTATATGTTCACACTAGAGTTTATATTCATTATTTAATTTTGTAGAAGTCTTGGCTCTGCCTTTAGGCGATGGAAAAAGGAGTTTGCTAGCAGTGATGTTCCTACATTCACTCAAAATATGCCATTACTGATTTGGATGCTTTTTGACATTTTTAAAGATGTTTTTCTCTAGTTTCTCTGTGTCTGAATACATCTGCTTTAATTGTAGAGTTCTTCCTAAAGTGTTATCAACTTAACTCTGATGTAAAAGTTCACCTAAGTACTCTGAATGCCTTGGATTTTCTCTTATCTAAGTGTTTTAATTACTACATCTTCTATTTAACTATACTAGCCTAAAGTAATACATTTATAATTTTCTTATGCAGTCTCTTTTCCCCTCCCTCTCGTTGCATGGTTGCAGTGATTATGAGATTTTAGACTTTGAAAGTGTTTGTTGATAATAACAAAGGAAAAGTTACGACAATCCGAGGGCCATTTTTAAAGCAAACCAACCCAAAGCCACTCCTATACTATGCTAAGCAAACCAAACCTTCTTTTATTCTATTGTCATGTCTGCAAAACATCACAACTCCATTTTCACTCCTTAAAATGTGAAAAACAATTTTCATTTCTCCACTGGAACAATAACACAAACATCTAATCTACTTCAACTCTTTCACTGTGCATACAGAACACAATCACCACCCCCTCCTGCATTGTTCATCACCATGGATTCCGATTCACACAATTTGAGTAACAGTTATAGTAGAAATAAAAGTGGTTGTATTTATTGTTCTAAGAGAGAAGAATTATACCCGTCCACGTCCACGCAATGGAGATGCAAAGTCACTGAACGAGAAACGGAGACGCACTTTAGATTTCAGAAAACGCGGCACCTATAATTGAATCTCTGAACAAAAACAAGCATCAAGGATTTCAAAGTCCGAAATTAACCACAAAAACGAAAAAATTTGAAAACCTAAAGAAAAGAAAGGGAACACCGTTACCGTTTGGAAGCAAGGTGAAATTCTAACGAAATCGTGAGCAAATCGTTCGGAAGCAAGGAAGCAACTGCAACTGGTTTAACTGAGATTAAGATTGAGAGTGAGATTGAGAGTGAGAGTGAGATCGAGAGTGAGATTGAGAGTGAAATCGAGGAAAACGTAGCTTGATGAAGTATGAGGAAAGTGGATTTTGAAACAAAGTGAATTAGGTAAGTTTTTCGAACATTGGTATACTATGTATGTGTCTGCTTTTTCGTACTATGTCTGTTTTTCGAACGTACAAAGTGATAAAAAGATTTTTAAAAAATATATATAAAAAGGATATGGAAAAAAAAATGTGGAGGGAATTTTTCCTGGGGTTCATCATAAAACTTCTAGTATTTATGAGAGGTTTAGAAAACCTTTACTATGTGTAAAAATTACCAGAGGTTTTATAACCTCCGTTACCAAATCTCCATTAAAATTAATTTTTTTTGTAGTGAAAATGCCATAAAAATATTAAATATTTTAAATTTAAATGTGAATTTTAAAAATGTTAATATATATTTTTAAAATTTTAATAATTATATTTTAATAATATTTAAATAATTATATTCTATTTAACAATCGAATCTAAGAATTATATTCAATTTATAATTAAATATTATAATTTATAATTGAATTTAAAAAATAACTAATAATAATGTCAATTTTAAAAATTAAATGGTTCTATTTTAACAAAATTTGGAACTAAATTAAACAAAAATGAATAAAGGGGCTGAATTGAACAAAAATAACGAATATCGGGACTAAATTGAACAAAAAGAAATAATACAACCACAAACTGACACGTGACACTAGCATTGACACGTGGCACAATTCTGACTTGAAACGTGGACAAATTTTTTGAAATTAAAAAATTACAAAAAATTAAAAAAACAATTAAAAAAATATATAAAAAAAACCAGGAGCTGACACGTCGCATGTATTGTTCAAAAATGTTAATTATTTAAACACCTTTAGTGAAAAGGATCAAATTGACCACAATTTGACGAAAATGAAGACCTAATTGAACACAAAACGAAAATAGGGACCAAATTGAATAAAACCAACAAAAATAGGGACCAAATATATATTTAAGCCTAAAATATATATATATATATATATATATATATATATATATATATATATATATATACAACATCTGTTTTACTTTGTTTCTCCAACTTCAACTCCAAATCACTACTCCCCTCTTTTGCGTCTGTTGAACCAAACAAGGGCTAAAAGTTAAGTGTTTAAAAACATATTTAAATATATTTATAATGAAGAATAATATAGAGAAATATGAGAAATACACATAAATATGATAAATATTTTAAGATATTGTGACTAACAATATCTAAGCATATCTAACAATATCTATTAGGAATATACAGAATTAGGAATAGTAAAATTTGATTGAGATTGAGATTGTACTTAGTTGAATTTGCTATGAATAATTTAAAAGATTCTCACCTTTAACTGAGATTATACTTTGGTTAATAATGAGCATGTCAAATCAACTAATATTTTACATTGATTTGAAAATCTAAGATAATAATCAACTGAACAATAATCTTTAGATAATCGATAATGAATCTATTTTGAAAAAGTAGTAACATAAACTTATTTTACTAGCATTATTTTAAAGCCTTTTATTAATTTGTTATTCCCTATAATACACAAATATGATACGCCTATCGGATACGACACATATTTGATACACTAATACCTTAATTTTGAAAATAGTAGGACACGACACATGATATATGCATATTGAAAAATATACAATTTATTTTAAAAAAAAAAACATGAGAAATATATGATTGTTTTGTGTGAATCCAAATTAAAATCAAATATTTTCAACATAAAAATTTATAAATTATTGTCATCATAAAAGCATTTTATTGATAAGTATCGATAAAGTACCTTAAAGTATCGGATACGGGTACATGTCGAATACAGACACATAACACAAATTGAAGTATCGGTGCATCATAGGTTATTACCTTTTCCGTATAATAGTATTAGGCATATACATATTAGAATTTCTTAAACATTTGCATATTAATTCTTTTATGTGCCTTTTTGTAGATTTTTAGACATATTATCTTTTGCATATTTTTACAAATCATTCGTATTTACTAATTTTAATTGATTTAAGCTAGATCTTTATTTTTTATCTTTTATTATTTATATTGTGTGTTTACTAACCATTTGTATATGCTTTTATAAGAATCAAATTGTTAAAAATTAATTCCATATTCGTTGGGATACGACATAGGGTTGATTTTACCCTTTATAATTTGTTGACTAGTAGCTAAGCAATACTGAAGTTTCTATAGTTGATTAATGTTAATTTGATAGCGTCAACTTCAACTTATCATGCTCCTAGATGGATGAAAAGAGGGCCTTGGAGATTAGGCCAACACCTTGGACGATATTGAAGTGGAGAAGAGCTTTGATTGACCTTCTAGATAGTTAAGACCATGTAGAGAGAGCCTTGGATAGTAAGGAAGACTTTTGTTGACCGACTAGATGGCTTGGAGAGAAAGAAAGTGTACAGGTTTAGCTTAGGTTGCCCTAGTTTCTATAACCTAATATTTTTTAATTGTTAAGACGTCCCTACCCACGCCTAGGGATGTCAACGGGGCGAGTATGGTACAAGTAGTAGCTCCCTCGTACCCTACTCGTTGGATAAATATCCACCCCGTACCCGTACCCATATTCGTCGGGTATCTGTTATGCAAGTACCCGCATAATTTTTTATTATCCACAGATATACACGGGTACCCACGAGTATTTACAAAAATATAAAAATAAATATTTGACAACATATTTCAATTATAAATTCAAATAAAATAACATTCATAAATTTTAAACAAAGTCCAAATAACCTATTTAAATAGTGTTGAATGATAGTTTACAAAGAAATGAATTTTTTTTAAAAACTAATTGATAAAAAAATAACTCAATCCAAATCAATATGTTAATATTTTAATCATTTTTTTTATTTTTTTTAATTTAAATTAGAGTATATTGGGTACGGGTATCCACGGGTACGGATACTATGATACCCGTACCCACCCTTTTAACATCCGGGTATTAAAAATACTCGTACCCATTACTCGTGGGTATCCATTTATAATATTCATTTCCTACCCGTTGCGGGTTTTATCCGTGGATACCCATGGGTACAAATTTTGTTGACATCCCTACCCATGCTTATTTAAAGGAACCTCTAAACTACATTTAAAAGGTTGATTAATATTGAATTTAAGACACCTTAGTGCGCTTTTGTGGCCTTTGCTCTTGCGAAAGTGTTCTATTCTTGGTTTTATCTTGAACCTTGGTTCAAGTGGTGACAACCACCACTTATCTTAGGTGGCTTAGTACCCCAAGTGGCATGTCTTCTTTTCTTCCCCATTCCTCTTCTATTCTCTTCATCTTTTTGTTTCATTTTTCAGCTTATATGTCTTATGTTCATTTACATGCTTCCACTATTTATGTTGTGTTTCTTGTGTTGTCTTTATTTCTTCCACTTAAATGAATCTTTCTCTTCTCTCTTTCAAGCTCCTTTAAAGTGCACCTCCACATCTAGATAATCTTTTGGTTATCTTAATGTCCAGTGTGAATCTTCTTGGAGTTTTCTTAAGAAACTTTGATGTAAACTCCTTGTACTCATTAAAATTGTAAAATGAACTTACATCACACAAGAAGAACCAAAAACATGACAAAATCCAACACCACAATCTACATTCGTATATGAAACTAATTACTATAACCTCCAAGAGGAAATTTACCAACATTCATTCAGAACTGAACAATTCATGACATCTCCACCACAACCTACTATAAACAACAAACGGCACTCATTTGCATTGATTTCAATTGATTTCTTCTCTAACTTGTTCGGTAGAGTATCTTATCACATCATCTTTTACCAACACTTACATGGAATATATGTATCCAACACACTTCAATAATGAAGATGGAAATCCTTCTGCTCCCTTTCAAAGTACTACACAACCAACAAATTTTCAATTTGGTGAGAAACCCAAAACGAAACAACCATAAGCACACTAATGCAACCCACTACGTAGCAAATGTTCTCATCATGGTGGGAATGATCACCATTATAGAGAGTAAGATCTTCGCATGTCATACTGTGTACTATGTACAAAATTTCTAACTATTTAACTGTGAGTTTTATCTTTTTATTCCAATATTTGCACACACACACACACACACACACACACACACATATATATATATATATATATATATATATATATATATATATATATATATATATATATATATATATATATATATATATTGAACATCTGTTGCATATGATTTATGAGACAACATAATATATGGTGTACTAGTGGAAAGTGTATTAAATAGTGATTCTAATGAGATTAACCTAACTCTATTAGTTATTGGACTCACGTATAGGAAAATTCCTAAGTAGTGATAGTTGAAAGAGGTTCTTATGATTTAAGATGGATGTATATATGAAATAATGACCTTGTCTTCAAATGGATGTTAATAGGAACTTAGCTTATCATATGGAAGAACTTAATCATATAGGTAGGTAGAACTCATGTGCAAGACGTAGCTCACAAATCTACCAGGAGAGTCATGTGACAGTTGTAGAATCTCTATAGTATGATTCAATACCCTTAATCTTATAAAATTATATCATGTCATTGTGGAGAAAATGCATGTTTGTTATTGACATGTGTGCATTGTGATTGTTTTAGTGTTTTGTGTGTTATTCTTTTACTATGATAGTGTGTTGCACGGAAGCATATGATAGTGCAGGTGGTGATGCACAACAATAGACAAGTGGAAATGTTGCCTTAGCTTTAGGAACTTTTACATATATGTATTTGAAGTTTTATATTCCTATAAAAAAATTATATAAGTGTAAAATTGATTTTATTAAAAGCTTAATTATTAATAAGGAATGAGAAATATTATGTGTATGCAAAATCTTCAATGATTGTACACAATATATAATGACCTATGATAAATGATACACTATATTTGGAATAGTTAGACGATTTTTGGGAGGACAATTGATAAACAATTAACTAGAGGTCTTTTAGGGTTAATTTGATACTATAATAGGGTGTTACATTTTTCATATCCTACAAGTTATTGGAAACATGAATTGTAGAATCCAAATCAATACACCATGTGTTATGTTTGAAATCTACCATATTACATTCATACCTAAGTAGTTTGTGACTTATGTAGACGAAGATAGCTAATTAGTGATAGTTGAAAGACATTCCTATGGTCTAGAGAGGAGGTATATATGAAATAAGAACCATGTCTTCAAATGATAATTGGAACTTACCTGTCATATGGAAGGACTTAGTCCTATAGGTGGGGCAAACTAGTTTTCAAGGCATAAATCACAAATATACCAAGGGAGTTATGTGATAGGTGTGCATTGTTTGAGATTGACATGTGTGTTGCGATTGTTTGGTGAAATATATGTCATGCAAAAAATGTATGTTCTTTCTTGTATGTTAGCTTACCTTGTTGATAATTGGCATTATAATTTTTTTTTATTTTATTTATTTTTACGTTTAATTGTTATTTTATTTTTGGATTTTATTTGATATTTCAGGTTTTATTCAATAAAAGTAGAAAAGATAAATGATGGGGATATATTTTGCAAATAAGTGAAAAAAAATCACAAAGATTTGGGAAGATTATCATTAGAATAAGTGGAATATTGATTAATCAAGAACTATCAACAATATCAATTATCTACAAAGTTGGTTACTCAAATTACAAGTTAGAATAATTTAAAGATATGGAATCTCCAAAGATTAAAAGATATATATCAATGATTATCTCTTTCAATTTATTCAAGTACCAAATCAAGTCCAAATTTTAGGCCTAGTCCAATTATAAAAGTCTATAAATTGAGAGCCTAACATAGGTCAAATACACACTTAGAGAGAAAGAAATTTGATATCTCTATACTTTAAGGTAGAAGGGCACTTTGAAGCTAGAGGCATTCATTTTCAATATTCAGTATGTCTAGGAGTAACTAACTCCCTCATTCACGGGGTGAGGTGTAATGTATTGTTAATTCTCTATAAATTCTTCATTCACTATAATTCTTTTCCACAATCTCTCATTTTTTATTCTTGTTTTAACTACATAGTTTATGAATTTCGCACATGCAAGAGCCTATACTGATCCAAATGATAATTTGGAAACCCCGATTATGATTTTTAATTTCATGTTCTATATATGGTGCATATCTAGGAGTACCGACTGATTTGAAAGATAGTTTGAGCAACTTCTGTAGGATAAAACAACTATTAATTTCACATGCTAGACATAGATGTGTTTAGAAGTCACTCTTAAGCATCAACATATTGGCCATTAATGCAAACGTAATAGGAAAAATTACTTGACATAGAGTTTTTAGTATTTTAGTTTAGGTTTGTTTGCGACGAAATCCAAGTATATTACAAACGATGTAAGTGTGAGATATGGAAATAAGAATATATTATTTGTTGTTTTTACTCAGAATGGAATCATGAAATCCAATCCCGGTGAAGTTTTTATCTTATATTTTTTCAATCAATTTATTTGTTTCTATTATGCCAATTTATGTTATTCGTTACATTTAAATTCTAAATTTAGTTTTAATCTCAACCAAAAATGTTTTGTTCTTCGTACCTTTATTAGTAAATAATCCATTAAATGTAAATCACATTAGTCCTTGTGGGAGGCAATTTATGGACTTGACCACTATATTACTTGTATGATTTGGTACCCTTGTCTAACATGTAACTTTGGTGTTTTGTGTGTTGTTTCTACTATGATCGTGTGTTGCATAGGAGCATATGAGGATGGTGATGCACAATAGTAGACAAGTGGAGATGTTGCCTTAGTCTTAGCAAATTTTTCATATATGTATTTGAAGTTTTGTATTCCTCTAAACAAATCTTTTTGTATAAGTGTAAATGAGGAATGAGAAGATATTTATCAAAAACTTAGTTATTAATGACGAATGGGAAGATATTTATATGTATGCAAAATATTTTATGATTGTAAGACATTATTTTCTTACCTATGATTGACGATACATTATATTTTATTTAGTCAGAAGATTTTTTGGAGAAAATTAGTAGAGGATTAACTAAAGGCATTATATGGGTAATGTGACACTAGGAATGGAGTGTTATATTTTTCATACCTTAAAAGTTATTGAAAACATTGGCTGTAGAACCCAAATCAATACACCATGTGTTATGATTGAAATCTACCATGTTAGATTCATAGCAAGAAAAAGCAAATTGATTACCTTTCTTCTCTAACCAACTCTTAACTTTTTTACCATATTTCTTCATGTGCCCCTTTCTTTGTAGAAAAATAATCACTTTGAGTCTCTTTTTATAATAGGCACAGTGGGAATCTTACCCCTATCGTTAACATGACTTTTATTTTAAAAGAGGTAGTCAAGTTTATCTTCACCCCTTCTTCCATTAATAACCTTTCCTTTTCTTGGACACGCATGTTCAATAAGTAATTAAATAGACCACTTATTTTTATGTGTGTTGTAAGAAATTTTGAAAGGGCATACTAATGAGACAAGACTCATAAAATGTAGTGTACCATGAAAGAATCAAACATGATAACCTCCAAAGCTTTCAATTGAGCCACAATATCTCTTATATGCATTATATGATTACATAACTCCCTTACTCCTAGTGAGCTTTAAGAATGAAAATTGCACTACGGGGTATTGGGAAGAGATTTATTGAATGAGGTAAATTGCTCATTAGTAGCCTCCAGTAAATCTCAGACATTGTCATGTTGGTTAACAAAACCTTGGATTAACAGGAATGTCAATTTTTATGAACATTATAGATATGTCCCCTCTCATTTTTTTCTTTTCATAAAGATCAACAACATTTTAAGTATTGTCGCTAGTAGCCAATGGTTCTGGTTTTTTAATAGTAGTCGATGTCCATCAAGTCCAGGTGAAGAAGAATTCTATGCTTCCAAAAATTATAATCATAACCTTTTGATTTGAGAATACCACACTTGATATTTGAAATATTCACAAATTAATTAAGAAACTACAAAAGTTCAAAATACATGTTTGTATGTGGATAAAAATTTGATTCAATTTGAGAATAAATGTCATGTTTCACCATTGTAAACATGCATTAATTCATGAATAGCGTGACATAAAATTTGTACCTGGATCAAAATATGGTTCAATTAGATTCATGTAACTTTATGATAAAACTATCAAATTATATTCATTTTCATAATTTCTATGAGTAGATTAAGAAATGTAAACCAATATTTTATTCTAATTAACCATATGTAATAAAATTCTTGAGTATATTTTATCACATTATATATATTTAATTACAATTGATATTTTCCTAATGTGATCTTAATATACATCCAATTTTAACTATTAAAAATTAGAATAGTTAAAATTGCATTAGAATGTTTTTTGCAAAATATTTTGTATAAAACACTTTTCGCAACAAATTTTGTAAGAAATATTTACAAATTTTATAATTTTGTAGGAAATAATTATCCACGAAGAAATTACCTACCAATTAAGATTCTTAGAAAAAATAGTAGAAAAAAGTTTTTTTTTGTAAACTTTCTTAACAAATTTACAAGAAAAATCTCATATAATATGAGAATTTTTAGTAATGATTTGTCAAAATATAATATGTTACCCTTAAATTTAGTAAAATTATATTAATTACAAAATATTAAAAATTAATCAAAGAATGTATATGTTTGTATTAACATCGAACAAAATTGCATGTATAAAGGATCGTGTTGACAAATCATTACTAAAAATTCTCATATTATATGAGATTTTTCTTGTAAATTTGTTAAGAAAGTTTACAAAAAAAGACTTTTTTCTACTATTTTTTCTAAGAATCTTAATTGGTAGGTAATTTCTTCGTGGATAATTATTTCCTACAAAATTATAAAATTTGTAAATATTTCTTACAAAATTTGTTGCGAAAAGTGTTTTATACAAAATATTTTGCAAAAAACATTGACAACAATTTCCTGTAAATTTTTTTTAATAACAAATTTTGTAAGTATTTCTTAAAAAGAAATTTTAAAACAAAATTAGTAAAAAGTATGAGTTTTTTTAATAGTAAATATCTTTTCTTGCATGTAAAAGGCATTTAAACGTATAAATTAGGTATAAATACAGATTTGGTACTCCAACTTTTTCGGAAAGTTCAATTTGGTACCCGAACTTTAGGAATGTTCAATTTAGTACCCAAACTTTTTAAACGTGTTTATTTTGGTACCTTCCGTTAAACACTACATAACGTCGTTTGCCTTCTGTTGAGGTGGCACTGTGTTGGGGATACGTGGCAGAAACAATTGTTCAGATAAAATGAGTTGGAATCCCCCTTTATTTGTAAACTTTAAGTGCCCTATTTTGTGGAACCCTAATAGGTGGTTTTCTCTTCTTCTGATCTTTCTAGACATTGAAAAAATGTCAAGGGCTCAATCATCTTCCTCTTGCTCTCACAATTCATGGTTGATGCAAAATCAAAGCTTGTCCTGTAATAGTGGTAGCAAAACGGCGTTATGTAGTCTTTAACGGAAGGTATCAAAATAAACACGTTTAAAAAGTTTGGGTACCAAATTGAACATTCCTAAAATTCGGGTACCAAATTGAACTTTCCAAAAAAATTGGGGTACCAAATTTGTATTTATACCTATAAATTATAATGCGTGTTAATAGCAGACAGACGACAAAACGATAAAGCATTATTTGTTTTAGTCGTGTTTTATCTTCAGAAGGAAGAGTCAGCTGGGCTTTTACAACTCATGAATCCAAGAATAAAACCGGACTATTTAAGCATAATTTAAACACAAAAAAGCCACCATTTAATTACTAAAAGAGTAAGGAAAACCATTCCCCTTTCCAATTAAAAAACATTACGGTATAAAAAAAATGTCCATAAAAAAATATCGAGAACAAATAAGGCAAAGGATTAATTAGATTCTGATATTAGATGATAGAAAAATGATTCTAATTAACTAAACCCAATACTGTTGCTCTCTATAGACGATGATGACATGTAATGAGATGAGACTAGGCTAAATGAGTAAAAGCATAGAGTATGTGTCCAATTATAGAGCATTACTTATCATAGAGTTTTGATCGTTTTGGAAACAATTCAAAATTCATGTACCAAATCAATTCAAAAATGGAGTACATTAATCCTAATCATGTAAAGAGAAAAACATAGAATTTAAGTACTCATTGCATATGTTGCTGAAATTAATATGGAATTTATAATTCACAAAGATTTTATAATGTTTGACATTTACTAACAAAATAAACTTAAAAAGATTGTGGAAAAAATCTTGTGTGGATGATCAGTAACAAAAAAATAATAATAATCAAGACCTATCTTTAGATAAACTAAATTTGAAACTTTAAATCCCCTTGTTCAAACCTAACCTATCCAAGAATTCGCACACCCTTCTTTCCTACAATGAGGAGTATTTAATAAGCAAATTATCAAGAACAGGCAAGTTAAGTTAGCTATCCTTGAATTGGGTTTCAAGTTCCTTTGTTTCCGCAAGATATTTCGAGCTAAACAAAAGGTGCAAGAACCACTTCAGAATCTTCCATTGTTTATCCAATAGAAAGCATTAATTGCATTTTGTAGGGACCCCAACCATTCTTATAGAAATAAAATAATGACCCCAAAACAAAAGGGATAGGCGTCCCCCACAGAAGGCTCCCTAGTAGTTTCATAGCAATTATGTGAACTAAACTCTCTTCCTTTTTTTCAAATAAATAAATGAAATAAGTAAAAAATTAGATAAATAAATTTCCAAGTTATATTAATATGTTCACAACAATGGGTCTCCTATTATTGGTTGTCAAATATTTGAGCCAGATCATATAATAGCCGTTGAATTCCTTTTCCCCCACACCGACCAAAATCATGCTATTACAACCCATAAAATACTATCCTCTTTTTCTATCAACTATACCCTACAGGGTGGTTTTGAGCTTGCATTTCAATTCAATACATTCAACTACTGTACTTAACGCGTTCAAATATTTCGATTTTAGTGTTATGATTAATATTATTCATCAATATTTTTGTTTTATATACCTTTTAATATACAGTTATAGAAGTAAAATCTAATTCTCATACACTGTTAAGTAACAAAAAATCAGGTTTTGAATGACATCTAAGATCACCATTAATATTTTGTTTTGTAATTAGAAGAATATTTGAATTAATTGTAAAAGATGTTTAAAGAGGACAGCAAAAGTTTATCTGCTTTTATTGTAAGAATAACATGTTCCCACATTGAAATGATGTTGATAACTGTTGTTCCAGCGTAATATCATTTATTGTTAACTTCAATTATATATTTTTGAAACGGATAGTTGCTTTTTCTGTGTTTTCCTTTCTTGAAATCTTGCGTGGAAGGAGCGGTTGTTGGGTCCATTTTTGAAACCACACTTCTATTCACATGGCTTCTCAAGCACTTCATCATGTCTTCTACTTCCTATATAATCCTCATGCCTTTGCTTCCATTTTTTCTCATCAGGTTTTCTTGTTTCTGCGAGGCTTAACAAACCTCGCAGAACAGAAGAAAACTCATTTTCCTTCACAAAAACTCTTCATTTTGCTCTCTTTCTCAGTTTTTTCCAATATTGTAGCAACCCTTTTATCTCAAGTTACTAAAAACCTTTAGTGCATCTCACATATTTGATTTTTTGTTTGTGAAGTTTAAGAAATGGAGGTACACTCTCCGGTTATTGCCAAGAAGCTGTGGAATGTGCTGAGGATCACCTTCTTCATGATCAGAAAGGGTTTGGTGTCAAAGAGGAAGCTGATTATGGACATGAATTTGATGATGAAAAAAGGGAAACTGCTCAGAAAATCTATGAGAAACTTCATGTCATCTCATCATAATCATCATCATTTCTCAAAGAGTTTGGTACGTGGCTACGGCATACAGGAGTATGAATTCTCTTGCAGCAACAGTCCAAATCCTGTTTTTTTCCATGTGCCAAAGAGGAAGCACCATTTCAACTTCCCTTGCATCAACACCCCAGATGTTGTTGAAGAACCTAAGCCTGTGATGTTGGTGCCTATGACACCTGAATACACTTTCAACCTTAGGTTTGATGCATCTGATTTTACTCCTGGAGAGAGGAAGAGCCCTCTACTCTCACCCTTCTCTGTGAGGATATCCAACTACTCATCTGAGGATGAGAATGAAGAGGGGGCAAATCAAGTTGATGATGAGGCTGAGGATTTCATCAGAAGGTTCTATGAACAGCTACGAATGCAAAGCCGCATGCAGTTGCTTCAGTACCAAGAGATGTAACTTGAAAGAACAAGCATAACTGTGTTGCTCCTCAACTTGATGCTCATCAACAAGTTTAGCTTAGCCAAATCTGGAAATATGTGATTTCTTCTTGTTGATCTTTCCAAATAGACCGGTGTTAGACATCACTGTGATCTTTCTTATCTCAACTATGTCGACAGTCCAAAGTTGATCTATCATTTTATAATGTCTCTTGATCTTTCACCTTTCATTGTTCTCATCAGGGGAATTTGGCTGTTCTGTTTGTGCTCCTTGAACTATATTTGATCCTCTCTGTAAAGCTTTTGAGCATTGGATATACTTTCATCTTGTGATTCTATTGGTCTTCATGTTTTCCTGGTAACATATTATTCAGCATATTCATGGTGTGTGGTGTGTAATAAAAAGATATGCAGAAGGTTGTTCTGTACCTTTCTCCATTCTGCTTTGGTGTTACATCATTTGTAGGTGTGGTGGTGGACCTGGTGATGGACCCTTTGGAATAATATTGCTTTTGCCTTTCTTAGATATATGTTAGTTTAGGCTTTCTGAACTCACCCACCAGCACCACATTCACAACTACCATTTGCACTTTTGCTATTTTGGGGAGTGTTAAACAGTTTGCATTCTTGAACAGTTTGACAACCACATTAGTCACTCATTCACTCTATATTCAAATATGCAATTAATATTCCTTTTAGTTAAATTCAAAAGTTCTAATCAACAAATAGGTGATCTAACTAGTACTGAACTTGGTTCTTTCAAAATGTGATTAGAAAATAAATCCCACTAAGATTTATTACAGACAAATATTCTGTACCAGCACTAGGGTTATGAATATGTATTCAATGTTCTACATTTGTTTATAATTGATATAAAAGAAAGCATGCTGAAGAATGTGAAAAGTAGTTCGCATTTGCAGAGTATGGCCTATATTATCTGCCATTTTTTGGTGTTATTTGGATATCTCAGGGTGTGTTTATAAAAATTTATATTTGATAAAAGGTACCTTCAATTTAATGACAGAAAATACTTCTTTGTTTATTACATTAAAACGAATATAGTTTAAACTTCTTTCTTTCTTACCTTAAAATGCATAAATATCTATCTAATAAAGTTCAGCCGGCAAATCAAACGCACATTCAGTATAAAGAAAACAAGTACATGATCATTGGTGTAAAGGACAAATGATTGTTATAAAGCTTACATGATAAAGGTCACAGACTGATAATCTATAATATGATTGAAGTTTCAAAGATATTTATTGGCTCTTCATTAATTTGTTCATTATGCCCACTCGTTAATATTGGATCCAATGGGATAGTTCTGAATTCAATTATACATATATGATATGAAAGAACTTATGAAGACAAGCGACCAAGAAAAAATTGTATGAAGGATAATTTTTTTTAGTGTTAGACGGCATTCTGGATTGACATTTGAACTGAAATGTGTTAAATGATGTAAACAACTCAAACGCAAGCTTGAAGTACAGTTTAATATATATAAAAAAAGTAAATAAGTTGGGTTAGAAGAACTATATCTATTCATTTTTTAGGTTTGGGGACCAAACTATACCAATGTTTAGGATAAGGACGAATACATTTTTGCATCAAAGTTTAGGGATTAAAAACATATTTAACCTTTATTTATATGTGAAGCTAACATTAAAAACATTTTGGTTATAAAACCTATTTTGAGGAGTTTTGAATTGGTATTTGGACTAAAGGTCAATTTCTACAAAAGAAAGATAGGCGGAACGAGATAAAGATGAATGTATTGGAGAACTTATCTAGGATCCTAAATTGTACCTATATGAAAATCTTATTTAAGTACTTAGGAACGCCTATTAGGTGAATCCAACGAAATAAAAGTTTTGGCAAGCGGTGGTAGATAAGGATAGTAATTGCTTGACTAGATGGAGAGGTATATTGTAATCTTTTGTAGGTTGTGTATACCTTGTAAATTTTTTCATTCAACCCTTCCCTTTTTTTATTTGTCCTTCTTAAAAGTGCGAAAGAGTGTATGCAAAGTGTTCAAAAAAATGCAAAAAAAAATAAAAATTCCTTGGGGTTGGGGATCTAAAAACAGGAAGGTAACCTAGATAAAATGGGAAAATCTCTAGAACATAAAGCAAGAAGGGGGTTGGGAATA
This sequence comes from Vigna unguiculata, assembly GCF_037176805.1. Lineage (NCBI taxonomy): Eukaryota > Viridiplantae > Streptophyta > Magnoliopsida > Fabales > Fabaceae > Vigna > Vigna unguiculata. The sequence goes on along the minus strand of NC_140795.1, from coordinate 33,325,047 downwards.
AGAGACTTATGGAAGGAGGTATTAGAGTATGTATGGTTCATTGAGGTATTTAAATGTCACGATTTAATTATGACTCGCCCACTTGGTCTCTGTCACGGGACAATTGATGCCACCTGCAACAATCTCTCCCTCAGGGATCGCTCACTAGGAATCAAACTCGTGACCTTGGCTTTGATACCAATTGTTGGATCAAGATCTTACCACTAGGTCAAAAGTTATAACTATTAGTTAGGATGCAACTCTTTCTACTTAAGAACGTAGCAGCCCAAGCACCACGATTCAATTGTGACTCGGCCTACTTGATCTCCACCACAGGATAATTGATGCCACCTACAACAATGTGAGGATGCGAAGGGAATATAATGTAGAGGAGAGCTAGATTCGCATGGGAAGCTATCCAAGAACAAGATCCTTTGAAACTCATAACAATCCAATATTTCAAAAGAGAAATTGATGACATTTGGATTTAGAAAGCGAGTGAGGAAGGATTATTTACGATCAAGTCATTGTATAATATATTGTAATGCAATTTAGGTGGGGAAGATACCACTTTGTTTAACTCATTTTGGAGTACAAAGGTCACCCACCCTAAGTGCAAAACACTTAATGCGAAGATTAGTGTTGGACAAGATACCAACTAACGAAAATTTAACAATTAGGGGTGTACAACGAGGAAACAAATCTTCTGAGCTATGTAAAGAAAGTGAGGAGAATGTCCAACATTTATTCTTTAGTTGTTATGTAACTAAAAATATTTGGGATTTGTGTAAACACAATGCATCATTACCACTTTAAAGTTAACTTCCAATACTTCCACCTAAGGCAACAAAATGGTGTTGGGTTTATATATATTTCATATGGGTTGTAGTTATTGAGAGATTGTAGTTCTATGTATATGACATTGGTCTTACACATATAAGGCATTTGACACCACTTTTAACCCCGAAACCTTAAGGCAATGTGGTTATGGGCCTTTTATCTTATATAGTGTTTAACTTTGTCTATTATATCCAATGTGGGACTTTGACTCACACTTGGACTATTCCCAATAATCTCCCTCAAGGGTGAGTCCCTTTTTTCTTTTTTCATATGGTATATTCCCCTTAAGTGTATGGTGACCCCTTTTGGTTATGGTTATGCGGTCAGTCACTTTGAATCATCAACTCTGGTACCACTGATAGGTTTATATATTTTTCATATGAGGTATAGTCATTGAGAGATTGTGGTTCTATGTATATGACATTGGTCTTACACATATAAGGCATTTTACACCACTTTTAACCACAAAACCTTAAGGCAATGTAGTTATGGGCCTTTTATCTTATATAGTGTTTAATTTTGTCTATTCTATCCAATGTAGAACTTTGACTCACACTTAAACTATTCCCAACAAATGGTAACAAAACAATACTTGGAAAGGAGTGTGATAACAATTATTTGGGAAATTCAGAAACGTAAAAATTGAAAAATATTGAGGCAAGGGAAGATAGACATAGAAGAAATATTTTGTTTGGCACAACTTAATGCATGGTTATGGTGAAGCATAGACTACCTTGCACAACAATCCCATATAGTAAACGGTGTGTATGTGTGTGTGTGTGTGTGTGTGTATGTGTGTGTGTGTATGCGTGTGTGTGTGTGTGCGTGTGTGTGTGTGTGCGTGTGTGTGTGTGTGCGTGTGTGTTTCGATAATCATTATATAATCCTTCGGTAACCATTTATATATATTAGCATAAACACAAGTGTTATTGTGTCTGTATGTATACATTTTTTAAATATGCATGCTATTATATTAGTAGGTGATAATGATATTGTAATGTTATTAAATTAATATGAAAAATAAATTTAATTTACTAAAAAAAGTTAGATAGATGAAGAAAAGATGAGAAAGTAACTGAATAGGAAAAAAAATTAGAGAAGATGCACAATTTTATAGAAAATATGTAAAAGTAGGTGTTCATTTTTAAAAATTTAACAAATATTTATATCGTAAAGGATAAAATTGAAATCATAAATTGTGGACACAAGATAGAGAATCATCTTTATATATTCTAGCATACACACAAGCGCGACAACACTTATCGCGCCTATGTGTACGATTTTTAAAATATGAATGATAGTATGTTAGTAGGTGATAATAATGTAATATTATTAAGTTAATATATAAAATAAATTTATATTTATTAAAAATAAAGTAAAATGAATAAAAAAATTAATTGTTGATGAATAAAAAAAAGATAAACAGTTTTATAGAAAATAGGTAAAAATAACCGTTAATTTTAAAAATTTTAATAAATAATTATATTGTAAAGAGTAGAATTTGTATTATGAAATATAGACATAAAAGAGAAAATCCTCTTTATATATTACTAGTGTAAACACAGGCGCTATCGCGCCTGCGTGTACGCATTTTTCGAATTATTATATTTATAATTGATGATATTGTAATGTTATTAAGTTAATGAACAAAATAAAAGTATATTTATAAAAATTAAAGTGAAATGTATGGAGAAAATATGAAAAAAATAATTGTTGATGAATAGTATGAGAAAAAAGAAAAAGGAGATAAATAAATAGTTTTATAAAAATTTGTAAAATTAACCGTTAATTTTTAAAAATTTAATAAATAATTAAATTGTAAAGGGTAAAATTGGAATTATGAAATGTGGACACAAAAGAGGGAATCCCCTTTATATATAGTTATAGATATTGTAAAGGGTAGAATTGGTATTATGAAATATGGACACAAAAGAGGAAAGTTTCTTTATTATGAAATGTGGACACAAAAGAGAAAATTCTCTTTATATATTATATTATAAAGAATAGAATTGGTAGTATGAAATGTGGACACAAAAGAAGATATTCTCTTTATATATTATATTATAGATTAGCGAAAAAGAGCATGTGTGTAGCTAAATATAAACTATTTATAAAATAATTAATTTTTAAAATAATAATTAAGAGTAAAACTAAAAAAAATGAAATTTGGATAAAAATCCTCTTTATATATTATAATCTTACTTTTTATATATATATATATATATATATCATTATCAGTTTTATCCTTATTAATATAAATAATTTTATTAATTATATTATTCTTTTAATTTTCTATCTATTTGTTATAATTATTTTTTAAGAATATATCTTTTATAAATTTAATAACATTTTAATTTTAATAATTATTTAATTAATTTTTTTAACAATAATAAGATAAAAGTGAATACACATGGTAAAAATAAAAACTATATCCAGTAGTATTTTTCTTTAATATTCTGAACATTGGAATAAATATTCTTATTTTTATGTTTCAGAGCAAAAAAGTTAACGTGTATGATAAGAAACTCCTTATATATGATCCTTACTTCATTTCTTTTTATTTCTGGTGTTACAAACCACTTGATTGCCTTTATTTTACTTGAAATCCAAACTTAGTCAAATCCCATCATTCAAAATGAGAACGGATAAAATCGATTTCTTCGTCTCCATCACTAAAACCCGTGTAGATTGATTCAAAACCCCTACAAATTACACCCGAAAATAAAAAAATATAAATAAATAAATAGCTCGAATCCAATATATATATATATATATATATATATATATATATATATATATATATAATCAAGATTAAATGTTAAAGACAATTAAAATCTAAGATCTGTTAATTGCGCAACACACTCTCCATAGTTAGCTGAAAGTTGCTCCAAGTCATGTCCAACCAAATAATTGAAAGAAAAAAACAATTGTACCTTGGTTCGCTGTTTCTGGCCTCGATTGTCTCGGTCAACTTTAGTTTTAGGTTTTGAGGTCTCTTTATTCAACCAATAAAATTGGGATCATCGTGACTCACGATGACCCCAAGATTCGTGAGCTTTCGTTTTTAAAGACTAAATAAATTATATCTTGTTATATTAGTCCTTTAAATTAAAAATATAATTATTTTAGAATTTTGTCTAACTTCATACAATTATACATTTTTTATTATTTTATCTAAGAATTGAGATGATAATAATAATAATAATAATAATAATAATATATGTTCATAGATAAATAAATATTAATATTAGAAACTTAAATGAACACTTGAAATGTTTAAGAACTTAGGTGTTCTTTAGTTTCAAAAACCAATAATTCTAAGAATTAAATTGCTCATTTAGTATAAGAGAAACGTGCGATGCTGTATGATGGTTATAAGAATATTGCATCCAAGATTCTAATGATAGTCAAACAGAAAGATAGATCAATGTCATACAAAGGGAAAACAATTATGCAAATCACTTAATAGACTGAATTTGATGTAGAAACCAAAAAATTGCATGGATATATATATATATATATATATATATATATATATATATATAATACATTTTTTTAGTACCTAACAAATCTAGCCTTCGAATTCGTAGAAACCAATGCCAATTTACAATTTTGTAACCTCACTAATAATACATATGAAATGAATAGCTAAACTGTGGCAAAAATGAGTATCAAGCATATAAAACTTCCATAGATTTTTTTTTTCTTTCGAATTTCAATTATGCAAGAAAAAATTTACAATATGTATATACAATATACAACAAATTTTTTATCCTTTTTTTTCCCTATTACATGAATGCTAACAGCAAATAAATTGAATCATGATGGTTTCGTATCTCAACTATTCCAATCATTAAAGTAAAGGAAAATCAAGGGAAAAAATGATACCGTGGGACATCCTTTGATTATCAACATCCTTTAAGGGCTAGGAGGAACAACTGAACTAGCATCAAGCAATTTCTCAGCATCTTCATCCATTGAGATCTTGCTCCAACCAGAATTTCTCATGGACAAAATTCTTGCTCGCTCAAGTCCGTTACCTCTGAATCCAGTCATTCTTGATGACACCATCGGCATCACAAGAACTGATGAAGCATTGATGGTGTCCTCCCCAAAACCAAGAGATAATGCGCAAGAAGTCTGCAAAGAGATAGCAAAAGTTCATTTATCATCATAACAAGTGGCACCATTCGCAATTAATGTTAATGCAACTAGTAACAATACCTTTGCCTTGACCAACAAATCTGTAATCTTTATGAGCACTGCTTTGACAAATGATCTTGGGTCTTTATTTTGTGCTTCTTCAGTAGACACTACCAGCCTATAATATACAGGCAATATGCATCAGGGAAAGCTACCAACATTAACAAGAGAGTCTGACTCTCAAGAAAAAATAAAGTACAAACAATATGATTCTATCAACAAGTTTTAAGTGACCTTTGGCTGTTTTAGTAGGTCCATGCATAATTTAGAGCAATTTACTGGAATCTTCTTAACATTTTTGTTCTCAAATATAAACAAATTTTAACTCTTTTTACTTTATTGGTTGACCATTTCCCGATAATACTTAACTTGAATTCATCTCTTACTTTCGGTTACACCATCATAATATGTACTGTGTTTATTATGATAAGGGCATTTTAAGAAGAATATTAAGAGATAAATAAATTTTAATACATTTAACTGATTTATTTAATTTTTCTACGTGAAATTAGTATTTTTTTCTTATAAATGAGAATGGAGGTAGTAACTTTTTATGTGTGATATTGTTAAGTTGAAACAGACCTACGGAATAAATGTAAGATGATACCATTAACTAGTAGTAGTATATCAATCATTTTGCTTCCCTTCAGTGATGTTTCATAAATATAGTAAACTATGCGACTAAAATTCACTTTATGTAAAGTCATACAAAAGGGATTATTATACTCTACCTGTTCTCTTCTGTTGAAGTGGCAGAAGACACCATGGAATCCAAAGAACCATCTTTCGGCTCATGACCTGAAAAAAATAGTTACGTATTATCTTCTGCATACTTTGAATTGTATAAAACCTAAAACAATTATAAAGTTATATTACCTTTTGATTCATCTGGTGCCAGTAAAGAAATGCCAATAAATACACACATCATTCCGAGTATAAACATTGTTGTCCGTAACGCATCAAATACCTGCTTTCAGGAAGGTAAGTTTTACATGACATGACACCTAAAATTCATTATGTAAACACATTCAGCTTTCACCAAAGTAATGACACAAGCACTCATCACACAAAGATAAAATCAAATAATACCAGTGATACATGAACCAAAGCTTTTGAAACACTTACTTCCAGATTCTAGAAGGTAATAGGTGACTCTGTCTACTTACTATAGACCAAAGATAAGTTAAATAAATGAAGACGAGCTGCAGTTATCAGCTGCATATCTCAGCATTTGGTAGAAATTTTTGCAAACAAACACCAGTATTTATATTCAAAAATTTTACGTCTTTTCAATTAAAAAAATAATAAACTCATCCGGTTTTGAAATATTGAATAAAACCTGAAATGTTGAAATCAGTTGATTCCAGGGGCAAGGTAGGTGAGAAAAACCAAGGGAATAATTCAAACCAAATAACACTGAATCTGATAACAAAAGAAAAAAAGTTGGACCCTCAGCCGTGGTTCAGCAACAATTTATATTCTCGCATTTGATTGCAATAAACTTTCATTTTATGAACCTAGTTAATTAATGATGTCAAGGGTGGCAACCAAGCCCTATAAATGGAAGACAAGGTTTTCCTCAACATATAGCATTTCTTCTAAATTATTCTCTTGTACCTAACATACACATCTTCAGTTCCTGGCAAATTTTAAACTTTGAAATATACATTTCTTTTGTCATCCTAACATACTCTGCTATATTTCTGTTTGAACATTTGGTATTTTGTTCACATTGAGAATTTTCAATCTATTTGCAACCCAAAATACCTAGGTTCCAAACCCCAAATTGGCACGTTTTACCACCATTTCCAACCATTCTTTGCTAAAAACCCTGTCAATGCTGAATCTCTTTTCCATCCATTTTCATCTCTTCCATGGTTGTTCTCCTCTGCACCTTTGTTTGCTGAGTTTGCCGGATGATTCACTTGTCACCTGTCTTTTGCTGGCTGCTGGGTTTTCTGTTTTCCTATTCTCTTCAAAGGCTCCCTGGGTATAGGGAAAACCCAGCTGCCACTGAACTGAACTGAAATGTCCTCTTTGCTTATTTATGTTATTATACGTGTTTGAGTTTATGAATTCTGTAGGATCTTACAATAATTGTTAAGATCCCATGATTTGTGATGTTAACTCTCTCCCAATACAAGTAAAAGTATAATTTTAACTACCTTGCAATATCCTTATCATTAGTTTCTTTTTGATTTAATTTACACAGATTTTCATGCATTCTCTGCAGTAATTTTAGAACTTGGAAGCTCACATCTTTCCTCTGCGGTAAGCTATGACCCATGGCTCAAAGCTAAACTAGAAAAAAACAGAAGATTAATTTCTTGTTTGTGGAAGAGTGAGAGAAACTTCTATAACCTGGATGGGAAATCTCACTAGATTTAGACCTTACAGAAAAACCAGCTAAAAAATGTAACCAGGGATTGAAACTAAAAGCAGTTACACTGTGACATACGACTTCTTCACAACTTAGAAATGTACATAGAAGCATGATTAAGTTAATTATCTGAAATTGACTTACGTTATCTAGACTAGGTCTTGTTTTGTATGTTGATTGTTGAACCCATGATGTTTCTAAACGATGTAACAGATTGGATTTTCTGAAATATATACTCAAGTGACTCCATTCAACCAAAGTAGGAATTGATATTTAATTATTAATCTTCAATAATATAATTAAAACTTCTACGAGTGCCTGTGCAAAGCAAACTCTACCAGTGTATATCATGTGAAAGAGAAAGTACCTGATATTCCTGAAAATATATAAATCCTGTACAGATTGAGAAGAAAGTCCATGCTATCTGAAACATAGGAACAATAAGAATTGCATCAAACAATGACAGTCCTTCATTCAACCTGGTCATCTGCACAAATTAAAAGGATTGGGTTAGCATTCGCACTTCTCATCACTTAACTTCAAAGAATAAAAAAAGCCAAATAAAAAATCACTACCCAAGAAAAAGCCTTACCCAAAATCCAGCAGTACTAAGAAATAAAAGAAGCATGGAATATGTGAACCAGCTGTGTAACTGATAACCATTGGACATAGCCAGTCGTAATAGGTTAGAACTGCAAAAAAAATTGTATTAGGTACAATTCCATGGACATTGTGTCATGAAGCAAGGCAACATGTTGGAGTAGCTCACTTACAGTGATTTAGCAAACAACACTGAGCATGAACCCACGGCACCTGAAACTATGGCATATGAGAAAGGCAGTAGCATGCTCCAATAGGGTCTGAGATCATGTGATACTGCAAGCAGAAGTTCCCCTCTCCTGCATATTCCACGTGTTAATTACAAAGAATAACAATTGTTTGATTAAACTACCAACAAATATTTAAATCCTACAGATTACTTGTAGATGGAGTGATGCAACGCAACAACTGAGACCAAAGCTAGAAGGTATAGAAGGAATGCCATATTGGTATATTTTTCCGTCAACTGCTCTGGCGTATAAACTGAAAAGCAAGTACTTAACTGAAATTAGTTTGCAACATTGAAATTTATTGAAGGAATTTGTAATTGTGTGTAGTGTACATACATGACTATTCTTATTTATAATAAGGAACAAAGTCAATAATAAAAAATGAGAAATATTTGCTAAAATATTTCCCTATATCATATCATATCATATCTTTATAGTCCCCCCTCAAGCTAGAACATGTGTATCTGAGTCACATTACTAATGTGATCAACACAAGACCCATCGCGAACATGTAAGTGAATTCGTTGCTAAAGTTAACGAAGTTAATAATGACAAAGCTTCCGCATCAATTTGGTGCAAGTGTGCGAAGATGACTTGCCACGGAACTGGTGGCACATGGTGTTGGTTGGCTACGACCTAAGAAGTACGGGTACAGACACACGGAGACGAAAATACAACTAAATTAGAAACTATAAGACACGGGACGGGACACGCATATTTCTATAATTATATATTCGTATAAATTATATATTTATGTAAGTCATATATTTACATTACATGATTATAAGATTATTCAAAAATACTAATCATACTTCATAATCAAAAAATTAAGTCAAATAAAATCTTAGGAGTTTAATAAATTTATTTCATTTTCTTTTAATTTCAAAAACTAAAAAAGCAACAAAATATTGAATTATACATATGAAAAGACAAACAAGGGCAATAAATGCATATAAAAGAGGAATTCATAGGGATATCCTATGGCGGCAACCCACTGTTGTTTCTTGCTCTGACGACCTCACAGCCACCGTGAAGTCCTTGGTCCCTCTGCCATCCCGGACTCTGGCAACAAGTCCATTGAAGGCCTATCCACGGATATGAAGACACCACACCACCCCCACAGGGAGAAAGCCACTACCACAATAATGTCCGTCAATGACGACAAGAGGAGTGACAACAGTACCAGCGTCGATGCAAAGAACTGGGCCGCTTCACTACCAGCACTATCAGCGACGCATAGTGGGAAGCGAGGAAAAAATGCTTGAAGGATGCTGCAGCAGCTTCTAGTGAGCAAAAAATGTTTGGAGTGCGGGGACTGCCAGATAGCAAAAGGGTTCAGAGGGCAAAGTGGCTGCGGAAGAACAAAATTGCTTAGAGGACAAAACAACTGTCAGAGAGAAAAAAATGCCCACAGAACATGGTTGCTGCCGGAAAGTAAAAATGCTTGAAGAGCATAGCGAGGAGAAAAAATGGTCAAAGGGCACAACAATTGCAGGAGAGCAAAAATGTCCAGAGACTGCAAGAGAGCAAATTTGCTCTGAGGGCGTGCAGCTGTTTACCCGAGAGTGAAAGAGTGACCGCATTCAGGGCCAATGCGTCTAGAAAAAAGTCATGACCGAACAACGAAATAGTGACAAAACAGACTACGGAGGATGGTATCTGTCTGATACCCTATTGAAAGGAATACTTGTAATTGTGAGTAAACACATCTTTTACAATGAAGAAATGAGAAATATTTTCCAAGATATTTCCCTGTTTGATGTAAGAAAATCACTTCATTTTTTCCTATTTAATGTCATTAAATCATATCTTCCACAAAAATTGATTTATAATATGATTGAATTGTTTAACAGCAATGAATGGTAACATTCAGTAAGAACAGAGAACATACTGAACAAAAAATTAAATTACGTTGCCACATACAAAAAGCCTTGTATAAAATATGCTTCTTACTTTTTGAACATACAAAACCTAGTTGCTGTTTGCCATATTAACAAGTCATTGTGTACATCTACCTATCAGCTTCATACTAATCAACATTGTTTCCACAGGTATACTTAGAAGCAAATGTTTAATTGAACTAGACAAATGTTACATACCAGGCGATTGATGATTGCCAAATGCAACAAGAAAAACATTTCCAAGAACAATGAAAGCGGTGGCAACCAGTACCCTGATAAAAGTCCACTAATTAAACCACAAGAATTCTCATCACTAAAATAGAGTTGGCAAAAAAGAAAAATTAAACTGTAGTCTCAGTTCAAATTTAGCATACTTGACTGTCACCATTTTGTTCAAGACAAAGTAAGCGAAGGCAATGTTAGATACAAACTGAACAGAACCAAGTGCCGCAAGAAGTGACTGCACATCAAACAGAAAAATAAGAATGAGTAATCACAATGAAGGGAAATACATCCATCAAAATCAAGCAAAAGAACTTGCAAATTTTACTACATCCAACCAAACAAAAAAAGAACAAGACTACTACATACTATCATAAAGTACACGATATGCTACTGAACAAAAAATCCCAACATCAGGGAAACGTACCTGAGCAGCATATCCAAAGGAAATGAAATTAAGACAATTTCCAAGAAAGAAAAATACGATACCTGCAATGAGAGCAAAAATCAGGAACCAACCACCCTGATAAAAGGAGCAAAAAAACCCACATAAAAATGAAATTGGAATATACCAATTCTCCAACTCTGGAAATATATAATAGGCTTCAAAGTCATCTTTCCATTTACCCCATCACTTCCATGTAAATGTCTTTCTCTCTGCAAAAGAAAAAAAAAAATAATATTAGGTTTCCCAAATAATTTGATAATGCAAATTGCAACTTTCAAGAAATAGCAGTACAGATGTAATATATCACGAAACTAAACAACTCTAAAACTCAGAATCAGATGGATTTATCTATAAATTCAGTGCTTCACTATTATAACTAATGTCCGTAACCCAAAAAATCATGCATACAAATCCAAAGAAATAATGTAACAAGATAAAAATGAATACAAAAAGATACATGACTTCATTACTTCAGTAAACATTTATAAAATCAGCTGAAATCTGAAAAGGAAGACAACAGCAAAGCCAATTTATGTACCTCATTAGTCATTATAATATAGACAGAAACATGTCTATAATAATAATAGAGGAAGGTACTAAATAAACGGTTCCATCCATAAAAAAGACTTCGGGCATACCTCATTGTGCCCCAATTTGAGAAGATTGGTCCCAAAGTTTATTGCAATACTTCCAAAGAGGTTGATGAAAGCTCCAACAATCCACTCCCCCATGAATAAAATAGTGTTGCACCACGAAGGAGAAACCACATGCAGCAGAAAAACAATTTCAAGCACCGTCTACCAGATGTTAGTTCTCAAACTTTGCACACAATGCAAAACCCGGGTAGAAAGGAAAACAGCCTTTCTTCTATACGCCAAGAGTCAGGACAACAATACTCCTGTGTCACCACCAAACACAAAAATAAAACCATCAAATCAAAATCCACACCTTCAACAATACTATTAACTACTAATACTTCGAAGATCTATGTGTAAAATTAATGAAGCTTATAAATGGGTGTAGGGAACAAAGGCATAGCACGAAATACACAAACTTACATCAGAAAACATAAACCCAATAGATTCAACTTCAACCCATAAAAGGTAAGACTAATTTTGAGCACTGAAAAAAAAATATTTTACAGGAGAACACAAAATCTAACCAATTGAGGGAATATACGAACCAATGTAACTCCTTCGACCTTCGGATCTTTCAACATTTCATTGAGACCAAACATTCCAACAAAACAATCAAAAGGAAAGAAAACCCAAAAAAGCAGCTCCTAACCTTGAAGAACCCAGATCTGCTGTGTTTGCAAGAAAATTGAACCCCCGAGACCGATCCAACTAAACCATTGCAAGAAAAAAATTAACTAAATTGAATTAAAGTCAAAATGCAATGTGTAGGAGGGTCCATTGGGAAGCGCGAAAGCTTGAAAAGGGTGGTTGATTACCTGAGAGACAATCTATCAATTCCCTCTTCTGTTGGAACAGAAAATTGAAAGTGAGGTTGGACGCGTGGGTTGAACGGGAATACAGAAGGAAAGGTAGATTCAGAGGGAAGGAAATAAAAATTTAAATTAAAATCATAATAATGTGGGTTAAAAAAACTATAAAAACTGAAATTGTGGATAAAAACAAAAAACGGTATTATGAAAATTATTATTATTATCATTATAGAAATAAAATAAAATAAGAAGGGAAGTGGGACTTTTGTTTTCTTGGTCCAAAATGAAGGGGAGATTTGTCATACATTCGAGAAGGTAAAGGAGGAGAGAGAAAAGAAGAATTAAAGAAAGGAAAGAAAATTTTATGAATTATGAAAAAATAATAAAGAAAGAAAGAGAGAGGAAGTTGTCGGGTCGAGGTCATTAAAGAGAAACAACGTGAGACTTGAGCGACCGCTGTTACCGCCGTCTTATAATTTCGGTCAAATTGTGTTTGATATAACTTACCACAAATGCATTATCATTGATTCTTCTATTTGAATGACCAATTTAACGTTAAAATTTCACATTTTATTAATATATTATATATTTGTTGAGGACATCAAGAAATACTAATACCAGGTAGGTCGAAAGATGAATTGAGTGAGTAATAAGAGTCCAAATTTAGCTAATTTTGAGATAATTTTGGCCCTTTATTTTTGTCTTAATTCTATCTTGTTTATATGAAATTCATTCCAATGTAGTTTGTTTTACAGATCTAAGTGTAATCAAAGAGTCAAAAGTGGAAAAATAAAGGTTAAATTATTTTGTTTCCTCCGTTATGAAATTTCAGTTTGGTCCTCAAGTTTTTCGTTGTCTCAATTTGGTTCACATTTTCTTAAAAATGACTCAATTTGGTTCTCACCGTTAACTTTGACCAGACGGTGTTAAGTCAATGTCACGTGTCAATTTCTATTTTTTTGAATTTTTTGAATTTTTTTTAATTTTTTTAATTTTTTTTAAATTTTTTTAAATTTTTTTAATTTTTTATTTTTGACACGTGTCACTTCACAGTTATGCCACGTGTCAAAGTGACTCAATTTGGTCCTTATATTTGTTTTTAGTTTCAATATAGTCCCATTTTTTGTAAAAATGAAGCAATATTGTCCTCCTTAGATTGAGATTCAATTTAATCTTTGTATACAACTTATGATGATATTCTTAATAAAATTGACGTTTTTATTAAATATTTGTAGAAATATTTTAAAATAAGTTTTTTTTTTGTTTTATTATTAAACAAAGTTAAACCCCAAACTTAATTTCAAAAATTAACAATTTTGTCATCATATATAAAGGCATCAAGGCATCAAGTGTACCATATTATACAAACTTAGTAAAAATTAAAAATCAAATAACTTGTCACACACATAAGTTTAGGAACTAAATTTCAAGTTCAAAACAAAATCAAAGTCTAATATTTTGTATAGAATTTAAAGTTAATTTAAAATATTTATAGAAATATTTAATAAAAACATTAATTTTAGTAAGAATATCACCATAAAATTTATAAAAAAAAAGTAAATTTAGTGTCAATTTAAAGAAGGATAATATTGCTTCATTTTTACAAAAATTGGGACTAAATTGAAACTAAAAACAAATATAGGACCAAATTGAGTCACTTTGACATGTGGCACAAATGTGAAATGACATGTGCCAAAATAAAACAAAAAATTAAAAAAAATTAAAAGAAATTAAAAAATATTAAAAAAATATAAAAAAAAACCTTAAATTGACACGTGGCGTTGACTTTAATACCGTTTGGTCAAAGTTAACGGTGAGGACCAAATTGAGTCATTTTTAAGAAAATGAGGACCAAATTGAGACAACGAAAAATTTGAGGACCAAACTGAAATTTCATAACAAATAGAGGGACCAAAAGACTAATTTAACCAAAAAAAAAAAAACAACAAAGATTCAAGCAATTTTGGACAAAACTGACAAAGGTGCAGCTTAGTAGAAAATTGAGGCTTGAGCCACACAAGAAAACTCAATACAAAGGAAAATCTCAAGCACTAAACCAAAGACTAAGCTATGAAGATTTCCTTCCTTTGAAGTTATCTCAAAAGCTAAAGCATCAAAATAGGAGGCTCATGCCATCAAAGTAAATCCAACCAAGAAGGAAACCTCTAAAGCTTGAGCTACAAAGTGCACCGCTTAGCATTGCCCTAGATAGTTATTAAAGTTTAGTTTCACCCTTGTTTGTATAGACTTTTTGAGAGTGGTTCTTTTGAGAGCTTTTATATACACTTTTTCTGTGTACTTTAGAGAACAATATCAAAGGATAGAAGGATGATGACTTTTCATTATATTGAAATATTTTCATACATTATGAGGAGCTAAATTTTTCTGTGTTGAAGCTAAGATGTAACTCTTTAGAACTCTCTTGTATTGGTACTGTTTTATCTATTAAAGTATGCTTTCATTACATGTTTGTGAGTTAGTTTATATTTGTTGTTGGATGAACTGATCACTCGTGTTATTTCACTACTTTGAGATTGAGTAGAAACTAGTTTCAAGTTGTGGTCCAACTAACTTTCCTCCTACTTTTAGAATTATAAATGGATTTAAGGCTCTAGCTAGTTATAGAGTATGAACCTTAATGCAAGTGATTCATTTTAGTAGTCATTAAGGGATATGCTTTGTGGAACATCCCAACCGATATTATGGATTTAAACAAAATAAAATAGAAATATTCATTAAGCATCATTTATTAAACTGACTTTTCCCAAAATCGCGAGAAAATTAAACATTTAATTCATCATAAAATACCTCAAATCCGTAATTTAATAAAACTCAAACTACAAAGTTAAGTCTAATAATCCAATGCTTTCAAAATTTTCAAAGTTTGTAAAGCCATAATAAAAATCTGTAGAAAATTTCCCAAGCTAGCCCAGCTCTGGTTCTATTTCTCACTAGATCCACTTGCAACATCATATGCTCTTGTGTACCGTGTACACGATCATCGCCAAACATAAGCAGATAGGGTGAGCTTACAATTACATAAACATATATATATATATATATACACACACACACACACACATCATACAAACCATACAAATACACCAAAGGAATTTCTATCCTTTGATTTTACACCACATGGCCACGACTATGTTACTCGTGTTCTACGTCTTCTGATGAGTGTAAGACCCATAAAATTTAAATAATTAAATAAATAAATATTTAATAAATACGGGTAGGGGAGCCTTTATGGAATTTAATGGAGATTGTTATGACGTGGAAAAATACTAGCTCAAGTGGTTGAGAGTACTTAATTGTGTGAGAGGACTTGGGTTCAAGACCCTTGGTGCTCAAGGGAAGACTCATAATTCAAACTCTAAGCAAAGGAAATTCCAGGTTAGGGGAGTTGTTACTCGTTAATTTTACGTTTAAGGATAAATCACATGATATATAGACATAATTATGCATGAATACCTGCTATTTGGGTTGATTTTCTGATTTTTGGAAATTTCCCAAAAACCGCTTGGTGGGTGATGAACTGCCGCCAAGTGGCACTTGTATTTTTGCTTGGTTTCTGGGTTCCTACAAGGAACCGCCTGGCAGCGAGTCTTGTGCCGCTAGGCGACGCGTATGGCTCAACCCAGTTTCTGGGTTTTGATGAGCTGCCTGGCAGTGATGAACACCCACCAAGCGACGCGAACCAATATTGGTTCGATTTCGGTGTTTTGGGGTTCCTGAGTTAACTCTGATTGGGGTAAAAGATAGTACTAATGATTGGTAAATGGTTGGAGATCAGATTTTCGTGGGATTATATGTAGTTGAAGTTTAAATTCAATGAAAAACTATATGAACACTAATTTAGGGCTAATGATTTGGGGGTTTTTATAGTGGCACTAAATTAAGGGAAAAAGGTTAATGGAATTTCACTTATTGGAAGTTCTAGGAATGGATAGTGAACCTAAACATTAAGTACAACCTTTTGAGTCGTAAATTGAATGAAACCAGAACAGTTGGAGTTGAATGGATTGAGGTTCGCAGGTGCAGAGAAGAATGTTGGGGTTCTTGAAACAGTAGGAACCGCCTGGCAGCACGTTGGTTACTGTCAAGCGCCATACCAGTGATGTGTGGTGCTCTGATTCACGAAAAATGTTGTTTTTTATATTTTTTGCAGAACAGGAACCGCCCGGAGCTAGCATAGTCCCGCCAGGCGCCACCTTCCTCACTTATGGGCGCTAGGTGCAACCAATTTTTCTAGTTCGCACAGTTTTCGTAAAATGGCATTTCCCGGTTCGTTAACTGTCCGATTTAGGTGAAATTTTGACAAGTGGTCCATAACATGTGGTTCCTAACTTTGAACGGTGGAGATTTGATTTGGATGTTAGGAGTTAGAGATATACGTTACTCAAGATTCCTAATTTTGGAGTCTTTAAAATACATGAATAAGCTCTTGATAATTCCAAGTAACATATAATGAAGCATGATTAGGTTATGAGGTACGTTTATATCAATTTGAATGTTCCTTTTGGTTTGGCACATGTGGAGAATTGGTTTTTGATGAAGGCATGTGTGTCAATGTTAATTGCATTGGTGTATAGAATTATGTGCTTAAATCGTTAGAGTGTTACTGCTATATTTGTTTAAGCATGCGTTATTCATAAGTTAGAATTGAATGCTATCATGGTTTAAAAGGGGAATATATATATATAAGAAATGTGAATGGTTTGTTTTGACTTTTTTTGGGTGCTAAAAGACCAGTACTACACAAGTACTAGTGTAGCGCCTGGAGGTGGTGTTTGAACGCCAAGCGATGGCTACAAAACCAGTAGAGAATTGAAGCGTGTTGCGCCTGGCGATAAGGGTTGTCCCGCCAGGCGATACTTGTGGAAACAATAACATTAGAGGCGCTTGGCGCCTGACGGCATGTGTCTCCCGCCAGGCAGTCTGGAAGCCTTTTGCGTCTAGCGACTTGTGTGCAGCGCCAGGCGATTTTTGATAAAGCAGACGTTGATTTTGCTTGCTTTGGATGTGCATGGTCTACGAGGCTTTGGGCAATACCTCAAGGGTCAGATGCTAGAGTATTCCTGGAGTTGTGGCTCAGGATGGAGGGTAACACGAGCATTCTTTGAGTTGTGGCACGGAATAACGAGTGTTCCCGCATGTGTTCTACAAGTGGTGGCTTGTTGGTTGGACAACAAGGATAGCTTGAGATTATCAACCAAAGACGTAGAACATGGAGTACATGGTGGTGGCCATGTGATATGAGATCAAAGGATGAGGATCCTTGGAATTGTGTGTGTTTTGTTATATAAATTAATGCATATGTTTTATTATGTTAGCTCACCCTATCTATTTGTGTTTGGCGATGATCGTGTACGCGATACACGGGAGTAGTCGATGTTACAGGTGGATCTGGTGAGGCATAGAGCCGGAGCGGGGCTAGTTGGGAGATGACTTTCTCAGAGTTTTATATTTTATGAGTTTTTAAAGAATTTGTAATATTTCATATTACTACCCGTAGACATTATAATTGAGTTTTAAATTTTATGGATTTGAGTTAACTTCGGATGTAATAAAAGTTTTATATTTTTCCATGTTTTGGAAAATGGATCTTAATAAATGAGCATTTAACATTTTATCTTATTTTTATTAAATAGATTCGTAATATTCGGAAAGGATGTTACAATGAGTACATTGAGATGTCTTGCTGCCACACCTACCAGCCACAACTGGTAGAGCACGTGCGAGAAACCATGCTACGGACCACACTCTGTAACGCTAGGTGGAGTTCCCAATACGAATAACATTTGTAATGTCCCAAGACTTCCAAACTCGTTGGTCTCATACCAAGGAGGACAATCTATCTGGACCCGCCGTACGAGCCACAACTCGCACACTCACACCAGCAACACTCGCCATCCCAAGCCACAACTCAAGAGATGTCATTCTGAGCCACAACTCAAGGAATGCCACGTGCTTAACCCTATCCCAAGCCACAACTCAAGGGATATGTTCTGATCCACAACTCAAGGAACCCCAGCAAGCCGACCATCGAGATATCACCAAAACCTTATAGACCACGCACATCTGAAGCAAGCAAAACATATTTTTTGCCTCTGGATTATTGCTTGGCGCTACTCCTAAGTCGCCAGGCGCAACACGCTTCCAAATCGCCTGGCGGGGGATATGTACCACCAAGCGCCAAGCACTTCTGGTGCCACTGCCTGCAGATGTCGCCTAACGGAACAACCCTCACTGTCAAGTGCCACGCGTCCAATACCTCCCTATTTTGTAGCTTCCCCTTGACGGTTTGAATCATGCCGCCAGGCGCTACACCAGTACAGCGAGCCTATTGGTTTTTTATCAGCTTGCACCATTTACCAACTCTCTTACTACCTCAACCCTCATCCAAAATTCATAAGCTTAGTTGAATATTAACAACATGGCTCCCCATTATCCTATCCGATCTCATATACAATTAATTAGCTCCATGTAAGACCTGAGAAATTTAAATAATTAAATAAATAATTATTTAATAAATGCGGGTAGTGGAAGCCTTTATGGCATTAAATGCTAATTTCATGACATGGAAAAGTACTAGCTCAAGTGGTTGAGAGTACTTGGTTGTGGTGAGAGGATTTGGGTTCAAGTCCTATGTAAGCCAAATTATGTGTTATTTAATTGTATTATTTTTATGATATGTTTGAGCGTGATAAGAGAGTATAAATTTCTAAATTTATAGAGTGAAGAGCCAGAAACCCTAATTAATTAAGAGGCAGAATGGTCATTGAATATTCCTTAAACTCTCTTTAATGGAATTTTCGTTTTGCTACCATTAAGCCAAATTAAAACATAGTTAAGGGTTTCATTAAGGGTGAGAGAGAGTGTTAATGAGGTTGCCATTGATGCATAGAGTGAGGAGAGAACTTTCAGAATATTTACGGGCTGTAGAGAGTGAGAGGAAGTGCTGAAAGGTGGAAGATCAAAGGAGGCTTTGGGAATAAGAAAGGCTAGCTAAGTTTTGCAAGTGGAAGCAAGGAATACCAGGTTAGGGGAGTTCCATCTGTTATTAAATTGTAATTTTTGCATGATCATGTATTGTATGAAATGTTTGAAGTGTATATCTCTGCCATGCTCGAGTTCTTTTGGCGTTTCTGGATTTTTCTAGAAACTACCTGGCGGCACACGAACTACCGCCAAGCAACACATGTGTTTGAACCCAGTTTTCTGGGTTTCCCTATGAGCCGCCTGGCTGCTATGTGCGACCCGCCAGGCGACGTGTACTGATTTGTCCAGTTCGTGATTTGTGGTGGTTTCTACGATAATTGTGATGCTCGAGTTGATTCTTTGTGTATGTGTGGGTGAGTTAAATGTGGATAAATGCCTGTGAGTTAAACAATAGATGAAATTTTTATGAATTGAGATCCAATTGGGGGTTAGGGTTCATATGGGATTTTGAAATGATGAAATATGTGTCGGGTTAGGATTAATGTACTGGTTGCATGAAAATAATATTGCTATGGACTGGCATGAACCAGTGTGATGTTAAACGTTTAAAATTATGTCAAAACACGTACGAGAATTGGTAATTGAGGGCTTTAGGGTTCGTGTAGGTTCAAGAAAATCTGGACAGAACCTAGAATTTGTATGCACCGCCTAGCGGCACACAAATTGCTGCCAGGCGACACATCAGGCATAGACAGAAGCTGATTTTTGCTTCACGTTGGATTTCTAGGCGTGGCTATCTGGAAATTTTGTATGTATGTGATTAAATTAAGCATGTGTATGAGTGTGGCATAATTTAGGCTAAAAGAGGTTAAAGGGAGTGAAATTGTGAAATGTGATGTGGTACAGTGGCTACTTTTAGAGGCTTTGCTTGTATATAATGGACTGTAATTCAAAGTGGCATGTTAATTTGGTAATAAAGTGTGTGTGTGTGTGTGTGTATGTGTGTGTTGTGTGTGTGTGTGAATTACATCAATAATTGAATATGGTTTGGACCCAACTTTGAATTTCATGAATGGGTTGAATTGTGATCCAGTCATAGAAGTATGATTGGATGATTGGAATTGTGCTATGATTTTGTGTGTTGTGCGATTGGGGTCCATTTGGACCTGTTCTAAAGGCCAAAAACAAGTAGCATCACGCTACAAGTATGGTGCCTGACAACACGGGATGAGCCACCATGTGATAGAGACCCCAAACAGTGGTAGATGCCACTAGATTCACGTGGCACCTAGTGGCAAGGGAATCTCCGCCATGCGAAGATTATTAATGGGGGCACTGGGAGGTGTTGTCGCTTGGCGACGCGGGGAGACCGCAAGGCGGTCTGGAACCAAGTTCCGCCTAGTGACGCGAGAGGTGCGTCAGGCAGTTTTGGGTGCAGAGTTGGATCGTGAGGAGGATTTATACACAGCTTTGGATAGATGTCATGATGCGATGCTTTGCTAGGGGCACAATTACGAGTATAATTTGTATTGGGGTAACATGTGATCACTCGAGGTTGTAGCCTAGTGGTTTTGGAAGTCAAGGGAAGTGTGCGAGATCGTGGCTCATATGGCGGGGTTCTGGAAGATTGCCCTCTTTAGTGAAATTGATTGAGTTTGGTAGTCTAGAGATAAATACGAACTGTAGTTTGTATTGGGGAACTTCACTTGGTGTCGCGGATCATGGTCGTGGCAAATTATTCTCGCGTGTGGACTATTAGGTGGTGGCCTGTAGTCGGAGGGGCGAGTAGACACTCATGCAGCAAACATCGAGCAATGTACTCATAAAAGGGTGTAGAATCGAGAGGCGTCCAATAGAAGTTTTAGAAGTGGATGATTGAGGTTTGGGGTGCTAACACGGGTTATGGTTAGGAAATTCTTTATTATTTCATGTTGTAATTGTTTTTATTGTATCTGAGCTCACCTTATTTGTGTTTGTGTGGCGATGATCATGTAACTTGTTACATGAGAGCAAAGGTTGATGCAGGTGAGCAAGTGGACGCTTAGAGTTGGAGTGGAGCCAGCTATGGGAGTTTTATAATCATTTTCTTTGTGGATTTTATGAATTATTTTGTGAGGAAATGCTAAACAGTATAGGAAAACCAAAAAACCTAGCGGGACTTTCATAAAGGTGGCTTCTGGACTTCACCGAAATGAACTTTTGAAAGTCATAATCGACAAAGGAGGCTCTGGCGAACACTATGGAGGTGGCGCCGTGACGTTCCAAGCAGCAGAAGGCGGCGTGTGGACTGCACGCGCCTGTTCGCAGCGGAAAAGACGTGGCGCGTGGCGGCGCGTGGACAGGTGTTGGGTTCCGGCACCGGTGAGGGTGGCTGTCGCTCGGAGAGGCGCTCCAGATCCAGTGGTCGCCGGCGAAAACTGAGGTGGCCAGAGACGGCGGCCGACAACGAACAATGGAGGTCGGCAGTGGAACAGTGGCAGAACAGTGACAGACAACGACGATTTAGAGAACAATGGCAGTGGGTAGCTTTGGATAGTGTTTTATGGCAGTGGACAGCTGCAGACAATGATGAATAGTGGCGGATGGTGGTGGACAGCCGCAGCAGCAACAGGTACGGTGGACAGACCAGACGGAAACTAGAGCAGGATCACATTGAGATACTTCAGACATGAGTCTTTGAAAGACTTGACTCCGGCAGCCGGCGACAAGCAACACAAACACAACGAAACTTAAACCACCTGCTTTGATACCATGTGAAAATAATATGATAATACACAATTGGAGGGTCTTAATAGATCCCTCTCATAACCTTCTATTTATAATGATAAAACTGAAACAATGGAAGATGAAAGATCAAAAGACTACCCTAAATACCTAGGTACAACTCAGAGTGCACTAGACTTATAAATACAGCTGGAAGTAGCTCCCAACACACAACTCCCTATTTTAGACTTAATAATTACTCTAACATAAATTTAATAATTATTTCAACAGTTTTTATTGTATCTGAGCTCACCTTATTTGTGTTTGTGTGGCGATGATCATGTAACTTGTTACATGAGAGCAGAAGTTGATGCAGGTGAGCAAGTGGACGCTTAGAGTCGGAGTGGAGCCAGCTATGGGAGTTTTATAATCATTTTCTTCGTGGATTTTATGAATTATTTTGTAACAGATACCATAAACCATTTATATTTGTGATAATGGAACATTGTATGGTTTCTTTTTTATAATTTGGCGCATTGAAACATATTTAAATTTTTCACGCGTTTTGGGAAAGTACTTAATAATAAATGCGGTTTATTATTATATTTCTTTCTTTTTATTTTAAATAAGTAATTTTCGGTTAGAACGTTACAGCCTCATCCAAAATTTTCTAGGCATATTTCCTTTGGCACAAATGAATCCCTTAATTTTTTTTGGCAACCACAAAACCTAGGAAGTACTTTAGCTTTCCTAGGTCTTTAATTCTGAAAGTTTGATGTAGGAGAGTTTTGGTTTTGTTGATGATGTCCATGGAGTTTCCGGCCAGAATAACATCATCTACATACACAAGAAGAGTAATGAAAGTACTAGCAGTTTTATGAGTAAATAAAGAATAGTCAGATATAGATTGAATAAAACCAAGGTTTAGAAGAAAGGATGACAACTTTGCAAACCAATGTATGCTTGCTTGTTTAAGCCCATATAGAGATTTAGTTAGGCGACAAACTTGCCTTTGTTTAGGAATACTTGGTCCAGGTGGAGGAGTCATGTAGACTTCATCATTTAGGTCTCCATTTAGGAAGTCATTATCAATATCAAGTTGATGTAAGTGTCGATCTTTAGTAGTTGTAAGGGCTAGGATGATTCTCACAGTGGTTAGTTTAGCAATAAGAGAAAAAGTATCAAAATAATCTATTCCTTCGAGTTGGGAGTACCCTTTAGCAACTAATCGAGCCTTATGTCTTTCTATAGTGCCATCAACATTATACTTGATTTTGAAAACCCATTTACACCCTATAGGGCGTTTTCCAACAGGTAAATTAGTGAGATACCAGGTTTTGTTGTTTTATAAGGCTTGTATCTCTTTATTTATAGCATCAACCCACTTACTATTTTTGCTAGCTTCAATATAGGATTAAGGTTCATGGTTGGAAACAATAACCATAGAGTAGTTTAAGTGATCTCTGGACAGGTTATTATAAGAAACAACATAATCAATAGAATAAGCAGTTTTATAATTGGATTTAGAATGATTGTTATTATCATTTTTGTAGTAATTATCCATAGTAAAAGAGCCATTAACTTGATAGTCCTTTAGGTAATCAGGAACTTGTCTGTCTCTTATGGATCATCTCAATTCCTGAATATCATCATTGATGTTGTTTTGTCCATCAACTTCAGAGTTCTATTGTAAACTTCCTTCGATCTCAGATTGATGGTTATCTTATCCAGGTGTTGAGACATTATCCAATATCCTATCACTTTTAGGATCACTTGTGCCTTCTTTATTCCTATTTTGTTCTGTAGAATTTCTGAAATCATTGTGTTCATCTTTGGCAGAAAATTGAGGTCTTCAACAAGATACTTAGCCTTTTTAGTGTCACTTTCGAGGGAGCTGCAAGGGAAAACATTTTCATAGGACAAAACATTTCTGCTTATGAAAATTTCCCTAGTTTTAACATCAAGGAGAATATAACCTTTTATACCATTCTTGAAGCCAATGAAAACACATTTTTTGCCCTAGGATCAAGCTTGTTTCTATTAAAATTAGAGGAAGAGGCAAAGCACAAACATCCAAAAGTTTTCAAATCAAGATATGTAGGAGGCTTTAAATTTAGCATTTCATAGGGAGATTTATTTTTCAAAATAGCACAAGGCATTATGTTTATCAAATGAACAACATGGTTAACAACATAGGACCAATAACATTTACGGAGATTTGACTGGAACAGTAAGCTCCTAGCCACATTTAGAATGTGTTGGTGTTTCCTTTCAACAACAGAGTTCTGTTATGGGGTTCCAACACAACTCTTTTGATGTGTGATGCCATAACTATTATACAAATCAGCAGATTCAAATTCTGGGTCATTATCAGACCTAATGCTCTTAATGAGTTTGTTGAACTGATTTTTAACATAAATGATGAAATTCAGTAAAAGAATTCTAGTTTCTATCTTAGAATGCATAAGGAACACCCGAGTATGTCTAGAATAATTACCAACAATAGTTAGATATTTATGACCATGCACAAAAGGATAGAGATAGGATCCCATATGTCAACATAAGAAGAGTTATCAGAAAAAGAAGTTTTGTGAGGAAAAGGCAATTTATGTTGTTTAGAGTAATGACAAATTTCACAAATGTCTTTATAAGAATCATGAACATAAGGATAGATTTTACAAATTTGCTTGAGAACATTCTCACAAGGATGTCCAAGTCTATAATGCCAGGTATTAACATCCTTTTTAGAACAATTCAAAATAGAATTAATAAAAACATGGTCATGTAAGGTGAAAGCATTTTCATCAAGGTAGTATAGCCCTTCCATCATGCTAGCATGTCCAATCATCTTGGATATAAACTTGTCATGAATCTAACAATGTTTAGAAGAAAAAATTAGCTTGTAGTCTAAATCTTTAATAAGAGCTTGAACATAAATTAGATTGAAAGAAAATTCTGGAATGTAAAGAACATTGAAAATAACAAAAGAATCTGAAATAGGTTTAGTTCCAGCAAACTCATTTGTGACAGTAGAGTTATTAGGTAATTTTACAATGATGGGTTTAATTCTATAGAAATTGGAAAAATGGTTTAGATCATTAGGTAATTTTACAATGATGGGTTTAGTTCTATAGAAATTGGAAAAATGGTTTAGATCACGGGTTACATGATCAATTGCCCTTGTATCAAGAATCCAAAGTTTACTTGGTTGAGGTTTATGAGTAGAAACGTTGTTGTTTGTGCCTTGGATGTGGCTGATATCATACTTTGAATCATTTTTCTCATCAAGGAGTTTTAATAATTTCTGAATCTCATCAGCACTTAGAGAGGTTCCAATAGTATCTTCCTTCAAAACTTGGTTAGTAGGTCCTTCATTCTCAGAATTAATGTTGAGGTTGCAGACA
This sequence comes from Vigna unguiculata, assembly GCF_037176805.1. Taxonomy (NCBI): domain Eukaryota; kingdom Viridiplantae; phylum Streptophyta; class Magnoliopsida; order Fabales; family Fabaceae; genus Vigna; species Vigna unguiculata. The sequence continues at coordinate 33,299,745 of NC_140795.1, read as the reverse complement.
TGTTGAGAACCTCCATTTTTGTCATTGTGAGATCCTTTGTCTTGCTCACTTATCTGTTTGTACCATGGAGGATATCCATGTTTGGAATAACACTCTTCTACAATGTGATTCATTTTGTGGTAGTAGGTACACTACTTTCCCTAGTTGGAATTTCTCCCTCTACCTCTCCCTTGTGTACGAGAGATAGGACCTCTTCCTTGGCCTCTCCAAGGACCCTATTCTTGAGTTTTATACCCTTTTGTCAACTATGTTCAACAACACTTTATTTTCATTACTCAAATTTCCGTAACCACCATTGTTCCTTTCTTGTTGCATTATTAAAGAAAAGACTTTGTTTATGCTAGGCAAAGGTTCCATCAACAAAATCGAAGTTTAACATTATTGTAATTATCATTTAAGTCTTTTAGAAAACAAATAGCATGCTTTCTTTACCTCAAGAAAGACTTGAAAAGATCACACTCATAGGGTGGGAAAAACAACAACACAACTAAAATACCAGATAATGCAGCGGATTAATTTCCCCTAACTTGCAAGAAACTATGAGGATCAACAACAATAAAATGGCAACAATAATCACAATCAAAGAACACACCAATTTTAGCGTGGAAAACCCCTCAATTCAAGGGTAAAAACCACGGGTCGTCCAAACCAAAGAAATCTCTCCACTATAATCAAAAGAGTGTACAAATGAGTCTTAACAAACTGCACAAATAAGTGCTAACATGCAGCCAAACAACAAAGCATCAAATCTTACTAATTGAAGAACAAAGTGAGAAAAATCCCTAAAACAGAGCTACTATGCGAAACCAATATCTCAAACCTGAGACTTGCAATTGACGATCAAAACGATCATAATGAAGAATCTTATGTTCTGAACCTTGTGTCAAAGTTTCAACCTGATCCAACGGTTAACAAACCCGCAATCGTCAATTTACCGAGACTACACGGTGTGAAAAATCTGTAGAATTTTCTCCCCTTTCTCTCTTCTTCTTGGTTGCGTTTTTGGTCACTCAATGCTCTCACACTCTGCTGACTTGGAAGCTCTCTCACTTACCCTAAGTGAGTCAAATGGGTCCGACCAAGTATATGGGCCTTAGCATAGTTGGGAGCCCAAAGTTTGTGAGTCCAAACCCAACCTATCTCCCCCCTCACAACTATGTGGAGGTGACCACCAATCTGGCGATCTCATAGCAAACTTCAAACTTTGCTCTAGGCAGTGTCTTAGTAATCATATCAGCATCATTGTCATCTGTATGAACTTTTTCCAACTCCAACAAATTAGCATCCAAAGCATCATGTATCCAATGATACCTCACATCAATATGTTTGGATCTAGAATGAAAAGTTAGATTATTACCAAGATGAATAACACTTTGACTATCCACAAATAATGGATAATTGGTCTACACAAAACCAAGCTCCTGCAAGAATTTCATCAACCATAGCAACTCCTTGCATGCTTCAGTAATAGTAATAAACTATGCCTCTGTAGTAGACAACGCTGCACACCTTTGTAGTCTTGATTACGAAGCCACAACTTCCCTTGCAAACTTTATCAAATAGCCCGAAGTGGACTTTCTGGAATCAATGTCCCCAGCCATTTCTGAGTCTCTGAGTAACCCATCAAAGTAGGTTTATCACCTCCAAAACAAAGCTTCATATTAATTGTACCATGAAGATATCTCAAAATCCATTTCACAACATTCCAATGCTTTCTACCCAGATTTGACAGAAAATGACTAACTATACCAACAACATGTGTAATATCTGGTCTTGTACACACCATCGCATACATCAAACTGCTCAACACAGATGCATAAGGAACTCTACTCATATTGGTCTTCTCAGCTTCATTTGAAGGACTTTGTTTAACACTCAGTTTAAAATGTGTAACAAGAGGAGTACTCACAACTTTAACATTTTCCATTTGGAATCTTTGCAACACCTTCCTAATGTATTGCTCTTGTGATAGATAAATCTTCTTTTCTCTTCTATCACGTGAGATACCTATGTTAAGAATCATTTTAGCAGCTCCCAAGTCTTTCATGGCAAAAGGCTCGCCAAGTGTCTTCTTTAACTTGTCAATTCTGGAAATATTTTTTTCCAATAATAAGGATGTCATCAACATACAACAACAGGATAATAAAGTCATCATTAAAGAACTTCTTGACAAAGACACAATGATCAGAAGTAGTCCTTTTATAATCTTGATCAGACATAAATGACTCAAACTTTTTGTACCATTGTCTTGGAGCTTGCTTCAAACCATATAGACTCTTTCTTAGCCTACACACATAATCTTCCTTGCCTTCAACATGAAAACCATCATGTTGTTTCATGTAAATCTCTTCCTCCAAATTACCTTGAAGGAAAGTTGTCTTCACATCCATCTACTCAACCTCCAAATCAAGAGTAACAGCTAAACTTAGCACAATTCACATTTTCACCACTGGTGAGAAAATCTCATTAAAATCAACACCTTTTCTTTCTGAAACCTTTCACCACTAATTTGGCCTTGTACCTTGGAAGTAGAATTTGAGTATTGTTTCACCCTGAAAATCCACCTAGTTTCCAATGCCCTTTTGCCCTTAGGCAATTTCACCAAGTCGTAAGTATGATTATCATGCAAAGATTTCATCTCATCTTGCATTGCATCCAGCCACTGTTTCTTCTCTTCACTATCCAACGCTTCTTCAAAACACTCAAGTTCTCCACCACCAGCCAAAATTACATACTCATCTAAAGGATACCTAGAATATGGTTTTCTTAGCCTGTTGGACCTCCTGGTAGGGACTTGTGGTAATTCAGGTGTATCACCAAGATCAATATCATATTCCTCTTGAGCATCATCAATCAGAACCTCTACTCCATCTTCAACTTGTTGATCATCAACATCACCATGTTGGTCATCATCTTGAGCTTCAGTCTCAACATTATCCAGATTGTGAACTAAAAACCGCATCGGATTACCCCAATGAGATTGTGATCCTTCTCGGGTGTAGTCTTCTCCACCTTGTTGATATCTTCAATGGTTTGATTTTCCATAAATTGTACATCACGACTTCTCACTAGCTTTTTCTCTACAGGATCATAAAACCTGTAGTCAAATTCATCTTGACCATAGCGAGTAAAGATACATTGCCTTATCTTTTTATCTAACTTGGATCTTTCATCTTTAAGAACATGAACAAATGCCCTGTAACCAAAGACACACAAATGATCATAGCTAACATTCTTAACAAACCAAATTTTTTCTAGCACCTCAGTATTCAAAGCAACTACGGGATTGAGATTAATAACATGCACAGCTGCAAGCAATGCCTCTCCCCAAAAGTGGTTATGCAACTTTGCTTCCGAAAGCATACATGTAATCCTTTCAACCAAGGTCTTGTTCATTCTCTCCGCTAGACCATTCAATTGAGGAGTTTTAATAGGAGTCTTCTCGTGTCTAATACCCTATTGCTCGCAATAAACATCAAAGGGTCCACGGTACTCACCACCATTATCACTATGGATGCATTTCAGCTTCTTACATGATTGCCTCACAACCATAGCATGAAATTCCTTGAACTTTTCAAGTACTTGATCTTTCCGCTGAAGAGTATAGACCCATATCTTCCTGGAACAATCATCAATAAAAGTAACAAAGTAAAGTGCACCACTAAATGACTTTACCTTTAATGGGTCACAAACATCAGAATGCACCAATTCAAGCAATTCTGACTTCCTTGAGGGAGGATGCTTCTTTAAAGATACTCTAGTTTGTTTACCAGCCATGCAATGAGAACATTTCTACAATTCTGCATTTCTCAATCCCATAAGCATATCCTTTTTAGCTAAACGGTTAAGCTCTTTCTCACTTATATGACCAAGCCTCTTGTGCCACAAAGATGCCTCTATATACATAGCATTAACACTGTCTTTAGCAACCAAAGCTTTAGTCTAGTACAATTTATATTGTTTCTCTCCTTTAGCCATAACCAAGTTACCTTTAGTGAGCTTCCATTTACTATAACCAAAGTGATTCTCATAACCACAATCATCAAGCAAATGCACATATATCAGATTAAAGCGAACATTTGGAGCATGTTTGACTCCTCTTAGTAATATCTGCACTCTCATGTTGGTTTGCAAACAAACATCACCAACACCAATAACCTTTGAAACACCATCATTACCCATCTTTAACACTCCAAAATAAGTGTAAGATGTAAAGAACTCATTCCTAGGTGTAACATCTAATGTAGCACCACTATCAATAATCCACATGCTCTCATCAAATACAAGATTGACTAACTCAAAGTCACGAAGAAGAACAAGATCACTACCTTTAGTAGTAGTGACACGATCATCATCATCATGGTCATTCTCTTTCTACTTGCCCTTCTTGTCTTTGTTCTCATTTTTCAACTTAAAATAGTATTTTTGAATTGTGCCTAGTTTTATGACACAAATGGCACTCTATATTCTTGTATCTTGACTTGGACTTGCTCCTACTTTTCTCTCTACCATTTTTATGTTCCTTTTTATGACTTCTCCCCTAGCTTATATAACAAGCATCTTAGACTGAGATGAAGAACCATGTGCCTTCCATCTCATCTCCTCATTAAGAGCACCACTCTTTGCCATCTGGAAAGAAACAACGCCATTTGAGGCAAACTTCGTAATTGAAACCCGAAATACCTCCCAAGACTCTGGTAGAGTATTAAGCAGCCATAATCTCATAACTTCGTCATCAAACTTTATGCCCATTCCTGACAATTGATCTAAGAGCCCTTGAAATTCATTTAAATAATATGAAATTGAAGAATTCTCCCTGTATCTCAAATTCATCAAGCAATTCAACAAATATAGTTTATTATTACCAGACTTAGAAGCATACAAAGACTCAATTTTCTCTCACAAGGTTCTGGCATGTGTCTCATTAGCAATGTGATTATAAACATTGTCTTCTACATACAGCCGAATAAAATTGCACACTTGTTGTTGCTCAAAATGTCATTCTCACCAGTGCAGAAAGGGCCTTTGGCAGCGGTTATTTATCATATTCTGCACTGGTTCGCGAACCAAAGCATATTGGGGCGAGGCCAAAAGAGCACAGCTTTTGGCCTCGGTTAAGGCCCGAAGCCATAGAGTGCCCTTCTGCCTCGGTTCAGACGAACCCGAGGCCATAGAGCCCACCTTTTGGCCTCGGTTTTCTGTGCCACCCTAGGCCATATGAGCTACTTTTTTTTTTTAAATTCGAAACCCTTTTGGTGGTTTCGGCAGTGTTTTCCGGCGAGGACAGGTGCGTGAACGAAACTGATTCGTGCAGATGCGATTGCGAGGTGAAGTGGTGGCCGCTGCTCCGATCTGGTCTGTGTGTGGACGTGGTTGCAGGTCTACGGTGGCCATGGTGGTGCGCGGAACAAGCTTCGCGGAGGCGTGGTGGTCTTGCGGATCTGCTGTGAAGATAGAAAACGATGGTGGCGCTGCCATAGAGTGCGCGAGGTGCAGAGATGATGGAGGTTGGATGCGTGAACGGTGTGCGACGGAGTTGCGGTGGTTGCCATAGCTGCGCCGTGGTGTGCGGAGCTGGCGCTGCAGAGGTTAGAAAACGATGGTGGCGCTGCCATAGAGTGCGCGAGGTGCAGAGATGATGGAGGTTGGATGCGTGAACGGTGTGCGACGGAGTTGCGGTGGTTGCCATAGCTGCGCCGTGGTGTGCGGAGCTGGCGCTGCAGAGGTTGGTGGTGCCCAGCGAGGATGCGCAGATCTGCAATGGAAGGCTGTTCTGGTTGTTGCTGCCGCTGGTTTTGCTCCTGCAGAGAGAAATGGAGGAGAGAAATGGAGGAGCTGCGCGCGCGAGGAAGAAAGGGCTGCAGTTTAGACCTAATTAAACACTATGGCCTCGGTTCAATTTAGAACCGAGGCATATACCCCCTTTTGCCTCGGGTCCCCACCACCCGAGGCCTAAAACCACTTTTGGCACCGGCTATTCTCACAACTGAGGCCTATAAGTCAAAACGAGAATGGCATTTTTGAAATTTTGGGCATCCTTTTTGGCTTCGGGCCTTCTTAACCGAGGCCTAACAGGGCTTTTGGCTTCGGGTTTTTTACAACCGAGGCCTATCAATGGTTTTGGCTTCGGGTTGTAGGGGAACCGAGGCATAAAAGTTGCCAATAATTGCAAAATTGCCACCGCGCCATTATAGGCTTCGGTTCCTGGCCAACCGAGGCCTATAAGGCGAGGTAGAAATCCAATTCTGCACTAGTGTCTTCTTCAGACATAGAATCCGACTTCTGTGTAGTAAAGATTGGAAGATGCAATTTCTTGACAAACAATAAATCTTTCATCTTGCCCTTCCACAAATGATAATTTGTACCATTCAAAGCAACCATTTTTGTATTTGACTCCATCATTCAAGCAAGTAAATATATAGCCCTAAACCAAGAGCTCTGATGCCACTCTGATGGGAAAAACAACAACACAAACAAAATACCAGATAATGCAGCGGATTAATTTCCCCTAACTTGCAAGAATCTATGAGGATCAACAACAATAAAATGGCAACAATAATCACAATCAAAGAATAAACCAATTTTAGCGTGGAAAACCCCTCAATTCAAGGGTAAAAACCACGGGCATCCAAACCAAAGAAATAGCTCCACTATAATCAAAGAAGTGTACAAATGAGTTTCAACAAACTGCACAAACAAGTGCTAACATGCAGCCAAACAACAAAGCATCAAATTTTGCTAATTGAAGAACAAAGTGAGAAAAATCCCTAAAACAAAGCTATTGTGTGGGACCAATATCTCAAACTTGAGACCTCCGATTGACAATCCGAACGGTCATAATGAAGAATCATATGTTGCGAACCTTGTGTCAAAGTTTCATCCCGATCCAACGGTTAACGAACCCACAATCGTCAATTTACCAAGACTACACATTGTTAAAAATCTGCAGAATTTTCTCCCCTTTCTCTCTTCTTGGTTGCGTTTTTGGTCACTCAATGCTCTCACACTCTACTGACTTGGAAGCTCTCTCACTTACCCTAAGTAAGTCAAATGGGTCTGACCAAGTATATGGGCCTTAGCATAGTTAGGAGCCCAAAGTTTAGGAGCCTAAACCCAACATAGGGTTTACCACAGGTGCAGGTTGGTATGGGCCGCAATAATTATAATTCTTCCCATAATTTCTTTAATTATGCAAAGAACTGTGATATACTCCTTTCTCTATGTTTGATGGAGTGAATCTCTTGTAAAAGGTCTGAAATTTGAAAGCAATCTCCTTGAGAAAATCTCTCCTTTAATTCATCCCATAGCTTTTTGGCAGAGTCTATGTACAACATACTCTCTACAATGTATGTTGCAAGAGACCTTATGATCCATGAAAGAATGATCACATTACACCTTTCCCATGCTTCGTAGGTAGAGTCATTAGGGAAAGGGGTTTTAATGCTACCATTGATAAAATTTAGTTTGTTCTTGGATAGTAGGGCCCTTTGCATGCTCTTGCTCCAAGATGCATAGTTAGTATCATTCAAAGTATTAGGAACAAGAACCAAACCTAGGTTTTCTCCAAGATGTAGGTAATAAGGACTAGTAGGTATGAGGGATTGATCCAGATCAGAATTGTTGATCTTTTGATTGGTGTTTTCAAGCTTTGTTTCAGGTTTACTGGTCATGATCTTCAGGAAAGATTATCAAGAAGTGCTTTCTTCATAGTCTTGATAGTGGACAAAGTATTGCAGAAGGATGGCAGTCTAGTAACCTGCTCTGATGCCATAATAAAGCAGTAAAACTCTCTCTTCTGTGGCAGAGATAAACTTTCGTGAGAAGCTCACGGATCTAGAGGAAAGCGTAGGAGAGAAGAACACAAAACTAGGAGAAGCCCACGGGCTATAGTGAGAAAGCACAGGACAAGAGCAAAGAGAAATTGCAAGGATCGTAAGGTAAGAGTTTTTGTATTTCATTCAATATTTTTTGTATTTTGACTACAAAATAACGTGGATCTCAAATCTTTTTTATATAAACAGATCTAAGAGGGAAAAAAGAAAAAAGGGGAAACCCTAGATAACTGATTAAGTCAATTATCCTTAGGTTTAGGAAGGGATCAAGAAACCCAATTTTAATAAAATAAAGAAAATCATTTTTGTTTCTTTTGAATATATCTTTATATATATTTTAGTATTTATTATTATTTTAATTGTTATTATTTCTATTATTTTATTAAAATATTTTTTATTATTTTTATTAGAAAATGTTTTTTATTTTTTTTATTAAAAGCATTTTATACTGGTGTAAATATGCAAAATGTGAAATATAAAAAATATGATTAATGAAATGTGTTGTAAAAATTAAAATAGAAGACCCAAATTAAAAAAAAACAAAAGGATGCAAGTGTGGAAAACAGGATAGAGAAAACGATAACACCCCAAACTCGAAAACAAGGTATAAAAATGAATCATGGAGTACAAAGCATAAAAAAGGGTCTTCCTTCCTACACTTTCAAAATTTCTTCTACACCTCCAAATTTTTTTTAAATTCCCAAAAAAATTCTTTGACCATTTAAGGCAACCCGCTTACACCACACCCCCAAAATTATGTCGACTTCCGGAAGTCAAAATATATCACCGGAAGTCAATTTCTGGAAGTCAAAATATATCATCGGAAATCGACTTCCGAAAGTCAAAATGTATAACCAGAAGTCAACTTCCAGAAGCCAAAAATTATCACCAGAAGTCAACTTCCGGAAGTCAAAAAATATTTCCGAAAATCGACTTTCGGAAGTCAAAAAACATTCGGAAGTTGACTTTCGTAAGTCATACAACAAATTTTATTTTGAATATTTTTAATTCTTTTTAAAATTTATATTTTTTAACTTAATGATTTTTTTAGTTTATTATTTTATTAATTTTTTATGTTTTCATTTTTCTTAATATATAAAAATATAAATATTTATATATAGTTTTATTTTTATTTAATATATTAAAAAATAAATATAAATATAAAAATAAGTAAAATTAAAATAATATTAAACTTTCAATAAAAAAACAAAAAAATAAAAAAATTTATTCTACTTTAGATATTATTTATATATGTTATTTTAAATATGATTTTTTTAATTCTTTTTTATTTTTATTAAAATTTTAATAAATTATATAAAAATAAATTTAAATTTAAAAATATAAAAAATATATAATTGAAAAAATTTTAAAAATTTGATTAAAATTAAATATTTAAATTTTAAACAAAATTAAAAAATTTAAATAAAATATTAAATACTATACACATGAAATATATAAATAAAATAATTATAATAATATCAATAAAATAAATAAAATTAAAAAATAATTTAGATTGAAATAGTAAAATTTTAACTAAAAATAGAAATATATATATATATATATATATATATATATATTTCATTTTTTTAAATTTAAAGTTTTATTATTTTAATTTAAATTATTTTTTATTTTATTTTTCAATTTTTTATTTAGTATTTTTATAATTTATTTTTATTTTTTAAAATAATTTTTTTAATTTATATGTTTTATAATTTTTAATACGTGTTTTAAAATTGACTTAATTTTTTTTACCTACGGAAGTCGATTTTTGGTAAAGTTTTTTCATTTTCGGAAATCGACTTCCGGTAATGATTTTTGACTTTCGGAAGTTGACTTTCGGTGATATATTTTAACTTCGACTTCTGGTGATATATTTTGACTTCTAGAAGTCGATTTCCGGTGATATATTTTGACTTCTAGAAGTCGACTTCCGGTGATATATTTTGACTTTCGGAAGTCGACATTCGAAAGTATTTTTGAGGCTGTGATGTCCGTGAATTTCCTTAAATGGTCAAAGGGTATTTTGGAAATTTAGAAAAATTTTGGAGGTGCAGAAGAAATACTTGGAGATGTAGGATGAAATACCCCATAAAAAACAGCCCAGTTCATTAGCAAGTGTTACATAGGTGCAAAGGTGAGGTGTGAGCCTTAGTTGGCACAGCCCAAAATAGAAAATGAAATATGGGTGGCAGGAGTGCAACAATCACAAACAGATTTGGGTGCGCTGGGTTGCAACAATACTGTCACCTACGCCGCCACTGCTAACGGCGATCTCCGATTGTGCCGGCGGCGATCATGCCGCCGCTTGCCACCAAGGGCGTCCCCTCCGCACCCGGTTGGAGAGAACACGAGCATCCAGCGGCTCAGAACGAAATAATATATAAAATAAAACGTTGAGGCACATTTACAGATTATGCTAATGAATCAACATAAAAGTCAGAATATAGCAGATACATTCGCAAGAAGCAAGGTTTAGAATATACCTCTTGTAATTTGACGCACTTCTCCTTCCACTGATTCTCTCTGTATGATGGAAATTTTGCCCTCTTTTGTTCTCTCTTTTTTTTTCGTTTCTGAAGTGTTTTGATAATATGAACAAATGGATGTTTGGTATATTGGTAGTGTAATTCTTAATGTGTTTTTCTGTTTTTATTGGAAAGCATGGGTGAGTGGGTGTTAGAGAGAAAAGACGAGAGAGCAAAACAGTTTTTTCTTCCCCTTCCTTCAGTTATCCTCCTCCATATTTTGTTGATGATTTTTTTTTTTTTTCTAGTTTTGGATGATGATTTGGTCATTGAAAGGGGATGCGTGAAAATAAAACTGAAAGGGCATGATTAATGAAAATTGTATTGGACTAGTTAGTCCTATAAAGAAGTGTACAAAAGGAAAATAGCGGTGGTATGAAAAAAGAAATGGAGGTGAAAAAAATTAAAACAAAAAAACAAAAATTAAAAAAGAAAACAAAAAATGGTGGTGGATATATTAAAAAAGGTTTTCGGCCCAATGGGGCTGATAAAAGTAAATCTTGGGTGATTACATCCAAAAACGTGGGTTGGGCCGAAAACAAGGCGCGAACAGAAAAAGATGGGTGGTGTGCGCATTAAATGGTTATTGATCCATTTTGAAGGCAGGGTAAAAAGAGAAAAATGGGGACCGGAGGCTTTAATTTTGGGAAAATGTGAATGTAGAAATGAAAACCTCTTGGGTCTTTCTTCCTACACCTTCAAGCATTTCTTCTGTACTTTTAAAATTTTTTTAAATTCTCAAAAAATCCTTTGACCATTAACGAAATCCACGGACATCACACCTCTAAAATTATTTCCGGATGTTGATTTCCGAAAGTCAAAATATATGATTTTGGGAAGTCAAAATATATCACCGAAAGTTGACTTCTGGTAATCAAAATATATCATCGAAAATTGACCTCCGGAAGTTGACTTTCGGAAGTCAAAATATATCACCGGAAGTCGACTTCCAAAAGTTAAAATATATCACCAGAAGTCGACTTCCGGAAGTCAAAATGTATCACCGGAAGTCAATTTTCGGAAGTCAAAAAACATTACCGGATTTCGAAAGTCAAAAAATTAATTCTATTTTAAATATTTTAATTCTTTTTAAAATTTATATTTTCTAACTTTTATTTTATTTTATTTGTGTGTGTGTGTGTGTGGGTGGGTGGGTGGGTGTGGGTGTGGGGGGGGGGGGGGGGTGGAAAAAAACGTTTGTATTCAGCTACAAAGTTTATTTTGTACACTGCGGGAAGTTCTGTTTTTTATTATTGGGAATTTTGGGTATGGGTTTCTATAGTTCTAATGAACCAACATTAAATTTTGAATCATTAACTAATCAATCATATCCCGTGGCACTAGAAATAATCTTCTATTTGGGATTTCTTATTGCTTTTGCTGTCAAATCACCAATTATACCCTTACATACATGGTTAGCTGATAACCATGGAGAGGCGCATTACAACACTTGTATGCTTTTAGCCGGAATAATATTAAAAATGGGAGCATATGGGTTGGTTCAAATTAATATGGAATTATTATCTCGCGCTCATTCTATATTTTATCCCTGGTTAATGTTATTAGGTTCCATTCAAATAATCTATGCAGCTTCAACATCTCTTGGTCAACGCAATGTAAAAAAAAGAATAGCTTATTCCTCGGTCTCTCATATGGGTTTCTTAATTTTAGGAATTGGTTCTATAAGCGAGACAGGGCTGAATGGGACTATTTTACAAATAATCTCTCACGGATTTATTGGTGCTGCCCTTTTTTTCTTGGCGGGAACTAGTTATGATAGACTACGTCTTCTTTATCTTGACGAAATGGGTGGAATGGCTATCCCAATGCCAAAAATATTCACAATTTTCACTACCTTATCGATGGCTTCTCTTGCATTACCAGGCATGAGCGGTTTTGTTGCAGAATTTATAGTATTATTGGGAATAATTACCAATCAAAAATATCTTTTCATCACAAAAATACTCATAACTTTTGTAACTGCAATTGGAATGATGTTAACTCCTATTTATTTATTATCTATCTTACGTCAAATGTTTTATGGATACAAGCTTTTTAACAAACAAAATTCTTATTTTTTTGATTCGGGGCCACGAGAATTATTTATTTCAATTTCTATCCTTATACCCGTAATAAGTATTGGCATTTATCCAGATTTTATTTTTTCATTTTCGGCTGACAAGGTTGAAGCTATTCTCTCTCATTTTTTATAGATAGTTTTTGGGAATAAATGAAAAAGAAAAAATAGAAATCAATCTGATGCACAATAAAAAAATGGATTTCTTTTTGTATTTTCCTAATTACATAAAAATGAAATTGAATTCTAATTGAATATTTTTGTTGTTTGTGAGAACCCCTTGAATCAATATTACATTACTTGATTCAATGGGGTCTTAATCATTTTATTGGGAGTTTTTTTTCTTATTCTATAGAATGTTCCCAATATTTGTGAATTTTTTTGAATTAATTAGGTGTAAATGAACCATAACTATGTAGTCCTATTCCTAAAAGATTTATCCCTAAATAACATATCCAAATTATAAGAAAGCCCATGGAGGCCACGATTGAAGAATTTCTATATTCCAATTTTTTATTTTTTCTAGTATGTAAATAAATTACGAAAATAGTCCAAGTAATAAAAGCCCAAGTTTCCTTTGGATCCCAATTCCAATATGATCCCCATGCCTCATTAGTCCATACTGCTCCAGATATATTACCTATTTGTTAAAAAGATAAAACCTAGACTAATAGTACGGTAACCCCAACGATCTAATTGTTGAATAAATTGATATCTATAATAATTTCTATAAGACGAATAAAACAGAAAAGGAGTTTGTTGTAAAATATTCTTTTTATAAATTCATATTCATATATTTGATTTCAGCAAAAGAAAAGGATTCATTAAAAAAAATAAAGTCTTGCTTTTACCAAGAATTTGTATGAGTTCTTGAAATGTAATGACTAAAATAGCCATTGATATTAATGATCCACATAAAAGAGTTGTATAACCCAATATCATCATACTTACGTGCATCATTAACCAATGGGACTGTAAAGCAGGCACTAATTTTAAAGATTCATGCATTTCGGTTAAAAGACCCGAAGTAGCAAAGCCTTGGGTAAAAAGAATACTTGGTGTTATTATTGTATTGAAATAGTCATTTTTTTTTTGTTTTTTGAAGCAAAGAACCATATAAAAGATAGAAAAAGTCCATGAAAGAAATATTAAAGATTCATATAAATTACTAAATGGTAAATGGCCTGAAAAAATCCAATGAGTAACTAACAATCCTGTGATACAAAAAAAGGTTATTATCATGCCTTTTTTGAACAAATTGTATAATCCTATGATTTCATTGCCTAAAAATAAGGTTATCAAATGAATTGAAATTAAAATAGATACGACCAAAAAGGATATATGAGTTAATATATGCTTTAAAGTGAAAAATACCATATAGAATGAAAAAATAGAAACACTTGGAATAGAAATAATAATTCTTTATAGGAACTTTTTTTTAGAAGATAAGATGCCGCTACTCAGACTCGAACCGAGATGCTCTAGCATGCTTCCTAAGAGGAGCGTGTCTACCAATTTCACCATAGCGACTTACTCGAAGCCATAATAACCCAATTTTAATCAATTGTCGAAATTGAAAGAATCAATTAAAACACAATATTTGTTTACTAAACATTCAATAAAATAATTTTAAAAATTCTATTAAAATCTATTAAATATAGAATGTAAATATCAAGAATGTAAATATCGTAAAATTATAACTAAATTTATAACTGAATCTTATATTCTATATAAATGTTATATTCATATTTATATATTTATATATATATATATATATATATATATATATATATATATAAAATGTAAAGGAAGTCAAAATTTAATTATTTATATATATATATATATATATATATATATATATATTTAATTTAAATTATTTTTTTATATTATTTATTGTTTTATATTATTATAATTATTTTATTTATATATTTAATGTGTATAGTATTTTTTTATTTTATTTGAGTTTTTCAATTTTTTTTAAAATTTAAATATTTAATTTAAATCATATTTTTAATATAATTTATTAAAAATTTAATAAATCCTATTTATAATTATATATATATATATATATATATATATATTCTTTTTCTTCTATTTTTCTAATTTAAAGTTTTATTATTTTAAAATCAATTTAAATATTAAATAAAATTAAATGAAACAGAATAAATTTTTTGTTTTTTTTTCTTTTATTTAAAGTTTAGTATTATTTTAATTTTACTAATTTTATATTAATATTTATTTTTCAGTATATTAAATATAAATAAAATTATATATATAGATATTAATTTCTTTTATTTTTAAAATATATATTAAGAAATATGAAACATAAAAATGAAAAAATAATAAATAATAAACTAAAAAATAATTAAAAGTTAGAAAACATAAATTTTAAAAAGAATTAAAAATATTAAAAATAGAATTAATTTTTTGACTTCTAGAAGTCGACTTCCGGTAATGTTTATTGACTTCTGGAAGTCAACTCCCGGTGATACATTTTGATATCCAGAAGTCGACTTTTGGTGATACATTTTGACTTCCGGAAGTCGACTTCTGATGATACATTTTGACTTTCAAAAGTTAACTTCGGGTGATATATTTTGACTTCCGAAAGTCGATTTTTGGTGATATATTTTGACTTCCAAAAGTCATATATTTTGACTTTCAGAAATCGACATCCGAAAGTAATTTTGAGGGTGTGATGTCTGTGGATTTCCTTAAATGGTCAAAGGGTGTTTTGAGAATTTAAAGAAATTTTAGAGGTGTAGAAGAAATTTTGGAGGTGCAGGAAGAAAGACCCAAACCGCTTCTTCCTTTTCTCCTATTTTTCTTCTTCGAAAAAGATGAGTCAAACAAAAAAAGGGCCCAACTTTTTTTTTTCTTCTTTCCTTGTCTCTTTTATTTATTTCTTTTTTTTTTCTTCTTTTTATTTTATTCCTCTTGTTTTCTTCTTTTCTTTATATTTGTTTGTCCAAATATTTTTATGTCTTATTTTATTTTATTTTTTCTTTTATTTGTCCAAAATTTCTTAAAAGAATTTTCTAAATTTTTATTTTTTGTAAAAAATTTGAGATAGTTAATTTTAATTAAATGAAAAAGAATATATTGATTTTATATTATTATTATTATTGAAAAAAATATTTCAATTTCCTATTTTCAGAGTTACTTAAACACCTATTCTTTTATATTTATTTTTTTAAAACAATTTTTATTCTCCTGGATGGAATTGGATGTTAGCATTAGGTTGTAATGATAAAAGGTTTTTTCTTTTTTTGGGAGATATCTTTTTGGTAAATTTTTCACTTTGTGCAATTGTACCTATGAACTTAAATTGTGCTATCTTTTAGAGTATTTATTTATTTTTGTTGAGAGTTCTTAATCTCATAGGTAGAGATTAAGAAGTTTAACCAAGACTATTTTATGTATTTGTGGGAAATAGAAGTAGTTTATGTAGTTGTCTAACCAATAATTGTTTGTGTACTCATTTTGTAATCTTTGTTTGATTAATGTGACCTCTTCAATAGACTATTCAAGGGAAACCTAGAGTTAGCTCAAGTGTTTATGTGAAACGGTATAAAATTATTGTGTTGCTAGATTTGTATTGAACAAAAATGATTTAGGCTAGTCCTGTGTGAAAAAAGCCAAAGCCTTTATTCAATCCCTGTTCCAACAAGTGATATAAGAACCTTCCTCCAGGTTAAGTTCTTGACAAGAACGAGAGGTTTGATCCTGATAAAATTTATGGAAGGTGAAGGTCAAGCTATTAATCGTCCAACTATGTTCAACGACAAGAAGTATGATCTTCGGAAATTCAAGACGGTCGTGTGCCTTGAGTTTATCAATATAGATTTGCATTCCATAGAAATAGAAAACTAGAAGAAAGACTGAAAGGAGAAAAGAAACACTAACCAAATTGAAATAAATATTATTGTTTGTGCAAAAAGTGATGGATTGTTCAAATAAATGGAATAACCTTATTTATGTTTTTAGTTCGTGTGCCACTACTATTAAGATTTTTCAATTTGGAAATTAGGATACTTTTTATTTTGGTTCTATTTTGCAAGGAAGAAGACAAGTGTTTTCTTAATAAATGATTCTTAATCTAGTAATGAAATTTTTGACGAGTTTATCCATAGGTAAATAACAAACAATAAATACATAACTTTATTGATATATTTATTGCCATAAGCTTTATAACTTAAGCCATATTGATGAAGATATTTGTGCGTAAATCATATCTTGCAACGAATTTTATTTCGTCAATGCAAAATTGTCTATAAGACTATGTTTTGTTGTAGTGTTCAGATGTTACAATGGGTGAGATTTTGTTTTGTTGTTGTTTAGAACTAGTAGAGTGAACAAAGTCAACTTAAATGTTAATACTACTATTTTGTATTCTAATTTTGTCATATTTTGTCTTTTGTAGAAAGTATACTTGTTAATATCTTACTCACCAAATGTAATAATTGTTAATATCATTGTTAAGCCGATCAAGTTAGCTTAAAAGTGTTTCTAAAACATTAACCTCATCGTACACATTTTTCTTAAACCAAGCTAGGAATATCTTGTTATGCTTATTCAATGTGTTGTTTATTATGTTCAAATGTGTTTGTTACACTTATTTTCAAAAAAAAATTGTAATCTTTACATTACAAGTACCCTTACCTTCATATCTTACATCATATTGAGACTTAGGAATTCATACTAGTTTAGTTCTTAGCATGTCCTATGAACAAAAATAGATTAAACCAGATAGAGTAAATCACAATCGAGTATGCACTCAGATAATAGTACTAGATAGATTGAACCAAAAGTCTTCCAAATTTAACGCTATACCTAATTTGTACTTATTAATAAAATAATGTAATTGATACATACAAAAATGTATAATTTTTCCCTATAGTTTTTCTAATAAATTTTTCTTTTTTTAGAGTTTCAAATGACTAAACTATTTAGTTATTATTCCAAGAACTAAAATAAATAATTAGTCTTTATATTTTAAAATATTTCAAAACATTTACTTTTACGATCTAAATTACATAATATTTACTCGTGTCAACTACATTATTTTATATCACATAATTATAAAATGTAAAACTAAATAAAACAACGTACTTTATAGGGGTGGCAAAATGGGTCAACTTGACCCATTTTGACCCAACCCATTTTTGGCCTGTTAAAAATGGATCGGGACGAGACACCAACACATGTCAGAAAATACAACCTACACCATTCTGTGACGGGCTAACGGGCCAGCCCATCTGGCCCGTCCTTCTTTTTCGTAGCTTTAAAAAACATACACAATTACCCTTAGGCTTTCCCACTTTGAAAAATGTTTCACAAATTAACCAAATAGAAAGTGGTTTTTCCATTAGAACCATCAAACAACATTCAATGTTCAACAATTAACATTCAATCATTCTTCTCACTTCCAAGTAACCAAATCCTCTAAAATAAGTTGTAAAAGTAGCTTATTATGACCCAACAATTTGGCTATCACAAACAAAGGATCCCTCATAAACAGGGAAACAATACTTGCCAGATACAAAAAATAACATAATTCCTCACATACAAAGGATCTCATCCCCAAGATTTTCCTTTACAATTTTCTTGTAATATTCCTCCACTTCATGCCTATCTCCATCATTACCTCCAGAACCCAAAAAATTGTGATCAACACTACCTCCAACATCTCCTCTGCTTCCACCTATGTCATCACTATAACACTTTACCCCAAGCCCCTTTGAAAGATAAATTTCTTTACCACCACCAACCTTTTCTTGTTTCGGGTTTCTATCGTTGTATGGGTTATCTTCACTGTTGCAAAGTTAAAAAATGACGTCAAATCCCAACCAAGAATAAACCAAGAACGATTAGGGCAAAAAAGGGAAAATCCCAAAATTACGAACGAACTTGGCTCGTTGTTGTTAGTGGATCACTGTCAGCATTGTGGGTTTCGTCTTTGTCGAGGACCACTGTAGTGGTCGCGAGTCGTTTCTTCCTCTTAGGTTCACTCACTTCTTCTCTCGAGTTGTATAGCGAAAGATAGGTTGTGTTTGCTTGTGAGAGAAAGAAACCCATGATTCAATTTCACAATGATCAAATGGGTTACCCCTACTCTTTCAAGCATAATAATTATACGAGCCAGCTCGTTTCAAAATATTAAATGGGTTATGGGCCACTCCGCAGCCAACCCATTATGCAACCCAACGGGCTTACAAGCCAGACGGATCGGGTTGATACAGGCTAACAGGTTGAATATCCTGACCCGACTCACTCTTTTCCTAACGAGTTAACGGGTTGGCCTATTGGGCCTAGCCTATTTTGCCACCTTTAGTACTTTATTTGAAACAAAATACTACTTAAAAAACTCATTTTGTATCAATTTTGTTTTGAAAAATTTTTCATAGGAAATACTTACAAATTTTGCTATGAAAGAAAAATTGTAAGAAATTGCTGCCAATTTTTTTACAAAATATTTTGTATGAAACACTTTTCGCAAAAAAATTTGTAGGAAATACTTGCAAATTTTATAATTTTGTGGGAAATAATTATCCATGAAGGAATTACCTGCCAATCAAAATTCTTGAAAAAAATGGCATAAAAAGTCTTTTCTTGCAAATTGTTTTAACAAATTTGCAAGAAAAATCCCATGTAATTTGAAAATTTCTAGTAGTGAAACTAAACCATATATTTACTCCTACAAAACAAAATTAATATTAATTGTTCTTTTCAAAATTTTAATATCAACATGAAATGAACACCTTGGTGGAGACATTCATGTATTGTGCTCGATTGAAATTCATGAAATAAACATTTATTTTAATTTCAACAATATAATAGCACTAACCTAAATGACATATATTCACCAAAAGAGAATGAGGTAGTTCAATATGATCAAAGAGAAAGTTCTTAGGCAAAATGGGACAAGAAGATACAAAGACCATGTTGCCTAGAGTGAATATGAGCATAGTCCGAGCTAAAACCATATCACTCTTTTGTATGTTCTCGTACCATAAGTGCAACAAAGAAGATGAAAATAATATTATTTACAGAAATTAATTTTGGCTTAAATGCTAATTTGGTCCCTATTTTAATCTAATTTGTTCAATTTGATCTTCATTTTGTTTCAATGTTCAATAATGTTCCTATTTTCATAAATTTTGGACAATTAAATCCTTTTCCGTAACTATGTTTAAATCGTTAATGATTCATATGATGTGGTCTAATTGAACAGTTAACAATTTAAAAGTCATGACAAAAAAAGACCTAATTGACTAAGGTGTACTTGGCTAGAAGTACACAAATGTGTGCAGCTTGTGAGAAATTAGTTGGTTTAGAGATGAAAAGACTTATTAGTTCTCTTACATAACTCAGGCATACTTGCTTGCTTACCCGCTTACTCAAACAAGAACTCAAAGACATTAAAACATCGCACTGACTAGTTTTTTGGCACTAAGAGTTCTATTATAATATTGAGCCATTAATTTTTATGTTAGAGGGTCTAGATCTAATATAAACAAACAATAACCATATGAAATGATGTCATGCCCACCATAAATATTATCCTTTTACATAAGCTCAGGCATTTAACAATAAAAAAAAGCTTGAAAAATTTGCAAACATGTCATGTCACTAATACTTTTTTTATGTCAAATTTGTCTTCAACTAGACACATTTTTCGCTAATGCAATAGTATTTAAAGATCTCTTATTTTGTTTATATATTCTACGATAACAATTCTTTCTTGAGAAACATGATACATGAGAAGATGTTTTTATTTTATTTTATTTTATTTAGTATTGAAAAAGTGATAATTCAGATGGTAAAATTTTGATTGATATTAAAAAGGTTTTAACATTAAAAAAAAAAATCAAGTGTTAGGATATTGAGTTCTTTTTAAGTCATTTAACTATTTTCCAATACATGTATAGTAACCTGTACAATAATATTAATTATTCGTATTATATAATTGTGTCTACTAAAACGAATTTTCAAAATTAAAATAGTGAAAATCTTCAGATTTTGTATTTTACAATGTCACAAATTAGATTAAATATTTTGCTCTCTAATTTGCATTCAAAATAATGTTTAAATAATAAAAAATTATGAAAAAATATTGATCATTTAAAAATATAAAAGAAAATATATTCAAATATTGCAAACTACATTATGTTTTATTCAGGCAATACCAACCCCATTCTTGCATATGCACCACTACCTTTGTTTGGTATTTTTTTAGTTGGTAAAGAAGCAAAATGAAATCTCAGTATTAATCTCAATCATGTAAGAACCACATGAAGTCAACGTCCAATAACATGTTTGCTGCGACCTTTATGCTTATCAAATCTATTAAAATCGTATATATGTGAAAACCACTTGATTTCTTTGGAGATTTGTTCTTTCTTCTTGCTTAAAAAGAGTAGAATAATTATCTATATAAACTATTCTTGTTTAAAATGTAAAGACTTCAAGTAAGAGAATTCGAATCATTTTTCTAGATTAGAATCTTATATTTCTTATATTTATTGAGATATTCTCTTTATATATATTTATATATACCGTTGAAGTTAAAAATATGAAGTAATAGAAAATAAATCCGTGAGATTAAAGGCATGGAGTATTAGAGAGTTTTAAGTATGTTTTCGTCCGTCATATTTAAAATTGGAATTCGTTCTTATT
This sequence comes from Vigna unguiculata, assembly GCF_037176805.1. Taxonomy (NCBI): domain Eukaryota; kingdom Viridiplantae; phylum Streptophyta; class Magnoliopsida; order Fabales; family Fabaceae; genus Vigna; species Vigna unguiculata. The sequence goes on along the minus strand of NC_140795.1, from coordinate 33,278,632 downwards.
TAAAACTTTGATACATTTTGATTCATAAACTTTGAAAATGAATGAATATAATCTTTTTAACCTAATTACGTTAATTTTTTTTAGGTGCCACATGCATTTCCCAACAAATATTAAATCGAAAATGTGTCAAACGGTGTAAACAACTTCAATATTAATATGAAACGCGCTCGACACATCAAAAAATGTTAATTTAATTGGGTTAAAAGGACTACATTTATTCATTTTAAAATTTAGGAACCAAAATGTAATGAAGTTTCAGACAGAGACAAATTCCAATTTTAGGTTAAAGTTCAGGGACTAAAAATATACTTAACCTAGTATTAGAAAATAAACTTCTTACTAAAAGCTTTTAGTAATAGAAAACAATCTCCTTAAACTAAAATCTTGGAGTGCTAGACAACACCATCCATTTATACTCTTATAAAACTTTACTATTCTAGTAACCAAATATATTTCTTGAATTAGTATAAATCTATAACACCCCATTTAATTAATAGCGTAATTAAAAGAAGCGTCACACTAGAATAATATCTTAGCGCAGTCCCGAAGTTTAAAAGTAACTCCACACAACCAACCAAAATGCGTAACGATGCCAAAAGAAACAGTTACAAAATATTCTACAGAAATCAACTTGAAATGTAAGGGACAGATGCTACATGGGTCGTGGCCTTAAAAGAAATATCATGGATCAGGATCTAGCCCACGTGGGCTACGCAGCGGAGTCACCATTTCCCTGTTCACCACGAGAACCTCTCGCTTCTGCTCACATCAATAATTTGATGATCATCGCAAAAGAGAAGAACCACACACAAGAGAATCAAACAAGCAAAGGGTGAGCTAGAGCTAAAACCATTTCATTAATGAAATCAGATACATATTCACAGTCCATTATACATATATCACACAAGCATGTTACGACCTTCCAAGCAATACACTAAGACTCGACTCGACTCATCCAGATACATATAACCTGGTCGGATTCAGTGGATGCTTGCACTTGTGGTGGATACCTCTGCTCACCCCTGAGTTGCTCACCCCCGAGCTATGTGTTACAAGTATTACAATGAATCAATTTTCCCTCACCACAAGGTTAGCCCTTAATGAATTTCAGGCCTCTTGCTACTCTCACCACAAGAGTCAGTTTGCTCTAGGTGAGACTAACTGACCCCTTAGAGTGTTAGGATGCAACCTTACCTTGAATCCTTACCTAGTTATACAGATGGGGCACCACCATGGACACCACTAACAAGGACCATGGAATTACGTCCCGCCCACTGAAGCACGACCCTGAGAATCTCACCTACAGATCCCAAGAAATTACGCACTGACTCGGACCAAATCATATTCATAAAACCAGGTAATATTTATCATGCATGTATATACATCATGTCAACCCTCATAGCCAATCCCCTTTCATGTTCCAGTTCAAATTCATACCAACTCGTCATACTCCACCCATGAGTATAGAGTGTCAACTCATCTCATTACCATGTCACATTCATAACCAACCAATCTCATATGCATCACATGCCAAGGATTTATCCAAGTTCACCATTCATAACTCATACACCCTTCCATTTCATGCATACTCATTCATTTCATATTTTGACATAACAATGCAACCAAACATGTGTTTAATACCCAAAACAAAGATTCAAACAGTACCCACACGTTCTCTCGCCCAACTCTCGCTTAGGCCAGAAGCCCTCGCTCAAGCGAGAGGGGTTCCCTCGCTTAAGTGATAGACCCTCGCTTAGGCGAGATCGCGATAGAGGTAAATGAAGTGTTTCTCGCGTACTGGCTTAGGCAAGTCCTCCCTCGCCTGCGCGAGCCCGCTCCTCGCCCAAAAGTGAGGTCCCTCGCTTGGGCTGCAACTGCAGCGACCCAACCTCGAACTCCCACGCGAGCTCGCGTAGGCGAGCGTCTCTCGTCTGAGCGAGATCGCACCTCGCTCAAAACTAAGACCCTCTGCTTGAGCGAGAGCTCGAGCGTGAGCTGGGGTTGGTTCTCTGCAAGTCTTGCCTAAGCGAGATCAAGTCACTTGGGTGAGAACAACAGACCACGCCACTGTTCAACCTGCATCAGTTATAATTTCACACCCAGAAATATTTCCAGCCATCTCATACGTTCACAATAACATGCCATTTCAATCAAACACCATACAAACACACAACCACAGAAAACGCATCACGCAACCAAAGGGTTCTAGCTTCCCTTACCTGGAAAGAAGCTAGTAAGATATTCTCGATGCGCCCTCGACACAGAACGTAAGAGCGCAACAACTCAAGGAATGAAATAAGTGGCTGGAAGGAAACCAAGAAATAGAGCAGAATGAGTTATCGAAATGAAGCTCAAGGGAACTCCACAATAGAGTTAGAGGGAAGCTACTACGAGTTCAGGAATAACTTACATGGAGTGGAAAAAGTTGAAGTTCGCTTGGAGAGGGTGACGGCTAACTCTAGCGGAGCTCTGAAACAAAAGGGACAGTGTTTAGGTTCAGATTGTGAAAGTGAGGTTGAAAGGGAACCCTAGCAGCTTTAGGGCCTTAGCACCCTATGGGCCACCCTTTAGGCCCAACATATTAAGGTCAGCCCTTAAACATAAGGGTAGCAAATTAAAATTGGGCCTTACAAATCCGTTTAAAAATTAGTTTAGGTCATCTATAATTTGGTTATGTGGGACAACTTAATTAATTATTTTGAACTTTAAGACCATGATGGCTGATTTACTGATCGAACATACTCCGCGGTATCGATTCATGATCCTTAATCAAACTTTATGTGATTTTTTTTTATCATAGACCATACATAAACGTTAATTAATATATTTAAAGGATAGTGTATTTCTTTACATGATTTTTGTTTGTTCCCAATATTTTGTATCCTCTATTTTCATTCTTTTGTAATATATTTTATGTGATGATATATGATTGTTGAATTTTGAAGTGTCACCTTAAGTGACACACTAGATCTTATAGTGATATCTAGTAGAATTGTTTATAGAAATTATACTTTGGTATCTGAAAAAGTAGCCAAATTGTTGGGTATTGTACTCCTTTCTTATGTGGAGAAAAGATCCAAAATTTGAGAAGCTCATGTCTCACTTAACCTAGCAAAGAGGGAGCTGGAAAATAAAAAGACAGAAAGAACAATAAAGTCAGAATCCACTGAAAACCCTAGCACATTGAGGGAGAGATAGAGGAAAAAATATGTTCACGTTTTTTGCTGAGTTGCCATCCTAAAATCGGAATTACGGATAAGTTCACTATTGGATCATGCTGAAAATTTTATAGTAGGTTCAAAACACATTTTTTTTTCATTCTGACCAGTTATTTCATCAATGCGAGGACTGAGTTGGGAGAAATTAATTTCACACTGCAACAATGATTTTATAGGTTTTTTCTTCCATTTGTGCTTTGTAACATCCCTAGGGAATATTACTTAAAAATAAATAGTAAAAGAAATAATTATATTAATAGTCATCTTTATAAAAATTCTAACGCGGGAAAATTTCAATTTATTAAAATAGCGCGCCAAAACTTATAACTGAATTCATAAAATGTTACAAGTTCCCAAAATTTGTATTTAAAACATAAAATACATATGAGCAAAACCCTAACCCCGTAACATCTGCTCCCATGTAACGAATTACACGATCATCGCCAAACACAAACAGAAAGGGTGAGCTGAGAAAAATAAAATAACAAGCATAAACAAAACGAGATAAATCATATACCCATCTTATTCATTATATAAAATTCTTGGCCAAGACCCTAACCCCAAGACTTAGCAGTCTTCAAATCATATAATTGGTTAGCCTTGAACTCGGGAACCTGATGCTCACACGAACCTGCCCGCTCGTGGTCCTGCCTCTACGAACCTCCCCGCTCGTAGTCCTACTCTACGGACCTGCCTACCCGTAGTCTAACACATGTGATCCTCCAGCCCCCGTACCTCCCCGTACGTGGCATCTCTCAACGTGAGCACGGAACATACGAACCTACCTCGCTCGTATCCCCACGTGAGAGTAACTAGATATGAACCTCCCCGTTCATATCATCACATGTCAAACAACATCCATGAACCTACCCGCTCATGGCACAGCACCTCCCGATCCAAGCAAAGCATCTTTATCAATTAAAACAACACAACAGAAAGCAAAGAACAACAGCATCTCCGCCTGGCTCGGCCCACACACCGCTAGGTAAAACCGTTCCAGACCGCCTGGCGGTATTCACTCACCGCCAGGCGCCAGCGTCCTCCCAGACCCACTGTTTTCTCATCACCGCCTGGCGGAGCTCGACGTGCCGCTAGGCGCACCTTAGTACAGTGCACTCTCCTGTTAAATCCATCGCCTGGCGGGTATCAGTGTACCGCCAGGCACCATACCAGAATAGTACTTTTCTGGTTTATGACACCCCGTTAATCCAATCTACCATTTAACTCAGTCACAAAGTTCACAGGAGAACCCCAATATCAAGCCCTCGCAATAGGTGAATTTACAACCAATCATATGTAACCAAATACATGGACTTTTACTCCTATCAATCCACTCACTTAAGTTCTCTTTAATTTAACAAGATCTTAGACATAAAATTACCACTTCATCCATCCTAGGAGACTGCTAGCATTACAGTTACCTTTTATCACACCCCTAAATATACCGCATGCTCTTGTCAACTCCACGGTCCCTTACTCCTCTCATACCCAATTCATATGCTCCTTCCCTCTTTTTGCCTTCTTCCATCCTCCCTTCATCCTTGACTAACATTCCAATACCTAACATTTCCTAATCCCAACCCTTGCTCACATTTTCCCCTATTCGATCATCAACCTACCCTACATTTCCTTTATACTTCTCTCATGTTTTATTTTCCATCCAACACACTCCAGATTTCTCACACCACTCTGATAGAACACTGTCGCCTAGCGGCCAATTATCCACCGCCAGGCGGTGCATCAGATCATGGGTATCATACCCAGATTTCTGCACACGCGCTCAACCCCAAAATTCCAGAATCTGATTTCCGCTTTTGCTTCTAACAATGATCATCAATTTCGCATAATTTTATTAGACATGCTCTCCATCATATCACTCATCATATCCCATTAGATTTCAAGACACAACATTACATACCCAATTCAATAACCATCGAATTCTCTCCTTTATCCCACGATTCCTACCCCAATGACAATCTAACGCATGTCAATACCAGAAACATCAGGGTCTTTTACAACCTCGCAATTATAGCCGTTAATTGCAATCCACACAAAACAACATACAACACAGTTCAATCAAACAGTATCAATACAGCATACATCGCCTGACGGCTCAATCCCACCGCCAGGCAGTTCATAGCAGAAACAACACTTTTAGGTCAAACTGATGTGCCGCCTGGCGGCACCTGCATGCCCGCCAGGCGATTTCTGGGCAGATTCCCAGAATTTTGCGTGGAACAGCGTCAGAGAGAAAGAAAAACTTATGCATTCTTACAAAACAACACATAACTAATCAAACACGAAATATAACACAGCAGGCAACTCCCCTAACCTGGATTCCTTGCCAAATTTGAATCTGTATGCCTATCCTCTCACTAAGCCTCCTTAGCCTTTGTTTCCAGTCCAAGCCTTGCTGATTTCAGCCCTACCACTTCTCTCAATCAGCCCCAAAACTAAGAAAAAACCTCGCTTATGGTGAGTACGAATTTATAGTGCACTCTTCCTCTGCTTATGACCTTCTCTCTCACAATCACTCTCACTTATTACCCTTTTAGTGCCTTAGACGAATTTTAATTAAGAATTACACCTATGCTAGCCCAATGTTCAATTAACCCTCTGTTTTCCAGCCCTTAGGTTACCTCTCCTTTGGCTGCTAGGTTTCTAGTCCTTTCACATTCATGCAAAAAGAAAAATTTGGCAAAAAGAACTTATTTAGTTATCACCAAGGTTTGAACCCACACTCATACATATACCCAACCAAGGCCAAACCATTCAACCAATCCTTATTTCATGATAAATCCTACAATTCTAAGAGTTTATCATGACACCACGCATTCAATATATAATTACATAAAAATGCATAATTTAATAACATCCAAGTGACACACATAGGACTCAAACCCAAGTTCCCACACACAATAAAGTACTCTCAACCACATGAGCTAGTACTTTTCCACGTCATAGTCCCTCACATTTATTGCTTTAAATGTTCTCGCTACCCGTCCTAATTAAATAATTAATTAAATAACTATTTAATTTTCCCGGGTCTTACATGCTTCTTTATTTTAAAGATATGTTGCTTTGCTAGTTGGTTAGGTGTTAGCACTAATTTGTACAGTTGATTAAGAGTCATTTGTACTCTTGTTGATCATAGTGGAACTATTTCTTTGGTCTGGATGACTCATGGTTTTTATCCTTGATTTGAGGAGTTTTCCATGTTAAAAATCTTAGTGTCTTTATTTGTGATTGTGGTGATGTATTATTGTTGTTCTTTGATAGTTGTTCCTGATATGTTCTTGCAAGTTAGGGAAAATTATATTCGTTGCATTTTCTAGTATATTGTTTGTATTGTTGTTTTCCCATCACAAATGAATAAAATGATGTTTTGACACCCATAGTTTGTAGGTTGTGAAAAGCAGATAAAAAGATTTTGGTCATTCATATTCAAGGCAAATTGTGGGTTCATATTTGATTTTTGAAGGAGTTTGATACAGTAGTTCCAAGTCTTTTATGCATATATTGATAAATTGAATTTTTGTTTCTTACATGTTAATTATTGAAAACTAATTTAACTATAATACTACATATTTGTATTTTTTTAAAAACATGTAGTTGTAATATTTTATATTATATTTATTTTAATTGTAATAATGTTTGGCATATGTTATATAAAAATTTGAAATAAAAAAAAAACACGCAGACTCATGATACACAACACAAGCATAACTTCAATATGGTTATGTTTTATTTCAGTTTAGTAACTGCTTTTTCTCTTTTCTCTCTTATTTCAAACAAGAAAATTTAGAAACCTTCCTGGATCAAAGACCATTTTTTAGCCTATAATAGGAAACCTCTTGCAACTCGAACCTATTAGCATGAATATTGACATAAACACCAGACACAACACCAATGTAGGAAAAAGTTTTGACTGTGATTATTTTGGATATTGGCCACCAAGTTTGCATTGATATACCTCTGTGCTACGGAGAAGGATGAGGTCATTTGAGACATGCGGTGAGGTTGTACCTGAGGGAAGTTCGTGTGCGCAGGCAGAGGCGTGAGGCATAACGTATGAGGAGAAGACGAGAATTGAACGAATGATGATGTGATTAATATGGTGGATTCTAGTGATGTCACTTATTGTGGTTATCATGTTGCTTTTCTTCCATAGTAGGTCTTGTTTGATTTAAATGGCACTATTTCTTCTTTAATCCCTGAAAGGAGGGTTAAAGCCCTTATCGCTTATTCCCAGAGAGCTTGGCCTCATAGAGTTTGCGGAAGGAGTGCTAGAGAGTGATAAGGATAACGTAGGTGGTCTTGTCGAGTTGGACGCCCTTAAGACACATGTGGGGGATGAGGAGGTAGACGTTGTGAAAGATGTGATTGTGGCAGATGGATTTGGAGAGCGAACGTAAGGTGAGAGGTTAAAGATTGAATAAAATTGATGTGAATTTTATTGAAAAATCAAAATGAATTGGAAAAGTATGGAGAAGGAAAATTTGAGAGTTTATATTTATTAAAAAATGGTGGTTATAAATGTCATGTTTTACTACAAAATATGGTAGTTTAAAAAATGACAGTTAAAACTACCACATTTTACATGTAAAATGGGGTGGCAGATCTTCAAATATCGTATTATGTTGTAAAATGTGGTGATTTTAAACAACTGTCGTATTAAAATTGTTACAATTTATACAATTTTTTGTAGTGTGGAAGTAATCATTGCATAGAACATGGAAGTTAGAAGTCATCATTATGTTACATGTGAATGCAACTTGCTACAACCAATTACTAAACCAGAACAACTTGTTATTGGTTGTTTCAAGAGTTGAAGAAGTTGAATTAATGAGTAAATGTTATATTCAACTGTCAGTTTTTTTCGTGGAAACTTGAAGATGTCAATGAAGCAACCTCGAGTAACCTAAAACATGTTATTCTTCAAATTTGAAACCTGTTGGACCAATGTTGTTGGACTTGTTGCTGCTAGTTGAAGAAAAAGAAACTAGTGAAACCTAGTTAGAGTAAGTCGCACTATCCAATCACTATTGCTAACTTATTTGGAGATGGAATAAACATTTAACTTGTTCAACTTGTCATATGAGTTGATTGTAAATATACTTCATATTAGTTCAAGTCAATTTTAGTAATCATTGCCTAAGTAACCTTTTATAACCAATTTTGTCCATTTATTTTTTAGTTTTCAAACCTACTTCATCCTATGTAAGGCTTGAACTTGACTTAGTGAAAGAACACAATCACATTCCTACATTCCTACATTTTGAAACACTTTTAGTTTTTTTTTATATAATTTCAATATTCTTTGCACAATTCAATATTTCATGTCTCAATTTCGAGATTTCTAAAGTTTTGTAATGTTGTTCAAGATTTGAATTCATTGCAAGTTAAGTTTGTTGTTTTCAATTCTTCTTTCTTTCATTGTTTTTGCATTGTTCTGTTCATTTCCAATCATATTTTACAGTTTTTCTGCCCATTTTAATTTCCTTTACAATGTTTTCAATTCCTTTTGTTAATTATAAATTAAAAAATCAAAAACATGATCACAAACATTCAATTTTCATCCTTGCATCATACTAAATTCAATTGTTTTTTGAAATATGAATTCTAATTATGTTAGAAAGTGGATTTTAAACCAAACTCAACCTTACAAAACCAACTAGTAAGGTGAGGTTTGCAATCACTTATATATATATATATATATATATATATATATATATATATATATATATATATATATATATATATATATATATATATATATATATATATATATATATATATATATATATATTATGAATTAGCCTTATCTTTAGTTGACGTGGGACTTCCAACACACCTCACTCATGCCAAGGTATATATATCTCGTGTGTGAGAATAACCATTAATTGGTGGTCTAATAGTGGTCCGCTAGTGGATCATGCAATTGACCCAACAAACATCAAATTTCGGTAGGAAAAGTTCTAACTCATGGCTCGAATATCATGTTAAAAAGTGAACTTTATGCCTAAGTCCACCTTACAAAATCAGTTTGTAAGGTAAGGTTTACACCTACTTATATATTGTGAATTAGTCCTATCTCTAGTTGATGTGAAACTTCCAACAAATTAGTCTAAAATGATATTCATGTTCTAAGTATTTAGAAATCAACCCTTGGTCTTATCTCTTATTTCAGATTTACCTATTTCATCTTATTTTCTATTTTCAAACCTATTTTCTGAATTTAAGTTTTCAATTCTATTTTCAATTTAGAGCGATGTTTTTAATATGTTTCCATAATGTGTTTCATGTACCCGTTTATAATTCAAGTTTCTTTTCAAACTTCTTACATGATCATAATGGTAGTTAATTCTATTTAGTTAGGGATTTTAGTTACACACTTCATTCTCATTTCAACACTACTTTAGCATTTCATATTCAGGCCATGCATTCTATTTTCAATTCTATGCACCGCATTAGTTATATTTTTGTATCTATGATTCAATTCCCTTTCCAATTCGGTTTTTTATTTAATATTTCAATTTTACCCATTTTAGAAAGTTAGGTTTAGTTTTCCTTAATTTTTTATCTATGATTCAATTCCCTTCCCAATTCGGTTTTATCCATTTTCTTGTTTCATTGTGACCATGATCACTTGACTTAAAGTATACTAATTCATTTGCACTACTGTTTTGGTTCAATTTTGCACCATTTTATTAATTCAATTCTTCATTGATGTTTGTTTTTCATTTCTCGTTCTAGATTTCATCTAACACTTGTTGTTTCAATCTACTTCATTTCATTCTATTTTAGTTGTGCAATTCAAGTCCACAATGCTTAGTTTTAGATTTTAGTTCTATATGCTTTTCACTATTTCAATACCAGTTTGTTGTATTGTTTTGTCTTCTAGTTTGAATTTGCTCATTTAGATTCATTTTAAAGTTTTAATTTTTTTCATTGGTCCATTTATGGTTCAGTCACCATGATCCATTTTTTTAGTTCATTCAGGCATTTCATTGAACATCTTTTTGTATTTACATTTTCATTGAGACATTTCACCGAACACTTTAATTTGTCCCTATTACTCATTGATTTCCATTCTTTTCATTATTGTTTCATGTTTCAATATACTTTTCATTACTTTATTTGTTATCATCAATAGTTCTTGCCCATTTTAATCCAGTTTTACATTGTCTTTGCAATTTTACTAACTTTTATCGTCATGCATTCTGCCACTACATTCGCTTGTTTTTCCTGTGTTGTTTTTTGTTTATTGAAATGTTTTTATTTCATGCTTTAGGTTAGTACTTTTAACTTAAGATCACATTTCCTTATATTGACACATTGGTTGATCTGATACTACATTAGGAGAAAACTTTTGGATTTTCCTAAATTTGAATGCAACCAAGGGTTTAACAGTCCAACCCAAACATTTCAACACTTGATGTTCAACTTTTTGTTTTCAAAATCTTTTCCATGTCTAATCAATGATTTAAAATATGTATAAAGCATTTTGCACATCTAACAATTTATACTCTTGAACATGTTTCCAAACTCTTTTAACATTTGATGTACCTTCATGCAAGACTTCTATTGTATCCCACACATTCGTTGTTAAGTTGCATTAATACACTATGTAGAATTCATCAACATTTAGAGCATATGTTATAATATATTTTGTTATACAATTGTTTTGAGCTTTTTTATTTTCATAATCAGATCATTCAGATCAAGATTTTTCAACAACTTTACTACCAAGAGCATGCATAGGAAGAGAAAGACCATTAATAATTGACTTATGTTTTCAACAAACGTGGTCCATGACCAAAGTGATTGTGTAGATTTTAAATTTTAAATTTAATTTTTTTGTGTAATACTTATAAGCACTTTCTCCTTCTTACAACTAAACAAACCTTCAAGGTCGTGCAATGTTCATTGCCTACGACAACCAACTACAGAAAATAGACCAATGCAAAATCGATGACAACAATTGATGTGAGAACAATGACTCCAACCACTACAAAAAAAAAGGATTATCGACAGGCAATATCCACTAGTTATCATAAAAATCCATCGACAAAATGTTCATCGGTAAATTTTACAAACGGATAGAAATAATTCGTTGGTAATTACCGACAATCAAATTTCATCTGTAATTATTGACAATCCATTAATAATTACCAACAAATTTTAGTTGTTGATAATTAATCTATCAATAACTATTGTGATTTGTTCTTTTTCCTTCTCCTCTTCCTTCTCATCTGCCTCCTTTTCCTTCTTCTTTTTCTTCTTTTTCTCTTCTTCCTCCTCCTCTTCCTTCTTCTTCCTCGTCCTCCTTCTTCCTCCTCTCCTTCTCCTCCTCTCCTTCCTCCTACTCCTCATTCTTCCTCCTTTCCTTCTCTTGCTTCGTTACCTTCACCAATGCTTTTGTCGTTACCAGGTTTGATTCCCCATTCTCCTTCCCCACCTCATTCTTCTTCTCACTCATCTCTAATTAATTTAGCACAAAATATTTTGTTAAATTTGACAAGAAATTTGGTGTCCATTTGCCAATAAAAAAATCAATTATTGATGGATTTTAAAACAATTCAATAAACGATGAATCTATCGACAAATTTAAAAAAAAAAGTTTATTGACAAATATTTTGTAAAATTTAAAAATAAAGTCAATTATTGATAAATTTTACCCAAAATAGTGAAATCTCAAAATGGAAACTTTAATTTCATTTTACCAAAGAATATATTTGTTCAATCAATACAGTTCATTGAAAATTTTGTTTTTTCAACAATTTTTTTACATCAATAAAATTTCGTTAATAATTTTTACAGTTGACGCATCTATTTCGGTCACGACACTTAGGTTATGATTTCGAAGAACACCACATTAGGACCCGGAATGGTGATAAGTGCAACTCCACCCATGACTAGGGATGTCAAAAAAATCTGTACCTGCGGTATTTGCGGATAAAACCTGCAACGGGTAGGAAATGGATATTAAAAATGGATACCTGCTACCCATGGGTACGGGTATTTTTGATACTCGCATGTTAACGTGGCGGGTATGGGTATCATAGTATCCGTACCTGTGGATACCCATACCCGCTAAACTTTAATTCACAAAAATGCTCTTATATATATATATATATATATATATATATATATATATATATATATATATTAGTAAAAAACATTATGACCTAATTTTTTCTAAGTTGCACATCTTGTTTCCAGTCTTCATTCTTCCAGCTTCAAGTATTTGTATGTTGTCTTCTTCCAGGTACACTCCTTAACATTCTTCTCTTTCCTTTCTTTGAAATTGGGCATATATACATCAAACCCTATATAGACAATGACGTTTATGGTATGCTTGTTGTCAAATGATGGAGTTAACAAAATATGAAATTAACACTTTTACTTAGATATTTTAATTAAGTGATTGTTAGAAAATTTTAATGAACTTCTTATGTTTTTCGGCTCCTAGATTAAAATTGGACAACTTGAAACTTTATACAATGTTGCAAGATGTGGACATTGATGAAGTTAGTAATTTCTTTAATATTTCATTCAAAAATAAACTACAATATAAATTGTTAGTGATTTTTTATTTGCTTGTTTTTCAGGAATCAGTCGGAGAAAGTGGACTTGTTGATCCAAGCACTAATTAAAAAATTTCTATTATGTTGAACATAATTTTATATTTACTTTTATAATTATTTGGACTTGTATGAACTTGAGTTTATTTGAACTTTATTTCAAATTTATGACAATGATGTATTTTATTTTATTTTATTTGAATTTATGGTTAAATATTTATTTTTTAAAATATTTTTATAAATACCCACAGTACCCATAGATACCCGCGAATATGAAAAAAATAGGCAGGTACCTGCATAACGGATACTTGACAAATATAGATACAGATACGTGATAAATATTTATCCAGCAAGTAAGGTACATGAGAGTTTCTACCTGTACCCTACTCGTTCCATTAACATCCTTACCCACCACACTACAAGCTCCAGTAATGCAAACTTTAAATTAGGTTTTGTGTACAAGTTAGGTTTCAAACAATGATGAAATAATAATATTTAAAACTTTATATTTCAATTCGTAATTATAATTACATTTATTCAATAATTAAAATAAAATATAATTTATATTAACATTTTTTTATTTTACACAATTTTATTGACTGATATGCACGGAACATCCAAGATGTCATTCAATAATTTTAACATTTCGATACCATATTTGTCAAGCAGAAGCTACTGTTTATTTGACCGTTAGATAAATTTATCAATAATATAAAGTAGCTCAATTTGTCAATCAAATAATTATCGATTAATGAATATTACCGACAGATAAGTACAATTAAAAATTAAATATCGAAAATTGTTCTTTTCTTACTTCGTGCTTAATGCCCCGAGATATACTACCAACGAAAAAGAATTATATTCATTCTTGATGTATAATGCCAACGGATATTTCCGTACTTGACTCTTAATTTATCCATGGAAATTTCGGTTAATAATACCTTTCATTATTACCATTACTTTCCCTTATTATTTTTATCGAGAAATTGATTTTATCCGTGTAACGTCGTATTTAAATATTAACTTTAATTAAATGTAACGTCACACAAAATAATATTAAGAGCAAAATTATAGAGTATATTATCACTTTTTACAATAATCTAACCTGAAGGAAATTAAGGCATACCACCATACCAATACAAAACAGGATAAAATTTAACAGCATCCAATATAAAGGCTCAAAGAGCAACGTAGTACATGGGCTACAACCCTAAAAGAAACTCGAAAAAATGATATCTAACTCAAAGCTATGCAGCGGAATCTCCATCACCTTGACGACCATGAGGAGTTCTCACATCTGCTCCCATTAATGAATTGATGATCATCGCAAAAGAAGAAAACACACCCAACACACAAGAAAAGCATAAAGGGTAAGTTAGAGTGGAAAAATGTTTTATCATGTAATTGCATACAATTTGATAGCCAAAGATACATACATCAACCAAGCATGTGATAACTCGCAAACAAGACACTAAGACTCAAGACACGACTTATCCGGATACATATAATTAGTCGGATTCACCAGATGTTTGCACTTGTGGTGGCCTCTAGTTCTTTGCAGAGCCAATTGCCAATGGGTTTCACCCTACCACTCACAAAGTTGGTCTTCAAACATCTAAGGCCATTATCCTACCAAATACTAGGACCTCCTGCTACTCACACCACTTAAGTCAGTACACTCTACGTGAGACTCACTAACTCTTTAGAGTGTCAGGATGCAATCCTTACTTGAATTTTTACTAAATTATATAATAAGGCACCACCATGAACTGTGGAATTACATCCTAAGTATGAGGCACCACCATGAACTCCCACTAACAGGGGTCATGGAATTACATCCTGACCATGAGGCATCACCACCCAACCATTGTGGAATTACGTCCTGACCAATGAGGCACCACCACGAAACCATCGTGGAATTACGTCCTGACCGCACCAAATTTATGTTTCTCCAACCAAGACAAGTCATTATACATACCAATTCCATATCAACCTTTGTAACCACCCATCCCATTCATATTACATGCCAAGATCATGCCAAACTCATCAATTCAGCCCACACAATCAAAGATTACATGCATATTCACATACTTCATGCTTTAAATAGAGTATTCCAATTAAATCCTACAACCAACAACCAAAAACATGGCAAAGAACACAAATCCCTACACCAGTCTCGCTTAAGCTAGGGACCCTCGCTCAGGCGAAAGGGGTCTTTCGCTCAAGCTGCAGGTCCTCGCTTAAGCGAGACTGCCAACAGAGAGTACTGTAGTGTTCGCGAGCTCTCGCTTAGGCAAGACCTCCTCGCCTGAGCGAGACTGCTCTTCGCTTAAGAGTAAGATCTCTCGCCTGAGCTGCAACCAAGCGAAACACAAACAGACTCTCACGCGTTTTCGCTTAGGCGAGCCCCTCTCACCTGAGTGAGATGACACTTCACTCAAAATAAGAGCTTTCCGCCTGAGCGAGAGCTCAAGCAGGAATCTGGGTCAGTCTCTACTTTTCTCGCCTATGCGAGACGAGCTCGCTTGGGCGAGAATATTAGTTCTCGCCATTGTTCGTACCTGCATCAGCCATACATTTCATTCCAAACCACACATCGAGGTATTCCAGGCAATCACAGTAGCATACAAGCCATATATGAACACGAAGCAAAGTTAGAACACGCAATCACTTAAGAAAATATGAAAACCATAGCTTCTCTTACTTGGAAAGAGCTAGTAACAGACTTCGACACTTAAGCCAACGAACCCAACAGCTCCAGGAGCAGACTCGAGAGCTGAGAACAGCGGCATAAAAAGAATAATAGGGTTACTACTGTGAACCCTAACAGAAACCACGAAAACAAACTTAGAAAGGAGAGAGTACGGTTCAAGAACTAACTTATGTGAGACGGGGGTGAGCTTTTGAGCTAGCGTGAACAAGAGATAACCAAACCCTAGCAGAGCTTCTGCTAAGAACAAGGGAGCGCTTGAGAAACTGATTTTTCTAAAAGTGAGAAGAAAGTGAGAGTGTTAGACTGGTTTAATATAAAATTTCTTTTACCGATTACTTTTCTTACCTAAAGTATATTTATAAACTCACTTTTCAAAAATACTCCGATACATTAATTATAAGGGATTGAAATTGCTATGTACTTTTTTACCAACTTTTTAGCTCTCTTCTTTCATATACGGTTTCCTTGTTTTCTTTAATTCTTTAAATTTAGAATTTGTTTATGTTTCGTTTCTTATCTTTTATTTATGATTTTCTCTTGAAAACATAAATATTTATATGTTTATTCACATAATGATTCTTACGATATAAAATGTGTTCTTTATACCTATTAATAAGTTGTTATCACATATTCCACGCAAAGGAAAGTATAATAATAATAATAATAATAATAATTTGTTTAAACATACAAATTTATACTATTTTGGAAAATTTTATTTAATGGACTTTAAAAAAATCACAAATTAAAATAAAAACAAGTACTAGCTAGCCCTTTTTCAAGAATCCATTTTGCATAAAAATTTTCATAATTTTTTTTATATAGGTTTAAAAAGTGATTCTTTAACTTCTACATAAGTTAGAGGTGATAAAATAAATTAATCCCCTGGATTTAACATTCGTATTGAAATAGCCATTAATGGTAAAAGGTTTTGTGAAAAATAATCAATTGTTAAAAAACTACTGCTGATTTAATATATATATATATATATATATATATATATATATATATATATATATATAAATAATATTATATTGAAGCGTCTGAAAACGACATTCTTTTCTGAGTTAGGTAATGAGGAAAACAAATCTCACTACCGACGAGCCCACACATGCATGCATGCCACATGAAGCCAACGTGACTATTTGTTTGCCATTTTTTCTACTTAGATTTCCACGAAAAAAAACCTAGTTCATATATCACTCCTGCATGCTCCACGTGAAGTCAACGCGCAGTACCGTGTCTATTGCGGCCTATATGGTTAATCAGATCCAATAAAATCGTATCCACTCAAACAATTTAAATTATAATACTACATATTCCATTTTTTTAAAATCCACGTTAGATCTTGTAATATTTTTACTTATACTTGAAATAAATAAATTTGCGCGATCTACTTATGTTATATTAAAAATTGAGAAATAAAATCAGGCTACCACACTTATTTGACTTCCGATTACCATTTTCTTTATTTTCCCTCTACTCGTCTTTTTCTACCTGTATAAATTTATAAATATATAAATATAGGAGGACTATAAGATTTGTTGAAATATAAAAAAATACAGAAGGGAAGTATTAAATTATGCTTTTAATTTTTCATTCATATTTTCTGCAAATATCATTTGATGAACAATATTGAAACAATAATTCTATATATCCTAGTTTTGTCAAGAGAAATGTAATAAATGCAACTTTAATGCCTAACTAATTCCTATATTTAAAATGTTGTGGGGTCACGCGTATTTACAATAATTGTTCTTTTCCTTTTTTTGGTAAGATTCTAATAGTTAAATGTATTTATTTCTTTCTGCGTGGTGTGCATTTTTTTTATTTGTCCAAATTAAAGTGGTTGTATGAAATAAATAGTTCTTCTGAAATTGACAATGCCTAATTCATGAAATTATAAAGGAAAAATATATCTAACTCTTTGTCTAAGAGAACTTTATCCTTTAACCATAATTAATCTGATTAGTTCACATATTGAAATCCATTTTGATTTTATACATAATCAAAATAAGTAAGTTGCGGTAGATCCCAAAAGCTTCATAACTTGTAAATGTTTGTCGCATCAAAATCTAAATTGCCATAACCATGAAATTATGAGGGTCAAGCATAAAGAAATTCGGAAATGATTTTTTACACTAGAAAAACCACTTAAAACTTAATTTTAAAGAAACAATAGTTATTAATAAATAAACTTTTGTATTTATTAAAAAATAATAAATATAATATAGGTGTACAAATTTTACAAGTGTCAAAATAAGATAATCCAAAAATACTTTGGATACCAACAATAAACTCAGACCAGCAGAAGTCATATATATATATATATATATATATATATATATATATATATATATCCTTACTTTAGGGTGGTTCAGATCCCGAAGTGGAAAAAAATGCATTAAAGTAAATATAGTATTTTGAACATGACAGATTGGACCCGTAAGGATTGGGGAAATGTGGGTCAATCAATTGAAGTTATGGCACAAATTTCCCGCATATATATAGTCAGATTATTAATGCTACCATAAAACCCTGTATAAAAACATTACCTTCTACATGCTCATAACATGCACCCATTTATATTAGAAGGTAGAAAATGAATTACTATATGAAAATGGGTTCATATAGGAAACGCTCACTTCATGTTCTGTGAGAGAATAAACCTTTCATGATAGAGGGAAAAATGGAAACAAATTCACATACCTATGCGTCAAAAAAATTGTTGTTTTATGCTTCTTTCTCTCTTTATTTGTTCTCTCAACTCTTGCTTTTGTTTTCTCTATGATTTTTCCTCCTTTTATACATATTGGAGAAAAAACTGAAAACTGAAGTGGACTTGGGAAGTGAACACTAATACGAAAACATATCCTAGATTATATGTCAATTCAAATATGAAACAACAAATCATTTGTTATTTGAATATCGAATATATGTGATTTTTGGGTTGGAGTTAGTAATGTATATCATAACCGGTCAATGATACATTTCAAACAGTTATAACTAGTGGAGTTAAAGAAAAAAGAAAATGTGATCTGAAAAGGAATGTGGATAACAATTATATGGTGCAGTGACGGATCTTGACAAAAAATGTTGGAGGGACCAAAGTAATATAATTTTGAGATTAGTAGATTCGATCATTAGTATAATGCTTTAAGAAATGAATTCTCTAATTGAATTGATAATTAGTCTAATGCTTCAAAATATATGAAGAAATAAAGTTTATTTTCTTTTCATCAATAGTTTTTTTATCACTTTTAAAATAATGAATTTATAATTTTATTCTTTATCAATATATATTTTTTTTATGTAAATAACATTAAAAAATAATTTATCATAGTATTTTTTTATAATTGAGACACATAATTATTAAAAGAAAAATATATTATAATCAAGTTATAATTAAAAAACAGTTATGAAAAAACACATAATACACTATTTAATTTTCTTCTATATTCATAAAAAAATGAATATACAAAAAGGCTCATGAGATAAAAAATAATGTTTTTCATTATTGAGACGAGAGACAAGAAAGGGATGCGATAAATGAGAAATGAGAGCAAAAATAATAAGTTTGTTTCTAACTTTTTTTTTTCTTCAAGAACAGAAAGAAAATATATGAGAGTAACAAATGATTACAATATTGTAGTGAGAAATTATTACAATTTGTAAAGAACTAAAAAGATAATAAGAAAGAAAATGAAAATTATCTTAAAAAATATTTGGTAACTCTTTTGATTCATGTTTTGGTTTAAAAATGTTAAATTGGTCCTCCAGTTTTTTTCAATTTTGTCCCAGTTATTGAAAAATTGATACAATTTGATCTTTTACGATAAATAACGTTAAATTTTTTAAAATAGATCAATGACTTTTTTATTAAAATTAAAACTCTTAATATGGATGGCTTGCTTTGTTGGTGTAATTAACATTATTGTAGGATCAATTTTTGACAAAAAGAGGAACCAAAAATAAATTAAGCCTAAATATTTTTATTCTTTATTATATTTAATTTTATTATCTATTAACTAAATTATGTGTTTTATAAAATAAATAAAAAAAATACACAATTTAATTTTCATCAATTTCTAAAATATGTTACCTACAATTTAATAAATTATATATATATATATATATATATATATATATATATATATATATATATATATATATATTATAAATTAAAAAAAATTAAAATTTTGGGGGGGCCGAGGCCCCTCCCTGCCCCTATTAAAATCCGTCACTGATATGGTGTATCTGAAATCAAAGAAATGGAACTATATTTAGAAAAAAACAAGCCTGATGCGGAGGAAATTTTATGTATGACACAATTGAGAATGTGGGCATGGATAAGGAGCAAAAATGACAAGGCAACTTTCCCATATTTCGATTGGTATGTTTGCCCTATGTATTGTATTAGAACATTACTGTGACAGACTCTACAACGACATAGCTAGAATATTGGGTGCATATTTAAGTCAGAAAACAAACTAACTAACAAAATAAACCATCTCAAGGGACCAAATTGATCAAATAAAAGGCAAAACATAATGCATCAAGTATGATAATAATCACACGAGATGGGATAGCTATGAAACAAAAGAATGGGGTTGATGCAAATATGAAAAGATACAATGCAGTAACCACACTCAGACAGTTTAGCCTAGAGGTTTGCTTTTGCATAAATTAATATACAGGTGCAAGGACATATAGGAACAAATGTGCTACAAGTAGAGTGTATTATCAATGCCACATCAAAGATGCACACTATCACAAAGTGAAGGATCGACATTTATACAATACCAAATCTGGAGGATGGAATGAAATGCATCATGAGAAGTGACAATATGCTTCAGTTTCAATCCATTTTAAATTGGGGTCACACAAATTTGAACAACGGATGCAAGAAATTTATTTGGAATGCTATAGGATGCACCACTAGAAGTTGCATAATTATGGGCAGCACCGCAAAGGGCTCATTAATCTTATAAGAACTTCACATTCAACGGTTGCAACAAATATCACTCTTTAATTGAAAGGGTATGAGTTGCATTGGTATATAGAAGAAATGTAATCTTTACTATTGAACTAAGAATGGCCAAGACAAATCTTAATATGTGAAAACAAAAGATATTTATCATTGTTGTTAGGGCTAGAAGTGTAGGAATTTGTTGGAATTAAATGTAATATCATTGTTGTTATATATCTTTTTGCAAATATTATTATAGATTTTATTTTTACAAATTACAACTTTTATTAATTATATATTTATTTCTTTAGTTTTCACAAATTAAAAAAACATGTATCTATTTTTACTAACTTTGTGTTTTTAATTATCCCTATAAAATTAAGTATCGATATTTTTTTATTTAACTTTTACTATATAATAAGAAAATAAGTATTTTCACGGTATTGCAGTAAAAAGGTAAGTAATGGTAGAAAGATAAATTTCGTTTGGATGTCAAAAAATGGTAGAAAAGAGGCCAGGTGTATCAACTAACCTTGATTTAAAAAGAACAAGAAAAAAGGTGTAGCACCTGATAAGGTGAGATGTAACAACGTAAGATATAATAATATTCGTAAGATGTGAAAATCTTAACTTCAAAAATAAAATAAACTATTTTAATTATAAATTTAAAGATCAATTATTTATAATAAAAATTATTTTAATTATTAATAATTTTATAAATTAATATCTAAATTGATATAATAATTAATTCTTTATTATCATAAAATGATGATTATCCAGATGCTTTTGTACTAAAGATACAATTTTCACTATGATTAAGAGTTATTTTTTTTAAATCATTATTATATACAGTACACCAAACAATCGTTTATCTTATTATGTTTTTTAATCATTATTGTGTTTTTTATTCGATAAAGAAAAAGTTGTAACATATTGAGATCTTTTAAGCTATTTAATTAGTTTCCTAATACATGTATTAACCTACGTAATAATAATAACAATTCTTTTTATAATTACATTAAATATATT
The DNA here is from genome assembly GCF_037176805.1 of Vigna unguiculata. Taxonomy (NCBI): domain Eukaryota; kingdom Viridiplantae; phylum Streptophyta; class Magnoliopsida; order Fabales; family Fabaceae; genus Vigna; species Vigna unguiculata. Next base: position 33,257,119 of record NC_140795.1, on the reverse strand, counting down.
TGTAATACATCTAAAGTTGAATGTGAAACTAGAATTAGTTTTTGTCCTAAATTTTAATATATTTTTGTTTTTAAACTTTAAAAATATAGATACAGTCATTTAAATTCAATAATATTAAATATTTGAACTGAAATATATGAAAAAGTTCAAATACCGTATTGTAATATTGTTTAACATGTGAAAAAAGTATAATGCAGTTGGGTTTGAAAAATTATATATTCACTTTTAAAGACTTTATATGTTTATATGATCTATTAACATTGTATTTATAGGTAACCACCTACTCTATTTGTAGATTTGTTATTCTTTCCCAATTTTAAAAGATAAAATTGAAAAATAGAATTAATTTTCATATAAACTAAAATTAATTTATATTTCATCTTATTTATAAAAGGGTAAAGTATGTTTTGGTATCTAGAAAGAAGTAAAATTGATAAAATTGATTACACATATATGTTTTGACTCCCGATTTTGTGAGTCGTATAAAACAAATCAGAACGTGCTGGTCCTTCTTATTCAAGGGAGACTGTGAGTTCAGATCCGATCTTCCATAGAGTTTGATCGATGGAAAAAAAAAAGAAAAAAAGGCACCAATAATGCATATCTTCCAGAGAGGATATTTAATGGATACCTAAAAGAAAATAATAGGCACGCCTATTTTAGTTAGATGCACGGCGATTTTTAGTTAGGGCGGATACAGGTATACCCTACTCTCATTAACCTTTTTTAGTAAGTTTTTTTTTTAAAGAATTTAAAAACATAAATTATTTTTATTATTGATCGAAATATTAATTATTAAAAGATATTTTAAAATTCTGGTTTAATAGTCTTTTCAACTTTAAGATTCGTTGAAATTATTTTATATTTTTAAAATTTTTAATTTAGTTTCTGTTTTTTTTAAATCAATTGGATGTAATCTTTCTATTAATATTCACATCGTTCTGATCACAATGTAATTAAGAGTATAAATAATGTTGTGGCAGTACAATGACCTCACTCATTAAAATGTTTCATCCTCTATAAATTTGCAAGACGACAATAATGCATAGTTACTTCTACAAAGATAAAACAATAATTGGAGAAGAAAAACAGTAGAAGAAGAAATATAACTCCCTGAAAATGACTTTGTCCACCTCTGAGACCATGCTCACACTCGTGAATTATGATATTAGTAATCGTGGATTAATTTGATTTGATTTTTTTTTCTGCGAAAATAATAATAGAATATCAGGAAACATAAATTATATCTTACCCCTAATCATTGATTTTTCAGTCCGGTTACTCTTCGGTTTATATGTATTTTTTCTAATGTTGGCGGATTGGATCCTTAGGGGATTATATGTGGAAAAGATTCAGACGATCAAGTTAGCAAAGACTCTCAAAGGTCAAATAACTTATTATTGAATTAATGAAAGCGTAACTTTAATTGTTGAAGTTCACATGTATTTATAGAGTTATTAACCATGTTTTACGCCTTTAATGGGCTGGACCCCTATTTATTGCGGTAGGCTATTGTTCGGGCCTTGACTGAGCCTTTGCTAGACCCAAGTCCCGAGTTTATGATCTGACACTAGAAGTCCTATTGTTATTTCCTAAAAGAGTTGGCGGCTTTTACTCATGTGTGTTATTATTCTTAAAGTAGGTGGCGCTATGTATGTTTTATCATTTTGTGCGGCTAACTAACCATCTATTCTTTTTTATGATAGGATTAGTCTTAGACAGTTTGGACCGAGTAGTTAGCAATATCGGTCCTGATCGTCTAGGTTTAGTACATTTTCAATATGAAGTCATCAAATTCAAACTTGATCAGTAAAATATAATTTCGTTTAAATTTTAAATTAAATCCAATCATTATTTTTCAATCGATTATAAGGAAAAATCTGTATTATTTATTAGATATTATCACACAAAAAAAATTGAATTTTCCTTTAGATGGGGTATGTGAACTTGTCTTAAAATAAAAGTAGAATTGAACCAACTTTTATATATATATATATATATATATATATATATATATATATATATATATATATATATATATATATATATATGTTATGTATTTTAGAAAGTAAAAATTAAACAAATAAGCGAAAAAATAGACTAAAAAAATTAAAAGGGAAGTATTTAAAAAGTAGGATAGATATGCACCCATTACAAACACTAGGTAAGACAAGTGTGTTGAAAATTTGAGAAAGACTATATGTTGATGTTGTTATAAATGAGTTCCATTGTGTCTGTAAATTTTTTTGGTGCAGATTCGTTGTAAATAATAATGGCTGGAAAGTCGATTTGCAATTCAAATCCATAACCACTTTCTTCCTCTCGCTTTCCCTCTCTCTCCTTTTCACTCCTCTTCTCTTTCTTCCACCAATAATATCCCTTATGTCATTCATGATGTCAAAACCTCTTTCATTTTACTGACCAAATTCATTTAAATTATACTTTGAAGTTGTTATTTACATGTTAATTATTGAAACCTAATTTAAATTACGGCACTAAGTATTTGTATATTTTAAAAAACACGTTAACATACTGGTAATATTTTAAATTATATTTGTATTAGTTGTAATAGACGTTTTACACATGCTGTATAAACAATTGAAAGAGAGAGAGAAAAAAAAACTGAGGCCAGCTCACTTGATTTGAGTTTCGGGGTTATCATACTGGACTCTTACTTGCACTCGCCATTTCTCGACCCTTATAAATTGGCAGTATGGGCAATGAGACTCATCATTCATAGCACAACCAAAACTTCAGCATGGCTTTGTTATATTATGGTTTCCTCGTTGTGCTTTTTCTCTATTCTCTTAAGGTCTTGTTCCGATCACGGAAATTCAGAAACCTTCCCCCAGGGCCTCTGGCTTACCCTATAGTAGGAAACCTTTTGCAACTTGAACAACCTTTTCACCGTTTTTTCACTCGCTTGTCAAAAAAACATGGCAAAATCTTCTCTCTCTGGTTCGGCAACCGTCTCGTTATCGTTGCTTCTGACCTACCCGTGGTGCAGGAATGCTTCTCCAAATACGACACCGTGTTGGCCAACCGACCCCACTTTCTCCTCGGCAAACACATCAGTTACAACAACAGCACCATCCTTCACTCCTGTTACGGTGAACATTGGCGCCATCTCCGCCGCATCTTGTCCCTCGAGGTTGTCTCAACGCACCGTTTGAATGCCTCCTACGAAATCCGAAGGGACGAGCTCACCAAACTCTTGCAGAGACTCGCTCGCACCTCGCGCAACGACTTCACTCAAGTGGATCTCAAAAGCATGTGAGTTATTAATAATATCAAACCAATATTTTTTTACGTAACACTGCTTAAACAATCTTACATATAGTTAACAAAAGAGTTTATTATTACGTTACACGTTTATCTTAGTTGTATTACTTCATCTAATGGATAAATGACATGTTTAAATTAAGGGTTATGGAAACGTCGCTCAATACTATGATGAGGCTGGTGTCCGGGAAGAGATTCTACGGTGATGACTGTGATGTGAGTGATGTGGAGAAGGCGAGAGAATTCAGAGGTATCCTGAGAGAGATGGTGTCATTGGCAGGAGTAAACAACCGTGGAGACTTCTTGCCTTTCATGAGGTGGTTTGATTTGGATAATTTGGAGAAGAGGCTCAAGAACATTGGGAAGAGAATCGATACATTCTTGCAATCTATCGTTGATGAACTTCGTGCTTCAAATAAGACTACCAATACTATGATATCTCAGCTCTTGGTTCAACAAAAATCACAACCCGAACAGTACAGCGATCAAATCATCAAGGGACTTTGCATGGTAATTATTTTTGTCCATGCAGATCAATATTTTATTGTTGAAAGTGATGAACTAGTATTTTGGAAAGAAACTAAGAAGGATTGTTATTGTTTTGGATTTTGCAGAGCATGTTACTTGCAGGAACAGACACATCAGCTTTGACTTTGGAATGGGCAATGGCTAATCTATTGAACCATCCAGAAGTTTTAAAGAGGGCTAAAGAAGAGTTAGACGCTCATGTGGGATCAGATCGTCTGGTGGATGAATCAGACATGTCAAAACTTCCTTACATTCTTAACATATTTTTCGAGACAATAAGATTGCATCCTGCTGCTCCACTTTGGTCTCCACATATGTCTTCTGAAGATTGCACCATCGGAGGATATAATCTCCCGAAAAACACGATTCTGTTGGTGAATGCTTGGTCGATTCATCACGATCCAACTTTGTGGAAGAACCCAACAGAATTTAGGCCCGAAAGGTTCGAGAAGGAATGTGAATCAAGCAGTTTGCTTTCATTTGGAATAGGGAGGAGGTCTTGCCCTGGAAACATGTTGGCTCAACGCACTGTGGGTTTAGCTTTGGCTTCATTGATTCAGTGTTTTGAGTGGCAACGAATTGGTAAGGGAGAAATTGATATGACCGAAGCAAAGGGAATCACTATATCAAGGCAAAATCCATTGGATGTTATGTGCAAAGCTCGTCAAATCCCAGCTGTTATGGATCTATATTGATTTCTTGTGTCTAATGATTTTCTAGCAGAATAAATATGGGGTTAGCATGTAACCTGCAGAAATAAGATTGACAGAATAATGTATTGTGTCAAGAAGAAACATGCCTTTATCATGTGATGTGGTGAAAATAGACATATTTGTGTTCATTATACATGATAAGGTTTGTAATCAATTTTTATTATATAGTTTATTTAATGAGTGTTTTGATAAAGTGTATGATTATGATTTAAGATTTTTAATTATGATACTAAAAGTAAACACTTTTCACAATTTTAATTTTAATTATTTTTTATCGTAGAGTTATAATAAGACATTTAAATATTAGATAACATTTTGAGTTGTTATATAATTTTATTTTGAATACCTAATATTCTGCAATACTTATTGAAGGAATATTGATATTATTAAATATTTATAGTATTAATTATAAGTCTACGATTCATGGATTCAAGATAATGACTTTAAATTTTGTACTAAAATTAAAACTTGAGTAGTAAATTGAATGAAGTAAGAAAATGTTTTTTTTTCTTAAATTTATCATGTTAAGTTAAATTTTGGAAATATAAATTTATATTATACTTATCAATTCATTCAAAGTCATAGAGGACAAAAGAAATTGATATTCTTATAATTTTTACACAATATTTATTAAAGAAATTAATTTTAATCTGTAATTATATAAAATTTGATATAATTAAATAAGTGATTAATTTTATGTAAAATATTATTCCATTATTTACTAGCATGAAAATATAAATAATATAAAGATGAAAATCAGAAAATATTTTAGTTAAAGGAAAATCGTTAGATTTAATTAAAGTTATTTTAATTTTGAAATTGATAAATAATAGTAAAAGAAATCAACGATTGCTATACACAAAGTGATTGCAATATTTGGAAGAACTAATTTATGATAGTGTAATATCAAATGTTAATATGTTCTCCTTTACAATTTTTCTCCGTCAATTTCTATCTATACAAATATTCTCATATTTATCTCTTTATTCAATGTCATAAATCTTCTCATACTTATCTCTTCATTCTTATATTTATTTTCTTCATTCATTGTCATAAATCTCTTCATCTATATTCATTTTCTTCATCATATTCATTTTGTTTACTTATACTTATCTTCTTTACTCACAATCTTTTCCTTGTCTCCTTCTTAACGCTCATTTTCATCATCCAATAATTCATTTAAAAATTATTGTCATTAGTGTAATTCATATGCAAGCTCAATTAACATTAAAAATAGACTCTATTTAGTGTCATTACCAATATTAAACTAAATAGATTTTAAAATAAAAATACATTAGCATCAGTTTAGTCCATACTAAAATACTTTAATTAAAAATTTAATTTAAAAATTGGTGATGAATTATCACTGATTTAATGCTATTTAGAGCCGGTTTTCAAATTCTAACAGCATTGAATTATTGTCTATACTTTTAAAATTACACACAAGCACCACACAAATATGATATTAGTGCTGATTAATGTTGACTTTTGATTATCACTGAATATCTATTTTCCTGTAGTAAAGACGTAGACTTACCATATTATTAAAAAAAATATTTTCTTAACATTTCAAGACTTGTTTAATTATATATTTAAATCTTTTATGCTACTTATTAGACAACCTTTAAAATAAAATGGATATTTTTTTTTTCGTTGAATATGTTATTAGAACAACTAGTGAGTCAATCACTAATAATTAAGGATATGTACCGACTTCTTGCGTTGTTCAAAATATGAACGTCGTTTAATGTTCTTATTAAAAAGAATTCTTATTAGCTTAGACGCTAAAATAGTGTAGGACCCATTGTTATTTGAAGGAATTAAATGTAAAAAACAATGTGAAAAAGTTTAAATTTGTAATTAGTTAATTAGATAGTTAAATATCATAACTAAACTAAAGAGTTGGAGTATGAAGAATCATATTTTCCTTTCTTGAAATATATGGCCTCTTCCAATTAGGAGTTGGGAGCTGCTAACCAAGTTAAGCTTGGCCATATAATAATTTATATTTTTGTATTATAAATATTAATATACACTTTTATTTTATTTTAAAAATGTATATGGTGTTCTAATATTTACTAAAATAGTACGTCACTACTATTTTAAAATGGGATTAGTAAAAGTTTGCATGAAAACCATTCGTATTGAAGTAGCCATAGAAATGGGAAAAGGTTTGGTTAAGTTGTTCTGAAAGATAATCAAATTTTTTTAAAATTATTTATCTGATTTCGATAGAAAGAAAATAATTTTATAAATAATTCAAAATGTGGAAAAGTTACATCGATGATTTAAAAAGATATAAAAGAAAAACTATAATTCGAATGTTTCAGAACCACACTATTTTCTCAGGTAGGCAATTTTAAAACGAATTCTCAGTATCGACCCCACTGATGCATGCACCACTGAAAAGCCAACGTGTCGAAGTGTAAGTGTTTGGTATTATTTTCTAATTTAGGTAGCGTGAAAGAGAACTAGTAGTCATTTCATTCTTGCATGCCCCCACATGAGTACCGTGTCTGATGCACCCTTCATGGTTACCAGATCCATTAAAATCGTATCTACCTCAAAAAATTTAAATTATAATTTCGTATTTTTTTTTTCAATTTATATTTTTTTAATAAAAATTTATTCTTGATTTCATCTTTTAATAATTATAAAAAATGTTAACATGTTGAATAGTAAACTAATAAAATTTAAAATTCTATAATGTTGGAGGTTAACATGAAAAAATATCAAGTGAGAATTTAAGGTTAATTTAAAGAAAATAAAAATATAATAGGAGATTAATTGTGATAAATTGTGAAATATCCATAGTTACACCATGAAAAGAATAAAACATCACCTATTAAACCTTAATTGCAACATTTTTAAGTATTTTTATTTTAAAAAACATATATCTTAATCAAGAAATTGTCATACCATATAAAAATAATTAATTTTAAGTGCAATAAAAAAAATTCCCTAGTTCAAGCACAATTAACATTTAAAATAGGCTCTAAACCTATACTTTATTGATGCAAATTATGAAGAATAATGGCCTAATTAGGTTAGAAATCCAATTAAAAATATGCAAATTAATTTTGCATGATGCATTTAAAAATAATGCCTAAACTTCTAAAACAAAATAACAAGGGTTCAAATCCAACAATCTATATATTCATTTTTAAGGGATCCAAATCCAATTATTTATATGTTCATTTTTAAGTCCTGAAAGTGTAGAACTCGATGCATCTAAAATCGGTCAAAATTGATATCTACATAAAAAAAATAAACCAAAATATGAGCAAATGTCACATGAGTTACAAATGTGAAAGTAAGTCAATTATTACTAATGAACTTAATTTATTATTAATGAAAGAAAATGAACTAAAAACTAAAAAATAAGATAAATGAAAAGGAAAATCATCGAATAAGAACGCCATAATTGTATGTACAAAATATTGCTAAGATCATATGATATAACATACTGCACTAAACAAAAACTCTAAGTAGTTTTGATGATAACAAACAATGTAAAGTGATGAAAGTATATGATCTTACTTATCTAACATGCTTAACTATGCAAATGAAAGATCCCAAATGATAAACTTATGTGTATCAAGTATTAAAAAGGATATAATATGATTTTATATCTAACACTAATTGTCTACTGAGTATTTTCTAATGAAAAAACATAGAATAAGTTCTTATAATATGATTTTAAATCAAGTAAAAAAATTATCTTATGGACAATTATGCTTGAGCTACCGATAATGTTATATCTATATAATCTATTTGAAATGTTTCCTTTAACAAAAACATTCCTAAATGTTACAGAGGAATAAATCATGCATTTTCTAATCTCAAGATGAAAGGCAAAGATCAAAAGAACTTCAAGTGAATGCATTACATCAAGGTTTTTTAGAAATAATACTCTAAAGATATACCACATTAAATGCATTGATCTACAACATAAAATGTTATTCTTTCATGAGCTACAATGGTTATATTTTATGAAGCTACAAAAACTATACTTGAATGAAAAATCAAAGTATGAGATACAACAATAAGTTACAAAAATAGTGAAAAAGAAACAAAAAGTGAGATTCAGAGAAAGAGATACAATGAGATATCTAATCATTATAAACGGTGGGAGTGTGAAACCTATATGTAATATGCTTCACTTTATGAAGTTATACCATTGTTTGCTTTATTTGTTCTTTTTTTTTTTTTTTGGAGAGTTATTTCTTTGTTATCTTGAGAGTTCTTAATCTCATGAAGAGATTGAGAAAGCTTTTTTGATCTTCAGTTGAAGCTTTTTAATTTTAGCTTTATTTTTGTTTAAATTTAGTCAATATGTACGACTTTATTTAAAATAAAAAAGCAGATATATATTTATTTTAAAATTAAATGGGCGCGAGCATTTTGTAAGATTGAAAAAGTGAGTATAATTTTTCGAGAAAAGTCACCTAATTTTAGTTAATTTTTATGTATTGAATGATCAACTTCAATTTCTCAAAAAATAATGTATAAAAAAAATCAGTTACAAAATAATTAAAGTTATGTGGTTTTGCGACTTTCTCAACAACAACAACAACAAAAAAAGCATTCAATCCATTTGCTAATTTTTCCTTCTTATATGTAGATGCCGAGAGTTATAAATGAATATTCAGAAAAGTAGAAGTTGAAATTAAAGAAATGTGTATATTTATTATAAATTTGGTGTAGTTTCCACATTTTTTTATTTTTAATTTTTTAATAAAATATTCATATAATAACGTAAGTTTATTTGGAGATACATTATTATAGATCGAAATTTATTAAAATATGAACTTTATATATTCTCATGTAAAATAAAAGTTAGAATTAGAAAATGTATATATACGTTTTTTGATAAATATTTGCTATTTTACTTTCATTACAGAGTTAGTTGTTAATTTTCTGAACCTTCAACCAGCTAATCAAAGCATACCACGTCTAAATAAAAAAATATAGAAATATATAAAGTCAAATTTTAACTAATTCTTTCATAATTAATATTTCTTTCATTAATAAGTAGATTTTAATTACTGCAATTTAAAAAAAATTCACTAATAATTATTAACATGAAATATATTTGCAGGTTGAATATCATTGATATTATATCAACTCATCAAAATTAAATACTCGTACTCATTATTTATGATATTCATTAAAAATATTTATTTAATATTTATCATAGATTTTGTCACCAATTTTACCTACACATATGTGTTCGTATGAAATTTTTTGTCATCCAAAAATATATTATTTTAAGTATTTTTTAATATTATTCTTACTAGAAATTAAATTTCAACATGATAGGAATAAAGACTTGTGTTTTTATTGATGTAAGATTTTAGTTTTAACTAAAAAAATATAAAAGGATTAATGTTTTAATCATAGTTTTAAAAGTCGGAGTAAATTGATAAATTAAACTGATTAGTTACTAATCCTTTTAAATATAAAAAATAACTCATAATTGTAATACGGGATAGGCCAAAATTGCATTACAAAACATCCAGTTTTGTCTCTACGTTGTTGGGCCATTCAATTATTAATTAAGCCATCTCAATCTGGTGTATGTGCAACATGACATTCAATACGATGATTAAAAATCTAAGCAGATAAATAAATATATATATATATATATATATATATATATATATATATATATATATATAAACAATTCTCATATAAGAATTTTAAATATTATTTTATCATAATTATATAAGAATAGTGAAATTAAAATTTATCAATTTAAAATCATTAAGAAATAATATTTATCTTATAATCTTGATTACTAACTAATTTTGTTTATATTACTAATTATATATTACATTAAAATAATTAATTTTTTACTGGTAATTGTTAAGGAGGAGTCGAATTGAATCCACGACCTCTTTCATTCTTCCTTCTAAAATCCTATCATCAAACCAATCTTGTTTCACCAAAAATTGTTAACAAGAGGTTGAACCCACCACTTCCTCTTCCTTTTAACCACCTTATCACTCCTATTTTCTTTTTCTTATCTTTGCTTGAATTGACTTTGGAACACAAGAGTTCAAATGACTATTTTTTTAATTCTTTTTATATTATTAAGGATTTATTTTAATTAAATATGAGGTGTTGGAAAAGTGTAATAAACTATTATAAAAGTATAAAAGGACAACATATTATTTTTATATTTTGAAAAATATATTAAAGAAATAATTGTTTAATTTTAATGCTTTAATTAATAAGATATTTTAAATTTACATGACAATGTTATTACGAATATAGATAAGATGATTTGATGAACGCATGTGTTATATTACATATTGTATTTCTTGGTTAAAGAATTAATTAAGGTGATAGAATGACATAACCCTACAACTTAACATTAATTGAAAGTCTGAATTCACATGCTGCAACAATGCTGAAACTAAGAAAATTAATATTTTAATTGATACAGGTTCTATCAACCTTGCCTCACATAAACCAGTTATGCAACACCAGATCTTAAAAAACAGTAAACAATTTCTTAGTACAATAATTGTCTGCATTGAGCTTCTTTTTTCTACATATTTGTTAACAACTACACTCCACAACATATCTGAATCCTTTATTTTTAACAGTGAGATATGTTTGTAGCATTTATATATCTAATATCTAAATTTGGTCTCATATTCTGAAGCCTAATATTCTAAAGCAATTCGTTATCATAATGATCACACTCATCACCGACCTCAACTCCAACCCCACAACAAAATGTTATTTGATTAATTAGGTCAGAAAAAGACATGTCTAAATGGAGGTATATTGAAACATGGTGTGATTATACGTACATACTGAGGAGGGAAACTTAAAGATGTATGATGGGTGTGACAAAAAGTACAAGAATTACAATTAATACTTGGAGAACATTTGAAGTGTGGTGGAATAGTAATATATGTGGAGAAAATATATTGTTTTAATGAAGGATGAGATCGAATTTCATAATTTGAATAAGGACTAGTGATTAAAAATGTGTTAGTAATGAAATTTGTATGGGCAAGGAAATGAAGACAAGAAAAAGAAAAGGACATGGATGATTGATCGGAGGAATAATACAATAACTAAATATATCAATGTATATGACAAAATTAATTTTTCTAAACTTAAGAATATGTAAGGAGCAACAACAATACAAAATGACAACAATCATAAAAGACAACATCCAATATTTTGAACATCGAAAAATTCTTTCTATGTGAGAAATAAAAAACTCAAGGAGACAAGTCAATCAATCAAACTCTATTAAGATCAAACATGAGTACAAAATAATTAAATCAAAAGCACAACAAGATTACAACCAACCAATACATCAAAGTAATATAATCTAATGTCAAATATGAAGAATAAAGAAAGAAACCAAAGATTGATTTCTCTAACTACAAACCTTCAATTGATTGTCTTAACAATAATTAAGAACCATATGTCGCAAACTTGCTATCAAAATTTGACTCTGATCCGATGACGAATGAAGAAATAATAGTAATTTTATTGAAGTACCTCAGTGAATATGCTAACAAAATTTATTCTCTTTTCTCTCTTTCAAATGTTACGAAAATAACACTTTCTCTTAATCTAGAACACCTTTCTCCACTTGAGTTGGACTTGACTATATTAGATCTTTTAGACACATAGTTGAGAATCCAACCCAACAATAATTTGAGAGATAAATGACGAATGAATTAGTGCATATGAATATATAAAATATAAATTTGTTAGTGATATTTGATGAAGATAGAAGATAACATTCCAATCCATTCAATTTGGAAGGTATTATAGTTATCAGAAAGAATAACAAATTGATAATAAAAATTATTCATAATTATTATCACCTAAAGTTTAAGACTTAGAACATATGAAATGCATAGTTATAAAGTTAAGGAAAATTACTACTACAAGTCAAATGTAATAAGTCATTATAATTGGGTTGAGTTGTATGAGTGACATTCAATTCACTTTAAGATTTTTTAAATAATAACAAATTTTAGTGATTAAAACAATTAGTCATTATAGTAACCAATTTAGATACCAATTTATAAATTAAAAATTATTGATAACTAAAATAGCTTCTAAATTGGTGTCTAAATTGACCATTATAGTGAATTGGTCTTTAAATTGGTCACTGACATTAGTTATCAAGATTTTGGGTCTCTAAATTGGTTTCTAATAGTTACTAATTTAGAGACCAATTTCTTTGGTAGCCAAAACCTTGGTAGCTAATGTTACTGACCAATTCATTATTAATGATCAATTTAGAAACTATTTTAACTACCAATATTTTTTATTTTATTAATTGATATTTAAATTGGTCACTATAATAATTAATTATTTTTTGTCACTAAAATTGGTCATTATTTAGAATTTTTGTTGTAGTGATTCTTGTAGAGAAAGAATCAGTTAAAATAACGAAGGAAAAATAAGAAGTGCGATAATAAATTAAACAAAACCATAATGCATGTTAGAAGTGAGTTTTAAGCCTAACTCAACTCCACAAAATCGGCTTGTAAAATGAGGTTTGTACATCACTTATATATTGTTAATTGGCCTTATCCCTAGTCGATGTGAGATTTCCAATACACCCCCACGTCGAGGTATATTCATCTCGTGCGTGGGACTAGAAATTAGTGGGTGGTCCGTTAGCGGCCTGATATCGGATAGACCAGAAGGTCCAAGAAAGCTCGCTATGATAGACTCTAACTTGGCTCTGATACCATGTTAGAAGTGGGCTTTAAGCCTAACTCAACCCTACAAAACCGGCTTGTAAGGTGAGGTTTGTATCTCACTTATATATTATGAAATTGCCTTATCTCTAGTCGATGTGAGACTTCCAACAATTCGTAAACAATTTTGCTCAAAAAATAATTTTATAACATATAAAAATGTTACACTACCTTTTAACTTTAGAAAAATTAATAAGTTTGTGATTTATTTCACTATGTAAAGGCTAATTTAGTCATATTCCATGTAGTTAGTACAACCAATAGAAGAACATTGTCGCAAGCTTCAATATCCCATATGAAACTATCAAATACATTTTTGTATGGTGTTAAACAAAACTTTTATCATTAAAAACATATGCATAAACACTTGGCTCCTATTGGCATTAATAACTTAAACCAAGTGTACTGCAATTCACCATGTTTCTTTTGTTAATTCAAACACAGACAAACATTCCTTATCTTTCCTTTTCAAGACACCCATATTTCAAAGAAGTTGATAAAGCAACAATTCACAAATCAAACAAATTAACCCAATTGAACCTTTTCAAACAGATCACAGATTACAAGAAAAACTGATATTACCAATGACTAAAATCTGTCGGTAAATCAAAATTACCGATTATCAAAAATTTATCAGTAAAATCATCATTATTAATTTTATCAATGAAACAAGAATTTCGTCAGTAATTACCGACAAAAAAATTTGTCATAACATGACACAATGTTGACCATTATCATAACATGACACAATAAATTCTTGACATTTGTACTCTATAACTAACAAAAGTGCTATGACATTAACTACCCTTTAAAATTGTCCATTTAAGTTTATTTAACAATGTTAAGACAACAAGCACGAAAGCAAAGGAATATAATAGCATGGAGCCTTCACATATGCCACATACATAGTTGTCAACCATACTTGAATTAATGTGATCGGGCTACACCATGTTCAAGAAGTATAGTTAAAATTTTATTTATCTTTAAGGTAGTGTGTAAATTTTGCTAAATGACGGCGAAGATGGATAATATTATGTTTATCACTCTTCCTTTTCTCAAACTTAATCTTTTCATTAAGTAAAGTTGACAATGAATTGTTCTTTGTTATTGTTGTAAACGTTGTTGTATTTTTCTTGACCAGTTTGTCCTCTGTTTATAGTTGTTGAAAATTTAGTCATTGGAGTTTTGCTAAATCTAAATTTTGCATCTTCCCGGATATTTCTTCGTATAAAAAGTCTTGATCATTTATTCAAAATGATCTTTGTAAGTTCGCTTGAAATTCCATATGCTTTCCTTAAATTTTTGTGATGTTCTTTCTTTCTTTAATTTAATGAGAATTTGCTTTTGGAAACTTAACTTTGATTTAAGTGGAAAGATAGAAAAGAAATACTCAATAAGTGTGACACTATCTAATTTATATCAAGGGACTGGCATCCAAAAGTATATTAGAATTGTCAACAAAAATGTTGAGGTACAAGTTTCATATGTATGTAATTACCTCTATATGGGGTCTCTAAGTAATTATTATGAATTACAGAATTTACCTACAAATTTAGAAATTTATATATAATTATTATTTATGAAGTTTCTATGTACGGATTATTTTTAATCCATTAGTAATTAACTATTACCTACAAATGTATAATATTTTCTACTAATTTTGATTATATGTAATCTTGGTTTTTCTTATAATTGCGGTTAGAATTTTTAAAAACAACCCAAATTAAATAGGATCAAAATATATTTTAAATACCATTTTATGTATTTATTTATTATTATTATTATCTCCTTTTGTAGCCACATTATTTTTATTTTCATATTTTACTTCAAAATTTTATCGTTAATTATTTTTATCCATTTTCTTCAATTATAATTAGTGACAACACATTATTTATTTTGTAGATAGTTTTATAATTAGAAAATTGATTAAATTTAAAAAAACGGTCAAATCAAACAAAAAACAATCAAATTTAAAGAGATTGTTACTTAAAAAATAAAGGCTTAAATACCTTTTTAGTCCTCATTTTCGTAGTGTTTGTTGCAGATGGTCCTCATTTTGACAGAATGTTTAAAATGGTCCTCATTTTTACCGAATGTTTAAAATGGTCCTCATTTTCGTAATTTGTGTTTTATTTGGTCCTTTTCAGTAACGCCGTTTAAATCATTAACGGAGATTGTACAGGTGGCACAGTTTGTATTAGGGTGTGTTACGTGTACTATACATATGTGGTAATTAGATATTTGGGGATAAATAAGTGAGCTAGGGTTTTGGTAAAAAATGTTTGGGTAGTTGGTGAGTTTTGGCAATCTTGTTCCTCCATTCCTAATTGGTGTTGCTGCAATCTTCTTCTTCCTGCAATTCCATTATATAAGTATGTTACGGTCTCAATCTTCTTCCTTTACCTCTGGTTGTAATCGTTGGAGACAACCGTGTTGTATCACTTCGTGGACTATTGGTGGTTCAATGAGAAATGGACTAACCCCAATTTGTAGCTGCGGAGAGATGGCAATTGTGAGGATGACAAGAACTCCAAAGAATATTGGTAGAAAATTTTGGGTACAATATGTTTTTATTTTTGTGTTAATAATAAATTGATTTTAATATTTGGTTTATTGATTTACAGAGTGGTGGTTCCAATAATGTGGGCTCCAACTTTTTCAAATGGTGGTGTTGATGAAAAGAATGTCGTCATCATGACACAAATGAGGCAAATTAATGATTTGGAGAAGTCATTGAAGGTTGCTGAGAAGAGGCTGCAATTAGTAATAGGGTTCACTTGTGTTGTTATTGTATTATTCGTACTGTTATTGTGTGTATCTTTTAAAGTCTAATCTGTTTTGTACTATTGTTAAATGAAGAAATGAATTAGTTTGATTATGTTGATATTAGTCCCAACATGTTCAAAATGACATCTTAATCTGAGCATTGAAAATGAAGTAAGTGATATTGATCTAAGCTTGGGAAAAATTAAATTGATATAAGTATGGAAGAAGTTAAATTCATAACATTAATTCATCCTCATCAAAATGCACTACATCAATGTTTGGCAAAAGTGAAATTGAACGAAGTTTAAGGAAAGTCAAAATGCAGTACATCAATAATGAATTCTACATCAGAAATTCCAAAAAATAAATAAGACGTTTGTAGTTGCTATCATGACCTCCTCCTAATCTGTGATTTCATCCTAAATTGCTGAGATGGTTCTTCTGGTATTGGTAGTGGTGCTGCAAGGAAGAAGAAGATTGGGACCGTAGCATACCTATATAATGGGATTGCAGGAAGAAGAAGATTGCAACAACACCAATTAGGAATGGAGGAACAAGATTGCCAAAACTCACCAACTACCCAAACATTCCTTACCAAAACCCTAGCTCATTTATTTATCCCAAATATCTAATTATCACATCTGTACAGTACACGTAACACACCCTAATACAAACCATGTCACCTGTACAATGCTCCGTTAATGATTTAAACGGCGTTACAGAAAAGGACCAAATAAAACACGAATTGCGAAAATAAGAACCATTTTAAACATTCGGTAAAAATGAGGATCATTTTAAACATTCTGTCAAAATGAGGACCATCCGCAACAAACATTATGAAAATGAGGACCAAAAAGGTATTTAAGCCAAAATTAAAAAGCTAAAATAATTATTTTAATTTAAAAAAAGTATTTAAAATATAAAATTGGAAAACAAAAGTAGATAAAAAAAATCCTATATATAGGTATAGATAATTATTATAATTTTATATTTTTAAACTTCTTGTACTTGAAATTAATTTTGGTATATGATATATTTCTTTCGTAAAAAAAATATATACAATGACACGTCGCAATTAAAATTTAATGGATGCTGGTTTATTTTCTTCATATTGCAACTATTTGACATATGAGAGTTGATCACAATCAACCTATTATTCTACTTTTATGTCCTTTAAGTTAATCTAAAAATATAACTTGATATTTATTCCTCCCACAATAATATAGTATTTTATCTTTAATAATTTCAAATATTTACAATTATGTTTTATTTGTTTATTCAGTAATACATTAACATTCTTTATATTATTAAACGATGAAAGCAAGCATAAATATTTGATTCAAAAATTATAAACAAGAAATTAAATACGAAAAAAAATCTAAAAAAAATTATAAAAATATTTAATTTTGTTTAGAAAAAATTGGTCTGAATTTTCTTGTTTCGAACATGAGCTTTGAAAGAGATAATAGGACAAAAGAGAAAAAAGAACAGTTACCAAACAAAAATAAAACATAGCCATATATTGAAGTTCTGCATTATAGTTATGAATTTATAAAGATCGAGAAATGACGAGAGAAAAAAAAATATAGAAAATGGTAAGGCACGGTTAGGGATGGCAACGGGACGGGACGGGGACGAGTTTCGCTATCCCATATTCATCTCCATAAAAAATATTTATCCCTATCCCCATACTCAAACTCAACGGGTATCAAACTTTTGTCTCATCTCCATCCCCACCGGGTAACGGGTATAATTTAGTACCCATACTCATACTCGTTGTCTTACCACTTCAATGTTAATTTTAATTATTTTTTATAAAATAATAAAAATTATGGTAAAAGAAACATAATATTATCAAATATATAGGACGATGGTTGTTTCTTCAATATCAATTACTTTGAAATAAATTATAATTGTTTACATTTTAGATTAGAATACCAAATAAAATTTCATTAGAACAAAAATATTTATTAAATTTGCAAACATTAATGAAACCTAGTTGATAAAATTTAAAAATATTTTTTAAAATATAAAAGAAAAACAAATATTCAAATTAAAATATATTTTAAATGTTTGTTTACTTCAATTTCTTAAATTCTAATCAATATTTATTTTATACACTAATAAAAGTTAGGTTAAGTTATTCCTTTGGTCTTCATTTTCGTAACAAAATATCAATTTGGTCCCTCAATTTTTTTTATCTTAATTTGGTCCTTATTTTGGAAAATTTGATGCAATCAAGTCCTTTCTGTTAGTGGTGTAGTAACGATGTTAAATGTTGTGTCATGTGTCAGTTTCTAGATTTTTTGAATATTTTATTATTTTTTGAATTTTTTTATTATTTTTTTTAAATTTTTTTAAAAGAATTACAAATTTGCCACGTGTCAAGCTGACATCGTGTCACGTGACCGTGACAGTGTCACGTGACCGTGACAGTGTCACGTGTCACAATTATGCCAGATGTCATTTTCTCATTTTCAATTTGGTCCCTATATTTTAATTTTTGTCTCAATTTAGTCCCAAATTTTATAAAAATTGTGCAATTTCGCTTCTCTCCAAATTGAAACAAAAATTAACTTTTATATAAATGTTATACAAATATTCTTATTAAATTTGATTTTTTTTATTCAAATTGATAATTTTATTACATATTTTAGACAAAACTAAGTTTATTTAAATTTGTTTCACATTCAATTTTACCTAAAATTGTTTTCAAATTTTAAATTTATTTGTTTTTTATTGTTACATAAACTAGTTAATTTTTCTTAAATTTATATAATTATTCTTTTTACACCAACTAAAACATTTGTATAAAAATTATTGAATTTTACACATTTTAAAATATGCAATTATTTAAAATATAAATTCAAATAAAAAACAATATTAAAGTATGATGTAATAAAATATCAATATAATTTATGATTTTTTTTTGTTATTAGCATTATTTTTTATTAACAACTTTAAAATAATTTTAAATAAAGTTTGATGTAAAATATAAATTAAAATAAACTTAATCTTGTTAAAAATATTAACTTGAATTATCAAATTTGATAGAAATATTTGTGCACATTTATATACAAATTTAATTTGGTTTAAATTTGGAGAGGGACAAAATTACACCATTTTTACAAAAAATTGAGAATAAATTGAGACAAAAATTAAAATACCGGGACCAAATTGAGAATAAGGAAATGACACCTGGCATAATTGTGACACGTGACACTATCACTACCATGTGACACGATGTCAGCTTGACACGTGGCAAATTTGTTAATTTTTTAAAAAAAATTTAAAAAATAAAAAAGAAATTAAAAAAAAAATTAATAAAAAATTCAAAAAATTCAGAAACTTACACATGGCGCCCCATTTAACACCGTTACTGCACCACTAACGGAAAAAACTTGATTGCATCAAATTTCCCAAAATAGGGACCAAATTGAGATAAAAAAAAATTGAGGGACCAAATTGATATTTTACTACGAAAATAGGGACCAAAGAAATTATTTAACCAAAAAGTTATAATACATCACTTGATCAAAATGCCGCAAAAGATCTTTTGAACTCCAATATATGTTATGGTGATAAAAAAATATTCATGGCAATTACATTAAATTTTTATATTGTAATAAATAAAAGTTATTTATACAATTATAATGAAAATATTACAGTATGATTGATAATGAGTTAGAAAATAAAAAATAATTAGATAAATATATCAAAAGAGTATTCTACATGATTAAAATAAACAATAATAAAAGTATTAAAAAATAACAAATGTGTGTCTTAGAAACAATTTGAGAGTCTACTAAAAGAAATCGCACAAAGGAAAATAAATGTATAATTAAGGACATGATAAGATGAAAAATACCTTAGAGATCTATTTTTTTTTCAAATATCAACATATATACTCAATGGTCAATAAATAACAAAAATTATTTTAGAGAAACAAAAAAAATTGTTTAAATGAAACAAAAATTATTAATAATAAGTAAAGATTTTTTTTTATATTACCTTGTAAATGAAAGGTTTATGCTATTAAACACTTAAATTGAGAGTATTAAACATTCTCATGTGAAAGGAAAATATACAATAAATAAAAATATTAAAAAATGATATAAATATTCAAATGTGAGACATAAAAAATTTTAATTACATACATCATTTTAACATAATTACATAAAGATTTATGATAAGATGAAAAATATATTGGATACGAATGAGTTTCATACAAACCAAATAATTAGAAGAAATAAAAAATATAAAGTATATATATATATATATATATATATATATGGTTACTTAATTAATTATGAAGATTTTAATAATTTAAGCGGGAATAGAGATATGGCCGGGACGAGTATTATGGCGGGGATATGTACATCTCCATCCCCATACCCAATTAAAAAAGTCGGGGATTCCCCATACCCATACCCAGTCAATGCGGAGATTCCCCGTCAACTCGAAGACGAATTCAGACAATACCTACGAAAATGAGTTTATTTGCCATTTCTAGGCACGATTCAGTCCGCAATCCCCGGAACTCACAGATGTGACAGGTCAGAGTTTTCTTTTTCAATTTTTAATATAACGCACCTAAAACGCTCAAATTGATTTGTTATAAAATATTAGAAATTTTAACGTTGTTTTTAAAACATACGAATACGTAGTATCATAATTTAGATTCTTTGAAGTAGACACGGTACTGGGCATTGGGTTCAGGTGGGGCATGTATACACACTTCTTTCTTTCTTTTCTCTCCCTCGCTACCTAATGAAATGAGAATACCAAACACAACTACTGCCCGTTGCCTTCGAGGAATGCATGCATGGGTGGGGTACTCAGATTTTTTTTTTTTCCTGGTACCTAACTACAAAAGTAATGTCGCTTTTAAACCTTTCAATATAATCTTTTATACTTTTTTTTACCATCATTATTATTGATTCAATAATTTATTTCACGATTTCAATCATTTTCAAAATTATTTTTAATTGAAATTAGAGAAATATTATTTAAGAGATTCTTTTTGTAACGTCCCATTTAATTTAATAGATAAATCTAATTAAACAAAACATTACATAAATTATAATATCCAAAGGCATGAGACTTAAAATATAAAAATTTTACAGTCATCCAAATATACCTAAAAGGAAAACAAAGACACTACACAATGTCAGGAATATAAAAGTTCACAGTTATCTGACATAACTCGCTCATAAGCAAGATACTACATAGGCAACAGTGCCTATAGGGAGTACTCGAGGGAATGAGATCCAACCCAAGCCGGGCTACATTGCAGAGTTTTCATCACCCTGGTGACCACTAGGGGTTTTCACATCTACTCATATCAATAAATTGATGATCATTGCAAAAAGGAAAAACCACACACAAGACAAACACAAGCAAAAAGAAAGGGTAAGCTAGAGTATAAATTATTTTCACATGTTATGGCACGCAAGTACTTAAAACAGATCATAAACATGCAACAAGACAGGCAAACAATCATGTGATAGCAACCAAGCAAGACTCTAAGACTCAATTATCCGGATACATATAATCGATCGGATTCATTAGATGTTTGCACTTGTGATGGCCTCTACTGCTCTGCAGAGCCATTGCCAATGGGTTTCACCCTACCACGCACAAGGTTAGCCTTCAAACATCTAAGGCCATTATCCTGCCAAAGACTAGGGCCTACTGCTACTCTCACCACTTGAGTCAGTCCGATCTACGTGAGACTTGACTCTTTAGAGTTTCAGGATGCAATCCTTACTTGAATCCTTACTAAATTATATACACTAAGGCACCACCACGAAACCTTACTAAGAGGTTTGTGGAATTACGTCCATCACATTAGGCACCACCATGAAGTCTCACCTAGAGGTTCATGGAATTACGTCCATCACATACGACACCACCATGAGATCTCACCGAGAGATTCATGGAATTACGTCTAACTAATACCATAGCCATGTCTCACCAACGAACCATAGATTTATCATGCATACCAATCTCATGCAAATATACAACCAACCAACCAACCATGATACATGCATTTACTCATACCAAGCTCATAAATTCCAGTTTCATTGTGTTATATAGAATACATACAAGGCATCATACATAACTTTTAAAGTGACAAGCCAACCAATCATTAGAAACATACACTTATCCAATCAACACTGTCAATCTCGCTCAAGCTAGGGAGCTCTCGCTCAGGCGAGAGGAATCTCTCGCTCAAGCTACCAGATCTCGTTGGGCGAGATTGCAAACAGTGGGCACTTCGAGGTCTCGCTCAAGCTAGCCCATCTCGCTCAGGCGAGAGGCCTTCGCTTAGGCGAGTCCTCAAAATAGAGAGAGGGGTGAGTTGTTGCTGTTCTCGCTCAAGCGAGAGCTCCTTGCTTAAACGAGAGCTTTTCATTTTGGGCGAGCACCCAGCTCGCCTGGGCGAGTTCAGTAGAACCCACCTACTCTCATGCGTGCCAAACCAGATTCCAACCACACCAAGAGCACAAATAGTATATTATCACACATTCAATAGTACATATCAAGCACTCATAACATAAACAGATCCAATCAGGAAAAATAACGTAAAAATAGTGAAACCCTAGCTTCCCTTACCTTATCGAAAGCTACTGTGAGGGGGTTTAGGCACGAGCAAAATGGCACCACAACTCTAAGAACAGTTTTGTGAGCTGAAAATACCAACACCAGAACGAAGACAGGTTACTACGATGAACCCTAGCTGGAACTACAAAAGTAAAACTAGAAAAGATAAGGTATGGGTTGAGGACCAACTCACGTGGAGTAAAACTGGAGTTTACTAGCTCGACGAAGAATGAGAGGCAAACCCTAGCAAAGCTCTGTTGTAGAAAAAGAGAAAGTGAGTGAAGGAGCTATTTTTGGCAAAGTGCAAAATGAAAGGAAACAAGTGGTTGTAAGGGGTCTTTGGAACATCCTATGGACTGGCCTTAGGCCCAACAGTTAAGGACAAACCCATTGTTTTAGGACAGAAAATAAAAGGGGCTTACACTTTCAAAATCATTTAACCAAACCCTTTATCATTGAAATGAGAGATAATGCCAATTTCTATAACTGGGTGTAGATCTCACTTTATTAGTTAATTTTATAAGGTTGTTTTAGATTTAAAATTCATTTTTTGATAGATGTAAGACTCATGAATTATAGTA
This sequence comes from Vigna unguiculata, assembly GCF_037176805.1. Lineage (NCBI taxonomy): Eukaryota > Viridiplantae > Streptophyta > Magnoliopsida > Fabales > Fabaceae > Vigna > Vigna unguiculata. Next base: position 33,233,893 of record NC_140795.1, on the reverse strand, counting down.
TATTCTAACAAAGTTTGTTATTTGCTGGATATATTATTTCACTTGTTATTGGATCACCCATCAATATCTAGTTTGATGAGTGATATGTATATGTTTCGGTGTGAAAAAGTGTGTTGAAAATTTTATAACAATTAGAAATAAAACCAATTTACACTGTATAACCTTAACTTAAACGCCCACTTTGTAAGATTGATTTATATTTAAAATAAATTTATTAATTTGTTGTATTATTTGAATACAATATATATTAAAAATAAAAGTGCAAATTAATATTTATAATACATAAATTGATATGAATTTTATTTTACTTATTATATAAAATTCTCGTACTTACCATATTTACAGGTCTCAACATATATATGACCAAGCTGTAAGGCCCACTTTATTTCCTACCTTTTATTTTAAAGGCTGCCCCAAGCTATTGGGCCTAAGGGCTAGTCCAAAGGGGAAAAAGGAGACCCTAAGTCTGCCCTCATCCTTCCATTCCTCTTACTCTACAGATTTCGCAGCCGTCAAACTCTCTCTTCTAGCCTGAGCGAGACAGGGGCGAGTTGTGTGCTATAATGTGAATGGTCAATGATGTTATTTCTTGTTTGCCTGGCTTGAATACTTTACTTGAATGGTATGAGGGATGATGCCTTGTTTATTATATGAGGTTGAAGGGGAAATGATATATTGCTTTATTGTGTATGAGTGGGAAAGCATGAGATGTATGATTGGTTGTTTATTCATGATGTTAGTGCTATGAGAAATTTCTGAATGGTTAGTGAAGCATGTACAAAGTGTGAGTAGGGCATAATTCCATGACTCTTGTGGTAAGAGCTCTTGGTGGCGCCTCAACTTTTGTACATAATCCCATGGACTTCCTAATGAGAGTCCCTGGTGGTGCCTCACCTATTGGACTTAATTCCATGAACCTCGTGGTGAGAGTTCATGGTGGTGCCTCAACATAAGTACGTAATTCCACGTGAGTATCGTGGTGGTGCCTCAAGGCTAGGACGTAATTCCACGTAGGCCACGTGGTGGTGCCTCTTGTAAGGGTATAATTCCGCGAAGGCCTCGCGGTGACGCCTTACTGCTAGGACATAATTCCACCGCCACGTGGTGGTGCCTCATTATGCATATCCAGATAGTCAAGTCTTGGGAGTCTTAAATGATTTTGGTAATCCATGTGTGAATGTCTGCTATTCATGTTTGACTCTGAGATTGCATGTTGACTATTGTGACATAAGACTTCTTTACTCTAGCTTACTCTGTTTGCGTGTTTGGTTGTTGTTCTGATTCAGAAAAATACGAGATAATTCCTCACCAAAACAAAAAGAAAGTTTTTATGACTTACTTAGGCCCAAAAAACCTTCGTCTCTTGACCATGGGAGTAACTCTCTTATTTATATCATAATTAGTTACAAAATATTGATCCTAAGATTTACCAAATAATAACTAAAAGAAAACCCATCCTCTAATCCTAAAATATTTAAGAAATATAACAACAACCCTAAAAAACGAACTTATCTTTTACTCCTAAAATATCTACGAATATAATAACCACCTTACCAACTCCCAAAAATATCACCAGATACAAAACTAATTAGATCAATATTCTCTCTCGTCAAGCTACCGAATCGACATACCGAGCCGACACCCCCTTATCCTCTCAGTTTGATACCAACCCCCTCTGGCACAGTATTCTCCCTCGGCACCCTACCGAGACAACACCCACTTATCCTCTCAATCTGAAACCGACTTCCTCTGGTCTAGTACATAGCTCTCCAAATTCTACACGATCTCGCCCTTAAGACGAAGAGAGCAGAATTTGTCTTGTCAACACTGCCCTTCACCACTTCCCGTAAAATCATCATTACTCCCTACACTTACGCATCCACATGTAACTTATCTGCCGTTACTCCCTGCATTTACGCCTCCACGTGTAATCTATCCAACGGACACCCTTTCAACTTCCTCTTTTTTGAATACTAAACGACGTTCATTTCCCCCTTTCAATTCACTCCATTAACCATCCCCCTACCCCCTGCATTCGTCACACTCAAGCTTTTCAACTCCCCAACATCTTGCTCAACCGCCATTTCCTTCCTCCAGGTATTTCTTCTTTTCTCGTTTCAGATTCTACACCTGCATTTTCTTGCTTCCTGTACTGGCTTCTTATACATTATCTCTGTTTCTGTACTGTGTTTTAGCTTGCACCTTCTTTTTCTCCCTTTATTGATCACCCTAACTTATTTTGAGAATACCTCTCCTTCGACATACTTTAATCGCCCTCCATGAACGATCACTATAATGCCCTCTATTCTTGGGCCCCTCTGGCCTTGCGGAGAGAAACCTCCACCATGACCACCCTTACTAGGGTTAGGGCTTTTAGACGCCACCAAACGTTGTGTAAAAGCAATGAATCTGACGTAACTGTAATCACCTATGACAGCGATGAACCTATCTGTAGGGATGGCAATTTATTCCCTATTTCCCCTCACAAATTTACCTTTATGTATGTTACCTTATTTGAAAAGCTAGGTTTGCGTCTTCCCTTTAACACCTTCGAAAAGGAACTTCTTACCATCCTGAACGTTTCTCCTTGTCAACTTCACCCCAACAGCTGGGCCTTCATCCGTGCATTTCAGATTTTATGCACCCATTTCGGTATTACCCCTTCAAGCAACATGTTTCTCTACTTTTTTGAATTGCGAGCCCCTCACAAACAACTACTAGCCTCTCTCAGTGGAGTTAGTGGCCGAGCCCTTCTAACCTTATATAACTCCTCTTACAAGGGTTTCAAAGGTATCTTCATAAAAATAGTTGCCCCCGACCACAGTCCTTCCCTTTTAGAAGGCTTCCCCTTGTATTGGTGTCAATCACCTAATCTTCAATCCCCTCGATAATTAGAAGACTTGGACCCCTCCGAGAAAAAAGACTGCCTGATGCTGGAACAACTGGATGTTGTTTTTGATACTCAAAAACTTTTAGAGCTGGAATTCTGAGTGGTAGATCTAAAATTCCACATCGGTACTTACTTTACAACCGTCCTTTTATTATAACATGTTTGATATCGACCCTCTCCTTTTAACCGATCTTACTTATTTTTACAGAGAACCTGATGGCGATGTCCCACGAAGATATGCTGAAACGAGCCCGTCAACTTAAAAGACAAAAAACTTCTACCCCTGGCGCAAGCCCTTCAGCTCCTCCTCCCCGAATTGAACTCCACGAAGAAACTTCCGAGCCTGACCTCGAAGCTCTAACCCGAAAATCCAGAGCTTGAGGTAAAAAAGTTGTCGAAACCACCTCCCAACACTCAAGCTCCCAAACTCCAGTAGCCCCACTCCACACCGCGGACGATACTGAATCAAGCTTCTGGCATCCCCAATTCCTTCATTCCCAACATAGTTGGAAGCACAATTACCTTTGCCACGACGTCAACTTGTTAAGAGCCCAAGACCTCCAAACTCTTCATGAAAATCTCCTGGCTGATCTCCATAGGGCAGAGGCATCTAACATCATGCTAATGGACCAGTTCAGTCTTCAATCTACTCAGAAATCCCTTGACCTAGAGCAGAAAGACCGAGCCTTGGCTCTTTCCAAAACTGAAACGTCCCGCCTAACCAACGAAGTTGCTGAACTAACCACCCAAGTCAAAAAATCGGATGAATTACTTGCTTCTGCAGAATCAGCTGAGAACCCTTGAAGCCGAGAAAGAAAACTGGGTTATCAAAGAGAAAGACTTTCTCCACAACTCAGAACTTCTTAAAGATCAGATCGGTTCCTCCCTAAACATGGGATTCCAACTAGCCCTAGAACAAGTCCGAGTTCTTTACCCAGATGCAGATCTATCACCAGCGGACATCTCCAAGTCGGTGGTTGATGGACAACTAGTGGATACTGATGACTAAACATTCATTTTTCTTTTCTAATCTTCCCGCTCTCCTTTTGCCCTTCGAACTCATAGCTTGCTACTTTTACTTCCCAATTATGGCTTGAGACATTATGTTTTAAAATTTTAGTCTTACTTTCCCCTATTCTCTTCTTACGTAACTTATGGATGAAAATTTAATCGACTAGATAACCCTTTTAACTCCTTACATCGATTTTAAAACAAATAACAACAAACTTGAACTTTTAAATCTATAAATATCAAACTAAGACAAAATAATAAGTCGCTTACTAACTAAGACAAAATAATAAGTCGCTTACTAACAAATAACTTTTTCATGAACCGAGCTCTCCGTCCTGCCCATATTCAAACTAAGACAAAATAATAAGTCGCTTACTAACCGATCTCTCCACACTACAAGCAAGCGTCCAACTAAGGCCAAACAATAACTCGTTTTAAAACCGACCTCTCAATTCTGCAAACACCAAAGCGAATAATGACACCTGCAAATACCACAGTAAAACAAATAATGACTCGTTTATAAACCGAGCTCTCAATCCTGCAAACACCAAAGCTAATAATGACTCGTTTATACATCGAGCTCTCAATCCTGCCAACACCAAAGCTACTAATGACCTGCAAACACCAAAGCGAATAATGACACCTGCAAATACCACACTAAAACAAATAATGACTCGTTTATAAACCGAGCTCTAAATCCTGCAAACACCAAAGCTAATAATGACTCGTTTATAAACCGAGCTCTCAATCCTGCAAACACCAAAGCTAATAATGACTCGTTTATACACCGAGCCCTCAATCCTGCCAACACCAAAGCTACTAATGACCTGCAAACACCAAAGCGAATAATGACACCTGCAAATACCACACTAAAACAAATAATGACTCGTTTATAAACCGAGCTCTCAATCCTGCAAACACCAAAGCTAATAATGACTCGTTTATAAACTGAGCTCTCAATCCTGCAAACACCAAGGCTAATAATGACTCGTTTATAAACCGAGAGCGTATAAGCTCGGAATAGAACTCATAGGTTCTTTTTAACCTTGAGCATATAAGCTCGGAATAGAACTCATAGGTTCTTTAACCTCGAGTGTATAAACTCGGAATAGAACTCATAGGTTCTTTTAACCTCGAGCGTATAAGCTCGGAATAGAACTCATAGGTTCTTTTAACCTCGAGTGTATAAACTCGGAATAGAACTCATAGGTTCTTTTTAACCTCGAGCGTATAAGCTCGGAATAGAACTCATAGGTTCTTTTAACCTCGAGTGTATAAACTCGGAATAGAACTCATAGGTTCTTTTAACCTCGAGTGTATAAACTCGGAATAGAACTCATAGGTTCTTTTAACCTCAAGCGTGTAAGCTCGGAATAGAACATGTAAAACTGAAATACTGTAGTATTAAAAATCAAAGCAAAAATGTCTTTACAAAAACAAAACAACTTAACCAAAACATTAACTAAAATAAAAACGTAAATTTGCCGCATTCCATGTTCGCGGGATTTCCTTTCCCTCTAATGTTTCCAACTTATAAGCTCCTTCTCCCAATACTTGCTTAACACGATAAGGCCCAGTCCACTTCGGCGCCAATTTGCTATCCATCTGAACTAACTGTGCTTTCCTTAATACCAAATCTTGCGCTTGAAACCTCCGAGGTACTACCTTAGTCTTGTAACTTCTCTCTAACCTTCTCTTCGTTGCTTCAATAGAAATCTAAGCCAAATCCCGAACCTCATCTATAACGTCAAGGTTTGCCCTTAAGCCAACCTCAGAAACCTCCTCATCGAACAACCTCACTCTTCCAGTGTTTTCCATGACCTCAATAGGGATCATTGCATCGGTACCATACACCAAAGAAAAAGGAGTCTCTCGGGTAGTCGTCTAGAGAGTGGTATGGTAAGCCCACAACACTCGAGGTATCTCGTTTGGCCATTCTCCCTTTGCCGCCGCTAATCTTCGCTTCACACCCCTCAATATCACCTTATTAGCTGCTTCCGCCTGCCCATTCGTCTGGGGATGCTCCACCGAAGAGAAAACCTGTTTAATCCCGACTTCAGTGCACAATTGCTTCACCTGCGAACATGCAAACTGAGTTCCATTGTCTGAAATAATTCGACGTGGTACGCCAAATCGACATATTATATTCTTCCAAATAAACTCTCGAATCCGCCCACCCGAGATAACAGCAACCGGCTCGGCTTCAATCCACTTTGTAAAATACTCTACAGCTACGATCAAAAACTTGAATTGTCTCACTGCTTTGGGGAGCGGTCCCAAAATATCTATTCCCCAAGTGTGAAAAGGCCAAGGTGTATTAATAGAGTGCAGCACCTCTGGTGGAGCATGACTCCAATCGGCATGTTTCTGACATGATTCACATTTCCTGACATACTCTACGCAGTCGCCTTTCATAGTGGGCCAAAAGAACCCTCATCGGATTATTCGCAACATCAATGCTCTTCCCCCAACATGACTCCCACAGATGCCCTCATGAAGTTCGGCCATAAGCCGAGATGCCTCCTTTCTTCCTACACAAATCATCAAAGGTCTGGAATATCCATACCTAAACAGATAACCGTCTATCAGCGTATACCTGCTTGAATTTTTCTTTACTTTCTGTGACTCATTAGAGTCCTCAGGCAATTTACCATCTGCAAGATAACTTTTTAAAGGTGTCATCCAAGATTCTTCGGTTGTCAAAATCTTCAACACTTGATGCTTCTCCTGCGTATCCACCCGAGGAGCTATTAATGTTTCCCTTATCACTGACTTGTGCTGCCCCGGTTTCGAACAACTAGCCAATTTGGATAACAAATCAGCTCGGCAATTCTGCTCCCTCGGAACATGCACGAACTAAAGGAGAACAAAATTCTTCGCAACAGTTTGGACGACTTCTAAATACTTGGCCAACTGTGGGTCGCGAGCTTGAAATTCTCCGTTCACCTGACCTGCCACTAATGCGGAATCACTTTTAACCAACAACCTAGTAATTCCCATCTCTTTGGCCAAAAGCATACTTGCTATCAAAGCCTCATATTCTGCTTGATTGTTACTGGCTTTGAAAGCAAACCTCAATGATTGTTCGATTAATACCCCTTCTGGCCCTTCCAAAACTATACCAGCACAACTACCCCTTAAATTAGAAGCCCCGTCCACCCATAAGATGCACATTATTTCCCTTACGCCCTGATTTGCAACAGGTGGCTCAGACAATTCCACCACAAAATCAGCTAAAAATTGAGCCTTGATCGGTCCTCGCGATTCATACTGTATCCCATACTCCGACAACTCTATTGCCCATTTAACCAACCTGCCCGATATATCAGGTTTTTGTAATATGTATCTAATGGGAAGATTCGTCATCACCTTGACACTATGATTCTGCAAATAATGTCTCAGACGCCGAGCAGACACTACCACAGCCAACGCAGCTTTCTCTATAGTGGGATACCTCACCTCGGCACCATGTAGCACTTTGCTTACAAAATATACCGGTTTCTGCTCCGCACCACTTTCTCTGACTAAGACCGAACTGACCGCATGTTCGGTTACCGATATGTACAACGATAATTCAGCGCCTTTTTCCGGCTTACACAATACTGGTGGCTTACTCAAATACTCTTTCAATTTTTGGAAAGCTTCCTCACACCGATCAGTCCATTGGAACCTTTCATTCTTCTTCAAACATTGGAAGTAAGGAAAACCCCGATCCCCACTTTTAGCAAGAAAACGGGACAAAGCCGCCATCCTTCCCGTCAGTCTTTATACCTCTTTTACATTACTTGGACTCCTCATATTTATAATGGCTGCACATTTATCGGGATTAGCTTCTATCCCCCTCTCGGTAAGTAAAAAACCCAGAAACTTTCCAGCCTTAACCCTGAAAACACACTTCTCGGGATTAAGCTTAAGTCTGTATTTGTTGATTGTAACAAACAATTCCTCCAGATCTTCCTTATGCTTCTTCTCTTCTACCGAAGTGACCACCATATCATCCACACACGCATGGACATTTCTTCCCAACATGGATGCCAAAATTCGGTCCATCAACCTTTGATAAGTAGCTCCTGCATTTTTTAACCCAAACGGCATTACTCGGTAGCAATAATTAGCTGTTCCTCCCATAAACGCCGTCTTATCTTCATCTGACGAGTGCATCTTGATTTGATTATAGCCTGAATAAGCATCTAAAAAGCTTAACAAAGCACAGCCCGATGCACTATCAACTAGGACATCTATATTAGGCAAAGGATACGAATCCTTTGGGTAGGCATTATTCAAATCCGTGAAATCCACACACATCCTCCACTTTCCATTAGACTTCTTCACCATCACCACATTTGGTAACCAGGTCGGGTACCGTATCTCCCGTATATGAGCCGCCTCTAGTAATTTATATATTTCCTCGGTAGCTGCCTGAGCACGGTCTCCACTCAACCGCCTACGCTTCTGAACTTTAGGTTTAGCCGACGGGTTAATGTTAAGCTTGTGACATAAAAAATCGGGATCAATCCCCGACATATCCGTCACACTCCAAGCGAATGAAGAAAGGTTTTTCTTCAGCACATGAATAAGCTGTTGTTCTTGCTCTAAACTCATATCGCCCCCAATTCTCAACTTCTTCCCCTCTATAAGCACCTCCTTCACCTCCCCTACAGGCTGAGGCCTTCTTTCAGGGTGTACCAATCTTGGATCTAACTCGGGATCCAGGACTACTTCAGTTGTGCTCACTGAATATGCCACTTTCCTCCTTAGCCTCAGACTGTCTTCGTAACATTTACGAGCGGTCTCCTGATTTACGGCTAAAGTGAGTACTTTCCCCTCGTCAGAAGGAAACTTCATCTTCAAGTGCACTGTCGATACTACAGCCTTCAACTTATTGAGGGAAGGCCTTCCCAACAGTAAATTGTATGATGAAGGAGCATTGACTACTATATACCGTATAAATATGGTTTTTGCATCTTCTTTGTCTCTAAAGGTTGTTCGAAGATCAACATACCCTTTGACCTCCACTTGATCTCCTGAGAAACCGACAAGCACTCTGTCAAATGGCTTTAACTGGTCCATCGGTATTTGTAACCCTATGAAGGTACTCCAAAACATCACATCGGCAGAACTTCCCTGATCAATTAGTACCCTATGAACATTCCTTCCCATCATAATCACTGACACGACTATGGGATCGTCTTCATGTGGGATTACCCCTTTTAAATCATCACTTGAAAATAGTATGTCCGGAACTTTCCTCGGCTTGTCAATCGTAGCTGTAGTCATGACACTCCTTACATATCGCTTCCTGGCCGAGCTGGTCTGACCTCCTCCCGCAAAACCTCCAACTATCATATTAAAATCCCCCAAAATGGGTGTTTCATGCACATCGGGAATCGTGCGAATCTCAGATGATTTCTCATCGGCATCCGATTTCGTGAATTTTTCCAAAAGTCCCCTGTTCGCTAAAATGGAAAGCTGATAATGCAAAGCATAACAAGAGTTGGTGTCATGACCTCTAGCTTGATGAAACCCACACCAAGCATCCAATCTACTGCCAAGTGCCTTCCCCGCGATGTTAGGATAGCGCAAATGTTTTGCTATCTCCACATCCTCCAATATTTGGGCAAGAGGCACTTTGAAATTCGGGATTTTTTGAGCTTGCCGATACTCGGTCCTTCGTTGTGCGACATAAGGGACGAAACGTCGATCTGACTTCGTCCGAGGTGGAGTTCTTTCCCTTCGATAAGCTCTCATATCTCTTTCACTCCTGGAATGGGCCAACGGTCTTTTGTCCCCTGCCTTTTTGTGACGCATGGCCTCCTCGGTCTCGATTTCCACAGCTGCCCTTTGTCTAATCTCTGTTAAGTTCCTCGGAGGATATCGGTACAGGGACTCACCGAACGAGCTGGCTCGAAGTCCTTTCACAAAGGCTTTGACGAGCAAACCCTCGTTAGGGTCTATCAGCCTCATACTGATATTGGTGAATCGATTAAGGAACTGCTTTAACGTCTCTTCAGTGGTTTGCCTTATATCAAACATGTCTGCCATCTCCACTGGTTTGGCTCTATTAGCTGAGAATCTCTCCAGGAAAAGACGTTTGAAATCATTGAACGAGTTGATGGACGCACTCGGTATAGTGTTAAACCATTCTAGGGCAATTTCGGTTAGCGTACCCACAAACATTTTACAACGTATAGCATCATTACCGCCCGATATCATCATCCGAGCCTGGAACGCTTTTAAATGTAATTCCGGATCAGAATTCCCTGTGAAAGGTGTGATTTTTGGAATCACGAAATTCTATGGAATCGGCTCTTCCATAATCGCATCTACCAGAGGACTGACGTCACTCACATCGGGGTTTAACCGACATGAATATCGGAAACCGCCCCTAGTGGCCTCCAATCGACTTTGCATATCTTCGTTCGCCTTCCGTAGCTGTTCTTGTTGCCGAAGTGCCTCTTCTAATCGTTGATGTGTTTCTTCCGCCTCTTTTCGCAACCTCTCTCTTTCTCCCAAAGCCTCTTCCCTTAACGCTTGTAAGTCTTCTTCTGCCTTCTTACGAGTTTCTTCTCTCTCCTTTTCAAGCTGAGCCTGATTCGCCTCCGCCTTCATTCTGATCTCCTCATTCTGTCGTTGTAACTCCAGTATGCTCTGCATTATTTGCTGCCTGGTAGGTCCTTCACGCGCCACTCCTCTGCCTCGATTCATCCTCCAATTCGTCTCTCCTTTCTTTTTTTTTACTATTTATTATCTTAATGGGGTAAGGATCAAGTTTTACCGAACCCCACGGTGGGCGCCAATGTTCTGATTCAGAAAAATACGAGATAATTCCTCACCAAAACAAAAAGAAAGTTTTTATGACTTACTTAGGCCCAAAAAACCTTCGTCTCTTGACCATGGGAGTAACTTTCTTATTTATATCATAATTAGTTACAAAATATTGATCCTAAGATTTACCAAATAATAACTAAAAGAAAACCCATCCTCTAATCCTAAAATATTTAAGAAATATAACAACAACCCTAAAAAACGAACTTATCTTTTACTCCTAAAATATCTACGAATATAATAACCACCTTACTAACTCCCAAAAATATCACCAGATACAAAACTAATTAGATCAATATTCTCCCTCGTCAACCTACCGAATCGACATACCGAGCCGACACCCCCTTATCCTCTCAGTTTGATACCAACCCCCTCTGGCACAGTATTCTCCCTCGGCACCCTACCGAGACAACACCCACTTATCCTCTCAATCTGAAACCGACTTCCTCTGGTCTAGTACAGTTGTCTTGTATGTGGTTCTTCTCCTATTGCGATGATCATCGATTTTATTGATGTGAGCAGATGGGAGAACCCCTAGTAGTGGTAATGATGATAGGAATGCTACAGATTGATGGACTGGACGAGTATTGGGCCCACTCTAGGGTCCATTGCTGAAGGATTTATTTGCTATGCTTTCTTGTCTGTACCAAACTTATTACTTTTAGTTCGCTAGTATTTTATGTTTTAGGCCGAGTGGGACCTCTTTTATGTTTATTGATATGAATTTTATTTTACTTATTATATAAAATTCTCGTACTTACCATATTTACAGGTCTCAGCATATATATGACCAAGCTAAGTTTACTGAACCCAAGTCCTAATTGGAGGAGGCCAAAATAATAAAAAAAGGAACATATACGTACAATGATTTTGATACGCCAACTCTTTAGTTTGGTTATGTTATTTAATTATCCGATTAACTAATTACAGGTTTCAACTTCTTCACTTTCTTTGATTTAGTTATGTTATGTTTTATTCGATAGTACAACTTTATTAATTTTAAGAACATTAAATGATCTTTGTATTTTAAATAACAGAGAAATCAGTACATATCGTTAGTAATCTTTAGATTGAATTCTCTAATTTCAAGAACATTATCTAATTGAATAATTAAACAATAAAAATAATTTCTTTACTAAATTCTACCACACTCGTGACATAAGTTAAAATTTATTCGATAGGAAGTACAATAATTAAATAATATATCAATCAAACTACCAGATGAATTGAATACTCCACTTGATCAAGATAATATGAAATAATATTATATAAATTTATTAAAGCTTCAACTTAACATACAATGAGTACAAACATTTATTTTCACCACATCATGATGATAAATACATAGTTGTTATACACACAGTACATTATCTTTATTCTTTAAATATCACCCTCGAGAGACATTTATTTCTGGCAAGTTTACGGGCTAACTCCATATTATTCTCCACAAAATACATTATCGTACTCGACGCAAGAAATCAATATAGATCCGTAACAGCTGGGATTTCACGAGCTTTGCACATAACTTCCAACGGGTTTTGCCTTGATATAGTGATTCCCTTTGCTTCAGTCATATCAATTTCTTCCTTACCAAGTCGTTGCCACTCAAAACACTGAATCAATGAAGCCAAAGCTAAACCCACAGTGCGCTGAGCCAACATGTTTCCAGGGCAAGACCTCCTCCCTATTCCAAATGAAAGCAAACTGCTTGATTCACATTCCTTCTCGAACCTTTCGGGCCTAAATTCTGTTGGGTTCTTCCACAAAGTTGGATCGTGATGAATCGACCAAGCATTCACCAACAGAATCGTGTTTTTCGGGAGATTATATCCTCCGATGGTGCAATCTTCAGAAGACATATGTGGAGACCAAAGTGGAGCAGCAGGATGCAATCTTATTGTCTCGAAAAATATGTTAAGAATGTAAGGAAGTTTTGACATGTCTGATTCATCCACCAGACGATCTGATCCCACATGAGCGTCTAACTCTTCTTTAGCCCTCTTTAAAACTTCTGGATGGTTCAATAGATTAGCCATTGCCCATTCCAAAGTCAAAGCTGATGTGTCTGTTCCTGCAAGTAACATGCTCTGCAAAATCCAAAACAATAACAATCCTTCTTAGTTTCTTTCCAAAATACTAGTTCATCACTTTCAACAATAAAATATTGATCTGCATGGACAAAAATAATTACCATGCAAAGTCCCTTGATGATTTGATCGCTGTACTGTTCGGGTTGTGATTTTTGTTGAACCAAGAGCTGAGATATCATAGTATTGGTAGTCTTATTTGAAGCACGAAGTTCATCAACGATAGATTGCAAGAATGTATCGATTCTCTTCCCAATGTTCTTGAGCCTCTTCTCCAAATTATCCAAATCAAACCACCTCATGAAAGGCAAGAAGTCTCCACGGTTGTTTACTCCTGCCAATGACACCATCTCTCTCAGGATACCTCTGAATTCTCTCGCCTTCTCCACATCACTCACATCACAGTCATCACCGTAGAATCTCTTCCCGGACACCAGCCTCATCATAGTATTGAGCGACGTTTCCATAACCCTTAATTTAAACATGTCATTTATCCATTAGATGAAGTAATACAACTAAGATAAACGTGTAACGTAATAATAAACTCTTTTGTTAACTATATGTAAGATTGTTTAAGCAGTGTTACGTAAAAAAATATTGGTTTGATATTATTAATAACTCACATGCTTTTGAGATCCACTTGAGTGAAGTCGTTGCGCGAGGTGCGAGCGAGTCTCTGCAAGAGTTTGGTGAGCTCGTCCCTTCGGATTTCGTAGGAGGCATTCAAACGGTGCGTTGAGACAACCTCGAGGGACAAGATGCGGCGGAGATGGCGCCAATGTTCACCGTAACAGGAGTGAAGGATGGTGCTGTTGTTGTAACTGATGTGTTTGCCGAGGAGAAAGTGGGGTCGGTTGGCCAACACGGTGTCGTATTTGGAGAAGCATTCCTGCACCACGGGTAGGTCAGAAGCAACGATAACGAGACGGTTGCCGAACCAGAGAGAGAAGATTTTGCCATGTTTTTTTGACAAGCGAGTGAAAAAACGGTGAAAAGGTTGTTCAAGTTGCAAAAGGTTTCCTACTATAGGGTAAGCCAGAGGCCCTGGGGGAAGGTTTCTGAATTTCCGTGATCGGAACAAGACCTTAAGAGAATAGAGAAAAAGCACAACGAAGAAACCATAATATAACAAAGCCATGCTGAAGTTTTGGTTGTGCTATGAATGATGAGTCTCATCTCCCATACATGCCAATTTATAAGGGCCGAGAAATGATGAGCGTAAGACAAATAAAGAAAATGGCAAGAAGAGTCCATTATGGTAACCCAAAACTCAAATCATGTGAGCTGGCCTCAGTTTTTTTTTTTTTTAATTTTTTATACTACATGTGAAAAACGCCTATTACAACTAATATAAATACAATTTAAAATATTATATGTATTTTTTTAAATTACAAATACGTAGTACTATAATTTATATTAGGTTTCAATAATTAATATGACAATTTGAAATCTCTCTACCTACCTCTCTCTCTATATATATATAAAATAAACTTGGAGTTACACTCTCTAAGATGATAGTGTGGGTCGGAATGAATATAGAGTGGTAACTACTCTTCATCAACACTCATTTCGTTAGCTGTTTTATTGTGAGCTAGATATTCATGAAAAAACTATTCACTATTTTATACTTCCAAAACAATATCCTTTTTTTTTTTTTAATTTTAAATCAATTCTTTAAAATATAAATTTAGATAAATAATTGTATTATACAAATCCGAAATCATCTTGATTACCCGATCTACATATGTTCGAACAATACAATATAATGACAGCAATAGTAGCTGTGATTAACTTAAGCTAATTGTTAAAATGTATTAGTAAAGTTTAGGTAAATTAATTAAGGTTATTAATCATGTGGATCAGGTCTGTGCAAGTAAAAGACTATAAATACAATATAAATAACTCATGAAGTAAATTAATTACATTTTATTATTAAAATATTTATTATTATCTGACACACTTTACTCACTTGAGTATCAGATTGTCTATTGTAGACACACCCCTTTTGAATTGCATGAGACTTGGACCTAAAACATATCGATTTAGAGTTTAAAGGAGGCATGAAGAGTGGTTTGCAAAGATATTTGAAGAGTATATTTAGCCTTGAAATAGTTATAATTAATTTTAAAGTATAATATAAATAAAATTGTGCAATAAAATACTAGTACATAAATTTAATTTTTAGAAGATAAATTTAAATAAATTGAATCATAAAGTCTAAATTAAAAAAAAAATAGTCGAATCATAAAAAATATAAATGCTATAAGATGTCGATTGGTAGCGATTTGTTTCTTTTGATCCCTACTGACTCGGTCCATGAAGATCTGATCTGAACTCACACATGAAGGACAAGCCACACATGAAGGACCAGCGCGTTCTTATTTGTTTTTTACGACCTAAACAGTGGGGGAGTCAAAACATATATGCCTAATCAATTTTATCAATTTTTCTATTTTTCAAATACCCAAAGCATAATTTATCCTTTTATAAGTAAGATTAAATATAAAATAATTTTAGTTTATATAGAATTTTTTTTATTTTAATACGAGAATAGATCAACAATAGCTAAAGGTGGCAGAAAATATGTTAATGGAAGTTGACTCCATGTGGTGCATGCATGAGTGAGATTTCTTCGCCTTGTTGCCAACTAAAAAAATAACAAACAAAACTATTGAACATTGGCTTCTTGTGGGTGCATGCATAAATGGGGTCGGTAATGAGATTTCTTTCCTCATTGCCTAAGTAAAAATAATAATGTCGTTTTGTCAGCTTTGAAAATAGTTTTTTACAGTTTTTTGAATCATCTATAGTTTTTCACAATTTGGATATTATTTTAAAAATATTGTTTTGAACAGAAATTAGAGAAAAATAAATATCTAAGCTAGCTTGTGACGTTGTAAAATATTACAAACGGGATTTTAACAATTTTAATTTTGAAAAATCTTTTTAACAGACGCAATTATGATAATTGTACTCTTTGTGATCTCAGGTCGGATTTCAATCTCATAGGTCGGAATTTGACCTCGTTTTACGAGCTCATTGTACATCTCGTCGAAATCGTGAAGGTTGGAATTAATAGGAACATACGTGTATCAGAGAATGGTCCATTATGGCTCATTAGCACGACCCAAAATAACTCAAAGGGGACAACCCAAAAGGAGGAAACGTGGTGTGGAAAGAGTGCGTAAACAATGGTAACTGTCAATTAAATATCCCTGAATTTTAGGAACAACACGTATGCGAGATTGCAGGAGAAAATAGTGGAGAAAGTGGGCATGTTGGTTAGCTCAAAATTTGGCAATAAGGGAACAACTATAAGACTGAAAGACCCTATATATATATATATATATATATATATATATATATATATATATATATATATATATGAGAGATTAAGAAATAAAAAGAAATCAAGCTTTTTATGGGAGATAAACAGAAGATTAGTGTGAGTGAAAATAGACAAAAAATAGAAAGTTGAGGCAATTTATTTACAGTAATAAAAAAATCATAATTTTGATTTACGGTAATAAAAAAATCACAGTTCTGGTTTTGGTCACTAGTTCAAGACCGGAACATTGGCGCCCACCGTGGGGTAGGTAAAACTAGCATCCCTGTCCACATAAAATGATATAGCAATGAGTACCCCTGGAAATAATGGAGGAGATTCCCTCACCATGGAGTCAATCATGCAACATATTGAAAACTTACAGCATGAGGATGAAGCAATGCGGAAGCAGATGAATGACGAACATGCTCGGTGGCAAGAACATAAGGCGAGACATCGGGCCGAAGTGGAAGCAAAAAGTGAACACTTACGGAAGGAGACACTAGAATTCCGACAACGCTTAGAAGAATCACTACGTCAACAGGAGCAATTGCGAAAGTGCAACGAGGACTTGCACACGTGGATGAGAGATCGTGGTCATTTTCATGACCATAACATTGTGAATAGGTGCGTAGATCAAGAGGAAGGGCATCCCTTTGCCAGGAGAATAATGGAGGAGTTGATTCCCCCACATTTTATCATCCCAAAGTTCCATCGTTCTTTGGGGAGGGCGACCCTGAAGCCCATCTCAAAGCTTTCCGAGCTTAGATGTTGATTTTGGGAGGAAGTGACGTCATTCGTTGTAAAATGTTTGTAGGAACGCTCACTGGTACAACTCTCAAATGGTTTAGTAAACTCCCTTTAACATGGGCACGGCATGGAAAGTTGTTTCCCTTTAACATGGAAATTGGCTAGTTTAGCGCGCAGAGGAATGCTTCGGAAGTACATCAGCTCAAACAAACAGGAAGACGAAGATGGTCGGTCAGGACATGTGAAGCCAATGGGGGAGCCATATGAGACCTCGATTCTAGGCGATTTTAATACAATAACCGGAGGATTCGCAGGTGGAGGTCCAACAAGGTCGGCAAGAAAGCGTTACGCTAGAAATATCATGACGACAATCACTATAGAGGTAGTCACACCAACACCAATTCTCACCTTCTTTGGGCAGGACATGAAAGACGTATGTCCCCACAAGGATGATCCAGTAGTCCTATCAGTAATCATCATGGGAAGCAATGCACACCGAGTTCTAATTGATCAGGGAAGCTCGATAGATGTGATGTTCTAGGACGCGTTCGTAGGTCTGCAGGTTCCCCGATATCAGCTACAGCCTTTTGATGGAGTATTGGTAGGATTTTCAGGTGAACCAATAGAATTTCGAGGCCATGTAGACCTTCAAATGACCTTTACGGATGAGCATGCGACGAAAACAATTATGGTAAGGTATATAGTGGTAAATGCACCCTCTTCATACAACCTGTTACTTGGGAGGCCCTCTCTAACTAAATTAGGGATAGTGGTTTCTACTACCCACATGAAGATGAAATTCCCTATAGAAGGTGGGGTCGTCACCATGAAAGTCGATCAAAAAATCGCTCGCAAATGTTATGAGAACAGCCTGCATACACAAAGAACTTATACCATAGCTCAGATAAGTCCCGTCACAGATGGAGCAGTGGAGGTTGAGCTAGATCTGAGGTCCTCAGAGGAGCATCGTGGTCCGAAGTCGGTAGGAGATTTGAAGGAAGTAGAAATCTCCTTAAGGAGAAAAGTAAAAATCGATTCTAGTTTGGACCCACAAACTATAACATCCCGACCGGATATTACGAATTTAAATAATAAAATTAAGGATTAATAAATAAACCTCATTTATTGAAATATCATTTTCCCAAAAACACGGAAAATTTAAAACTTTATTACATTATAAAGTATCGTAAAACCTCTAATATACTCAATTATAAAATCCATGTTCAATCTCAAAATCTTGAAATATAAATTATTACAATTTATTTAAAAGCATAAAACATAAAAATTCTGATAAAATTCTCTTCCCTAAACTAACCCCACTCCGGCTCTATGCCTCACTAGATCCACCTGCAATATCATCTGCTCTCGTGCACCGTGTACACGATCATCGCCAAACACAAGCATATAGGGTGAGCTAATAGTTATATATATATATATATATATATATATATATATATATATATGTGTGTGTGTGTGTGTGTGTGTGTGTGTGTAAACACACCAAAGGAATTTCATCCTTTGATTCAACATCACATGGTCACCACCATGTTACCCGTGTTCTACGTCTTCTGATGAGTGCCTCAAGATGTCTTGCTGCCACACCTACCAGCCACAAATAGTAGAGCACGTGCGAGGAAACCATGCTACGAACCACACTCCGTAATGCTAAGTGGAGTTCCCAATACGAATAACATTCGTAATGTACCAAGACTACCAAACTCGTCAGCTTAATACTGAGGAGGGCAATCTAACTAGACCCATTCGTACACTCACACAGGCAACACTCGCCAACCCGAGCCACAACTCAAGAGTTCCTCGTGTTCATTCCCCATCCCGAGCCACAACTCAAGAGATGCCATTCTGAGCCACAACTCAAGGAATGTCACATGCTTAACCCCTATTTCGAGCCACAAATTAAGGGATACGTTTCGATCCAAACCTTAAGGAACACTAGCAAGCCGACCTTTAAGGTATCACCAAAGCCTTATAGATAACGCACATCAAAGCAAGCAAACTTCATTTCTGCTGCAGCAATATCGCCTAGCGCTGCTCACGAGTCTCTAGGCGCAACAGGCTTCCAAACTGCCTGGCGGGGGACACGTGCCGCCAGGCGCCAAGGGCCTTGAACACACTAATGCTGCAAATATCGCTTGGTGGGGCCACCCTCACCGCTAGGCACACACTCTACAGGAGCCCACTATAATTGAAGCTATCACCTAGCGGTGTTGATTTTATCGCTAGTCGCTACACCAATACATGCACAATACTGGTTTTGCACACTTTAATAAGGTTCCAACACTTCATGTTTGCAATAACCTACATCCAGAATAATCCACTGGCCCCTTGCAGAAATCTATACAATGTTGTATCACCTATTATGCATAAATCCTTACCTACGTTATCATCAATCCTTACCTCGTAGGAACTCATAACACTCAAGAATAGCATGCATCGCTTGGCAACTACAAGTAGCACGCCAATCGATTTCTAGAAATTTTCCAGAAACACGAATATGATAGAATTCACAGAGGACATGCATCCAATTACATACATTTCATGCAATTTAGATGATACAAATATAAAGTAACGATTTTAGGTCTCCTAACTTGGAAATTCTTGCTTAAACTTGAATAGCGTTGATTCTTCCTTGCTCCCAATGGCTTGTCATAGTTCTTCTCCAATTTAGTCTATATGCTTCACTTATAGCACCAATTTCGTTCTGAATTCTCTCTCTCAAATTTGCAGAACAATGGCAGCCCTTCAATTTTCATTTTTTCCTCTTAATTTACCAATTACTAAACCATAATTGTGGATTAATGACCCAAAACGAAAATGGGTTTAGTGTTGGTGGTAATTGTCATTCAATGGACCATTATGAACTGTTTTTCAGCCCTTCTTGGCTTCTCCTTGGCCAACTAGGGTTCTTATGCCCTTTCACCTTCATACCAAAAGAAATTTTGGCAAAAAGAGAGTTCTTATGTCCTTTCAATACAACCAAGTACTCTCAACCACTTGAGCTAGTAATTTTCCATGTCACATCAATCAATAATAAATGCCATAAAGGCTCCTACTACCTGTATTTATTAATTAATTATTTCTTTAATTAATTAGAATGCATTCGGAGGACGAGGATAAGAATGCTTTCATGGGAACAAAGGCCAACTTCTATTACCGAGTAATGCCTTTTGACCTCAAGAATGCAGGTGTAACATACCAAAGGATGATGGATAGGATTCTACAACCCATGCTCGGGCGAAATGTGGAAGCCTACGTTGATGACATGGTAGTCCCGTCTACCAGTGGAGGAAGTCATGCAGATGATCTTCAAGAGCTATTTGACACTATCAATAAATATCAACTAAGTTTAAATCTTGAGAAGTGCGCTTTTGGTGTCAAAGCTGGGAAAGTCTTAGGGTTCATGATAACCGAGAGAGGAATAGAGGCCAACCCAGACAAATGTATGATGATTATAAATATGAAAAGTCCTAGATGTGTATGCGAGGTGCAACAACTAATAGGAAGAATGACAACATTAGCCAGATTCTTAGCGAAGGGTGGTGATAAAGGCCTTCTATACTTTCAATGCCTGCAGAAGAATAAAAAAAATTAGTGGACCCTAGAATGTGAGCGAGCTTTTGCAGAACTGAAGGAATATGTAAGTCGACCCCCAATACTTAGTCGACCAAAGGTCGGTCTTCCTTTACAAATTTATATAATAGTGATAGAGCAGCCGATTAGCTCTGTTCTCATGCAAGAAAAAGATGGGATACATCGACCATACTACTTTGTGGGTTGGTTAGTACATGGCGCGGAAAAAAGATATTCGACTTTGGAAAAAGCCACTCTAGCAATCGTGATTACAGTTCGGAAACTCTTACCCTATTTTCAATATTTTCAGGTAACACTAAAAATCGACCTCCCGATCAAACAAGTCCTCAAAATATTAGATATGATGGGTCGCCCATGAGTAAATTGGGCCCTAGAGCTCAGAGAATATGAAATCACGTACGAACCACAAGGTCCCATCAAAGCATAGTTACTTGTGGATTTTGTAGCTGAATTGACGCTACCTTCAACCAACGATGATAATGAGCATGGGCCGAAAGACATCATAGCTACGAGATGGCTTTTGTCCGTAGATGGTTCTTCAAATCAACGAGGGAATGAAGCTGGCACAGTTCTAGAAGGACTGAGAGGTGTCCTTGTTGAACAATCTCTGAAGTTCTCTTTTAAGACTAACAATAATTAGGATGAATACGAAGCCCTTGCTACTGGTATGTTGTTGGCTAAGGAAATGGGGGTTATGCACGTTACAATTAGAAGTGACTCATTACTAGTCACTAGACAAGTCAATGGTGATTTCGCCACCAGGGATCCTCAGTTGGCATGATATTTGGAATATATAAAGACCCTATCCAAAGCTTTTCTTTCCTTCGAGCTCACCCATGTTCCCCGGGAAGATAACAATCGGGCAGACCTATTGTCCAAGCTGGCCAATTGTACTAAACCAAGGCAACAAAGTCAACTATCAAGGAGATGTGAAATTCTCCAAGAATAGATACCTCAAGACGAGCTAGACTTTGACCATCTACGAGAGTACTAGGTCAGAAACATGGATAACGCCCATAAAAACCTACTTGGCTGATGGAGTGTTACCCACAGACTCCACAAAAGCCCAACACAATCAAACATAGTTCTTCTATATATACTTTATTGGATGGTCACCTCTTCCGTTTTGGCTTCTCTCGACCCATACTGACTTGCATAGATCACGCAAAATCTAAAAGAATCATGATTGAGTTACACAAGGGAATCTACGGTAGCCACGTCGGAGGATACACCCTGATGTTAAGGGTGCTCCGAGCAGGTTATTTCAGGCCCACAATGAAGAAGGACTATATGGAACATGTGTAGAAATGTGACCAATGTCAAAGGCCCTCCGACCAACACCGAGCTCCTCCTAAGGTTCTACACTCCATCAACGCTCCTTGGCCTTTTCATACATGGGGGATAGATATACTCGGACCGTTCCCATTAGCGACTCGTCAAATGAAATTTCTCATAGTCGTCATTGAGTATATGACGAAGTGGATAAAGGTTGAACTTGTGGCTTCTATCATAGCTACCAAAGTCGTGAAGTTCATATGGAAAAACATAATCTGTAGATTTGGTATACCTCATCATTTGATATCAGATAATGGAACTTAGTTCTTGAGCTCCCAAGTTGCAAAACTTTGTAATGAAGTGGGAATTAAACATAAATTTTTGTCAGTGGAGCATCCTCAGACAAACGGACAAGCTGAAGCAGCAAATAAAGTCATTCTAAGGGCACTCAAACGAAGAATAGTAATGACAAAAACATCTTGGCCAGAGGAGATACCTCGTATTCTTTGACACCACCCTACAGTCTATAACACAGGAAACACCCTTCAGTCTAGTATATGGGACAGACGCTCTCCTTCCTGTAGAACTCGAAAATTCCCTAGGAGAGATGACTACTATTCCAGAAGATGATGAGCAAGGTCTTCGCGAAAACTTAGATGTTCTAGAAGAAGTTTGTGAATTGGCTCAGATAACAAGCGAAGCCACAAAAAGACAGATAAAAAGACGATACAGAACAAAGGTGAAACTTCGTGACTTCAAAGAAAATGATCTGGTATTAAGGAGGGCTCACGCGATCGAGATAGAGGACAAACTCTTGCCAAAATGGGTAGGGTTGTTCCGAGTCCAAAAGGTCCTTCTCGGAGGAGCATACAAATTGGAGACGTTGAATGAAACGACCATTCTGAGGACATGGAACGCAACAAGCTTACGGTTCTATTTTAGCTAAATATTTGTCTCTACTACTTATTTTATTTCTTTCATTTTCAATTTATGATGTTAGAGAATTCATTTTTTAAATAATAAAACCCCACATTCTTTTTCCCTTCCAACATCATTGGGAGGGTTTTTTAACGAGGTGGGTTGTTCATAATTTGATGTGTTAACATTCATATTGATTTCAAGCTTATTTTTTTCGTCTTTTCTAAATCTCGGTTTGACCTCGCTACGCGCTTGGTAAAAACCTCAGTACTTTGAGGGCTATCTCAGTCCTTACGCGTTTGGTAAAAACCTCAGTACGTTGAGGACTATCTTGGTCCGACCTTGTTACGCGCTTGGTAAAAACCTTAGTACGCTGAGGGTTCTCTCGGTCCGACCTCGTTATGTGCTTGGTAAAAACCTCAATACGCTGAGGGCTGTCTCGGTCCAACCTCGCTACGCACTTGGTAAAAACCTCAGTACGTTGAGGGTTGTCTCAGTCCAACCTCGCTATGTGCTTGGTAAAAACCTCAGTACGTTGAGGGCTATCTCGATCTGACCTTGTTACGCGCTTGGTGAAAAACTCAGTACGCTGAGGGTATCTCGGTCCGACCTTGCTACGCACTTGGTAAAAATCTCGGTATGCTGAGGGCTATCTCGGTCCGACCTCACTACGCAATTGGTAAAAACCTCAGTACGCTGAGGGCTATCTCGGTCCGACCTCGCTACGCGCTTGGTGAAAACCTCAGTACGTTGAGGGCTATCTTGGTTCGATCTCATATATAGGTTTTGTATGTTTAGTTAAGTCTTAATATTCTATAAGTTTATTTCTCTAGTATTTTCCTACATTTCTAAGGGTCACTTCGGCCCAATCTCATAAATGGAATTCATATGTGTTTAGTTAAGTCCTAATATTCTATAAGTTTGTTTCTCTGGTATTTTCCTACATTTTTTAGGGTCACCTCGACCCGATCTCATAAATGGAATTCATTATGTTTAATTAAGTCTTGATATTCTATAAGTTTTGTTTTTTTCGGAGGGTCACCTCGACTCGATCTCATATAGGGATTTCGTTGTAAGTTTAGTTAAGCCTTAATATTCTATAAGTTTGTTCCTATAGTTAAGAACTCGTCCCGTTTTGTTTAATCAACTTAGAGATCCTTTCTCTAAGTTATGAATATCATAGTTTCGTTTTACGAAGCACACAAAGAAGCAAGCAAGGAAGGAAGTGGATCAACCTTAATCAAACGACAAAATATTACAAATGTTCAAAATATTTAGAAGATCAACTAAAGCTACAGAATCAACTAAAGTTATCATAAGGAATGCAAACGAATTATCAAAGCCATTACAAATACTCCTCTACTCGTCAGCTATTTCTATTAGTTGACCATCCACCACCTCTTTAGTAATGTTAGCATTCGAGATATCGGTGTCAGGGTAGAGCACTTTCACTTGATCCAAAGCCAGTTGGAAGCCTTGATTAAGAGTAGCACAAAGTTGATCAGTTAACTCCTCTTTCTCGTTCTCTAAGTTCTGACACTTGACTATCAATTCTTGCACTTGAGTCTCATAAGTCTCAACCTTTGGGGTCAGCTCATCAACTTTGATCTTCAAAGAGGTCAATTCAGTTTCCTTGTCCTTCAACTTGGTTTCCTTATCCTTCAAAGTTTGGCGAACTTTTGTAAGCTCGGCAGCTTCAAATCGAACCTGTATCATTTCTTTCTTGGTTGCCTCCAAATCAATCACCAATTTTGATTCCCTTAACTCTGACGCCTCTAGACGATCAACCAAAATGAGTGAAGAAGCTTTGGCTCGATGTAAATAATGCAATAATCTTCGTTTTCTGAGCTCATTGTATGGTCAAACATCTCATCGAAGTTGTCAAGGTCGGAATTAATAGGAAAATACGTGTATCGGAGGATGGTCCATTATGGCCCATTAGCACGACACAAAATAACCCAAAAGGGACAACCTAAAAGGAGGAAACATGGTGCAGAAAGAGTGCGTAAACAATGGTAACTGCCAATTAAATATCCCTGAATTTTAGGAACAACACGTATGCGAGATTGCAGGAGAAAATAGTAGAGAAAGTGGGCATTTTGGTTAGCTGAAAATTTGGTAGTAAGGGAACTGCTATGAGACTGAAAGGCACTATATATATATATATATGAGAGATTAAGGAATAAAAAGAAATCAAGCTTTTTATGGGAGATAAACAGAAGATTAGTGTGAGTGAAAATAGACAAAAAATAGAAAGTTGAGGCAATTTATTTACAGTAATAAAAAAATCATAATTCTGATTTTGGTCACTAGTTCAAGACCGGAATAATAATTATTATACATGTTAATATATATATATATATATATATATATATATATATATATATATGGGTTAAATATGTTTTTGGTCCCTCAAGTTTCAGCAAAATTTTGAATTAGTCCCTCATCAAAACTTTTGACCAATTTAGTCCTTCATCTTTCAAAATGCGTGAATTTAGTCGTTTTAACCAAAATTTGTTAAGTGTATCTGACGTTTCAAGCACATTTTATGATAGTATTTAAATTATTTACACTGTTTGACACATTTTTACTTCAATGTTAACTTAAATATTATCATAAAATGCGCTTGAAACGTCACATAAACTTAACAAATTTTGGTTAAAAGGACTAAATTCACGAAAGATGAATGACTAAATTGGTATAAAATTTTGATGATGGACTAATTCCAAAATTCACTGAAACTTGAGAGATCAAAAACATATTTAACCCTCTATATATATATATATATATATATATATATATATATATATATATTAGGAAACTAATTAAATGACATAGAAGATCTCAATATCTAAATCTTGATTTTGTTTTAATTGTTACCCATTTTTAACGACTTTTAAATTTTCAACAAAATTTCACCATGAATATTATCAATTTTGTCTTTCAATACTAAATAAAATCAGACTTTTGATGCTACTTAAAAAGTGTCTTTCATATTAATGAGTTTAGAAAAATCTGACGTAAAAGATATGTAACAACACTCTTGCAAAGTTTTCTAAATTTTTTGTTAGTTGAATTAATCAAATATAAAATACGATATGTACATTGGATTTGATGTTCCTTTATGCAAATATTATCTTTCACGTTAGACATAAGACAATTGATGTAAAAAATGATACAAATGATATTGTTTCATACGTCACATGGCAGTGATGAAAATAAATAAAATAATGATAATTTTGGCTTGGACTATGGTTATATCCATCCAAACTTGTTAACGTGATCTTTGTTTCATGCGCATATAGTTTCGGTAATAAATTCAACTAATAAATTCGGTAATTATTAGCTTATTGTCTTATAGTTTCGAATTTTACAAATGAATTATTATTTTTATCCATATCATCTTAATCTTTGATGAGTCATTTTATAGTGTTATTAATATAGTTTAACCATTCATTAACATATAATTATGATATTAATGTTCTACAAATAATCATACATTTTCTTAACACATTTAACCATTTCGAAAATACGCATATTGATATTAATATTTATACAAATGTAGCAACACAATGAGAATTTTAGTCATGTATCACCACCACAAAAATTTACATACAAATTAAAAGAAATTATTACTTTTCAACCATACATGACACCTCCATAATCATATATACCAAAAAGTCTTCAATAAATCGAAACGTCTTCAAATTAATATTCGTACAAAGTCTTTTTTAAGACATTTTAGCCATTTCCCAAATACATCTATAAATTATGCAAATGGTGGATAGAAAAACAAAAACTTCATAGTCCTGTATCACTGCTACAAATTTACATCAAAATAGAAAAAAAAAATTAATACTTTTCAAATCATCCTAAAGGAAATTCATACATGACACCTCCAACACCATACACGTCATAACCCACCTTTTATCCAATTTCTATTCTCCCAAATTGTAGCCATCTCTCTGCCTAATCCACACGTCATTCGTGGCTCCTATACTCAATGAAGAAAATTTAAATTAATCCCTTTAACTTTAGAAAGTCTTCAAGTCATTTTAACTAAATTTTATTAAATTTATTTGATATTTCAAATATGTTTTATGATAATTTCTTACTAATATTGAAATAAAAATGTGTCAAATGATGTAAACAACTCAAGTACTATCATGAAACACATTTGAAACATCAAATAATCTTAAGAAAATTTGATTAAAAAATGTAAATCCATGCATTTTTAAAGTTAAAGAATTAAATTAAGCTAAAATTTCAAAAATGGACTAATTCCAATTTTCATTAAAAGTTAAAAGACAAAAACGTATTTAACCCTTTATTATTTATAAGTCCTAACATCAAATAAGGAGAAATTGATTATTTTATTATGACTAATATTGCTTATTCTTATTTATTTTTTCATATTATTTATAACTTTATTAGTATTTTGTATTTTTTATTAGGAGCCAATTTCATACACCACACATGCAAATCTAATAATTGAAGCAGCAAAGTATAATTTTTAAAAGGCCCCATTTTGAATAATATCAGATTAAGCATCACTTTTCTGGATTGAACATCATTAAAGTTTTATATTTAGTAAAATTTTGCCTCAACGCAAAAATATTGCCTTTCAAAATGATCATGTTTAACTTAACTAAACTTTACTATGAACCAGTATTAATACTTAATTGAATAACATGGTAAGATAATTGTAAATATATTTTTTATATTTGATACTTTATTATTAATATATTATGTCATTTTAAAAATATTATATACAATATTGATTATGGTTTATTCAATGAAGTTATTTATGTTTTAAATTTTAATTTAAACTTGTAGGATTTTCTATTAAAAGACAAAAACAGTGAAAATATTTATAAATTTTCCATAAATTTACATTTTTTTACGAATATATTAATTGGTTTCAAATTCTAAAAGTATTAGAACTAAAAATATTATTGGTACATTATATTATGTTCATAGAATAATCATCCTTCACAATTATAAATTATGTATGCATGACTAATTTGTGGATGCAAAATTTTAGCTATAATAAGATTGGAAACTACATGATATAATACAAGGTATGTTTTAATTTTTTTTATGATTTTCATCTCTCATTAGTTAAAACAAGTTACATCATTCCAATATACTAATTAATACAGGTATTTTCTTTTTTTACCAAACTTCAAAGCCCCGCACGAGTATCAAAACTAGTATATAACAAAGAATAATACTAATCCTTTTAGTCAATAAAAGTGATTCATGACTAAAATTGTTGAAATTGCATTCACATTCTACTGTATCAAAATGTAGATTAAATAGTCATATTCCATTTTTAATTAATCGTGAATATAAAAATTATTAAAAATTTGATTAAAAGAATATAAAAA
Organism: Vigna unguiculata; assembly: GCF_037176805.1. Classification (NCBI taxonomy): domain Eukaryota; kingdom Viridiplantae; phylum Streptophyta; class Magnoliopsida; order Fabales; family Fabaceae; genus Vigna; species Vigna unguiculata. The sequence goes on along the minus strand of NC_140795.1, from coordinate 33,205,813 downwards.
AAATATGTTTAAATAATTGGAAGTAGGTGGTGGACTGGTCTATCTGATCACATTGAAATGATGTGGAGGAATGTACGATGGTAGCTGATGGCCATTATGTCTTATCCCTTTTCATTGGCATTCTATCCGATCAACACTCTCGCCTAGTTTCTTTTTAGTTATAATTTTTGCTTTCTATTCCAGCACATGGAAAATTCTTTAAAATAAGTTAGTTAAGTTTAAATCTGCACTACAAGAATGCACTCTTTTAGCTTCCAAATTATGGCATTGGCTTCCAAATTATGGCGTTGGACTGGTGTGCGACGCAAATTACGTCGGTCAGATTCACGCAAAATCAACGTTAACAAAACAATATTTAAAAATAAAAATTCTCTATTTTGTGAAAATGTAAAAAAGTATAAAGTTAAATTTTTCGTCAGTTCGACCGACGCATACATACCAAATAGCTGACATCGGAGGACCTACGCATAACAATTTAAATTATTTGCATCGGCTGGCCCACCCATAAATTGCTGAGATAAAATAAATTAAATTTTAAGTTAAAGTATTGGGGAAACCATCAAATTCCACTTTTTTCCCCCTTTAGCTTTTCATACCCTTCGTCTTTCCTCGAGTGGGTTCCACTTTTCCCTCCTTCCTTGGTAAGGGATTTCTTCCACGAGTAGGTGAAACTCAATGAGGCGAGTGGGCGAGCGAAACTGCAATGCCACCTGCTGCAATGACGCTCCAACTTCTTCGATAATGTCACCTACTACGACGAGGCGTGGTTCTGCAACATCGTGTGCTGCTCCGGCGAGATGACTATGGTGACGAGCGTGGAGGCTTGAGCGAGAAAGGGCACAACAACGAGCTTCTTTCACCCTGTAGCTTCTCGTCAGCAGCACAACACAAAAACTCTCTTTTCTGCAACGAAGAGTTTTTTCAGAGGCGCAATTTAGGGTTTTCGTTCGCACCCAATTGGAAGCATGTGCGTTGTAATGGGTTCTGTTGGAGCTTCTTTGTACAACTAGGGTTCATGTTCTCATTGAAATCCGCATTCGCTCTTAGCGGTCACGATAGCTATTGAAGTCGTTGTTGTAGTGCATCCCCATAATCGTTTGGAGTTCGTGGCTTTAAGCCCCATTGTTAGCGTCGTTGAGATATTTTAACTTTTCCCTTCTTTCTCTGTTTTCTCGATTGGATTTCATTTAGGAATTAATTGAAGTTTGATTGGATATTATTGTGAACTGTGAAGACAAAATTGGAGCGTACATTTGAGTAGTTCTTATTTGAAAATTATATAACCTATATGTGCATTTTGAGTTGTTCTTTGGTTTGAGATTTAAATGAGATTGATGTTCTGATGTTATGATGGAGTGTAGGTATTGTGGTATTGTTTCCTATTATTTTGTTTTAGGATTGCAATTTAACCTCATATTGGTTTTTTGGGTACTTTTTTTAGATGTAGAACTGGAAATGATTAGGAGTTGACATTGATAGTTTCTGAAACAACCTTGGAGAGGCACATAGAGAAAAGGATGTCGGTGGTTCTAAGAAAAAGACTAGGTTGTTGTACGAAGGAAACCAAGATCAAAATTGATTTTGATGTGCCAAAGAGTAAGTGTTTTCCTTATCTATCTGCAAACTTCTGCTTCTTTTCACTCTCACAAGAACTTGGTTATTTGGCTTAGGATTTCTCCCAACTCTTTTTTTTCTATATTTGAAAGTCTTCATTGTTAGCTTCAAATTTTGTTGAATTATTACATAATCATTAGTCATAGTTTCAACCACGAAATCAAATCAAGTGTGAGGTTTGATGATCTTTGAATATGAATTTGGGGTCTTTATTAGTAATTTTTGGTTCAAGTAGAAGGACCACCACTTAGGGTGAACAAAACTAATGAGTGAAATGTTTCCATTCATTGATGAACTCATATTTGTTTATGTTTTAATCAAACACCACCAGCCACTCATCAGCCACGCCCTCAGTTTGATTTTTGAACATCACCACTTGGGTTTGCTGTTGCATCACTCTCTCAACTTCAAGGAACCGTGTCCACTCCCTATTAGAGATTTTTTTTCATATAAGTAATTTTCTCTTCTTCTGTTTTGTTGCTTGTATGGAACTTAGGGGTAATGAATATGTTTTGTTTGGTCTTTTGTTGCTGAAATTAGTTCTTTAGACTTAGTGTTGCAGTTTTTCTTTATCACCCTGCATTGCATGTATGCTTCGTTTGATGCCATCTTCGTCTTAGCTTAGATATGGCGTTTTATTGCTTGTTCCATTGTGTTTTGTTGTTCATTGGCCTACTCTTCAGTGCACTTTTTTGTTGCGTGATGGTTCATCACCACCGCCCAGCTGGGTCATAACTTATTTTGCAGGTATTTACGTGAGCCAAGCCCTCGCAAGGCTGACGCCAACGATTAAAGCATAAATTGTTTGCGTCGGCTAAACCCACGCAAATCCTTGTTTCAGCCATTAATTTTCAGTCATTTGTGGGCTTAACCCACGCAAAAGTCAGAAAATATTTCAGGTGTGCGTGGGCTTGACCCACGCATACAAAATTATTATTATATATTTTATGCGTTTTCGTGGGTTAAGCCGACGATAAATAAGCAGCAAATGTGCGAATCTGTTTAGCCGACGCAAACGAGCTTTGCATCCAGGAAATTGGCGTGGTCCATGTTGCCGTCGCTGGACCAACGTCTTTGTCCTTTTTTTGTCGGTTTTACAGTACCAACGTCCGTTTTTGGCCGACGAAAATAACATACATTCTTGTAGTGCCGACCCGGCTAAAACTTCCATTTGTAGCGGAGTCCTTATGCCCGACACCTCCACGTTCTACATTTAATGTACCCTAAAAATTCTTTTTCTTTAATTTTGTTTTCAGCTCTATCTCATACACTTGGCGTTGAAGGTTATGTGTATCTATATATTCAGAATGCATTAAAACCAAACTCAAACTGCAATCCAATTCCATTTTGGATTCTCTTTCCTTTATCTAACACATTCTCAAAATTAGCTTCTATTCTAATTTAGTTTTATCTTTATTCACAACTCATTCTCAAAATTGGCTTCTATTCTAATTTAGTTTTATCTTTATGTGAGCCCAAAAAAATTGGAATATGTTGAGATGAATTCATTCAAGATAATTTATATTTTTAAAATATTACTATTAATTATGATAAAAATTATTATGTTGTTTTTATTAAGTTTATCTTTCTTCTATAATATTATTTGGGTTAAATTTTGTTTTGGTTTTTTAATTTTCAGTGAAAATTTTAATAGGTCATTCTGTGAAACTTTGGTTGAATTTAGTCTTCAAACTTTATAAATGCGTGATTCAGTCTTTTTAATGAATTTTTGTTAAGATTATTTAACGTTTCAAATGCGTTCATGGTAATATTTTAGTTGTTTACACCGTCTGACATATTTCCGCTTCAATGTTAACTAATGAACTATTATGAAACACATTTGAAATGTAAAATAAACTTAACAAAATTTGGTTAAAAAGACTACATTCACATATTTTTAAAGTTAAAGGACTAAATTGGGCCAAAATTTTGAAAAGAGGCTAATTTCAATTTTCACTCAAAGTTAAGGGATAAAAAACATATTTAACACATATTATTTTATACTATTATATTCTTATTATACTACAACTGATTTTTATATCTTGTATATTATAACTATTACTTCTATTTCTGCTAGTTGGTGTTTTTATTTAGTAGTTTATATTTCATCTTATAAATATTAATACATATTGTTATTAGTATTTTAAAAATGTATATTTAATTTTAGAAAGTCACGGTCTTAATATTAACAATACGATAAGAATATGTTAATGGGTGTCAAATATTAAAGGTAAATTGTAAGGTGTGAACAAAATTATTACATATAATACAGCATAATTGTACATTTGGCCTTTTGCGATATTGACAATCTTCCGCTAAAGCCAAAGGGTATTATTTTGGATAGTTGTAAATAGTTGATGTGAAAGGTTTGATTATCAAATCTTAGTTAAAGACATATTAGGAAAATCATTGAGTGGTGTATGTGCAACTAATTCCAAGTTTCACGTATAAGAAAAACTTTATTTTAACAAGTGAAGCTCAATCATTATATTGTTCATGTAATCAATAATTTTAAGATTTTAATAGTGGTGATTATTTGGTTTTAGTTATTAGCAAACGTTACGTGGTATTGATTGTATTGATGTAGCAATATAATTTGTAAAAAGTTTGGTGAAGTACTCAGAAAAATATGGAGAATATAGTTTTACAAATATTATTATTAATACCAAAAAAATTATAATTATAATATAGATTAAATGATATTTTGTTTGGTTAAGGTTTTTTCTGTTTCGTAAATTGTTTCATGATATTTTAGAAAGATATGGAGAATGCTTGAATATGTAAAGAAATAGTCAAAGTGTTCTCCTGTTTTTATGAAAGAAATTAAAAAATAAAGTTCATTATGATATTATGCCGTGTAAGATTGTTTTTTATTTTTTTTTCAATTATAAACTTCCCATATTTAAAGTTGTTATTATTTTTCAAATAATTTTGATTTTGATCTCTACATTTTTCATCATTATTCTTTTAACAATATTTTCAGCAAATAATCTGTGTACTCTGATATTTCGGTCTAATTAAAATGTCTTTATATATGTCTAACGAGTTTTATAAAAAAAAATTATTATTTTATGAAACATTGCATTTGTGGTAAAAATTTTTTATCATAAAACTCTTTCTAAATATACATAATCAAACTTTGAATATGCTTAAAGCTCTTTTAAAATCTATTGTTTATTATATAAATAAAATAATTTATTCTATTCAAAAATATTGAAAAATATAATATAAATGTATGTATAAATATATAAAGATATATTGAATTATTTGAAAAAAAATTAATAATAGTATATAAAATAATATTAATTATTCTTATTATTATTGTTACATATTTTAAGAAAATTAATTAAAATTGTTAAAATCTTATATGTACTCTTGTATATCACGTGTTAGATTCTTCTGTCACAATGTATATTAAATAATTTTATTCTAATTTTTTAATTTGTATTAAAAATAATTTTTAAAAGAATCTTACTTATGAAAATAATAATAATATAATAATAGTAGAGGAGATCTATATTAAAAAAATTACATTCAAATGATTAAAGAAACGGTAGTTGTTTAGCTGTCTTATGAAATTACGAAGAAGAAAACTCAGCAACGGGCCCACTCACAATTGCCACTCAGGAAAGTCATATGTACAACTGTAAACTAAGAAACCTTGCGCCTGACACCTGCACCTAATTTCTTGTCTTTTCTATTTATTGTAACCAAAACATAATAATCTTTACTCTTTTTTATTTAAAATTTTGCTTTCATTTCCACCTCACACACTCTGCGTTGAAGTGTTCCTTTATTATTTCCTTATAAAAATTATAAAAAAAAATAAAAATTAAAATCATAGTTACGTAAGCTCAAACGCAATCCGATCATAGATTTTAATAGTAGGTAGGTGTGCAACTTTTTTCTTCCTTTTCTCTTTTTAAAATATAAAACAAAATAAAATTAGTTTCTACGTAAAGTAAAATTAATTTATATTTGATCTACTTTAGAAAAAAAAAATTACATTTAACCTTGTTGGGTTTATATCTTTTTCATATGGCTTATAATTTTTTTTTTCCTTTTTATATGATATATTTCTCTTTAGGTGTATGGTGACTTTTTCTGTTTTGTTATGATTATGTTGTAAATCATTCGAACCATCAACATATGGTAACTCTTTTTGTTATGGTTATATTGTCAATCACCTCGAACCTGACCACTGTTGGGTTTATATTTTTTCATATGACCTTTTTTGTTACGATTATATTATCAATCACTTCGAACCTGATTCTGATATCACGGTTAAGTTTATTTTTTTTCAAATAGATTATAATCATTAAGAGATTGTGGTTATATATATATATATATATATATATATATATATATATATTGATTTTACACATAAAATATTTGACACCACTTTTAACTCAAAACCTTAAGGTGATGAGGTTATGGATTTTTATTCTTTTATGGTGTTTAATTTTGTCTTTTCTACTAGATGAGACTTAGACTCATACTTGGATTATTCCAAACAAACTTCTATATAAATTATGGTTGATAAAATAAATAAATAAATTAATCCTTCTTTATTTAATTAATCGAGTCTTGAAATTGTTAAAAAATAATTAAGACCTGAGTTATCTTAATTTTTTTTTATTATATTATATTTTTACAATAATAAAAGTTATTTTATTACATTATTATACATTTTTTTATACTATTTTAACATTTGACTATTATATTATTAAATGTCAAAGATAAATAAGGTGTATAGAAAATTATTGAATATAAATAATATGAATCATGTGGTTGTGATACTTTTAACTTGATTTCTTGTTTTTCTGTAAGATTGTAAATTCTTGTCCTAAAATTAAATATGATTTTGGAGCGTTACACAGCTATTGAAAGAAAACTAAAGAAATAATCTAGGTAACTAACAAATTGATTGATAATTTTACTGGATCAATACGACTGGTGTATAGCCTTCAAATATGGAACAACATATATCATTTCATCTTCATATCTATAACAATATTGATAACAATTTATTCTATCCATTTGTAACATAAAAAAGAAACTTTTCATCTTCTAATAATAATAACAACAATTTATTCTTTCTATTGTAATAACTACAATATACACTTAATTTACTTCATTGAAATTGAAATGACTTTAATAATCAAATCTATAGTTTAATCATGCATGTGTTCTACAATGCACTAAATTAACTATCTTTGAAAGTCTGTTAAAAAATAGAGCGCACTCTAACATATTTGATTCTTAGGTGTATGGCTAGATTTGGTTGACTTATTATCACATGATGATCATGTTATATTGAATATGACTTAAGTTTATTAAAACTTTTCTCACAACAAGCACAAATAAAATCAATAAACTTTGTTTTAATAGTTGAAAGAACAACAATTGGTTGTTTTTTAGACACCTGTGACACTACTCCCGAGTTCAATGAGAAAACATAAGTAAATGTAATATTCTTCACCCCTGCATAATCAAAAATTTATAGAAGAAAACAAGTTTTTTTTATCTTCCTTTGTTATAAAAGATCTTAAGTTGTTAGTTCCTTTAAGAAAGTACGCTAATATTCTTTTTAGAGCTTGTAAACACAATTGAGTTATTTCTAATGTATATTCACACTAAACACTATATTAAGTCTTATAATTATAAGGTACAACAAACTTTCAACAACTTTCTTAAAATAAGTGTCATCCACAAATCCACCGTCAACATCTTTGTTAATTTTAAAACTTAACAATTAGACTTTTTACACATATGCTCTCAAACATGTCAAGTAACGATATATATTAACAACAACAGTAAGGATATATACATTACCAACAATAGTAATGATGTATATCAATGATTGTTATCGCATATGCAATTAAATAAATGTAATTTCTTTAATGTATTACTTATCTAAGTGTGAGTCAAAGTTTCACATTAGATAAGAAAGACAAAGTTAAACATTATATAAGATGAAAAACTAATAACTTCATTGTCTTAACGTTTTTTGTTAGAAGTGGTGTCAAATACCTTATATGTATAAGACCAATGTCATATATATACAATCACAATCTCTCAATTACTATAACCAAACCATATGAGAAGGAAAAAAAAAATCAACACTACTACATAAAGAGTGAACAAGTAAATGTATAATAAGGTTAAACTAACCTTAATCATCTTAACATGAATTTAATTTATGATTTCACTTAAAATAGTACTTATTAAGATATGCAGTAAAATGCTAGAAATATAAATAGTAAAGAAGTAGGGTTTGAAAACAATAAATGATAAAAAAGAAACAATAACAAATATAAATAGTTGAATTTTTCAATGGCTATAATATTATTGTCTTTCTTTGAGTTTATTCAATTTATTTCTCATATATTTTATTCTTCAATTTGGTTTCAATTTTTGTCAATTTTGTTCAATTTGGTCCCTTTTGTTAATATTGTTCAAATAATTAACGGATAGTGAACAATGTTTGTCATGTGTCAATTCGTAGGGTTTTTGGTAATTTTTTGAATTTTATTTGATTTTAAAAAAATGTCCACATGTTAAGTTATCATCGTTACACATGTCAAGGTCAATACCACATGTTAAGATCAATGTTTTACATTCAATTTTATTCCTATATTTGTTATTTTTGTTTAATTTAGTCCAATTTTTTAAAAATGGAGCAATTATGTTCTTCTCCAAATTGAGACCTAATTTAATTTGTATATAAATGTTATACTGATATTTTTATTAAATGTTCCTCACGTGTTCTTTGATAATTTCAAAACATTCATAATCAACAATATGAACAGGAGTTTAAGTTTCCCATTTTATGAAACATGATTTTCTCTAGATTTAGTGGTTCAACAATTGTCAATTGTATGGGTAGCTTCAACCTCACTTGCTTAATATCACTTATAGAAAGTATAAGATGTTCTAGGTAGGAATTATCTTTTATTACTAAATTTGTTCCTTTGATTTTGAACATTTTGACATACACACATAATACTTTGTTGAGCAAGGCAACATATGGTGTTGACAACATGTCTCTTCCTATCCTTTTCATAGTTCTTGACAAATTAAAATGCAATAAATAAGTCAGGTTGAAGGGAATGTCATTGGGCTGGGCCGAATTTGATTTTTTTTGGCTCGTTAATAAGTGAGTCGGGTTGGGTTGGCTCACTAAGAGATCAACCCGTGGTGGGTCGAGCCGGATTGAGTCGGATTATACGTTTTGACAGCTCTATAGAAACCCTAGCAACCTTCAGAAAAGTCAGAGAGGTAGAGGTTAGGCAATTATGGTGCAAGAACTCAAAGTAATGGCACTTGAATGACCATTAACCCTTTTAATTTTTGTTTTATTTATTTATTTAATTACTTTTAAGGGTGAAAAATGAATGAAGAGAGAGTCTAGTGAAGGCATGTGGAATTATGTAAACATGCATTTGGTATTCTGGATGTGTGTCTGGAGTGATTGGTGTGTTAAAACCTGCGTTAGGGGTGAAAAAACCAGAAGTTTTCACACTACTAGTGCAGCGCCTAGTGGTACAAATTAGACTGCTAGACGATAGGTGAACTAGGGAGATCCTTGGAGGGTGTGGCGCCCAACGACACTATGGAACTGCTAGGTAGTCTATAACACGACATCACGTAGTGGCATTTAGGCTGCGCTAGGCAATGCTCTAGGGGCTGGTTGCAGATTTTAAATGTTTTGAATGCCTTTTGATGATGGCCTTGGGTCTTGGATATGCTTGCATGTATTACGAACGGGGAGGTTCGTAATTCAGTTTGAACGCGTGATTAATACGGACGATGAGGTTCATATTGGTGATACTTTAGTGTGGGGATATGAGCGGGGAGGTATGTATGTTTCGTGCTTACACTTAAGGGTTTTACGAGAAAGGAGGTTCGTAATTGGATGTGTTCATGCGTGTTGGACTACGAGCGAGGAGGTTCGTAGAGGTTGGACTACGAATGGGAAGGTTCGTAGAGGTTGGACCATGAGCGGGAAGGTTCATGGAAACATATGACATCCTTAAGGCCATGGTCGAGTATGTGTGCAATGTGATTTGATGTGCTAGTGTCAAATAGGTTATGAGACTAGGAATGCATATTTATGTTGTGTGGTGGAGCTCCTTAAACGGACTGGGAGAGGAGGAGCTTCCTAAGTGCAACAAAACTTGGAGTGGAAGCAAGGTTGAAGGCCTTTGAGCAATGGAATGGTTTGGTGGGGATGAAGTTATAGGAAATAAAAGCTATCCTTTAGGAAGGAGATTAGAGGAGATCTAAGGAGATTCCTAGCTAGCATGACTCTCAATAAGGCAATTGTATGGAGTGCTCTCAACATCAAGGCATTTAACATTAAAAATAAAAGTAAACTTTACACAAGCTTAGGAGGCTCTCAAATTCAATGCAAATGGGTGTGGAAATGAAATACAAACGCATGGCTTGGGCAAGACGCAAGCCTCCTAGATCCGTGAGTCATGGATCATGTGCATAGTGGCAAGTCATGCCTTCCATGCTTTCCACCATGTGCAAAATGAGAAAAGATGCTCTAAGAAGCTTCTCAGCCAAGCTTACAAAGTGAGCTTGAATTGGCCCAATTTGGAAGCTAGAAACAATGTCCTTTGGCCAATTATTTTGTAAAGTAAGGCCTAATATTTGGCCTCAAAGAAAAGACTATACTATTGATTTTACATGAACCCCATCATATTTTGATATCTTCTTTAGTGCAAGAGAATAGAATGTGAAGCCCATTAAGCTTATTGGGCTCTTGTTAGTCTACGCCCTCTTCTAGAATTATGAAAAACGGTTATGAAAATTTTAATAAAATAGATTAAAAATAACATTGACTTCTTTGAAATTGAATGCAATTTCACTTATCATGTGTCACGAAATTAGGGTTCTAGTCTCACTCAATCCACTTTTTCAAAACCTACTAAGCGAATGTCAAAAACGTGTTTCAATATGCAATTAAGCAATGCATACATCTATTTATCTGTGACAACCAAGCTAACTCATTAAGCATGAACGAACTCAACCAAGAACACATTACCCAATTTGTAAATTAAGCATTAACAGAGTAAGATTATCCATTCATAACAGAATAAAGATGAAGAGAGCAAAAACAACAAATGCAAAACAAAACCTCAAAGCATAATTGCATCTCCTTTAAGTAGTCAATACACTAGATCAGAAAACCATGGAATTGAAATTACAAAGCAAAGGTAAACGAAAATACATTGAAGAAAACGGATTGAAAAAGTGCGCAAAATGGTCAAAAACGCTCCAAAACGTGTGAAAAATGAGAGGAAAACGAAAACCCCCAAGTGGATGCTCTCCTAAAATAGAATAGGGGAAGAAGATGGATGTCCAAGAACCCCAAACCCTCCTCTAACTCGTGGTCACATCACCACAGATCCATATATTTACAAAAATGCCATTATGGGTTGCAAAATTACAAAAATGCTACTATGGGATGAAAATGTTGGCCCAATGATGTGGACAGGCTAATTGAAATGGTGTTGACGTGAAAATGATGTGGAAATGATGTTGAAACTCTGTCTTCACCTTATGATTAGCATCCAAGATCCAAAATTGCTTCACAAAATACCTAAAAATAATTAGAAACAAAAGTTGGACCAATTAACGCCAAGTTAATCAAAATTCGGAATAGTGGCCCAATGAAGCCTAATTGATAAAAAAACACTAAAGATAGACAATTAAGCACCAAACATCCATCAAGAAGAACACAAAGAGTCAATGGAATAATGGGAAAATAATTACCCATCAACGTGTTTTCTTAAACTTTACATCTTGTATGAAAGATGTTCTCTCTTTATGACATTTGTTATAGACTAAGTTGATTACTGAGAATCTTTTTAATCATAAGAAGGTTTCCATCAAAATAGTAGGTATCCTCACCTTTATCTTCTACTCTCAAGTTATTTTGATGGAGTATTTGGAGCTTATCCACAAGCTCTTTATGGTAGTAGGAGAGAACATGCCTCATTCTAGGGGCACTATTAAGGTCATTCCAATATTAGACTTGAGGAGCATTGTTTATTGTCTTATCCCTTTCTAGGGTTGTCCACCAGTACATAAAATTTCCTTGGAAACTGAGGGTAGCTAGAGGTACCTTCCTTTCCTCACTTACTTGGTTGCAAGAAAAAAGTTGTTCCACCTTCGTCTCCTTGTCAAGGTATGTTTGTACATCTTTCTGTCCAATAGAAGTGAGGGAGGTCTACTCCATGTTCTCTTGGTTCCCTAGGGACATGTTCTCTTCTATTTCTTCTAGGTCGTGGAGGAGGAGGTTGACAAAAGTTATCCACTAGTCTACTATCCTCCTCATAGTGTGTGACAAGTGTGGGAGTCTTGGAGCTTCTATAGTGGCTTCTACTCTTCATTCTTTCTTGTAATCTCTCTTCATTTTTGTTTTATAATTTTTAGCTCCTCCTCACAGATAGCAAGATGGGCTTCTCTTTCAATTTTCTCTTTTTCTTTTAAAATAGCTCTTTGCTTCCTACAAAGTTTTAGTGACTTGTACAATTTGGTTTAAAATCTTTTCTCCTTTACTGGAATGACTACCACCTTGGGTAAGAAGGATTCCTAGAAATCTTTATTCTTTTTTTGATTTTCTAAAATTAAAAACTTTGGTCTTTAAAAGAAATTCAAAAGAGGAAGTAGATAGCAAGCCTATTGAGTTCTCTTCTAGGAAAGAGGTGAATCACTTGGATTGCTTAAGTACTAAGTCTTTCGTAGTCGAAGGAACTCAATGTTTTTTGCACACGACTTCTTAGATGGAGTTAAATAAAGACTAAGATGAAACATACTAACCTACAAAGTGACAAAAAAAGAAGTAAGCAAAGCATGGAATTAAACTTCTATACTCAGTGGCCCTAAGGTGAGGCTTGTTGGTACAAGACACACTCATCGTCTTAAAACACTTTACTATTTGATTAAGGTTTTAATTAAGAGATGAGAAAACACCTAAGGCTCCCCCATAACACTTAAGTAGGCCAAATTACAATAATTAAAAACTTAGAACAAATAGAACTAAAATGAAATACAATCACAAGTGAATTGCAAAAAAAAAATTAAATGTCTTCAAGTGTTTCACTCCCCTCCTTTTCTCTTTCTTTTTCTTTTGGCTTTTCTCACATTTAGCTGTCTTGCACGTCCACTTATTGATATCACTAAAGAGGAGTCTCTATCAAAGCTTGGTACTCAAGTTCCTAGATGCTACCTTAGGAAAGTTAGCACACCTTCAAAATAGGAAACTATACCAAAGATGATAACCAAACCAAAACAGGCCATGAAAATAAAGCATGAAAAGCACAAAATTGAAGTTTCTAAACTCAAAGTAGATTAAGTAGAGATATAATCAATGAATAACAAGAAAATGACAATCAAGAAAGTTTAGGATATAACTAAAAAAAATCCTAAGGAAATGCATAAAATGGATTACAAAGACCAAAAACTAACTACAATGAAGATGAAGGCTTCTTACTTCTAAAAGGCCGTTTGTTACTGGTGCATAATGTCACTCAAATAATTTCATAACCAAGATAACAAGTGCTGGAAAATTCAGAAATGAAATTGTAAAATTCACAACAAGAAAAACCTCACAATTTCAAATAGTAGTAATAACTCTAATTTACATATTTTGTAATTTTTTTTTTGCTTTTTTGTTCAATTCTTTTTCTTCTTTTCCTTTGTCTTTTTTTTACTATTTTTCAACTCTTTTACAACAACATATTCAGCATAAACAAATCACTACCACATTCATTCCAACATATCAATTTACTTGAATAAAAAATAGTGAAAAATAAAAAGATCTTGAAAAAAGAAACGTAGTAGAATCAAAGTGTAGATTACAAACTTAAAGAAAACATCATAGAATCCTAACTCTAAGAACATTTTTATGATCTAAAAAAATTTAAGAACTAAAGATTGAAAAGAAAATGCACTCAAAGGTTCATATATGATGCGCATAACACCAAGGCATGCAAACACAAAATTTAAAAAATAAATAAATGGGTAAACATAGAATTTAGAACATGAAAGGACTAAACGTGACTTCTAAACAAACATATGGATCTTAAAATCCAAATGACTCAATAACAAAGCAACTTAACCAAACAAAAACAACAAATACTCGAAGAAAAATCAAAAGTAATCAGTAGAACACAAAATAAAGCACTTAAAGCACATAACTGAAGGTTCAAGATTAACAAGTGAATTTAAACCAAGCAAGAAGACAATGAAGAGTTGTAGACCGTGAGAAACCAAGGCTATAGATGGCAAATGATGGCCTTCCTTCTAGGTCTTTGAAGTCTTGAATGATTGATGGAGTCGTCATGATTGAATGTTGATGCGAGAGCAATGGAATTGAGTAGAGAATAGGTGTTTTGTTTGGCTATGGCAAAGAAAACCTAAGAAAGGTGAATCCAACTCCTAGGGAAGAAAGCTAGAGTATTGAAGAGTGAACTCTACTCTAAGGTGAGCTCAAAACAAATGTTGAAGAGGCAATTTGGCAACACTTCATTACTTAAATTCAAGTTGAGAATTACAATTGTGAAGGCCTTTATTTATAAGCCAAGAAACCCTAGACTAGGCTCTAAAAGGAGAGCCAAAATTTGAATTCTAGAGTTTGAATATTAGAGCCAAGTGAGACATGCTTAAGGTGTGACTTGCCTCCTAAGTACTCATACTTCTTACACCATGGTGCACACAAAGGAGAATCTTGCTCTCCATGTTTACACCTTCTAGAGTTAGGAAACCCTATTTCCATGCATTTTATTTAAGGTCCTAAACCAAAGCCTAGCTCCTATTAACCTAAACTACATTATTAGGCCCAAACCCAAACTATGACCCAAATAAAAACTCTATACTACTTGACCCTTTATACAAGGACCAAAATATCTTATTCTATTAGAGACTAGGCCCACTCTTCTTGTATGCACTGGTCATGGTTGAGGTGTTTGTCATACGTAAGAAGAAATAGAGACTTTAGAGAAATCGATGAACCAATGAAGCCCATTTAAGAGAGAAATGCAAAATGGTTTTGCAGGGACAAATTTAGGTTTTGTTTGAGTGAGTTTCATAGAAGCGTGAGAAGAATGATGGAGTGTTTGAGGTTTAAAGAAGTTTTGGTTCAAACTAAACAAGCATAAATAACAACTCAGCAAAATAAAACAATTTACAGTAAAAGGTAATGTAAGGTTTAATGATCCTTCCATGTCTGTGTTTAATGCAATGATCGTATAATGCATAAGGTGTCTAATTTCTTTGGTTGTCTAATGCATAGTGAGCTTGACACTATAGCTTCTAATGAATAGTTCGTCTAATTAACTATCTAGTAAGTTATCGAATAGACAACTTAGCATGAGGGGTCATCTAATACTTCTATTATCTTTTGCACTAATCTTATCTAGCCTTTCTAGAGATCACTCTTTAGTATCTCTTCAAGAGAGACTTAACTCTATTATTACCTGTGATACTAGGCTAAGACATTCTTCTATAAATATAAAAACGAGAACAACTATATCCTATTTTGCTCACCACGAGAGATCATCTTCCCAAGAAGGTTTTCTCAAAAGACAATCCTTTGTCTTCCTTCTTTCAATCTATTTGGACCATAATTTCTTTCCTAATACTGACATACAAGAAACTCCTATCCTAAAGACATGATGGAAGTTTCTTTTATAGAATAACATGTTTTTGCAAGCCGCTCTACTTTTGGTTTTGGTACTCATAAATCCGAGGGTCCTTTGAGTTTAGCATTACATAAAGCTATTTTCAAAAATATTGTATCTTGATGTTGAGTATGGTTTCCTTTTCATAAATTTGCAAAAAGAAAAATCATTATTCGAATGATAAAAGAATGTTCTTCGCTTATCAATTATCGTTATTTTGTCCTTGCATTCTATCCTCAATTTATCATGGAATATCATTGACTCTCTCATTAAAAGATTTAACAATTTGATTCTTGTATTTTTAGATATGTCCAATGCTTTGGGCATCTTCTTTAGGTGTAAAATGCATACACCTGTTTAGCTATGATGTAAACCATTACTTTTCACATAATTGAGAGATAAAAGACATAGATGAAATATAAATCTCAACAAAAATCAAAAGAATAAATACATTAATTCATCTAACCTCAGAATGTAGTTAAGAAATTACAATGGAATCAACCCTAAAAGCTTAGTCCTCCATGGCTTAGATGAAATACATGATAATATGATGAAGGAAAGAAAATAAAAGGAAAGGAAGAATGAGATGTGTGATGGATGACGATATCTGTCAAAACCAGAGAGTTGCTAAGCATCCTTCTACTCCTTTAGGCCTCTTTATATAGGCTTCAATTGAACTTGGACTTTATCTTTTCGGTTGCTAAACTATTTTATCTTTATTTAATTAATTAGCAACTTAATTTCTGTCCAATTTCCAATTTTGCCCCTCTTGTTTGACTATTTTTGTAGTTTTGACCCGAATATGACCAGAGTTGACTACTGCTTTGACCAGTTTTGACCAGTTGACTGCCCTATCAGATGCTTACATGTGGCATAGAGACTCTCTCCAAAATTATGGTTTGTTCCTCCTTCCTCCTTCCTCCACCATGGTTTGTGCGTTGTGGTTTCAAGGAGGCTGCTGCAATGATGGCTACTACAATGGAGACGTTGTGTTTGGTTCAGGATCGCGGTGCATCTGACGCTTCCATGGTTCGTTCTGGCTGTTGTGATGCAAACGAACAGGTGCTCGAACGCGCGAATATGGTGGTCTGCAAGTTGGAGGCTTTTAGGTGCAGGAATGTGAAGGTGGAAGGTGCAACAAATTCTGGTATGTTCTCGCTGTTCCGTCATGGTGGCTCAACGTCGAGGTTTGATTTTTTTTTATGGTGGGACTGGTGCGTTCGCGATATAATGCTGCATCATTCCTCTTCTCCGATCTGGTGCGCAAAGATGGTGGTGGCTGCATCGTGGTGGCTCGCGGTTACCACAGGAACTCGCGGTGGTTGCTGCTAGTGTGTTGCACTGTTGTAGTGGTGGTGATGGTGGCGCGATGTGTAAGACCCGCGAAAATTAATTAATTAAATAATTAATTAATTAATAAATGCGGGTAGAAAGCGCCTTTATGGCATTCATTATTGTTTAATATGACGTGGAAAAGTACTAGCTCAAGTTGTTGAGAGTACTATGATTGTGTTAGAGGACTTGGGTTCGAGTCCAATGTACGCCAAATATGTGTTATTTATTGATTTTAATGATATGTATGAGTATGGAAATGGTATTGTAAACTTACATCGATTGGAGTGTATCATTAAATAAGAATTGGCATAATGGTAGTGCTTTGGCCTCATGAGTGGAGGGTCACGTGTTCAAACCTTGTTGGGCATAAAGTAGGCTTTATTTTTGCTAATTCTAGCTTGGAGTGGAGTTGAAAGGGCAAAGGTAAAAATCAGAGGAAGGAGCAGCCAAAGGGCTGAAAAACCATAGTTAATAATGAATAGGAAATTAAAAACATAATTAAGCCTATTTTTCATTTCAGTTTTTAAACCCATTATTAAGGCACTTATAAAAGCCAAATTTTAGGAGAGAAGAAGGGTTTTGACAGTGCTGGTAATTGGCTTTTGAGAGGAGCACGAGTTTCGAGGGTGAGAGGAGAGAGTTGAAGGTTGAATTGGGAGGAGGTTTGAAGCAAAAAGAGTGGTCAACAAGGGAACATTCTCTTTTTCTCCAAATTGAATCAAGAAGTCCAGGTTAGGGGTGCTGAAATTTTGTGTACTTCAATATTGCTTAGGTTTCTGAGTTTTGTTCTTAAATTGGATTTTGTGTGGTGTGAATTGGTTATGATATGCACTGAAATTGAGAAATTGTGAATGAGATGTGGGGTGAAAAGCCTTGTTGGTATGAAATAAGAATCTGATGGGGCTTTTGGTACTGTGATTTTGATTTGTGGCCAAATCCTGTGTTTTTAGAATCAAAACGTGTTTACTTTATGTTTTATGATTTGGTTGATGAATTAGAATGAATGAAAAGTGATTGCGCGTAAATTGGCATTGTTTTGGTGTCTCTGGTGCATGAGTAGTGGTGAAACTCTACAAGTTTCGCCCAAGCGACTCCCTCTCACCTAGGCGAGAGCTGCAGGAGTTCATACAAGGTTTAGGCTCGAGGGATTCGCTCAACCGACCAAGGCTGGGTTTGAGCGAAACGTAGTCTCGCTTAAGCGAGGTTGCGATGAGTCCTGTGCATGTTTGAGCGCAACTTCTCATTTAGGCAAGGTGCGTGTTGTTTTTGAGCGATGGTATGGCTCGCTCGGGCGAGAGGATCTCGCCTAAGCGAGATGACGTGATGATGCTATTGATTACCATGTTTGTGTGTGCTTGAATGTGTTATTGGCTATTTTTTTTCTAAGTATAGGAAGTTTATGCATGTGGTGTGGTGTTTGGGCTTGACAAACTAAGTCCAATAGGGGTCTAGGATGTGCTTGATGGTTGGACACATGATGGGCATGGAACTGGTTGAGTTCCTGTCGGCTATTAATGGGCGAGGAGTCCTTGGTATGGTGATTACATGTGTCGGGCGCGCGATGGGCAATGAGCTGTTATGTTCCTGTCGGCTACTATTGGGCGGGGAGTCCATAGTATGGTGATTGCGTGCGTGCTAGGGTCCAAGTTGAGAAGGCTTGGATGTTTTACTACAGACGAAGAGTCTATAGGGCAGGACTATGAGCGGGATAGGCTCATAGGGTTGGACCACGAATGGGTTAGTTTCGTGGAAGCACAATGAAGTCCCAAGACCAAGTTCATGTATATGACTCATGAAGGACTATGAGGACATGGTTGGGTAATTTGAAAAACATGAAATTTTAGTTATGTTATTTTGAGATGGGTGACATATTTATTTCATGTATCTGTTTTATATATTGTGCATAACTCACCCTTTATCTGTGTGTGGCGATGATTAGATAACTCGTTATCCGGGAGCAGATGATGTGACAGGTGGGCCTGGAGATGCATAGACTCGGAGTGAGGGATAGCATGGGATTTTGCATATATGTATTATTTTGGTTTTGAGATAACTTTGTAACCCTTTTGGGAGCCATTTGAATATTACTTCAGTTTTATAAATATGGACTCCTGTTTTTATTACATTGTATTAAAGTTTTAAATTTCCCGTGTTTTTGGAAAATGGTATTATAATAAATGAGACATTTATTTTTATTTCTTATTTTATATATTAAATATTAGTAATATTCCTTAGGGATGTTACATGATGGACTACGGTGGTGGAGACAATATCATGAAAATGGAGGCTAGGGTTTCATGGTGAGATGGAGGACATGATGACGTGGTAGTGCATCGTTGGTGCATATGTGTTTGCAAGGATAATGACACATGTCAGCATATGGTTGGCCTGATTTGAAAGGTGAGGATTGCCAGGAGGGGTGTAACTTAGTAGAAACCAGGGGTGCAGAACATGTTTTTAGGTTGTCCACTTGTAAGAGGAATGTGTAACGTAAAAACTGGGGGTGCATTTAGCTCCTGAATTATTGTTTTCCAGAATTTTCTGATTTTGGACTTATTTTGTAACTTTGAATATTTCAAATCCACACATTTAATGACTTAAATTAAACTTTAGCTGCATCAACAAACGTTAGAATATCCAATAATATTTTATGCAGCAAAAATAAATTTTTACGCCATTTTTACCTTATGTACTCAATAAATCCAATAATCACAAATCCTAATTAAATAAATCTTTAAGCACAAAAAATTCTATTAAATCACCCCAGGCTCTCGTCGATCTACTCCATGTCAAGATTATCTGCAACATCATCTGCTCCCGTATAACACACACGTTATGCACCAAACAAGCAACAAAGGTCAATGTTGTCAACAACCAAACTACAAAAACCTTGCGATAAAAACTACTCTCACTACAGAGCTCTGATTCAAGATCCGACCGGTCAAAGTCAAGAACTGTGTTATGGATCAGCTGTTAAAATTTTAGCTCGATCCAATGGTTAACGAAGTAGGAACCTTCATTTTAAGAAAAGTCTGCAGTGCAAGAAACTGATAAAAAAGTGAACCAAGCAATTGATGGTGGTTTCAAAACGAGAATGAGAAAAAGAACGACCTACACCTTGAATGGAAAACAACCATCATCCCATGCAACTTAAAGGCTTATAAAGGAAACCAAAAACATGAGTCCATCATATCCAAAAGGGAAACAAGAAAGGAAAACTAAAAAAAAATCACTGCACCATAAAATTTGACAGCCACCACTTCAAGGATTTATCCATCAAATAATCAAAGCGTGAAGGAAAAAGAAAGAATAAGAGCAACACGCTTCAAACGAAGAAAAAGAAAAGAAAGAAGGTCGACTTCCCCTACACTACACATGCATATTTTTCAAGTTTCATTCATCAAGCAAACAAAAAGAAAACAAGAGAATAAAGCAAGGTTGGCTTTCCCTACCTCGTTAATTCTTTCAATACTGTTGCACCAACAACTCTTTCACGTCTCTATGCCGCTTGCTCCCCTCTCTCTACCTCCTAAAACTTATAACCTATAGGGTTTTTACCCTAGCAATCGTCTCTCCTCCCTCTCTATAACCCTAAGCATTAAACAAGTTTTATTTCTTGTTTTTTGTGGTTACAAATCATAAATTAAGAATCTTGGAGATTTAAAACTAATAACATGGTTGTTTTTATTTTATTAGTGTGCTAATACATGAAAGATATGGTGAAAGAAAAGTAACAGAAAGATATGGTGAAAGAGAAGTAACAAGCTTAACTGAAATCAAATAAATTTCGTGACCCTGTAAAACGGAGGAGAGAGAAAACTAATGAAATATTTCATGGGCCCCACAACAAAATAAAGGAGAAAGAGAAAATAAAATAAAACAAACTCCATACTACCGGCAGCCAGGTTCAAACATGCACCTCATCACACCCAAACACATACAACCAACCACTGAACCAAATACTTCTTTAGATTATAACTAGCACCACTTAAATATATACACATATCTGTAACATTAAATATAATATTAAAATTTAGAATAAATAAAACAATAACTTACATCACTTAAATAATTATTATAAATACCAGCATAACTTAAATCACACAAATAATAATTATTTCATATTTCATAATTTAATAGCCTAATTAAATTAAATAAATCAATAATATTAATCATGCCATTAATTTCTCCCATGTGTTTCCCTTTAGCTTAATTTTTCCCGGGTCTTACAAGACCCATTTCCACTGCTTCACATAGGCGAAAGAGTCTTCACTGGGTTTCTAGGTACGAAAAACCTCACACAACACTTAATTCCACCAAGAGTTCTCAACAAGGCAAAACACTCTCATCATATAACACATGATAATTTATATATTGCCAACAAAATACACGCCACCACATCATGCATGGGAATTAAAGTTTCATAACATAAACTTATCAAATTATCAAATAAAACATTCAGACAACGAACCCCACTAATGACATTCATTCTAACACATGCATAACATCATACTTAAGTAATTATCCTCAAATCACCTCTTAAACCCCATACCATGCAATCCATGAAAACCAAGAAAAACCACCAATCACATAACCCATTTATTCATGTCACTTTCCTACCGTGAATCACAACCTTGCACACCTTCATGCCTCAACATCCTCACTTACATCTCTCTCTCTTGGAAAATAAATAATTCTTATAATTTTTATCCAATCCAACTTAAGAACACATTATGCAAACGATTTGGGATTTTAAAAATAAAATTGTAGGTTGTGTAAAACTCCAAAAATTATGTCTTTATATTCAAATTAAAGATGATTCAATCAAGAATCAAATTTAACAATAACCAACTTAATTGATTAACTATAGAGAAAGTTATGCACCAAACAAGCAACAAAGGTCAATGCTGTCAACAACCAAACTACATGAACCTTGCGATAAAAACTGCTCTCACTACAGAGCTCCGATTCAAGATCCGACCAGTCAAAGTCAAGACCTATGTGTTAAGGATCAACTGTTAAAATTTCAGTCCAATCCAACGGTTAACGAAGTAGGAACCTTCATTTTACAAAACATGTGCAGTGCAGGAAAATGATAAAAAAGTGAACCAAGCAATTGATAGTGGTTTCAAAACGAGAATGAGAAAAAGAACGGCCTGCACCATGAATGGAAAAAAACCATCATCCCATGCAACTTAAAGGCTTATAAAGGAAGAAAGAGAAAGTCTTAAGGAACCCGTGCACTATGCATTTACGTATGAAAGATAGAAAAAGAAGAAAGAGAATAGAAATAAAGAAGAAAATGAGTCAACCTGTGAATACTTGCAACGTAAATGGCCTTCCCATGATGGTAAAACTTCCATGAAACGAAAAAACTGATGCACATGATAAATAGAAAACAATTCCACACGCCACACAATGCAACCCACTTGATTTATATCACTAAATCCTCCACTTTATCATGTTTAAACCTCTATACCAATCCTATACCACCATGCACTACACCTAGTTAAACTTTCACAAAAGCTAGACCCAAAACTCGCGCATATGATAACAATTACGGTCTATAAATCTTATTTTGAACACCAAGATGAAAAAAATAAGAAATCACTGCTATGCATTAAACAGAAACAAGAATTTGCACTCACAACAAAAATACATACCAAAGGTTATACGTAACAATTGAAACCAAACACCAAGTCAACCCTTCCAATCTAACCAAAGTGATAAGAATGAAACCCATTGGAAATGAAATAAAACAATGACAGTAATAACATCCATTATCGTTCCATGTACCCATGCACACTCCTCAGATTTTCATACATCATTTAAACAACAAGAAAACAAGAGAAGAAAGAAAGGTTGGCTTCCCCTACCTGGACTTGGTTCTTCACTACGAGTTCCTCCCGGAGCCTTCTCTTTCACTCTCCATGTTTCTCCAACTCTCGTTCTCTCCCTCTCATCCACCTCTTCTCCCACATTTTAGAAACCCTAAAGTGTTTTTAGCCCCTCTCCTAAAATCCTATCTTTTATTTTCATCCCTAATATTTTTCTATTAATATTTTAGAAGATAAATATAATATTCTTGGCAATCTATTTTATCGCAGCAAAGATTTTTAAAAGATAAAAACGGATTTTGTAACAGAGAGATTAAAAAAACAACAACCATATATATGTATTATATCCAAAATGGAGAGAGTAGCCATGCACGTAAATGAGGAGAGAGAAGCAAATTGGAAAAGTTTCATTGGCCCCACAACTTAAATGAGAAAGAAAAAGAAACACAATTTAACCATTTTAATGCTACCTAGAATCAAACCCTGATATCTTTGAACAATAACAAGTACATTAACCACCAAGCCAAATGTTTTCTTCTATCATAATACGCACCAATTGATTATATACACATATCCCCAACATTAAATATAATATTAAAATATAAAATAAATAAAACAATAACTTAAATCACTCAAATAATAATTATTTCATAATTTAATAACCTAATTAAATTAAATAAATCAACAATATACACTACAAGAAAATGTTTCATTAGTAACCAATTTTAGTAACAAAAAATTGTTAGTTACTATAATTATTAATTTAGATACAAGTACAAAGTAAAAAAAAATTGGTTACTAAAATAGTTACTATTATGAATAAAAAATTATAATTGGTCACTAAATTGGTTTTTAAAATTAGCTACCATAGTTTTGGCTACCAAATAAAATTGGTCACTAAAATTAGCTACCTAAGTTTTGGCTACCAAAATAACTTAGTTACTAAATTGGTCTCTAATTAATTAGTGACAAATTTAGTGACCAATTATAATTTTTTATTTATATTAGTGACTATTTTACTAATCAATAAATTTTAATTTTGTAAATTGGTATCTAAATTGGTCACTATAGTGACTAACAACTTTTAGTCACTAAAATTGGTTACTAATAAGACATTTTCTTGTAGTGATATTAATCAAGCCACTAATTTTTTCCCATGTGTTTCCCTTTAGTCTCATTCTTCCCGGGTCTTACAAATCACGTTTTGAAGGGCTTATATGCTCCATTTCCATGTCTAGCTAAGTTTTTCTGTATTGATTCCTTAAAGAAATTGAAATGAAACCATGAGATTGTTGGTCGTTTTTGTGTTGTGTTCGGATTTGACTCTTGTTCAGCTTGTGTTTTCATGATAAAATTTGTTTTTAATGCATGCTTAATCTCAAATTCGTGTTTTATGCACATTAATGGCTCGTATTCATGCTTAATGTTTATAGGTTTGTCACAGTTTGCTTAAATTTGTGGGTGTTAACTGCCTGAATTTTGTTGTGCTTAATGACATAATGAATCCATGGTAATTTTCACTTAGTTGATTAAGTTAGGGTTCATGAGAGCAAAACCGAATAGAACAAGTAATTTGGTAATATGTGATTGGTGGATTTTTAGTGAAATCAAGGAATCAATACAATTTGAATTCTGTTTAATTAAGTTTCACTATTAGATTTTAGTAATTTTGTGTTGAAATTGAATCTACCAAACCCCCCTATGTTATAGTGTTGTGTTTGTCTGGAAATTGAAGATTTTAACAAGAACATTGGTCGTTGGGAGACGATTTGGTTCAACTTTCACATATTGCATTTAATCTGTTTTAATTTGGTGGTGTACGACCTCTATCATTCATGAATCATTTGTTAGATATAAGATAAGCCATGCATTTAAGGGATTAAAGCTTTGTAATTGTAACATGAATTTAGTATTGAATATGGGTGCAGTGCATGTTTGTACTTGAGCTATTTGTGTTGGTGCAGCAGCCACTTTTCTTTTTCTTTATTCACATTGCAGGGGTGAGGATAGGTTCATAGGATGAACTTTTCTCTTTCTTCCTTAGCTTTTCTCTTTCAAGTAAATATGGGTGTAGACCACCACACGTAACTGTGGGTTCATGAGATTATTTTCTTTCCTCTTTTTTTTTTGTCTCTTGCACGTAAACGTGGGTGGCTTCTAGTGCTCTCAAAATTTAGCATGTTGGTTGGTGCTTGGGTGGGGTCCACGTGTAAAGTTTTGCTCTCTTTAAGTTGTTGGGTGCATTGAATTATCATGGGATTACTTTTCTCTTTCTTACTTTGCTTACACTTTCACGTAAAGACATAGCAAATTTGGGTTAAAGTTTATGCTATTTATTTTACTTGGAGGGATCCATGGTTGCATGTGATTTTCTTTCTTTTTCCTTTGGTGCAATTTCACTTCCCGTGGGCCATGGTTCATATAGTTTAGGTGTAATGTTTTCTTTAGCTTTTAAATGCAACGTTTGGGTGGTGCAGAGACGTGAAAATTGTGTAGTTTATTTCTCATGCCATTTGGTTTTCTTTATGTATGGTTGAAAGCCTTTCACACGTGTTTCCATAGTTTAGATTTGCTGGTGGTTTTACTGGTTTTTCTTATTCATGTTTAAAGGGAAGTTCATGTAAAAGCATGTTTTCTTTCATTTTGCAATTGGGTGCAATCTCATTTGGCTTCATTAGTTTTCATACTTTTTGTTTGGTACTTTTCATTTGGTTTTACTAGTTGTCTTATGTTTAATGTGTTGGTGAACTTTGATGGGATGATTTTGTTCTTTGGCTTTATTTTGTGCCTTATATCATGTGATGGTTAAGTGGGTTAAATATCCATAGTCGCAAGGCAATGCTATGTCTTTTGCTTGGTTACAAGTAATGTTCTGGATGCATGGTTATGGAGTTAAAGTGGTCGTTTGAGGATAGTTACTTATGTGTGATGTTATGTCGTTGTTAGAATGAATGTCATTCGTTGAGTTCGTTGCTTGAATGTATTGTTTGGTAAGTTGATGGGTTTTGGTGAAACTTTATTTCCCATGCATGATGTGGGGGCGTGTATTTTGTTGGCAATTGGTAATTCTCATGGGTTGCATGATGGGAGTGTTATTTCTTGATTGAAGACTTTTGTTGGAATTAAGTGTTGTTTGAGGTTTTTCGTACCTAGAGACCTAGTGAAGACTCTTTCGCCTATGTGAAGTAGTTGGAAGGGGTCTTCTTCGCTTGTGTGAAGCAGTGGTAGAGGATTGGTTAAAGTGTTGTACCCTCTCGCCTATGTGAAGCAGTGGGGAGGGGAAAGATGTTTCACCTTGTTTCGGATCGTTGCGAGTATAGTGCCCGATGTGTGATGCATTGACGGTTTTACTCATAATTCCTTGAGGAATAAGGGAGATAGTCTGGCTGTGATAGTACGACACATTGAACCATCTATTTCTAGGAAATTAGATGTTG
The DNA here is from genome assembly GCF_037176805.1 of Vigna unguiculata. Classification (NCBI taxonomy): domain Eukaryota; kingdom Viridiplantae; phylum Streptophyta; class Magnoliopsida; order Fabales; family Fabaceae; genus Vigna; species Vigna unguiculata. The sequence continues at coordinate 33,179,893 of NC_140795.1, read as the reverse complement.
TTGTGGGGTAAAAGGCCGTGGAAAACCAAAGCTTGATTATGATCACTATGTTTTCTAGAGGAATGTGATATTCTGTTTGGTTTGGTAGGATTGTTTGGATTTTGGGGTTGTGTGTCCAAACCAAATTAATTGTGATCATAATGCTGAAGTGTTACTTGAGGGAGATATTGAATATTATTTGTCATGTTTTATTTACGAAATTCTTTTATATATCATTGTTTATGGTTAGCTTACCCCTATATGTTTGTTTGTGCGATGATCGTATAACGTGTGTGTTATACGGGAGCAGATGATATTGCAAATTATTTTGGCATGGAGTAAATTGACGAGAGGCTGGGATGAACTCGAGAGTTTTTATAATTTTTTTAGTTGTTTGAAATCAAATACTAAAGTATATGTAATTTCTTTTCTTCGCATTTGTTATTTGACTTTTTTAGACAAATTGACATTTTGAATTATATAATTTAAATCAAATTAAAAGTTTTTTATTAGTATATTTTCAATGATAATCCTTTTCCACTAAACGCGAAAATTTTCTTACATTCTGTGACATCCCAAAATTGGGGTGTTATAGTATCTTACGGTTCAAGAACATAAGTGTGTGTTCCAGGACCACGACTAAGGAAGAAGATTTTGGAAGAAGGTCATAAGAGTTGTCTTAGCATACATTCTGGTATGACTAAGATGTATAAGGATCTGAAGGAGTCCTTTTGGTGGACTGGAATGAAGATAGACATAGTAGATTTTATGGCATCTTGCTTAGTGTGCCAAAAGGCAAAGTTTGAACACCAGAGGTCGGGTGGTACATTAGAGCCTTTTAACATTCCGCAATGGAAATGGGATAGCATTTCCATGGACTTTATTACACACCTGTCAAGGTTTGTGAGAGGACATGACTCAATTTGGGTCATTGTAGACCGATTGACTAAATATGCACACTTTATGCCAATCAATCAGAAAATGTCCATGGACAATCTGGTAGAGTTGTATGTCAGAGAGGTGGTACTGTTGGATGGAGTACCAATGAGTATTGTATCAGATCGAGATCCGAGGTTCACATCGTGGTTCTGGTAGTCGCTACAGGCAACGTTGGGCACATAGTTAAGAATAAGCTCAGCTTATCATTCTTAGACAAATGGTCAGTCTGAGAGAACTATCTAGTCACTGGAGGATCTACTAAGGACGAGTGTGTTGGATCACCTTGGAACTTGGAGTGATATGTTACCATTTGTTGAGTTGACGTACAACAACAATATGGTAGAAGATGCAGGACTCCCTTATGTTGGCAACAGGATGGGGAATTAGTGGTACTTGGACTAGAATTTTTGCAGCAAACAACTGGAAGGTAAAGGTCATATAGGATCGGATGCAAGCAACTTAGAGCAGGCAAAAGTCTTATGCAAATAAGAGGAGAAGGCCGCTTGAGTTTCAGGCAGGTGATGATGTATTCCTCAGAGTTACACCAAGAAGAGGAATTGGGAGAGCTCTTAAGTGATTTTCGTTTTCTTGCCATTAACCATCATTAAGGCTTAGTATTTGGCCAATTAAGGGGGAAATAGAGAGGTTTGAAGGCTGTTGTTGTTGAGCATTGTAAGGAGAGAAAATTTAGAGTGTGAATTGTGCTATTGAGTGAAATAGAGCAGCTGAATTGGGAGAGAACTAAGGTAAGCCATTGGTGTTCAAATAGGAGCTTTAGAATCTTCAAGTTTTAGCAAGGAAATCTAGGTTAGGGCAACTAGACATTGTATTTTTACGTGTTCTTATAAATGCATGATCTATTGATGTTGAATTCGTTTCGTTGTATTAAAATTCTAGGTTATTGGAAAACTTCTATAAAGTGCCTGACAGGTACTCAAAGTCATCAATCGACTCATACCAGTGTTTGTGTAATTTTGGGTTCCAAGGAGGAACCGCTTGACGACATGAAATTGCCACCAGGCAACACATAGTTTCAACCCAATTTTCTAGTTTTCTGTATGACCTGCCTGGCGATGATAAACACCTGTCAGGCTACACGAGCCAAATTTGTCTCGTTTTTAATGTTTTTGGACTTCTAGGTTGATTCTGATCGAGGTAAAAGTGAGTAGCAACTGTTGATTGATTGTGGGATGCCAGAGATTGTTGAATTTCGTTGTGATTGTAAGTTAATGGGAGGAAATTTGATGATTATGGTTTATCCTCATATTAGGGTTTGAGTAATTAGGGATTCTTAGGTTTAGGAATCAATTGCAGCGTGAATTGGAATGAGAGTGATTTGTTTGATGTTAATTTAGCATTCGGGTGTAGATAATTGTGTTAAGATTTGATAAATTGGTAAAATGAGGATGAAGGTGAATTTAGGGTTCTAAGGTGCAGGGGAATTCTGGAAAATTTCCAGTAAGTGTATGCACCGCCTGGCAGTACCATGTTTGTTGCCAAGCGCCAAAGATAGATGAATGACACTGTGCAGCTGGAATTACAACTAGAGAGTAGAGGATTCTGCAGAGTTAGTGCGAGTTTGAAATAGGAGGGTTGTAGTATGCAAAACTTAGTGATAAAATGGTAAGAAATGCCCGAGTTAATACAAAGTGAGATTAATAAAGTTTGGATTGGGCTTGGAGGAGTTAATTTGAATGGTAGTCCAGTAAAGGTTTGAATCAATTAGGATCTTGATGCATTGTTAAGGTAGATTATGATGCGAGAGTTGAGGAATTATGTGGAATTGACTAAATGACGTTGAGGGTAGTTATAGATTGTAGTATAATGGTCATGTTGATCATAAGTGGCTGGAGATTGGAATAATGGTTGAGAGCATGGGTGGAATTCAGGTAGCAGGAGTGAGTATGGTATTCTGTGAATAAACAAAGTTGAATTTGAGCAAGCATAGCGATTGATGAGTTAATTGTGGCATATCATGGATAAGCAAGGTTGACCTTAGGTAAAAATTAATTATGGGCAGTTTAGGATTGGTGAATATATACGGAAATATGAAAATTGGTACCAAGTTGGGAAGTGTGGAAATAAATAATGAAATGATAAGACGTGAGTAAACTTAGTAAAGGTTATTGTGTGTGTGATGACTGAATTAAGGATACAATCAGTGTTGTTGTGCCAAAACTAGTACTGCACATGTACTAGTGTAACATCTAGCGGTGGTGGTGAACCCGCCAGGCGATAACTACAAATACAATAGCCTTGGGAGCGCATGGCGCCTAGTAGCAGAGTTCGTTTTTCCAGTCGATAGATGCAGAATCAGAGGCTTCAAAGGTGCTTGGCACCTGGCGGCACAAGGCCCCGCCAGGTGGTCTGGAAGCGAATTTTGCTTGGTGGCTTTGGAGCAGCACCAGGCGATAATGCAGAGGCAGAACTTGTGATTTGTTTGCTTTTAATGTGCGTGGTTTACAAGGCTTTGGTGATACCTTAAAGACCGACTTGTTGGAGTGTTCCTTGAGTTGTGGCTTGGAACGTATCCCTTGAGTTGTGGCTCAGAACGTATCCCTTTAGTTGTGGCTTGAGATAGGGGTTAAGCACGTGACATTCCTTGAGTTGTGGCTCGGAATGATATCTTTTGAGTTGTGGCTTGGGATGGGGATGAACACGAGGAACCCTTGAGTTGTGGCTCGAGTTGACGAGTGTTGCCTGTGTGAATGGACGGGTCCAGAAGCTTCCCATCCTCGGGAGTTAGCCAACGATTTGGTAGTCTTGGGACATTATGAACTATTGATAGAGGTCGTACCCCACCAAATTAAAACAGTTAAATGTAGTATGCGAAAGTTGAACCAAGTCGTCTCCAATGACCAATATTTTCGTCCAAAGCTTCAATTCCAAATGAACACAACACTATAACACAAGGGGGGTTGGCAGATTCAGTATGCTAATCAACAAATTAAATTGAATGCGACAGTGATTAAAAACGTATTGACATCCTTGATTCAAACACAATTTCACTTATCATAGGCCACCAAATTAACACATCTGCCTTCTCTCAACCACTAGATAAGAACTCACTAAGCGAAAGTTACAATCAAGCTTCATTGTGCAATTAAGCAATGCACACATCCTTAAATTCGTGACAGCCAAACTACATACATTGAGCATGAACATAACTTAACCCAAACATATGCAATTACTCTGTAAATTAAGCACAAACAGATTCATCACATGCATTAAGAGACATGGCAAATTTCACAATACAAGCACAACCTCAAAGCTTCATTGCATTTTTCATCAAGGAGTCAATACACGAATTTAGCTAGACATGGAAATGGGCCAATTAAAAACTTCAAATCTGAATGCAACAAAATAGAACATCGAAAACCAAAAACCCTAACCTATGAATTGTTCAAACACAAATTCAAGAGCAAAAGAGAATTTTCAAGGCTTTGAATGAACGAAAATCACTATTATCATATAAAAACTGGAAACCCCATCAATGGGTGTTGTTCCAAGTCAATAAATTCCATGAAATGAGATTCCCAAGCAAGGAAACGAATTCAAAACATAAAACCCTCATTGGGAGCTGTCAAATGTGCATAAAAACGGTAAAAACTAGGCAAAAACGTGAAAAACCGCAAAGAGCACCTCCATGGACACCCACCAAAGCTTGAGAACATGAAAATGGAGGTTGGAGAAGAAGAGCCACAACTGCCCATGCTAAAATGACCTAAATCTTGTGGTCAAATCACTTTGCCACCACTATTTACAAAATTGCCAATACTAGGTGCAGAATTACAAAAATGCCATTACTAAGCCTCAAATGTGGCTCATTCACTTAGAGGACGTGGAAATGACGTGGAAATGATGTGGAAATGATGTGACAACTTTCTTCAACTGAATATTAATGTCCAAGCTCTAAAATTGCTTCACCCAAATACCTAAAAATAATTAAAAACAAAATTAGGCCAAATAATGTGAAATTAACCCAAATTTGGAACAATGGCCCAATAAAGCCCAATAGATGAAAACACACTAAAGATAAATAATTAAGCATTGAACAAATATCAAATGGGTACACAAAGGCTAGTGGAATGGAGGAAAATAATGACTCATCAACTATGTTCGTATTGGGAACTCCACCTGGCGTTATAGACTATGGTCCATAGCTAGTTTCCCGCATGTGTTCTAAAAGTTGTGGCTTATAGGTGTGGCAACAGATATCTTGAGGTATTCATCTAAAGACGTAGATCGTGGATGACATGGTGGTGGCCATGTGGTGTGGAATAAAAGGATAGGAGTTCCTTTTATGTGTGTACATATATTTGATTGTATGTATATATATTATTTATATTGTTAGCTCACCTTATTTACTTGTGTTTGGCGATGATCGTGTATTGCATTACGCGTGAGCAGATGATGTTGCAGGTGGATCTGGTGAGGCATAGAGTCGGAGTGGGGCTAGACTTCATGAAAAGTTTTATTAGAGTGTTTACTAATTTATTATTTTTAAAGACTTTGTAATCGTTTGAATTATTGAACTTGGCTATTATATTTAGAGTTTTATAAATTTTGGATTTTGAGTTATTTTACGATGTAATAAAGTTTTAAATTTTCCACGTTTTAGGGAAATGGAGTTATAATAAATGATGTTAATTATTAATTCTATTTTATTTATTTAAATTCGTAATATCCGACCAGGATGTTACATTGCAGTACACTTTAAATGCCTTGGTTGTATCGGGAATGGCCAACACAGGAGTTGTAGTCAACTTCTTCTTCATTTTCTCAAAGCATGCTTCAAACTATTTTGTCCATGAGAAAGGTTTGTCTTTTCGTGAGTTGTGTCAAGGGACTAACCATCTTGGAGAACCCTTCTAAAAATCGTCGGTAATATCCAACCAAACCTAGAAAACTGCTCACCTTTGTCACAGTTTGTGGTCATTCCCATTTTAACACAGCCTCTATCTTCGTGGGGTCTACCGCGATGCCCTAAGCTTAGATTACATGCCCTAGAAATTGTATTTCAGCCAACGAAAACTAACATTTAGACAACTTCATGTATAATTGATGTTCCCTGAGTATGTCCAGCACAACCCTTAGGTGCTCAGCATGTTCATCCCGATCCTTGGAATAAACAAGGATGTCGTCTATAAACACAACGACAAACTTATCCAAATATTGTTGGAATATCCGGTTCATGAAATCCATGAACACTACCAGAGCATTGATCACTCCAAAAGGCATTACCACATATTCTTAATGTCCATTTTGTGAAATAGTCGATCCCTAAATGGAATTTGACTTGTCCTTTGCCCGGAGTAAATGGTTCCAATATATCTAGTTTGCCTTGACATTGTCTCTTCTGGGTAAGTGTTGTATTTGTACCTCGTCGAAACTCATACATATTATATCTCATGCCAAGTGAAAATACTCGAGAAGCATTGGGTCCTTTATTTGGTGATAATTATTGAGGTGGCCTATTGTGAGTTTGGAGTAGCTTTTGCATATTATACGACATGCTTCTACTGCTCTAGCGAGCACTAAACCGACTAAAATGACCTCATATTTCGCCTAGTTGTTAGAGGTCTTAAAAGCGAAGTGTAGGAACTTTTCTATGACAATTTGGTTGGTACCTTCAAGGACGATGCTGGCCCCTATGCCTTTGGGATTGGAAAATCCATCCACTTGTAGTGTCCACCAATCTTCCTCTTGGTTTTCTGCAAATCTCCAACGAAATCTACCAGGCATTGGGCTTTTATGAGCCCATACGGCTCAAAACTTATATTGAATTTCAAGAGTTCTATGTTCTAGGCTAACATCTTTCCTGTTAAGTTAGGTTTCTGTAGTATCTTTTGGACAAAATAATTGGTTCTTACAATGACCTGGTTGTTCTAGAAATAGGGTCTCAATCTCCTGGCTATTGTGACCACCGATAAAGCTACTTTCTCGACCATCTGATATTGGGTCTCTCGGTCTGGAGCGTTCTTTTGAAAAAGTATACTAGTTCCTAACTTCTGTTTACTTCTTATATCAAGGTCGCGCTCACTACGTATTCGGTGGATGTTATGTTTACAATAAGCAGTACATTGGTATTGGATTTTTAGAGGATTTGGGGGGAACTAAGTGTTTGCTTGGCTTGCTCAAACATTTCTTGACATTCTTCTCCCCATGCAAATTTTGTCAATTTCTTTAACAGCCAAATCATGGGTCTGATCTTGTTAGCTAGTCTGGCAAGAATCTTGATATCGTTGTTAACCGTCCTATCAATCGTTGTATCTCTTTGATATTTATGGGACTCCTCATCTTTGTGATGTCCTTACATTTTTCAAGGTTGGCCTTTATCCCTCTCTATGTAAGCATAAAGTCAAAAAACTTTCCCCTATTTACCCCGAATACACATTTTTCTAGGTTCAGCCATAGGTTAAATTTTCTGAGGGCTACAAACACGTTCGCCAAATCTTTTGAATGTTGCGCTAGAGTTGGCGACTTGACCACCATGTCGTCAATGTATACTTCCACACTTTTCCCGATCAAATGGCTAAAGACCCTGTCCATTAGTGTTTGGTAGGTTGCCATTGTGTTCTTGAGGCCAAAGGGCATGACCTCATAATAATAATTCTTTTCTTCGGTGATGAACACAATTTTTATCATATTGGTGGAGGCCATAAATATTTGGTTATAGCTTGAGTAGGCGTCTAAGAAACTTAGTTTGATGTTACGTCGACAAGGCGATCAATACTTGGTAGAAGGTACGCGTCTTTGGGGTAGGCTTTGTTCAAATCCGTATAGTCAATTCACATACGCCACTTACCGATGGGCTTCTTTACCAATACCATGTTTGCGAGCCATGTTAGGTATTGTGCCTCTTTGATGAACGCAACTTCTAGTAGCTTTAGCTATAATGTCTTGAAGTTCTTTGTAACGTTGTAAAGTTTGTTTAACTCGTTGCGCAGTCTCATAATGTTCTTCACCAACGATTCGAGGTTGGAGCATAGTTGAGGTTGAATCTAAAGGATCTACTGCTGGATAGATACCTTTGGCGGCTAATCCTCTTGATTTGCCGCCTCTGCTTGTGTTGATAACCTTTTTTCTTTTCCCAGTTTTCTTTTCTTTTGTGACACCAGGACTCTTTGAAAACAGATAGTCGGTGAACTGCTACCCGGGGATCTACACCTGGTAAGTCGGCAGTAGTACAAGAAAATAAGTTCATGTTATCCTTTAGTGTTGTTTCAATTTTGACTGCCTCCTCCGGTTTTAATTTCGACCTGACTTTTAAGCTTCGATCTAGTGCGAGCACAAAACTCCTTGTTCTTTCCACTGTTTTATCCTGGAATCGTATCTCATCCTAAGGTCGAGGTCATCTCCCGCTAGGGCTACCTTTACTCTTAGGGTTCTTTCAACGTTATTGGCGGCAAGGATTGAATCCTCGAGCCGCAAACTTGTAATGTAAAACTCAGAAGCTAGATTTTGATCTTCGTGAAAGGTGAGGATGTCGCTTGCTGCGGACGAGAATTACATAGCGAGATGGGGGGTCAATACCACCACTTCTAGGGTGTTCAACGAGGGTTGTAACATCCCATCAGGATATTACGAATTTATAAATAAATAAAAGCAATAGTTTAAAACACACAACATTTAATAATTCCTCATTTTCCCAAAACGCGGGAAAATTTAAAATTTATTAAATAACCAACAAATGTTCAAGTCCATAATCACTAAACAAATGATTATAAAAATTCCCGTAAGGGTTTATATCTTATTTCAAAAGCCAAAGGAAATAAACAATAGTTTTCCCCCAATCAATCCCCTCTCCAAAGCTAAGCTTCACCCGAGACACCTGCATCACCAACATTTGCTCCCGTGTACCGCATACACGATCATCACCAATCACAAGCAAATAGGGTGAGCTTAACAAATATAACATATAAAAACAACACATCATATATAACACATATATATTTAGTCATGCCCAAACATCATTAGAATACCATGTATCATAACCACAACATAACTTTCATGTTCTACCTCTCCTAGTGATTACTTCAAGATGACTTGCTGTCATACCTATCGGCCACAACCGATAGAGCACGTGCGGGAAACCATGTTATGGATCATACACCATAACGGCCGGTGGAGTTCCCAAATACGAACATAGTTCGCATCGTCCTAAGACTAACAATCTCGTCAGTCAACCACTAAGGAGGGCAATCTATCTGGACCCATCCGTACTGGCCATAACCAGCACACTCACACCGGCAACACTCGTCAACTCGGGCTACAACTCAAGTTTTCATCCGCCATCTTGAGCCATAACTCAAGAGATTCTATTCCGAGCCACGACTCAAGGAATACCACGTGCTTAACCCCTATCCCGAGCCACAACTCAAGGGATACGTTCTGAGCCACAACTCAAGGAACACCAGCAATCTCACCTTTAAAGCATTACTAGAAGCCTTGTAGATCACACATAAGAAATCAACAATTCCAAGCTGCAGCAGTAAAAATCGCCTAGCGGAGGACACGTGCCGCTAGGCGCTGCCAGCTACCAGACCGCCTAGCGGCTGTCGCGTACCGCCAAGCGTTAAACGCCTCAAAGCACTCTCTGCATCTAGATACCGCCTGGCGGTAACCTCTGGTCCGCTAGGCGCCACGCGTTAAGCTCCTTTCTGGAATGGTCAGTCCCGCCTGGCGGTTCGCTCTACGCCGCTAGGCGCTATACTAGAACAGTCCCTGACCTGATCTTTTTCTGCACTTTATCGAATGCAATCTTCCATCTATTCCTGGCACACTTCCAGAAATCGTTTCCCTTAATATTTGTATTATTGCTACCCTTTGATTTCTATATCTTCCCATTTTCATTGTGTCCCCAAGACAATCTTTCCCAAGTCAATTGAATCACAAACTTATCCCTAGTTTGAGTTTTTCTCCCAAGTATGTCACTCCTACCTTCAGATTTAACAATTTTCACTGTGCAGTTTTATACCCTCCCCACTCTTAACAAAATTGAGCTTACCATCATTCAATTATCTTTCTTAACTCATTAGTCCAACTCATATAAATAGTAATTATGTTCTGGATTAGTTTGACACCTAATAGTACGCCCAAGTCCTTAACCCCCTTCTCTTTGGTTTTTCCATCCAACTCACCTATTGATACTAGTGAACCAGACCTCTATAATGTGCTAAAGTTCCCACTGCCTCCTATCTCAACTCAACTTTCTACTTAACACATTTCTAATTCATAAATTCGCATTCCTCGACTCTATTCTTTCCCTTCCTGGGTCACTGAATTTCTAAAACCAGCCTCTTCTCTCACAACAACACAGAATTAATGCCCCTGAGATGGCGCTTGGCGGCAGATCGCGTGCCGCCAGGCGGTGCATAAGTTTCTGGGCAATTTTCCAGATTTTCTGCACCCGAGATACATCTCTTGCACTACCTGTATGCTTTCCTAGGCTTGGGGGCTAGTGTGAAAATTGGGTTTGGGGGCCAGTGTGGGAACTGGGCTTGAGGGCCAGTGTGAAAACTAGGCTTGGGGGCTAGTGTGAAAACTGGGCTTGGGGGCCAATGTGGGAACTAGGCTTGGGGGCCAATGTGGGAACTGGGCTTAGGGTATATTGGTCATTCACATGAATGAAGAGGACCATAAATTTGAGAAACATCATAGAAACAAATTTGTGTATTTTGTTTTAATTTCTTCCTTCTAAAACGAAAGGATTCAATAACCATTCATATGATAAGGAGGGTTTTGATTGGAAAGATGGAAAATATTTTATTCACAAATATGAATGACTCATGTATGCATGACTTGGTATGATGTATCAAATAACTTATGTATGAATTTTTCTTTTGCATTTTTTTGAAAACAAATTCAAATTGTTCCCCATTTCTTTGTTATTTCGAAATCATGGAATCATTCTACTTTGATTTTTTTTTTTACTTTTCTAAATCAATTCTTTGGTCTAATTAGTTTACTAACGAACACTGTAATCATTTTTTTTGAAACACCATGAAATTGCTAAGGGCTTGGAAATACTTGGATGAGGTGATGAAGATTAACTAGGTAGTTGCCCCAATTTGATTTGGTCTCGGTGCACAAAATGTGTGAAGAAAAAGATGGGGATTTCAAAAATTTGCCCTTAGTGTGAGAGCCTAGGATGGTCTTAGGGTACAAAAGTGTGTTTGACTTTTCCCAAATGAGGAGATTAAAAATTGATGGGGTCTTCACAAGTTGCCCCTAATGTGATCACAATCTTCATTGTAAATAAATGTTCCAATTCAGAATGAATTATTGGAATATATGAATTACTAACAAAGAGACTGCCCCAGTTTGGGTTTAGGATTGATAAAGATGAACTATTTTAAGGGGTGTCAAGGTTTAGTCTTAGAGTGGGGATATTGTAGGAGCAAAGATAGAGTTTCATGAAGAATGAATTGAAAGAAGACAACCCAAATTTAACTTAATTGTCTGATTGTCCATGCTAATTTTGAAGCTTTGGAAATATGTCACCCAAAAATAAACTGCCCTAGTGTTTAAAAGCAAATCTCTAAACACACTTTTTTTAATCCTTTTTTTTCTTTTTTTTAGAACAACCCTATTAGCAAATCAAAATCTTCCTCTATATTAAAACCTTCGAAATATAACAACCAATCTTTGATCTGTGTGGACTTTATTAGGCTTGTATCGTGGCCAAGGCTAGGGGTATGAATGTAAATGATAGTAAAGGCCCAAACAAGTGATGTGATAGTTGTTTCAGCAATGATCTTTGAATAATGTTTCATTCAAAATTTGTTTGACTTATACTTGTTCAACTTTTGCTTCTCTTTTTCTTTTCTTTTCTTGATATAACCATTTCTTTTTTTTTAATTTTTTTATATATTTTTGTAATGGTGAAGTACCATTCAGAGGAAACAAATGCAAACATTATATCAACCCTTAGTGTGAGGGTAACCCTTGTTTAGGGTAATTTAAAAAGAAAAATTGGAAGGTTCAAATTGGGTAACAAAGGATAATTACTTTTGTTTTTTAGTTTGGATAAAGAAACATGGCCACACATCATTTCAAATCATGGTTGTTTTTCTCAACAAAAACTTTAATTTAGAGGAAAATAATTTAGTTCCTGTGATATGATGTCCTTTGTTTTGTTCTCTTTTTTTCACTTCTTTTTTGTCTTATTTTTGCCTAGACTATCCTTCAAAGTTTTTAGTCTAGCAGACTTTTCTTCATTTTAATTTGTATTCAGAGAGTTTCTTAAAATCATTTTAAGGTATGTTTCCCCTTTATGATGATCCTCCATGGAAATTAAAACAAGGTTTATGATGCAAGAGAGATGGAAAGGGAGATGAATTTGAGCAATTTCATGCATGTAAGATTATATAAGTACTTTATGAGAAATTATTACAAACAAAATTTTATTTCTTTATTCAGTCCATTGATTTGACCAAAGAGTGTTTTATTATTTTCTCATTTTTCATAAGAAAGATTCCAAGAATTTAGTGATAAGAAAATGGGAAACAAAATGAATTTATTACAGTGCAAACTGTTTAGATTTTTTTTTTTAAATTATGCATATGCATGCTATGTGTTTGAAGCTATGGACAGGGTACCGTGAATGACCACAGAATGAGAATGCAATGCATTGTTGTGCCTCACTGGACACTTATTCACATGATATGCCAATGAAATGTATGCTTATGCCTAAGAAGGCATTTTTTCCTTTTTATTATAATGTTGTGATTGTGATGAATTTATTATTATATACAAGGAAATGAAAGGGTAAATGAAACAAATAGTCTCCCTTTTCTGCCTTAATTTAACATAGGCTCGATAAAGTTCTATGGCAAAGTATATGTGCTCACAAGGATAGTTCCGTAATACCTAAAGATCAAGGTCACTAGAGCTATGGCCCACTTCATGCCATTTCCCCCGACAGTTGGTAAACAACAAGAAGTGGGAGTACCAATGAAGCAAACAAACTTTAGCTTGGGTTCTCACAATGACCACTTGGGAAGTACATCCACTGTGACATTGCTACACAATCCCCTCTAATTCTAAGCAACTCAAACCCGGGTATAGGGCCCCACTCATGTAATGAACAAAATGTGCATATGAAGGGAGAATACAATGTATACCCAAAACCCCCACCTAATAATCATTCAAAATACCAAAATAAAGAATATAAACATACAATTATTCTAAATATAAAAAGAGATAAAATACACATATGCAAAAAGAAAAAAAAATGAGAAAGAAAAAATATGAAGAAAAACCACATCAATTTTGCACATCCAAATAAATGGTTGGACTCTCTAGTATCTCTAGTGGAGTCGCTATCTGTCACAACCGAAATCACGACGGGACGACGAACCAAAAATTAAAATTTGTATAAACAGAGTTTGGAGTCGCCACCATAGTTTATTCTGGAAAACTACAAAAAAAAAACAAAAAAGATAAGACAAGGTCTGCAAAAAAAAAAGATTTTGGGTCTAAGAGTCGGTTGCATATGGGGAAGGTATTAGCACCCTACAACACCCGTCACAAGATGATACCTTTAATTAAATGTGCAAAAGGATGTGACTTTTTCAAAATATTTATTATCCGCAAAAATAATTATAAATGAATTTACAAAAGAAACAAAAATAATTTTTTGATTTTTTTGGCCTGACGAGGATTAATCCTCGCTCCTACGTATCTCCATTTATTTAGTTCTTTAGAATCTTTTAGAAATTGTTGATTTGTTTATAATTTTGAAAACCTTTTTAAGTTTTTTGGTATTTTTAATTATTTGAAAATGAGTGTCACGCGACGTGAGCGGCCAAACAAACACTAAAATTAAACAAAGAAAATTATATTTTATCTTTAGTTCTTTATATTATTTTTGATATATTTTCTAGAAAAAAAAAATTGAAAATTGGGGTCACGCGGCGCGAGAGGCCAAATAGACACTAAAAGAGATGAAGAAAAATATTTGTTTATGATTAAAAAATATATAATAAAAATGAAAAAATAAATAAATCAAAAGAATTAGAAATTGGCAATGACGTACCTTCAAAATTTTTGATATATGTTCTATTTTATATCAATCTCACCCTCTCGTTTTCCCAACAAAGGTAAAAAGGAGGTATGTTTATGTAGGTGGTAACGGAAGAGAAAGAGAGAGTGTAGCGAATATTTTCTTTTGATTTTCTACCTCCTTGAATATGATCTTTTTTCAACGAGAGATAAAAAATGAGATGTGTATGTGGGAGTGGTGATGGGCAGGAAATAGAGAAGTGTAGAGAATATTATTTTTTTGGTCCCTTTTCATATGACAGATTGAGTATTTATATTCACATATTATAATATCAATGCAATCAAAGTCTTAATTGTAATTAACAATATAAAGAAGGAATTGGTCATAATAGCAACACATTACGGGAAACAAATCATAGCAAATTAGAGCACAATATCAAAGAACATCGGTAATATTGATTCTAACCATTAATAAATCATATCACTAATTTCTCTATCAAAACAAAGGTAGAAGATATGTTGAGTTGTTGGGCTCAAGAAAAGGAGTGTGATAATTAAAAACAAATTGGGCTCTTCCTTCTTTTTTCCTTCTTTTTTTCTTTTTTCCATCTCTCTTTTTTTTTTTCTAAAATTAAAGTTTGAAAATCTTTGAAGAAAATTGTGTTTCACATTTTTTTAATTTTTTTTTGGAAAATAAATTGTTTCACTCGGACGAAATTGGGTGTTGACATCGTGGAAGCATGCTAATCCCTAAGGACCAAAGTTCTGAATGGATATTTCTCATATAGGTTATGAGATATGGGTGGAATGTTAGAAGGAGTCAATAAACCATGGATTTGATAAGATAAACTGGGTGGGGGTTTAATTCTCATTATTTATTAATTGTGTTATTTTTCCTTCTCAGCTCACCCTTTTTGTTTGTGTTTGGCGATGATCGCGTGACTTGTCACGCTGGAGCATATGTGAATCTAGGTGAGGACGTGGATGCCTAGAGACAAAGCGGGACAGACTATGGGGTCTTTACTTTATATTTTATTTACAAACATTTTGTAATAATCTTTTATGATGTTCTTCTCTATCTTGAACTTGTAATAAGGATGATTCAGCGTATTTTGAACTTCAATGATATGAATTTGAAATTTTCCCTCACTTGGGAATTTTATATTTTATTTTAATTCTAATCAAATTATATGATATATGCTTTATCAAGTATGATGGACGTCCTTGGAGTAGGAGATGGAGGAAATCCATGGAGAATGTTGAGGAGAAGATGAAGTGCAGCGGAATTTGGAGAATTAGAGAAAGGTTGCTCTTGGAAATGGAGAATTTGGTGAAGATGAAGAGTAGAAGTGGAGCTATGGTATGGAAGGTGGCTAGAGGAGATGAAGGAGAAAGTTAGCCATGTGTGCTCTCAAATTAATAGAAGTGTGGAGTGATCTCAAACACTAGCATCTATTAGCAATTCAAGAGTAACCATTACAATATTTGAGTGGCTCTATTTATAGGCACATGGCCGGCCAAATAAAGAGAAAATGCAACAAAGATGAAATGCAAATGTAGCTTGGAGAAGAAGCTTGATTGTAGACCATGTGATGTAGTAGATGAGTCTAGATGGTGCCAAGTGGCGTATCACACTCTCCTTGCCCAAGTCACACACACCATGCTTCCATCACATCTCCTTGCTTAGTTCATGCTTTGCTTGCATCCAAAAGGAGAGCCACTCTAGTAACTCTTGGCCAAAGGTGGCACATTGGGCTCGGCCCAAATGATCCCAACAAGTGTTCTAGCTTTTATTGAAAGCAAAGCCTAAACAATGGCCCAATTTAAATCTAGACTACTTCCTTAATGCATCACCTCATATTTTAGAGATTTCTTTAGCCCATGTAAATAATGTAAAAAGCCCATGATTGACTTGATCATCTTGTGAGAGGCCCATGTGAATCTTTCTCATCATGCTTCTAGTGATTGGGCCTTGATATGGGCTTGGGCTTGTTGATGCACTTGAGCTTGGGCTTGTTGGGATCACATCATCCCCTCCCCCTTGAAGAGGATTTGCCCTCAAATCTTGGTGGTCACCCTCTTCATCAAAAATACCTACAAAAGGAACCAAATCAGTAATGTTGAAAGTAGGATGCACACCATATTCCGGAGGAAGATCCAATTGATAAGCATTATTATTGATCTTCTTGATGATTTGGAATGGACCATCACCTCGGGGACTAAGTTTGGATTTTCTTATATTAGGAAATCTTTCCTTCCTTAAGTGCAACCAAACTAAATCTCCTTCATTAAAAGACCGAACTCTCTTTCCCTTGTTTTTAGAATGAGCAATCTTTTCAACATGGGCTTGAATTTGGTGTTTAACCTTCTCATGAAATTCTTTTATGAACTTGGACTTAGAAACCCCTTCTTTATGAACAAAATCAAAAGAAGTTGGAAGAGGTAATAAGTCCAATGGTGTGAGAGGGTTAAAACCATAAACTACCTCAAAGGGTGAGAGTTTGGTGGTGCTATGGACCACTCTATTGTAAGCAAATTCAATGTGGGGAAGATACTCATCCCAAGATTTATGATTCCCCTTAAGCAAAACCCTAAGCAATGTGGAAAGGGATCTATTGACTACCTCAGTTTGCCCATCAGTTTGTGGGTGACAAGAGGTAGAGAAAGAAAGTTTTGTTCCTAGCCTAGACCACAAGGTCCTCCAAAAATGGCTTAGGAATTTAGCATCCCTATCAGACACAATTGTTTTGGGTAATCCATGAAGGCGAACCACTTCTCTAAAGAACAACTTTGCTATGTTGCTAGCATCATCTACTTTGTGGCATGGTATAAAATGTGCCATTTTAGAAAAACGGTCCACTACCACAAATATAGAGTCAACACCCCTAGAAGTCCTTGGAAGCCCTAGGACAAAATCCATACTTATATCCTCCCAAGGGGTGGAAGCAACAGGCAAAGGAGTATACATCCCTGTAGGCATTGCGCTAGACTTAGCATGCAAACAATTCAAACAACTAGCGCAATAGTTTTGTATTTCCCTTTTCATATGGGGCCAAAAGAATTTCTCTTTAAGCATGGCCAAAGTTTTGGCGACCCCAAAGTGACCCATAAGTCCCCCCTCATGCATTTCTTTGATCAAAAGTTTTCTATGAGAACCTAGAGGAATACATAGGCGGCCTTCTTTGAAAAGATATCCACTTGAAAGATAAAAGCCGCCTTGGGACTTAGTGAGACAATCATGATAAATGGTAGCAAAGAAGGGATCATGAATATACAATTCACATATGTTGTCAAATCCAAGAATTTGGGATCCAAGCTTGGCTAAGAGAGTATATCTCCTTGATAGTGCATCAGCCACAACATTAGCTTTCCCTTTCTTGTACTTGATAACATAAGGGAATTGTTCCAAGTACTCAACCCACTTTGCATGCCTTTTATTCAATTTGTGTTGGCTCTTCAAATACTTGAGAGTTTCATGATCACTATGGATAATAAACTCTTTTGTTACAAGATAATGTTCCCAAGTATGAAGAGCTCGCACAAGAGCATATAGCTCTTTGTCATAGGTGGGATAGTTACGAGAAGGACCATTTAGTTTTTCACTAAAATAGGCAATTGGATGGCCTTCTTGTAACAAAACCGCACCTATTCCCACCCCAGAAGCATCACATTCTAGCTCAAAAGTTTTCTCAAAATTTGGAAGAGCAAGAATGGGAGCTTGGGTGAGCCTAGTCTTGATATCATCAAAAGCCTTTTGTTGTCTTTCACCCCACTCAAAAGATATGTCTTTCTTAACAAGTTCATTGAGGGGTGAAGCAATGGTGGAGAAGTTGGGGACACATCTTCTATAAAAACTTGCTAATCCATGAAAACTTCTAATGTCCCCAACATTCTTTGGCACAGGCCATTCTTGGATGGCCTTGATTTTTGCGGGGTCAACATGCACCCCACTCTTATTGACCACAAATCCCAAAAAAATGACACTCTCTACACAGAAAGTGCACTTGTCAATGTTAGCATAGAGTTGGTGGTCTCGGAGAAGAGATAACACAACTCTAAGATGACCCACATGAAGTTTAGAGCTTGTACTATACACCAAGATATCATCAAAATAGACAACAACAAACTTGCCTATACAATCTCGCAAGACATGATTCATTAGGCGCATGAATGTACTAGGAGCATTGGTTAGACCAAAGGGCATGACTAACCATTCATATAGACCAAATTTTGTTTTGAAAGCAGTTTTCCACTCATCACCTTTTTGAATACGAATTTGGTGATAACCACTTTTGAGGTCTATTTTTGAAAATATTTGTGCTCCATGTAACTCATCCAACATATCATCTAGTCTTGGGATTGGATGCCTATATTTTATGGTGATGTTGTTGATAGCCCTACAATCACAGCACATACGCCACTTTCCATCTTTCTTGGGCACCAACAACACAGGCACAGCACAAGGACTTAAACTTTTTTGAACCCATCCTTTGTCTAGCAACTCATTCACTTGAGTTTCTATCTCCTTAGTCTCAATTGGGTTTGTCCTATAGGCAGGTCTATTAGGAAGACTTGCCCCTGGGACAAAATCAATTTGGTGCTCAATCCCTCTAAAAGGTGGGAGACCATGAGGGCCATCCTTTGGAAAAATATCTTCAAATTCATGAAGGAGAGCACGAATGGAAGGAGGTAGATCCTTAAGAGAAGGATGTTCAAGACAAGTAAGGATTGCTTGACAAAGTAAGAGGAAGGGAGGTTGCTCATTATGAAGAGTGTGCAAAAGAGTTTTATGAGTTAAAAGAACTTCATGAGCAACATCCTTAGAAGAAGAAACTTCCTCTACCTTTGTCTTGTCCTTTGAATCATTAGAAGCATTAGAGTTCTTGGAACTCTCTTCCTCTCTCCTAGCTCGCATTTGAACTTGATCACTAGCAACTTGGCTAGGAGTGAGGGGATGTAACACAAAAGTTTTTGAATGATGTTGGAGGGTGATCTCATTGGTGTGGCCATTGTGTAAGGTTTTATGATCAAATTGCCAAGGCCTCCCCAAGAGAATATGGCAAGCTTCCATTGGGATTACATCACATAAAACTTTATCTTTAAATTTCCCAATGGAGAACTTGACTTTCACTTGATGTTCAACTTTGAGATCCCCATCTTCATTAAGCCAATGAAGTTTGTAAGGTTTGGGATGGGGTAACAAAGTCAAATTCAACTTCTCAACCAATCTTGTGCTACAACAATTGCAACAAGATCCACTATCAATGATCAAAGAACAAATGTTTTTCAAAACCTCACATCTTGTGTGGAAAATATTTTCTCTTTGATCATTGAGAGGAATGCTAGGTTGGTTATTGAGAAGCCTCCTAATCATCAAAAGTTTCCCTTCATTTGGATATGAATGTTCTTGAGAATCACTAGAATGAGAAGTGTCGGAGTCACTTGAAGATGACTCCTCTTGGCTAGTGTAGAGGTCTTTGCCCTTAAGCACAATGGTGCGTTTGGTAGGGCATTGAGCGGCCACATGACCTCTACCTAGACACTTGAAACATTTGATGTCACTACCTCTTTTGTTGGTGGAGGATTCACCCTTATCACTTACCTTTGTAAGACTCTTAAGAGTGGACTCTTTTTCTTTTGAAAAATCTTTCATTGGAAAATCACTTTTAGAAAAAGAGGGAGAATCCTTGCGAGAAGGACGTCTCAAAAGTTGTTGCTCCACCTTGATGCTCATTTGAACAAGATCATTAAAATTGCGGTATGGGAGCAACTCAACTTTATCTCTTATGTTGTAATTGAGTCCACTTAAGAACCTAGCAATGGTAAGTTCCTCTTCTTCTTCAATTCCGGCTCTCATGATGTAGAGCTCCATCTTTTGTCTATACTCTTCTATAGACATAGATCTTTGTTGGAGCCTTTGGAGCTTGTCCAAGAGCTCTCTTTTGTAATAGGAGGGAACATGGCGGGCATGAAGGGCTTCCTTAAGATCATTCCAATACTCAATATCATGTAGCCCTTTTCTCCTTCTTTGGAGGACTAAGGAAGTCCACCAATTAAGAGCATGCCCTTGAAAGCTAAGAGTAGCTAGAGACACACGCCTCTCTTCCTCCACAACATGACTCTCAAACAATTGTTCTACTTTGGCAACCCAATCAAGAAAAACCTCAACATTATCCTTCCCATAGAAATGAGGCAAATCAATTTTAACTTCCTTTGGGTGAGGAGGTATGCTCATGGTGATTGAAAGAACTTAGAACTTTAACAAAATAGTGAAAGAAGAAACCAAGCACAAGTAGACCTCCAGGTAGGCGAGGTGAGTCTAAAAGACTTCTTAAGTACCAAGGCCAATCCTTGCCAAGATGTACTTGCAAAAGGTTTCAAAGATCAATTGTTTAAGGCTAAGTAAATAGAATCACTTGAGACACTAAGCACTAACAAACAAGACTCAAAGAAAAGAAAACACTAACACTAAAAACGGACCCCTAAATGGCAAAAATTTAGAGACTTTGGTCTCACAAATTTAAACCACTAAGCGTCTAACTATGCGGCCTAAAAGCAAGGTGAGAAAGCACTTAGAACTTTCAACACACTCACTTACTAAAACGTTGCACTAGAATATCAAAAAGGTTCTACTTAGGAGATGTGATTGAACACCTTTGGTTCCCCAAGACACCTAAGTAGGCCATGGATACAAATGATAATTTGAAAGCATTTTTGGTTCACTAATTTGGTACTCAAAATGAAGCAACCTCAAGCGACTTAATATCTCAAATTTTGATGCTCAAAAGATGCAATTTCACAATCAAGGAGGCTTCAAAATGGTACCAAATAAGATGTGCCAAAAAGAAGTACAAAGTACAAAGAAATAA
Source organism: Vigna unguiculata (assembly GCF_037176805.1). Classification (NCBI taxonomy): domain Eukaryota; kingdom Viridiplantae; phylum Streptophyta; class Magnoliopsida; order Fabales; family Fabaceae; genus Vigna; species Vigna unguiculata. Next base: position 33,159,098 of record NC_140795.1, on the reverse strand, counting down.
AGCCAAAAAAATAAGAAACAATGCAACTCCAAATGTGCTGCCAAAGTGCTGCCAATTTGCACAAAATCAAGAGCCAAGAGCTTGGCTTGTAGCCTCCTTTTGATTTGAACAAAGACCACCACCAAATAAGGCACTTGTAAGCACCTTAAGCCACCAAAATGAAGTGCAAAACAGCACTAAAAACACACAAACACGCACAAAACAGCAATGAAACAGTGAGTTTTTGGAAACTGCAGTGCCAGAAAACGGAAATATGAGCCTCAACTTGCGTGATTTTTCATTTTTTTTGTACTCAACATTTTTGAATGATTCTTTTTTTGTATTTTTCGTCTGGATGTTAACTAAATGTGGCAAAAATCAGATTGAATTTTGGTGCACTGAGTTACTCACAAAAAATTAAAAACAGAGACTGTGCGTGCAGTGATTTGGTAGAAAACAGAAGAAAACTGGAGCAGATTTACTCTCTGAAATTGTAGGAGATGTTCTATGGAAAGCATAGCTAAAGAACTTGATTATGAACTGAAATCAAGCATGAATCATAGAAGAACATCTTAGACACACAAAAGCACAATCCAATCGGTGAAATGGATGAAAAACAGTGAGGATTCAGGCCTTAAACATCCACACACTTCCTTGAAGGATCATAGTTTGTTTTGGCTGTGAGATGTGGCGCGGAAACTCAATCAATTCAGTAAGCAATGCAATTAAACGGTGGAAAAGATGAATTAAAGCACAAACAAAGCATAGAACATGACTTAAACATAACTGAAATGATAAAATGCAAAGAAGGACTGAATTCACCGAATAAAAATGCAGAAAACCCAAGAACCAAAGAACAAGTGCTGGAAAAACGAAAATGGAACCTAAAAACAGATTTGCACCAATGAAGCAAGCAGTACTACAAGGTGAATCAATGGAGATTCATGTAGCCTCAATGTCAAACGGTGAAGAACATTAAAAACATGAAAAAACAGCAACAAAAGTGAAGAAAACAGTGGAGAAGAGAGACAAAACGGAAAATGAAAGAGGAGACAAGTATGGACCAAGAACCTTACCCAAACCAAGAGGATGGATGCACCAAAGGCTTGGATGGCTCTGATACCAATTGATGGACGTCCTTGGAGTAGGAGATGGAGGAAATCCATGGAGAATGTTGAGGAAAAGATGAAGTGCAGCGGAATTTGGAGAATTAGAGAAAGGTTGCTCTTGGAAATGGAGAATTTGGTGAAGATGAAGAGTAGAAGTGGAGCTATGGTATGGAAGGTGGCTAGAGGAGATGAAGGAGAAAGTTAGCCATGTGTGCTCTCAAATTAATAGAAGTGTGGAGTGATCTCAAACACTAGCATCTATTAGCAATTCAAGAGTAACCATTATAATATTTGAGTGGCTCTATTTATAGGCACATGGCCGGCCAAATAAAGAGAAAATGCAACAAAGATGAAATGCAAATGTAGCTTGGAGAAGAAGCTTGATTGTAGACCATGTGATGTAGTAGATGAGTCTAGATGGTGCCAAGTGGCGTATCACACTCTCCTTGCCCAAGTCACACACACCATGCTTCCATCACATGCTCCTTGCTTAGTTCATGCTTTGCTTGCATCCAAAAGGAGAGCCACTCTAGTAACTCTTGGCCAAAGGTGGCACATTGGGCTCGGCCCAAATGATCCCAACAAGTGTTCTAGCTTTTATTGAAAGCAAAGCCTAAACAATGGCCCAATTTAAATCTAGACTACTTCCTTCATGCATCATCTCATATTTTAGAGATTTCTTTAGCCCATGTAAATAATGTAAAAAGCCCATGATTGACTTGATCATCTTGTGAGAGGCCCATGTGAATCTTTCTCATCATGCTTCTAGTGATTGGGCCTTGATATGGGCTTGGGCTTGTTGATGCACTTGAGCTTGGGCTTGTTGGGGTCACATCAAAGTATACCCACCTATGGTGTTACACTCGTCTAGGCGACTAATTTAGTCACTAGTGCATTTCTGTCATTTTAACTCGGTCATTATGCCTTGGATCCTCCGTTAACGAGGCATATCAAAACGTGGTGACACTTTTGATATTTTAACGAACTTGTATATCTTGATTCTTCTAATAACTGCTTCATAAAAACTTATATGCCTCGGTTAATATCCAACCGAGGCATAAAGCCTACAAAAAATTTCAAAATTCCCGCTCTTTTCACGTTTTTAATCTGGACGTTGCAAATTATGCCTCTGTTTTCAAATACCTAAGGCATAAAGGGCTTATGTCCTTAGTTTTCTATCACCCGAGGAATATAGGTTAATTAATTTAAAAAAATAAAAACTATTTTAATTAAATTGTTGTAGGTTTATGCTTGAGTTAGGAATATACATGAGGTAGATGGGTAATATATGTCTCGGTTGCCAATTGAACTGAGGTGGAAAGTTTTTTTTAGGGTTCAAAATTGGGACAGATCTTTTCTTCCTTGCTTTTCCTTTCTTCTTCGCCGAGAGAAGGAGCCTTCTCTCCTTTGTACATCGCTGCCAATCCTATCGGCGTTCCCGCCACTACATCAAGCTTTCATCGTCGAAAGATCACGCGTCCACTACCTCTACCGCGCTACTACTATTGTGGGATGAGGGAGGTCGCAGACTACACGTGGAAACCACCATTAGTTGGTGGTTTTTTTTATTCTTTTTAATGTATTTTTTGATTTTGGATGAGTTGATTATGTTCCCTTACTGTTAGGATTTCACTCTGTGAGATTTTTTTTTTTGCTATTGATTCGAGTCTTTTTTATGCCATTGATCTTGGTATTGTTGCATTGATATTCTGGTACTCTTGCATTTGTTGAGATTGCATTTGTTGTGATGGTGTAGTTTTTCAAAGTGTATAGGATTACATTCTTTGTTGTTGCTCGTGTTTCACGCTCCTAGGTTTCTAATTTTATCTTCAAAATATGTTTTCAATGAGTCTATAATTATTTTTGTATGTTTGAAAAGTGATTAATTATATTGATTTATTGGTTTATGGACAACTTTATATTGATTTATTTTGTTTGATTTGAAATTATTATTACATTGAGTTAGCCTCAGTCTCCCATTTAAGACTCAATACAAAAATTATTTACTGTCTCCAAAAGTTTTGAATAAATTATATATATTTTGAAAAATTTATTTAAATGGAAACAATAACAATTTATAAGTATTGAATCTTGAATTGTCCGATTGGACGGTTTAAGAAGATTAATAATTTCTTCTTAGTTTAATGCATATATATATATATATATATATATATATATATATATATATATATATATATATATATATATATACATGTCTTAAATCTCATGATTATTTGCAAATTGTATTTGGTATTGATCTTTGGATGCATATTTGGTTGTGATTGATAATCACTTCCATTTTGTATAACCTGAAGACCAATGCGAAATGCTAGCAAAATTACATGAAATTTTATATATGTTTTAAAAGTAATATGTACCAATAAAATAAAATAAAAATGTCAATCTTCTTGAATGGTATAGGGTCACACCTTGAATAGAAAAGCAAGGTGATCATTTTATTCAAGATTACTAAAATTATTCACACAATTTTAGTATATATACGTATGGGTCGAGATTGGATTAATTTACCATATACAAGTGTTGAGTATGAGAAAGGAGTAGAAGAATTTATACAACTTGCGCAACATAATGAGGGTAGAAGCGATGATGAAGTGAAGTTTAGATGTCCTTGTGTCAACTATTTGAATGCGAGAAAGTTAAATGCAACCAAAATTAGGGAACATCTTATCCGTGATGGTTTCTATCGAAGTTATACAAAATGGACATGACACGTCGAATTAATAGACTTCCCAATTGTCTCCCAAATTGAAAATGTTGTGGATTCTGCTATGGAAGATTGACTTGAAGAAGAAAAATTAGAGGACATGATTCGTGATGTTGGCGTTGAAGCTTTTTCCCAAGTACATGTGTTTGAGATAATGTCTACTAATTTAGATACTATGTTGTATATTGGTTCAAGTAAGTTGGCAAGGTTATATGTAGTGTTAAGACTCATGAATTTGAAGGCGGCTAATGGATGGATTGATAAAAGTTTCACAAAATTGCTGGTGTTATTGAATGAAATGCTTCCAGATGGAAATACACTACCCACTCGCAAATATGATGCCAAGAAACTTCTTTGTTCGATGGGGATGAAGTATAAAAGGATACATGCATGTAATTATAATTCGTTATTTTAAGGTACAACAATGAATTTTGTTTTCAATTCAAGCATCATTGGCAGCTACTTGTTTACATGAAGGAAAACATTGTTGTGTGACTTTGTTCCTTGCATAGACCTCCCCCTAACCATCTTAAACAAGAAATAGTTTGGTAAAACCCTCAGTGTTATGAACTTTCTTTCTTATATAGTTGTATCTTAAAACATGACTTTTTTAACAATTTAATTGTTGGACATAACATGTTAGGGAAATCAACTGCTAAGACAAAAAGGCTGGGATGGTTGGCCCTCTAGGTTTGGTATTTTGGTCTACAATAATATAGTTGTTCGATTTATTTTCTTCCTCGGTTATTTATAAACTTGTGCGTTCATTGTAGTGTAATTTACAAACTGACTCATATGAGTGTCATTACTATGTAATGCAATAGATGTCAACCGTTGTTCGTGCTCATATCACAAGTAGTTGGGAAATGATAATAACTTCACTATATCAAATACTTATCTACAATTTTGTCTTAGTTGATATACTAATTGAAATTATTGTCTTGAAAGAAAATTTATACCACTACTCCCATCCCTACCAAGTTCGTTAAATATTTAAGGATGACTTGTGCAAAGTACATTATCTAAATGTACAATAGTATTTAGTACATCTATTTAGTGTAGGATATGATCTTGTAATGATTAGTACATTATTATTTTGCCTTATTTTGATTTGAAAAGTATAATGTTTTGTTTCAACCTGGTTTTGGTTATCTAGTTGTCTATTTCACAGTTTAATGAGTAGGATTTAGGAGAAACAAAAACTGCATTAAAAAAAACCTACTTTATGCCTCGGTTGTTACCTAAATAGAGGCATAAATCTTTTAACCATTTTATGCCTTGGTTATACCATAACTAAGGTAATAAGCCACTCTTTTATTCCTCGGTTGTAGCCAGACCCAAGGCATAAAGATCATTTCTGGATTTTTTTTTTAATTTCTAACACATTTTATGCATCGGTTTGCATCAAAATCGAGGAAGTAATAATTAAATATGTCTTGCTTAATAACCTAGGCAGAAAGGTGACCCTTTTTTGCCTCAACTGAATATGCCTCGAGTCTTAAACCGAGGTTAAATGGCCAAAACATCCACGGTAGAAAATCTTTCCTACATTGGTGAGTTATGTCATTTGATGGACTTGTTTTATGTGCTTGTCTACTGAGACTTGTCTATTGGTTTAGGCAAATATGTATCATCTAGAGGACCTCGTTTGCATATATCATCTGACTCGTTGAGGATCCATTGTACTATTTAGTGAGCAGAATTTTCTACGTTATAAAGTTGTTGGTTAAGGTTTTATACTACACATTATCCAAGGGACATTCTTACATGAGATAACCTTGAAGATAACTTAGTTTTTCAACACCCAATTTCGTCTGGGTGAATGCATTTTGTTTTGTTAAATATAAATTAAAAAATAAAATAAAATAAAAATATGTTAGGTTTTAACTTTAATTCTACCATGAAAAAAACAAAGAAAAAAAAGGAAGGGAGAATCTAAGTTGTTTTTAATTATCACACAATTTTCATGAGCCCAAATGTTTTATACATATTTTCACCCCACTACTCGCTATTTACACTCTTCACATGACATGTCAGAAGATGACATTTTATAATTTATGTTTTTAGAGAAGAGTATAATATTATGAGCAATATATCTTTTATAATAATTTGAATAAATATCTCACATTTACGCTTATGTGATGTGTCTCATTGATTTGTCAGTCAGGGAAGATATTATTTTAATAATTAGAAGTAAATATTCCTGATAATAATGTTTTTTTTAGGGAATGGTACGATTTTAATAGTTAGAAGAAAATATTCCTGGTAATAATTAGGATCAATTATATGAATAATATGTTATGATTTGATCACGATCTTTATGTGACGGAAAATATGATTCTAGCAATTATAGGCAATATTTCGTTAATAATTATAATCAATACCGTGGATATTATGTGACCATTTAATTTCTATAATATGTTTCATCAAAACCAATTCCTTCCTCATATATTTTATTATAATTAAAGACTAGGATTTCAGTGGTATCCCAAGGTGCTATAAAAGCACAAAATTTCTCCAATGCAACATAGAGAAAAAAATTCGAAAAACCCCTCTTCTTTTTTAATACTAGAGCACACACGCAAAAGGGGGTCACCTTACTATCCTTTCAGTCAGTTTTGCTTTGTTCGTCTCCCTGAAAGGTAAACTCTCTTTGCTCCTAATGTTATTCATGATTCTCTTATAATATCAAATGTATGATCAATAAACCTGTTGTATGATTAAATGTGTTTGGGGTTCGCACGTTAGATGATTTTGGGTTTGTCATTGATATGCTCAATCCTTCTCTTTCCTTTTATTTGGAATGTCATTTATCTTGATAATTAAAAATGTTTTTAATAGGCTTTAATTCTCTCTTAAAAAAATAATAATAAATAAATAAATAAAAAATTATATTATTCTTTTTAATATAAGTATTGAATATCATGTCAAGTCTTGGACATACTTGATAATTAAAACATTCCTTCACAGACTTTTAATTCTTTTTTTTTTAAAAAAAGTTAATAATAAAAAAAATAAAAATTATAAAATCATTTTAAATATCATGTCAAATCTCGGATTTGCTTGAGAACTAAATTTTTCATCATGTAGAATCTCAGGTTCTCTTGATATTAATACAGAAAATATATATTAAAGTCTAAAAAATTAAAAAAACAAAAACAATAATATCAAACAACAAATTTTTTTATAAAGAACTACGTTATCCTTGATTTTCCAAATGGAAATACATAGGAGCGATGTGCAATCCTTGTCGGGCCAACAAAAATAAAAATTTAATTTTGTTTTTAATCTTTATTATTTTATATGTGTTTTTATTTTGTTTGATTTTTGGGGAACAACAAATATTTTGAACATCAAATTTTATCTTGCATACTAAATTAAAGAGGGAACCGTCTTAAGACGGACGTTGTGGGGTGCTAATATCTACCCCACACGTAACCAACTCCCGAATCCAAATTTGGTTTAGAAGACCATTCTTTTTTAAGGTTTTTCTATAGTTTTCTTAAATAAACTATGGTGGCGACTCCTCTATTTTTTTTAAAAAATTATTTTCGCCGTCCCGCCGCGATCTCGGTTGCGACAGATGGCGACTCCATTAGGGACATGTTTGAGAGTCAATCCTATTAGTTGAGTGTGCAAATGGTATGTTGTTTTAATATATTTGTTTCCCCTTGTCTTTTGTTCTATTTCATGTATATTTAGCTATCTTTGTTTGGCTTGATGTCATCTTTATTTGCTTTGATGTCCTCATATGATTATATTGTTAAAATTATTGAACCTAGAGTAGAAGACAATTGCTATATATGTCTAGGAATTTTCTGGTGATTTTGCATGTGTGGATTTGGGTAGTCTTAGGTTGCTCCCTTCACACACTACACATGGTAGGCTAGTGCATTCATTTTAGTATTGGGTTCCTATACCCGGACTTGAGTTAGTCGTAAGGAGTGGAGGTCCAACGATTGTTATGCTAGATCTCGGCTCTACTTGACTATTGTTATGCTAGTCATTTTAGTTTGCTTTCTCTTGACATGCCACATCTGTTAGGTCGCCTATCGTTGTGGATTATGTCCTAAGGTTGACTTTAGCTCTAGAGGCCTGTGAGATTATTTAGAACTATCCCTTGAATTATCACGAAAAAGCCCATAGACCAGAAAATAATTTTTCTCTACACCTTCTAGGACACAAAAGGAGCGTGCATTATTTCTTTATTTTTTTAGTATTCTTTTTTTTTTATAAATTAAGTAGTTAAAATGTGTCATATTTGCATCAACATATCATGTACATAAGGGCCTCTCGAGGCGCATACATGTACTACATCTCATTAGGCAAGTCAGTTAAATGCATTTCATGCATATTTTTTTATAATTGCATAACACATAACATGCATCAACACATCTTGAAAAAAGGTTGCACATACAATCATTTTTAAAATTAATTGTTTCCCATTTTTTTGTTTATAAATTCATGGAATCTGGTGGAAAAAAAAAAGAGGATAAAATAAATTATTCTTTGGTCAAATTAGTTAGATGAATAAGTAGATTTTTTTTTTATGAAAAATGGCATGCTTTTGAAACATTGCTCTAATATGTGTACATGGAATTGCTCAAATTCATTTCCTTTCCCATCCCATTTCTTATCACCTTGCCCTCATAAATCTTTCTTTTGTATTCCATGGAGATCATCATAAAGGGGGCATGTGCCCTAGAATGAATTTAAATTGAAGTGAGTCTTTGAACACAGAAAAAAAGAAGGAAAACAAAAAGAAAAGTCTGCTAGACTGAAAACTCAAGAGGGCGGTCTAGGCAAAAATTAAGACAAAAAAAAAGAAAATAATACAAAAATAAGGGCAAATAAGGAGCAACCTCTAATGTGATTGAATTTTTCCCCTTTGGATTAAAGCTTTTGAAAGTAAAACAATCATGAGTCAAAATGATGTGTGGCCATGTTTCTTTATAAAGAAAAAACTGATCTTCCTTTGCTACCCATTTTGAGCCTATAAAATTAAAATTTCTTTCTAATTATCCCGAACACTGAAGTTAACATAATGTTTGCATATATTTCATTTGACTTGTAATTTACCAATAAAAAAAATAAAAAAGTTTGGAAAGACAAAAAAATTAGTTATGCAAAAAAAAAAAGAAAAAAGAGAAACAAGAGTTGGAAAGTGAAAAAAAAAAGTGGTGAACAAAGGTAGTCAAATGAATTTTAGTTGCAATTTTAGATAAAGACCCTTGTTTTAAATAACCTTTATACCATTTATTTTTTTTATATCCCTTAGCCTTGGCCACATTACAAGCCTAATAAAGTCCACACAAATCAATGATTGGTTGTTGTTTTTCGAAAAATTTAATTTAGAGGAAAATATTTTGTCATGTTAAGAGGTTTGCTAAAAAAAAAGATTGAAAAAGTGTTCAAAGATTTGCCTTCAAACACTGGGGCAGTTTATTTTTTGTTGACATGTTTCCATAGAGATCAAAATTAGCACGAGTAGTCAAGTTAAATCAAGGTCATGCCCTTTCATTCTTTCTTTCTTCATGTGTTTCCTATCATATTTTTTGCTTTGAACCTAAACTTTGATTTATCTTTATCCTACCATTACTCATTATTCTCACCTTTAAATAAATTGGGGAGACGTTTCACTTGTTGTTCATACACTTTGATTGTCAAGCTTACATTGGGGCAACTAGTATGAAGTCCCTCATTATTTTCAACATTCTCATGCTATCAACAACTAGGGCAAGCTCAAATTGGGGCAAATTTTTAAGTCTTCATCTTTTTTTATCAATAACTAGGACAAGCCCAAACACACCTCATGTCCTGAAGTTAACTCTTAACTATCAAATTGGGTTAACTCCTTAGTCAATAACCTCATCTAAGCCCTTCCAAGAACTTTCGCAATTTCATGTATGTCACTCAAATAGGATTCAAAAAACAATGGTAGAGAAAAGAGTTTCTCAATAAATTGATCAGACCAAGGAATATTTTTCAAAGGAAAAAAAAAAACAAAACAGAAGGATTCCATAAATCAAAAAATAACAACAAATTGGGGATCAATTGAAATAAGTTTCATACAGTGTAAAATGTGAAAAAATACATGAGGGCATGCTTCATGCATAGATTCATATATAATCATACATAAATCATTCATTTTTGTGAAAAAAAAGTTAACAAACAAAGGAACTTTCATCATTCATTCATACATTAATTCATACATCAAAGTTTCAAACTTTGTTCATGTAAAAAAAAAAATCATAACATGTGCATCATACACTAATATTGTTAGTGTTCAAAAATAAAATCCATAAGTCATGCCGACATTATCATTCACCATGCATGCTCGAAATAAACATAACAACATTATCAGACATCATAATCAAAATTAAAAAAAAAATAATACGTAGCATGTGTCAGCATTTTTATGCACATATAATATAAATGTTAAGAAAAAGTCATAATAAGCATCAACATACTCATGTATTTATAAAAAGAAAATTCATACTAGGTGTTAGTATATGCATGCATTCATACATATGATATCAATTATCAAACAAAAAAATATCCCAACATGTGTTAGAAAAATTAGGTTCTATGTAGTATTTGGTTCAAAAAGAAAAAAAAAGTGACATACATGGCAACATATTCATGCACATATCAAATTATGTTAGCATATTCATGCACATATCAAACTATGCTAGCATATTCATGCATGCATAAATAACCTAATGCTCAAAAAGAAAAATTCAGAACATGTCTTAATCATCATGCATCATCTACATCCATCATAGTTCATTTTCATGAAATGAAAATAAAATTCTTGTCACTTTTGGGACTGAAACCCTCTTCATTCACATGAACGGTTGTCGAATCCTTCTATTTCAAAATGAAGAAAGTGAGAAAGATACAAATTTTGCTTCTTTAATTGCTGGTCCTCTTCATTCATATATCCTCAAGCCTAGTTTAGTTTGGCCCAAGCCCAGTTTTGCACTGGCCCCTCAAGCCCAATTTTATCTGGCCACCTCAAGCTTAGCTTTCTCTAGCCTCAAAGCCTAGTGTCGCACTGGCCCCTCAAGCCCAGTTTTATCTGGCCACCTCAAGCCTAGCCTTGTCTAGCCCCTAAGCCTAGTTTCGCACTGGCCCCTAAAGTCCAGTTTCGAACTGGCTCTTAAAGCCCAGTTTCATCTGGCCACCTCAAGCCTAGCTTTGTCTAGTCCTTGAAGCCTAGTTTCGCACTGGCCCCTAAAGCCCAGTTTCGCACTGGCGCCTAAAGCCCAATTTCGAACTCGCCCCCAAGCCCAGTTTCGCACTGGCTCCCAAGCCCAATTTCGCACTGGCCCCTCAAGCCCAGTTTTATTTGGGCCCCTCAAGCCCAGTTTTATCTGGCCATCTCAAGCCTAGTCTTGTCTAACCCACAAGCTCAATTTTATTTGGCCCCTCAAGCCCAGTTTAGTCTGGCCCAAGCCTAGTTTTGCACTGGCCCCCAAGCCCAGTTTTGCATTAGCCCCTCAAGCCTAGTTTTATCCGGTCACCTCAAGCCTAGCTTTGTCTAGCCCCTAAGCCCAGTTTTGCACTAGCTCCTTAAGCCTAGTTTCATTTGGCCAAGGCTAGTTTTATCTAGTCCTTCAAGCCCATTTTAGTCTGGCCCAAGCCTAGTTTCATCTGGCCACGCCAAGCCTAGCTTTGTCTAGCCCTCAAGCCTACTTTTGTCTAGCCCAAAGCCAATTTATCTGGCCACCAAGCTCAATTTTGTACAGCTCTTAAGCCTAGTTTTGTCTAGCCTTCAAGCTCAGCCTTCTCTTGTTTTTGGTATTAGTTAAGGTTTCTACACCTTTCTGTGTTGCCAAGGTTTCCACACCTTGTTTTTGTGTTAGTCAAGGTTTCTACACCTTGTCAAGGTTTCCACGCCCTGTTTTTGTGTTGGTAAGGTTTTTTTCACTTTGTTGATGTGTTAATCATGGTTCCCACACAAATCCATCTCAGTCATATATTCTTCTTCATTTCTCTAACCTAGCGCAACTTTTTGGGTTTCATTTTTTCCCATCTAGAGTTTTAGCATACAATGTTCAATGTAAGACCCAAGAAAATTAAATAATTATTTAATAAATACGGGTAATAGTAACCTTTATGGCATTTAATGGAAATGTTTGTGACGTGGAAAAGTACTAGCTCAAGTGGTTAAGAGTACTTAATTGTGTCAGAAGACTTGGGTTCAAGTCTTATGATGTGATCCCAATAAGGCTTATAGCATTGGGCCAACGCTTAGGCCTATTCATTTTAATTTCTTTTATTTTAATTACATAAAACTTGTCTAATTGGGTTTGTTTGCTAAATGCAGCCTTTTATTTCCAAGCTGCCCATTGATATTGGGCCTGCAGCCCAATTCACCACACCCATGCTTTCCATCAATAAACATCATCATGTGGGCCAAGATCCCATCCGCTGCCCAAGTCCAGCTGCACGGTGTGTGTTTCTATTTGCACGCCTCCACGCTGCACAACTACTTCTGACACCACCATAATTTTGCTGTAGCCAAACATCTTTACTTTATTGGGCCCGAGCCAATTCTTCATAACTTCCACATGCCCAAATAGAAGGAAAATCTCACTTTCATTCCAGCAGCCCAAAACAGCGTTGCAGCCATTGTGTAAGGATGCCTCCAAACCATTCACGGGTGCTGCTATCATGCCAACACGTGTTGGGCTACCAGCCCAATTTCACGCTCCAGTTCACCAATTCTGCATGACCAACAACAAACGTATGCAGCCCAATTCCTTCCACGCATCCAACCATTTTTTTCTCTTCTGCAGAGAGAAACCAACTCATGGAGCGTCGCTAGGGTTCCTATCTCATTTCTCAATTCTCGGCCAGCATTCGTTTAACCCCAATTTTGCTACAACCTTGATCACGCCACCGTTAGGGTCAGGGTCATGCTAAGTCTTCATTCACGTGTTAGGGTTAGGGTTCACTTGATTCACCTTAGGGTTAGTGCGAGTTCTAGTTTTCCGTTTCCCTTGCCGTTAGGTTTGTTAGACGGCGTCTATTTGTTGGTTTTTCCGGTTGCCTCTTCTTCACCTATACAAAGGCAAGCCAATCTCATGTAATTTTCAGCTTTGATGAATGTTAGTTTGGTTGAGAGTACTCCCACCGTTCGTCTTAGCTCCCATTTCCCTTTAGATGAGGATTTCTCCTCCTAGGGTTCCAAATACAATGTGCGTGTGATTTCAGTGTGAGAACGAGAGCGAATCCAATCTTAAGAGTCTTCCGCTGCGTTTCCCTGTCGATTCCACTGACAATCGACGTTTGGAGGCCATTCTCCAACGAACGGAGCACGTTTCCGCCGATAAATGGCGTCGATGGCCTCATCAAGTGGTATTCAGAGCCACTCGTGCTTGGACCGCGCTGAGATAAGTGTTCTTCATCTTCTCTCTGCTGTTATTTCTTCAATTTTTTTTTGTTCGATTCCGTCTTGTTCTGGCTTGATTGAGTTTTGTGTCTCTGTTGTTTATCTGTGCTAAAAATTTTCGTGCTGAAATTGATTCAAAATCCTTGTTCTGATTGTGTTGGATCAATACTGATTAATGCACTATCATACGTTCTCTAATCTGCCGTTCAAATGCATGTCTTAGGTTTAATTTCGTTTTCTTCCCTAGCTTTCAGATTTATAATCTCTGTTTGTGTCTTAGGTTTTGTTAGTTCGTTTTTCTCTGTCGATGATTCCATAGATGTGTAGCTAATTTGAGTATTGTCACTGCTTTGTCTTTGTTTCAGTCACTGTTTCATTCGTCATATGTTGAGTCTAGTATCTGCATTTGTATTTTGTTCAGTTCTTTAATTGCTAGTAGATCAATAGCAATTTTCTGTAGTGTATATTGATATTGTTCTTGTGTAATTCTGCTAAGTTTGTTGCTGGTTGCCTTGTTATGTTTTCAATCTGTGGTTTTAAGTTGTGTTGTTGTTATGCACTTTGAGTCTGATGGCCAAGGATTGCTGTGACCGAAGCATTTAGTGAGTAATCTATCAATGTGAGCTCTGATTTGTATCAGACTCTATATGTGGAACCTCCAGCTTGGTCATGTGTATGCATAGGCATTTTTACTAGCATGACTCCATTACTGTGCACATCACTTTCAGCATCAGTATTCATTCACAAAATTCTGTTATGTAGAATTGAACCATGCGAATTGTGTTTTGCTTCCAGTTCCGCTCAGTTTACTGTTATTGCTTTGTTGATAATTCAGAACTGGCAGATTTTTATGCTTGTCTAAGCTGATTGAGTTGCATATTATTGTAGTATACTACCTTGGTTATATCCTGTTGTGCAGCAATCAATATTGCACATTCTGTTCACTCATTTGATGTGTCCTATCATTGTTTGAACGAATATTTCAGTTGTTCATTGGCAATTTCCTGGCTAATTTGTTATGTGATGTCACTATTTGCGCAATTTCCAGTTTATTCAAGATTAAATTTGTTTTGCTCTATCACTGTTTTTGTATCTGTGATTAGCCTAGTGTCTGGTGTTTTGAGATTCATTGTGTATCTTGAGTGCAGTCATTTTGTCTGGCCTGACTTGGCATAGCAGTCTCTGTTTTATTAGATTACAGACAATAAACTGGGTTTCTTCTTGTGTTGTTTTGCTCCATAGATGTGCAGTTTGTGTTTCCACAGATTATGGCCATTAAAAGTTGTTGCAGATGATGCTTTCTGTCTTGCCTGTTCTTGTGGTTATATACTGTTATGCAGCGATAAAATTGTGCATTCTATTTTTGCTTGAAAATTGCTGCTATGACCCAGTTTTAGTGCAGCTCATTGCTTTTGTTTGAATCACTTTTTTGCTGTAGTCTGCTGCATATTGATCATTATTCTGCATTGTCTGAGAGTTTCTTCCTGTCTAGTGTGTTGTCCAGTGGTGTTGTAACTCGTCTGATTCAATCTATGTCAATACTGCTCCATACTGCTGGGCTATTTTCATTGGCCGATTGATTCATTTCGTGTATGTCTTTTAAAGTTGAATCAACTTTGAATTGTTATATGCATTTGATCACTGAATTGGAAGTAGCATATTCAATCTGTTGTGAGTTGTTGTTAATATCTTTGAGAGTTAAAAGGAAGAAAGAAGTCCAATGACAATGAAATTTGATATAAACAAAAAGTAGATACAAAGCAATTCTGATCTGCAATGTGCAATTTTGATCCATTGATTTGAGTAAACAGCGTACAATTCCATCACCTATTTGCTACTTTCCTCTTCAATTTCAGTTGCATATGTTCTTGATTCAACTTGTTTTGAGTCTTTGTTTGATTTTCGTTTTGTTCATCTTGTTCTAGATACATTCTTTAGGTTCCTTTTGTGTGCCTTCTTTATTGGTTATCTTGTTTTTCTTGCTTGTCTTTATTGGCTATCCTTTGAGTTTGTCTATTAAATCTTTCACTTGATGCTGTCCAATTCTTTCAATTGAGCTTTTATTGTTTTTTTTTTCTGAAATTTTTACTCTCACGCAGCTTGATTTTCACTTGATTCTGTGTTGGCTCCTGCATACTCACTATTTTGGCAGCCTTTGTAGGTGAAGTCTCCTCTTGAAGGTGGAGTGGTGAGTGAATTTGTTGTGAGAGTACATTGTCGAGAGAATTGTGGTGTAAGCTGGGACTTGAAGAGCATCAAAGTGGGAGACACACTTGAGGGAGACTTATTTGGAGGCTGGCAGAGAGAGAGACATAGTCTAGCTTTCTTTTCTTTTGTAATTCTGTTTTGATTTCACGGCTTGTGTAAATTTTCTTTTAAGATTTCACTTTTCTCCTTTATTTGGCTTAGGTGGGAAAATGCTTTAGAGCAATCTTATCCTTAGCAAATTTGTAATAGTTTAAGCGTTTAGTGTGAGGTTCAAGGGGTTCCAAAGGCCACTTGTATCTTCACTTAGGTTTTTCGTCTAGTTTATGTTTTCAGTTTTTTACAATTTCAGTTTTTATGTTTTCAGCTTTTATGCTCTGTGTTTCAATGTCCAGGTTCTGTTTTGCGTGCTTTGTATGGTTGTATTTCTGTTTTAGGTCCCGTGATATCTAGGTGCCATCTGTTAACACCTAGTTGACCTTCTTTTGGTCTTTAAGTTTTCTTTTTTTTCTTCACACACTTTGTCAATTTGTTTTCATACAATCTGTTTCATTTGTATTTTTATTGAGAAATTTTGTGAAAGCATTTTAGAGATCTCTGGCTAGGAAAGGCTTGGTTCCTAAGCTTGTCCATGTGACTCACCTCCCTTTCCTGGGAGTATCTTTAGAATTCTTTTCCACTACTTTCTCTTTAGAAATTCATCAACTTTGTGAAAAATTGTTTGCTACAATTGTTTCAAAATGAGTTTTTCTTCTTCTAGCCGTATGCATGTAGATAAGCATAATAGTGTGCATTTAGGTAGACATAGTAGTCTTGAGTTGCATCATACCATTCATAGTGACATTCCATTCTTTGGGGAAGATATAGGACCAATATCATTTAAAGATTGGATGTGGGATACTGAAAAATTGGTGCAACCTTTGTTTAGTAAATATAGTCATATAGACATTCTTAGGCATGTTATATCTAGATTTGTAGGACGTGCATTTGATTGGTGGCAAGATAGGCAATATAATGTGAAAAAGGGGAGAACATCATGCATCAATACATTTTATGAATTAAAAACATGCATGTGGAAACATTTCATTCCCCCTTCATTTAGGATCACTAAAGCACAACAAGCTAGGATAGAAGACTTTATTGACATTGGGGATGCATTCATCCAAAACATTGCTAAGTTTTCTAGACTAGAAAAAGATTTTAAGCACAATTTAGACTTGCTCTTAAATGAACAAAAAAAGAGAGAAAAATGCAAGAGAGAGCAAGTTAAACATCAAAAGCTTCGAGAGTTTGAAATGAAGAGAGAAAAAGAAGAGTTTGAGAAGCTTTATGCTCAAAGAGAACAAGAGGAAAAAGAGATAAAAGAGAAGAAAAAAAGAGAGGAAGAACAAAAGGCTAAAGAGGAGAGTCTAAGAAAAGCAAAAGAAGAGAATGAGAGAAAAGAATTAGAGGACAGAGCGAAAATAAAACAAGAGAGTAATCTTGAAATACAATTACAAGTGGTAGAGTTAAAGTGCATTTCAAAAGAGCAAAAAGACCTCTGTGTTAGGGATTTGGTGATCAATTCTTCACCAATTCCTTACATGAAGATCCCATTTTCAAAGGGAGTTTTCCCAAATTTAAACTCTACTCACTTTTCCATTAAATCTTTTGTTTTGTTTTCTTTTCAAAATTTTTGTTCTCGATTCCTTATTTCATCCTCCTCAACTTGTTTTGTCAAAACACACTTTGACATTAAAATTATTTTCAAAAATCATCTTAGTCAAAGTGTAAAACATTCCTTTTATGAAGTGGGCTTAATACCATCTTTTTTAATCTTCAAAGGCCTGTTTTCACAAATTTTCCATCCAATGGTCTTTATGATTTTAATTCCACTTTATTTGATGACTATTGCAGATTTGTTTTTTATCCTGGTGGTACTATTATTTTGGTTGTTGTGAGCCTTTAATAACCCTCTAGATCTGAGGACAGATCCTTTTCAAGGGGGAGGGGATGATGTGATCCCAATAAGGCTTATAGCATTGGGCCAACGCTTAGGCCTATTCATTTTAATTTCTTTTATTTTAATTACATAAAACTTGTCTAATTGGGTTTATTTGCTAAATGCAGCCTTTTATTTCCAAGCTACCCATTGATATTGGGAAACTTGGGGAGTGAGCTTACTACGCTTGTATGTGAATCTATGTTATGATATTGAGTGTTAACGATTGTTTGTTTTGGTTATAATCTGAGTTGGTTAACGTGAACAGCTGAATTATGTGGTGTGCACAGGCAATGGCTAATCGGAGACGTAGAAATAATGCTAGAGTGGATGAGATTGTGAATGCAATCCATAGTATAAGACAAAGACCCGAGGGTCACATCTCGCTTTTGGCAGTCCCTACACGCAGTGTTGGGGACTCAGTTGAGGATGAGTTCGGTATATCATCCCCAGACTGATGGGCAGTCGGAGCGGACGATCCAGTCATTGGAGGATCTCTTACGAGCTTATGTGTTGGATCATATGGAAAGTTGGAGTGCGATGCTTCCATTGGTGGAATTCACTTATAACAACAACTATCACTCCAGTATTGGTATGGCACCGTATGAGGCTTTGTATGAGCGACGATGTAGGACACCGCTGTGTTGGAATCAGAGCAGACAGAAGTCATACGCAAATAAGAGGAGGCGGCCTTTAGAGTTTGAGGTCGGGGATCATGTGTTCCTCAAAGTCACACCGATGACGGGTATTGGAGGG
Organism: Vigna unguiculata; assembly: GCF_037176805.1. Lineage (NCBI taxonomy): Eukaryota > Viridiplantae > Streptophyta > Magnoliopsida > Fabales > Fabaceae > Vigna > Vigna unguiculata. The sequence continues at coordinate 33,140,943 of NC_140795.1, read as the reverse complement.
GCTATCAAATCAAGGAAGTTAACTCCGAGGTTTGTTGGGCCCTATCAAATATTGATCAAGATCGGTGCTGCAACTTGTGAGATTGCCCTGCCACCGCACTTGGCGAATATATATAATGTATTTCATGTTTCTCAGCTGAGGAAATACATAGAAGATCCGTCTCATGTACTGGAGTCAAATGACATTCAGATCAGAGAAGCCTTGACGGTAAACACCGGACCAGTGCAAATTCTTGATTCTCAAGTGAAGAAGCTGTGAGGGAAAGAGATCAGGACCGTGAAAGTGCTATGGGATGAGGCTACTCAGGAGATGACCTGGGAGATGGAAGATCGCATGAGGCAACCCCTACTGAGAACTAATTAACTCTCTTTTTGCCAAATTTTCCTTTGGCATTGATATGAAAGGCTTGAGGAAACCTAGCAGCCAAGAGGGGCAAGCTAGAGGGCTAAAACCATTCTGCTAATGGGTAAATGATTATTCATTAAGCACATTATAATTTAATTTTCGTTTTAGGGTGTTAAAGGGTAATTAAGAGAGGAATAATTTTGAGAGAGGGAAAGTAATTAGAGAGAGACCTGGAACTGTGGTGTGAGCATTTGGGCAGAGAACTCTGGCATATTGGCACAGAATGCAGAAGGAAAGCGGAAGTGGAAGCCATTGTTAGAGAGAAAGCAAAGGATACAAGTTCTTTTGGGTTAGAGGCACATCAAATCCGAATTTAGAGCAAGGAGTCCAGGTAAAGGGAGCTAATTTTGCATGTTTTAATTCATATGCGATGTACTGTTTCATTGAATGAACCATACTGCATGAACTCCTTTCCTCATTGTGTTGTTTTCGCGATTTCTAGGTTTCTGGCCAAAAACCGCCTAGCAGTAAGGCCTGAACCACCAGGTGGCTCATTACTATGTGCACTGTATTTTTTTCTGTTGGCATGAACCGCCTGGCAGGGATGAATATCCGCCAGGCGACGTGACATTATCGCGTTTCTTTTAGGTGTTTTGATGCTGGTTATGTAGAAAGTCTATGTGATCGCTGGAAATCGATGTGTGTATACCATATTGGGAGCTTTGCTTATATGAAATTGATTAAAAATGTGGGTATGGTAGAGTGTTAGACATACTCGGGCATGGTAACCCATGATCATATGTGCAATGGTGGAGGGGAACGAAAATTAGGTTGATTCAAGAGAGTAAAGAACGAGAAACCTTTATGAATTGAATTAAGAATAGAGAGTTAGTCTATTATATATGCATTGTTGCAATTTGGTGCGTTTAGTATGTGAATGGTAATAGGTTGGAGAGTTTGACTATGTTATGGTATGTTGGAAGGAATGTTAAGGAAAGAAAAGGAGAATGATAATTCTAAATAAAAGTTTCAGGTTTGGAATCCTAGTCCGTTGCTTATGTGTTGTTGATAAAGGTTTGCTCATGAATTATGGACCTTAGGTGTCATTTGTGGCTCATAACCATAGATGGATGATATGTGATTATGCAATATTAAGTTTGGTAAGTAGGAATAAGTTAATAGTGTCTATTGGTAGATTTTGATTGGTAATAAGGGGATGAAAAATGTCAATTCATATCGCCCTCCGTGTAGGATTCTATGAAAGGTACTTAAGACTATTGGAAGGAAGATTTTATTCATTACAGTGCAGAATGTTTGGAATGTCTGACTTAAGGTAGTGGATTGTTAGTTATTACCATAGGATGGATGTAATTACTACACTATGATAAAGCCCTTGGCAACTTATAAACCTTGAAGGGATGGGTTTACAATAGTAAATTATAGGTGAATGAAACTATATAAGAGTTGCAGACTACCCATAATGTAACCTTGATAGAGGAGTGTCTGTAACATTCTGTCAGGATATTACGAATTTTTAATAAAATAAAGAAAGTAAATTAAAATATGCTGCATTTAATAATACCTCATTTTCCCAAAATGCGGGAAAATTTGAAACTTTATTAATTAATTAAACAATGTTCAAATCCATAAATCACCAAAACACAAGGTTATAATCACACCCATAAAGAAAAAAAACATAAAGTTTCACTAGCTATCCCCTCTCCGCAACTAAGCTTCACCAACGCCACCTGCGTCAACAACATCTGCTCACGTGTACTGCGTACATGATCATCGTCAATCACAAGCAGATAGGGTGAACTTAACAAATATAGCATATAAAATAACATACACCTATATAACACATATATATTTAGACATGCTCAAACATCCAATTAATTCCATATATCATGGCCACAACCATGACTTTCGTGTTCTACTTCTTCTAGTGATTACTTCAAGATGACTTGCTGCCACACCTATCGGCCACAACTGATAGAGCACGTGCGGGAACCATTGCTATGGATCATACACCGCAATGCCAGTGGAGTTCCCAAATACGAGTATAGCTCGTAACGTCCCAAGACTACCAAACTTGTCAGTCAACGATTCAGGAGGGCAATCTATTTGGACCCATCCGTACTGGCCACAACCAGCACACTCACACCGACAACACTCGCCAATCCGAGCCACAACTCAAGGGTTCCTCGTGTTCATCCGCCATCCCGAGCCACAACTCAAGAGATGCTACTCCGAGGCACAACTCAAGGAATACCACGTGCTTAACCCCTATCCCGAGCCACAACTCAAGGGATACGTTCCGAGCCACAAATCAAGGAACACCAGCAATCCCACCTTTAAAGCATCACTAAAAGCCTTCTAGAGCACACCTATGAAATCAACAACTCCAAGCTGCAGTAGTAAAATCGCCTGGCGGGGAACACGTGCCTCTAGGCGCTGCCAGCTCCTAGACTGTTTGGCGGGTGACGCGTATCGCCAGGCGCTAAGTGCTTCAGAGCACTCCCTGCATCCGGATATCTCCTAGCTGGACCCTCTGGTCTGCCAAGCGCCACACGTTAGGCTCTTCCCTGAAATGGTCAGTCCCGCCTGGCGGTTCGCACTACGCCGCTAGGCGCCATACCAGAACAGTCCCTGACTTGATCTTTTTCTGCACTTTATCGAATGCTAACCTTCCATCTACTCTTGGCACATTTCCAGAAATCAATTCTCTTAATATTTGTATTATTGCCACCCGCTAAGCTCTATATCTTCCAATTCTCATTATGTCCTCAAGACAATTTACTCAATGTCAATTGAATCACAAACATATCCCTAGTTTGAGTTTTTCTCCCAAGTATAACACTCATACCCTCAGGTTTAACATTTTTCACTGTGCAATTTTATACCTTCACCACTTTTAACACAATTGGGTTTACCATCATTCAGTTATCCTTCTTAACTCATTATTCCAACTTCTAGAAATGGTGGTTACATTCTGGATTAATTTGGCACCTAATAGTACCCCCAAGTCCTCAACCTCTTCTCTTTGGTTTTTCCATCCAAACTCACCTATTGATACCAGTAAATCAGACCTCTGTAATGTGCTAAAGTTCCCATTTCTTCCTATCTCAACTCAATCCTCTACTTAACACATTTCTAATTCACCAATCAGCATTCCTCGACTCTATTCCTTCACTTCCTGGATCACTGAATTCCCAAAACCAGCTTCGTCCCTTACAGCAACACATAATTAATGCCACTGAGATGGCACCTAGGGGCAGGTCGCGTGCCGCTAGGCAGTGCATAAGTTTCTGGGCAATTTCCCAGATTTTCCGCACCTAAGATGAATCTCCTATACTATCTGTATGCTCTCCTATTTCCATCTTAATCGTTTTCCCTCCAATAACATGACTATAGTGATACCCAGAATCACTTAGGCTAATTTCATCATAATTTGATTTTAGAAAAATTAACAACTATATCGTTCCATTCTACCAAAAATCCAACATCAAACCTTAAGACTGCATTCTCAGTGTTCTATTGATTTCCACCATCAGTTACACCAAAAATCAATGAAATACAGGTTATATCTTTCCTTAACCAATACCACTTGGTGTTCCCCCAATCAAAACCCTTCAAAGACGCATGGAATCACAAAATCGAGCCAACATGGCTCGTGTTGCTTGGCAAAAATTCATCAACGCCAGGCAGTTCCTCAGAGAAACCCAAAAATGGGTTATCAGCCTATGTCGCCTAGCAGCACAGGGCCTCACCGCCAGGCAGTTCCTCCATGAAACCAGAAGCAAACATAAAATGGTATAAGCCGCCTGGTGCCTATGTATAGCCCGCCAGGCGGTTTCTGGAAAATTTCCAGAACTCAGAAAAATCACAGTACATTCAAGGTTCATGCATTTTTATCATACATTTATCATACACTTCATGCGAGCACATAAAATTAACATGGGGAACTACCCTAACCTGGATCCTTTTGCTTACAAACTTGAAGTGCTATAAATTCTCCCTTGCTTCCAAATGCCTCCCGTAGACCTCCTCAAACTACCTCCATGATTCACTCAACTCACTCTCTTCACTCTAATTTTTCTCTCCTTATGTGCAGTACCAACAGAAGGCAAACCAAACCTTTTTCTCCTCTCCAAATTACCTTTTAAATGGGACTTTAGGGTGGCTTAATTGCATAAAACGAAAATGACATAATAATGATGTTAATTACCATTTATTTGGCCTTTATGGTCTGTTTTTCAGCTACCCATGGCTGCCTATTCATCTAGGGTTTCCATCAACTCTTCATATTCAAGCCAAAGCCAAAAATACCAAAAATAAGGTTTAATTTGGGTTCTCCAAGGTTTGAACCCATAACCATACCAATGCCAAGTCAATGCTAACCATCATGCCAATTCATGTTTCATGCTAATTGATATTATTCAAGCATTATATCATGAGAAACGTGATTAATCATATCATTAAAACAATAATACTTAAATAGCACATAAATGGCATTCATAGTACTCGAACACAAGTCCTTTCACACAATCAAAGTACGCTTAACCATTTGAGCTAGTACTTTTTCACATCATAGCAATAAAAAATTAATGTCATAAATTATCTTCCCTCCCGCATTTATTAATTATTTATTTATTTAATTAATTAATTTTTACGGGTCTTACATTCCTCCTACCTTAAATTTTTCGTCCTCAAAAAAGAGAACTTACCAGTGAATAGGTGAGGATAAGATTTCCTCATGAGATCCTCCATCTCCCACGTCATCTCCTGGGTCGTTTCATCCCAGAGAACCTTCACTATTCGGATCTCCTTCCCTCTGAGTTGCATGACTTGAGAATCCAGGATTCTCACTGGTCCAACTCCAATCGTCAAGTCCTCGCGCACCTGTACATCATCCTCCTCCAATATATGTGTAGGATCTGTAACGTACTTCCTCAGCTGCGACACGTGGAAGACATTATGTAAGTTTGCCAAGTGTGGTGGCAAAGCAATCTCGTATGTTGCATGTCTAATCTTCCTCGTGATCTGGTATGGCCCGATGAATCGAGGAGTCAACTTCCTCAATTTTAGTGCTTTCTCAATACCTACTGTAGTCGTCACCCGGAGAAATACATGATCACCTACCTCAAACTCAAGCGACATCCTCCTCTTATCTGCTTAAGATTTCTGCCTGCTCTGAGTTGCATGCATCCGATCCTGTATCACTCTCACCTTCTCAGTGGTCTGCTGCAAGAGCTCTAGTCCAAGCACTACTGCCTCCCCATCCTTCTACCAACACAATGGGGTTCGACATCTCCTACCATACAATGCCTCCTATGGTGCCATTCCAATACTGGAATGATAGTTGTTATTATAAGTGAACTCGACTAATGGCAGCATATCACTCCACGTCCCCAAGTGATCCAGTACACAAGTCCTTAGTAAATCTTCCATTGACTGGATAGCCCTCTCAGACTGCCCATCGGTCTGGGGATAATAGGTTGAGCTTATTCTCAACTAAGTACCCAAGGCGTTCTGTAGTGACTGCCAGAATCTCGATGTGAACCTTGGGTCTCTATCCGACACAATACTCGTCGGTACCCCATGTAGTTTGACAATCTCTCTGACATACAAATCTGCCAATTTGTCCATATACATCTTCTGATTAATCGGCAAGAAATGAGCGCACTTCGTCAATCTGTCTACTATTACCCAGATTGAGTCATGCCCTCTCACCGATCTCGGCAGGTGTGTAACGAAGTCCATGGAAATACTGTTCCATTTCCATTGTGGAATATCCAGAGGCTCCAACATACCACCCGGCCTCTGATGCTCAATCTTTGCCTTTTGACATACCAAACAGGAAGCGAAATAATCAGCCACATCTGTCTTCATGCCCGTCCACCAGAAAGTAGCTTTCAAATCTTTGTACATCTTAGTCATACTTGGATGTATGCTAAGACGACTCTTATGCCCTTCATCCAAGAGCATCTTCCTCAAGACCCGACTGTTGGGAACACACACCCTCTCTCTGAATCGTAGAATGTCGTCCCTGCCCATCCTGAAGTCCTTCCTCTTCTTTGTGCCCAACTCACTAATGATCTGCTGCAGTTCCTGATCATTATCCTGTTCCACCCGAACCTCATCTAGGAACTCATTAGTGATCCTCAGCATACTGCACCGTATATGACCTGCCCCCATATCCAATCCTAGATTCATGTCTCGCAGCTGTTCTATCAGCTCCAACTCCTTAAGCATCATGGCCGACACATGAACTTTCTTCCTACTCAGGATATCTGCTACGACATTAGCTTTACTAGGGTGGTATAACAGCTCAGAGTTGTAATCCCTCAAGTACTCCATCCAGCGTCTTTGCCTCATATTCAGCTCTTTCTGATCAAACAAGTATTTTAAACTTTTATGATCGCTGAATACCTGAAACTGTGCCCCATATAAGTAATGCCTCCATGTTTTGAGGGCGAAAACTACTGCAGCTAACTCCAAATCGTGTGTCGGGTAATTCTTCTCATGCACCTTTAATTGTCTCGACGCATATGCCACAGGTCGCTTATCCTGCATTAGTACACAACCCAACCCCTAATATGAGGCATCACAGTACACGTCAAACATTTTGGTCGTGTCAAGGATAGCCAAAACTGGTGCGGTGGTCAACCTTCTTTTCATATTCTCGAAGCATGCCTCGCACTCATCTGTCCAAGAGAAAGGTTAATCCTTTCTAGTGAGTTGTGTCAATAGTTGCACCATCTTGGAGAAACCCTCCACGAACCTTCTGTAATAACCGGCTAGTCCCAAGAAGCTTTGCACCTCAGTAACGGTCTGCGGCCTCTCCCACTTCACCACTGTTTCAATTTTCGCCGGATCCACTGCTATCTCTTGGGATAATATCACATGCCCCAAGAACTGCACCTCATCCAGCCAAAACTCACATTTCGATAACTTACCATACACCTGATGCTCTCTGAGAATTCTCAGCACCACTCTCAGATGCTCTGCGTGCTCATCCTGACTCTCCGAATATATCAGTATGTCATTAATGAACACGATAAATAACTGATCCAGGTACGGTCAGAATATCCGGTTCATGTAATCCATGAAAATAGCAAGAGCATTTGTCACCCCAAATGGCATCACTATATACTCATAATGCCCGTAGCGTGACCTGAAAGCCGTCTTCTCCACATCCTCAGGTTTGACTAAGATCTGATGATATCCAGACCTCAAGTCAATTTTAGAGAACACTATGGCTCTCCTCAGCTGATCCAATAGATCGTCTATCCTCGGCAGTGGATACTTATTCTTTATGGTTAGCTTATTCAACTGACGGTAATCGACGCACAACCTCGAGCTACCGTCCTTTTTCTTTACCAAGAGTACAGGTGCTCCCCAAGGTGATGCACTCGGCCAGATGAACTTCTTCTCAAGCAAGTCTTCTATTTGCTTCTTCAACTCAGCCAACTCTGCTGGTGTCATCCAATATGGTGCCATGGATACTGGGCCAGCTCCAAGGATGAGATCAATAGAGAAATCCATATCCCTACTCGGTGGCAACTCTGGTATCTCGTCTAGAAACACACCTGCATACTCCTCCACTACTTGAATCATACTAATTTTGATGAGATGCCTCTAACCAAGGGACTCACAACAAGAGCAATGGCTAGGAGGATACAAGAGGAATGGGCCTCCAATGCACATACAAGGCCCAAGATGAACTTTACATAGGCCAAGGAAGGTGTGAAGACCTAGCCTAAGACTCTTTGTTTGTAAATATTAGAATAGGGTATATTTTTGGGCTTTGTATTTTGGGCCCAGTAGAATAAGGTTTTCTTTGGACCATGCATTGGGCCTTAGAAGAAATTGGGCTTTAGGAGTAATTTTGGACCAAAAAGGGGAATTGGGCCAAATGGGCCAAGAGTAGTGTGTCTACTCTAAAAAAGCCTAGAAGCTTCTCAAACTTGCTCTCCAAGGATGAGAGTTAGCTTCCAATGGCAAGACAAGTGTGACTTGCTTAGGTGGCAAGTCACACCTCCCACATGCTCCTTTTTGCCTCCAAAATTCAACTTTTTAGATCCTTTTTCCCTCCATTTTTCTAGACCACTTGGCTCTCCTTTTCTACTATAAATAGAGAGCTTAGGACCCTTGTATTTTCATTCATGAATATAGTAGAGAAACTCTGTTGAGATGACTCCAGACTCCTCTCTTTTTGTGAATCAACTTAGGCTAGAGTTCTCCTTCTTGGTTTCCTCTAGCCCCCTTCCTTGAGTGTTGGCCCAACCTCACTTGAGAGCTTCTCCAAACACCATTGCCGCACCACTTCATCTCTCATCTTCTAACTTTCGCACCTTCATCCTTCTCCATGGAAGCTTCATCAATTCCGCATGGCTTCTCCTTGGCTTCCTTACTCTTGAAGATGGACTCATCATGTGGTATCTAGAGCCTTGGTTTATCAAGCTTGACATCAAGAGATAAGTTCATCTTCCCTGTGGTTTTTCTTTCAATTTCTATGTTGTTCATTACTTCCTTTGATTGTCTTTTTGTTTTTCTTCTTTTCACCTCATTGGTTATATGGTTCTTATCATTGTTCCTTTGGAACCATTCGGCCATTTTGCCTAAGAACTCAACCATGGTGAATTTGTGTGCCTTTTACATTTTCGTTTGAGTCTTGTTCATTTTCTATTTCATCTATTTGAGTCATTTTAATTTTCTCATCCATATGTTTTGTCTATAGTAATGTGTAGTTCAATTATGTCTTAAATTCCTTTGTTTAGCTTTCCATTTTGTTATTGTTTTGTTGTTGTATTGCTACTGTTTTGCTGCTATTTTTGGTTCATAAATACACCTTCTCTTCTCCCTTGCAGCCTTGAAAATGAACCTTCACATCTAGATAATCTTTGTTATCTTAATGTCCAGTGGGAATTTTCCTTGTGCTTGCTTAATCACCTAAGTTTCATTTTCGTTTCTAGTGTGCTTTGTGTGCTTTTAATTTTCGCATTTGAGTTCATACTTGTTAATTAGTTTTTGGCAAGTTCTTTATAGTTAATTTCCATTGTGTTTTCTTGAGTTTCATAATCTTCTTTTGATTCCTTTAAGTTTCCTTCTCTTTTGTTTCTATTAAAATGCAAATGATCAAGCATAGTGTGGTGGTGATTCTAATTTGTGGTGGAAACTAGTTGCTGTAAGAGCTATAAAAAAAGAAAGAAAAAGAGCACAAAAAGAGTACATACAAGTGCAAAAAATAATCAAAAGAAAAGATCAAAAGAAAGTGGCAAAAGAAGTACCCTAGAATCACTACCATCACTTGAGTTTGAGAGCATTTTTTCTATTGCATTTTACTATTGTTCCAGTTTTGTCTGTCTGCACACTTTCTGTATTTGTTTTATCACAAAAAATTGGCTATTGCAAATCCAGATCTAATTTTTGCCTCTTGTAGCTAAACCATATACGAAAAAAAGAAAAATCAAATCATTGAAAAATGTTGAGAAATGAAAAAATGATAAATCGCTGAAGTAGAGGCTGAATTTCACGTTTTTGGACTGGCATTGGCTAAAAATTCAAATTCTGTGCCGATTTCTGGCTTGTTTTTTGTTGTTTTTAATCCATTCTAGTGCCATTCTTTAGGTAATTCATTTGAGTGCTTAACTTGTTTCTTTGCCTTGTTTCTAGTTTGTCCTTTTTTGTTAAATCTTTGGGTATGTTTCATCGATATTCCACTTGAGTTTAGCTCTTCTTTCATTTAAGCTTTTCTTGTTTTTCCATATTGGCTTCTTTAGTTTGGTGTTACATTCTTGGTGGAAGATTTCTTTGGAGGTAACCAAATACTCAAGGTAGCATCCTAGGAGGTGGAAACCAAAGTGGAGCTCCAAGCTACAAGTGAAGTTCACAAAGGAGAAAATTCAAAGCAAACACTTGAGTGAGACAAAAGAAGAAAGAAAAGAGTGGAGTGAAACACTTAAAGACTTTTTAAAGTTTGCGCAAATTTGTGATTGTATTCATTTGAGTTGTATTTGTTCAAGTTTTCTTTCTTGTATCTCTTTGGACTAATTAAGTGTCTTGGGGGAGCCTTAGGTGTTCTGTCATCTCTTAATTAGAACCTTCTTAAATAGTAAAAGCGCTTGTAGACGGTGAGTGTGTCTTGCAACATCAAGCCTCACCAAAGTAGGTCACATAGTTAGACTCCAAATCTTTTTGTTTTTGTTGCTTAATTGTTAGTGTGTGTCTAATTCTATTTTAGAAGTTTTGTGCAATATTCTTTGAATTACTTTGGCAAGGAAAGACTTGGTAAGTAAGCAATCCAAGTGATTCACCTCTCTTTCCTGGAAGATAATTCAAGAAGCTTGCTATTTACTTCTTCTATAGAATTTCTTAGTTAGCTTTTAGTAATCATGGCTAGTTAACCCTCCCTACATAGTGCAAGTGATTATGAGGATTCAATTCATAGTTTAAAACATGTTTCTCAACAACTCAAATCACTTGAACTATGGAGACAACAAGAGGCAATTTACAAGGTTAAAGATCAATTGGAAAGAGATGGCCAAATTGCTCTCTTGGAGAAACAAATCAAAGCTTTAAAGAAAAGAGATGAGAAAATCCAAAATAAGCTAAAAAGTAGGAGTAATTCTAGGAAAGGGTCTAGAAGTGGAGCTTCAATATATGGGGAAGAGGAAGGATTAAGATTAGGAGAATATTATCAACAACCTTCCCACATTAGGAGACAAAGAAAAGACCCTACTCCTAGAGAAATTAAAGTAGACTTGCCTCACTTTCAAGGCAAGGATGATGTTGAAGCTTATTTGGATTGGGAAATGAAGGTCGAGCAACTCTTTGCTTGCCATCAAGTTAGTGAAGAAAGGAAAGTGCCTCTTGCTACCCTAAGCTTTTAAGGGTATGCTATGTATTGGTGGACTTCTATAGTCCAAGAGAGGCTAAAAAGTAATGGACCTTCAATTTAATATTGGAATGATCTTAAGTCAACTCTAAGGAAGAGACACATTCCCTCCTACTACAATAGGGAGCTCATGAACAAGCTCCAAAGACTCCAACAAAGAAATATGTCTGTGGAAGAATATAGACAGAAAATGGAGTTACTTATGATGAGGGCGGGAATAATTGAGGAAGAGTCCATTACCATTTCTAGATTCTTAAGTGGCTTAAACCTTGATATAAGAGATAGAGTTGAGCTTTTACCTTACCAAGATTTGAATGATTTGGTGCAAATATGCATTAAGGTAGAACAACAAAATTGAGAAAATCTTTTTCAAAAAGAAATCAAGCTCAAACTAACTCTTATGTTAAGAAAGATTTTAAGAAAGAAGAGAAAAAGGAGGGGCCACCTAGGAATCTAGGAAAAGGTAAAGAGGGGAGTGCATCATCACACACTCGCACAAGTGAAATCAAATGTTTCAAATGTCCTGGTAGAGGTCACATAGCATCTTAATGCCCCACCAAAAAGACCATGATTCTTAGGGGTGTTGATAGATATAGTAGCCAGGATGAAAATTAAAGTGAGAGTGGAAGTGAGGAATCCAACGAGTCTAATATAGAAGATGCTCACCCTTGTGATGGGGACCTTTTAATGATTAGAAGGATCCTCCTCAACAATCAACCTAGTTCACAAGCACTAGCACAAAGAGAGAACATATTTCACACAAGGTATAAAATTTTGCAAAACACTTGTTCTCTAATTGTGGATAGTGGCTCGTGTTGTAACTGTTGCAATACTAGGTTGGTTGACAAGCTGTCATTGACTGTCTTACCTCATCCAAAACCTTACAAACTTCATTGGCTTAATGAAGATGGGGATTTGGCAGTCAATCATCAAGTAAAGGTCAAGTTTTCCATTAGGAAATATGAAGATAGTGTGATATGTGATGTAGTACATATGGAAGCTTGTCATATCTTATTGGGGAGACCTTGGCAATTTGATAAGAAAACCATGCACAATGGTCTCACCAACGAGATTACCTTTACTCTCAATGCTAAAAAGTTTGTTCTTCATCCTCTTTTGCGATCACAAGTGGCTGAGGATCAACTTCAAATGAAGAACAAAAGAGAAAAAGAGAAAGATGAGGACAAAGAAAAAAGTCCTCAAAAAGTCCAAAAGCTAAATAAAGATAGATTTCCTAAGAAAAGGAAGTCTAAATGTAGCCCTCGAGGTGATGGTCCTTTTAAAGTGCTAAAAAGAGTCAATGATTATGCATATAGGCTAGAGTTGCCTGAGGAATATGATGTACAATGCACCTTTAATATTGCTGACTTAATACCTTTTGCAGGTGATACAGATGATGAGGCAGAAATTTCAGATTTGAGGACAAATCCTTTTCAATAGGGAGGGGATGATGAGATGCCTCTAACCAAGGGACCCACAACAAGAGCAATAGCTAGGAGGATACAAGAGGAATGGGCCTCCAATGCACATACAAGGCCCAAGATGAACTGTACATGGGCCAAGAAAGATGTGAAGACCTAGCCTAAGACTCTTTGTTTGTAAATATTAGAATAGGGTTTATTTTTGGGCTTTGTATATTGGGCCCAGTAGAATAAGGTTTTCTTTGGGCCATGTATTGGGCCTTAGAAGAAATTGGGCTTTAGAAGTAATTTTGGACCAAAAAGGGGAATTGGGCCAAATGGGCCAAGGCTAGTGTGTCTACTCTAGAAAAGCCCAGAAGCTTCTCAAACTTGCTCTCCAAGGATGAGAGTTAGCTTCCCATGGCAAGACAAGTGTGACTTGCTTAGTTGGCAAGTCACACCTCCCACATGATCCTTTTTGGCTACAAAATTCAACTTTCTAGATTCTTTTTCCCTCCATTTTTCTAGACCACTTGGCTCTACTTTTCTACTATAAATAGAGAGCTTAGGACCCTTGTTTTTTCATTCATGAATATAGTAGAGAAACTCTGTTGAGATGACTCCAGACTCCTCTCTTTTTGTGAATCAACTTAGGCTAGAGTTCTCCTTCTTGGTTTCCTCTAGCCCCCTTCCTTGAGTCTTGGCCCAACCTCACTTGAGAGCTTCTCCAAACACCATTGTTGCACCACTTCTTCTCTCATCTTCTAACTTCTGCACCTTCATCCTTCTCCATGGAAGCTTCATCAATTCCCCATGGCTTCTCCTTGGCTTCCTTACTCTTGAAGATGGACTCATCAAATTTTCTCTATGGTATTCTTCTTCTCTATCTGAGCCACTATCATAAAACAGGTGGCCCCAGCTTCCACTTCATTTATCGCCCTCTGAGCTGGAATCAACTTCAAACCAACTGTCTCGGAGAATACCACGCTGTGTCGTCCGCAATCAATGACAATATGACTGATCGACAACCAGTCCATCCCTAGAATTACGTCAAGACCCTCCATCGACAAGCAAATGAGATTCACCTTGACCCTACAGTCTCCCACCTCCATAGGGCACCCCACACACAAAAGTGGTGGATACCTCGCAAGATGCTGGTGTTGCAACTATCAGTTCGCACCCTAGCTCTTGCATCACAAGTCCGAGCCTCCTCACGTATTCATTAGACACGAATGAATAGGTGGCTCTAAAATTAAACAATACCACAACCTCATGGTTACACAACAAACATGAAAACTACACCAGGTTACTTGACTGTGCAGCCTCAGTGGTCGTCAGGGCAAACACACGCCCCAGTGCTCTAGGCCGATCTCCGACTGGTTTCTTAGCTGATGCACCTCTAGATGGTTTCTTATTAGGACATTGGCGTGCAAAATGTCTAGTATGCTCACACACGTAGCACTTACCAATGTTACTACCTCCGCCTGAGCTGCTAGCGGGTTTAGGACAATCCCTCCTCAAATGTTCTCCGCCACAGTTATAGCATTGCTCTGATACAAAATGTAACATCCCATCAGGATATTACGAATTTTTAATAAAATAATGAAAGTAAATTAAAATACGCTGCATTTAATAATACCTCATTTTCCCAAAATGCGGGAAAATTTGAAACTTTATTAATTAAATAAACAATGTTCAAATCCATAAATCACCAAAACACAAGGTTATAATCGCACCCATAAGGGTTTACATCTTATTTTAAAACCAAAGCTTCACTAGAGCCACCTGCATCAACAACATCTGCTCACGTGTACTGCGTCCACGATCATCGCCAATCACAAGCAAATAGGGTGAGCTTAACAAATATAGCATATAAAATAACATACACCTATATAACACATATATATTTAGACATGCTCAAACATCCAATTAATTCCATATATCACGGCCACAACCATGACTTTCGTGTTTTACCTCTTGTAGTGATTACTTCAAGATGACTTGCTGCCATACCTATCGGCCACAATCGATAGAGCACGTGCGGGAACCATTGCTACGGATCATACACCGCAATGCCAGGTGGAGTTCTCAAATACGAGTATAACCTGTAACATCCCAAGACTACCAAACTCGCCAGTCAACGACTGAGGAGGGCAATCTATTTGGACCCATCCGTACTGGCCACAACCAGCACACTCACACCGGCAACACTCGCCAACCCGAGCCACAACTCAAGGGTTCCTCGTGTTCATCCGCCATCTCGAGCCACAACTCAAGAGACGCTATTCTTAGCCACAACTCAAGCAATACCACGTGCTTAACCCTTATCCCGAGCCACAACTCATGGGATACGTTCCGAGCCACAACTCAAGGAACACTAGCAATCCCACCTTTAAAGCATCACTAAAAGTCTCATAGAGCACACCTATGAAATCAACAACTCCTAACTGCAGCAGTAAAATCGCTTGGCGTGGGACACGTGCCGCTAGGCGCTGCCAGCTCCCAGACCGCCTGACGGGTGACGCGTACCGCCATTAGTGCAGGGAAGGATTTCTGCCGCGGTTTTTTGGGCTATTTGGCACCGATTTAACACCCGAGACATATACAAGCGGGGTAAAAAATGATGTTGTTTATGCCTCGGTTCAAAACCGAGGCATATTTAAGCTTTATTGCTTCGGTTCTTTAGACACTCGAGGCATAATAGGAATTACAAATTAAAAAAAATCATAAATGCACTTTCTGCCTCGGGTTGTGACCGGTGATTGAACGATGGTGTCTGCATCTTTGAAAATCATAAAGATGGTGAAGATTGCGGTGGTTCCGAAGGACGAAACTCATACATTGGTGTCTGCATCTTTGAAACCATCAAACTTCTCTCCTGTAAGTTATCAACAGAAACAGTGTGTTCCACTCAAATCACCAAACAACAACAATCTTTACAAAATATCACAGTACGTACGAGGCCTTCACAAAATATAGAGGATTAAGAGACGCTATCTCCCTCAAAACTGAGATCCAAAGCACAAAGCAATAAAATGAAAAACTAAAATGGATTTATAGAACTGCAAAATCGAAACTGTGGAAGAGAAATTACTTACGTTGTAGAGTAGACGGAGCAGGCAAAGAAACAAAGTTGGAAGGCGTTGAGCAAACCTTCATCTCGAGATCTTGAGTCATGTTGAACAATATCTAATGAAAACGGAACACACAAGAAAAATTGGGGGAATCTGATGAAAACCCTAACAAAGGAGCGGGGATTGAACGGAGGCAATGGCAGCGGCGATGGAACACCCTCTTCGATGGCGCAACGGCAACACAACGTTGGTGCAGGCGGAATGAATGGCTGGCACGCGTAGTGGTTGTCGAACGCCGTTGCGAGATTCAACGGAGGCAATGGCGCCGAAACTCAACGGTGCGACAATGGTGCGATGGCTGTGCAGGCGGGATGGATGGCGTGTAGTGGCTGGATTCTCAAAGAAGAAGAAGAAGAAGGGACAACACAGCAATGAAATGGTTTAGGGTTTTTTAACCTTACGAAGCCCTATTACCTCGGTTATTTAGAACCGAGGCATATTCAGTCAAGTAAATGAAAAAAAAAACACTACAACTTAACTACATCGGGTGAAAAGTGACTGAAGCGTATTATGTTGCGGTTGGACAGTACCCGAGACATAAAGTTATATTATAATTTTCAAATTCAAAAAGTAAAAATTTTTGAAGTTATATGCCTCGGTTAAAATCACAATCGAGGCATAAAAGTTGACTTTAATTGCAAAAAAGCCACTGCATGTTTTTATGCTTCGGTTGCTCGAGAACTTAAGCATATACTATGATGTAAAAAGTCTGAAATGCACTAGTGTGTCAGGCGCTAAGCGCCTCAGAGCACTCCTTGCATCCAGATACGACCTGGCGGGACCCTCTGGTCCGCTAGGCGCCACGCGTTAGGTTCCTCCCTGAAATGGTCAGTCTCGCATGGCAGTTCGCACTACGATGCCAGGCCCACACCATAATAGTCCCTGTGATGTGACCCCACCAAGCCCAATTGCACCTTCAAGCCCAAGGCCAAGCCCAAGCCCATTAAAAGGCCCAATTACAAGATCAATGATGAAAAAGATTCAAAAGGGCCTCCCATTAGATGATCACAAAATCAATGGGCTTCTCACATTCTTTACATGGGCCAAAGAGATCACAAAGACTTGAAGAAGTGCATGTAAATCTAGTAGTGTAGATTTAAATTGGGCCATTGTTTGGGCTTTGCTTTCCAATAATACATAAGACATGAAAGGAACATAGGATGGGTTAAAATTGGGCTCGACCCAATTCTCTTCATACATGGCCAAGATTTTCAAGACAAGGAGGCTCCTTTGCTTCATAGTTTGACTAAGGTTGGTCATCACATCTAAAGGCTAAGAATCCTTCTTGTTCTTCAAGCCAAGATCCAAGGGGCATGATCTTGTCTCCTTCTCCTAGCTTGATCTAAGGGCCAAGATCAAGGCCCACTCCATCCAATGGCTCTCCTTTCTCATGTGTAAATGGCTTCATATAAAAGCCAAAATTTCACTCATTTGTAGACACTCTTGGAATTTTATGCAATAGATGCAACTTGAGTTGAGAGCACTCCTCCCTCTATTGCCTTTGAGAGTCACCACTTTCTAGAGATTTCCTCTCTCTACCTCTAGCCACCTTCCTTAGGCTAGCATAGATTAGGAAATCCTATCACCTCTTTCACCTTCCATTGCTTGCAAGTGCCTTCCAACTTGCCTCTATTCCTTCATCCATTTCTGCTGCCCATGGAGCTCTTCATGCACCTTTGGAGCTCCACCACCCTGACTTGATCTTTTTCTGCACTTTATCGAATTCCAACCTTCCATATACTCCTGGCACATTTCCATAAATCAATTCTCTTAATATTTGTATTATTCCCACCTGCTAATCTCTATATCTTCCAAATCTCATTATGTCCTCAAGACAATTTACTCAATGTCAATTGAATCAAAAACATATCCCTAGTTTAAGTTTTTCTCCCAAGTATACCACTCATACCCTCAGGTTTAACACTTTTCACTGTGCAGTTTTATACCTTCCTCACTCTTAACACAATTGGGTTTACCATCATTCAGTTATCCTTCTTAACTCATTATTCCAACTTCTAGAAATGGTGGTTACGTTCTGGATTAATTTGGCACCTAATAGTACCTCCAAGTCCTCAACCTCTTCTGGCTCGCGTCGCCTGGTGGAAATTCATCACCGCTAGGCAGTTCATTAGAGAAACTCATAAATGGGTTATCAACCTATGTTGCCTAGCGGCACAGGGCCTCACCGCTAGGCTGTTCCTCCACGAAACCAGAAAAAAACACAAAATGATATAAGCCGTCTGGCGACTATGTATAGCCCGCCTGGCGGCTATGTATAGCCCGCCAGGCGATTTCTGGAAAATTTCCAGAACTCAAAAAAATCACAATTCAGTCAGGGTTCATGCATTTTTATCATACATTTATTATACACTTTATGCGAGGATATAAAATTAATGTGGGAAACTCCCCTAACTTGGATCTTTTTGCTTACAAACTTGAAGTGCTCTAAATTCTCCCTTGCTTCCAAATGCCTCCTGTAGACCTCCTCAAACTACCTCTATGATTCACTCAACACACTCTCTTCACTCTGATTTTTCTCTCAGTACCAACAGAGGGCAAACCAAACCTTTTTCTCCTATCTAAATTACCTTTTAAATGTGACTTTAAGGTGGTTTAATTGCACAAAACGAAAATGACATAATAGTGATGTTAATTACCATTTATTTGGCCTTTATGGCATGTTTTTTCAGCTACCCATGGCTGCCTATTCATCTAGGGTTTCCAGCTACCCATGGCTGCCTATTCATCTAGGGTTTCCATCAACTCTTCATATTCAAGCCAAAGTCAAAAATACAAAAAATAAGGTTTAATTTGGGTTCTCCAAAGTTTGAACCCATAACCATACCAATGCCAAGTCAATGCTAACCGTCATGCCAATTCATGTTTCATGCTAACTAATACTATTTAAGCATTATATCATGAGAAACGTGATTAATCATATCATTAAAATAATAATACTTAAATAGCACATAAATGATATTCATAGGACTAGAACCCAAGTCCTTTCACACAATCAAAGTACGCTCAACCATTTGAGCTGATACTTTTCCACATCACACCAATCAAAAATTAATGTCATAAATGATCTTCCATCCCGCATTTATTAATTATTTATTTATTTAATTAATTAAATTTTGCGGGTCTTATATTGTCTATTTGAATCTGTGGGAGTCGGGTGTACTATAGGTCAGACCAGCTGAGTTACTGTCTCGCGTGCGCCTGGTGGCAAGGTGTGGACCGCCAAGCGATAAACACCACAACAGGCGGAACACCCATTGCCGCCAGACGATCTGGGCAGATTTTGCCTGGCAGTGCTTGGGGTTGCGCCAGGCGATGACGCTGCAAACCGTGATTTTTATGTGTGTGGCTTTTAAGTAATGATGCTATACTTGGATCAGGAGATGTTGTGCCATGAGCGGATAGGTTCATGGATGCTGGTTAACATGTGATGATATGAGCAGGGAGGTTCATATCCAGCTACTCTCGTGTGGGGATACAAGTGAGGTAGGTTCGTATGTTTCGTGCTCACACTTGAGATATGCTACGTGCATGAGGTACGTGGCTGGTGGATCACATGTTTTGGACTATGGGTGGGTAGGTCCGTAGAGCAGGACTATGAGCGGGGAGGTTCGTAGAGGCAGGACCATGAGCGGGCAGGTTCGTGCGAGCATCACATTCCTGAGTCCAAGGCTAACCATTTGTGTGATTTGAATGCTGAAAAGCCTTGGGGTTAAGGTCTTGGCCAAGAACTAATTAAGAAGAATAAGATGGGTGCATTAATTACCTTTTGTTATTGTATATGTTATTTCTGATTTTATCAGCTCACCCTTTCTCTTTGTGTTTGGCGATGATCTTGTGATTCGTTACACGGGAGCAGAGGATGATACAGGTGATGCTAAGGATGCTCAGACGACGGAGTGAGGGCTAGTTGGGATTAGAGCTAGGGATTTTGTTATACTATCATGTATGTTATTGAATTTTGGAACTTGTAATACTTTTGTTATTACTATTTTATAAATTTTGGCGCGTGTTTACACAGTTTAAATTTTCCCGCGTTTTGGAATAATAATATTGTGACTTTTGAGATTCACTTTTGTCTATATTTCTTTTTAAAACCCGAATGAAATTAGTGTTTTATCTTTACTTATCTTTTACTATGATAAAATGAAATTTTCACTTTTATCTTATCTAGTAAAATCTAAGTAAAGAGGGGCAGTTGTCAACACCCAATTTCGTCCGGGTGAATGCATTTTGTTTTGTTAAATAAAAAATAAAAAATAAAATAAAATAAAAATATGTTAGGTTTTAACTTTAATTCTACCATGAAAAAAAAGAAAAAAAAAGAAAATGAAGGGAGAATCTAAGTTGTTTTTAATTATCACACCCTTTTCATGAGTCCAAATGTTTTATACATATTTTAACCCCACCCATTGTTTGCTATTTATACTCTTCACATGACATGTTAGAAGAGGACATTTTATAATTTCTATTTTTAGATAATGGTATAATATTAGGAGAAATATGTTTTTTATAATAATTTGAACAAATATCTCACATTTACACTTATGTAATGTGTCTCATTGATTTGTTAGTGAGGGAAGATATTATTTTAACAATTAGAAGTAAATGTTCCCGATAATAATGATTTTTTAGAGAATGATACGATTTTAATAGTTAGAAGAAAATATTCCTGGTAATAATTATGATCAATTATATGAATAATATGTTATGATTTGATCACGATCTTTATGTGACGGAAAATATGATTCTAGTTATTACAGGCAATATTTCGTTAATAATTATAATCAATATCGTGGATATTATGTGACCATTTAATTTCTATAATATGTTTCATCAGGACCAATTCCTTCCTCATATATTTATTATAATTAAAGACTAGGATTTCAGTGGTATTCCAAGGTGTTATATAAGCACCAAATTTCTCCAATGCAACACAGAGAAAAAAATTCGAAAAACACCTCTTTTATTTTAATACCAGAGCACACACGGAAAAGGGGGTCACCTTACTATCCTTTTAGTCAGTTTTGATTTGTTCGTGTCCCAGAAAGGTAAACTCTCTTTGCTCCTAATGCTATTCATGATTCTCTTATAATATCAAATGTATGATCAATTAACCTGTTATATGATTAAATGTGTTTGGGGTTCGCACATTAGATGATTTTGGGTTTCTCATTGATATGCTCAACCCTTCTCTTTCCTTTTATTTAGAAGGACATTTATCTTGATAATTAAAAATGTTTCTTTTATAGGCTTTAATTCTCTCTAAAAAAAATAATAAATAAAAAAAAGATGTAAAATTATATTATTTCTTTTATAAAAGTATTGAATATCATATCAAGTCTCGGACTTGCTTGATAATCAAAACACTCATTCACAAGCTTTTAATTCTTTTTTTAAAATTAATAATAAAAAAATAAAAATTATAAAATCATTTTAAATATCATGTAAAATCTCATATTTGCTTGATAACTAAATTTTTTATCATGTAGAATGTCAGGTTCTCTTGATATTAATACAAAAAATATATATTAAAATCTAAAAAAAAAAAGAAAATAATAATATCAAACAACAAATTTTTTATAAAGAATTACGTTATCCCTAATTTTCCAAAGGGAAATACGTAGGAGCGAGGTACAATCCTTGTTACGCCAACAAAAATAAAAAATTAATTTTGTTTTTAATCTTTATTATTTTATATGTGTTTTTATTTTGTTTGATTTTTAGTGAACAACAAATATTTTAAACATCAAATTCTATCTTGCACACTTAATTAAAGAGGGAACCGACTTAAGACGGGCGTTGTGGGGTTCAAATACCTTCCCCACACGTAACCAACTCCCGAATTCAAATTTGGTTTCGAAGACCATTCTTTTTTAAGGTTTTTCTATAGTTTTGCATAATAAATTATGGCGACGTCTCCTATATTTTTTTTAAATTATTTTTGTTGTCTCGTCGCAATTTCGGTTGCGACAAATATGATCTCTAAGCCACAGAGTATGAACAAAAATCTTTATACAGAAATCTGTAACAAAAACAATTAATGAACATGATTTCAAGATTACAACTGAAGTAGGTTTTAAAACATGTTAAGGCTAAGAAGGGGACTTGAATAAGACTTAATAAACTGAGTTATTATTGAAAGATTTTCGCAAACTTTTTTATTAATCCAATTGAATAACAAAATTTTAGAAACATTGTTGCACGGCAGGAGTTAATGAATTGGTTATAAGTTAAAAAAACCAAGGTTAAAATACTATATTAGTCCTCGTACTTGTTTGAAAATCTCAATTAGGTCCCCAATTTTTTATTGTTCTCAATTGTATCCCTATTTTTGAAAATGTGTAATAATTAGGTCATTTTTGTTAGTATTACACTAAAAACGTTAAATATGTGCCACGCTAGTACGTGTTTTTTTTATTTTTTAATCTTTTTAAATTTCAAAAACAAAAATCTTGCCAAGTGTCAAGTAAGCATCGTGCCACGTGTGAAATCATTATCTGAATACCAATTTTGGTTCTTGTATTTATTGTTTTGATTCAATTTACTCCCAATATTTTTAAAATTGAACAATTTCATCCCACACCAACTTAAAACTAAATTTAAGTTTTATATAAATGTTATAATGATATTTTTACAAAAATTGATATTTTTATTAAATATTTTTAACAATATTGAATTTATTTTAATTTATATCTGACATTAAATGTTATTTTAAAATTTAAAATATATTTATTTTAAATTGTTATAAAATTGTTTTACAATTTTACATTTTAATTTATATAATTGTTATTTTTAAACCAAGTCTCACATTTGTATAAAAATTAGTGATATATAATGTTATACAGATATTTGAAATATAAATTTATAAATCTATATAAATTAATATACAATTATTTTAAATATAAATTCAAATAAAAAATAATATTTAAATTTAATGTAATAAAATATGAACACAAATACATTTAAAATTTTAAAACAAAATTTAAATAAAGTTCAATGTAAAATATAAATTTAAATAAAATATATCTTATTAAAAATATCAATATAACATTTAAAAATTAAATTTGGTACTCGATTAAAAAAAATTGAATAGAATTGAATAAAAATAACAAATACAAAGATTGAATTAAGATTCAGACAATAACTTGACATATGGCACCATGCTGACTTGACATGTGACAAAAGAATTTTTAAAAAAATAAAAGTTGAAATTTTAGAGCAAATTATGCATTATCTATTGCACCTCAGCCCTTATTGTACTATCGTGCATCGCTCCAAGCTTACATCGCATCGGTCCTACATTATTGGCCCTACACTACTCTATCGCACCTGCACCGCAACGTTACACCTAAGGATGACAAACAAACCGACCCCATGAGAAATTCTCAAACTCATTCTTGTTTTGACGAACAATCCCTGCATTAACTAGGTATAGGTATGGAAAATACCCAAATTTTTTAATTGGGTATGGGGATGAGGATATACATATTCACCCCCTCCCCG
Organism: Vigna unguiculata; assembly: GCF_037176805.1. Classification (NCBI taxonomy): domain Eukaryota; kingdom Viridiplantae; phylum Streptophyta; class Magnoliopsida; order Fabales; family Fabaceae; genus Vigna; species Vigna unguiculata. The sequence goes on along the minus strand of NC_140795.1, from coordinate 33,117,640 downwards.
TCCCCATCCCCTTACTCGCCATAAAACCCATCCTCGCCATTTCCTATCCCGATTAAATTATTAAAATACTCATATAATATATATATTACATGAGAACAATCTCAACTTAGGTGTTCAATAGCATAAATCTTTCATTTATTAGGTTTTATATTATCTTCTTTATTATATTGTTATTAATTTGTTTGATTTCAAGAACTTGTTTGTTTCCTAAACAATTTTCGTTATCTCTCAATCATTGACTATGTTGATATTTGAAAAATACTCTTAGATTTCTAAGGTTTTTTTCATCTTATCATATCCTTAATTATACATTTGCTCTCCTTTATGCGATTTCATTCAATGGTCTTTCATATTGTTTCTAAGACACACATTTGAACTTTTTTTTTAATATTTTTATTTGTTATTTATCTTTATCATGTAGAATACTATTTTGATATTTTTTATATAATTGATTTTATTTTCTAACTCATTATCATAGGTTTAATTCTATCACTATAATTGTATAAATAAATTTTATTTACTATAATATAATAATTTAATGTAATTATCATGATTCTTTTTTATCACCATACTAATATATATTGAAGTTCAAAAGATGAAAGATATATGTCAAAATTATACTATTATTAGTTTAATATTTGTTCTTTGTGGGATTTTGATCAAGTGATGTATCATAACTTTTATTAATGTATAAAAGAGAAGATTTCAATAGAATTTAAAATAATTGAAGTAAATAGACATTTGTAATATTTTTTAATTTGAATATTTGTTTTTCTTTTATATTTTTTAAAAAATATTTTTAAATTTTCTCAACTAGGTTAACATTTACAAATTTAATAAATGTGTGGGTTCTTGTGAAATTTTATTTCATATTCTAATTTAAAATGTATACAATTATAATTTCTTTCTAAATATTTTATATTGAAGAAAAACCCCTCATTTTAATATTGAATATTTGATAATATTATGCTTCATATACTGTAGTTTCTCATTATTTTGTAAAATTAATTGATATTTAAATACTAAGAAAATAGGTACGGATACGGGTACGAGTATGCCTCTAGCTAAGGGACCAACCACCAGAGTCATGGTTAGGAGGATACAAGAAGATTGAGCTCCTTTAAGTTGCAAGGCCCAAGTTGAAGTTTGCATGGTTTAAGTCGGATGTGAAGACCTAGCCTAGGACTCTTTGTTTGTAAATATTACCTTAGGTTTTAATTTTGGGCTTTGTATTATAGGCCTTGTAGAATAGGTTTTTCTTTAGGCCATGTCTTCTAGCTTTCCTACCTTCAACAACTCCATGGAACCCTTCATCTCGCATGGCATCTCTCATTAAAGATGGAATCCTCATGTGGTATCTAGAGCCTTGGTTGAAAATGTTTCAAGAGATAAATTCGTCCTTTCCTAGTTTTCTTCAATTTCGTGTTGTTTCTATCATTTTCCTTCTTGTCTTGAGTTTTCTACCGTGATATTATGTCTTCTTCTTTTGGTTCAACATTATTTTCTTCATTTTCAACCATCCATGTGTGCTTTTAGTTGTTCTTTATGTTTGGCCACAAGATTGTTATCTTTTATTGACTATATTGTTCATTTTGTTCGGTTGAATTATTGTTATTTTAGTCATTTTGATTTTATGATTTATATGTTTCTTCTAATAGTCATGTTTAGTCTTTACATGTCTTGAATTCCTTATTTTAGACCTTTAATTTTTCTATCTTCTTTGTGTAGTGATTTGTACATATAATTCAGTTTCTTGTGCAATAACTTTGCTTCTAAATGAACACTCTATTCACTCTTGGAAATGCCCCTTCACATCTAGATAACTTTGGGTATCTTAATGTCCAATGAAAATTTTTCTTGTGTTTGCTTAATCACCTAGTCACTAATTCTTAGTTCTCTTGTACTTTTGAGGGCTTTCAATTTTCTATTTTAAATTCGTACTTGTTAATTAGTTTTTGACAAGTTCTTTAAAGTTAAGATTCTTTTTGTGTATTTTTCAAGTTCTTACTCTATTATTTGTTTCTTTTAAGTTTGCATTCTACTATTTTACTTCTTGTTTTCAAATTACAAACTATATGATGAAGCATTGGAAGTGGTGATTTCGTTTTGTGCCATAGTAAAAAGAGTTAAAAGAAAGAAAAAGATCACAAAAAGAACAAAAGAAAAGTGCAAAAAATAATTATACCAAAAAGTGAAAGAAAGTGGCAAATTAATGGACTAGAATCATGATGAGTCATTATTTAGTGTTTAATTATCTTTTGTTAGTGCATTTTCCTCAATTGGGCTTCATTGGACCATTTTTTCGAATTTTGAGTAATTTGACATTAATTGGTCTAATTTTTTTTTCTAATTGCTTTTAGGTATTTTGTGAAGCAAATTTTGGAGCTTGGACACTAATTTTAAGATAAAGAGAGGGTTTCCACATCATTGCCACGTCTGCGCCATAGCCTATCCACGTCACTAGGCCATAGTGGCTTTTTTTGTAATTCTACTGACCATAATGGCAGTTTTGTAATTTTGTAGCCCTGAGTGGTTTTTTCTTTTGTAAATAGGAGTGGCGGAATTGAGGGGAACACATTTTAGAGGGTTTTATGAGGTTTTTTAGACTCTCTCCTCTTCCCCAATCTGATTTTATGTTTTAGAGAGCACCCATTGTTAGGGTTTATGCATTTTCTTGATTCTTCCACAAATTGGAGTTAATAGTAACATTTTTTGCACATTGTCTCTTTCAATTTGCGTTTTCAATGTTTTCTTCCTTTCAATGATGCATTTCAGTTCAGGTTTATTTGTTGATTTGAATTCCAAGGGCAACTAATTTTCATATGCATTGGTTCCTTCCAGAGAATGAAATAAAACCTTGAGATTAGTGTTTTGTTCTGTTGGAGGAGGTTTCTATGTTTGCCATGACTATTTGTTTAAAGAAGGAAAATGTTGTGTGCCCTAGGGATCTCATAGAAAACTCTTAGTGAAAGAAACACATGAGGAGTGACCTATGGGCCATTTTGAAGTTGATAAGACTCTAAGCATTTTAGAGGAAATATTTTACTGGCCTTACATGAGAAAAGAAGTCCAATGACATTGTGTCTATTGCATGCCTACAAGCTAAATCTAGCATTATGCTAGTTTATACACCCCTCTACCTATTGCTTCATCCCTTGGGAAAGATATTAGCATGAATTTTATCCTTGGTTTACCCAATATCCAAAGGGAATTTAAGTCTAACTTTGTGGAAGTGGATCGTTTTAGTAAAATGACTCATTTCATACCATGCCACCAAGTAGATGACATAAGTTATCACAACCTATATCACTACGGGATGACTAACTCGAAAAAATAAAATTTCGGGAGTCGCCACCATAGTTTATTCTAAAAAATTAAGGAAAATCGTAAAATATAATATGTCGTCTACGAAAACCAAATTTTGAATCTGGGAGTCGGTTACGCGTAGAAAAGGTGTTAGCACCATACAACACTCGCTCGAAGGCAGTACGTTTAACTGAATATGCAAAGATGATGTGGATTTTAAAATGCTTAAATTTCCCAAAAAAAAATTAAAAAATAATGAACACAAATCTTCATTCCTGCATATCTTCATTCACAATAGAGAATCAAGGTTACGTAGTTCTTTTAAAAACCTTTTGAGAAACTATACTAGCAGGAACTACACTTGAATGAGAAAGAATGCTACTAAGGACTAGGCATAAATGAACGAGTGTTGATATTTTTATATTTAAAAATTTTTATATTATTTTAGAATTTTTAAGAGAAAAAAAGATAGTAAGTAATACGACAACACAGACAATTACACAAGTATGCATACCTTTATTATTGTGAGGTTGTTAAGTGGATATCAGACGACATAAGTGATATAAATAAGATATGAGTACTAAGACAACATGGACGGTCACAAAAGTACTCATATATTTCTTTTATTTAAGAAAAACACATTTTGATTTTTTTTAAACGAAAGACATAAAGCACTAGGTTCACACAGACGGTCATTCGAGTACTCATACCTTACCAAAGCGCAAAAAATCACCTTTCAATTTTATTTTTTTAATTTTAATATTTTTATTATTTAAAGAAATAGCAGTGATCTTACAAACTAAGTGAGAGTATAACAAAGTTTAAAACCGTGTATTAGGAAAAATTAAAATAAAAGCCCAAAATTTAAAATAGCCCAAATAACCAAATAAAATGAAACTAACAAACGTGCAAAAATAGTAAAGTGCGAGATCCAGTGAGCAATTAATGGGTGATGTGTGTACAATAATAATGGGGTGCAATAAGTATAGTTTAAATAGGGTTGAACCAATAAAAGACAAAGGGTATGGGGAAAACACATTTGGGGGTTTTCTTCCTACACCCCTAATATTTCTTCTACACCTCTAAGTTTTTCTTAAAATTCAAAATTGACATCTGACTAGTTTGAAATTTTAAATAAATCACTTCTCTCTCTCATTTAATGAAAATTACTCCCTCACTTTCTTTTAACCTAGTAGCCGTCCTCACCCCCACACCCTTTGCCTCACTCTCCTTACTCTCTAAGCTTGACCCTCAAGCCACACTCATTGTTTTTGTTCTCTAGTGATAGAGGACTATCCCAAGATTCCATGCAAGAAGAACTTAAAGATGAACCTTTACAATTTAAAGGACCTATGCCAAGGGCAAGGAGAAAGAGATAGGAAAATCAAAACTATTCAAGGCTTTTGATGCTACAAGCAATCTGAAATTCAAAGAATATGAAGATCATGCTTGAAGCACATTTGAACGATAGTTTTTAGGAAAATTAGTTTATGTTTTTAGACTTTGGATTTCCTCTTAGAAATTAGTTATGTTCTATATTTTTGGGCTTTGGACTTTCTATTATAAATTAGTTTATGTTTTTATGTTTTGGGCTTGGACCTTCTTGTATGGTTCTTAGGTTTTCTTAAACTTATGTGCCTATGTACAGAGGTACCAAAAAAAATGTAGACATTTTTAGCCATATATTGAATTTGATTTCATTAAAGAGAGGATTCTCTTTGTTCTTGGCTTAGGCCTCTGGTTCTTATCAAAGATTAACATCTTTGTGGCGAATCTTCACTTGACTTATCAATATGCTAGATTGTGGCATCCTCCATCTTTGTCTTATTTTGCGTTCTTCTCTAATTTATTCGTGTTGTGCCTCTTGAAGATTCAAATTTAGAAATGACATATGGTTTAAATTATCCTACTCCTAACCAGGATAATTTAGTTAGAGGACTTGAATGTACCAAGAGAGTGACACGTAGAGATACACCTAGTGTTTATGAGGCCTTGGTAAAGGACGTCAATGCCTTGGAATCCAGAATTATAAAGCTAAATTGCAAGATTGCTAATATTAAACGGAAACACAATTCTAATAGAAAATCTTTGCCAAAGTCAAGTACACTAAGATGTTCCAAATGTGAAGGCTATGGGCATGAAACTCATCAATGTCCTAATAAGGATGCAAGTCTCATGACTCATGAAGACCTCAAGAACTACATTTCATACTTGAGAGAGGAGGAAGAAAGGACAATGCAAAAATTATATGTATTGAAAAGAAGGCAAAGCAAAAACTAAAAAGAGCCTATAAGAAGGAAACACTTATAAAAAATGAAGCAAAAGAAAATAGAGAAAGAGACGAGAAAGAAAAGAGAAAGAGAAAAGAAAGAAAAGAGGGAGAGAGAGGAGAAAGAAGAAGGAGAGAGAAAAGAGAAAGAAGAGCGAGAAAAATTAAAGAAATAAGAGAGTAAAAAAAGAGAAGAAAGAAAAGAGAGAAAAAGAGAAAGAAATAAGAGAGCATTATGAATTGCCAATGAAAAAAGATACTAACTTTCCTCTTATTGTTGTATTGCCTATGGACGAATTATTTATCAAAGAGCAATAGCATCAACAATGGAAAGAAGAAAGGATACTTAGGGAAGACTTGTTCATCAAGCAACAAGGAGATCAACGAATTAGCTTGTTTACCCATTCCTAACAAAGACACAAGCTTAGAAATATATGCTCACGCATTAGCTTGTTTACCCATTTCTAACAAACTTATGGTTGATCAAAGTTATACCTATATTTGGGTTGTTTGTTTGAGTAATATTCCTTTTCTTTTCTTTGAGCATTTTATCTTTAATTTAAAATTGTTTGATGCTTTGTGCAGGTGGGTATTTACCTTGGAGGTAGACCTCCAAAATCTTTGATAATAAGATATTGGCCTCTTTTAGGATCCAAATCTCATTTTAGTAGAATTTCTATTATTTTATTTTATTTTAGATTTGTGTCTCTGATTTATGTATGTGTTTGTGCGTAGGACCTTTTAGAATTCGGGTCGAATTCTCTCCAAACAGGGGAGAATGATAAGGAATCTTCAAGTGAGACGAATTTGAGGAGAAATTCATTTTAAGAAGGAGGGTGTGATAGAGGATTATCTACTAAATTTCAAGTGGTACAAATTTGAGGACAAATCCTCTTCAAGAAGGAGCGAATGATAGAGGATTATCCCAAGATTCCATACAAGAAGAACTTGAAGATGAACCTTTACAATCTAAAAGAACTATGACAAGGGCAAGGAGCAAGAGATTGGAAGATCAAAACTATTCAAGGCTCTTGATGCTACAAGCAATCTGAAATTCAAAGAATATGAAGATCATGGCTTGAAGCACATTTGAAGGATAGTCTTTAGGAAAATTAGTCTATGTTTTTAGACTTTGGGTTTCCTCTTAGAAATTAGTTATGTTCTATGTTTTTGGGCTTTGGGCTTTGGGCTTTCTTTTATAAATTAGTTTATGTTTTTATGTTTTGGGCTTGAGCCTTCTTGTAGGGTTCTCAGGTTTTTTTTAAACTTATGTGTCTATGTATACAAGTACCAAAAACAATATAAACACTTTTAGTCATATATTGAATTTGATTTCATTAAAGATAGGATTCTCTTTGTTCTTGGCTTAGGCCTCCGGTTCTTATCAAAGATTAACATCTTTGTGACAAATCTTCACTTGACTTATCAATCTGCTAGATTATGGTGTCCTTCATCTCTGATTTATTTCACGTTCGTCTCTGATTTATTCGTATCGTGCCTCTTAAGGATTCAAATTTAGAAACGATCATACTCTTTCTTGGATAGGATCGTATCATCTGGTCTCTCCTCTTTCTCTCTATCATTCCTCTACATTAACACAGGTAATGATATCCCTTCGTAGTTTTCATTTTTTGTGTTGTTGTTGCCATGTTTGCCATGCATCTATGGGTATAAGCATCATTTATTTGATTGGAGTATAGATCAGTGGGTATCAATGCTTGAAACATAAACCAAGCTGAAAGTCGACTTTCGCAAGTGATTTAATTCCATAAGTTGACTTCCGTAAGCCAGAAAATGACGGAAGTGGACTTCCGTAGACCAAGATAAGTTTTGGAAGTAACATGAAAATGGCATAACCAGAAGTCGACTTCCGTAAGCCATCAATACCGAAAGTCAACTTCTATAATTTAAATTGACTTTTGGTGACTAACTTCTGTAGTTGTGACTTTCATAGTTTAAAGTGACTTACGTAAGAGATGAGTGATTTTCGTAAGAGATTAGTGACTTTTGTAAAAGAGGGGTGACTTCCGTAAGCAGTAGCGGAACTTGCACAAAAAATATAGGGGTGCCAAATTAAATTAGTTATATATATATATATATATATATATATATATATATATATATATTAGTTAGAAAAAAAGCTCTTCATCTTTTCTCTTCATTTTCTCTAATTCAAACAAGCACACATAATGCACAAATAATAGTAGAATTCAAAAAAATATTACTATCATTCTCTATTATATCATGATATTATATCATAGTATCAAACCATGAATATCATTTTAGATAAGCCCTTCGTACCTCATCAATTTGATTTAGTGGTATTGTCAAATTTGAGGCCATTTTTCCCGGATCGCGTTCTAATGAATTTTTAAATTCATTATATGTAACTCTAAGAACTTTAGAGATTTGTTTTTTATTGTCTTGAATTCTTGGTTCTCATGAAATTTCTCAAGTTTAGTTGACGTAAATGCATTTTTTTTTCATCTTTATCACAAACCTTCCTCTTTAAAAAAAGGAATCAATTTTTTTACTTTTTATCATAATCTTTCTAATATAAATTTATCACCTCTCGCCTATTTAGAAAAAATAAAATTTATGTTCACAAATCACAATTATCACAATGCAAAACATAATAAAACTCATACCACTTTAATTAAATAATCAACACGGTATAAATTCAAAACTTAAAAAACAATTACCATAGGCAATGAAAAACACAAAATCCCTAAATTTTATAATTAAGGGTTATAATAATTTGGAAAAAATTATAATTAGAGTTCATACCAATTTCATAAAAGAATCCCTAAAATCATAATTAGAGTTTATATTAATTTGGAAAAAACATCTTAAAAAGAATCATAAATCTAACATACATAAATCATAATAAAATACTAACCTTAATTTTTTTTATAAATTAGTGTCTCCATTAAATTTTTTTATTTTATCTTTTATTATTATTTTTCATAATATAAACTTAATATAAATAATATATAAATATAATTTTAAAAAATATATAAATATATATAAAAAATTTATAAAAAAAAAGAGTTGGGGGAGCCGTGGCTCCCCCATGTCACCAAGTTGTTCCACCCCTGTCCGTAAGTGTTGTGCCCAGAAGTGGACTTCCGTAGGTGTGCCAAAAATATCACTGGAAGTCGACTCACGTAAGCACGTGAGCGACTTCCGTAAGCACGTGAGCGACTTCCGGTGAATGGTATTATAATTATAATTTTTTATAATTTTGGATAATTTTAATGAATTATATTGTTTGAATAATTTTAATTTTTAATTAATTAGAATTTTAATATGTTTTTAAATTTGTTAATTACATGGCTAGGACAAGAGGAGCATTTGTACCTCGTGGTGCCTCAAGTTCTTCACATGCTAAGGCTTCTGAGTAGGAGCATAGGCAGAGACCTACTACATTTGTTCGCAGGAGAGGTAAGGGTCATCATAGAGAGAGTGGTCCATCATCTCATGGGGAAGTTGGTTCATCAACTGGTCATGGAGAAGCTGGTCCATCATCACCAACTCCTGTTGATATTCATGGGCAGCAAGAAAATGTAATTCACCATGAGGAGGTTGTTGTGGACCAAGATATGAGGGTCTGAGGATACGTCTTTGTTGACTAGATTCGTTGATCATGTGGCATGTTCTATTTGGGATGGCCAAGTTAGTAGTATACTTTAAATGGACAATCACACGTTCTTGTGCCAGAGACACTAGGCTGAACATCAAATTTATACTTCCTATACTTACCACCCCTTTCACAACCAAACAATACATACATTTTCCTCCCAGGTTGACCAGTAGCTTTGTCAGATTTGATAGTGACAACAACAAAACCAAGATGAAATGTTATCCCTCGAACCCACTGAATCAACTCATTTCGTGTTGAAAATATTTGATCAGTCGTAAAATTATTTGTATAGTCTCTGTAACACATCTCATTTATAAAAGAAGAGAAATCTGAAATGAAACTCAAATTTACTTGTGATTCCATGAAAGTTAAAGGGAGATCATCCATCTTAGATAATTTTCACCACCTATAATCTAACATTAGTAATTAATACCACTTTTTTCAAAATAAAAAAAATATTTAAAAATAAAATTAAAATATTTCTCCAACAATAAAATAAATATTAAAAAAGTAAATCATACATAAACAGTAAACCATAAAAAAAATTCAAAATAAATAAAATTAAATCAATAAAAAATAAAAATATTCATTCAAAAATATAAAACAAACAATAAATAAATAGTAAACTTAAACAAATAATAATTAAAACAAACAAAAATATAACAATAAAAATTATATAAACAAAAAATAAATATTCATGTAAATAAAATTTAAATATAAAATATAAATAAATAATAAATAAAGCATAAGTTATTAGTCAAACCCTAACAAAATTACAAAATAAAACAAAATAAAAAAAAATCACTTAATTTATCCACATTACATATCCTCATCCTCCGGAAGTGGAAAAAGAAAAGAGAAAACAATGTTATGTCACTTAGCTTCACACGTCAGGAAAAAAAAAGAAAAAAAAGCATATGCTACCACATTCGGAGAAACAAAATCAATTCACCACTTCCGAAAGAAAAAAAAAAGTCTACTCATCGGAAGTTGACATCCGTTTAATTTCATTTCCTAATGTCCACTTCCGTAAAATTGCAAAAAAATAACTTCGCTTTAAAAGACCAGAAGTCCACTTTCGGAAGACTATGAAAAAATAACTTCACTTTTGTATTGGAAGTCCACTTCCATTTTGGTAAAAAATAACTTCACTTCCGTACCAGAAGTCCACTTCCGTTTTACACAAACACTTCCGAATGTCCACTTCCGGAAGTTGGATTTTTTTATTGTGGTCTGGAAGTCGACTTCTGTATATGACTAATGGATGGAAAATCATCAAAGTTATCTCCATATTCGTAAAACATTAAAAACCTAGCTCAGTTTTTTTATAGGCATTGTAATGCGTACCTTTTTATAGGCATTGTAATGCGTACCTTTTCTTTTTAAGAAATGAAGCAAAGTGGTGAAATACCAGTGGATCCTGAACTACAAAATTCACACTTCAAACAACAACAAAAGTTCTTTTCCTACACGTGAAAGTGAAAGTGATAGAAGAGAGAAATACTTAGGGGTGCAATGATACATATACAAACACTAATATCAATTAATTCAAACAGTCAACTACCTATTGCACTTCATAATTGATTAATTATTATGTTTACCTAATTAAGTTTTTTTATTTATTTAAGTTTTCAAAAGCATAAATAAAAGAACATGAATCTTTGGCAAGAAATATTGGGGGTGCAGGAAGAAAACCCCATTGGGGTGTACGAAGTAAAAATAAAAATAAAGCCCAACAGAAATAAGGGGACAGTGGTGATCAAACCAGGGATGCAGAGAGTAGAAAAGTAATTCAGTATCACACCCTTATTCCCCTTCTCCTTCATGAGATGCGCGCCCTTTCTCTTCGTTCCTCGAGTGGTCATCAATGGAAGAGCATCCAGTCCTCTGTTCGTCACTCACAGGTCAAGGTTGTCGCCGCATCGCCTCGCCGGCGTTGAACCTCCCCACTCCATTCTCCATTTCAGATCGAGAAACACCACGACAGCGAACCTTCGCGCCTCAGCCTCCTTCGAACTCGCCGCACCACCGGTCGCCAGTGACGCTGGTCGCCACCGTAGGTATCGTCGACGAAGAGCAAGCAGCGCGAACTATCCATCTTCTCCTCTGACACGCAAACCAAAGCGTAACCATCTCCATCGGCGTTGTCCGCAACTGGAGGCACCACTGGCGTCGATAGTGCCTCTCCTTTCTCCTCTTCTCTCTGGTTCTCTGTTCTGCTGATCATAGGTTAGAATTAGGAGATGATGACTCGAGGTTCTTTCGGGTGGTTTGCTGGTGGGAGATGATGGAATGAGGTGTAGTGGATGTGTTTTTCTGGTTCAGTGCAGTACGTTCGATTTGAGCTATGCCCAGATTAAATATGTCACGTTAATAATAATAAAATTGTATTTAATATTATTTTATTGTCATATTTATTGAATTTATATGTCGACTAATTAAACCTTGAAATTCAAAGCTATGCAAAAAAATATTGGTATTGAGAAAAAAATTCTAAAATTCCTTCGATCTTTTGAATTTGGAAAAACAGATTTTTATAAAAGTAAATCTTATGATATATTATGAATCTCTTATAGTAATCATTCACGTATAAGACGTATTTTAATGTTCGTATATGAACTTTGGGTAAAGATTATATTACTTCAAATTTTTATGAAATATAAGATGCTCATTAAATGATAAAAATAATAATAATTGAGATTACAAAATTAGAAATAAGTCTTATATAATTTTAATTTAAATTATTTTTTATCATAGGATTATCCTGTATTCATATCATTTAGTCATATAGATCAATATGTGCAGTGGTCTTTATAAGATAAAGGTTAAAAAATCTCTTTTTTAAATTATACATATAAATGATCCATGTAGAGGTATGACCATTGAACTTACTCAAATGAGGATTTCCTGATGATTAAATATTACACTTGAATTGTAAATGGGAAATTCTTTTGAAGAAGATTTCCTTATACTTGAAGTTATCATGGAAATTAACAAGTTATTTGTTATACTTTAATATCGGGCATCTGATGCTTCATGATGTTAGTTGAATGATTATTGTGTATGATTAAATTCAAGTAGGATTAATAATTAATCAAGAAAAAATTTATCAAATCTTGGTAATGAGTTTGGTCTCAATATAAATAAAGACCTTGCATAAAGTAGTATGAATGAAAGAAGAAAGAAATTTCTTAAGTCATTCACATGTGTTAACTTATTGGAATTTAACGGTTATACCACATTCTAAAATTAACATAGAGGTGTAAATGAAACATTATGTTAATCTTCTATTGGTAAGTAAAAGATACTTTATACTATTCAGTTGTTAAGAAGTGTTGCTAGACACCAATCTTGATTAATAACTTAATGAGTTAATTTATTATTGATTTAGTAATGAACCTACAAGGTCACACACTAACAAGAGTTTTGATCTTTATTGGATGAGAAAATATTATTAATTAAATTAAAGAGTTTAATTTTAGTTAATTAATATTTTTTAAGAGAAAAAATATTAATATTTTTTTTAAGAGAAATATTATTATTATAAATGTTCTATATATTAAACACCCCATTTAAATAATAACATAGTAAATAGAATATTACACAGAATAATATGGGAGCCAAGATGCGAAGTATGAAATCACTACTTAGAAATACCCAAGGTACTTAAAATGGAATCCTGAGGCACACCACAATGCCAATGTCAATACAAGACAGGGTGCAAAGTTTAACAGTAATCAAATTAAGATTTAAAAGACAAGTCAATACATCGGCCATAGCCCAAAAGGGAAAGCCCAAATAAGCAGAATCTAGTCCAGGCGGGCTATGCAGTGGAGTCACCATTCCCTTGTTGACCACGAGAATTTCTCCCATCTGCTCACATCAATAATTCGATGATCATCACAAAAAGAGAAAACCACACAAATAGAACATACAACAAACAAAAGGGTAAGCTAGAATCGAAAACAGTTTATCATATAGTTACATACAAAATTTTCTAGTTCAAGATGCATAGACCAACCAATCATGTTATGACTTGCAAACAATACACTAAGACTCAGACACGACTCATCCAAATACATATAATTAGTCGGATTCAGCGGATGCTTGCACTTGTGGTGGACTTACCTGCTCTATCGAGCTAAATGTCACAATGTTTCATCCCCCACACACAAGGTTAGCCCTTAATGAGTTTCAAGCCTCCTGCTACTCTCACCACTAGAGTCAGTACGCTCTATGTGAGACTAACTGACTCTTTAGAGTGTCAGGATGCAACCTTACCTTGAACCCTTACTAAATTATATAGATGGGGCACCACCATGAACTCCCACTAACAGGAGTCATGAATTACGTCCCGACCAACTGAGACACCACTATGAGGTCTCACCTAGAGACTCATGGGATTATGTTCTAACCACATACAATTCATGTTCCAACAACCAAGTATGTATTATCACGCACACCAAACTCATACCAACATTTTCCACCAATTCTTCATTCGTAATTCATACCAAGATCATGCCAACCTTATCATTTCCAATCCATAAGTCACTTAACACAAGCATACTTAACCCATTCATGCTTTAACAGGGTAATGAAATCATACAGTAAACCACCAATCAAAAACATGAGACAGAACAGGCACCAAACAAACACTTACGTTAGTCTCGCTCAAGCCAGGAACCCTCGCTCAGGCGAAAGGTTTTTTCACTCAAGCGATAGGCCCCCGCTTAGGTGAGACTGCCAACAGTGAGGGTTGTTGATTACGCGTGTTCTCGCTTAGGCGAGCCCTCCTCGCCTGAGCGATGCCACCCTTCGCTCAAAGGTGAGGTTCCTCACCTGGGCTGAAAACTACAATGATGTGCCAAGGTCCCCACGCGTTCTCGCTTAGGCGAGCCCCTCTCGTTTGAGCGAGATGTCACCTCACTCAAACAAGAGCTCTGCACCTGAGCGATAGCTGAAGTGTGAACCTGGCCTGTTTCTACAAGTCTCGCCTGGGTGAGACAGGCCCGCTTGGGTGAGAGCATTAGTTTCTCGTCACTGTTTCCCTACAACAACCAAACATACGAATCTAAACCAACATACCAAGGTATTCCATGCATTCACAATATCACACCAACCATAGAATCGTAAAACAACAACAGGACAAACAAGAAATCAAAATACATGAGTAAGCCCTAGCTGCCCTTACCTGGAAAGGGGTTAGCCAAGGACTTCGATACCAAACTGAACAAACCCAACAACTTCAAGAGCGAACTCGAGAGGTGAAGGGAGAACAAAGTTGAAAGAGCTCGAATAGGATGGAGGGACAAACCCTAGCAGAGGTTCTGTGGGGAGAAAAGGGGAGAGTTAGAGCACTAATTTTTCTGAGTGAGCTGCAAATGAGAGACCTTAGCTGCTTTAGGGGCCTTGGCTGCTTTAGGGGCCTTGGCACCTTATGGACCAGCCTTTAGGCCCAACAGGCAGCCTTTAAACATTAGGACACTAAATAAAAGTGGACCTTACAATTAATAAAATAACTTATTTGCTACTAAAATAACGTAATATAAAAAGGAAAAAATATTACGTTGGCTTTTTCTATTTTTTCGTGAGATGAAATTAAAATTCACATATATATATTAGACTCCTAAAAACATGAAAAAAAAAGAATGTATATGTTGGTTTTTTTTCTATTGTTTACAAAGAAAAATGAGCAGTTTTTCGGTATTTCTTGGAAAAAATTGCTTTTATCATATTACTAAGATTACAATTTTTCATGGATTAAAGGTTGACACAACAGGGTCAATCTCGACATCGATACGAGTAGGATCTTCATGCGTTTAAAAGAAAAAATTCTCAAAACTCGTACAAATTATTTTTCCTTAATTTTTTTTCCTTTTAATATCTAGTATATATAATTTTAACCCAAATAGATCAATTTTGTCTTCTCGTGCGCATGCTATGAATAAGATTTGTAACCTTCAATCGGTATCAAAACCTAATTTTTGGTTAATTTATGCTGCTGTTTTATTATTGATTAAAGAACTCGATGGATTTAATGATGATTAAATGCTGAACTGTTTCCGAAAAACTGTACTGCGATTAAACATCTCAGAATGTTAGGGTTTATTCTAATATATATTGATATGGCTGCTGGGAGGTGGTTTTTAATTTATGAGATAAGATTAAAACCCTAAAATTCTTGTGACATAAAATCTTGTAACACTGCGGACGTTAATCACGATGAAAAGTATTGTTCATGAAATTGTTTTATTCTTTTTGGAGATGAATGGATTTTAGATTCTCGGATTTACGTGTCAAAAAAAAGATGGTCTTTATTCACTCGTCTTCTCCCTCCACCCCAAGTATTCTTCGGTACCCCCAAAATTTACCATTTTACCTCTAATAAATTTGTAGTTGGCAGGTGGGTGAAAGCGGGTGAAAGCAGTAAATGATATTTACTGCTGCAACGTTGTATTTTAGCTTTGGTTTTTATCTGAGCTTTGCACTCCCAATTATTTCCATAGCGTTTCTTCTCTCCCCCGTTTTGTTCTCTCCGTTTTTTCTCCACAATGCTGCGCTTTCTGAGTGGTCCCTTGAAGGTGGCAGCGGTCCCTGTCTATGCTTCATTCTCTTGTCACTGTACTTCATTCTCTTGTCACTTGTTCTTGTTGAAGTTGCCACTTATCCTTGAAGCAGGTTTGTGGTCCGAGCTCCATGTGCAATTTCATTAATTTTATTTTTGAAAGCTCTCATCTTGTCTTCTCTGTCAGGTTAGTCTCCTTCCAGTTTAATCATAATCATATTGAATGTTTTGGAATTTGATTTGAATGTTGGAACCTTGTTTGTTAAGATTGATTTTGTATTTTTTTTTCTGTAAAACAGATGTCGAGATCCGTTTCAGGGAAATGTGAAACGGATTTCGACATCCGTTTCATATTTTTTTTGTTTTTTTTTTTGTATAACGGATGTCAAGAACTGTTTAAAAATTGTGAAACGGATCTCGACATCCATTTCATTAATATTTTTTGTTTTTTAATGAAACAGATGTCGAGATCCATTTCACAATCTTCTGAAACGTATCTCAACATCCGCTTCGCTGGTTTTTTTTAAGAAACGGATGTCGAGATCCGTTTCAGAAAAGTATGAAACAGATCTCGACATTCATTTCATTAAAAAAACAAAAAAATAATGAAACGAATGTCGAGATCCGTTTCATACTTTTCTGAAACGGATTTCGACATTTGTTTAGTGTTTTTTTCTTTTGCTTATTACGGAGATGGAAGGCAGTGGTTGAAAGTGGATGCATGCATGCATGCAAGGGTTCTAGCTTCTTCACATTTCTTTGGGTTAGTTACCCTAATCTTTTATTTTCGTTCATAAAATAAAATAATGTTGTTTATGTGTTTATGTGCGTGTTCATGAGCCGTTAGTGAGGTAGTGTGTGTGTTCGTGAGCCAGCAGTGAGGTAGTGTGTGTTGTGTGGGTGGTGAGACCGTGCACTGAATGTGGTTTTAGTGTGTAGGTGAGTGAGGTGCAGTGATGTGCGTGAGTTTGTGAGTGAGTGTGTATTGTGTGCGTGATTGAGGTGAAAACGGTTTGTATGACTCTCTAAAGTAGTTTCTATCACCACCTTACAACAAATCAATTTTGAATGTGATGAAACATTGGTAGAATTTGTGTGAGACTTCGTGTTTGTTTGAGAACTTTGCATATATACCTCATGTTTGTAAGGTAGTGTGTTATGTAATAGGTGAGACAGTCCAGTGAGGTGCCTTGTTGCATTACATATTTTGCTTATCTGTTTGTATGTGCTTGCCTTTAATGAGGTTGTTTCACGTATTAAAATATTTCCTTTTTATTATAGCTCATTATGGAAGATCATCATTTTAGTTATTTGAGTTTCTTGGATTCTTAAGTGGATTCTCAAGTAAATTGTAGTCTCATGTTAGACTTTTCTGATTTCGTTCATGATATCTGCGAACAAGATTATACAGCTCACTTTACAACCGATGATATCTTCCCAACACGTGAAGATTTAATTAAGTGGGTTAGAGGGGTTGCTTTTAATCTTGGACTTGTTGTTATTATTCTAAGATCAAATAAATATAATGGACAACCATGAAGAAAGACCCACGTATTATTAGGTTGTGAAAGAGGTGGAAAATATTGAAAATACAAATGTGATGCAGAACCGAGTTTATCTAGGACAAGAAAATGTGATTGTCCCTTTAGATTGAGAGGCAGACCCATCTCTCAAGGGGAGGAATGGGTGTTGAACGTAAAATGTGGTTACCATAATCACGATGTCTCATCTACTCTAGTTGGTCACCCCTATGCAGGTAGGTTGAAGTCCAGTGAACACTCGTTGTTTGTTGATATGACTAAAAGTCAAGTAAAACCTGCAAATATACTTCTCACTCTTAAAGAAAAAGATTAGTGTAATATGACAACTTTGAAGCAAGTATATAATGCAAAATATAGGTACAAACATTCAGTAAGAGGTTCAAGGACTAAGTTCCAACAGTTAATGTTGATGTTGGAACGTGATCACTATATTCATTTTAGTAGATGTGTTGATGAATCTGATGTGGTTAGCAATCTGTTCTGGACACATCCGGATGTTGTGAAGTTGTTAAATTCATTCAATATTGTGTTCTTAATGGATAGAACTTACAAAACCAACAAATATTGGTTGCCATTGCTTGAGATTGTTGGTGTGACCTCAACAGGATTAACTTTCTCAGCCACTATTTTTATCCAATGAAAAGCAAAATAATTTCACTTGGGCTCTTGAAAGGCTAAGAGGTTTGTTTATGACGTCTGAGGGTGGTCCACAAGTCATTGTAACTGACAGGGATCTGGCTCTAATGAATTTTGTTGGCATTGTGTTCCCTGAGTGTTATCATCTTCTAAGTCATTTCCATATTCAAAAGAATGTGCACGCAAAGTGCAAAATGCTCGTGAATTCTGTTGATGCATGGGATTTTGTACTGCAAGCATGGGAGAATGTCATAGAGTGTGAAGATGAGTTAAAGTTTAACGATTGTGTTAATCATCTTGAGCTTGTTTGCCAGTCATGGCCTGTATTCTTTGAATATGTTAATGACTCGTGGATCATTCCTCACAAGAAATACTTTGTGAAGTTGTGGATGAACAAAGTTATGCATTTAGGGAATGCAACATCAAACAAGTATGTTTGCATCTTCTTATTAATTCATTTATTTTTATTAATGATTTATATGATTCCATGTATAATGTCAACACTCAATTTTGTCCGGTTAATAAAAACAATTAACTAAGAAATTCATTTAAAAAATAAAAAAGAAAAAAACATTATAAAAAAAAGGGGTCAACATTAATTTGGACGTGTATATATATACTCCTTTTCTTTTTTATTTTTTGTCTTACTTTTTATTTATTTTGTTTTGTTTTATTTTTATGCTATTTTTCCTTATCTTATTTTATCTTATTTTAATTTCAAGATTTATTTTATTTTCAACCATTTTGTTTTTTTTTCTGCTCTTAAAAAAATATATAAAATAAAAAATAATAATGAAAGTCATTTGACTTTGCCATGCAAAATATGGCCATAATCATATACGTTATCTTGTTATTGGGGGGTTTTTGGACACAAAAAGAAGAAATGTTGGGTATTGGTGTATTATTGTGGCAGCAACCAGGGGAGGCAGTCTGAGCATGGCAGTGCAGCTATGGCTAAATGGCAACTTTCCACACATAAGCAAGGGGAGGAAAAAATTTTTAACAGATAGTTCATATCCAGTGCAAGAAGGAAAAAAAAAGGGCGAACAGAAGCAACGAGAAAAGGAGTTTCAGAGAGAAGAAGAGAACAAGGAACGAGGAGCTTCAAGAGGTAAGGTTTATGCATTGAGTTCTTGCGCGAAAATGACATGGTGTGTTTTGTTCTCAAATGTATTTGTGCGCATCTGTCCCGCATTATCTGGCTATTTATTTCTTTCATTCATGATCCAAACTCGTTATGCATTGTTTGTTGCTCAAGTATCGCTGTTACTGAAATCCGTTTAAACAACGCCTCATCCCACTTCCCCTTCACGGTCTCATGATCACCATAACCCCAAACCAGTTCACCGTGATAAACTCAAATAATTTAAAGCTCAACGCACGCCAACATTTCCAGCATTTCCATTCGCAAAATTACTCGTTCTCGCCATTTTCCATAACCAATCTGTGAGCATTCCCACCAGAACCTATTTTCACCATTTTCTCCATCCCCATCAACAATCTATCACCTAACCTTTCACCATACTCACTGCCACCAACACGCACTCTACCACCATCAGTTAACTTTTCGTTCTTCATCTTCTTCCTTCACCTGCACAAAAACTAGAGAGAACAGAAATCCAAAACCAGAACCCACATGCTTAGAACAACGTATTCGCATCCTCTCGATCATCTTCTTCACGCCGTAACCCAAATCCAACTTTTCACCACGAACCAACCAATCTCACACAGTATGCCAAACAATCGCGTCTCAAATCAGAAACGGAAAACTAAGAGAAGAGGCAGAGGCAATCGGTGACGGTGGCGGGGTGGCGCGGTGAAGCAGGCAGAGGCGATTTGGGTCGCGAGGGCCAGGGGTTGGGGTCGCGTTGATGGCGTCGGAGAAGAAGGAGGAGACGCAGATGCAGCAGTGTTTTCGCGCGAGAAGTGGGGTGAAAGTTGATGGCGTCGCCGATGAAGCTTCAGGTGGAGGTCGCGGTGGTGGGACGTGCGGTGCCGGCACTGACGGCGTGGTGTGCGATGATGGGAAGAAGAGATGCATGAGCGTAGAGAAGACTAGGTTAATTAAGTTTTAATGTGTCTTAGAAAAATTGGATCAGCCCCCTTTTGCTCCGCGCACCCCTTCTTTCGGCCTCTGCACCCCTCCACTACCACATGCACCACTGTTCTTTATCTCATACACCTCCATGTTTATCATTTCTTTTCTTCGCGCACCTCCGTTTATGACAACCCTGCACCCCAACCTTGTTTTTTGTTTCTTGGGCTTTTGCTGCGTTATTCACTTCCTCGCGCACCTCCACGATTGCTAATCCTGCACCCCTGCACACACTTTTCATTCCTATTTTGGGCTTATTTTATATTTTACTCGCCGCACCCCATCTTTTAATGCACGCACCCAACTGTTTACTCCGTACACCTCCCACATGTGATACTCATGCATCCTCATATCTTTGTCTATTATTTTTGGGCTTATTGTTGTGTTTCCTGTGTGCACCCCCACTAATCATTCATGTACCCCGTATTTTATTTTCCACTTTTATTCTTCTTAAATAGTTTCACCCTTTTATTTATTTATTTATTTATTATTTTTCTAAAAAAAACAAAACAAATATATTTAAAAATAAAAAATAATAATAATAAAATATAGAAAAAAAATCAAAAAAAGTTCTCTTTCATTTTTATTGTGTCTGTCCGGTCGCCCGCACCGCGTGACACTCATTTTTCAAAAAATACCAAAAATAGTTTTCTTTCCCTTTTAGTGTCTGTCCGATCGTTCGCATCGTATGGCACCTGTTTTCAAATAATTCAAAAACACCAAAAAGTATATAAAATTTCAAAATACAAAAACATCAACGTTTTTAAACAAGATATCTTTTTAAGAACTACGTAACCCTGATTTCTCATTTTTAAGTGAGAATACGTAGGACCAAGGTCAATCCTTGTCGGACCCAAAAATAAAAAAAATATTTTTGTTTCTTTTTAGTATTATTTGTGTCATTATTTTTGGGAAAATTAATATTTTGAAAATCACATCAACTTTGCATTTTTAATTAAAGGTACCGCCCTCGGGCGGGCGCGGTAGGGTGCTAACACCTTCCCTACGCGTAACCGACTTCCGAATCCAAAATATGGTTTTTCTGCATACTTGTCTTATCTTTATGGTTTTCCATAGTTTTCCAGAATAACTATGGTGGCGACTCCCAAATCTTTTTTAAACCCTTTTTCTTTTTTGGTTCGCCTTCCCGTCACGATTTCGGTTGCGACAGCTGGCGACTCCACTGGGGACGCTAGAGAGTCAAGCCATTTAATTAGAAATGCGAACTTGATGTGATTTTTCCTAATGTTTTCTTTCCCCTTTTCTTTTATTTGTGTATTATTATCTTTATATGTGCTTGTATATATTTGCTTCTTGGATTAATTGGGTGTGAATTACTTTGCCTATTTTGATATATATTTTGGAATTGTTTTATATCTGCCTGGGAAATTTTGTGGTTGTTTTGTAGATGGGGGTTTGGGTATGCATCATTCTCCCTTCACACACACCTTGTGCATATCATGAGTGGGGCCCTATACCCGGGTCTGTGTAACTTAGAATTATAGGGGATTGTGTAGCAGTGCCACAGTGGATGAACTTCCCAAGTGGTCATTGTGAGAACCCCAGCTAGAGTTTGTTTGCTTCGTTGGTACTCCCGCATCTTGTTGTCTACCAACTGTTGTGGGAAATGCCGGGAAGTGGGCCATAGCTCTAGTGACCTTGATCTTTAAGTATTAAGAAACGATCCTGGTGAGCGCATGTATTTTAGCTTAGAACCATTAGGCGCCGAACCTCTGTTAAGGCACAAAGGGAGGCATATGCATTACCTTAATTCTCATCTCGCCTTTCTCATTTTATTCTGATTTGCGATAAAGTCATGCATTTGTACATTCTTTTATGGCATCATTGTATATGCATTTTGATTATTTGTTCATGCATAACATGTACCCTGTCATAACATGTCATAACATTTTTGTGATTCTAGGTCAGAAACTTTAAGGTCGTGATTGAATTTGTGAGAAACAAGAGAAATTAACATGGAATTTCGAGTCGGGGGAAATTTAGGGTCAGATGCGTTGAAGAAGAAGCTACCTATCAAAGTTATAGACAGTAATTTGAGTGGTCTGAGGGAAATAGTGCAACAAATGAAGACTATACAGAAGAATGCTTTCAAGAAGCGACATGGGAACTTATTGAGGTTGCTGAATGCGGAATTCCAAGCATCGGCAGTCACTACTCTGGCTCAATATTACGATCCGCCACTCAGATGTTTCACCTTCCAGGATTTTCAATTGGTACCAACAATAGAAGAGTTCGAACAAATTTTGGGCTTGTCAATGGAAGATAAAGTCCCTTACAGACATTCAGAGCAACATGCATCTGTCTCTACGTTGGCTGGAATATTGAAGGTACACCCTGCCAAGCTAGAAGGTAAGATGGCCTCCAAGGGCAACTCGAAGGGGATCCCTCAAGGATATTTGGAAGGGCATCTGCGTCTTTTGGCGGAAAAAGAAATGGGGGAGACGTTCATGAATGTGTTGGCTCTCACACTTTATGGAGTCATACTCTTCCCTAACATGGAAAATTTTGTTGATCAAACCGCCCTCGATGTGTTTGTTGCCTACAAGATTCATTCAGAAAGTCCTGTCACCGCGGTTCTAGCTGATGTGCATGGGAGTTTGAACCTATGCCACACACTCAAGAGGAAGAAGATGCTATGTTGTGTACCTATGTTGTATGTGTGATTTATATCTCGAATCCGTCTAGGTACATTGAATGTCGAATGTCTTATTGGAGAGTTACCACCTAGCGGCATTGAAATTCGGGGGGCGAAGGAATGGGCCCAGTTTTGTGCGAGTTTGAATGTGGGAAAAATTAGATGGTGTGTCCCGGGATTGTCGAAGTCACGTGTCATTTCTTGTGGGGCTTTCCCTAATGTCCCCCTAATAGGCACTAGAAGTTGTGTGAATTATAACCCTGTCTTGGCTCAGCGACAATTTGGGTGTCCGATCAAGAGCTCCCCAACTCTAGAATCTTTGGTTGCCGTTTGGACTTATTATGAAGAAGGAATTTCCCTTGATCTAATTCGCCGAATCAGGAGTGCTTGGGGTGAGGTCCTGCGTGTAGAAAAAGACCCAAGGCCATGGGTGATCGACGAGAAGATATCCTACCGACGATGGATTCTGGAAAGGGTTAACACGGTCAAGTTACCTTTCAAATCAGACTCTCCTGCTCCTGAGCGGTCAGAACCTGCCGAGTCCGAGGAAATGAAGAGGTTGAAAGAGGAAATGGAGAAGATGAAACTCAAAAATGCCAAATTAATTAATGAGCTTCAAAGTCTCCGACACGAGTATGTGAATCTGAGGCGTGATAAGGAGGAAATGACAAAAGCGTATGAAGGAATTCTTAGGAAGCAACGAGAAGAACGAGATCATGCTTTCAAAGTTAAACAGGATTTGGCTGCAGCCAACACCGCATTAAAATCAAGGGACCGAGAGAGAGATGCAGCAACAACATCTAAGCGCCAAAGAGATCAAATGTGCGAAGAATTTAAGAGGGAGAAGACTGAAGCGCTAAAGCGGTTGCACAACGCTCAAGTTAGGATTAGTGAGGTCGAACGACAGATGAGGGAGATAGTATCAACTTATGAGGTGAAGATGGATGAAGAACGTTGGCACATAGCTGAATTGGAAAAGGAACATCGAGAGGTGATAAGTCGAATGAATGAATACTCAGTCGAGCAGGAAATGGCCATGGAACATTGGAGGAGATGTTTCTCACAACTGGCTTCCCTTGCAAATGGAGCAATCGAAGGTATTCCACGATTATTAGCGGAAGCAGAGGCTGCACTACCGATATTCAATCCGCCTAGGGAAATTGAGGCATTCTTTAGTCATTGTAAGGAATTGATAAGGGAGATGAAGAACATGATAGCCAGGGCTAGAGAGTAGTTTTTCTTTATTTTCTCGTGTAATGAATGTAAAAGACTTGTGGATGATCGGTTTGTTTTGACAATATGTGATGGACTAAGTTTCATGTTAATTTCTATGATATGTTTACCTCAAGGTTCTCACGACTTTAAAATTTCTGGCTAAGATAAATGTTTGCATTCATTTTCATTTCTTTTTTCATTTTTCATAATTCATTTCATTTAACAAAAATAATAGAGCAAAAGCAAATACAACGACAAAATTTCCACGACACCCTTACCGCACACGAGCTAACCAGAGAATCGTGGAAGATTGGGAGGAAGCTCATGAAGCTGTGAAGGCCGACATTAACCAGTTGAAAGATCAAGTGAGCCAGATCCTAGAGGCCTTAAAGTCGCTGAAGGCTTCAGGAGAAACCTCCTCTGCAAGGATTGAGGAAAACATTCACCCTCAAGTTCCACGATATGAAGTCCATAACACTCAGGGCATGTCAATCCCGTTCCCAATGTACGGTCTGCCTCCGGGATACACCCCGCCCATTGGGGAATATTCGGAGGCAGAGCAGACTTCCTTTTCTTTTCCTGTGACTAACAACACACTACCGATCAATACTCAAGGGCCGATGTTAGCCTCGACACCCATGTCAGGAGTAGGAATGAAGGAGACAGTCACATTCACGGAACCAAGGGTGACTGTGGCACCAAAGTCTCCAAACATAACTGTTGACGAAGATGCTTTGGCTAAGGTCATACCACACGCTACAGTCCAGGTAGTGTCCACCGATATCGATGGGGCTAAAAGTAAGCTTGAGATTCTTGAGGAGAGGGTTCGAGCCATTGAAGGTGGTGGAAGCTACGGGTTCGGTGATGTTGCAAGATTAAGCTTGGTTCCTGGTGTGATGATACCACATAAGTTCAAGGTCCTAGAATTTGAAAAGTATCAGGGTACCACGTGCCCCAAGAGCCATTTGACAATGTATGGTAGAAAGATGGCTGCTTATGCCTATGATGACAAGTTGTTGATACATTGTTTCCAAGATAGTTTGGCTGGTGTTGCGCTGAATTGGTACACATACTTGGAGCCATCTCGAATTCAGTCCTGGATGGATTTGGCGGACGCCTTTGTGAAGCAGTATAAGTACAACACGAATAGCACGCCGGATAGATTGCAATTGCAAAATATGGCCAAGAAGGATACTGAGTCCTTCAAGGAATATGCACAACGATGGAGAGAGTTGGTTGCTCAGGTTGAGCCACCACTACTTGATAAAGAGATGGTGGCGACGTTTGTAAACACACTACAATCACCATTTTATGAGCACGTGTTGAGGAATGTGTCTTCCAATTTCGCTGATATCATTATTATTGGTGAAAGGATAGAAGTCGGGTTAAAAAGTGGAAAAATTGCATATGGCCCGTTCACGGCTGCAACTTCTAAGAAACCCGGTTTCCATCCAGGAAAGAAGAAGGAAGTGGAAGCACACACAGCCTCAATGATGCCAGTGTGGGAAAGTCGGGCTCCTACTCATAATTATCAACCTCACATGAACCAACCTCCTTATGTGGCCAATGCAGTGTCTGTTAATAAAAAACAACCTCAGCAACAAGGATTTTATCAAGGGTCGAATCTTTATCAACTGCAACATCCCCCAAATAATGCTTGGAAAACTGAACCTAACTCAAATTTCAACTGAAATGCAGGTTAAAACGCCAATCTGAGGAGAAATCAAGAGAGGAACTTTGTTCAGTTCACCCCCATTCCTATGACGTATACGGAATTGTTACCTTATCTGCTCCAAAAACGCTTGGTGGCAATTTTTCCGATGAAACCTATGCAACCTCCGTTCCCAAAGAATTATGATCCAAATGCTAAATATGATTATCACGGAGGGGGAGTTGGACACTCTACTGAGAAGTGTGTAGCCCTTAAACACAAAGTGGAAGCTTTAATCAACTCAGGGTGGGTAAAGTTTCACGAAGACAAACCTAATGTCGAAGCGAATCCTCTTTCTGGACATTGGAATCCTTCGACAAATGCCATTGAGGATAGGGAACACAAGCTGGTAAAGAATGTGAGTGAAATTCGGAGCTCCAAGCGGTTTATTTTTGAGACATTGCTGAAATTGGGCCTATTAAAAGGGGAATAAAACTTGGGTGAGAAAGGTGAATTTCATCCAGATGCTAAACATTTTGTCGATAAGTGCACCAAGTTCGAGGTTGTTTTACAAGACCTGCTTGACAGAAACTTTGTGCAAGTATATCGCGAGGGTATGGAGGAGGAAGTATTTGCACAGGATGGCGGGAAACCAGATGTGACTTTGCCAAAGCCATTGGTGATTCATTTCACCAGATCCCCCTCCACACCAACAATTCAAGAAAGGCAACCTATTACTATCCAGGCACCCTCATCTTTTCCTTACAAGAGTGAGAAAGTTGTCCCGTGGAAATATGGTGCGTGTGTGTCGGGTGCGGAACAGCGAACAGAAGGTCAACCTACCAGTGGCGAGCCAGTGGATGAAAACATACCGGGCATCAGTGGAAGGACTAGGAGTGGTCGAATATTCACGCCTCCGATCATGATGAAAGATGGACCGGGGAGTAGTGAATCGATGATAACCAAAAATGCTAAAGAATCCTTGAAGGGGAAGATGATACAAACCGATGAAGGACTGAGAAAAGATGACAAGAAAGAAATATCTAATGAAGAGGCTAGTGAGTTTTTGAATTTCATACAACAGAGCGAGTATAAAGTGGTCGAACAACTGAATCGCATGCCTGCTCGGATCTCTCTTTTGGATTTACTCATGCATTCAACCTCACATAGAGAGCTACTAATGAAGATACTCAGTGGGGCGCATGTGAAGAAGAATATCTCTCTGGACAGTTTTGAGGAAATTGTTAGCAACATCACTGCTAACAATTACCTCACTTTCACTGACGAGGAGATACCTGTTGAAGGGAAAGGACACAACAAGGCCCTCCATGTCTCTGTGAAATGCTTAGATCATGTCATAGCACGAGTATTAATCGACAATGGTTCTTCCTTGAACGTAATTCCAAAAGCAACATTGGGAAAGCTTCCGTGTGAGGGTATCCACATGAAACCAAGCGCGATGATCGTGAGGGCTTTTGATGGGAGTAAGAGAGAAGTCATGGGAGAGGTAGAACTGCCAATCCAAATCGGGTCGTGCGTCTTTCAAGTAACCTTTCAAGTGATGGATATCCTCCCAGCATACAGTTGCTTGTTGGGTCGCCCTTGGATTCACTTAGCAGGTGTGGTGCCTTCAACCTTGCACTAAAAGTTGAAATATGTCATGGGCGATAAACTAGTAATAGTTTCAGGCGAGGAAGATAGTTTGGTAAGTGGACCTTCGTCTTCTCGCTATATTGAAGCAGAAGAAGAAGCCCTCGAGACAACATTCCAGTCTTTGGAAATTGTGGGCAATGCTTATGTGGAACCATATCCAATGAACCCACGCTTGTCTCGTGCCTCCTTTATGACTGCCAAGGTCATGTTGAAAGAGGGATATGAGTACGGAAAAGGGCTAGGCAAGGATAAGCAAGGATTGATATTTCCTCTGGAGGTCACTGAGAAAAGAAACAGATACGGCCTGGGATACAAGCCAACTTGAGAAGACAAAAGAAGGTTAGCTGAAGAAAGGAGAGAACGTGGTCTGGCCCGCATGCAAGGAAAGGAGATGGGGTTAGGAAAGATCTGCATTTGTGACATCAAAGAGAGCTTTCGCAGTGCCGGGTGGATCAACACTAGCCAGATAGCAGCCGTCAACGATGAAGAGGAACTTGAAGGCTCGAATTTTGTGTGGCCATGCGTTTCAGATGCACCACTCAACAATTGGGAGACTTTGGATCTACTTGTGATGTTTAATTTGGTTAAAATGTAATATTTTTAATTAATCAATTTGTGTTTACTACCTTCGTTTTTTTGTTTTGCATTTTTCACTATTGTTTGTTTTATTTATCGTTTTTATAAACTCGAATAATGCAGATATGACAATGAATGTTTTGAAAATAACAATGTCGATATCCCTAATTTTGAGCACCCTGTCGATAATATGGAAGATGATTATGAAGATGATCCGGAACCCTCCCCTGAACTAATGAGATTAGTGGAACAAGAATCTAAGGAAATAAAACCCCATCAAGAGGATGTTGAAACACTTAACCTAAGAGAGGAGGATGAGAAGAAAGAAGTGAAAATTGACACTAGTATGAAGAGAGAAGTGAAACAAGAATTATGTGCTTTACTAAAGGAATTTAGGGATGTGTTTGCTTGGTCGTATAATGACATGCCTGGCTTAGATACTGATATAGTGCAATATAAGCTTCCACTAAAGCCGGAATGTCTTCCAGTTAGACAAAAGCTAAGGAGAATGAAACCAGAAATGTCATTAAAGATCAAAGAAGTGCAAAAGCAATTTGATGATGGATTTCTAGTTGTGGCAAAATACCCTCAATGGGTGGCAAATATTGTACCAGTGCCTAAGAAGGATGGCAAAGTTCAGATGTGCGTTGATTATCGAGATTTGAACCGTGCGAGTCCAAAGGACAATTTCCCATTGCCTTACATCGACACATTAGTGGATAATACAGCCAGATTCTCACTATTTTCATTTATGGACGGCTTCTCGGGATATAATCAGATCAAAATGGCACCTGAAGATATGCAAAAGACAACATTTATCACATTGTGGGGGACATTTTGCTATAAGGTGATGTCTTTCAGACTCAAGAATGCCGGAGCAACCTATCAAAGGGCCATGGTGGCGCTTTTTCATGATATGATGCACAAAGAAATCGAGGTCTACGTAGATGATATGATCACCAAGTCTGAGTCAGAAGCAGAACACATCCTCAACTTGAAGAAATTGTTCGAGAGATTGAGGAAGTTCAAGCTTAAACTAAACCCGGCTAAATGCACATTCGGTGTGAAATCCGGAAAGTTGCTGGGTTTCATTGTCAGTCAAAAGGGGATTGAGGTTTATCTTGACAAGATGCGCGCGTTAATCGAAATGCCTACTCCTAATACGGAGAAGGAGGTGCGAGGTTTCTTGGGCAGACTGAACTACATTGCTAGGTTCATCTCCTAGTTGACTTCCACCTGTGAACCAATATTCAAGCTATTGCGTAAAAATCAGGCTGTCAAGTGGAATTAGAGATGGCAAATAAACCTGTGCCCGTGGGTATCACCCGAACCCGTCCCCGTTTTGACGGGGAATCCCCGCTTTGACTGGGTATGGGTATGGGTATGGGTAATACCCGAAATTTTCAACTGGGGATGGGGATGGGGATGGGGATATATATATACCCGCCCAAATACCCGTCCCCGCTTAAATTACTAAACTATTTATAATTTATTAAATAATCTAAAAAATATATATAAATAAATAATATATTTACACATAAAATATAATATAATATAATATAATATATATACATATAAATAAAATATACTTTTATATATATATATATATATATATATATATATATATATATTTACACATACATGTAATATAATATAATATAATATAATATAATATAATATACATATAATATATATACATAATAATATAATATAATATATATAATATATACGTATAAAACAAATTAATCATTTAACTAGTGAGATCTTTTATAAACAAATTTATAACATTACAAATTTATAAAAATTTGAAAGAAATATATATATATATATATATATATATAAGCATAAAATATCTACGCATATACATATAATATATATACATAATAATATAATATATATTATTATATTTATATTATTATATAATATAATATAATATATACTTAAAATAAATATATATCTATAAATATATATATATATATATATAAACATAAGATATCCACACATATAATATATATACATAGTAATAATAATATAATATATAATATAATATAATATATATAAATAATTATATATATATATATATAAACATAAGATATCCACACATATAATATATATATACATAGTAATATTATATAATATAATATAATATAATATAATATAATATATATATATATATATATATATATATATATATATATAACATATTTCTCATTCTCTTTGTTTTTTGTTATACACTTTGTTTACTCTCTCAATTGTCTGGTTTGTTTTTCAAGATTTAATTTTGAAGGTAATTTTTCTTCTTCTTATTACATAATTTTTACTCTCTGTACATGGTTATGTTCAAATAGGTGTTCCTCAATTTCATTCTATGAAATAATTTTTAGGTTACACATTTGATTATCTTTATTTATTTATTTATTTTCATGAAAATGTTTGACTCTTATTTTGTAGCTCTTCTTTTTGTTACTTTGGTTATACACTTTTTTACTCTCTTTTAATTGTTTGGCTTGTTCTTTAAGGTTTAAGCAGATCTTCAAGGTACTTTTCCTTTTATCATAATCTTAATTATACATTTTTTTTTTCCGTTATGTTATGTTCAAATGGATATTCTCAAATTTGGGTCACACATTTAATTATCTTTACTCCTTTATGATAATGAATCTGATGAAGAAGGTACATTATATTCTAGTAATTAAAATTTTCAATTTCAATTATTATATCATATCTAATTTTTCATTTTTTTTCTATGTGTAGGTGGATCGAATGCAAATGAAACCACTGATCATTTGTAAAATTAATAAATATTTTGGTTATTATAAAATTTTAGTAATGTGTAATTTTTTAGCTTTTATATAATTATTTGAATTTTATTTAGTTGTTATTTGATACTTTAATTTGAGATTTATACTATTATAATATTTTTCTTAATATTTGACATCATGAAAATAAAAAAGAGTATGTTATTTTAATATTGAATATTTTGATAGTATCATGATTCTGTTGGTGTGATTTTTAAATTTTTTTTATAAAAAATATTTAATTGATATATGGAACAATAAAAAAATGGGTATGGGTATGGGTATAAGAAAATACCCGTTACCCGGTGGGGATGGGGATGGGTCAAAAGTTTTATACCCGTTGGGTTTGGGGATGGGGATGGGGATGAATTTTTATTATGGGGATAGGGATGGGATCATGATACCCGTACCCGCCCCGCCCCGTTGCCATCCCTAAGTGGAATGAAGACTGTCAGGCTGCTTTCGACAAAATTAAACAATATCTTCAAGATCCTCCAGTCTTACGCCCACCTAAACCTGGGAAACCACTGATTCTGTATTTGACCGTATTGGACGAATCAATGGGCTGTGTGTTAGGTCAGCATGATGAAACTGGAAGAAGAGAGCATGCCATATACTACCTGAGCAAGAAGTTCACGGAATGCGAACGACGATACTCGTTTTTAGAGCGAACTTGTTGCGCATTGGCATGGGCCGCCCATCGTCTAAGACAATATATGTTGAGTCATTCTACCTGGTTGATATCCAAGATGGACCCCATCAAGTATATTTTTGAAAAACCCACTTTGACTGGAAGGATAGCTCGGTGGCAGATGCTATTGTCAGAATACGACATTATATATGTCACACATAAATCTATCAAGGGTAGTGCTCTGGCTGAATATCTGGCTCAACAACCCATTAACGATTACTAGTCAATGCAGTCTGAATTCCCCGATGAAGACATCATGGCCTTGTTCGAAGGTGATCAGGAAGAGCAAAATGGAAAGACATGGACGTTATTATTTGATGGAGCTTCTAACGTCATGGGACATGGTATAGGGGCAATACTGATATCTCCAGAGAATCAGTACATTCCAATGACTGCAAGGTTGTGTTTTAATTGCACGAACAATATCGCTGAATATGAAGCTTGCGCTATGGGCATCCAAGCCGCAATTGAATCGAAGGCAAAAATTTTGAATGTGTATGGGGATTCAGCATTGGTTATCCATCAATTAAAAGGGGAATGGGAGACTAGGGATCCGAAGTTGATTCCCTACAGAGCTTATATCATGGAGTTGGTGAAGTATTTTGATTCCATTGAATTTCAACACATTCCGCGAGAAGATAACCAGTTGGCAGATGCCTTGTGATGAAGGATTATCTTGTTCCTTTTTAAGATTATTGAATATGGTGTGAGTTGATTAAGAAAGCTAAGTGAAATCCCCACTGAACATTAAGATAGCAAGCTATCTAGATGTGAAGGTTCCTTTCACAAAGCTCAAGAGAAGAAGATGATGGATTGATTCAAAACAAAAAGGAAATAGAAAACACATAAACCATAGAAAACCAAGAATAATTAAAGGAAGAAGAAAACATAAAATGGAAAGGAAAGAAATGGTAAAAAAATGTGAGAAGCACGCCACTACAAGGGTAGGCTAGAAGCCATGGCAACCTTGAAGATGAGTGGATGTGTGCCGCCACTTGCTATGCAAGATAAGGCTTAAAAGTTTCACTCCCAAGGGAGGAAACTCTCACAAATGGTTGAGACACAAGAGTGTTTTTACTTCAAAATGTTCAACCCTTGTACAAGTGTTAGAGGTCCCCTTAAATAGACAAGTCTAGGGGCCCCTTAGCAAAACAACTAAGTTAAAGGATTACAAAAGAAACCTAGCATGTTCTAGAAAGTAGGTCATCCTAGGGTGCACATGGGTGAATTTTCGTCCAAGCCATCTAGGTGGCAAGTCTTCATGGCCAAGGCTCCCAAAGGAAGGTTCTAGAACATTCTAGAAGACTTGGTGTCCAAGGCATGTGGGCCTCCTCTTTCTAGATGCTTCTAGAAAGTCTTATTCCTTCTCTCTCTTCCTTAGGACGCCAAGTTCTCCTATGTGGTCCTCCTCCTTTCTTATTCCTACAAAAGCAATTTAAGGAATTTATTAGCATGTTGGTTTAAGGTTAAGCTAATCTTTTGAGTCAACAAGTCAACCCAAAGTCAAGGTCAACAAGTCAACTCAAAAATAGTCAACCAAGCCAACTTAAAGGAATTTTAAACTAAAGAAAATAAAAGCAAAGGAAGGGATCAAGGAACTCCCTTTCTTCTAAGTATGTGCCATGGGCCATCATCCTTTGTAGTAATCAATCCTTTATCATTCTCCCCTTGTTGGAGAGAATTTGACCTCAAATTCTTGAAGTCTTTGTTGATGGAGCTTGACTTGAGTTGATGAGAACTTTCTTCATCTTTAATGATTTGATCCCTAGTCTTGGAGATGCCCTCTTTCTTTTTAATGCCACTCTCCTTTTCTTGCTTGTGTTTTTGTTCATCTCTCTTTGTTTGGGAAGAGAATGAAGAGTGGTGTTGCACCTCTTGCTTTGAAAAACTCTTTTTGTAGGCAAGTAACTCCTTGGTGAAAGCTTGCCCCTTTTCTTTTTCTTTTTCATCTTTTATTTTATTTTTGTCCTCATTTTCTTGTAGAGGTGGGAGAGGTAGGATTGTGAACTTCTTTCCTAGGGAGGAGAAAACATAAGTGTTTGCATGGCCATCATAAACAACTTTTCTATCAAATTGCCATGGCCTACCTAGCAAAATATGGTTGGCTTCCATAGGCACAATGTCACATAATACCTCATCCTTAAAATTGCCAATTGAAAAGTTAATGAGGACTTGTTTAGTTACTTTTATTTCTTCTTCCTTAAGCCATGATAGGTTGTAGGGTTTGACATGAGGAATTGTTTTCAAGCCAAACTTGTCCACCACCCTTGGGCTAGCCATATTTACACAACTTCCACTATCTATGATGAAGTGACATATCTTGTCATTGATAAGGCACCCTCCATGAAAAAGGTTTTGTCTTTGAGAAGGATCAAGTTCTTTGGGAACTTGCCCTAGTTGGCGCCTTACCATTAACAATCCACTTTCAAAGGGTTTAGTCCTTTCAATTGAAGAAGTGTGGGAAGAAGTATTTTGGGGAAAAGGGGAAGAAAAATGTTCACTCTCATCATCACTCTTCTTTAAGATCATTGTCTTCTTGATTGGGCAATTCAAAGCAATGTGTTTATACCCCAAACATTTAAAACATTTAATGGAACTTGATCTTTGAGAAGTGGAATGGTGAGTGTGACCACTTGGTAACTTATTTTTACTTGATGGTGCTTGGTGAGACTTAGAAGGAAATTTATCATGTTTCTCTTTAGCTTTTCCCTTCCATGAGTGACTATAGTAGTGGTTGGGTGAGTAACTCTTCCTTGCCCTATTCTTTCTTTTCAAATGAGTTTCAATCCTAAGAGCAAGTGTGAAAACATTTTGAAGAGTGGAGTACTCATACAACTCTACTTGGTCTTGTATGTCTCTCCTAAGACCATTCACAAACCTTTTCATTTTTTCTTTGTTAGTTTCTCTTATTCCAACCCTAAACATTTGAGACTCTAATTCTTTAAAGTACTCACTCACACACATAGAACCTTGGTGAAGCCTTTGGAGCTTCAAAAGAAGTTCCTTCCTATAGGAGGGAGGAACAAATCTAGCGCGCATAAGAGTTTTAATGTCCATCCAAGAAGCCGCGGGTGGCCCTTGGTCATAATTTTTACAAACTTTATGCCACCAAGTTTTGGCATACTCAAAAAATCCTAACACTACTAGATCAACTTGTGTTTGATCCTTTACATGATTTTCATTAAAAATTTGATCAACTTTAGCTTCCCAATCAAGGAAGATTTTGGGATCACTTCCTCCATAGAACTTAGGAATCTTTGGAGTTTGCTTCTCTTGTGATGGGTTGCGCCTAAAATGCCCTCTTTTCCTAGCCCCTCTTTCTTGCTCTTTAGCTTCAAGCCTTTGAATGTGCTCTTGGATTCTTAGGTCACTTTGCTCCTTGTCTTTTCTCAATTGTTCAAAGGCCTCCTTCCTAGACAACTCCAAATCCCGAAGCAATCTCATCAATGTATTGTTTTTGTTTGGTGTAGATGCATTTGATGAACTTGCCATGATTCCTACAACAAAAACACTCAAATCCGAGACAAAATAAATGAATTAGGGGTTAGACAACATGAAAACCGAGACCAATTCCAACCCAAAATGTGACCCAAGTGTTTACATCACTCTCCCAAAGTAACAAGGCAAGGCTACACTCAAAGCTCCTCCAAGGAGTGAAATGCTTTCAAAGTTTTTGGAAACCTTTTCAAGACAAGTTCAAGTGGCTTGGCCACTACACTCAAAAGAAAGCAAAGGAAGAAAACTACTAAGACAAAACAAAGAACCTAAAGACAAGCAATAAAAGTACTTAAGCCAAGAAAGCTAAACTCTAAGGAAAGGATATCAAGGTGACAAAACTTTAAATCAAAACAAGCAAGAAAAGCACATGAAAAGACTCTATTGGAAAAATACTTAAACTATGCATCACCAAGTCTCAAATCGTGCATACACCAAGAAAGATCATAACCAAGTTTTAAGCATGAAACTAATTAGCCAATATCACCCAACACCCAAATATGAAAACTAGTACCATAACACTTAGTAGAAACACAATTTTGGTTCATCAAAGAGCCATATTTCTCTCGGTAAGATTGTAAAAGTGTACCAAAATTTTTCTTCTTTCAAAAACTAGTTTCACAAAATGATGAGAAAGGTGTTTTGGGTGGCTTGGACACTTAGTTCCCAAAATTAGGTCAAAATCAATTTCAAGGAGCACGCTACAACAAAAGGCATATATCTCATGCAATAGCTCAAATACTTAGAAATAAGAATAAGAAAACTCAAAGAAGCATATGACATATGACTCAAGCAAAAGTTAAACACATTTAAAGACTCAACATGACATACACAAAGACACAAACATGTAGCTATCATGCATTTAAACTCATGGATTTGAGGCTCAAAGACTAAGCATCAAAAGACATGTTATCCAACCAGATTTAGGAGTTAAAGCATCACAAAACCGAAGCAAAAATTGCCACAACATAACCTGAAAACGTTGTTTTTCGTATTCTCGGCAGCTCTGACCTTTACTCACTCATTTGATCATAACTCTCTCCACAGAACTCCAAATGCATTGGTTCTTTTTTTGTTAGAAACTAGACTAACAGAGCTTTCTTTTGACACCAAGAACGTAATTTTTGGATCACTGAGCAGGTGCAGTTTAATCTTTTAAAATCGTGAACAGTTTCTGCCAGCATTGTTTTTGTGTGCAATGGAAGTGGATTTGAACCATACAAAGATAGCTACAACAAGACAAGATTAGAACATGAAAACACCATATTCAAGGACAACCAAAGCTCTAGATACCAAATGATGAAGGATTATCTTGTTCCTTTTTAAGATTATTGAATATGGTGTGAGTTGATTAAGAAAGCTAAGTGAAATCCCCACTGAACATTAAGATAGCAAGCTATCTAGATGTGAAGGTTCCTTTCACAAAGCTCAAGAGAAGAAGATGATGGATTGATTCAAAACAAAAAGGAAATGGAAAACACATAAACCATAGAAAACCAAGAATAATTAAAGGAAGAAGAAAACATAAAATGGAAAGGAAAGAAATGGTAAAAAAATGTGAGAAGCACGCCACTACAAGGGTAGGCTAGAAGCCATGGCAACCTTGAAGATGAGTGGATGTGTGCCGCCACTTGCTATGCAAGATAAGGCTTAAAAGTTTCACTCCCAAGGGAGGAAACTCTCACAAATGGTTGAGACACAAGAGTGTTTTTACTTCAAAATGTTCAACCCTTGTACAAGTGTTAGAGGTCCCCTTAAATAGACAAGTCTAGGGGCCCCTTAGCAAAACAACTAAGTTAAAGGATTACAAAAGAAACCTAACATGTTCTAGAAAGTAGGTCATCCTAGGGTGCACATGGGTGAATTTTCGTCCAAGCCATCTAGGTGGCAAGTCTTCATGGCCAAGGCTCCCAAAGGAAGGTTCTAGAACATTCTAGAAGACTTGGTGTCCAAGGCATGTGGGCCTCCTCTTTCTAGATGCTTCTAGAAAGTCTTATTCCTTCTCTCTCTTCCTTAGGACGCCAAGTGTCTCCTATGTGGTCCTCCTCCTTTCTTATTCCTACAAAAGCAATTTAAGGAATTTATTAGCATGTTGGTTTAAGGTTAAGCTAATCTTTTGAGTCAACAAGTCAACCCAAAGTCAAGGTCAACAAGTCAACTCAAAAATAGTCAACCAAGCCAACTTAAAGGAATTTTAAACTAAAGAAAATAAAAGCAAAGGAAGGGATCAAGGAACTCCCTTTCTTCTAAGCATGTGCCATGGGCCATCATCCTTTGTAGTGATCAATCCTTTATCATTGGCTACTTTGTCATCGATGTTCGAGGTTAATCAAGATGGGGTGTTGTCGATGATCCAAATGAAGAGCCACGAAGAGCCAGCATATTGTCACTTCATTGGAGAAGAATTAGATGGTAAGCCTTGGTATTTTGATATCAAACGCTACTTAAAAACCAGGGAATACCCCGAAGAAGCATCTGAGAATGATAAAAGGACACTAAGAAGGTTGGCTGCAAGTTTTATCTTAAGTGGGGATGTCTTGTACAAGAGAAATCATGACATGGTTCTCCTTTGATGTGTGGATGCAAAAGAGGCCGAGTCAATATTGGACGAAGTTCATGGAGGTACCTTCGGCACACACTTGAATGGGCACTCAATGGCCAGGAAGATATTGAGGGCTGGTTACTTTTGGTTGACCATGAAGAGTGACTGTTGCATGCACGTGAGGAAGTGTGAGAAATGTCAGAAGTATGCAGATAATATTAATATGGCGCCCACTACTTTAAACGTAATGTCTGCACCACAGCCGTTTTCAATGTGGGGGATAGATGTTATTGGAGCCATAGAGCCAAAAGCCTCGAACGGACATCGCTTCACACTGGTTGCAATTGATTACTTCACTAAATGGGTAGAAGCTGCTTCTTACGCCAATGTGACAAGAAAAGTTGTGACTAAGTTCATAAAAAGAGAACTGATTTGTAGATACGGATTGCCCAACAAGATAATCACCGATAACGCCACCAACCTGAACAACCTAATGATGACTGAATTGTGTGAAGGATTTAAAATCCAACATCATAATTCTTCTCCCTATCGTCCAAAGATGAATGGAGCAGTCGAGGCTGCTAATAAGAACATCAAGAAAATTGTACAGAAAATGGTGGTTACGTATAAAGATTGGCACGAGATGCTTCCTTTCGCTTTACATGGGTATCGCACTTCAGTACGTACATCGACTAGGGCAACGCCTTTCTCTCTGGTATACGGGATGGAGACAGTGCTACCTTTCGAAGTAGAAATTCCATCCCTACGAGTGTTAATGGAGACCCAATTGGAAGAGGCAGAATGGATTCAAGCTCGGTTTGACCAACTCAACCTCATTGAGGAGAAGAGGCTAACATTAGTGTGTCACGTACAGTTGTACCAAAGAAGGATGAAAAAAGCGTTCGACAAGAGGGTGCGCCCTAGAGAGTTCCAGGAAGGCGAGCTAGTCTTGAAAAAGATCTTGCCTATACAGAAGGATCACAAGGGCAAGTGGACTCCAAATTATGAAGGCCCGTATGTGGTGAAGAAAGCATTTTCTGGTGGGGCACTAATTCTCACAAGGATGGATGGGGAGTAATTACCGTTACCGGTCAATTCTGACGCGATCAAAAAATTTTATGCATGATGATTCCTTGATAGGATACGCTACTAGGGGATACCAACATTGTATCCAAATTTTGTTGTACTCTGCTTTGTCTTTCGTTCAATAAATACAATTTGGTTTTCTCCATAAATTTGAAACAATTGATGTCACGTTGAGCTCGTAAAGAGAATAAGTAACATATAATCTAAAAAAAAAGAAAAAAAAGAGGATAAAAGACGAATAAAGCCATAAATGAGGCATCACAGGTATGATCTCTAAGAGTAGGCTTGCTTCTAAAGGGTGTCGTGGAAGTAAAATAATAAAAAAAGAGGTTCAAAAAAAAAAGAGAAATCAATTTTGGAATTCGTTGTTAATAAAGTTGTCAAATGTATGGCATTTTCAAAGAATAAGGAGAAAAAGGGAATGAAAATACAAAAAGTGGGGAGAAGGGAAGGTTTTTCCATGGTTTGTCACTTTAAGCATAACTTGTGTTCATATCTTGTTGAAGCATCTGCATTCATATTGCTTGAACTCCCAATTCATTCACTTCCTTCTGAAATAAAGGATTACCCTAGGAAAGAAAGAAGAGTGTACTGTGGCAGGTTTTTATTTAGTTGACCTTGTCTAACAATAGGCCAAGGCCACAAGTTGGGAAGAACAAAGGAGGATTGTTCGTTAGAATGAAAAACCTACAAAGGCGATATGGGAAAAGGAAAGAAGATATGAAGGAAAAGAAATGAGAGCGGAATGGGTTAGATGCTGCTGAATTTTGGCTTAGAGTTAAGCTCATGTGAAAATAAGGCGAACAAACTTTGAAATGACATGTGGCCTCCTTCCCCTACCAAAATCATATATATATATATATATATATATATATATATATATATATATATATATATATATATATATATCCATTTGTACCCCCTTTTGAGCCAAAATAAAAACATCCCTGGACAAGAATCATCAGCATGTCAAGTTACCCGAAACACATAAGAGGTGTTCAAACAGATCAATGAAAAAGAAATCTAGAAATGCATGTCAAAAAATCACAAAGTGATAACAATGCGAAGGACATGAACGATGTGGAAAAGGGAAAGAAAAATGAAAATAAAGATGATAGAACACCCCGAAATTTCAAGTGAAAGGCTTATGGGGTGTCACGCAAATGATTCTTGTTCCAAAATTAATACCTGCAAACTCATACTTGGGTCTTATTAACCATTTCTTTCATAAACCTCTTAACCCCTAGCCACGTTACAAGCCAAGAAAAGTCCACATCGATTGAAGAATGTTTGTCTTGATCTTCTTATGAGCTTAATTCGTGGACAAAAGTAAGCGGTTGACGACACAAATCGGCAAAAAAAAAGGGAGAGAGTGAGTGAAAAAAAAATAATAAAGATAGAAAATGGAGGAAAAATTTCCCATCAGCCTGTGAGTTAAGCAAAAGATTCAAATTGGGGCAATCCTTTCCGTCTCATCAAACTACGCTCTTGTCCAACGCAACAAAACTGGGGCAGTTTTTAAACCTTGCATGTTTCTTCTTAAGTATTAACCTGACCACCGGTAATGTTGCCCCTGAACAATTGTTCAGCCTCTTACAAAACTGGTTCCTATCCCTCTTTCATTCATGAGTTCGAGCTAGTATGTTTTGCATGACGCGCCAAAAAAAAAAGAGAGAGAAGATATTAAACTCATAGTTTTGCAATGTGCACCAGGATCTTTCACCACTCCCCACTATGTTTGCTCGAACATAATATCAGGAACGTGACTTGAACATGCCTTGGATTTGACGACAACGTTGACAACTAATTTCAAAACAAGGGCATCTTTAAACAAAAACAAAAGCTTCACATCCATGCATCCATGCGTTCATGCATTTCATCATGTTACATCATCATTCAAAAAATGGATTCAAACGTTTAGTTAGGACAAATGTGTTGCACAAGCTTCACCAATGATAGGCATTCACGTAATGTTTGCCGACACATGAAAATCATCTTCAGGTTATCCTTTCCTCACAACCCTCTCCTTGGGATTGGTCAAGTCCAAATCCTCCTTTCATCGCGACCCTCTCCTTATGAATGGTCAAGTCTTGTGTTCTCCTTTCGAACAACGACCCTCTCCTTGGGAATGGTTAGGTCCAGCTTATGACCCTCTTCGTGAGAATAGTCATCGATTCATATGCCTTTTCCTTAGGATTGGCCATATCGTTTGACGGATCGAAACCCTTTACTCAGTAATGGTCACTGAATCCTTTCAGATATAGACCATCTCCAATGGAATGGTCACTAATCTCCGTATGGTTACATCATGACCCTCTGCAAGGTAATGGTCATTGATTTCTGTGTCACATCAAGGCCATCTGCAAAGCAATGGTCATTGATTTTTTGGTTGCATCGAGACCCTCTACAAGGCAATGGTTAGCGTTTTCTTTACATAGAAACCCTCTCCCTAGGAATGGTTGAATCCACACATAAAATTTAAAAAAAAAATCTCAAAAGGAGGCAAAATTTAAAAAAAAAAAAGAAAGAAAAAGAAAGATATATTTTTTTCAAAGTTTGTTGGCATCACGACCCTATCTGATAGAATGGTCAGTGATTTCTTTATCCCACCCTGGATAAGACCTGGTGAATCCATTTTCTTTCACTTTCCAGATCCTGGCCCTCTTCTTGGAATTGGTCATCTTATCCCTCTGAATTAGTTTTATTCATCCTCTTCTCTTTGGAATTCGGACAAAATTAGTGTTTATATCTTTACTTATTTTTCATTATGATAATATGAAAATTCCAATTTTTTATATTATCTAATAAAATTTAAGTAAAGAGGGACAGCTGTCAACACTCAATTTTGTCCGGTTAATAAAAACAATTAACTAAGAAATTAAGTTAAATAAAAAAGAAAAAAACATTATAAAAAAAGGGGGGTCAACATTAATTTGGACTTGTATATATATATATATACTCCTTTTCTTTTTTATTTTTTGTCTTACTTTTTATTTATTTTTTTTTGTTTTATTTTTATGCTATTTTTCCTTATCTTATTTTATCTTATTTTAATTTCAAGATTTATTTTATTTTCAACCATTTTGTTTTTTTTTCTGCTCTTAAAAAAATATATAAAATATATAAAATAAAAAATAATAATGAAAGTCATTTGACTTGAATCTGCCATGCAAAATATGGCCAGATTCATACGTTATCTTGTTATTGGAGGGGGTTTGGACACAAAAAGAAGAA
Organism: Vigna unguiculata; assembly: GCF_037176805.1. Classification (NCBI taxonomy): domain Eukaryota; kingdom Viridiplantae; phylum Streptophyta; class Magnoliopsida; order Fabales; family Fabaceae; genus Vigna; species Vigna unguiculata. The sequence goes on along the minus strand of NC_140795.1, from coordinate 33,075,988 downwards.
ATGTTGGGTATTGGTGTATCATTGTGGCAGCAACCAGGGGAGGCAGTCTGAGCATGGCAGTGCAGCTATGGCTAAATGACAACTTTCCACACATAAGCAAGGGGAGGACAAAATTTTTAACAGATAGTTCATATCCAGAGTAAGAAGGAAAAAAAGGGCGAACAGAAGCAACGAGAAAAGGAGTTTCAGAGAGAAGAAGAAAACAAGGAACGAGGAGCTTCAAGAGGTAAGGTTTATGCATTGAGTTCTTGCGCGAAAATGACATGGTGTGTTTTGTTCTCAAATGTATTTGTGCACATCTGTCCCGCATTATCTGGCTATTTATTTCTTTCATTCATGATCCAAACTCGTTATGCATTGTTTGTTGTTCAAGTATCGCTGTTACTGAAACACGTTTAAACAACGCCTCATCCCACTTCCCCTTCACGGTCTCATGATCACCATAACCCCAAACCAGTTCACCGTGATAAACTCAAATAATTTAAAAACATTTCCAGCATTTCCATTCGCAAAATCACTCGTTCTCGCCATTTTCCATAACCAATATGTGAGCATTCCCACCAGAACCTATTTTCACCATTTTCTCCATCCCCATCAACAATCTATCACCTAACCTTTCACCATACTCACTGCCACCAAAAACGCACTCTACCACCATCAGTTAACTTTTTGTTCTTCATCTTCTTCCTTCACCTGCACAAAAACCAGAGAGAACAGAAATCCAAAACCAGAACCCACATGCTTAGAACAACGTATTCGCATCCTCTCGATCATCTTCTTCACGCCGTAACCCAAACCCAACTTTTCACCACGAACCAACCAATCTCACACAGTACGCTAAACAATCGCGTCTCAAATCAGAAACGGAAAACTAAGAGAAGAGAAACTCTCGTCGCCGGCGATTTGAAGCTCTGAACGGGAGTATGGTCGCGTGACGGTGGCATGGTGGCACGATGAAGTAGACAGAGGCAATCGGTGACGGTGGCGGGGTAGCGCGGTGAAGCAGGCGGAGGCGATCTGGGTCGCGAAGGCCAGGGGTTGGGCTTCCATGGTGCTCGCTCGTCCACAATCGCGACGGCCCCGGTACGGAATGGAGGTGATGGCGGCGGCGTTGGTTGGCCGACAGAGATGCGAAAGCTAACTGGTTCGATGTGCGCGTGTGATCGAAGCGGCCGAGCCGCCGAGGAGGGGGTTGACGTCTCCGGCGTCGATGAGTGTTGCCGGCGAACAAGCTGCGCGGTGGCGTGGTGGCAGGATGAGCAGACGCGTGTCCCAGGGGCTGGAGTCGCATTGATGGCGTCGGAGAAGAAGGAGGAGACGCAGAGGCAGTAGTGTTTTCGCGCGAGAAGTGGGGTGAAAGGTGATGGCGTCGCCAATGAAGCCTCTGGTGGAGGTCACGGTGGTGGGACGTGCGGTGCCGGCACTGACAGCGTGGTGTGCGATGATGGGAAGAAGAGATGCATGAGCGTAGAGAAGACTAGGTTAATTTGGTTTTAATGTGTCTTAGGAAAATTGGATCACCCCCTTTTGCTCCGCGCACCCCTTCTTTCGGCCTCTGCACCCCTCCACTACCACATGCACCATTGTTTTTTATCTCATACACCTCCATGTTTATCATTTCTTTTCTTCGCGCACCTCCGTTTATGACAACCCTGCAACCCCCCTTTGTTTTTTGTTTGTTGGGCTTTTGCTGCGTTATTCACTTCCTCGCGCACCTCCACGATTGTTAATCCTGCACCCCTGCACACACTTTTCATTCCTATTTTGGGCTTATTTTATATTTTACTCGCTGCACCCCATCTTTTAATGCACGCACCCAGCTGTTTACTCCGTACACCTCCCACATGTGATACTCATGCACCCTCATATCTTTGTCTATTATTTTTGGGCTTATTGTTGTGTTTCCTGTGTGCACCCCCACTAATCATTCATGTACCCCGTATTTTATTTTCCACTTTTATTCTTCTTAAATAGTTTCACCCTTTTATTTATTTATTTATTTATTATTTTTCTAAAAAAAAACAAAACAAATATATTTAAATATAAAAAAAATAATAATAAAATATAGAAAAAAAATCAAAAAAAGTTCTCTTTCATTTTTATTATGTTTGTCCGGTCGCCCGCACCGCGTGACACTCATTTTTCAAAAAATACCAAAAATAGTTTTCTTTCCCTTTTAGTGTTTGTCCGATCGTTCACATCGTATGACACCTGTTTTCAAATAATTCAAAAACACCAAAAAGTATATAAAATTTCAAAATACAAAAACATCAACGTTTTTAAACAAGATATCTTTTTAAGAACTACGTAACCCTGATTTCTCATTTTTAAGTGAGAATATGTAGGACCAAGGTCAATCCTTGTCGGGCCCAAAAATAAAAAAAATATTTTTTTTTCTTTTTAGTATTATTTGTGTCATTATTTTTGGGAAAATTAATATTTTGAAAATCACATCAACTTTGCATTTTTAATTAAAGGTACCACCCTCGGGCGGGCGCGGTAGGGTGCTAACACCTTCCCTACGCGTAACCGACTTCCGAATCCAAAATATGGTTTTTCTACAGACTTGTCTTATCTTTATGGTTTTACATAGTTTTCCAGAATAACTATGGTGGCGACTCCCAAATCTTTTTTAAACCCGTTTTCTTTTTCGGTTCGCCTTCCCGTCGCGATTCCGGTTGCGACATATAAATTGTACTAGGGTTGAGTGTGCTCACTGGAGCCTCAAGAAAGTGCTTGGAAGTAGTATGGGAGACCTTTGTTCGTGTTAGGATGAAATTCGCAACATAACGAAATAAAGGCGTCTTTTGAAAGAAGTCTAAATCTGATGACTGACTCTTACAAGGCATTGAATTATATAAGACTAGTGTGATATATTTCTAGATGTGCCTTAGAACTCCTTGCTCCAGAGTTAAAAGAGTAAAGAAAATTGGATTTGATACTAGTCGTTGTGGTTGCATTCTCAAACAAACTTATGGTCTTCCATTTGCGTGTGAATTAGCACGATATGACCCTGGGGTGATTCCTCTCCAAGAAATTCATGTCATGTGAACTAGGTTGAGCTTATCAAATGTGTCGTCTTCACAATTCGAAGGGCAATTATTTATTTAGAGGGAGGTTGATCCACTGCTTAATCTTTTCAAAGAATTTGACGTTGCAGGAAAAGTCACCATCAAACATAAATTACTTAACATAGTTTTCCCTTCGATGACATCAATGTTGCTGCCAGCGAGTAAAATTAAGATGAAATGTGCACCTAAAAGTTATCGATCAAAGAAGTCAACCAAACGTGATCCCTCATATTTTGAGCATGTTGACGCCTTCATTCAAGAAGACAAGACACATGTGTTGCAAAAACAAAAAACAAGTTGAAGACCAAAGGTGTAATTCAAGAAAAGGTAATACGCATGCTAGAACAGTACAATCCTATTTTTCATAATTATATAGTGGATGTTGTAGATGTAGTGGAAGATGGTCATTGTGGGTATAGATGCATTGTTGCATTGCTAGGTATGGGTGAGCAGTCATGGCCTCTAATCAGACATGATTTATACAAAGAACTTAGTCAATGGTGAGATGAATATGCAACATTAGTTAGAGGCTATGATTGTCTGGAAGAACTGAGAAAGTCTTTGCTAGTTCATTCACCATTAGGGGTATAACTTCTACACACTAATCTTGAAACTTATGTATTAAAAGTTTTTTATGATTTTGTTTGATTATAATCTAATTAATTATATACAAGCTAATCGAGACAAGTGGATAACTATACCGGACATGGGATATGCGATTGCTAATTGATATAATGTAATCGTCGTATGCTTGTCATCAGTTCAGAATTTGACGATATTCCTACTTCGTATATCCCCACCTATTTCGCAAAGTCAACATCGACTAATTTGTATCGGACATGTTTACGGTTCTTATTTTTTGCAGGCATATATATATATATATATATATATATATATATATATATATATATATATATATATATATAAAGAACTTTATTTCTTTATTAACTAATTACATATTTACATGTTCGTCTACAAGAAGGTTGTCCATTACCGATGGTGGATATATCATCTAGCAATTGTTACCTAAAGGCAAAGGGGTGGGCATCATTTTATAAAGATAGGATGCAAGCATTCGTAGATTTACACTTAGTGGATCGTAGTTACGTAGATCTCATGGAAGACTGATATTTGTTAATTGTATTAAATATTTGACTGTTGTAGTTTATTTTAGGAAATTTCATATTATTATGTAGTTTTAAAAAATATGTTTATAATTATTTTACTAATATATAAAATTCTAACTCCTCTGGCCAAGGGACGAATATATTTTGGCCTTATTGCTAACAAAATAGACGTTTGAATTTGTAATCATATATAGATGAAATAACTTAATATAAAATCTAATAAAAATGTAAATTGTAACATCAAATATAAATATAAAGTAAATCGACTATCCAGACGTAAATGGTCATCGACCTCAGACTCTACGTCCTCCTCTAGTCTCTTCCTATTCTCTCGCATCACGAGTTATTGTCGCATCACGAGCTATCTGCAATAACTCATGCGTGCGATCCTAAGCAATTATGCCCTCACTAACGTCTCTACAGTCTATCATCTACTTAAGACCGCTGACAATGCGTTTCATGACACCCTATGATAATACCAAGTTAATGTCAAATATTTAAGTTACTAATAATATGAACAAATAAATTTATAACATACCAATAAACCACGAGAAGATGATGACGCTAACGTCGTTGGGGCATAATCACAAGGCTAGGTCGGTCGACCTTAACTCCGTGTAAAATGTATGGATCAGAGAACCTCCTGAACCACTGCAAATATCCATCTGAACATGAAAAAGGAGTTGGCAGGGGGACCACCTGAACTACGACAAACTGCTCGTGGTTTCTCCACTGATCATCAATAGTCACAAAGTCCAACATGGGAAATGTACTCGACGGTCGTGGAATAGGCTGCATGAAGCCAAATTGTAGTAGCACACGCTCTGACAGATGACGATGTATAAGGATACCAAGCCTCAAGAAGCCAGAAAACATGGCAGAAACAACAAGTGGTCGACCAGCTCTATGTGCTACATATGGGTTCCAAATCATCCCATCATATGTCAAGGCATCCAATTGGACTCTAACATCAGTTATAGCGGAAGTAGCGCGTCTGGTTACATAATGTCTGGCATGGGGTTTGGTCTCCACATATGTATCTCATAATTGCTTCCTTCCTAATGCATGAAAGTGCTCGTATATCAAAGCCTGTATCAAATAACATTTCATTTAACTATTGTGATATAAAAGAAAAAACAAGTAAAATATTGAACAAAATGTAATATAAAAGGGGTAACTTGCAAAAAAGGTAGATATGCAACTAATTGCTTTGTATTTGCAAAGCTGGCATCTCCTAGCTGCTCATATAAGTAGACAAGAGAAGCAACTCCCCAAGCATATCTACGACATGTAGGGAGATCTCTAAATAGCTCGAGGTAATGTCTACGAACATAGGTGGTGCTTTTATTAGCAAATATTGAGCACCCTACAAGGTGCAAAAGATATGCACGAGCAGCAAACTCCCAAGCTCGTTATCACAACAACTATCATACAGCTCTCTCAACCAACTAAGTTTGACCTGTGCACCCCGACTTTGATTCAACTCATCGTAAGCCATGGCCTAATCAACACCGAGAAGTGTCATCAAAATCTCAACTAAATCTTCATATTCAAGATTTTCAGTGGAGCAAAATTGTCTAGTGATGGGAAGATGAAGGAGTGACCAGACGTGATCTAAAGTGATGGTCATTTCCCCAATAGGTAGATGAAAAGTATTAGTCTTGGGATGCCATCTCTCCACGAAACCTAATATTAACCCAATATCGGAATATTCATATAAAATATCGCATAGAGACGATAATCCAGAAGCTACCACAAAGGGGAGAACAGAAGGGTGAGGAGGTCCTAATTTTTTCACTTTTTTAATATGGGAGACTACTTTCACAAATCGATCCTAACAAAAAGAAAGTTAAACGAATAAAAATACATAATAACAATAAAATTAAACATTTATAAAAACTTCTTACTTACCTGACCATCCCATATGATCCGTGCAACATGATCTTGGTACCGAGTCAATAAAGATGTATCAGACGGATCACCTGGAAATCATGCACCATCGTTATCAATCTCATACTCCTCGTCCTGAGGAACACCGAAAACCTCATGCTCAACAACATCATCCTGAACAACATCAGCCTCGTGCTGACCTCTTCTACGAGCTGAAGTGGTCGGTCTTTTCCGTGTAGCACTCTGTGCAGAACTCTCGGGTGCATCATGTGAATTGCGTGTAGATAAATTTTTTCGTGTCCTAACCATATCTATAATTCAAAGTTTCAAACATTATAATCCAACATAAATCATAAAACAAGACTATATTTATAATGGTAATAACTACTATCGTTTAGGGATAATAACTACTATCGTTTAAATTTGTAAGTCGTACGTATTAGATTTTTATTGGTTCAATGTGGTCTATATTTATATATATAGACACGCAACCTATACAATATCCATTGTCAATGCCAAGTTTAGTTAATCAATTAACACCGAAAAAATATGATTCATTCACCACTTTATATACCAACCCGAATACTCCAAAAGCAACTTGAAATATAAGAGCAAAGAAAGTGGCAGTGAACACAAGCTTTAGTTTGATTGCTTTTAAATTTTTTAAATTTTGTTTCTTTTTTAGTATATTATATAAAAGCAAATTTATATAAATATAAATATTTTATATTATTTTACAATATTTGTTAAAAGATATTAATATTTTATTTTATTTTTAAAATATACATTAAATATGTAAATATGAATAAAATCGAAAATAATAAACTAAAAGAATAATTAAAATTAAAAAGACATTAAATTGAAAATAAAATTAAAAAGAAACGGAATAAATTTTCGTTTTTGGTTTTTTATCTAATTTAAAGTTTCATTATCATTTAGTTTGATTTATTTTTATAATTATATTTATTTTTCAAAAAGTTATATAAAAATTAAATTATATATATTATTTTATTTTTAGATATATATTAAAAAAATATGAAAACATAATAAATAAAAAAAACATTTAAAATTTAAAAAACATATACTTTAAATAAAGTAAAAAAAGTTATAATAGAATGAATAATTTTTAAATTTAAAGTTTAAGTATTTTTTAATTTAATTTGTTTTATAATTTTTCTTTTATATAATTTATTAAGAAATAAATTAAATAAAAAAGTAAAATTTAAAATTAGTTAAACTTTAAATTAATATATATATATATATATATATATATATATATATATATATATATATATCACTTTGTTACTCACCAAGAAAAGAAGTCAAAAACTGATAAATAAAATATTAAAACTGAATAAAAATAAAATAACATATTAAAAAAATAATAGAAAACGGATGTATACATCCGTTTCAAGAAGTTGGGAAGTGGATGTCAACATCCGCAATGGTAGAAAAAAAAGGAAATGGATGTCGAAATCCGTTTCGCAAATTAATGAAATGGATGTCGACATCTGTTTCCGAAAAAACAAAAAAAAAAGTAATGAAACGGATGTCGACATCCGTTTCAGGAATTTGTGAAACGAATTTCGATATCTGTTTCATAAAAAACAAAAAAACAAAGGAAACAGATCTTGAAATCCGTTTCTTAAAATCCTGAGACGGATTTCGACATCTATTTCATAAGAAAAAAAATTAGGCAGATCTCGACATTCGTTGTACACTTCGGTGAAGCGGATCTCGACATCTATTTTGGCACACATGGATTATAATATGTATACAACAGCATTCACAGGTTCATCAATCACCATCATCATTCATGAAAAAACAATAAAAAGGTTGAGAAAACTTAACTAGACGTGTGGATGGTGGATTAAATGCAGAAGGGGAAGGTTGTGATTGTGAATGTGAAACTGGAAGCCTCGTCGCCGAACTGCTTGGTGCTTGTTGGTGCTCTACGGCTGCGGGTCAGATCTACTCCACAAGGCAACAACGTCAATGGAAATATAAGTGAAGGCAAAAAAGGCATCAAGGTGAAGGCAAAAATGAATGAAGGCATGAATGCAAAAAACAGAAGCCTAATTTTAAATGCCTCTGCTGCTGTGCTGCTGCTAGGTTAGGTCAACAAGATTCCTTTTTGGGTGCAGAGACTTACAATAAAAGCAGATTTGCTGGGTCCAGGGGGTGCAGTGCGGCTGAATTTTGTTTTATTATTTTTTCCCTTTCTACATTTAACTTTAACTGTAGGCAAAATTGAGAATAAGAAAAGTTTTAGGGTACAAGAAAAAGGGTTGGGATGCATGGAGAAGCCCCCTTAAATAACTTTTTAGGGTTGTTCGAGCGGTGGGCTTCCTATTAATGCCATTATGTAAATCTAATGTTATATTATAATAGAATTGCGCGTTATGTACGAAATTGGTTTTCAAAGTTGATTCAATGATATCATCTATATCTAATATATAAAAAATATTATTTTTTTTTTTCATATTTCAAATTTTCTCATTTTATCCTTAATTATAATTTTTAAAATAAATTATTTTATAAATAATTTATTTTTGACCGTTATTTTAAAACATCTTTTGTTTTTAATCAGTTATATTCAAAATTTCTTTTGTGTACATAGTTTAGTTTTCAAATTTTATATTTAAAAACTATTTTAATAATTAGTTATATATTTTTTATTTATCTTAATTCAAATTTCATGAAAAATAAAAAAATGCGAACACACAGACACGATAACATCTGTGTGTTCGCTAGTACTTGTAATATACATTAAATATTATTTTTTTCAGTAAATTCCCATTTCAAATGTTATTATTTTTTTTTCTTAATTATTATGAATTATATATATATATATATATATATATATATTACGATAACTAATTATTTAGTCATATAAGAATTTAATCTATATAAAATATATATTTTAATAACTGTTTTGTTGATGAAATTTAATATTTCAAAATATTAATTTATTTTGTATACTTTTAAAATATTTTGTATGAGATACATTTTATTTAAAACATGTTCATTATTAATTTTAAGAGACGACCTGATTACTAGGGGACTTGTAATCAAATGGATTAACAAGACATTTGATGCAACTTTAGAAGATAATTATTTTTTTCATTATTTGCCTAGACAACCTAGGAAGTGTAAAGATTAATTAAAGTATACTTATAGGAGCATCCTGACAAACAGGGGACTACTTGTTATTATTATTTAAAATTTTGAATAATATTGTATTATTGTATTTGATACATTTTTCTTAAAATGAGTATGAGAAATGACTTAACAATTAAGTGTTTATTCATATATTTTAAGACATTATATTATATTTCCACTAAATGAAATATTGATTTTTTTAAAAGTGTTATTGTAGTAAGTGGGAGTATTTCTAATATGTGATAAATATTTTTATATATAGTGACATATTTATTTTATTAGACATTCCAATATGTCTATTTTGTCGTGATATTCGCTTCTTGCTGATATTAAGTTGGTTGGAAACAATTTTCTCTACTGGTATCGAAATTTGAGAATTGTTCTCATGAAAAAGAAAGACGCTATTAACAAAAGTAAGGTTGAGTGCTTTCTTAATTCTTTGAAAGAAAAGAAACAATGAGACTTTCATGAAAAATGTTTTCATGATTTCATAATCGTTACCGATCCTTCTTTATGGGTATTAGATATTGGTAGTAGTTTTAACATATGCAATTCATTGCGAGGACTACAAGTAACTAGATGGTTAAAGAAAGGAGAAGTAAATTTTCAATTGGAAAGTGGAGCAAGTGTTGTTGTCCAAGCTACAGAACAGTTTCCTTAACAATGCCAACTGGCAAAGTGCTAGAAGATTGTTATTATGTTCCTAATTTTGTTTTGAACATTATTTCAATTTCTATGTTGGATAATCTTGGTTTTCGTATTGTTTTTAGCAAGGGTGTTTGCTTGATTAGAGGAACACCAGAACACAATGGTGTATCTGAAAGGAGGAATCAAATCTTATTAGATATGGCAAGATCCATGATTGGGTTTACTGATCTTCCAATAAACTTGTGGGGATATGCTTTGGAAGCAACAAATTACTTGTTAAATAAAGTTCCCACTATTAGCACAAATGGCCTTGATGAGTTGGTGCTTGAAGATTTGATGAAAATACATGAAACCATTGCCTTGAAATATGTTGGAACCGTGTTTAAATTGATGAAGATGTGAAGATTTGGTGTTCCACGTGTTGATCAAGCCTCATGATTGTGTGTTATATCTGGATTACTCATGAAGTAAACAAGCTTGAAGATTTGTGAATCTTGCATTATATAGATGTGTATGGTCTTGTTTGTTTCTTTTAATCTGTTGAATTGTTTTCCAACAAGTTAAATGATGTCTTTTAATTTGTTAAATGACTTTTTAACAAATTAAAATGTTTGCTGCAGTAGTTTTAATTGTTACATATTCAATCAGTTGATTTATTTTGTAATTGATTGATTTCACTTAAGTTAAGGTTTGATCTAGATCATTCTTGGAGCTTTTTGCTTGGTTTTTGAAACTTGGAGGAAAAGGTTTGGTAGGCCAGGTTGTGCCTTCATTCAGGTTTGATCTTTTTCAAGTTTCTATATTATTCTTGGTGGTTTTCAAGGTCTACAAGGGTGGTTTTGTTATGCTTGTATTGAATCTTGTGTGATTAAAGAGTCTTAGGTGGTAATTTTGCATATTTTGAAAGTGTAATCTTGTAAACTTTGTAAATCTTTTGAAATAGTGCAAGTCAGGTTCAGGTTTCTTTGACAAACTATAGCTCAAATTTGAGTGAACCAATCCAAAAATCTTGTGTCTTGTGCTCTTTTCTAACTCTTCTCACTTGTTTTGCACTTTAGACATTAAAGAAATTTGGATTGAACTATCTTTAAACATTCTTGTGTGTTCTAGCATGATCTAAAGCTTTGCTCATATTTGTATTACTCATTTCAATCAATCTTGTTTGATCTTTCATATTGTTTTCGGTTTAAATCACAAATTTGTGTTTCTGCAATTTTCCTAATTTTTCACTCAACTATCTTTGTTTATGATTGGTTAAAAGTGAGCAGTCCAGTAACTTTTACATCCTTATTTCATGGTTAATTTGATTCAAGTTAAAATTGTTGTAAGCTTTCAAAAGTTACCTAAGTTTTTAATTATCCAATTCAATCCCTCTTTCTTGGCATTTCACTAATTTCAATACTCACACCTACTAAATCCGTCTCTACAACTCCATATGAGATATGGAAAGGGCGTAAACCAAGCCTTAAGCACATTAAAATTTCGGGTTGCCCATCCTACGTTAAGAGATTAAAAATCAATATGCTTGAAGCAAGGTCTGATTAATGTCGATTCATTGATTTCGTAAGGAAACAATGGGATACTATTTCTACTACTCTTAATGCCAAATTACTCAATATTCAGAATAATGGCCCAATGAAGCCTAATTGAGGAAAATGCACTAGCAAAAGATAATTAAGTACAAATCAACCATTAAGATGGGCACAAAAAGGCAATGGAATAAGGAAAAATAATGACTCATCACCAAGACTTGGATGCAATTCAAGAATAGGTTGTTGAACCAATTCATGAACAAATAGATGAAGCAATGAATTCATAGCAATAGGATTCAATAACACAAGTGCTTCCTAGAAGGTCTAGTAGATAACCTAATGCACCTGATAGATTAAACTTGATGGTGTTAGATGACATAGCAAATGAGGATCCTCATATTGATGATGACCTAAAAAGTTATGTAGAAGCCATGCAAAGCATAGATTGTGAAAAATGGCAAGAAGCCATAGAATATATGAAGATCAACAAAGTATGGACTTTGGTTGAGGCTTCAAAGGATATAAAACCAATTGGTTGTAAATGGGTTTACAAGAAAAAGATTGGAGTAGATGGAAAGGTCGAGACCTATAAAGCCCATCTTGTTGCCAAGGGATATCGTCAAAAGGAAGGAATAGATTATGATGAGACTTTCTCTCCTGTGGCAATGCTCAAATTTATTTGGATTCTACTTGCTATAACAACATACTATGATTATGAAATATGGCAAATGGTTGTGAAAACAAATTTTCTTAACGGAGAGATGGAAAAGGGTGTGTACATGACACAACCTAAAGGTTTCACACATGCATCTGATCATAATAAAGTTTGCAAGTTGCAAAGATGCATTTATGGATTAAAGCAAGCTTCTAGAAGTTCAAACATTCATTTCAAGAACACAATCAAAATGTTTGATTTTGTTAGGTGTGAAGAAGAGCCTTGTGTATACAAAAAGGTCAGTGGGAGCACGATAGTATTCTTGTTGTTATATGTTGATGATATATTGCTTATCAGAAATTATATCACGACTTTGCAATCTACGAAAATTTGGCTATCTAAATAGTTCTCCATGAAGGATTTGGTACAAATAGCTTATGTTCTTGGAAAAAAGATTTGTAGAGATACATCCAAAAGGTTGCTAGGACTCACCCAATCTATGTACATTGATACCATTCTAAAGTGGTATAACATGGGCAAATCCAAGAGAGGCTATTTGCCTATAGGAACTGGAGTCACTCTTAGTAGGAAGGATTGTTGTAAGAGTATTGAAGAGAGAGAACGCATGAACAGAGTCCCATATGCTAGCTTAGTGGGAGCTATCATGTATACCATGACTTGTACACAGCTTGATGTTGCCCATGCACTAGGCGTAACTAGTCGATATCAAGCCAACTCGGGTGAGGAACATTGGAAAGTGGTTAAGACCATTCTTAAGTACTTAAGAAGGACTAAAAACCAATTCCTCATATATGGACATTCTGAACTCAAGTTAAAAAGTTATGCTGATGCAAGTTTTCAATCAAATGTTGATGATGCCAAATATATTTCTGGTTATGTCTTTACCTTAAATTGTTGTGTAGTAAGTTGGAACAGTTCCAAACAAGCTAATATCGCTAACTCAACTACTGAAGCAAAATACATAGCAACAAGTGAAGCTGCTAAGGAAGTAGTTTGGATGAAAGTTTCTTAACTAAACTTGGTGTAGTTCCTTTGATGAATGAACTAGTTGCATTGTTGTGTGACAATAAGCAGACAATTGCTCAAGCAAAAGAGCCTAGATCGCATCAAAAGACAAAGCATTATTGTAGAAATATCACATTCTTAGATAATTTGTTGAATGTGGAGATGTTAAGCTACAAAAGGTAGAAAGAAAAATGAATGTTGTAGATCCATTCACCAAAGCACTTGGCACAAAAGAGTTTGAAGGGCACAAGTGGGAGTTGGGAATGAGATACATGATTGATTGGCTGTAGTGCAAGTGGGAGATTGTTGGATTTGAGGTATGCCTTAGATCAAATTTGTCATGTTAATAATAATAAAATTGTGTTTATTATTATTTCATTGTCATTGAATTCATATGATAATGTCCTTGATTAAAATTAAAGACTTATTTTTATAATAGAGATTATACTAATGAGCATTAAGTCTTATATAATTTTAATTTAAATTGTTCTTGATCATAGGATTATTGAGGATAGAACATCATTAATTTGGATAGATCAATATGTGTGTAGTGGTATTATTAAGATAAAGATTAAAAGATCTCATTTTTTAAATTACACATATAAATGATCTGTGTAGAGATATTACCATTGAACTAGCTCAAAGGAGAATTTCTTGATGGTTAAATATTACCCTTGAATTGTGAATGGGAAATTCTTTTGAAGAAATATATAACTTCCTTAGACTTGAGATTATCACAAAAATTAACAAGTTATTTATTATACTTTGATATCGAACATCTACTGCTACGTGATGTTAATTGAATGATTATTGGGTATGATTAAATTCTTGTGGGATTAATGATTAATCAATAAAGATCCATCAACTCTTGGCAATGAGTTTGAGTTCTATATAAATAAAGACCTTGGCCAGTGTATTATTAAAAAAAGAAGAAAGGAGTTTCTTAAGTCATTCACATGCATTAACTTATTGGAATTTGACAGATATACCATATTCTAGAGTTAACATAGAGTTGTAAAGATGGAAGGAAATATTATATTAATCTTCTAGTGGTTCTAAAGTAAAATATACTTCATATTATCCGACTGCCAAAGAGTGTTGCTAAACGTAAATCTTGATTAATAAACTAATAAGTTAATTTATTACTGGTTTAGTAATGAACTTACATGTAAGGAGTGTTTTGATCTTTGTTGGATGAGAAAATATTATTGATTAAATTAAAGAGTTTAATTTTAATTTATTAATTTTTTTGTAAGTAAAATATTATTATATTTTTTTAGCACCAAAAGTATAATTAATATAAAATTTGAAAATCTATAAATTGATTGGGTAAGACTTGGTCAATTAGATTAGTAAGCAAATAAATATTCTTATTAATATGATTAATAAAATATCTTATTTGTTACTAAAAGCAACAAACCTAGATAGAGATTTTAAAATAAAAAGGAAAAAATATTACGTGAGCTTTTTCTATTTTTTTCATGAGATGAAATTAAAACTCACGTATACATGAGACTCCTGAAAACATAATAAAAAAAAAAACGTACACGTTGGTTCTTTGTTCCGTATTTTAGAAAGAAAAAGGAGCAGTTTTTCGACTCTAGAAGAGTTTCTTTTATCATATTACTGAGGTTACAGTTTTTTACGGGTCAAGGGTTGACACAACAAGGTTAGTCTCACCGTGGATATGCACGTAGGACCTTCATGGGTTTAAAGAGAAAAATTATCAAAACCTATACTGTTAGAATTAATTGACGAATTAATTCTATTAGTGACTCATTTGAAATATTATGATGGACCCAGTTGTGATTTAATAAAATATAAAGACTTATTGGTTATTATTATGGGAAGTGATAATAAAATAAAATAAAGATAAAGATAAAATAAAAACCAACTTCATGGACGTTGGTTTATAAAAAAAAGGAATAGAGGTTCTGTCTCTGGCCATAAGGTTCTTTTCACTGTAAGCCATCAAGAACGTGTGAGAAGAGAAAGAAAGGCAAAGAGATAAATTGGGAAACGGTGATTGAAGAGCACACAAGATTACAAATTTGAAGGACGCATATTCACAGGATCTCTCATGGATCAAGGTTAGTGCTCTATTATGTTTTATCGAGCGAGAATCATAAACCTTAATTTTAATTTTATCGAACGAGATTGTAGGATTTATGATTCTCCTATTATGTGATGTTTCTCCCTTATGATGTTTTCCCCTTATGCTATAAACCTTAATTTTAATTTTATTCCCAAGCTTCACGAACCCTAATTATTAATTGAGGGTTTATAATTGCAAGGTTTAAATGCAAATAGAATTCAAAGCTTTTCCTTATGCCATGCCTTGAATTAAATTGGATTCTTGTTTTTTTCGCTGTTACGTTGCATCATTTTGCATTAATAGTATGAAAGTTGTTTATTTTAATTTAAAATAAAGTAATGAATGCAGTAATGTGTGAATGGCTTAAAAACTGTTATTGCGTAAATGTCAAAGTGAATGGCATTGAAAGTTTAAAAAAAAAAACTACCTGTGAACGTGTTTTTTTGAAATGAGGTAGTGAATGGAATAAAAACTACCCATGTTCTCAACGTGCTTAGGGAAAATAGGTAATGTTTTGATTGGTTTAAGTCACCAATAAATTAATATTAATTATTTTATTTATTTAAATAATTAATAATTTTATTTTAATTTACAATAATATTTATGTTTGTTATTGTTAAATTAAAATTAATGAGGATGCTATATAAAGTTTATAGCAATTAAATGTGTATTTATTTATTTGAAATTAAGTATGATAAATTTTGTTAGTCACCAAAGTGGCCAAAATTTTAAAGTTTATATGATTTCAAATTATTAATGTTTTTTATTTTAATTACCCATAGTATGGATGCTAAATTATGAATAATTAAATTTATGGGTTAATTAAAATTCATTAATTATAAGGCATTTAAGGATCGCCCAAAGGTTGATTAATTGTTCTCATAATTAATGAACATGATTGTAGATAATTTTGTATGCGTCACTAGTTTTATTTATATACCCAAAGGTAGTAGGTGATTCTAGTTGATGCATATTTTAATTATCAATAATGTTATAATGTGATTAGCATCATTATGTTTATGTTTGTGTATTAATGGATCTCCCAAAGGAGAACATTAGTATGGATAGAATGATTGTTTATATCTGAATCTGTTTTTACGTTTAGTTTTATGACTCAAAGCATTAATGTTAGGCATGTGTTAATTGCAGTCTCTGTTCCGGTATCTTTACACGTGCATGCTTCGTCTGTTCCAGTCTTTAATGGGTTAAATTTCCCTTACTGGAGTGAGCAAGTCCAATTTCACTTAGGTATGTTGGATCTTGATCTAGCTCTTCTAGTTGAAAAGTCGGCTGCTATCACAGATGCTAGTAGCAATGAAGAGAAAGCCCATTACAAAGCCTGGGTAAGATCAAACAGACTTAGCTTAATGTTTATGAGAATGAGCATAGCAAGCAATACAAAGTCAGCTCTTCCCAAAATTGATGACGCAAAAGAATTTATGAAATTTGTGGAAGAGTGCTCCCAAACTACTGATAAGTCTCTCGCTGGGACACTGATGAGTACGTTGACCACTATGAAGTTTGACGGTTCGCGTACTATGCATGAGCATGTGATCGAGATGACAAATATCGCAGCAAGACTTAAGTCTTTAGGAATGGCAGTGGATGAAGGTTTTCTCGTGCAGTTCATTCTAAACTCATTACCGTCTGAGTATGGTCCGTTCCAGATAACTATAACACCATGAAAGACAAGTGGAATGTGCATGAATTGCACAGTATGCTAGTTCAGGAGGAGACCCGACTGAAGAACTTAGGAAGCCACTCTATTCAGTATGTGAAGAATCAAGGAGTTGTTGGAAAGAAAGTTGCTAAGAAACATGGAAAGGGTAAAGGACCACTGAAGATTGACGAGTCCTCAACCAAAATCCAGAAGAAAAATGACAAATGTCATTTCTGCGGGAAGTCTGGACATTTCCAGAAGGACTACATAAAGCGTAAGGCTTGGTTCGAAAAGAAAGGTGAGCATAATGCTTACGTATGTTTTGAATCAAACTTAACTGAAGTTCCCCATAATACGTGGTGGATTGATTCTGGATGTACGACTCATGTTTCTAATGTGATGCAGGGATTTCTTACAACCCGAACCATAAACCCAAATGAGAAGTTTGTCTTCATAGGCAATAAAGAGAAAGTTCCAGTGGAAGCGGTCGGGACTTATCGTCTAATCCTCGACACTGGATATCACTTAGACCTTATGGATACTTTTTATGTACCTAGTATCACTAGGAATTTAATTTCTTTGTCTAAGCTTGATATTGCTGGATATTCTTTTAAGTTTGGGAATGGTTGTTTCAGTTTGTTTAAGCGTACTTTTATGATTGGATCTGGTACACTTTATGATGGTTTATATAAATTGAATTTGGATAATTTATATGCTGAAACTCTTATGACTTTGCATCACAATGTTGGCACTAAACGTAGTTTAGTGGATGAACGATCTGCTTACTTGTGGCATAAACGTTTAGGACATATTTCCAAAGAAAGAATGCAAAGATTAGTAAAGAATGAAATCCTTTCGGATTTAGATTTTACTGATCTGAATGTGTGTGTGGATTGTATTAAAGGCAAACAAACTAAACACACAAAGAAAGGAGCCACGAGAAGCACTCAGCTTCTTGAAATCATACACACCGATATATGTGGTCCGTTTGATGTAAATTCTTTCAATAAAGAGAAGTACTTCATCACCTTTATTGATGATTTTTCGCGTTCTGGACATGTCTATCTACTGCATGAGAAATCTCAGTCAATAAATGCCTTGGAAGTTTATATAAATGAAGTGGAAAGGCAATTAGCCAGAAAGGTGAAAATCGTAAGGTTTGATAGAGGTGGTGAGTATTATGGAAAATATGATGAAAGTGGACAACACCCTGGTCCGTTCGCTAAGTTCCTTGAGAAACGTGGTATTTGTGCTCAATACACAATGCCAGGCACACCACAACAAAATGGTGTATCAGAAAGGCGTAATCGAACCTTAATGGATATGGTTAGGAGTATGTTAAGTAATTCATGTTTACCTGTATCATTGTGGATGTATGCTTTAAAGACTGTCATGTATTTGTTGAACAGGGTTCCTAGTAAAGCTGTTCAAAAGACTCCTTTTGAGTTATGGATGAATAGGAAACCCAGTTTGAGACACCTGCATGTTTGGGGTTGTCAGGCAGAAGTAAGAATATACAATCCGCAAGAAAAGAAACTGGATGAAAGAACAATCAGTGGATTTTTCATTGGTTATCCAGAAAAATCAAAGGGGTATATGTTTTACTGTCCTACCCATAGTACTAGAATCGTTGAAACTGGAAATGCTCGGTTCATTGAAAATGGTGAAACCAGTGGGAGTGAAGCTTCACGAAATGTGGAGATTAAGGAAGTTAGAATACAAGTTCCTATAACTAGTACTTCTTTATCAAGAGTTGTTGTTCCACATGTTGTAGAAACTCACAACAATCAAGAAGAACAACAAATTAATGATCCCGAGGTTAATAATGAACCGATAGTAGAACAACCACAAGAAATAGTATTAAGAAGATCTCACAGAGATAGAAAGTCTGCTATTTCGAATGACTATGTGGTTTATCTACAAGAGTCAGAAAATGACTTAAGTATTGATAATGATCCAATTTCTTTTTCAGAAGCCATTAATGGTGATAATTCTGATAAGTGGTTAGATGCCATGAAAGATGAGCTTAAATCAATGGCACATAATGACGTATGGGACCTTGTGGAATTGCCAGAAGGATGCAAGAGAGTTGGGTGTAAATGGGTCTTTAAGACTAAGCGTGACTCTCAAGGTAATATTGAACGTTACAAGGCCCGTCTTGTTGCCAAAGGTTTTACTCAGAAGGATGGCATTGACTATAAGGAAACATTTTCGCCTGTTTCTAAGAAAGATTCTTTTAGAATTATCATGGCATTAGTAGCTCATTATGATCTTGAGTTGCATCAAATGGATGTTAAAACTGCTTTTCTGAATGGGGATTTAGAAGAGGATGTCTATATGGACCAACCGGTGTGGTTCGCTGAAGAAGGAAAGGAGCACATGGTGTGTAAACTTAAGAGATCGATATATGGACTTAAGCAAGCTTCTCGGCAATGGTATCTTAAGTTCAATGATACTATTGTGTCCTTTGGATTTAAGTAAAACACCGTTGATCGGTGTACATATCTGAAGGTCAGTGGGTGTAAGTTTATATTTCTGATTCTGTATGTTGATGATATCTTGCTTGCGACTAATGATCTTGGTCTATTAAGTGAGACTAAGAGGTTTCTCTCTAATAACTTTGAAATGAAAGATATGGGTGAGGCATACTATGTGATAGGAATAGAAATATTCCGTGACAGATCACAAGGACTGTTAGGTTTGTCTCAGAATGCATATATTAATAAAGTTTTAGAGAGATTCAGAATGGATAAATGTTCAGCATCTCCTGTTCCAATACAGAAAGGAAACAAGTTTAGTCTCATGCAATGTCCAAAGAATGATTTGGAACGGAAACAGATGGAAAATATCCCTTATGCATCTGTTGTTGGGAGTTTGATGTATGCTCAAACCTGTACGAGGCCAGATATTAGCTTTGCAGTTGGTATGCTTGGTAGATACCAAAGTAATCCAAGTTTGGAGCATTGGAAAGCTGCAAAGAAAGTTTTAAGATACTTACAAGGAACAAAGAATCACATGCTTACTTATAGAAAATCTGATCACCTTGAGGTGATAGGTTATACAAATTCGGACTTTGCCGGCTGTGTGGATACAAGAAAGTCTACATTTGGTTATGTGTATCTTTTAGCCGGAGGAGCGATTTCATGGAAAAGTGCGAAGCAGTCTGTCATTGCTGCATCCACCATGGAAGCTGAATTTGTGGCATGCTTTGAGGCCACAGTTCAAGCTAATTGGTTGCGGAACTTTATTTCAGGACTTGGAGTAGTTAACAGTATTTCCAAGCCGCTAAAAATTTATTGTGATAATTCCGCAGCAGTCTTCTTTTCTAAAAACGACAAGTATTCTAAAGGTGCTAAACATATGGAGTTGAAATACTTTGCCGTTAAAGAAGAAGTTCAGAAACGTAAAGTGTCAATAGAACATATTAGCACAGATCTTATGATTGCTGACCCTTTAACAAAAGGGTTACCGCCCAAATTGTATGCTGGTCATGTAAAGAATATGGGCATTATGTCTACTAGTGAATGTTAAATGTTGAATGTTAATGTTTTTTTTTAATGTTTATGTGACACTCTGAGCTCCCTAATGTATAAATTTCTGAATCTGTGTTTCCTTCTTTATGTTTATGCATGCAAATTATGATGAAGAAAACAAATTATGTTATGTTATTGCTTTGTAAAATGACATTATGTTTGAACCCATTATTGACTTCTCGTTTTTAAGGTCATATTAAGGAGAAAGGGATGATATAGTAGTACATGGAAGGGATCATATCGATCAAATGATGTGTGACCGCCATGACTCTTATTATTTATGTATCTTTAATTATGAATAATGATGGAACCAATTTATGCAAAGTCTTTTATTGCGCATTATGTTTATGTATTAAATCACATAATGTTATGACATCATATGAGTCAAGTGGGAAAATGTTAGAATTAATTGACGAATTAATTCTATTAGTGACTCATTTGAAATATTATGATGGACCCAATTGTGATTTAATAAAATATAAAGACTTATTGGTTATTATTATGGGAAGTGATAATAAAATAAAATAAAGATAAAGATAAAATAAAAACAAACTTGATGGACGTTGGTTTATAAAAAAAAGGAATAGAGGTTCTGTCTCTGGCCATAAGGTTCTTTTCACTGTAACTCATCAAGAACGTGTGAGAAGAGAGAGAAAGGCAAAGAGATAGATTGGGAAACGGTGATTGAAAAGCACACAAGATTACAAATTTGAAGAACACATATTCACAAGATCTCTCATGGATCAAGGTTAGTGCTCTATTATGTTTTATCGAGCGAGAATCATAAATCTTAAAGATCCTTAATTAGTTTTACATATACAAGGTATTTTTCCTTAATTTTGTCTCATTGATATCTAGTATGCATAATTTTAACCAAATTAGATCCATTTTTCTCCGTTGTGCATGTTATGAATAAGATTTATAACTTTCTATTTTGGGTGGTTTGCTTTTGGAAGATGATGGAATCAGGTGTAGTGGATGTATTTTTCTAGTTCAGTGAAGTGGAATGTGGACGAAGGAATCAATGAAGATGAAGGTGATGATGGAATCAGGTGTAGTGGATGTATTTTTCTAGTTCAGTGAAGTGGAATGTGGACGAAGGAATCAATGAAGATGAAGGTGAAATTTGTATGTGGGTTTTCAGTAATGGTGAAGAACGATGATGATAGGTAGGGGTGGCTTAACGGTTTGGGAGGCCTAAAGCAAACTTAAAAAATGAGACCTTTTATTTAAAATTTATTTTTCGAGTTTTTTTTATGCAAAGTTATTTATTAAATTGTTATAATTACTTTCATTTAACATTTCTTTATCAATAGATAATAGTGCTAATTCATTTAATCGTTTTTGATACGTTGTTGATCTTTAAATAAGTTGTTAATATCTTTAGCTTTGAGAAACTTCTCTCAGATGAAGCAACTGACACTGAAATTGTTAACATTATTCTTTAAGCTATATATGTATTTGGAAAAGAATTTATTCTTTTTATATAATTAGGGATGTCAATTGGTTTATTATTTTCCAAACCTATAATTTCTCTTAAGATATTTAATTTAAAAATAAATCAAATCCATTAATATCTAACAAATTATCATGGTTTAAAGATTTTACAAGGTTTAAGTATTTTTCTTTCAAAAATGTATAATCTAGTGACTTTAATTTTTTAACACTAAATAAAAAACAAAAAAATATCCTCATATATTTTAAATTGTTCGAATTTATTCATAACTCATTTTTGTGATGCAATTAAAGCCTCAATTCTTCTCTTCTTTTGGATATTTGAATAGCTTGATTCAAATTTGCTAGTTGACATATCTATATATTTTTGTATAAATAAAAAATTTTAATATATAAAACACTACTAAAGATAAATATATAAAACAAATGAATTAAAACAATAAAACCTGCTTCTGATTGTCAAGAAAATCAACTTGATAGTAGACTTATAGTATCTTGAAGTCTCAAGTCTCTTTTTTGTTCTCAAGTCTCAATTTTTTTCACAAACCTGCAGAGTTGTTTATTTTAAGATTAATCATTAATAAAAAATTAAAATAAACTATTGCTTTTTTCAACTAGATAGTAAGTCTTTTTTCCCTAAATTTAAATTATTTTTCTACAGAAAATCCAACTTTGAATTATGCTCCAATTAATTTATTATCCACCTAGAGGTTAAACCATAATCTAATTAATAGTTTTGTAGAAAATTCACTTCCTCATCAACATATATGCAACAACAAAAAACTCTCAAAACCCGAAAATCAAAAACGACTGAAAAACAAAACTATGCAAAAGATACAAATTTCTAATTCTAATACAAGTCCAAAACAGAATAAAAATAACAACACAAAAAAAAAACAAACTAATTAGAAATGATGATGAAAAATTGGTATACACGAACAACATGAGATTTAAGAGATTTAAGGAATGTAATATGTCAAAATCATGTAAAAAAGACTCTTGGAAGAAGAGAAAGTTAAGAGAGGCAAGAGAAGTCACAAAGAGATAAAGAGATAAAAGAAGAAATAGAATCTAGCTTGATTATAATAGAACAAAGATAGATAATCATTCTCTTTCTAGTAAACAAAATTATAATTTACTAAAAAATGGTTTAACTCATTATTTATCATTTTTACTACCCATAAAATTTAACATATACTAATAATAATTTAATTAAATTTTATTCACAACATAAACTTATAATTATTTAATAGAGCTAGTAATAAAATATTTTTTTAGGCATTCTTTTATCTTAAACATAATTTTATAATTAGTTTAATAGAGGTATATTAATTAGTACTAAAAAACATTTTGAGGCCTTTTTTTCTTAAACATAATTTTTAAATTAATTTAATGGAGAAATCTTAGTAGTAAAAAGTTTTTTTTTGGAGGTCGTCTTTTCCTTGAGGCTTAAAATGAGTGTTTACTTGCTTTACCCTTGAGCCGACCCTGCTCTCGATAGTAGTGGACTAGCGAGTAAGAGTTGGAGGCTCTTTTCCTTTTAAAGAAAAGTTTCAAAGAAAAGTCCATATTAATAATTGTTAGATAAAAGTTCAAAGATTCTTTCTTCAATAGGATAAGCATTGAGGATTTTTTTTCTTAAACATAATTTTTAGATTAACTAGTTAGTGACCCGTGCATACACACGGGTCTTTATTCTTTTATTTTTATAGAATAATAATTATATTATTATTACATTTATCTAAATAAATTTATATATATATATATATATATATATATATATATAACCACTAAAAATATTATTATTAATTATAAATTTTTAAAAAATTACAAATTTAGTTAGTAAAACTATTTAGTACAATAACATTTTTTTTAATTAAAAAAACATTTGCAACAATAACTACATTATCAATAATAATAATAATAATAATAATAATAATAATAATAATAATAATAATAATAATAATAATAATAATAATAATATTTATGCTAAAAATATTAATATCAATGTTAATATTAATGTTAATGTTGACAACAATAATTTATAATTATATATAAAAAATCATATTTTTTTGTGTTTTTTTTTTGTTTTTACAAATTTATCCTCTTATCTGTTATTTTTTAAATTTACACAATTATTCTTGTAAAAATTTACTTTTTAGTTCTATCATTTTACTAATTTTAGTAATTAATTTTTAAATTCAAATAATTACTTCGGTGTTGAGATAAATCAACAACAAAAACAAATAAAAAATACAAGTAATTAAGATATGTTTCCGTAATAAACAAAAGTAAAATGTGTGTCTAATAATAATAATAATAATAATAATATTTCGTAGTAATAAAAATACTAATAATAATACAACAACAAAAAAAGAGGACAAGTAATTAAAATATAATCTTTAATAAATAAAAATAAAATAACTATTTAGTCATTATTACTACAACAATAATAATAATATAATATAATATCCCTAATGATAAAAATTATAAAAATATAATAAAACTACTAAAAATACTAATGTTAAAAATTAATATCACTATTAATACCCATGCAACTAACATTGACAATAATATTAATTTAAATAATAATACTAATACTAATTATTATATTATTAATATTAATAATAATGATAATAATATTAATAATATCATTAATAATTATTATTATTCTTATAATTCTAATAATAATAATAATATTACTAATTGAAATAAAATTAATATAACTGTACCGTACCTCGCCAACTTAACTAAATAAGTAACAACAATCAATCACCACATATATGACGGAAACAACCTAGGTACCCGGCTCGGGCCGACATAGGCCTAACCGGCCTAAACCCATAACCAAAGTCGCTAAAGGAACGACCAACCTAGGACAATACACGAACAAGGACAACATAAGACAACTAGGGAAGTAACCGGATCAGACCATTCTAAAAGAGTTAACGAAATCAAAGCTCACAATAGTCGATACTAAGGGCCTGGGCCAAGGCTAGGCCCACCCATAGCCCAAACCATGGCCCAGCCCATGGAATAGGCAAACATAATTAATAATCTATAAATACACATGGACCCCACGAATTAAAGGTACACATTCATTACTCCATTAATCACCTGATTTGAATTTTTGAGAGCTTTGGCTGACTTAAGCTTCAGAGTCCCTTCTGTAGGTCCCGGGTCCAAGCAGATATCTGCTAGATGGGAAGAGGCCAACCGAGGAGATAGCGGATATATAGGTAAGGTGATACTTGTGCCTAACAGATCTTATTTGTTCTCTGTAGGAACAATTGGCGCCCACCGTGGGGCACGAGACAACACCTTACTACCCGTTTTTCTCCGAAGATGGTTTCAACCCGTCGTAGAGCTAGAGCTAACCTCGACCTTCTAGCCCACAGAAGAAGAAAGCGAATACAACCCCACCTCTCACACCTTCACCACCACCCAACAAACACCCATCCCCTCAACCCATCCCACTCACTTCCCCCCCCACCCTACTAGGGCACACCGCGGCCCCTACTCCTGCCACCACCCTACCCACCACCAAGCCCGCTACAATATACCCACCACCCTACACATTACTCATGCCCCACCTTACAACCCACACTACCTCCCTATAACCCACATCCCCCTCACAACTTCACCTTCACCTTCCCCACTCTTGTCCACCAGCTCATTCCCTCCCATCCACTACCACCACACCAACCCAGATGTCGCCACCCCTTCACCAACTTCATCACCAACACCCCCCTTCCCGCCTAGTGGGAACCCTTCACACTGGACCGATACACTAGTGAAACCGACCCCGACGAAAACTTTCAAGTCTACATCACCCATGTTGCTCTATACACCTCCCAAGACGCAGTCTTCTGTAAAGCCTTTCCTACCACCCTTAAAGGCCCCGCTCTCGAATGGTTCACAACCCTCCCACCTTACTCAATCGACTGCTTCAACGCCCTCTCACACATGTTCTCAACCCATTTCGCTGGCAGCCGCCCAAATCAAACTACTACAATCTCCCTCCTAGGCATCAAGCAAGAACAAGATGAACCGCTCAAGGCATTTATTGATTGTTTCAGTAAGGCAGCCCTTCACACCCCACACCTCAACTAAGAAATGATTCTCCAATGCATGGCCCTCACCCTTCAACCCGACCCCTTCGCCAACAATGTCTACCTCAATCCACCTGCCTCTATGCATGAGCTAAAGTTGCGTGCTGTCGACTATGTTCGCATGGAGGAGATGCAGACCCGCCACACCAAATTTTGCAATGACTATGCAGCCACCGCTGCCAACCCCACCCCACCACCCCCGCCCTGATCCCAGACCACGAGAGCCCCGACAACCCCACTTTACTAGATATGCTCCCCTCAATGTCCCCAAATCCCACCTCCTTGATGAGGCCTTACAAGCTAACCTCATCCCGCCCACGCAAGATGACCACTCCCCCCAATGCTGATATGACCAAATATTACCGATATCACCGCAACCGTGGCCACATTACAGAGGACTGCAAAGCACTCCAGGATAAAATTGAAGAACTGGTGCATGCTGGTCACTTTCGCCGCTTCATCCACAGAGATGATCACCCCTCTCAAGCCCGTCACCCTCCTCGCTCTGACCACAGATGCCCTCCCCACGACTCTCGCCATAACAGACGCCCTACCCAACCCACCAACCAAAACCCCCAACCGGCTCGCACCGATGTTACCCCTACCGACCCTCCCCTACGCGGCACTATCAACACCATCTCTAGTGGTTTCGCTAGTGGAGGATCCTCTTCTTCTGCCAGAAAGAAACACCTCTGCCATATCCAATCCATCAACCATATTACCCATTCCCATCACAGACGCTGCATGCCTCCCATCACCTTTACGGACGACGACTTCCACGACCTCAATCACCAACAAGACGACCCCATGGTCATCACTGTTGAAATCAAAAACTACGCAGTCAAGAAAGTCCTTATCGACCAGGGCAGCTCTGTTGCATCCTCTACTGGGCAACATATCAGAAACTCCAACTCCCGCGACTACATTAATCTTGACATCGTCTTTCGTGACGAAGCCTAAACTAAAACTGTTCCTATCCGCTTCCTCATCGTTGACACACCCACATCTTATAATGTCCTCCTTGGCCGTCCCTCGCTCAACACCCTCGGCGCCGTCGTCTCCAACCCTCACCTGGCCATGAAATTCCCTTCCCCTTCTGGCGACATCCTAACCGTCCATTGCAACCAATGCCTTGCACGCGAATGCTACATGGCTAGTCTACGCCCACAACTCCCAATCCAGCAAACCAATCACATCGAGCGGCCACCTGGCTTCGGGATCGCTCTATCAGGTGAAGATCTAGACCCTAGAGTGGGCCGAGATGTTCGTCTCGAACCTGTCGAAGAAACCACCCCCCTGGACTTCCAAATGGCCACTCCATCAACCTTGGCACCTGATTAAACTTTGACGAGCGTGCCATCATCACACCCATTCTAGTCGACAACACGAACCTTTTCGCTTGGTCAACTGCTGACTTACCTGGAGTAGACCCTCTAGTAGCATCCCACATGTTATCCATCTACAAAGAAGCTCGCTATATCTCCAAGAAAAAATGTAAACTCAGGGAGGAGTGACGCCTAGCGGCCAAGGCCGAGGCCGATAAGTTACTGAGCACAGGATTCATTGAAGAAGCTCATTACACCACTTGGCTTTCTAACGTAGTCCTGGTGAAGAAAGCCAACGGCAAGTGGCGGATGTGTGTCGATTACACAGATCTAAACAAAGTCTGTCCTCGAGATGCCTACCCCTTACCCAACATTGACCGACTTGTTGACGGCATGGCGGGAAACAAAGTCCTCAGTTTTCTTGACGCATATTCCGGTTACAATCAAATCCCCATGGCCGCATCCGACATGAACAAGACCGCCTTCATCACAGACGACGCCAATTATTTTTACAGGGTTATGCCTTTTGGCCTCATAAATGCCAGAGCAACCTACCAACGGTTGATGGACAAAGTTTTCAGTCATTTGATGGGACAATGTGTCGAAGTATACGTTGATGACATGGTTGTCAAATCTCCAAGCCATCACCAACACGCGTAGGACCTCTCAACAGTTTTCTCTGCATTACGCCAATACAACCTTCGCCTCAACCCCGATAGGTGCGTATTTGGCGTCGACCGCGGTAAATTCCTCGGATTCATGCTAACCTAGCGCGGCATAGAGGCCAACCCTGAAAAGTGCAAAGCGATTATCGAAATGCGTAGTCCCACCAACATCAAAGAAGTCCAACGCCTCATAGGCCGCCTCACAGTCATTTCCCGCTTCCTGCCCAAACTAGCTGAACAAACCCAACCCATAATACAACTCCTCAAAAAAATCCGCCAGGTTCACGTGGACTGACGATTGTGAACAAATTTTCCAAAAGCTAAAAACCACCCGTACCTCACCACCTATCCTCTACAAGCTGGATACTCATCAACCCATGCTGGTCTACATCATAGCCACCGATCACACCGTCAGCGCCGCGCTAGTTCAGGATGTAGGCGACACGCACAGAGGACCAGTGGACACTTCATCTAGATGGTTCTTCAAATCCGAAAGGTGCTGGCGCTGACATCGTGTTGGAAGGCCCCAACGATATCCTCATTGAGAAATCCCTCCACTTCGCCTTTAAAACATCCAACAAACAAGCCGAATACGAAGCCATCCTCGTTGGCCTTTCCTTATCCCGCGAAGTTGGCGTCAAATCTTTAACATGCAAAACCGACTCCAAGCTTACTGTGGGCCACCTGAATGACGAATTCCAGATCAATGACCTCACCCTTTTACAATATTACCATCTAGTCCGTGTAGTCATTCAATCCGCTTTTGACCAAGTCCGCATCGAACACCTTTCTAGGACCAACAACATCAGAGCCGACATCCTATCCAAATTAGCCAGCACCAAATTAAAAAGTCGTCATCGATCCCTATTGCAACAGACACTATCCACCCCTTCCATCACGAATACTTGCCATAACCTAACCCACACCCCAACCGACAACCTAACCCATTCCCAAGTCCACAACTGGACCACTCCTTATATCCCATATCTCCAAACCGGCAACCCCCCACCAGATACTGACAAAACTTGGTTGGCTAAAGCCTCCAGATATACCATGATAGGCGATGATCTTTACAAACGCAGATATGGCCAACCGCTTCTCAAATGTGTCACTGCAGAACAAGCGCAATACATCATTAAGGAGTTGCATGAAGGCATTTGCGGCTACCATTCCGGTGCACGCACTATGGCTACCAGAATCCTTCGCGCCGGTTACTTCTGGCCGACTATAGAAGCGGATTGCTAGGACTTCGTCAAAAAATGCAAACCATGCCAAAAACATGGCAACCTCATCCACCAGAAACAAGAAAAACTGAATTCCATACTATCCCCGTGGTCTTTCGCTAAATGGGGGATGGATATCCTCGAGCCCTTCTCCCCCAGCAAAGGCCAAGTAAAATTCTTAATAGTAGCCTTCGATTAATTCACCAAGTGGATAGAAGCTATCCAAACCACTAACCACTATCACAGCCCAGCAAGTCCAGCAATTTGTTTGGAAAGATATCATATTCCGATATGGTGTTCCACATACCATCATCACCGACAATGGCCGATAATTTTTAGATAAGGAACTAGCTAAATTCTACACTGGTCTGGGTATCAAACACATAACCAGTTCTGTGGAACACCCACAAACCAATGGACAGGCAGAGGCGGCATACAAGGTTATCCTAGTGGAACTACGCAAGCGGTTGGACAGCGCCAAAGGCCAATGGCCTGAAGAACTGGTAGAAGTGCTATGGGGTTACAGGTGCACCCCTCAGTCAGCAACAAACGAGTCCCTATTCAGCCTAGTATACGGTGCAAACGCCATGATACCCCTAGAAATTGGCGAACCATCTCTGCGTCGAGAACTATATGACTCAACCCACAATCATCAAAACATGGCCACTCACCTCGACCTCCTACCCCAGCTCAGAGAAAAAGCTCAGATACGCAACTTAGCCGTCAAACAAAGAGCTGCCAGGAGATATAACGCCAACCTATGCCCAAGATCATTCATAAAAGGAGACTTAGTTTGGAGAATGGCCAGTAGTGCAAGAAAGAAGGATGACAAGTTCTCCGCCAATTTTGATGGCCCATACCGAATACGCGAAGACGCTGGAGGAGGGGCATATCGGCTAGAGCAGTTTTTTGGTGAAGAAATACCCAATACATGGAATGTGTCCCATCTCAAGTTCTACTTTAGTTAAAAACATGTATTGTATGATACCAAACACTTGTAACCCTGGGTGTACTCTTTTTCCTCACATGGTCTATTTTCCCTAAGGAGGGTTTTGGCCGGGGAGGTTTTAACAAGGCATCCCAGATTCAATGAATAATACGAAGCGTTCCCAACTTTACAACCATTCTTTACTTAACTTCTCACATTCACTTTAAGTTCCCTACCCTTACCACAAGTAAGCGGCCTGGGTCGAACACCCTTAACTTGTTTATTAATTCGTTTAAGTTCCCCACCCTTACCACAAGTAAGCGGCCTAGGTCGAACACCCTTAACTTGTTTGTTAATTCGTTTAAGTTCCCCACCCTTACCACAATTAAGCGGCCTGGGTCGAACACCCTTAACTTGTTTGTTAATTCGTTTAAGTTCCCCACCCTTACCACAAGTAAGCGGCGTGGGTCGAACACCCTTAACTTGTTTGTTAATTCGCTTTAAGTTCCCCACCCTTACCACAAGTAAGCGGCCTGGGTCGAACACCCTTAACTTGTTTGTTAATTCGCTTTAAGTTCCTTACCCTTACCACAAGTAAGCGGCTTGGGTCGAACACCCTTAACTTGTTTGTTAATTCGTTTAAGTTCCCCACCCTTACCACAAGTAAGCGGCCTGGGTCGAACACCCTTAACTTGTTTATTAATTCGTTTAAGTTCCCCACCCTTACCATAAGTAAGCGGCCTGGGTTGAACACCCTTAACAAATAACTGCACAAACAGCACATACAACAAACATGCACTTACAAACATGAAAAGCAGTTAGCCCATAAGTAACCAACCTCAAACAAACACAATGTAAACATAAATTGACATTCATAGCAAATACCCAATTAAAACATTGTACGAGTTATTACAGACTTAGAATCATTAACCAAATTGGAAATATTAAATCGAAAATGCTAAGCTGCCTCCTGCTCGGCGCCCTCCAGCACCACCTCATCATCACCTGCATCGGCATTAACCACCTCATTCTCCCCATCCCCTTCCGGGCTAGATTCTGCCTCATCTATAAGTACCTTATCAACAATGTCCTTATTTACATCAAACCTAGCGTCATTAACATCAACATTCCCATAAAAAAAGGTCGTTTGTCGCACACCCTTCTGAAAACCATTACTATGTTCTTGTATTATACAGCTCTTTAGGTCATCCAGCTCCCCCTCCAGCCCGTCATGTTTTTCCTTGATATCGTCGTAGTCGGCCTCAAGATCTGCAATCTGGCCCTTCAACTTTTCTTCAGAGTCAAGGCAACGCACCCTCCACGTAGCAAGCCTCTTCCACTCCGCTTCCCATTCCTCTTTCTCCTTCTTCCAAGCCTCTTTTTCCTCAGCATGCTTGTCCACCTTCTCCTACAACTCTTCCATCTTTGTCTGGGTTCCTTCCTTCAACTCCCTCTGATATAAGGATCTGACACGCCGACTCAGTATCAAGGTCTTACTGCTAAACTCGACCATAGCCTTCACCAAGGCATTTGTCTCCATGTTGTCAATGGAATCTATCAGCGACTTCGGCACGTTAATCTTGATATCCTTCCGAACAGTAGTCTTTGGAAGCTCAATCAGCCCAGCTTCCGGCCCCTTCACTCCATTTGCCGAACCTACTCCCATCAAAACAACTCGCACCTTCTTTACATCTTTTCCCTTGCTAGGCTTGGCCGGCAACTCTGCCTTCCTTTTGGTACCACCGTGCACATGGACATCTACCAACGAATCCTGCAGATTGGGAACCTCAGTGTTTCCCGCAGCTCTAGCCTTCATCGCTTTCTTCTTGGGCAAAGTTTGAAAATGTGTCAAGTTTTTCTTGCCCATTTGCGCCATATGCCCTGAAGTACACAACACACAAATCGTCAAAATACTCGAACATATAACAATGCTCAAAGTTACAAAAAGATACCTTCAATATCTATAATCGGGTGAACCGAATTATACACCCTAACTAAGCCCTTAGTGGGCATCTTATCACTAAACTGCATCAAGGTATCCACCACCTCCTTCTCCGCCACCGACAAATCCTCCCTTGATATCACCTTATATCTCCAAGGATTACCAGTCCAGAAAAATGAAAATTTAGTGTTACCATCAACTGTGTAGAAGTGTGACCGACTGAGTGAAAGCATCTAGTCTGTTGAGACCAGGCCGGCTTATTAGCGACAACCACGTTGTCAGAATTTTTGGCCTCGTAACAAAAAAGTACAAGAATGCTTGAGAAGACGGTTCCAAGTACAACGCCATGCACAGTAACTGGAAAGCTTGTAAGTATGCCCAACTGTTTGGGTGAAGCTGAGTAGGGGCAACGTTCATCAATCGAAGCACTCCCATGGTGAACTTATCAAACGGCAGCCAGGTGTGTAGCTGTGAGAAATGGCACATATACATATAAAAGAATTCTTCGGCTGATCCTTCTCGGCCGTGGCAAACACATTCCACAGCGGTCACCCGCTCCGGAGCAACTATGTCCCTCCGAGCGCCCTTCTCAAAAATCGGTGTGCAGTTTAACCACGACCTTAACAAACGTGACCACCGAAACAACGATTGTTGTGTCCGCACGTTCGCCGCCACCCATTCGTACCCAATCTTCGCCAGCCAACTACTCTCCGCCAACTCCTCGGGTGGGTCTTCCCTGACTTCAACCACCCTCTCCATTGGAATCCTCCCTATATTACCCATCTCTTCCCTATCACTAGTATCGTCTCGACTACTTCCATTATCTTCAGACCGCTCACTACCCGAACCTGACAACGAAACCCTATCACTACTACTAGACATACCTGATTCTTTTAAAGATGACAGAGAAGGGAAGGAAGATATCGGACAACTCTAAAACGCACGTGAATAGATTGTTTGCAAATGAGACAAAGTGGATTCACTGCCAACATTATCTTCATTTATAGATACGAATCTCAAACGTGGTAAATCTTTCCCACCAAAAAGCACAACTTATTTCAATCATCATAAAGTATCAAAATGACAGTGCCAAACCTCTCTATCACATTTAAAGGCTGGGGGACTGGTGTATCACACCTAGTCGGTCACGACTAGCACATCAACACATATCATCCTTCACCAACATATTATGTCGGCAAAGGCTAGGGGACTGGTGTACCGTACCTGGCCAACTAATGAGTCATTATTTTATTCCATTTCACTAGCCTTTGTGTACCCATTAGACAGTTGATTAATGCTTAATTGTTCATCTTTAGAGTGTTTTTCATATGTTGGGCTTTATTGGCCACTCTTCCGAATTTGGACTAATTTGATATTATTTGGCCTAATTTTTGTTTTTAATTATTTTTAGGTATTTGGGTGAAGCAATTTTGGAGCTTGGACGTTGATATTCAGTTGAAGAGAGTCGCCACATCATTTCCACATCAATATTCAGTTGATTTTTGTAATTCTACAGCTCATAATGGCAGATTCGTAATTCTGAGTGGCAGGGGGTGAAATGACTACGAAAATTAGGTCTGCATGGAGGGGGAGCCGCTACTTCATCTTCTCCATTCTCTCCAACTCCATTTTTCGTGCTTCAAGCTTCCATGGATGTCTCCCCTTGCGGTTTTTCACATTTTTGGGTCATTTTTACCGTTTTTATGCACATTTGAGCAGTGATAATCGATTATTCCAGTGTGGTTTATGGAAAACAAATTTTTGAGCAGATAATCGATTATCAGAAGTAATAATCGATTATTCCAGTGCTTTCTTGAAAAAAATTGTTCAGCTCAGGATAATCGATTATTCCAGTGATAATCGATTATCATTTTGATATTTCGAGAAATACTAGAATTTTCTTGTACAATACTGCTTCTAACTTAATCTAATTACATTTTACAAGATAGCTTTAAACATAATAACATGTAGTCTTCATATTGTCTTCCAGATGGTTTTCAGGCTTCTTTTATCATCATCAAAATCTTGCTTCAGCATTTAGACTTGTATTGCTTTTGCCAACACTCTACTGTTGCACCTTTCATACCTCTTCCTTTCCCTCTAAGAGCCATTCCAAGCAAAAAGATGGAAGAGGTTGACAGGGAGATCTTAGAAACATTCAGGAAGGTGGAGGTGAACATACCTCTGTTGGATGCCATTAAACAGATTCCCAGATATGCAAAGTTCTTGAAGGAGCTATGCATGCACAAGAGGAGGCTAAAGGGAAACGAAAAGATCAGCATGGGCAGAAATTTGTCATCATTGATAGGTAAATCTGTTCCTCAAATTCTTGAGAAGTGCAAGGACCCAGGTACATTTTGTGTACCCTGCATCATAGGTAACAATAAATTTGAAAATGCAATGCTTGATCTTGGTGCTTCGATAAATGTAATGCCTCTGTCTATTTTAAATCTCTTTCTCTTGGACCCCTACAACCTACGAGAGTGGTGATTCAGTAGGCAAATAGAGATGTTGCCCACCTCGCAGGTTTGGTTGATGATGTTTTGGTTCGTGTTGGTGAATTGATTTTCCCTGCTGATTTTTACATTCTTGATATGGAAGAGGGATTTTCACATGGTTCTGCACCAATCATTTTGGGCAGACCATTTTTCAAAACTGCACGAACCAAAATTGATGTCCATGCAGGTACTTTGTCCATGGAGTTTGATGATATTGTTGTGCGATTTAACATTCTGGATTCCATGAAACATCCTTCTGAGGATCATTCTGTTTTTCACGTGGATATTATTGATGATGCTGTTGATGGATTGATTTCTGATTTCCACTCTTTGCATGCATTAAAACATTCATATGTGTCTGAGTTATCTGAATTTGCATGCATTGATGTTCTTGATTCTAATTCTAATTCTGATTTTGATTCTGATGATGCTGAATATGATGTGGATAATGTTGAATCTACTGAGTTTGACTCTCTGAATGTTGTACCTATTGACTATGATGTTATACAATCAGGTTGCACTAACCATCTTGCAGGAAGTACATATGCATCTGATTATTATGCTCAGGTACAGGTTGTGGAACCCATTTCTCCCTCCCCTCTGGTTCCTGAAACCACTACCAGATAACCTCAAGTATGTCTACTTAGAGGAGGAGGACAAACTGCCTGTCATCATTTCCACCTCCCTCATTGCTGAACAAGAGCAGAGGTTGTTGCACGTTCTTAAAAAAGCATAAGAAGGCAATTGGATGGACATTGGCTGACATCCCTGGTATTAAGCCATCAACATGCATGCACAGGATATTGTTGGAAGATGGAGCAAAGCTAGTGAGATAGCCACAAAGGCGACTCAACCTTATCATCTCAGATGTTGTCAAGAAGGAGGTGACCAAGCTTCTACAAGCTGGGATCATCTACCCCATTTTTGACAGTTAGTGGGTCAGCCCCATCCAAGTTGTCCCCAAAAAGACAGGCCTCACTGTAGTCAAGAACGAAAAAGAAGAGCTCATTCCAACAAGAGTGCATAACAGTTGGAGAGTTTGCATTGACTACAAAAGGCTAAATTAAGAAACCAGAAAAGACCACTTCCCCCTACCTTTTATTGATCAGATGCATGAGCGCTTGGCAGGTAAGTCCCACTATTGCTTTCTTGATGGGTTTTCTGGTTACTTTCAAATTCACATTGCACCTGAGGACCAAGAGAAAACCACATTCACCTGCCCCTTTGGCACTTTTGCCTATAGGAGGATGCCGTTTGGCCTATGCAATGCCCCTGGCACATTCCAGCTGTGCATGCTAAGCATTTTTAGTGATTCTCTTGAAAAATGCATAGAGGTGTTTATGGACGACTTTACTGTGTATGGGTCCTCATTTGATGCATGTTTGGATAGTTTGGACAGAGTTTTAAACATGTGCATCCAATCTAACCTTGTTCTCAATTTTGAGAAATGTCATTTCATGGTAGAACAAGGTATAGTATTGGGGCACATAATTTCAAAAAAGGGCATTGAAGTTGACCCTGCCAAGATCTCAATTATTTCACAATTGCCTTACCCCTCTTCTGTGTGAGAGGTTCGTTCTTTTCTTGGCCATGCATGGTTTTACAGGCGCTTCATACAAGACTTCAGTGAGAAGGCCCTCCCACTGTCCAACCTACTGCAAAAGGATGTTGACTTCATCTTTGATGAAGGATGCAAAGAGGCTTTTGATTGCCTCAAGAAGGCCCTGACCACAACTCCAATCATTCAGGCGCTCGACTGGACAGCCCCATTTGAGCTTATGTGTGATGCATCCAACTACGCATTAGGGGCTGTTCTAGCTCAAAGGATTGATAAGCAGCCAAGGGTAATCTATTACGCCTCTAGGACATTAGATGATGCCCAATCAAATTACACTACAATAGAAAAAGAGCTCCTTGCGGTAGTTTTTGCACTTGAAAAGTTTCAATCTTATCTGCTTGGTTCTCCTGTTGTTGTGTTTACTGACCATGCAGCTCTTAAGCACCTGTTGAAGAAGGCAGAATCAAAACCTCGGCTGATAAGATGTGATGTGACCCCAACAAGCCCAAGCTCAAGTGCATCAACAAGCCCAAGCCCACATCAAGGCCCAATCACTAAAAGCATGATGAGAAAGATTCACATGGGCCTCTCACAAGATGATCAAGTCAATCATGGGTTTTTTACATTATTTACATGGGCTAAAGAAATCTCTAAAATATGAGATGATGCATGAAGGAAGTAGTCTAGATTTAAATTGGGCCATTGTTTAGGCTTTGCTTTCAATAAAAGCTAGAACACTTGTTGGGATCATTTGGGCCGAGCCCAATGTGCTACCTTTGGCCGAGAGTTACTATAGTGGCTCTCCTTTTGGATGCAAGCAAAGCATGAACTAAGCAAGGAGCATGTGATGGAAGCATGGTGCGGTGACTTGGGCAAGGAGAGTGTGATACGCCACTTGGCACCATCTAGACTCATCTACTACATCACATGGTCTACAATCAAGCTTCTTCTCCAAGCTACATTTTCATTTCATCTTTGTTGCATTTTCTCTTTATTTGGCCGACCATGTGCCTATAAATAGAGCCACTCAAATATTGTAATGGTTACTCTTGAATTGCTAATAGATGCTAGTGTTTGAGATCATTCCACACTTCTATTAATTTGAGAGCATACATGGCTAACCTTCTCCTTCATCTCCTCTAGCCACCTTCCATACCATAGCTCCTCTTCTACTCTTTATCTTCACCAAATCCTCCATTTCCGAGAGCCTCCTTCCTCTAATTCTCCAATTTCCGCTGCACTCCATCTTCTCCTCATCATTCTCCATGGATTTTCTTCCTCTCCTACTCCAAGGGCGTCCATCAATTGGTATCTAGAGCCATCCAAGCCTTTGGTGCATTCATCCTCTTGGTTTGGGTAAGGTTCTTGGTCCATACTTGTCTCCTATTTCAATTTCCGTTTTGTCTCCCTTCTCCACTGTTTTCTTCACTTTTGCTGCTGTTTTTTCCATGTTTTTGATGTTCTCCACCGTTTGA
Organism: Vigna unguiculata; assembly: GCF_037176805.1. Classification (NCBI taxonomy): domain Eukaryota; kingdom Viridiplantae; phylum Streptophyta; class Magnoliopsida; order Fabales; family Fabaceae; genus Vigna; species Vigna unguiculata. Next base: position 33,038,408 of record NC_140795.1, on the reverse strand, counting down.
CATTGAGGCTACATGAATCTCCATTGATTCATCTTGTAGTACTCCTTGCTTCATTGGTGCAAATCTGTTTTTAGGTTCCATTTTCGTTTTTCCAGCACTTGTTCTTTGGTTCTTGAGTTTTCTGCATTTTTATTCGGTGAATTCAGTCCTTCTTTGCATTTTATCATTCCAGTTATGTTTAAGTCATGTTCTATGCTTTGTTTGTGCTTTAGTTCATCTTTTGCACCGTTTAATTGCATTGCTTACTGAATTGATTGAGTTTCCGAGCCACATCTCACAGCCAAAACACTATGATCCTTTAAGGAAGTGTGTGGATGTTTAAGGCCTGAATCCTCACTGTTTTTCATCCATTTCACTGATTGGATTGTGCTTTTGTGAGTCTAAGATGTTCTTCTATGATTCATGCTTGATTTCAGTTGATAATCAAGTTCTTTAGCTATGCTTTCCATAGAACATCTCCTACAATTTCAGAGAGCAAATCTGCTCCAGTTTTCTTCTGTTTTCTACCAAATCACTGCACGCACAGTCTTTGTTTTTGATTTTTTGTGAGTAACTCAGGGCACCAAAATTCAATCTGATTTTTTCTTCATTTAGTTAACATCCAGACGAAAAATACAAAAAAATAATCATTCAAAAATGTTGAGTACAAAAAAAATGAAAAATCACGCAAGTTGAGGCTCATATTTCCGTTTTCTGGCACTGCAGTTTCCGAAAACTCACTGTTTCATTGCTGTTTTGTGCGTGTTTGTGTATTTTTAGTGCTCGTTTTACATGAATTTTGGCTTGAGTTTGTACTCTATATTGCTTCATTATTGATTTGCTTTGGAAGTCAATTCATTACTTCATTTGCTACTGTTTTGCAATGAGTACTTCAGCCATATGATTGAGCACTTTTGTTTTGCTGATTTTGCTGTTTTCATTTATTCTAGTGTCTTTCTAGGTTCCTTTTGTGGTGCTTGTTTTTATTTTCCAGCCTTTAATTTTTTGCTTGTCACTTCTTGAACCTCCTTCTAGTCATGTTTCATTTCAATTCTCTTTTGGTTTAGCATTTCTAATTAGCTTTTCTCGCTTTATCCTTTGTTTGGGTTCATCTACTTGTCTCTCGGTTTTGGTTGATTAATGATGCTATGGAGTTTAGAATGGTTTATATGATATGGTAGCATCTTAGGTGGTGGATATTGAAGTAGAATTTTAGCTTGTGTGTTTTCTATATGATTGCCTTCTCCTCACCTTTGAGAGTTTGAGAGTTTTGAGCCTATTCATTTGAGAGAGTGTGTGCTAACTAGTTTGCTTGCCATAGTTTGTTTTGTTTCTTTCTTTCACTCTTTTGCAAATTTGGTTGTTGTTTTTGGATGCTCTAGTAGTGTGGTGCTGCAAAGGACACTTTTACACACATTGGTGCTTGAATTTGGTCATATACAAAGGCTTCCAAAGCCTCTTTTGCTCTCGGGATAGTTCATTTTCCAGCAGTTGTGATCTTTGGAGAGCTTGTTTTGGTGTTGTTTTGGAGTCTTTGGCTGCACATTTTGGACATTATTTTAGCAACACCTTTTAATTCTTTAATTGTGTATAAGTTGGACACCTCTTTTTAGTACAATTGAAGCATTCTAAGGCATTTTATTGGTTCTCCAAAAAGCCTTAAAATCTTGTTTTCTAGCATCCAATTTGCTCTCGATTTGCTTCACTTTGTACCAAAACTTGTGCATCAATTTCTTTTGCTTTGAACATTCCATTGTATCCATGGCCTACTTAGGTGTCTTGGGGAACCAAAGGTGTTCAATCCCATATCCTAAGTAGAACCTTTTTCATATTCTAGTGCAACGTTTTAGTAAGTGAGTGTGTTGAAAGTTCTAAGTGCTTTCTCACCTTACTTTTAGGACGCATAGTTAGACGCTTAGTGGTTTAAATTTGTGAGACCAAAGTCTCTAAAATTTTTGCCATTTAGGGGTCCGTTTTTAGTGTTAGTCTTTTCTTTTCTTTGAGTCTTGTTTGTGTTTGTTAGTGCTTAGTGTCTCAAGTGATTCTATTTACTTAGCCTTAAATAATTGTGTGATCTTTGAAACCTTTTGCAAGTACATCTTGGCAAGGATTGGCCTTGGTACTTAAGAAGTCTTTTAGACTCACCACGCCTAACCTGGAGGTCTACTTGTGCTTGGTTTCTTCTTTCACTATTTTGTTAAAGTTCTAAGTTCTTTTAATCACTATGAGCACTAGAAGGGCTACTCTTGCTAGTACCCAACATCAACAACATGATGAAAATGACCTCCACACAAGTGGTGATGAGGAGATTGAGGTTGATCCTAGAGTCCTAAATAATCTCTCTCAAGAGGTTAGGGACCTTAAAATTCAAATGGCTTCCATACAAGCCAATCTTCAATTAATTGCCAATCAACTTACCCCTCCCAACCACAATACTCGTGCCTCTCCTAGGCCTTCTCGTGCCCCTTCAAGGCATGAGTATGATTTTGAAGAGGAGGAAGATGAGCGCATTAACCTTAGACAATCGCCTCGTGTAAGAAGGCAAAGGCGCATACCTCCTCACCCAAAGGAAGTCAAAATTGATTTGCCTCATTTCTTTGGGAAGGATAATGTTGAGGTTTTTCTTGATTTGGTTGCCAAAGTAGAACAATTGTTTGAGAGTCATGTTGTGGAGGAAGAGAGGCATGTGTCTCTAGCTACTCTTAGCTTTCAAGGGCATGCTCTTAATTGGTGGACTTCCTTAATCCTCCAAAGAAGGAGAAAAGGGCTACATGATATTGAGTATTAGAATGATCTTAAGGAAGCCCTTCATGCCCGCCATGTTCCCTCCTACTACAAAAGAGAGCTCTTGGACAAGCTCCAAAGGCTCCAACAAAGATCTATGTCTATAGAAGAGTATAGACAAAAGATGGAGCTCTACATCATGAGAGCCAGAATTGAAGAAGAAGAGGAACTTACCATTGCTAGGTTCTTAAGTGGACTCAATTACAACATAAGAGATAAAGTTGAGTTGCTCCCCTACCGCAATTTTAATGATCTTGTTCAAATGAGCATCAAGGTGGAGCAACAACTTTTGAGACGTCCTTCTCGCAAGGATTCTCCCTCTTTTTCTAAAAGTGATTTTCCAAAGAAAGATTTTTCAAAAGAAAAAGAGTCCACTCTTAAGAGCCTTACAAAGGTAAGTGAAAAGGGTGAATCCTCCACCAACAAAAGAGGTAGTGACATCAAATGTTTCAAGTGTCTAGGTAGAGGTCATGTGGTCGCTCAATGCCCTACCAAACGCACCATTGTGCTTAAGGGCAAAGACCTCTACACTAGCCAAGAAGAGTCATCTTCAAGTGACTCCGACACTTCTCATTCTAGTGATTCTCAAGAACATTCATATCCAAATGAAGGGAAACTTTTGATGATTAGGAGGCTTCTCAATAACCAACCTAGCATTCCTCTCAATGATCAAAGAGAAAATATTTTCCACATAAGATGCGAGGTTTTGAAAAACACTTGTTCTTTGATCATTGATAGTGGATCTTGTTGCAATTGTTGTAGCACAAGATTGGTTGAGAAGTTGAATTTGACTTTGTTACCCCATCCCAAACCTTACAAACTTCATTGGCTTAATGAAGATGGGGATCTCAAAGTTAAACATCAAGTGAAAGTCAAGTTCTCCATTGGGAAATTTAAAGATAAAATTTTATGTGATGTAATCCCAATGGAAGCTTGCCATATTCTCTTGGGGAGGCCTTGGCAATTTGATCATAAAACCTTACACAATGGCCACACCAATGAGATCACCCTCCAACATCATTCAAAAACTTTTGTGTTACATCCCCTCACTCCTAGCCAAGTTGCTAGTAATCAAGTTCAAATGCGAGCTAGGAGAGAGGAAGAGAGTTCCAAGAACTCTAATGCTTCTAAAGATTCTAAGGACAAGACAAAGGTAGAGGAAGTTTCTTCTTCTAAGGATGTTGCTCATGAAGTTCTTTTAACTCATAAAACTCTTTTGCACACTCTTCATAATGAGCAACCTCCCTTCCTCTTACTTTGTCAAGCAATCCTTACTTGTCTTGAACATCCTTCTCTTAAGGATCTACCTCCTTCCATTCGTGCTCTCCTTCATGAATTTGAAGATATTTTTCCAAAGGATGGCCCTCATGGTCTCCCACCTTTTAGAGGGATTGAGCACCAAATTGATTTTGTCCCAGGGGCAAGTCTTCCTAATAGACCTGCCTATAGGACAAACCCAATTGAGACTAAGGAGATAGAAACTCAAGTGAATGAGTTGCTAGACAAAGGATGGGTTCAAAAAAGTTTAAGTCCTTGTGCTGTGCCTGTGTTGTTGGTGCCCAAGAAAGATGGAAAGTGGCGTATGTGCTGTGATTGTAGGGCTATCAACAACATCACCATAAAATATAGGCATCCAATCCCAAGACTAGATGATATGTTGGATGAATTACATGGAGCACAAATATTTTCAAAAATAGACCTCAAAAGTGGTTATCACTAAATTCGTATTCAAAAAGGTGATGAGTGGAAAATTGCTTTCAAAACAATATTTGGTCTATATGAATGGTTAGTCATGCCCTTTGGTCTAACCAATGCTCCTAGTACATTCATGCGCTTAATGAATCATGTCTTGCGAGATTGTATAGGCAAGTTTGTTGTTGTCTATTTTGATGACATCTTGGTGTATAGTACAAGCTCTAAACTTCATGTGGGTCATCTTAGAGTTGTGTTATCTCTTCTCCGAGACCATAAACTCTATGCTAATATTGACAAGTGCACTTTCTGTGTAGAAAGTGTCATCTTTTTGGGATTTATGGTCAATAAGAGTGGGCTGCATGTTGACCCCACAAAAATCAAGGCCATCCAAGAATGGCTTGTGCCAAAGAATGTTGGGGACATTAGAAGTTTTCATGGATTAGCAAGTTTTTATAGAAGATTTGTCCCCAACTTCTCCACCATTGCTTCACCCCTCAATGAACTTGTTAAGAAAGACATATCTTTTGAGTAGGGTGAAAGACAACAAAAGGGTTTTGATGATATCAAGACTAGGCTCACCCAAGCTCCCATTCTTGCCCTTCCAAATTTTGAGAAAACTTTTGAGCTAGAATGTGATGCTTCTAGGGTTGGAATATGTGCGGTTTTGTTACAAGAAGGCCATCCAATTGACTATTTTAGTGAAAAACTAAATGGTCCTTCTCGTAACTATCCCACCTATGACAAAGAGCTATATGCTCTTGTGCGAGCTCTTCATACTTAGGAACATTATCTTGTGACAAAAGAGTTTATTATCCATAGTGATCATGAAACTCTCAAGTATTTGAAGAACCAACACAAATTGAATAAAAGGCATGCAAAGTGGGTTGAGTACTTGGAACAATTCCCTTATGTTATCAAGTACAAGAAAGGGAAAGCTAATGTGGTGGTTGATGCACTATCAAGGAGATATACTCTCTTAGCCAAGCTTGGATCCCAAATTCTTGGATTTGACAACATATGTGAATTGTATATTTATGATCCCTTCTTTGCTACCATTTATCATGATTGTCTCACTAAGTCCCAAGGCGGCTTTTATCTTTCAAATGGATATCTTTTCAAAGAAGGCCGCCTATGTATTCCTCTAGGTTCTCATAGAAAAATTTTGATCAAAGAAATGCATGAGGGGGGACTTATGGGTCACTTTAGGGTCGCCAAAACTTTGGCCATGCTTAAAGAGAAATTCTTTTGGCCCCATATGAAAAGGGAAATACAAAACTATTGCGCTAGTTGTTTGAATTGTTTGCATGCTAAGTCTAGCGCAATGCCTGCAGGGATGTATACTCCTTTGCCTGTTGCTTCCACCCCTTGGGAGGATATAAGTATGGATTTTGTCCTAGGACTTCCAAGGACTTCTAGGGGTGTTGACTCTATATTTGTGGTAGTAGACCGTTTTTCTAAAATGGTACATTTTATACCATGCTACAAAGTAGATGATGCTAGCAACATAGCAAGGTTGTTCTTTAGAGAAGTGGTTCACCTTCATGGTTTACCCAAAACAATTGTGTCTGATAGGGATGCTAAATTCCTAAGCCATTTTTGGAGGACCTTGTGGTCTAGGCTAGGAACAAAACTTTTTTTCTCTACCTCTTATCACCCACAAACTGATGGGCAAACTGAGGTAGTCAATAGATCCCTTTCCACATTGCTTAGGGTTTTGCTTAAGGGGAATCATAAATCTTGGGATGAGTATCTTCCCCATATTGAATTTGCTTACAATAGAGTGGTCCATAGCACCACCAAACTCTCACCCTTTGAGGTAGTTTATGGTTTTAACCCTCTCACACCATTGGACTTATTACCTCTTCCAACTTCTTTTGATTTTGTTCATAAAGAAGGGGTTTCTAAGTCCAAGTTCATAAAAGATTTTCATGAGAAGGTTAAACACCAAATTCAAGCCCATGTTGAAAAGATTGCTCATTCTAAAAATAAGGGCAAGAGAGTTCGGTCTTTTAATGAAGGAGATTTAGTTTGGTTGCACTTAAGGAAGGAAAGATTTCCTAATATAAGAAAATCCAAACTTTGTCCCCGAGGTGATGGTCCATTTCAAATCATCAAGAAGATCAATAATAATGCTTATCAATTGAATCTTCCTCCGGAATATGGTGTGCATCCTACTTTCAACATTACTGATTTGGTTCCTTTCATAGGTATTTTTGATGAAGAGGGTGACCACCAAGATTTGAGGGCAAATCCTCTTCAAGGGGGAGGGGATGATGTGACCCCAACAAGCCCAAGCTCAAGTGCATCAACAAGCCCAAGCCCACATCAAGGCCTAATCACTAGAAGCATGATGAGAAAGATTCACATGGGCCTCTCACAAGATGATCAAGTCAATCATGGGTTTTTTACATTATTTACACGGGCTAAAGAAATCTCTAAAATATGAGATGATGCATGAAGGAAGTAGTATAGATTTAAATTTGGCCATTGTTTAGACTTTGCTTTTAATAAAAGCTAGAACACTTGTTGGGATCATTTGGGCTGAGCCCAATGTGCTACCTTTGGTCGAGAGTTACTAGAGTGGCTCTCCTTTTGGATGCAAGCAAAGCATGAACTAAGCAAGGAGCATGTGATGGAAGCATGGTGCGTGTGAATTGGGCAAGGAGAGTGTGATACGCCACTTGGCACCATCTAGACTCATCTACTACATCACATGGTCTACAATCAAGCTTCTTCTCCAAGCTACATTTGCATTTCATCTTTGTTGCATTTTCTCTTTATTTGGCCGGCCATGTGCCTATAAATAAAGCCACTCAAATATTGTAATGGTTACTCTTGAATTGCTAATAGATGCTAGTGTTTGAGATCACTCCACACTTCTATTAATTTGAGAGAATACATGGCTAACCTTCTCCTTCATCTCCTCTAGCCACCTTCCATACCATAGCTCCATTTCTACTCTTCATCTTCACTAAATCCTCCATTTCCGAGAGCCTCCTTCCTCTAATTCTCCAATTTCTGCTGCACTCCATCTTCTCCTCATCATTCTCCATGGATTTTCTTCCTCTCATACTCCAAGGATGTTCATCAAGATGGATGCTCTGGCTCCAAGAATTCGATTTGGAGATCCGTGATAGGAGCGGAGCACAAAACCTGGTTGCAGACCACCTAAGCAGGATTGAGAGGTCTACTGATAATGTTTCACCGATCTGGGATGATTTTTCCGATGAAAGTTTGTTGACACTCTCTACCTTTTCCTCACCTTGGTTTGCTAACATTGTTAATTATCTTGCTGCATCTGTTTTTCCCCCTAACATCCAGAGCTTAATGTGATAAACTCAAGAGCGATGCTAGGTATTACATTTGGGATGACCCCTATCTGTGGAAAATGTGCAGTGATCAGGTTACTAGGAGATGCATTCCAGAACATGAGATTGACTCGGTCCTCAAATTTTGTCATTCATTTGCACCTGGTGGTCACCTTGGCACACAAAGGACAACTCGTAAGGTGCTATATTGCGGATTTTATTAGCCCACCATCTTCAAAGATGCATGGAGGCTTTGTAGCACATGTGAGGAATGCCAATGAGGAGGAGGAGGAGCCATTTCTTGGAGACAACAGATGCCTCAACAACCCATGCTATTTTGTGAGGTGTTTGATGTCTGGGGTATAGATTTCATGGGCCCTTTCCCTGTCTCTTTTGGTTTCACTTACATCTTGCTTGCTGTTGATTATGTTTCAAAATGGGTGGAAGCTAAAGCCACTAGAACTAATGATGCTCGAGTTGTTGTGGACTTTGTTAGGTCTCACATATTTTGCAGGTTTGGAGTTCCTCGAGCTATTGTTAGTGCCCAGGGCACTCATTTTTGCAACATATCCATGGGGGTTTTGCTTCAAAAGTATGGGGTCTTGCACAAACTTTCTACACCATATCACCCCCAAACTAATGGGCAAGCCGAGATCTCAAACAGAGAAATCAAAAGGATCTTGGAGAAGATTGTGCAGCCCAACAGGAAGGATTGGAGCAATAGACTTGAGGACGCTCTATGGGCTCACAAGACTTCTTACAAGGCACCTATAGGGATGTCTCCTTATCAGGTTGTCTTTGGTAAGCCATGCCACCTTCCAGTGGAGATAGAGCATCGAGCATACTGGGCTGTCAAGTCATTCAACTTCTCTCTTGATCAAGCTGGGGAGGAAAGGAAGCTGCAGTTGAACGAGTTAGATGAGATCCGTCTGAAAGCATATCAGAACTCTATGTTCTACAAGGAGAAGACCAAGAAATTCCATGATAGCTCCATAGCTAGAAAGGAGTTTGTTGTTGGTCAGCAAGTTTTACTATATAACTCCAGACTTGGACTCATGGGGGGTAAGTTGCGATCAAAGTGGATTGGTCCTTTTTTTGTTACTAATGTTTATCCTTATGGTGCAGTTGAAATCAAAAGTCATTCCACCGATAAGAGCTTCAAAGTGAATGGGCATCTTCTGAAGCCATTCCTCGACAATCCTGCCTTGGTGGATACTGTTGTGGAGGAAACTCCAGACTTGGACTCATGGGGGGTAAGTTGCGATCAAAGTGGATTGGTCCTTTTGTTGTTACTAATGTTTATCCTTATGGTGTAGTTGAAATCAAAAGCCAGTCCACGGATAAGAGCTTCAAAGTGAATGGGCATCTTCTGAAGCCATTCCTCAGCAATCCTGCCTTGGTGGATACTGTTGTGGAGGAAACTTCCCTGCTTGACCCCACTACTGTTTCACCATGATTCAGGGAGTTTTCTTTCCCCTTCTTCTTTACTTTTATTGCACTTGTCCAGGTCTGTCTATTGTTGTTTTCGTTTGTTTGTTTCATTTTTGTTAATTTGTGTTAGTTAGTGTTATGTTTTTGCTTTCTGTTTGGAACACTCACTTCACTCTTGGAGGATGAGTTTTTGGTTACTCTGTGGACTGATATACTTGTTTTCTCTTTGCATGTCAAGTTGCTTTTGGAATTATTTTACCCTGTTTGAGAATTTGAGCCACTCTCTATTCTTTGATTGTGTGATATATGCCTCTTGAATGCTTGCACAGTGGCCTTGGCTTGACTCTTTCTGAATGCTTTTCTGATTCACATGCATGTTGGGATATGATTTAGGCAATTTTGTTCTGTGAGCCTATGGCCAGATGAGCCTACCTTGAACTGTTTCCGTTGATACCCCTTTTTGAGCTTGCATACCCTTTCATTGTTCTACATCTCATTACAAGCCCTTAGCCTGAAAAACCATGATTATTCCTACCTTAGGAAATTTTGGAGCTTTGGAATTGTTTTGAGAATGGGTGCTCAATTAAGTGCGGTCGCGCACAACAAGTGTGGTTGTGCGCGCACTTGTTGTTGGTTCTTGGAATTGCTCATTTGTACACCAAAGTGGGATTTCAAAATTGTTGTTTCTCTGCATGTTCTTTGTATAGAAAAAGAAAAATAAAAAAAAAGAGAGAAAACAAAAAGAAAATAAAAGAGAATAAAGAAAAGAAATAAAAAGGAGTTTAGATTTGAGCATTGTGTGAGAACCGAAGTTGGAAGTGTTGGTGTTTTGGATTACTTTCATGATTGATTGAGACTTATTCCCCATTGCTCCTCTATTTCCTTGGTTGCTTAGGTACTTATCCATATGCTCCAGACCTTGTCCTCAGCCCCATTACAACCTTGAAAAGTCCTTCTGATCTTGACCTACATGTGTTTCTAGTTTGGTTGTTGGTTCTAGAGGCTTGCCAAGTCTGTTTGATGTTTGTTTTTCAGGGGCGCTTTGAGAGTAAACAGTAGCCTAGATATTTGAGTGATACAGTGCATATTTCGTGAGGTTATGTTGCTTTCAATTCTCTCCTTGAGTTGAACTAAGTACTTGACATGTTTTGAATTGCTTCGATGATGTTCATGGATACCTTGTAGCTTTGAATCCTTTTGTGTTAGATGTGTTTCCATTTGTCTGTGTCGAGTCTGTTTGTCATGTGTTTGTTTGTCTTGTGTCTTTTTATCTCTCTTGTTATGTTTGTGATGTCCTTGCTTTGCTTTACTCTTTAATTTTACCCAGGAGTGCAAAAGGGTAAGTGTGGTCGATTTTGATGAGTCATTATTTTCTTCCATTCCACTAGCCTTTGTGTACCCATTAGACAGTTGATTAGTGTTTAATTGTTCATCTTTAGAGTGTTTTTCATCTGTTGGGCTTTATTGGGTCACTCTTCCGAATTTGGACTAATTTCACATTATTTGGCCTAATTTTTGTTTTTAATTATTTTTAGGTATTTGGGTGAAGCAATTTTGGAGCTTGGACGTCAATATTCAGTTGAAGAGAGTCACCACATCATTTCCACATCATTTCCATGTCATTTCCAAGTCAGCAAAGTCAATGGGTCAACATTTGAGGCCCAAAGTGGCATTTTTGTAATTCTGCAGCTCATAATGGCAGTTTCGTAATTCTGAGTGGCAGGGGGTGAAATGACTACGAAAATTAGGTCTGCATGGAGGGGGAGCCGCTACTTCATCTTCTTCATTCTCTCCAACTCCATTTTTCGTGCTCCAAGCTTCCATGGATGTCCCCCCTTGCGGTTTTTCACATTTTTGGGTCATTTTTACCGTTTTTATGCACATTTGACAGCACCCATTGAGGGTTTTGCGTTTTGATTTTTCATTTTCTACATTGGGCAGCTCGTTTTGTGATTTCATTGACTTGGAACAATACCCATTCATGGGGTTTTCGCATTTATATATGATAGCACCGTTTTGCATTCCATTTAAGCTTTGAAATCTTTATTTTTGCTTTTAAATTGCATTTTCAGATTTCATAAGTTAGGGTTCTTGGTTCTGTTTTTGTGATTCCAGTTTTGAAGTGTTTAATTGCTCATTTCCATGTCTAGCTAAATTCGTGTATTGACTCCTTGATGAAAAATGCAATGAAGCTTTGAGGTTGTGCTTGTTTTGTGAAATCTGCTATGTTTTTGTTCTGAATTCGTGGAATGCATGTGGTGCATCTGTTAATGCTTAATTTACAGAGTAATTGCATATGTTTTGGTTAAGATACGTTCATGCTTAATGTATGTAGCTTGGTTGTCACGAATTTAAGGATGTGTGCATTGCTTAATTGCATAATGAAGCTAGATTGTAATTTTTGCTTAGTGAATTATTATCTAGTGGATTGAGATAAGGCAGAGTTAATGTTAATTTGGTGCCCTATGATAAGTGAAATTGCGTTTGAATCAAGGATGTCAATACAGTTTTAATCACTGTAGCATTTAATTTAATCTGTTAATTAGCATTCTGAACCTGTCTGCCAACCCCCCTTATGTTTTATTGTTGTGTTCATCTGGAAATTTCGCTTTGAATGAAAATATTGGTCGTTGGGAGACGACTTGGTTCACTTTCATGTACTGCATTTAATATGATTTAATTTGGTGGTGTACGACCTCTATCACCAACTTAACCAAATAAGTAACAACAAACAATCACCACATATATGTCGGAAACAACCTAGGTACCCGACTCGGGCCGACATAGGCCTAACCGGCCTAAACCCATAACCAAAGTCGCTAAAGGAACGATCAACCTAGGAAAGTACACAAACAAGAACGACATAAGCCAACTAGGGAAGTAACCGGATCAGACCATTCTAAAAGACTTAAGGAAATCAAAGCTCACAACAGTCGATACTAAGGGCCTGGGCCAAGGCCTAGGCCCACCCATAGCCCAAACCATGGCCTAGCCCATGGAATAGGCAAACATAATTAATAATCTATAAATACACATGGACCCCACGAATTAAAGGTACGCATTCATTACTCCATTAATCACTTGATTTGACTTTTTGAGAGCTTTGGCTGACTTAAGCTTCAGCGTCCCTTCTGCAAGTAACCCCTCCCGGTTCCAAGCCGATATTTGCTAGATGGAAAGAGGCCAACCGAGAAGATAGCGGATATATAGGTAAGGTGATACTTGTGCCTAGCAGATCTTATTTGTTCTCTGGAGGAACAATAACAAAAATAAAGATGATAATAATAATAACAATATGTTAAAAAATTGCAACAATATTAAATATTACTATAACAAAGGTTATAATAATAATATCAATATCACTCTACACGTACTAACGCTACTAATACCAATATTTATATTAATTAAAAAACAAATACCAAGTATAATATTATTTATAATAATAACACTAATGATAATAATAATATTATTATTAATAATAATAAAAACAGTACACCGTAATAATAATAATAATAATAATAATAATAATAATAATAATAATAATAATAATAATAATAATAATAATAATAATATCCTGTGATAAAAAAATACAATAATTACCTACACACAACTTTTATTTTATTTTTTATAATTTTATTCTCTTAATTATCATTTTTTCTAATTTAAATTATTATTCATAATAAAAAAACTATTTTTCAGTTTTGTTATTTTACTAATTTTGTAACTACTTATTTAATTTAAATAATTACTTAGATGTAGATAAATATAATCCCAAGGTAAATAAAGTAAGATATGTCTCTAACTATACTACTACTACTACTAATAATAATAATAATAATAATAATAATAATAATAATAATAATAATAATAATAATAATAATAATAATAATAATAATAATAATAATAATGATAGTAATAATAATAGTAATAATAATACAACAACTACATATATGTAAAGAGATACACATATTTATCGTCATCTTTTGTTTTTAAAATTTTATCCTCTTAATTATTATTTTTTAAATTTAAATAATTATTCATAATAAAAAATTAGTTTTTAATTTTATTATTTTACTACTTTTGTAACTACTTATTTGAATTCAAATAATACTTATTTATGTAGATAAATAAATAAATAAATAATAATAATAATAATAATATCATTATAATAATAATATTTCTTATTGATAAAACTAATAATAATAATATAACAATACAATAATAATAATAATAATAATAATAATAATAATAATAATAATAATATACGTTTATAGAAATATAATAATAATAACCATTATAAATATAATATAATTATCATAATAATAAAAAATATTTTAGTTCTATTAATTTATTAAATTTAGTAAATTTAGTAGCTATTCTTTTGAAGTGAAAGATTTAAAGATAAATCAAGAACAAAATAAATAAAAAGTATAAGTAATTTAAATATGACCCCATAATAAATAAAAATAAATATTTTTATGCTTCTACCAACAATAATAACAACAATAATATCCTATGATAAAAAAGTAATAATGACAATACAACACTATCTATAAATTATTTTTTAGTCTTAATTTTTTTTAAATAATTATTATTGATGAAAAGTAATATAATAGATTCATTTGTTTTAAGTGGTAAAAGAGAAGATACCCTTGAAGATGAAAACAATACAAATTTACTTTTTCACCTATTTTCAAGCATGATACTAGGAATTTAATTGTTGAATTACAGGACCATTTCTTAAGATTCAAAGAATTGTAAGTGGAAATTTCATATTAATTCTTTTAAATTATAGGCGGAATGTTTTATATTAATTCTTTGAAACTTATTATAAGAAAACGTTCTCAAATATGAAAATATTTAGAGAAAGAGATGAAGTTAGAAAAACTTATTTAAAATGAGTTTCATATCAAATACAATTTCAAAACTATAATTTTTTTAAGAAAAAATATACAAAGATTTCAATACTAAAATATATATACTTTTGTTATATTAGTAATAATAATTAAATATATAAGATTTGAGTATATTATTTTGGCTTCTCTAAACTTTTTTATCATGTCGCTGTCTAATGGAATTTTTTATTTTCGGTCTCTCAAAATTGTTGGAGAACACTACACTCACTCACCTTTGGAACCCATGTTTAGATCTCCATGATTCAACAGCCCCACGTTCTTCACTCTCGCTTGCCAATTCATCATTCTTCGTCCATTACATCACAGATTCTTCATCCAACAACATACCACACTATTTTCTTCGCTCACGTTTTCAGCATCATTGCATACGCTTCCTCTTTCATCATAATTCGTCACCTGCATTTCCAATACTCCGAACACAAATAGAACAGAATGATTCATACTTATAATCCATCCCGAGGCCCAACACTCATTCTCAGTCACCTTTTTTTTTATTTTTTTTTACCATCAATCGTTTTTCTACACACCACTGCCTCTCTTATTTTCCTCCCTCAGTAGCGGCCAACACACATAAACACGATCCCAGCATCTGCCACCAACACATCTTCTTCTCCCAATAACCTAAACACACTCACAGATTCCATACATAGAGGCCACGTTCACCTCCAAATCAAAAATTCCATTAGACAGCGACATATCTTGATAAAAAAGTCTAGAGAAGCCAAAATAATATACTCAAATCTTATATATTTAATTATTATTACTAATATAACAAAAGTATATATATTTTAGTATTGAAATCTTTGTATATTTTTTCTTAAAAAAATTATAGTTTTGAAATTGTATTTGATATGAAACTCATTTTAAATAAGTTTTTCTAACTTCATCTCTTTCTCTAAATATTTTCATATTTGAGAACGTTTTCTTATAATAAGTTTCAAAGAATTAATATAAAACATTCCGCCTATAATTTAAAAGAATTAATATGAAATTTTCACTTACAATTCTTTGAATCTTAAGAAATGGTCTTTTAATTCAACAATTAAATTCCTAGTATCATGCTTGAAAATAGGTGAAAAAGTAAATTTGTATTGTTTTCATCTTCAAGGGTATCTTCTCTTTTACCACTTAAAACAAATGAATCTATTATATTACTTTTCATCAATAATAATTATTTAAAAAAAATTAAGACTAAAAAATAATTTATCAAAATTCAATCAAAAATTGAGAGAAATGGTTATGAAAAAACATGTAATACCTAACTTTTCTTTTTATATTTATAAAAAAAATATACAAAAAACTCATAAGATGAAAAAAAAACTAAATATCAAACTAATATTTTACTATCATAAGAAAATTATTATTTTTGTTATCTTAGAAAAGAACGGATGAGAACTGAGAGCGCGAGACAATAAATTTATGCAAGAGTAATAAATGAATAATATTCCTGAGAAATTTCAAATGAGAGAAAACAAAAAATATCTCAATAAATTTTATTATTCTTTATTATGTTTAATTTTTAATTTTATTATGTTTAATATTAAATATTATATTTTATAAAAAATAAAAATAAATTTAAAACTTAAAAAAAAAATATTTAAAAAGTGTTAGAGTTAGTTAGTGGAGAGAGAAAAAGAATGCCAAGTGATAAGATACGTGAGTACGAGGAGTAATGTGATTTTCATAAACGGAAAATTAGCTTTTAACAAAGTTTTTTTTTTACAAACTTTTGACAATATCGACGTGATAACACCTCGTTGGATGAAAGGTTTGATGTGGTTTAAAAAGGGAAGAGAAAGATTTAGTGTGGCTTAAAAGGAAAACTTTGTCAAAGTTAAAAAAAATTGTCAAACTATCATAATCTTTCATAAAATTAAATGCAATGGGTGTTAACTCAAGAAGAAAACAAAATGGGTATTAAAAATGTAAAAGTGTGGGTAGATGAGAAGAAAGGATTTGATATTGGAAAAAGAAGAATGAAAGTATCTATAACAATATATAAAGAAGATTTCCTCTTTTGTGTCCACATTTCATAATGTCAATTCTACCTTTTACAATATAATTATTTATTAATTTTTTTAAAATTAACGGTTATTTTTACCCATTTTCTATAAAATTGTTTATCCTTTTTTTATTCATTAACAATTAATTTTTCTATTCATTTCACTTTATTTAAATATAAATTTATTTTATATATTAACTTAATAATATTATACTATTATCACCTACTGACATACTATCATTCATAATTAAAAAATGCGTACAAACAGGCATGATACACTAGTAGATGATAAAGAGATTTGTGCCAAACTAAAAAATGAAAATGATGCAAAGAAAATAAAACAAATAGTAATGTAAGTAGTAAAACAATGGGACCTAAAAGTAATAAAATATTTTTTTTTATTTTTAATTTTATATTTTAAAATCTGAAGATGAAAATTAATTGATTTTTTAATTTTTTTGAAAACAAATTTTAACTCACTTTTTCTATTTACCATTAATTAAAACTTATTTTTGAATTTTTCGAAAACAAATTTTATTTACTGGACGATATCAAGTGTTGACACAAGCAATATACCAAAACTCATTTCTAGAGATGTGGTCAAACTTCATGGATTGTCTAGAACAATAGAGATTCTAAGTTCCTAATGGCTCTTTTGGAAAACTCTTTGGTCTAGGCTAAGAACTAAGCTTAACTTTTTAACCTCTTGTCACCATGAAATAGATGGGCAAGCAAAGGTAGTCAATAGATCTTTCTACACAATGCTAAGGACAATTCTAAACGGCAACCACAAATCTTGGGATGAGTATCTTACCCACATAGAGTTTGCATATAATAGGGTAGTCCATAAAACTATCAAAGTCTCTCTATTTGAGGTTGTGTATAGGTTTAATCCTCTCTCTCCTTGGACCTAATACCTATACCTACTCATAGTGAATTTATTCACAAGGAAAAGGGTATCTAAGGTTGAATTTATGATGAAAATGCATGAGAAGGTGAAACCCCAAATACAACAACAAACAGAGAGATACATAAAACAAAACAACAAAAGGAAGAGGGAAGTCATTTTTTAGGAAGGGGATTGGGTTTGGCACCATTTAAGCAAACATAGATTTCCATAACAAAGGAAGTCCAAAATCAACTTCCGTGAGGATGGTCCCTTTCAAGTAGTCAAAAGAGTCAATAACATGCATATAGGTAGAGGTGTCATTTAAGCATTCCACCCACGGGCTGACCCTAACCCCCTTTAAAAATAAACCTTATATTTTTAGCCCAGTTAACAGGGGGCTTTTTTAAAGCCCCAGCCCCTTGAATCCCACATAAAGTGGGTTGGGACAGGGTTACGGTGGGGCCGGCCCTAAAACTAAATTAATTCATTTTCTCTTCTATTTCTCTCCCACAAAACTCACTTCACTCACATTTTCTCTTCTGTTTCTCTCCCACAGAACTCACTTCACTCACGATGGTGCGAAGTTTGGTCGTCCTCTCTCTTTCACGACGGTGGTGCGAAGGGGTTCACTATCCTCCATCATCTTCGAGTTGCAGATTCCTCTTTCTTCTTTTCTCCATCATCTTCGAGTTGCTTCCAGAGAGTTCAAGTTCTCCTTAACCTATTGCCCCTATTTGCCTATACGGGTTCGTCAAATTCTACCCCATCTTGTTTCAATAATTTTTAGAACTTCTGAAAATGATTGGGGAACTTATATATGCTTTGATCGGAAAAATCAATTAATGGGATTGTTGTGGAAAGATGGGAGGAATGGGGCAACAGATTAATGGGAAGAATATGTATACTTTCTTATACCTGAAAGACTCAAGCTCAATAATGATAAAAAAAACTAAAAAGTTGTATGTTTAATTCTCCATTCCCTCTTGCCTAATCCTGCATTGATAATCTGTATAACATCAATCTCTTAACTGTAGTATATATTTGATCCAATCACAGGGAGAAAGAATTAGCTGCTGTTAAGATAAATGCAGCGAATGTTGATATAATTGCTCATGAGCTAGAGGTAACTTCATCAGATTGTTCATCAATCTATCTAGAAACTTTTATTCCAATGGATTGACATACTTTTATTATTTTTTCAATCAGTTGGACAAAATGGTTGCGGAAAGAACTTTGCAAGAGCACAAAGGTGATGTAGTTGCTGCCATTCGGCACTTGCTTCACTAGAGACGTGATAATGAACACGGGTCAATGCTTCAGAAAATTACTATGCACCAGCTTATATTGTTTTTAATTTAAATTGAAGCTCAACTGTATTATGACCTAATTCATTCAAAAATCATAAATGTATGTCTTTAGAATTAGCTATATGATGTCTGTAACTGTGAACTTCATCATTGTTCTTGCATAGAAATTTATACATTTTGGTTTGGTTTTCAGGATGAGAAACGTCTTAGAAAGGCTTTATACTTTGCCAATATATGTGGTGCACTCATTGTGACTGAGAGAGGTGCAATTCCTGCACTTCTTACAAAGGAAGCTATGTTGCAATTCTTACTAGAACTAGCTGTAATATAACACAATTCACATATTTTTGTTATAATTTGTTGTTAAACTATAGTTTAGGAGATTCTGAGCTTCTTTTTTCCTTTTTCTGTTTAAATCTCTTGACTCTGTAATTCTCTTATATAAAATTTCAAGTTGCCTTTTGCCCTGGTTTTGGTAGGTGTGTCAGCTGAGCTCACTGTTCAACTCTAGGTATAATGTGAACATGATTTATTTTATATTGAAAGTGGTTTCACTATGATTAGAACCTTCAATCACTTAGTTAAACACATAAGCATATGTTGTTGGCACTTAAACTTGGTTAAACACAAACATATATATATGTTGCTGCAACTTTTGTTCATTCCTGTTTAGAGGAAATGAAGAAAGTTGAATTAGGTTACAATAAATTGTTCTAAATATGAAAAGTGTTAGGAATATATTCTCTAATTTTCTACTTTGAACACACTCACTTATAAGTGAAATTCATGTGGGTTTTACTAATTTGGGAATGAAATCCTCCAAATAAGTGGTGTTAGTTTTCACTTATGAGGTCTTAGCTTTCCCAAATTTTGTATTATTTTATAAGTTTACATATAATTAAAAATATTATTTTTAATTTAATATCTTTAAATTTATACTTATAAATCAAATTTTGACATTCCTGTCACTGAATTGCATTAATGTGTTTTTGATGAGAAATTTGTTTCTATAAGTTTATTAACTAGTATGACATTTATGCTTAGTATGGGTAAATTTAGAAGTTACAAAATATATATATATATATATATATAATATTAAAAAAAGATGAATATTATTTGCTGGTAATTTGAAAGACATACATTATAAACCATTCTTTTAGAAATATAAATAGAATATAGTCTCTGAAATTTCAATTGATGATTGAAACTAGATCAATTTTAATTTATTTGATCTATAATTTCATTTTTTTTAATGTTTAAAGTTGGAATATTTTCTTTTCTTATGTTGATATCTTATCTTGATTTGCAAAATGTGTATTTGATTTGCAACATAGTCTTCTCTAGATATGCACCACTTAGAACTTGACTGGTCCAACATGCCATTCGGTCTGGATGATCAACTAAATCATTAATGAATGTTATTGATCTTTTTTAGGCATCTTGTTCAATAAATTTTGAAGCTACTGCCTTGACCACATCTAGAAACGAAGGTTAGTACCTGTGAACTCTGACTGAATGTTTTTTCTCATGTAATGTTTCTATGCTATTTATAACTGTTTGAATCAAAGTCATATATAATGTATATATTATCACATAATGATAATTTCTTTATTCTTTCAGATACTTGCCTACCTGTTACATTTTTATTTGAGTTTTAGATAGTGGGTTGAAGAGTTTTAAATATGGACCACCCTAAGAGTAACCCTTTAGTTTTGGTTGATGATCTTGCATCTGAAACTCCTGGTCCATCTGAAAGTGCAACCACAAATAAAAAGGAAGTCTCAAATGTTTGGAATTTTTTCACAAAAGTAGGAAAAGACAAGGATGGCATTGAAAAGGCTGCTTGTAAGTATTGTGGCAATAACTATAAAGTTGGAAAAAATCCTATTACTAAAAATAATTATGGGACTTCACATCTAAGTCGGCATGTCAACGTGTGTAGAAGTATTCCAAAAATAGATATGGATATGAATCTTTATCAAGAAGGAAAGTTTGGGACACGAAGAATCAATCAAAAGATTCATCGTAAGTTACTTGCGAGAGCCATAATCAAACATAGTCTTCCTTATAATTTTGTTGAATATGAAGGAATTAGAGAGTGGATAAAATACATTAATCCTAATGTTGACATGAAATGTAGGAACACTACTGTTTTAGATGTGGAAAAGGAATACATGGAAGAGATGGATAAAGTTAAGCAAAGCATGTCTAGGATTCCTAATAGAATTTGTTTAACTTCTGATGTTTGGACTGCAGTTACTTCTGAGGGCTATATTTGCCTAACTGCACACTTTGTTGATGAAAACTGGAAATTGACAAGTAAGATTCTTAATTTTTGTCGAATGAAACCACCACACACTGGTGTTGAACTAGAAAGTGTTGTGTTTGATTGCCTAAAGCAATGGGGTATTGAAAAGAAAATTTTCTCAATTATCTTGGACAATGCTTCTGCAAATAATATCTTGCAAGACATTTTGAAAACCCATCTTTGTGTTCATAGAAATTTATTATGTAACGGTGAGTTTTTCCATGTACGATGTTGTGCTCACACCCTTAATTTGATAGTTCAAGATGGTTTAAAGGTGGTTGACAAAGCACTTCATAGTATTAGAGAGAGTGTTAAGTATGTTAAATCATTAGATGGAAGAACTCTCAAATTCAAAGAATGTGTTAGTGATGCTGGCATAAATATAAGCATTGGTTTGAGATTAGATGTAACTACAAGATGGAATTCGACTTATTTGATGCTTGAAAGTGCAATCAAATACAAGAAAGCTTTTGAAATTCTCAAAGTGGTTGATAGGAATTATAAAAATTGTCCATCTTCTGAGGAATGGAATAGGGGAGAGAAAATGTGTCAATTCTTAGAACCATTTTATGAGATCACAAACATGATGTCTGGTTCATCTTATCCCACTTCAAACTTGTATTTTATGCAAATTTGGAAAACTTAGCTTATCATTGAAGAGAATTTGTTGAATGAAGATGTCACCTTAAGGGAAATGACTTTGAATATGAAAGACAAGTTTCAAAAGTATTGGAAGGAGTATAGTATTGGGTTAGCTTTTGGAGCTATTCTTGACCCACGACTAAAGGTTGATTTTATAACGTATTGTTATAAAAAATTGGATCCTTTGACCTGTGGAGAGAAAACAAAGAAAGTGTTAGAGAAGTTCAAGAGGTTGTTTAAAGAATATGTAAAAAACTTGTCTATTCCTGGTGTTTCTCTCTCCCAATCACCTACTGAATCTATCTCAATGTCTCAATCCAATACTGAAGGGAGAAAGTTGAAAAGATCGAGGATTATTTCTGTAAGCATTTTATACCTGGTGTTCATTGTTTTCATTTTTTCTTGTTTCATTTTGATAATTAATATGTAATGCATTGTAGGATTTTAAAATGTATCAGAATGAATCAAAATCTATCGTTGGCAAGAACGAGATAGATGCTTATTTAGGTGAACCAACAATAGATGATGATAAAGACAATGAAGATTTTGATGTGCTCAAATATTGGAAGACTAGTGAAAAAAAATTTCCCATATTGTCTATAATGGCTCGAGACGTGCTTAGTATTCCCATTACTGTAGTTGCATCAGAGTCAGCTTTTAGTAAAGGTGGGCATGTACTCTCTAAATATAGAAGCTCCATTCTTCCTGATCATGTGCAAATGTTGATTTGTACTCAAAATTGGTTACATGGATTTTCTGAAAATCCTAGTGGTAAGTCTATATGTTGTTAGTTTTAAAGTCACTTTACATTAAATAATTAACTCTAGACTAGTGATTTGATTGTATCAATTGGTTATGTGATAGATGAAGTTTTTGGAGATATTTTTGGCCATGATGGAATCATTGATGAGTCTAAACTTCTTGAAGATGTTGAAAGTCACCAACAATGACACTTCTTCAGGTTCTCTTATATGCTTAGTCCATTATCTCAATATATTTGGTGTTTAATTCTTTAAGTAAAACATTTCATTTGTAAAATAGATTAATGTAAAGGAACTGTTGAGGATCTTCCCAAACATATTAAGATTGAAGTTGAGAAATCACTCTCAGAATTTAATTTTCTTAAAAAGAAAAATTCTTTGAATATCAATTAGCTTTTACTTTTTAAATCCTTGGTGTTTAATTCTTTGAGATAAACTTATTTATACTATGTGAAATGTGTCTAATGTTGACATAAAATTGCTGTTTTTCAGATTATCACAATTGAATTTCTGGACAAGTATAAAAAACAGTGAAGCTAAATTGGAAGCAGTGGATAAACTATTTTATGCTTTCATATATTCTTGATTGGTTGCAGCTGTTTGTTTGCAGATTCTAGTGTAGACCCGGCTGCAGCTGGATTACAGGTGGCCTCAGATGGGAAACCAAAAATTCTCGATATTCTTGATTGGTAAGAATTATTGAAGTTTTATCTGTTTTGTATTAATTTACCAATAAGCAATGATATACTTATTTCCCCCTCCAGCACTGGGAGCAGAGATGTTGATACCTCAAAGGTGGTAAAGGCTGATGCTAATGGTTGTATTTTGGGGGCTTCTAGTTAGTGCTAGCTAAGGAAAAATTATGGGAAAATTCTTCAATATATTGTACTATTTCAACTGTCTAGTGCCTTCATCTTAACATGTATCACTTGTGATGACTGCTAGTTGCTTATCAGTTTTAAATTCTTGATTGAATTTGAAGTCACAATCCTACTTCATTCTGATACATATGGATGCAAAACAGGGAAGATGCATATGTTGTTTTGTTGTGTTTTCTTTTTCAGTTATTTCCATTTTTTTTGTATTCATAATGAATATTTTTTTCTAAAAAAAAGGCCCATGGGTTGGCCCTATACCACAGGGTTTTTGTGGGCTTTTTGGCCCTGTGGGCTTTTCCCATAAGAGGCTTTTTGGCCATGTGGGCTTTTCTAACCGCAGCCCATATGGGCCAGGGCCAAATCATGAAAAATGGGCCAATTTGACAGGTCTACATATAGGCTTAATCTGCCCAGTGTGTATGAAGTCAATGCTACTTTTAATATGAGTGACTTAATTCCATGTACTGGTAGCTCAAATGCTGAGGCAAACCCTCCAGATTTAAGGTCAACCCCTTTTTTAGAGGGAGGGGATGATGACAAACCCTTAGCCAAGGGACCAACCATAAGAGCTATGACAAGAAGGATCCAAGAAGTTTGGGCTTCATTTGACTTGAGCAGGCCCAAGTTGATGTTCATATGTGCCAAGGAAGATATGAAGACCTAGTCTAGGATTCTTTTGTAAATATTAGAATAATATTTTGAACTTTGTATTATGCACCTTGTAGTATAAGATTTTCCTTTGGGCCAAATTTGAGCTTGGGCTTAATAGTCTAGTTTGGGCCTAAAAGAAGATGGGCATAATTTTTGGGGTGAAGTAAGTATGTGCCTAAATTAGGGTTTTTAACCTAACTTTGAAACCAAGCTTCTCCAAAGCCAGGGCACAAAGGACAGGAACATGTGAGCATGTGTAGAAAATGTGACATGCTTAGGTGGCAAGTCACTACTTAAGCATGTCTCTCTTTTAGTTCCATTTTTCAAATTCTAGACTAGGTTTGAATTCAATTTTGGCTCTCCTTTTTGGAGTCCGCTTGGCCTATAAATAAAGGCCTTCCTCCATGTTTTTCTTTTCAACTTGAATTTGAGTAAAGAATTGTTGCCAAAATGTGTGCACATTCCTTTTGTTTGAGCTCTCCCTAGACTAGTTTTCTCTTCTAGACTACTATAGGTTTCCTTCCTTAGAATTTGGCCTCACCTCTCCCTAGGAAACTCTTCCCAACCGAATCAAACACCACCTTATCTTCACCCCTTCCAAGTTTCTGCAAGTTAGAATAACTATACTACGCACTAAATCTATTACAGAAAATTCTATTTAATGTTAATCTAAAACTAAGACTAAGTTTTATTCATATGCTATACTTATGGAAAATTATAAATGACTGTCTAAACTGATGAAGAGAAATGTAACTTAAGCTAAGAGATAAAACTTAAGACTAAAACTAATATATTGGAATCTATAATTAAAAATAACTATTGGTCTAGTACATATTCTAATCCTAATTAAAATGAAACTAAACAACTAACAACTAAATTATGCTACTATAAACTAAAGTTAATTAAGACTTAAACTAAAAATGACTTAAAAAGAGATAACTGAGCTAATTTTACAAAAACCAACTACTAGTTAACCATTAAACTAAATCTAAGCTAAAAACTACTAATTAACCACTTAAACTAACATAAAACAATGCAAATATACAAGAAAAATTTGAAGACTTAGGGACATATCAATTATTTGTAGTCGGGCACATAACGCCTTGCCATTTATTTGCAAAAGGTTACATATCTTGAAAAATAAACATTATTACAAAGAAAATTGAAATTAACACTATGATATATGTCATATTGCAAAATAGAAGAAACATTCTTTTTCCAATAGTCAATCAGATACTGATAAATGCTTTAGTCTTATTCATGTTGATAAATAGGGTATTTCACCCACTCATTTTTTACATGGACATCGATAATTATTAATAGTCGTAGATGATTTTAACAAGTTTTCTTAGGTTAATCACATGCATAACAAATCTGAAACTAGAATGCATCTCACCAGTTTCATTAACTTTGTTGAAAATAAGTTTGAAACAAAGATAAAAGTGATCAGGAGTGATAATGGTCATGTGTTTAAGATGAATGAGTTCTTTAGTTTTAAAGGCATTATACATCAAATCCATTATGTGGAAACTCTCAAACAAAATGGGATTGCCTAGAGAAAACATCTACACTTTTTAAATGTCACCAGGGCTTTGATTTTTCAATCTAAAATATCAACACAATTATGGTCATATACTCTTATTCATGTTGCCTCTTTGATTAACATAACTCCCACTATTTTTCTCAAAAATTCTACTCCACATGAAAAATTGTACGGTGATTCTTATAATTTTAAAAATCTAATTTTTTGGATGTTTGTGCTATATGCAAACCATATATGCTAAACGTTCAAAATTTGAGCCACGTGCTAAAGCTGGTATTTTCTTGGATTTCCTTCTCATAGAAAACGGTACATCATGTTTGATTTGAAAAATCATGATATCAATGTATCACGTAATGTTTTGTTCTATAAAGATATCTTTCCTAGTTGCTTTGATATTGATGATTCTGTTGTTAACAATAATGATGTTTATTTGCCTAGTAATCAATCATACAATTCTATTTTTGACAAACATGATAATGAATATGGTAATATTATTATTGATGTTAAACAATATGATAAGGTTGTTCAAGTTAATAATTCTAAAGATGTTACTAACAAAAAATCTAATAGAACTAGGAGTGTTTCTGCACATCTAAAAGATTATCACACTAATTTAGTTTGTATCAAGGCTTCGAAATATCCCATCCAGTCATATATTTCTCTTTCTAGATTGCTTACTTGCTTTCAACAAGTCACTCTTAGCATTGATAGCTAAAATGAACCAAATCTTTCAATGAAGCTATTTATGATTCCAATTTGAAAGCTGCCATGGATGCAGAATTATCTGCTCTTGAGCAAAACAAGACATGGACTATAGTCAATATTCCTCCGAATTTCTCTATTATAGGTTGCAAATGGGTCTACAAATTAAATCATAAAGTTTGTAGGCCTACAGAAAGGCGCAAGGCACATTTCATAGCAAAGGGGTTCACTTAGCTTGAAGGAATGCACTTTTATGACACCTTTGCATCAATTAGAAAGCTTACAATAGTTTGAGTCATCCTTGTAGTGGCAGCTATTCAAAATTGGCAATTAACTCAACTTGATGTAAACAACACATTCTTGCATGGGGAATTAAATAATACTATATATATATATATGGATCTCCCCTCTAGAATGACAAAAACAAAACCTAAGCAAGTATGTCAATGGTATGCCTAACTTTCCTCTTTTCTGCTTACTTATAACTTTAAACAATCCTTTGCAGATCACTCTTTGTTTATTCATAAAATTCAAGATAAATTCACTCTTCGTCTTGTACATGTAGATGACATAATTGTCATAAGAAGTAATATAGAAAATATTCATCATATAACTTCTTTACTTGATCAAAGGTTCAAACTAAAAAATCTGGGAGATTTGACTTACTTCCTAGGCTTTGGAATTGCATGAAGCAGTAATGGAATAAACCTTTCTTAAAGAAAATACATTATTGGCTTATCATCTGAAATTGGTATGCAAAATTTCTCTCTTGTGAGCACCCTTTGAATTTTTCTACCAAGTTTCATGCAGATGGAGAACCCCTTCTAAACCCAACAACTTACTGCATACTCATTGGCAAACTTATCTATTTCACCAACATGAGATCCAACCTCACTTATGCAGTTAATCACCTTAGCCAATATGTTTCTTCACCAACTAAAGATACCACCAAGTTGTGTTCATAATCGTTCAATATCTAAAAGGGTCAGTTGGACATAGGATTTTCCTTTATGTGAAGAGTGATATTTGTAACATCCAAAAAAGAAAATTACAATGAAATACTTCGATATGTATTAGAATGACACACAAACGCAGACACAAACACACACACAAAAACACACACACACACACACACACAAACACACACACACACACATAAACACACACACACACACACAAAGACACACAAACACAGACACACATACACTGACACACATACAAACACACAGACACTGACACACATACACACAGACACACAGACACACACATACACAGAGACACACACACACACACAGACAAATACATACACAGACACACAAACACACAGATACACATACACACACGCGTGCACACAAAATATTAAAACAATCGATTGAAATACTAGGAATTCTACAAAATTTTGAATTTACAGTTTAAACCAAAAACAACATGAAGGACTTATCAGGATTGATTCAAATAAGCAATACAAATACGAACAAAGCCTTAGGTCATGCTAGAACACAAAAGAATAGTTAAAAAATTATATAATTCAAAATTCATTAAACATTAAAACACAAATCGAGAGAGAAAGGATAGAGACAAGCACAAGGACACAAAGGTTTTATATTGGTTCACTGAAAT
The DNA here is from genome assembly GCF_037176805.1 of Vigna unguiculata. Taxonomy (NCBI): domain Eukaryota; kingdom Viridiplantae; phylum Streptophyta; class Magnoliopsida; order Fabales; family Fabaceae; genus Vigna; species Vigna unguiculata. The sequence goes on along the minus strand of NC_140795.1, from coordinate 33,010,992 downwards.
TTGAGCTACATCCAATTTGTCAAGGCAACCCGAGCTTAACTTGCACTATTTCAAAAGATTTACACAATGGACAAGATTACACATTCAAAATAAGCAAAAATATACAAACCAAGACTCTTGAATCCTGCAAGAATCTCAACAAGCACAACAAAATCACACTTGCAGACCTAGAAAACCACCAAATAACACCCAGAAACTTGAGAAAGATCAAACTTGAATGAACGCTCTCCTTGGCCAACCAAACCTCTTTCTCCAAGTTCCTATAACAAGGAAAATTGCTCCAAGAAAGATGAAAGATCTATCAGCAAAGGTTGCACTTTTGTACGATTTAGAGAGGGAGATTTTTTCCTAGAATTCAGAATGATTTCACGCTCAAAATGGCAAGTCTCACATCTCTCTGTCTGAAAAAACATAAATTTGTTAGCATATTCAACAAGTTGATTTTTCTTCAATCTGTTGATTTCAATTAGCTTAAATGAAATCAATTGATTAAAAATATAATTCAACTTATTGAATATGCAACACAAAAATACTGCAACAAACTATTTAACCTGTTAAAAACCAATTAACCAGGTTAAAAGACACCAACCAGACCCTAGAAATCTATATAATGCAAAATGTTATACACTATGAGCAACAATCTTTAAGCTTTGTGTTCTTCATGTGAAACTCTTATTTAACACACATTTGAAACTTGATCAACACGAGAATATTCAAGTCTTAACATCTTTATCAATTCATTATAGCTTCATCACATCCCAATGCAATGGCTTCCTATATCTTTATCAAATCTTTAAACATCAAATCATCAAACCATTTGTGCTAACAATCGCCCCCTAATTTCATGAAGTTAGCCTCCATTGAATTTAAATCAATCTCCATTGAATTGATGAAGCACCATCTTCCATGTCTTGTTTAAGCTTGTGAGTTTAAAAAATATATCCCATGGTAGTGCACACAAAATAAGAAACACACAAAGATGCAAATACTCCCCCTATCAATAGTATGGGTGTCATCTAGAATCTGGTTTTACAAATTCTTAATTCAATTCCTTTAATATTTCAATTTCTCCAATTTTTCTCCCCATTTGGATTCATCAAACAAAAGTAAAACAATTAAGAACACGAATAAAGGAAAATATTTCATTTATCAAAGCAAACGATACATTGCAACAAAAATTGAAAACAAAAGAAGATATTAAAAATCAATACATACAATATACTAAAATTTGGAATCAATCAATTGGAAAACTGACAAAACTCATAACAAGACAAAGCAACAACACAAATGAAATGTGTGATCCTATAGGCCAACACACTCAATCATCCTAAGGATTATTTCTGGTCTAGAATGATGTCAACAGATCATCAATGCCAAGAATTTGGCCGCCCAAGTTATTGAACCTCTCATTGCAAAAGGTGTGATGTGCATCTTAAGACACATTGAGTTCACGCAATTGGTGAATGACCATCCTTCCAAACTGGGAATACATAGGGCCTCTGTCTTCTAGAAGGTTGTAGGGGAAAATGTATATTCGTCCAGTAGTGGGTTCTTCTTTTTCCTCTTGATTTGCCCCACTTGGGCAAACTTCATAGTCATTGGCACAACTAGCTGCAACACCACCTATTCTTCTTGCAGTCTAGACATTTCCAACCTTGATAAAGCCGATTTTGTGCAAATTGAGATATTAGGTCTAATTTAAAATCCATGTGGATTGTTCAAATTCATCTTTCACATCTACTCCAAAGTATTCAATGAACTTGGAGACCAACACCACAAAAGGAAGCCTGGAATCCGTGAGCCTCTTGGCTTTCAACATGTGATCACGAAGCATAAAAATTCATTCGACTTGCACATTGTTTTAGATGCAATACATGAGAATCAAGTCTCCCTCATTCAAGGTAGAGTGGTTGCTTCCACGTGGGACTATGATTTTGGTGATGATCATAGCAAGAAGCCGCTCATCCACTTTGAGACCACCAACATGAAAGATCTTGATCTCAGCACCAAGATTCCTCAAACATTGCTCACATTATTGCACTTTGTTGAGCTTTTCAATAACACTAGTTTCACCTTTCCTCACTTGAACTCTTTTTGTCTTAAACCATTAACATCCTTCTAAGCCTTCTTGGAAATCTCTATTTGAACCCCTTTGCACTTGACAACTTAACATCACTTTTAATTGCAGGTTGGTGAAAAATACCTTCACTAAGTAAGGGTATATTTTATCTGAAAGCTCAAGGAATGTCTTCAACTTTTGAGATGATTGAGCTATTGGAGGAGAGTCTCAAACCTTTCAATTCTCAGTCATGAATATCTTAATACCTTAGGAATGTTGATCTACTTCCTGGTCATCTCTATGAGGAACACTTGGATGTTGTCCTCATTTCCTTCAAACCAAGTTTCAATTCTCCATTGGTGTTCGTGATTTAGAGAGGTAGGAATGGGAGGAATTGAGTGTTCTTCCTATAATTGGACATGGCGTTGTTGACGATGAGGCATGATGATTGTAAGAGATGTGGATGCAAAATGCATGTTTGCAAGTGCAACATTTATAAATGAACACATTGAATGCATAATTAGTTAGTTGAATTGTTCATCTATATTTCATTTAATTTTGTTTTTTTTACCAAACTAGAGTAAATGCATTAGATTTCCAAATCAATTTAAAGTATTATGTTTACAATGAGTTTTCATGAATAAATTAATTAGTTTAGATCATGTAAGGTGCATGCATATTGGAATCATGCAAGACATATGCTTTATGGTCAATGCATTTAGAAAAAGCAACAAATAGGTGATGCAATACCTGTTAATAGCAGTCTACACCTGATCACATGACCTTACCTTTGACCCAATAAACTTTTGAATTTATTTTATTCAAATATTTGTTGTCAAGTAAAATCAACACATATATTCCAAAAATCAATAGACTGAAAGTTTATTAGATCATAATTCTTTTCACATAAAATCTAGTTAAGTGAAATCAACACATAAATTTGAAAAATAAATAAACTAAAATTTGTAAAATTGAACTTCATATATCCAAATACTGTTTTAAGTGAAATCAAAAGATTAAAAGATGTGTCAGATTATGTTTCCTGCATACAACGACTTTTTAAGTTAAATTAAACATAGAGCTGTAAAATCAACAGATAAAAGATTTGTCAGATTATGTTTCTTGCATATAGTGGGTTTTTAAGTGAAATCAACACATAGAACTATAAAATCAACAGACTAAAAAATTTGACAGATTTTATTTTTAACATATAGTGACTGTTTAAGTGAAATCAATGCATAGATTTGTATAATCAATAGACCAAAAGATGTGACAAATTGTATTTTCTGCATACAGTGATTGTTTAAGTGAAATCAATGCATAGAATTGTAAAATCAACATACTAACTATGACGATTCAAATTTTATGCACACAATAACTTATTTAAATGAAATCAATGTATGGATGATATCACTGTCGTGAAGTTCACATTTTATTGAAATCAATACCACTACTTAACTATAGCAAATTAAGTATTGCCATGTTAGTGGTGAACAAACTAGATAAGGTTAAGCTAACCCTGAGTTGTCTCTCAAAGAATACATAATTGATTTCAAATATTTGATTCTTATAAAAAGCTATCCTAATGCAAATAAGACTAGTAACTATGAAAATATGGGTTTTTGATATGCAAAGAATAAATGACATGCAAATAAAAGATTGTAAACGTAGTAATGGTATTGATTTCTTCAACATTGGTTTCCTATAGACTATAGTTATTGATTTCTTGTCTAAGATTTCGAATTAATCAATGTAACTTCTTAATTAATTTGTTGGCGTCCTCACTTTTAATCAAAGTAACTTCTCAATCAAAAGTAAGAACTTTATAGATTAGTCGTATTAAATTTAACCAAAGTGACTTCTCAATTAAATGTTACTATGCCTAATCATGTCTATTCTTTTACCTTTTATATCCAGTAAAAAGCTAATTAACCAAAGTAACTTCTTGATTAATTTTAATCTAAGTTTTCACCTTTAATCAAAGTAACTTCTCAATTATTAACAAAAAGTCATGCAACCATATGAATGTTTAAAAAAATAATCAAAGTAACTTCTTTCGAATCGCGGTCTAACACTATACTCATTGGCAAACCATGTAACCTGACAATTTCTCTAACATACAACTATGCCAATTTGTCTATAGACATCTTCTGATTAATTAGCAAGAAGTGTGCGTATTTCGTCAATATGTCTACAATTACCTAGATCGAGTCATGCCCTCTCACCAACCTCGGCAGATGTGTCATAAAATCCATGGAAATGCTGTCCCATTTCCACTAAGGAATATCCAAAGGCTCCAAAGTACCACGTAGCCTCTGATGCCCAGTCTTTGCCTTCTAACATACTAAACACGATGCTACATAATCCGCGACATCTGTCTTTATACTAGTCCACTAGAAGGTTGCTTTCAAATCCTTATACATCTTATTCATACTTGGATGTATGTTATGACGACTCTTATGCCCTTCCTCCAAGAGCATTTCCTTAGTGCATGTTTTCTAAGTACACGTACCCTCTCTTGGAAACATAGGATACCGTCTTTGCCCATCCTAAAGTCCTTTCCTTTATCATTACCCAACCATCCAGCGATCTGTTGTAGTTCTTGATCCTTACCCTACTCTACCCGAATCTCCTCCAGGAATTCATTAATGACCCTCAGCATTCATGTCCCGTAGCTTCTCAATAAGCTCCAGTTCTGCTCAAGGCGTCTGTTACGACATTGGCTTTACCAGGGTGGTATAAAAGCTCAAAGTTGTAGTCTTTCAAATATTCCATCCAGTGCCTCTGTCTCATATTCAGCTCCTTCTGATCAAATAAGTATTTTAAACTCTTATGATCGCTAAACACCTGGAATTGAGAACCATACAAGTAATGCTTCTAAGTCTTGAGGGTAAATACTACTACCCACTAACTCCAAGTCATGCGTTGGGAAATTCTTCTCATGCACTTTCAACTGTCTCAACGTATAGGCCACTGGTCTTTTATCTTGCATCAGCACACAACCCAAACCCTGGCATGAAGCGTCACAATATACTTCAAACGTCTTGGTCCTGTTTGGAATAGCCAACACGGGTGCGGTTGATAGAGGTCGTACCCCACCAAATTAAAACACTTAAAATGTAGTATGTGACAGTTGAATCAAGTCGTCTCCCAACGACCAATGTTCTTGTTCAAAGCTTCAATTTCCAGATTCAAACACAAGGGGGGTTTTGGCAGATTCAGTATTTCAACACAACAACAAAATGTAATTACAATTTTTGATTAAACAACCTAAAAGATAGTAGTGATTCCTTGCTTCGAATGAAATTTCACCCATCGCAGATTGCAAACTAAATTGGTTTCGGTATTCCTCATGAACTCGCTATTAAACAACTAAACAGAGGTTAACCACGAATTCAAGATGCAATTAAGCAATGCAAGCGTTCATGAATTTGTCAAAGTTCATTAAGCATGAAAATCAACTAAAAACGAGTTTCCCACTCTGAAAATTAAGCAAACTCAGATTGGATTCTTCAATTAAAACGCAAACACAAATCCACAATGGAGAAACAACAAAACCCACCGAACAAAACATTAATCTCAAAGTTTCATTTCATTCTTTGGCCAGGAATCAATGCGAAAACTTAGTTCATCATGGAATCCAAATTAAGGTTCAACAGAATTTGAAATTCAACCATTTAAATGACATCAAATTGATGCAGAACATTTAAAATGGTGCAACAAACGAAAATAAGCAAGGAGAAACAGGAAAAGAACCAAAACAACCAACAAAAACGAAAATGCTTCAATATAAATGTTACCCAAGAAGTACAAAACGTGAATACAAGCAATAGGTGTTGTCCATGACTCATAAAACGTAAAAAATGAGTGAAAAACGTGAAAAATCAGCTTGTGCCTCTATGGGTCACCTTCAAAAGCTTAAAAACATAAAAAATGGAGGTTTGAGAGAATGGAGAGGAAGAGAGAGCGGCTGGTTGCCACTCAGAATTACAAAAATGTCATTATTGCCACTCAGAATTACAAAAATGCCACTATTGGGCCACAAGTGTTGCCCATTCACTCAAATGACGTGGAAATGATGTGGAAATGATGTGGAAATGATGTGGCAATGATGTGGCAAGTCTCTTCAACTAAATATTAATGTCCAAGCTCCAAAATTGCTTCACCCAAATACCTAAAAATAATTAAAAATGAAAATTAGGCCAAATAATGTGAAATTAACCCAAATTGCACCTCCTCTAGCCAGAATTCACACTTCGATAGCTTCCCATATAGCTAATGCTCTCGGAGGATTGTTAACATCATTCTCAAATGATCAACATGCTCTTCTTGACTCTTAGAATATATCAATATGTCGTCAATGAACATTATGACAAACTGATCCAAGTACGGTCGGAAGATCCTGTTCATGTAGTCCATGAATATGGCAGGAGCATTCGTCACCCCAAACGAAATCACCACATACTCGTAGTGTCCATAGCATGACCTGAAAGTTGTCTTCTGTACATCCTCACGTTTGACCAAGATCTAATGATATCCATAACTCAAATCAAACTTAGAGAACACCATTGCTCCCCTCAATTGATCCAACAAGTTGTCGAGCCTTGGTAGTGGATACTTATTTTTGATAGTGAGCTTGTTCAACTGACGGTAGTCAATACACTACCTTGAACTGCCATCATTCTTCTTCACCAAAAGTACAGGCGCTCGCCAAGGTGATGCACTTGGTTGGATAAATTTCTTTTCAAGCAGATCCTCAATCTAGTTCTTCAGCTCGGCTAACTCGACCGGCGCCACCCTGTACGGTGCCATTGATATTGGGCCAACTCTTGGGATGAGATAAATGGTGCATTCCACATCCTTACTTGGTGGTAGTTCTGGAACTTCATCTGGGAAGACATCTGCATACTTATCCACCACTAGTATGCTTCTAATTTGCTCGGTTGTACTCCTCTTCTCCGCCTGAGCTACTACATAAAACAAGTAGCTCCAACTTCAATCTCCTTCATCGCCTGGTTAGACGATATTATCTCCAGTCCTTCTGTATCTAGGAGCACTACTCTGCATCGTCCACAATCAATGACAATGTGGTTGCTTGACAACTAGTCCATCCCTAAAATCACATCCAATCCCTCCATTGGCAAGCATATAAGGTTCACCTTGAACATGAAACCTGTTACTTCTATAGGGCATCCCACACATTGAGATGGCGGATACCTTCCCAGATGTTGGCGTCGCTACTATCAGCTCGCACCCCAACTCTCGAATCACAAGTTCGAGCCTCCTCACACATTCATTGGATACGAATGAATGGGTAGCTCATGAATCATACAATACAACAACCTCGTGATTTCATAACAAGCAAGTAGTCTACGCCAGTTTACCTAATTGAGTGGCCTCGGTGGTAGTTAATGCGAACACAAGCCCTGGTGCTCTAGGTTGTTCTCCCACTGGCTTATTTGCTAGAATGCCACCAGCTGGTTTCTTATTGGGAGATTATTGGGCAAAGTGTCCAATCTGATCACACACACAACACTTACCACTGCTAGCACCGCCACCAGAGCTGCCAGAGGAGTTTAGGCAATCCCTCCTCAGATGCTCCCCACCTCAGTTAAAGCACTGCAATTTTCTGGCTGAAGACTATCGTTTGTTATATGGTTTCTTTTGTTGTCGAGAGTCTGTAGTATTTTTCTATAGTCGAGCCACTCTAGTAGGCCACATCTCTAGCTGCTCAACAGCCTTGGCTTGCTCGACCGAAACTGGAATCTCCTTGATTCTCAACAGTACGAGGAATATGCGCAGTTCATGTTTCAGCCCTCCCTCGTATTTTCTACACCTCCACTCCTCCGTGACTACTAGAGAGAAAAATCTTGCCAAGTACTCAAAACTGTTTGTGTATGCCTGCATAGTTAGGTTCCGCTGGTGGAACGTGAGGAACTCTACCTCCCTCTTATGTTTGGCACTGTCCATGAACCTAGTCAGGATCCCCTGGTAGTCCATGTCACCTACCCTTCTTGGGTCTGCATCAGCTGTTGCATCCCCTGACACCAATACTCAGCATCTGCCACCAGTAGGAAGGTGATGAAGGACAACTTATGTGAATCACTGCACTCTATAACTCGGTAAATTTTCCCGCACTCCCTCAACCATGCATCCTGCTCGTTACGAGTAGCCTCAAACAAGCGTAACACAATAAGCTCACTCCCCACAGACCCCAAAATCATTTTTTTGAAAACCTTGGCTCTGATACCAAATGTAAAATCTCGACTTGATATTATGAATTTAAATAATAAAATAAAGCAATAATAATTAAACTTCATTTATTGAAATATCATTTCCCAAAAATGCGAGAAAATTTAAAACTTTCATTTATCATAGAATAACTTTAAAACCATAATTATAAACTTCATTACAACCATCAAAGTCTAGTGATATAAAATAATATAATTTATTTAAAAATCATAAAATATAAAAACTCTGATAAAAATTCTTCTCCAAAGACTAACCCCACTCTGACTCTATTGCTCACCAAATCCACCTGCAACATCATCTGCTCTCGTGTACCACATACACGATCATCGTCAAACACAAGTAGATAGGGTGAGCTTACAATTACACAAACATATATAATTACACATATATGTACAAGATAAATCATACAAGTACACCAGAGGAATTCCTATCCTTTGGTTCCACTCACATGGCCACCACCATGTTATTCGTGTTCTACATCTGCTGACGAATACCTCGAGATGTCTTGCTGCCACATCTACCAGCCACAACTGGTAGAGCATGTGTGGGAAACCATGCTACGGACCACACTCTGTAACGCTAGGTGGAGTTCCCAATACGAATAATATTCGTAATGTCCCAAGACTACCAAACTCATCAGCTTAATATTGAGGAAAGTAATCTAACTGGACCCATCCGTACACGCTACAACGCGCACACTCATACCGACAACACTCGCCAACCCGAGCCACAACTCAAGAGTTCCTCGTGTTCATCCACCATCCTGAGCCACAACTCAAGAGATGCCATTCCGAGCCACAACTCAAGGAATGCCATGTGCTTAACCACTATCCTGAGCCACAACTCAAGGATACGTTCCGAGCCACAACTCAAGGAACAATAACAATCCGACCTTCGAGATATCATCAAAACTTTGTAGACCACGCACATCCACACAAGCAAAAACACAATTCTGCCTCTGCAACATCGCTTGGCGCTGCTCCTGAGTCGCCATGCGAAATTCGCTTCTAGACTGCCTGGCGGGTGACACCTGCCGCCAAGAGCCAAGCACCTCAAAACACACTAACATTGTAGACATCGGCCGCCAAGAGCCAAGCTTTCCGGATCTCCTCTAATTTTGTAGCTATCGCTTGGCGGTCCCAACATTACCGCCAGGTGCTACACCAGTACTCACACTTTACTAGTTTTTAGACAGACAAAGCATTACATATCTAAACGAAGCACCAAGGCCCACAGTGAAATTCACCACGTTAATTACATAAGCTCTCATTGATTAACTTGTTACCAATGTTCTTAATTCCATTTAGGTTCACCAACCTAAGTTCACCAAAATAGACTTGCTTAGTTCAACATTTTTAAGTCCAAATATGCCACTATTAACCACATACCCTTTATACTCTATTATTTACCCAATTATTAACTAAGTCTCTACCAAATTTTATATGACATAACAATCATACCTTACCAATATTTACACCTCACTTCCAACTTGGGCAAATCCACTTAACCTTACTATCCTAACATTTGCCTTCCCACAAAACCCACTACTCTAGTATAGCGCTTGGCAGCAAATTGGGTGCCGCCAGGCGGTGCATGCTGTTCCAGGAACCCATAATTTCTCCCATGCACCTGCGAATCTTAACCAACCCAATTTTTTTTATTTCAATCAATTTTTTACTCATTAGGTTGCGCTCACGTGTTTAGGTTCACAGTTCATTCCTAAAACTTCCAATATACGAAATTCCGTTAATATAAAATCCCAATTCACCAACCCTAAATGATGTTCATTCATTTTTTCATCCAATTTAACTTCCAATTACATATAATTCAACGAAACATGACTTCTAATAATTCACAAACTGTTAATACTGCCTTTTTCCCCGATCAAAATCATCCCAGAAACCCCAAAACATAAAAATCGATTCAAATTGACTCGCATCGCCTGGAGGGTGTTCATCACTGCCAGACACTTCATTCAGGAACCCAGAAACCACTTGAAATTGCATGAGTTGCTTGGCGGCTACGAATAACCCGTCAGGCGGTTTCTTAAAATTTTTCAGAAACACGAGAATTTCAAAATGGATAGAATATATATATATACATCAAATAATTCATACATGTCATATAATTAAGCAATTACGAATTAAAATAAACGGTTCCAACTCCCCTAACCTGGATTCCTTGCTCAAATATGCACAATTCTTGAGTCCTTGCTCTTGATTCACCTTAGCTAGTGCTTCCTCCCTTCAAGACTCTTTCTCCACTCTCACTTCTCTTCCTTTACACACCCTCAACTCAGCCTCACCACTTACTCTTAGTTTCTATGCCAAATTTTTCCAGAAAACCTTCTACTCTCAAGTTTTTAGCCATTTATTTCATGAAATTAATAAAAAAAACGAAAATGGATTAATGCTTGAATTAATGGTCATTCAAGCACCATTACTAGGTGGTTTTCCAGCCCTCTTGGCTACCCCTCATGACGACTAGGGTTTCTGACCCTTTCACATTCATGCCAAAACTAGTTTTAGCAAAAAGGAAAACTTAATTTGATTCTACCAAGATTCAAACCCATAACCATGCTAATCTCAAATCAATGCACAACCATTTAACCAATTCATGTTCTGTGATATTTCCTATAAATATAAGATTAAATTATCATTCATCATAATCAAGCATATTATTAAAGATAATAATAAATTAAATAGAACATAAATGACATATATAGGACTTGAACCCAAGTCCTCTCAACACAAACAAGTACTCTCAACCGTTTGAGCTAGTACTTTTCTACATCATATCAATCAATAATTAATGCCATAAAGGCTCCCACTACACGCATTTATTAATTAATTACTTATTTAATTAATTAAATTTAGCGGATCTTACACATGTGACCTAACCTTGAGTTATATAATAATACCTTTTGGCCTACCTTAAAGTCCTTCCTAGCAGCAAGCTTTTGGTCATGGAATTGCTTGGTCTTCTATTTGTAGAACTTTGAGTTTTCATAGGCCGCACAAGCCTAATCTCCTCTGGTTCTTGCAACAGAAGTTTCTCTTCTTTCCCTGCTTCTTCCAAATCCAAGTTGCATGCTTTCATGGCCCAATAAGCTTGATGCTCAATCTCCACAAGTAGATGACAAGCCTTTCCGAAAACCACCCTAAAAGGTGACATACCTATAGGTTCTTTGTAGGCTGTCCTATATACCCAAAGTGCATAATCCAATCTTGTGACCCAATCCTTTCGGCTAGGCTTCACTACTTTCACAAGTATCTTTTTAATCTCCCTATTAGAGGTCTCTACTTGCACATTAGTTTGGGGGTGATACGGTGTAACAACGAGATGTGTCACCCCATATTTCTTCAACATGTTCTTAAACAACTTATTCCTAAAATGAGTCCCCTAGTCACTAATGATGGCTCGTGGTATCCCAAACCTACATAAAATGTTAGACTTGACAAAACTCATGACAACTCGAGCATCATTAGTTCTTGTAGCTATGGCTTCCACCCATTTGGAAACATAGTCTACAACAAGTAGAATATAAGAAAATCCAAAAGAAGGAGGAAAAGGACCCCTAAAATCAATTCCCTAAATATCAAATACCTCATAAAATATCATAGGTTGTTGAAGCATCTCATCCCTTCTAGTAATGAATCTGGTTGCCCTTTGACACTACTCACAATTTTTATACACCCTCATTGCATCCTTAAAAATGGTAGGCCAATACAAACCACAGTCCAACTTCTTCCTACCTATCCTTTGTGTGCCATAATGTCCACAACAGAACTCAAGCACAGAAGGTATCTCAACATCTGGAAACACCTCCTTATTACTTGGTCACTACCAATGCGCCATAAGATTGGATCTTCCCATATATAGTACTTTGCCTCACCTTTCAGGTTTGTTCTTTCAGACTTGGAGAAGGAGGGAGGAATAATAGAAATAACCAAATAGTTAAGAATATCAACAAACCAAGGTTTAGGAAACATACCTTTCATAACAGTCAAAGCTAGGTGGACTTCACCAGGAAAGTTTTCTTAGAAAGGGATGCCATATTCTCCATTTTCAATCCTCCTAAGATGGTCAGTTATTAAGTTGTATGTCCTACTTTTGTCTCGAATCTCGATGTCAAACTCTTGGAGTAGTATCATCCATCTAATCAACCTTGGCTTGGAATCTGCTTTCTTCTAAAGGAATTTTAATGTTGGATGATAAGTTTAAAAAATTACCTTGGAACCATGTATATATGGTTTAAATTTGTCCAAGGCAAACACAACAACTAATAATTCCTTCTTAGTTATGGTGTAGTCAGCCTACGCTGTGTCCAATGTTTTAGAAGCATAATATATCACATGTCATAGCTTCCTATCTCTTTGTGCAAGCACTGCTCCTACTATAAAGTTTGATGCATCACACATCAACTCAAATAGTAATGTCTAGTCAGGTGGCTGGATAATGGGAATGGTGGTGAGCGCCTTTTTCAAAGTATCAAAATCATGTTTGCACCTCTCTCAAAAGTCAAATGGTACATCCTTTTGCAGCAAGTTGGAAAGAGGATTAGCTATCTTGCTGAAGTCTTGGATAAACCTCCTATAAAATCCTACATGTCCAAGAAAATATTGAATCTCTTTCACAGAAGAGGGGTAAGGTAAATGTGAAATAATATCAATTTTAGCAGGATATACCGATACTCTATTGTCGGAAACAATGTGACCTAAAACTATACCTTGTTCCACCATAAAATGACATTTTTCAAAATTTAAAACAAGGTTAGTTTCTTATATCTTTCCAAGACTCTCGCAAGATTAGACAAGCAATGATCAAAAGATGAACCATATACACTAAAATAATCCATAAAAACCTCAATACAATGCTCCAATTAATCTGTAAAATTGATGAAGGATTGACCCCAACCAAGGATGGAGGCACATGCTTAAGAAGACTAAGCATGTTTAGAAAGGAAGTTCACTAATCCTTCATCCCTTTCATTTATGTTTGTTATTTTTGATTCCCTAAGTTGACTTAGTTGAATCAACTTTAGTTGACTTGTTGACCTTTGACTAGGTTTGACTTGTTGACTATAGTTGACTTGACTTAAGCCAACATGCTAATCTATGTTTATTTGCTTTGTAGGTTAATTAGGAGTAAGAAAGCAATGCTAGGTGGCACATGGTGATTGGGGAGCATAAATGATGTGGAGGAGAGAGTAAAGCAAAGGCATAAAGCATAAAGAAAAAGGCATAAAGCAAGTGTACCTATGTACCTTTGGTCTCCTTTGTTTTTAGCACACTATGGCCACTTTCTACAGACATATGAGACACATTCTTGGTCTCCTTTTGTGCTAGAACGAAATTAGCCTTGCACACACCATAGTTAGCTCTTTTGTCTCTCATTTTTGTAACCTTATTTGACCTAGTTTCTAGAAGCTAGGGTTAGGTTTTTGTAGATACATCCTTAGGTATCTTTTATTTGCTTGGAGGCCCCTAAACTCTTCTATATAAGGGGTGCTCCTAGACATGTAAAAGGGTTGAACATTTTGAAGTAAAAACACACTTGTGTCTCAACTATTTGTGAGAGTTTCCTCCCTTGGGAGTGAAACTTTTAAGCCTTATCTTGCATAGCAAGTGGCGGCACACATCCACTCATCTTCAAGGTTGTCATGGCTTCTAGCCTAGCCTTGTAGTGGCGTGCTTCTCACATTTTTACCATTTCTTTCCTTTCCATTTTATGTTTTCTTCTTCCTTTAATTGTTCTTGGTTTTCTATGGTTTATGTGCTTTCCATTTCCCTTTTGTTTTGAATCAATCCATCATCTTCTTTTCTTGAGCTTTGTGAAAGGAACCTTCACATCTAGATAGCTTGCTATCTTAATGTCCAATGGGGATTTCACTTAGCTTTCTTAATCAACTCACACCATATTCAATAATATTAAAAAGGAACAAGATAATCCTTCATCAAAAATGCTCATCAAACATCGCTGAAATGTTCTAGAAGCATTGCAAAGGCAAAATGGCATCTTCTTATAAGCATATGTATTGAAAGGACAAGTAAAAGTGGTCTTATATTGATCCTCTAGGGCTATACAGATATGAAAATACCTAGAGAATCCACCAAGAAAGCAGTAACGAGACTTACCTGCTAATCGGTCTAACCTGTGGTCCATGAATGGTAAGGGAAAGTGGTCCTTCCACTACTAAAAAAACTCATATTTCTTGCCAATTTTGTTTTGAAATTACTTTTGAAGGAAATACTTACAAATTTTGTTATGAAAAAAATTTGCAGGAAATTGTTGCCGATTGTTTTGCAAAATATTTTGTATAAAATACTTTTCGCATCAAATTTTGTAAGAAATAATTACCTACGAAGGAATTACTTGCAAATAAGATTCTTAGAAAAAAATAGTAGGAAAAAGTATTTTCTTGCAATTTTTTTTAACAAATTTGCAAGAGAATTCCCTTGTAATATTTTTAATAGTGTTCTTAGTGGCCTAGTTTAGTCTTTTGTAATCAATGTAGACCTTCCAGCTGTTTTGAATGCGAGTAGGAATCAACTCGTTCTTCTCGTTCTTGACCACAGTGATCCCAGATTTCTTGGGGACCACATGTACAAGACTCGCACAAGTGTTGTCAAAAATAGGATATATAATACCTGCTTGTAACAATTTGGTGACTTTCTTCTTAACAACCTCCATCAACTGAGGATTCTGTCTCCTCTGAGGTTTCCTCACTGGCTTAGCATCTTCCTCCAAGAGTATTTATGCATGCTGAAAGAAGGACTAAGATTAGGAATATCTACCAAAGTCCAACCTATTACTCTTTTGTGATCTTCGATAAAGGTTTACGATCCCTCTCAAGATTAACATATTTTAAATGAGATGGTAAAGGTTTCAACTTCAAAGTGGGTGGTTGTTCCATAGATGGCAAAACTGTACTACCTAAGGTAATTTCAGCCACTTAGTATCATACTTAGATGCCACAAAGGTATCATCCATTGACACCGCATCCTCAATATCACCTATTTTACAATTTTCCTTTTTGTATAAAATCATGTACGACATATTCAAAAAAGAAAAATACAAAGAAGAAGAAAAACCAGAAAAAATGTCTAAAAAACCAGAAGCAAAATTGTTCACTACATCACTCAGTAAATCGATACAAAACAAAGAATGGTCTTTAGTCAAGTGCTTCATGGCTTCTAGCACATTGAACTACAACTTCTCATCTCCTATCTCCATAGTCAAGGATCTTGAATGAACATCTATCTTGGTACGTGCTGTCATCATGAATTGTATTCCCAACAAAATTGTGGTTGAACTCATTCCTTCATTGTCCTTCATGTCCAAGATATAGAAATCTGTAGGAAAAATTAACTTGTCCACATGGAGAAGCGCATCTTCTAGCACACCTACAGGGTTAACTATGCTACAATTGACTAGTTGAATGACCACACCAGTAGGCTTAAGAGGTCCAAGATGAAGTGAAGTAAAAATTGACAAAGACATTACATTAATGGAAGCTCCTAAATCTAACATAGCATTGTCAAACTTAGTACTTCCTATAATGTAGGAAACAAGAAATATACTTGGATCCCTGTAGGGTTGTTAATTAAGTTAGACATGTTTCTTCCCATGTTCATTACCGCTTTATCCATAACACACCTTTTATGTGTGTAAAGTTCTTTAAGAAACTAGGCACATTTAGAAATTTGTCTAACAACATCCAACAAATGGATGTTTATCTCCCCCTTCTTGAAAGTATTCAAAATTTCTCTGTCTAACTCCTCCATCTTTTTAGTTTTTAGTTTCAAACGGTTTGGATAGGAAGAAGAAGGAGAATAAGGTGAAGAATTTTAAGAGGAAGTATTAGGGGATACTAACATGGAATCATCATTGGGTTCAGGCGTTTCAGATGTTACTTATCTTCATCTTCTTGAACATCCCCAAGGCGTTGTACTTGCTTACCTATTCTTCAAGTAATAACACTTACATTTCGTGGGTTGATTACATTTTGTGCGGGTAGACTACTCGAGCCTTGTTGGGACTTCATCTAGTTCAACTCATTTGCCATTTGTCCAATCTATTTCTGCAGATTTTGGTTAGTTGCTTCCATCGTCTGTTTCAATTCATTGATTTGTCACTTCATCAAGTTAGCCATCATTTTCATCATTATTTCCATGTTTGACTCACTAGAGGTTGTAGCTAGTTGTTGTTGTTGCCTCTATTGAGGTGAAATATAGACTTGTTGGTATTGAGACTGTTGATTTCCCCATTTTAGGTTGGGATGTTCCTTCCAACCTGGGTTGTATGTAAGACCCACGAAATTTAAATAATTAAATAAATAATTATTTAATAAATGCGAGCAGTGGAAGCATTTATGACATTAAATGTTAACTTTCATGACATGAAAAAGTACTAGCTTAAACGGTTGAAAGTACTTGGGTGTGTGAGAGGACTTGGGTTAGAGTCCTATGTATGCCAATTGTGTGTTATTCAATTTTATTATTATTTTCTTATGATATGGTGGGCGTGATAAGAGAGTATAAACTTCTAGATTTATAAATATTATCATGAAACATGTAATGACTTACTGGTTATGCATACACTTTGTAATTGTGTGGATGTGACTTCGAACCTTGGCTTGAATAAAATAACTATCTTTTTGCTAAAATCAAATTTTGGCATGGGTGAGAAAGTGTGAGAACCCTAGCCGTCAAAAGGAACAGATGGAGAGGCTAGAGAAACCCTTAGTAATGGAAATTGAAGTACCATGAATACACTTTTAATTAGAATTTTCTTTTTTATTAAAAGTGATTAAATTGGATTAGTTAAGGGAGGGAAGAGAGTAATTAGGAGATGAAAACACTTCTGAATTTCATGTGCACTGGAGGAAGAGTCTGTCAAGCATCCTTCAGTGAGGGAGAGAGAGAGAATAATGCAGAATTTTGGGTGATCAAGAGGAGACCTTGTGGAGCAAAAAGATATTCAAAGTTTGGCAATTGGAGCTTAAATACCAGGTTAGGGGAGTTCCACTTTGTATTTTAATACTAATTAGATGATTGTGTGATATGTCTCTTGATCATGATACATTGCCTGCTGCTTTCGACTGGGTTTTCTTTGTATTTATGAAAATTTCCAAAAACCGCATGGCGGCATCGAATGAACCGCCAGGCGACGCATGTCACAGAACCCATTTATGGGTGTTTCCCTATGAACCACGTGACGATAGTGCATGTTCCGCCAGGCAGCGCGAACTGGTTTAGCTAGTTGTTCTCATCTTGCTTGCGTTCTGATAAATGGTACGGGTTGAATTAGGCCTTTGCATAAAAATATAAAATTGTGTAAGTGCTTATGTGTTTATAAGACTAAGATTTGATGTATGTGTGATGTGTTTATGAATCTGTGAATGAATTTGGGGATTTAGGGTTCCTATTGGGGTTGGTGATGAATAAGCATGAATGGTGTAATTGATGGGTGCGTTGGTGTTATGGAAATAATGTTAATATGAATACAATATGAACCCTATATGATGTGTGCACTTGAAATTATGTCTGCATGATAGTGGGCGTTGTGATAGGGATGTTTGGGGTCACGAATGGTGCGGGAGAAATCTGGCAGAACCCAGATTGTCACGCACCACCTGGCGGCATCTAGCTTACCGCGAGGCGACACATTAGGGCAGAGGATGTCTTGAGTTGAATCTGTGAGTTATGTTTTTTGGGGTTTCGCTGGTGATTTTATGCATGAATTGGGTTGGTTGGCAGGGGTTTTCTTCAGCTGAAACAGGTGAGGGAGTAAATTTTAATGTGTGTAAGGGAGAGTGGAAGGGAATCAAATGCATGAAATAATAAATAAGGCTCTTAGACATAATGTGATGAATTGTATGCTTTGAGCTGTAATTATGTGTTCATTAGTTGCAAAGAGGATTCTTAAGCATTTGAAAGGGAAAACTAATGTTGGATTATTGTATCCTAATGATTCTAACATTGTTCTTAGTGGTTTTTCAGATCCTGACTATGCAGGGTGCAAATTGGATAGGAAAAGCACAAGTGGCACATGCCATCTACTTGGATCAACCCTAATCTCATTGAATAGCAAGAAGCAAGCATGTGTAGCACTCTCTCCTATTGAAGCTGAGTACATAGCAGTTGTAATTGAATGTGCTCAAATCATATGGTTGAAGCATCAACTCATGGATTATGGTATAAAGCTAGAAAAGGTACCTCTTTATTATGATAATACAAGTGCAATAAACCTAACTACGAATCCAATTCAGCATTGTACAACTAAACACATTGAAATCAGGCATCATTTCATAAGGGATCATATTGAAAAGGGTGAAACGGAAATCAAGTTTGTAAAAACTGAAAATCAATTTGTGGATGTGTTCACTAAACCACTTGCACATGATAGAATCAACAAGCTTAGAATTGAATTAGGTGTTCTTAACATGAAGAATTTCTGTAGATATTTGTTTGGCTTGTTAACTTTATTAGGTCATGTGCTTGCTGCATTTAAAGTGTTAAATTCTGCATAATCTTTGAACTGCCAGTATTTTAGTTAGCTAAACTTGCAAAATTTGCACATAGATTTCATTTAAAATCTCAAATTCTGCATAATTTTTGTTCTAGAACTATTTCAATATGCTAATCCTCACAAAACAACACATAAATTTCACTTAAATTGGTCTAGTATGAATTTCATTAGATCTGAAATTTTTAGTAAGTTGAATTTGCAAAATCAACATATAGATTTCACTTAAAATTGCCACTACACCAAAAATCAGTGACCTAGTGCAGTTTTAGTTTACTGACTTTGTATTTTTATGTGTTGATTTCACTTATGCTGATGTGGATTTGATCGAATTGATTTTAATTGATTGACCTAGTCAAACTATTCATCACATGACATTATCTGAACTGTAGTTGCAAAATATAACAACTATTACATGAGCTAAAAACTAACTTTTCAGATTGCATTGGCCATAAAGCACTTTGATTGCATGATTTCCAGTGTGCATGCATTTGTTGTGAACTATTTTTGAGTAGATAGCACATAAAACACATGGGAAACACATCACTAAATGCTCTGATACAAATTCCATAACATTTAATTAGTTGTGATTTCCTGTACTGCATTGAAACCAAAATATCTATACAAATTAGTTGACTAATTTTAAAAATCAACATGCTGATTCTATAAAGACATGCATAAGCATCATGCATTGGCATTGATATCTGCTACTAAGAGCCAAACCTGGATTCATCATGCCTAGAAGATAGATAACAAATCCCTCAAATGAAGAAAACTCCATCCCACCTACTCCATCATCTCCTATTGCCTTGAATCATGGAAGGCTTGAAGCATGGTTTGAAGGGCATGAAGATAGGATCCAAAACTTCTTGATTGAGATCACTAGGAAGCAAATCATACTTCCTAAGGTGTTGCATATGTCATGGCTGAGGGCAGAGAACTTTGGGACTTTAGAGCAACATCTCAAGTCTTAAAAATTAAAGACTTTTCTTGAACTTTCGGGCAAGATCTATCCAGACTCGGTGAAGGTCTTCTATGCTAACCTCAAGTTCAACAATGGCATCCTCAAATGAAGTTTCAAAGGTGTTGAGATAGAGATCACTACGCAAACATAGAAGGATGTGGCTGGCCCAAGGCAAAGGGGTGTACAAGTTCACAAAGGAGAAACTATTATAGTGGATGAATTTAACAAAGTCCAATTTTTCAATGAATGTATACGTAATTAAGGTGTGTAAACTTGAAATTTCCATGTGGGAAGGCTTCGTGTAGAGGAAAGGTTTCTAGCCATGGAAGTGACCAAGATTATCATGCCTAGGTGGAGCAATCATACAACCTTGAATGAAGGTGACTTGGTGGTCATGTAATGCATCCAAAATGGACATACACTATCCATGACCATATGATGAAGGAAAAAAGAATCACTAATTTCAAGCTTCCATATGTGGTTCTCATCTCCAAGTTCATTAAGCATTTTGGTGTTGATTTGGAAGGAGAGCTTGAAGAGTCTACTAGCCTATGGAACCATGTTTCCACACTGAATATGCACAAGATGGGATTCACCAAGGTAGGCAACACATGGCTGGTTGAAGGAGAGCAAGCTCCAAACATTGAAGTTGGAGCAAATGATGAAGCGGGCACAAATGGTGCAAACCAAGGAGAAGATTATCCATAATCCATGCCCATTGAGATTTATCAACCTCTTGAGAACATTGGACCTGTATATTCCTAGTTTTAGAGGATGGTTATCAACCAACTTTAAGATTTGAACATGGCACAAAATGCAGACCATGCATATTGCACAACAAGGTTCCAAGACTTCGATGATTCGCTACATAATGTTCATGACCTCCTCTCTAATGTCTACAACAGAGACAACCCCAGGGATGAGTGAAGGGGATAACTTATAGGTCAGGCATTGTATTTAGTGTTGCATTTTGTGTGTTTGTTTGTCTATTCCAATATTTTAATTAATTGCTTTCCATTTTTAATCGACTGATTATATCAGTCTCAGCTTCATGTTTGGTTTTCCATTTCTATTTTGATTCTGCAGTGTTTGTATTCACTATCAATTGCTCTGATAGTCCCTTATGTTACTACGTTAATGAAATTTTACTCTTTCCAAAATTATATGTGGATTTTCTTTAATTAATGAACCCAAAGGGGGAGAAAAGGGTATAAAGTTGAGTTAAAATGAGTAAAATTGGGTTAAAATTGGAAAATATGAAATTAAATTTGTTGGAACCATGTAATATAGCAAACTGGATTTGAAATTTGAATTTAAATCACATTATTAGTGATAGGGGGAGCATATGCATGTGATATGTATGTATGCTTTTGTTCTTTTCCTTGGATGTGTATTTGGATATTGGTATCCTATGTGCAAAAGCTTTTTCAAGTTTCTCAATGGATCTTAGCTCATCCATTCAACTTGAGGGTGTTGGCTTCATCAAATCAGGTGGAGATTGTTGGTACAAGCAAGCTTGAAGCAGACATTTGATAAAGCCAAGTGCATCAAGATCACATTTGTTTGATGAAGATTGATGAAGATCCACTTGAACATTATGTTTTTAGTGTATTAAATCTGGAAATAATGTGTTAAATGTAATGATTAGATGTTGAATCATGTTGGTAGGCAATATGACATAGGTTAGATGTCATGTTAGTCTTAGTGTGTCCTTTTTAATATGTTAAAATGGGTTTTAACAGGTTAAAAGGCTTGCAGTATATAGTTTTTGGTATGAATGTATTCAATCAGTTGAATTATTTTTCAATCAACTGATTTCACTTAAACTAGACTACATAAGCTGTATTTTTGAGAGCAAAGGTACAATTCCAAGTGTTTGAGCGCAAAAACTTGTCATTCATCACTGGAAAACTCTCTTTCTCTTTGCAATACACAACTACAACGTGTAGATTGAAGATCTTTGTTTATCTTGGAGGCATTTTGGCTTTAGATTAGCTTGAAGAACTCATGTATTGTTGGCTAGGGAGAGCCACCATCAAGTTTTGTAGTTCTTGTGCCTCTAGTTGTTTGCCTGATGTGATTTCAGGTCTATTAGTGTGATTCTTGTAGAGTGTTAGTCTAGATTTTTGTGTGAGTCCAAAATCTTGTGAGTTTCTTTGTTCAAAAGTTTAATCTTGGTGTGTGATTTGTAAAACTACTGAATATAGTAGAAACCAGGCTCAGGTTGTCCTGGTAAACTGGATGTAGCTCTGTGATTGAGTGAACTAGTATAAAAACAACTATGTAATTCTCTTTCCTTCATCTCACCCACTTTAAATCACTAAAAACTCAAGAAAACCAAGAAATTCATTATTCGTTGTTCTTTAATGTGTTTTTGTGTAATCTGAGGTTGCATACCTGTTATAAATATTGATTAGAACAAGTCTTGTATGTAAAAGTTTGTTGTTTGTGTTAAATATACGAATTCTGCATTCTGCATAAATTCCAAGGATTGTAGCCAATTGATTTGAAATTGTAATCGACTGTTTCATAGGTTCAAGAACAAATTAGTCAGCTGTTTTTTTTTACTGATTGAAAGTGTATTGTTTTGCAACTTTTGCATTTGAATTTCATTGTCTATTTGATTCAATCGGAAGGGGTTTTATGCTTTCGAAAATGTTTTAAACAACCAATTCAACCCCCCTTCTTGGCTTAAATCACCATTTCAAATTAACATAAGCATCATGGATAGGACTATGATAGATGTTTAAGTGGAGGGGCATTGGTGGACAAAACGCCTACAAATGCGAGACAATTGATTGAGAATATAGTGTCAAACCATCAATAATTTACCACCAATAGTAATTCCAGAACTCTATTGAAAGGAATCCATGGAAATCACAAGAAAATAGAAGGGAAGTTGGATGACTTAGCTGCCATGGTAAGAACCTTGGTAGATTTACAAAAAACTGCTACCCCTGCTACCTTATGTGGAATTTGTGCTTTTACTAGTCATCCTACTGAGGTGTGTTCTGTGTTAAAGGAGACAGGGATGTTAGACATTTAACAACCTCAGGCGTATGCTGCCAACATCTATAGCAATGGTAGATCACCTTAGCAGCAATACAACAATGATTTGTCCTCCAACATATACAATGTAACGTCCTAGCCGGAAATTACTTATTTAAAATAAAATCAACTAAATATAGTAATAATAACCTCATTTATTCTCAAATTCTTTCCCAAAACGCGAGAAAATTTAAAAAACATTTAATTGAACGCGACAAACCAAATAAAATCATGGTGTTCAAACATTACAATCCTAAAATAGTATTGAAGCCAATACAAATAATCCATAAACTTCCAAATAGAAAAATTAGTGAATTTTCTATTGTGTTCCCCACTCCATCTCTACGCATCTACACGCTCATTTGCATCAACATCTGATGTTACATGATCATTGCCAAACACACACAGATAGGGTGAGCTCATTTAAATAAACAAATAAAACATGATAGTAATTAAAGCGTCACAAAACTAAATCCAAAGTTAGCTTTTCTCTTTCCATAGTTCATCCACTTTCAACATTATGTTAAACACCTCTTGATTCTACACACTTTGGTGAGGACACTGATCGACCTTTGTTGCACGAGTGTCTACTCACCCCTCCGACTATAGGCCACCACCTAATAGTCCACACGCGGGAATAAATTGCCACGACCACAATTCGCGACACCAAGTGAAGTTCCCTAAAACGAACCAAAGTCCGTAGTTGTCCCTAAACTACCAAACTCTATTAGATGCATTGAAGAGCGCAATCATCTGAAACCTCGTCGTACGAGTCACGATCTTGCACACTCCACTGGACTTCCTAAACTACCAAGCTACAACATAGAGTTGCCACGTGTTACCCCAATACAAGTTAAACTCGTAACTAGGGCCCTAGACAAAACATCGCATCATGACATTCATCCAAAGCTGTGTAGAAATCCTCCTCACAAACCACTCTACACCCAAAATCATTGGCGCCCCTCTCGCGTCGCTAGGCAGAACTTGGTTCCAGACCGCCAAGCGCACCTCTCGTGCCGCCAGGCCCAAGCCCCTTCTAGGACTTCTGCCTCACAATTTCCGCCTGGCAAGATAAAACCTGCCGCCAGGCGCTACACGCGTACAATGGCCATTGTCACTATTTTGGGTCTCCATCGCCTGGCAGGCCGCCGCGCACCGCCATGCGCCATACCACTAGCGTAATGTTACTGGTTTTTGGCATATTAAAGAGGTCCTAAAGGACCCCAAACACACAGTACGCGAATTATAACACACTTAAAATCATCCAGTCATGATAGTATGACTGAACATCAATGTACCCATTCAATCATGCCACAATAATTGTCAATATTGCACATACACTTTAAAATAACACAAACAGTGAAGCATAATATCTATACCACCTCCAAACATCAATCTCATCCATCCAGGCATATTTATAACAACTGAATTACACTTTCACTCACTTCACTTAGCAAGTTTCTTCATTCATAGCATGCCTTCCCCTTAAACAACAATGGTGCATTCTACTTCACATTCATCATATTACCAATTAACCATCCCTTAATCATCTGAATCAACAACTCATAGTGCCCTAATTACCGCTTTCCAATAAATACAACCCATATCAGTTTTCATAATTCAAGTTGTGCTTTATACTTAGATATAATGTACACAATGATGACTACATTATTTTACCAATTAATACCTTGCACACAAGGATAAACTCAATTGGATATCTGGCCTCCTAGTTGTTAGATATAGCAAAGATCCAATCAATCCTCTATATTTATTTGAATCAACTTACTGCATTGCTTCATCTACATCCATAAGGCAGTTTGTAGCAATTGGTGTGATAGCCTCTTTGTAATCCTCCATTTTGAACTTTTTCAATAGGTAAAAAAAGTATTTTGACTAGCTTAAAAATGTCTCATGCTTGAGTTGCTTCACTTGTAGGCCTAAGAAGTAGGTTAGCTCGCCCATCATAGACCTCTCCAATTCTCCTTGCATAGATGCAACAAACTCTCCACACATGTAGTTGTTATTTGATCCAAAGATTATATCACATCACTTGCATGTTTTCTAATGAAAAGTGTTTTATCAACAACACCTCTATCATATCCTTTAGATAAAAGAAAGTTGCTTAGCCTCTCAAACTATTGTCGTGGTGCTTGGTTCAAACCATACAAGGCCTTTTTCAATTTGAAAATGTGATTAGGATAGAGGTGATCTCCAAATCTAGGGGGTTGTGATACATACACTTCTTCATTTAAGAAACCATTCAAGAATGCACTTTTCACATCCATTTGAGAAAGTTTAAAATTACATATTCAAACATATGCCAACAATAATCTCATAACTTCTAGCCTAGCTACAGGTGCATATGTTTCATCAAAATCAATATTTTCCTTTTGATTATAACCTTTGGCAACTAGTCTAGCTTTATTCCTAACAATGTTACCATTTTCATCCATTTTATTCCTAAACACCTATTTAGTCACAATCACATCATTTCATTAGTTCTAGGAACAAAAGACCACACATCATTTCTTGTGAATTGATTAAGTTCGTCTTGCATAGCAACAACTCAATTACTATCACCTAATGCATCATTCACATTCTTATGTTCAATTTGAGACACAAATGCAACATGTTTAAACAATACAAGCTTGTGTCTAGTGGATACTCCCTGTTTTATATCACCAATTATGTTGTCTTTTGGTAACCCCTTGGGATCAATGCACTCCTTGGGTAAGTTGTTGTCAATAGGTTTTTCAGCCGAATGAATATCCTTTTCAACTGGATGATTTCTTGCAACAAATTGCTTTTCTACAGCAGTTTGCTTTTCTTGCAGCATATCTTCTTCATCTACAATCTTAGGTATTTGATCTTGTTGTACTTGTTGACATGAGAACCCAAGGTGGTTTGCTTCTTGATGATTTGATGAAGATTGAATGAAACTCTTTTGAACTATCTTGAAGCCATTACCATTGGAATGAAGCCTACATTAATGAAGGAAAGGTGATTTAATGATAACCATGTTGATCAAGGCTAGAACGTGTGCTCTCCATGTAGTTACATCATTTAGAAATTGTATTTTAAGTTTGTAATTCATATTGTAGACATTGTAGCATTAATTAGATGTATTTGGTCTTAGGTGTGTCTTTTAATCTGTTGAATGGTTTTTCAACAGGTTAAAATGTTTCTTTTAATCTATTGAATGGTTTTTTAATAGGTTAAAACGTTGGCTGCAATAGTCTTAAACTGCAATAAATTCAATCAATTGATTTAGTTTTTAATTGACTGATTTCACTTAAGTCAAGTGAAATTAACCGTTGATTTGAAAATCAACCTGTTGAATTTCGTAACAGTTTAACTATATAACCTGTGATTTTTGAAAGAGTGGTATGGTTGATCATTTTAGAGCACAAATTTGTTCTGGAAACTTGTGGAAACTCTCTCCTTTGTGATCATACGTGTTGCAACTGTTGAAGATTGATCTTGGATCAATTCTTGGAGCTTTTGGCTTGGTTTAAAGCTTTGAGAAAGTGGTTTGTGGTAGGATGGGCTATGGTACTAATGAGGTTTGACCTTTCTCAAGCTTTATGTGTGCCTGGTGGTTTTGCAGATCTGCAAGAGGGTTCTTGTTGTGCTGGTGTGATTCTTGTGTGATTCAAGAGTCTTTTATGGTGTTTTTGCATATTTTGGAAGTGTAAGGGTGGATACTTTGTAAATCTTTTGAAATAGTGTAAAGTCAAGCTCAGGTTACCTTGACAAACTGGATGTAGCTCAGGTTTGAGTGAACCAGTATAACAATTTTGTGGTGTCCTCTCTTCTCTAACCTTTCTCTCTTGCATTATCATTTTAAAGTTTAAAGAACTTGTGCTTTAATCATCTCTTTCATCCTCTTGCATGTTTTCATAGCATTTGCAATATTAAGCATGTTTACATAATCATTTGGAACCTGTCTTGATCATTCTTGTGCATTGTTCCTGGTTTAAAATTCAAATTCGCATTTCTGCATTTTTCCCATTATTTCAGTCGACTGTTTTCTTGTTTCAATCGGTTGATTATACCAGAACATAATCTGTTTAGTAAAATCAATCGATTAACTATATTTTTGATCGATTGAAAGTGTATAGTTCAGTATTGTTTGTATCCTAACTTGATGATCTATTTGATTCAATTAAAGGTGGTTTTTAGCTTGCAAAGATAGCCTAAATTTTTAGCTAGCCAATTCAACCCCCTTCTTGGCTTTTCAACCATTTCAAAACTAACAATTGGTATCTAGAGCTAGGTACTTGAAATTTGCTCAAGTAAGGACCTAAATCTGTTTTGAATTACTTGAAATGGCTGAAAACAAGTTACCCTTTGGTGAAGGTGCCTCAATTCATAGACCCCCTGTGTTTAGTGGCATTAATTACCAATTTTGGAAAATTAGGATGAAAATCTTTATTGAGTCAATAGGTCAAGGGATATGGGATGCAATCATAAATGGACCATATACTCCTAAGCATATTGTTGATGATGTGCAAGTTAATAAGTCGTGGACTCAATGGACAAAGGAAGAAAGGAGGATAGCTCAATATGATTGCAAAGCAAAGAGTATCCTTACTTCATCTCTCAACATGGATGAGTTTTTTCATGTTTCACAATGCAAGAGTGCCAAGGAAATGTGGGAGGTTCTTGAAGTGACTCATGAAGGAACCAATGATGTTAAGAGAGTAAGGAAGCATGCTTTGATTCAAGAGTATGAGTTATTCAAGACGAAACAAGGAGAAAGGATTATGAAATGGATCCCAAAAGGATCTAGAAAGGCATAACCATGATGGACCCAACTTGTCAAAGGGTACCAAGTAATCCAAATCTGTTTTGCAGGTCATGCAAGGTGATAAGAAAGATTTGTGGTACCTTGATAGTGGTTGTTCGAGACATATACCAGGAGATAAAACCAAATTTGCAAAGTTGGAGTTGAAGGAGGAAGGGTTTGTAACCTATGGAGACAACAACAAAGGAAAAATCCTTGGAAATGGAGTCATAGGCAATGAATCGTCTTTCAACATCAAGAATGTGCTGTTGGTAGAAGGACTCAAACACAATTTGATAAGTATAAGTCAACTATGTGATAAAGGCTTTAAAGTCATGTTTGAACCAAATAGTTGTTTGATATATGAAGCACATGGTAGTATTGTTTTGATAGGCAAAAGAGTCAATAATATATATCTACTTGACCTGCATCATGCATCATTTAGAGTGATCAAGTTTGCTTACAAAAGAGGATGATACTTGGTTATGGCATATAAGACTTTGTCACATACACATGCAGCATTTCAATTGGCTAAATAGAAAACAGCTGGTTGAAGGACTACCAAAACTCAAGTTTGAGAAGGATAGAGTGTGTGAAGCATGTCAAAAACGAAAACAGACTAAGGTCACTTTTAAATCCAAAAATGTTGTTTAAATTGAAATACCTATAGAGATGCTTCACACGGATCTATTTGGTCCATCTCGAACCATGAGCCTTGGTGGCAATCTTTATGTATTAGTCATTGTTGATGATTTCTCTAGGTACACATGGACTTTATTCTTAGCTGCCAAAAATGACACTTTTCATGCCTTTAAAAGAATTGCCAAGATGCTTGAAAATGAAAAGAGTTCCAAGATAGTGTCTATTCGAAGTGACCATGGTGGGGAATTTCAAAATGAAAAGTTTGAACACTTTTGTGAAAAGCATGGCATTAACCATAATTTTTCTGCACCAAGAACCCAACAACAAAATGGTGTTGTTGAAAGGAAAAACAGGTCACTTAAGGAACTAACTAGAACTATGTTAAATGAAAACTCACTACCTAAGTATTTTTGGGCTGATGTAATCAAAATTGCTTGCTATGTTTTAAATAGAGTGTTGATTAGGCCAATTTTGAAGAAAACCCTCTACGAGCTTTTCAAAGGGAGGAGGCCTGCTTTAAGTCACCTAAAAGTATTTGGATGTAAGTGCTTCATCTTAAATAATGGCAAAGAAAGTCTTGGCAAATTTGATGCAAAAGCGGATGAAGGTGTTTTTCTAGCCTATGCTACATAAAGTCATGGATATAGAGTCTATAATAAGAGATTGATGACTGTTGAAGAGTCTATGCATGTTGTATTTGATGAAACTAACCCAAAGTTGCAAGATCAAGTGTCAAAGAATGCAGATGAGGAAGATCTACTACAGGAACAAATTTTTGCTGCAAAAAACCCTCTGCTGTAGGAAATCAGTCGGTTGAAAAGGAAAAATAGTCGATTGAAAAAGCTGGTGACAACAACTTCCCAAGGATTAGATCCAGCCTTGAGGTTTATCAAAGGACAACATCATAGGTGATATCAAACAGGGAGTATCTACTAGACGTAGGATTGTATTTTGTGAACATGTTGCTTTTGTATCTCAAATCGAACCTAAGAATGTGAATGATGCTTTGAATGATAGTAATTGGATTGTTGTTATGCAAGATGAACTCAATCAATTCACAAAAAATGATGTGTGGTTTCTAGTGCCTAAAACTGATGATATGAATATAATTGGAACCAAATGGGTTTTTTGAAACAAAATGGATGAAGATGGTAATGTACTAAGAAACAAAGCTAGACTAGTTGCTAAAGGTTATAATCAAGAAGAAGGCATTGATTTTGATGAAACTTATGCATTTGTAGCTAGACTAGAAGTTGTGAGATTACTGTTAGCATATGCTTGCATGTGTAACTTTAAATTGCATCAAATGGATGTGAAAAGTGCATTCTTGAATGGTTTCCTAAATGAAGAAGTGTATGTTTCACAACCTCCTGGATTTAAGGATCATCTCTATCCTAACTATGTTTTCAAATTGAAAAAGGCCTTATATGGTATGAAACAAGCACCAAGACAATGGTATGAAAGGCTAAGCAATTTTCTCTTATCAAAAGGTTATGCTAGAGGTGCAGTGGATAAAACACTCTTCATTAGAAAACATAATAATGATTTTATAGTTGTTCAAGTGTATGTTGATGATATCATCTTTGGTTCAAATAACAACACATTGTGTGAAGAATTTATTGCAGCTATGTAGGGTGAATTTGAGATGTCCATGATGGGTGAACTTACCTAAAATGGAATGTAACATTCTGGTAGGATATTACTTAAAATAAAATAAAATAAAATAAACAAGCAAAAATAAATAAATCATTTATTAAATAAAGCATTTCCCAAAAACACAGGAAAATTCAAATCCTTTAAATTTAATTTCCAACATAAATAAATAAAGTATTAATAAAATACTCAAATCCTCCTATTACAAATTTATTGTTCAAAACCATAATGAAATTATAGAAAATTATTTAAAAATGCTTTATAAACAATCCCAAGATCTTTGTTCCCACTCTCCGCTTTTATGTAGCTCTTGGCTCACCTGAAACATCATCTGCCACCGGATAATAAATTACTCGATCATCGCCACACACACAGATAGGGTGAGTTATGCACAGATATACATATAAACATAAAATAAATATGCCCTCCATCCCAATGAAAATAACACCACTAAAATATTTCATTATTTTCAAATTACCCATCCCTGATCTCATAGTCCTTCATGAGTCATATGCATGAACTAGGTCTTGGGACTTCATTGTACTCCCACGAAACTAACCCATTCGTGGTCCAACCCTATGAGCCTATCATGCTCATAGTCCTGCCCTACAGACTCCTCGTCTATAATAAAACATCCAAGCCCAAACCATGATATCTCGCTTGGGTGAGGTCTGTTCGCCTAGGCGAGGTCATCTCTCGCCCAAACCCATAGTCTTTTCTCGCCTGAGCTACAATCTAAGCAACACACCAATATTTATCACGATTTCTCGCTTAAGCGAGATCTTCTCGCCTAAGCAAGACCTTAGTTTGCTCAAACCCTCAGCTCCTCGCCTAAATGAGGATTTAAATCAAAATCCAACCTTGATTCGTCATAGCTTCACTTGGGCGAGCCATCCTCACCTGAGCGTGAAGACACATTACTGAACACCAAGCGAGTCGCCTGGCGAGATGTTCGACCCTTAAACCAGTAGCGAATTTCTGCAACTCTCGCTTAGGTGAGTGTCTCGCTTGTGCAAGTATTGCACTATTTCTCCACTGTTCTTGCGCAAAAACAACAAACCCATACCAAAAACTCAAGACAATCATTACCAAGGCTTTCATTTCATCAAACAACCACAAGAACATATTTGCATACACATTTGAATTAATAAAACCAAAGGTTTGGCCATAACAACCAATACAGTACCATAACCCTACTCCAATTCATATAAAACACCCATAAACCAAACAATGTGCACATCATCAACCATCCAATTCTCAATCATACTGTATGTACTACGAAATTTCATATACATAGAAACCAATTGAGAATGTAAAACACAGAATCACAAAGCATAAGTCACACATGTAATTTTAGCACCCCTAACCTGAATTCTTGATTGAAATTGGGAAGAAAGTAAGGGTTCCTTGGTTCACCAATGCTTTGCCTCACTCTCTCTCCCAATTCAGCCCTTGCACACCCAAAGACTCACCTCTCACTCTCAATTTTGTGCCCCTTTCAAGACTAGTTCCCAACACTGCCAAAACCTTTTCTTTTCCCCTAAAATAGCCTTTTATATGTGTCTTAATTATGGGTTTAAGTACTAAAACGAAAATGAGACTAATGGTCTTTTTAATTTCCAATTAAGGGTAATTACTTAGTGTTTTAATATTATTTTGCCAACCCTTTGGCTGCTCCTCATTCTAGTTTTACCTTTGTCCTTTCACCTCCACTCCAAGCTAAAATTATCAAAAATAAAGCCTACTTTATGTCCATCAAAGTTTGGACCCGTGACCCTCCACTCATGAGACCAAAGCACAACCACTATGCCAATTCACATTTAGTGATAACTATTATAATCTTATGATTATAATATCACTCACCAGTCACATTATATTATCAAAATAATAATTAATAAATTAAGACACAAAGCATACATAATTGGCATACATAGGACTCGAACCCAAGTCCTCTAACACAATCAAGTACTCTCAACCATTGGAGCTAGTACTTTTCCACATCATACCAATTAACCTTTAATGACTTCAAAGTTTCCCACCACCCGCATTTATTACTTAATTAATTATTTAATTAATTAATTTCCACGGGTCTTACATGGAACATTTTTAAATCAAGCAAAATATTGTTTTGACTTGTTGAAAAAGTTCAAAATGGAGGATTGCAAGAAAGTTGCCACTCCAATTGCAACAAATTGTCTTATGGATGTAGATGAGGCTGCCCAACCAGTGGATTCAACCAAATATAGAGGGTTGATTGGGTCTTTGCTCTATCTTACAGCAAGTAGACCAGATATTCAATTTGGAGTATGCTTATGTGCTAGGTTTCAAGCAAATCCAAAGGAATCAGATGTTGATTTATGGTATCCATGTGAGTACCTCAAAGGATTCGAAAGTACCTCAAAGGAACAACCAATGTTGGTTTATGGTATCCATGTGAGTTTAACATAATTCTTAGTGGCTTTTCATATTCGGACTCTGCAGGGTGCAAATTGGATAGGAAAATTACAAGTGGTACTTGCCATTTGCTTGAATCAAGTCTAATCTCATGGAATAGAAAAAAGCAAGCTTGTGTGGCACTTTCCACAGCTGAAGCTGAATATATTGCTGCTGGACATTGTTGTGCATAAATCATATGGTTGAAACATCAACTTTTGGACTATGGTGTAAGGCTAAGCAAGGTACCTTTGTATTGTGATAATTCTAGTGCAATCAACTTAACCAAGAATCCAATACAACATTCTAAAACCAAGCATATAGAGATTAGGCATCATTTCATTCGTGATCATGTTCAAAAGAGATATTGTGAAATCAAATTTTTTAAAACTGAAAATCAATTGGCGAATTTGTTTACAAAATCATTGGCTAGAGATAGGTTTAACAAGCTAAGAACTAAACTAGGCATATTAAATATCAAGAATGTGGTCTGATGTGTTTGTAGCATGTTAATCTTATGTATTCATGCACTGGTTTCATAAAAATCAGCTAGTGTATGCAAAAATTAAAAACTGTCATATTCAACCTGTTGATTTTGCACTTCAACGTGTTGATTTCACTTAAATCTGCCTCTGTTTAAAAAAACATGATCTGTCAACCTGTTGACTCTGTATTTCAACATGTTTATTTCACTTAAACTGCCACTGAATGCTGAAAAATTGATTTGCTATGATTTTTAATCTGCTATTTTCACAATTCAGTATGTTGATTTCATTAAAACTGAATCTGTAAAAATGAAGTTAAATTTTACGATTTTCAATCTATTGATTTTCAAAATGAGTTAACTGATTTCACTTAACCAGATTCTGTTTTTAATCTCTGCTGCTCTGATGTTGTTTTAATCGACTGATTTTGTTTTTCAACATGTTGATTTTACTTAAAGTTTGCATGTACTCACGAATTGAATTGTTGAGCTGACCCAGTCAAGAAAGCATCTTTTTGTTAGGTACTATCTGCTTTTAACTGCTCCTTTCATCAGCCATGTGTTACTTTTACTGATTTGTTTGACCAAAACGCATGTTGGTGAAGAAAATTTTGGAAGAGCTTATTTGTATGATTCTCTTAAGTTCGATTCAGAGGAAGAGTTGTACCCAAGATGTGCTAGATTTACACAACTATCGGCAACTTTGAAATTGTACAGTTTAAAAGTAAGGAATTGATGGACAAATAACACATTACCTATCTATAATTTGGAGGCGAAGAAAGTTTTACTTCCAATGAGTTTGGAATATCAAAAGATACATGCATGCTCCAATGATTGTGTATTATATAGAGAGGAGTTTGTTTCACTGAAGGTGTGTCCAACATGTGATTTATTGTGGTTTAAAAAGAAAATTGATGTAAATAGTGGTGATGAAGAGAAAGAGGTCCACCTTCTAAGGTGATGTCGTACTTGCCTATAATATCTAGATTCAAACGACTATTTTGCATTAAAGAAAATGCAAAGAACTTGAAATGTTCGTTGATTGAAGAAAGTGTGATAATCTTCTTCGACACCCAGCTGATTCTTCGCAATGGAAGAAGATTGGTGAAACATTTCCTGAATTTGGTGCAAACACAACAAGAAAAATTGATATTACTGACAACAATAATACGTTGGTAATCCTTAAAATTCGTCTGTAAATTAAAATTACCAACGAATTTCTGACGGCCAAAACTCCTTCGGTAATACCTTCATAGATGAATTTTACCGATAGATAATAATTTTGTCGGTAATTACGGACAAAAATATTCGTCGGTAATTTCAATACTGATTTTTTTTGTTCAAATTTAGATTTTTTTTTTCGAAATTAGACTTTTTCTTTTGGGTAGAATTTAGAATATATTTTTTTTGTTAAAATTTAGAAATTAGATTTTCTTTTTTAAAATTAGATTATTTTTTTTTCTTTTGGCTAGAATTTACAATTTTTTTGGTTAAAATTTTATTTTATTTTTCCATTAGATTGATTTTTATTGGAACTTTATTGTTGTGAATGCTTTAATTTGGTCCAAAACAAAACAATTCCAGATTGCATCACCAAAAAATATAACCTGCCCAAATAATTAGAAAAAATAAAAAACATAATCCACCACAATAACAATATCACAGATCCAGAAAAAAAATATAAACAAAAACATAATCATCCACAATAGCATTCACCTATACATCCCAAATCCAGAAAAATGACAAAAAAAATACAAACAAAAACAGAATCCTCTACAATAGCATTCACCTACACATCACAGACCTAGAAAAATAGAAAAAACTAAAAATAGTTAGCGTTCGGCTTCCTCATATGAAGTTTCAAACCGAGAAGAAGCAACAACAAAAAACAAAGACGAAACTGAGGAATAAACCCTCACTCAAGGGTGAGGCAAAACAGGGCCAGCGTGACTAGTCGACAATGCTTCTAATCGCATGGAGAAGGTGCCAGTGACAAAAGCTTGAAACATCATTGGAGAAGACGAGATCCATGAAGACGAAGAAACCCTCGTGTTGTGAAATAAAAAAGGTATTTGTAGTGGCGACAATGTTGAAAGGCTTCTTGTAGTGGCGGGGACGACTGCATTTCAGAAGGGAGGAAGTGGTAGGGAAGAAGACGATACCTTCAAAAAGAGAAAAAATGAATTAGGATTTATGAGAAAAGAGGACAATTAGGGTTATTTTAAGATGTTCATTAACATTGTAATGAGTCCGCCAAATTAGCCCAATCTCACATTACTCTTGTTATTAACATTTAATTATTATTAATAATTAGTATTTTAACTTGTAAATATTAATTTTAAATAAATAGAATAAAAAAATTAATTTTCCTGAATATATTAAATAATGATTTCAACGTAGACAACAATATCAATTCCCAATTATGCATTCATTAATAATTTTAAATAATTTAATAAAAAATCATTTATTGATAATAAAAATTTTATATTATAGAAATATTAATAATTAACAATAATAAAAATCTTCTCCTATTAAAGAAAAATAATTCAAAGAATTCGTAATAAACATTTTCTATTGAAATTATTTTTGTAAATAAAATTTAAATGAATTAATTAACTAACATCAAAATTAAAAAAATAATAAATATCAATAATTATTTTTATACTACAAACAAAATAATTGTATTATTAATATATATATATATATATATATATATATATATATATATATATATATAATTTAAAAGAATTAAATTGTAAAAAAAAAGTATTGTTATTATATTTTATTTTTGCAAATATTGAATTTAAATTTATAGAATAAATTTCGAATAAATGATGATTGAATGAATTAATTAAATTATGACTCAAATAAATGCTAATTTAAAATAAATGCCGATTAAAAAATAATTATTATTTATCAAAATTATCATTGTTATTAACTAATACTGATTGAAAGAAAGAACTTGTCATGTGTCAAAGTCTCATTGCACAATCAAAGAGTCAAACAAGCTACTTTAGTCAAACAAGAGGGCTACTTTAATCAAAAAGTTACTTTGATTTGTTAACTTTTACTTGATAATACAAGGAAAATAATAGATATGATTAAACATGGTAACATTTAATTGAGAAGTTACTTACGTTAAAAGTAAGAACACCACAAGTTAATTGAGAAGTTACATTAATTGATTTGAAAATTTAGAACAATAATCTTTTGATAACCACTACAACAAAAACAATTTTTACCAGAGGTTATTTATGATATTTCCGGGGGTTTTAACCCCCATTAAAGGAGTTTCCGGCGGTTTGTTTTTCTCCTAGAAAAACCAGTGTCGTTAACGGATTACCGGCGATTTTGACTAAACCCTGGTAAAGCAACACTTACCGGCGGTTTTGAAACCCCTGGTATTTACCGGCGGTTTCAAACTCCTGGTAATTACCGGCGGTTTTAAAACCCCTAGTAATTATCGACGGTTTTGAAACCCCTGATAATTACTAGCGATTTTCAAACCCCTGGTAATAACCAGCGGTTTTAAATCCCTGCTATTTACCTGAGGATTTAAAACCCCTGGAAATT
Organism: Vigna unguiculata; assembly: GCF_037176805.1. Classification (NCBI taxonomy): domain Eukaryota; kingdom Viridiplantae; phylum Streptophyta; class Magnoliopsida; order Fabales; family Fabaceae; genus Vigna; species Vigna unguiculata. The sequence goes on along the minus strand of NC_140795.1, from coordinate 32,974,568 downwards.
ATCCCTAGAACCGATACTTTTAAGGGATTTTCAAACTTTTGCTAGTTTTCAATAGTTTTAAATCCCTGATGGAGTTATTTGTGTTTTTACTTTATGTTTCAAATTTCCTTAATTTTATTTATTTCACTTTTTTAATGCACATAATTCTTAAAACATCAAATAAAAAGCAAAAATTATAAAAAAAATGTATATTTGTTTATAACTAGATATAACAATCATATATCAAGGAACATTGTCTATAAGTTCAAGGAAAATATTACAATATCTTTGTTCCAATTTTTATTCCGGCCATAATTTGTCTATGTTCTTCCTACAAAATTTAGGAAGTTAAATTTTAAAATCTTTGAACACAGAACGGAGAAGATTGCATGGGGTCTTCAATACTCTCAAGCTTTCCAAAACAATATGATTTTGAGCAAGAAGTTTAATGAGCCATGTAAGAGCAACAATTGTGGTATCATGGTCTGCAACCAGCATAGTTAATATATTATCCTTCAATTGCTTATCTATGAATTTATTTTCATCCTCTTCTCTATCTTTGTTGTGTTTCATAACTAACGATCCTAAGAAATCCTGTTGAAAGTCTTGGTCACTTCTCCGCTAAATTGTAGAATCCAACATCTCATACATCCTATCTTGAGCCTGCACACATTCATAGCATGCATTAGGGTGAAAGAGAGTTAAGTTATCTTAGTAATTGAACCAAAGAACCTATTTATTTCTGGGCGGAATGTTTTGTACTACTTTGTTACCTTGATGCCACGATGAAAAGTTGTTCCTGGAATTTTAAAAGGCAATGATGCAAATGAGGAAGAAATAATCTGAAAATTTGATCTAAACTTTTCTTGCTTCTCCCTTGAAGGCTCTAAACTCATGATCATATGTCTAATCACTTTTAGAGTAAACTGTAATATTCAAAATTTCAAACATTTAGTATGGAATAAGAATGTATAATATAGCCAAATAAGAAGTTTTCTTTGTTTGAAAAGTTAATGCCACTCAACTGTAGAAGCCTCCTCAAGAACCAGGACTTTCCTTCCTTCCCATTGATCTCATGTCTGCATCTGCATTGCCTGAATGCTGATAAAATGAAAATAATTTTTCAGTCCATCAATTCATAAAGGTTCACCAACCAATATTCTTAGCCTTTTGTGTGCGTCTCCAATAGTATGCAACAAGGTAGTGGGGCCTATAACTTGATACAAGGACTGGTCAATTTAATAGTATCAACTATAAAAAGAGTATGTTATGATGGATGAGATAGATGATGATGTGAAGGTGAACAAGTGTTACTATGATCAATTACTTGTCCCCATCTAGAAGAGGACTTATGGATGGTGTGTACATCAGAACTAAACAGTATAGGCATCTAGAAAACATTTTAGAGAGAAGCGAAGATAAACACAGTCTGGGATCCAGAAAACATTTTAGAATTTAGAATTATTTTAACAAAGATTATACTCCTTTAAGAAGATGAAATCAAGCCTAACAAAAGGATAAAAAAATTCAAAAACCAACTTAAATATGCAATCAAGAATGAATTGATTTCCGTTCCTATTACTTGTTTCATGAAATTGTATTATTACTTCCCCAGGATTTCCTTATTTGCAACTTAAATTCCTTCTATTCCTTAATATAGTATATCACCGTCTTTTCAGAATTCTATATTACATCCTTGGCTTTGATACATTCTCAAACCTCATTCAAATGTCTAATTACATTGTTAGATTATATCACTAGCCAGGTGTTCTAGAATAACATATGAATCTGACAACTAAATATCTGAAATTATAAGCTATTGAAAATGATCAAGTGCATGGACAAGATGTATGTGTATTAAACCAGTCAGTTAATACGTCTATGAAATGTTAACAATAAATTTTATTCCTTCCAAGCAGAAACATGGGACCATGACAGAAGAAATGTCTAAAAAAGTATAAAAACTCTAAAGTGGTCTTTGGGAAAATATTCCAAGGTAACTTTGATCCATACAGTAACAAAACATGAACTAATAGTGCACATATATAGAAATAAATTTGTTAAATTTTAATCCATACATTCTATAAGTTAAATTTTTATATTATGGTTTCATCTTCAGAATCATTGTTAAATTTTAATTAAAATAATTATTACTTTAATTCTAATCTTATGATACAACTCCAAAACTTAATAAATTTAAAATTTTCACAATTATTAAGTCTACTCTGTCTTGTTGCAGGAAAAACATTAGTCTTATGTAAGTTTACTAGTAAAATAGTTATTGAGATGAAATATCAATTACATTGCTAGTTGTATATTTCCATCCTCATTTGGAAACCTCTTCTACTTGTCATTTTCTCCCTGCTATCACCCTCTGGAATCAAAGTTTTTATGATAATTGTAAGACCCGTGAAAAATTGATTAATTAAATAATTAATTAATTAATAAACGCGGGTAGAAAGTGCCTTTATGGCATTAATTATTGTTTAATGTGATGTGGAAAAGTACTAGCTTAAATGGTTGAGAGTACTTGGCTTGTGTGAGAGAACTTGGGTTCAAGTCCTATATATGCCAATTATGTGTTGTTGTTTTATTATTGATTTTAATGATATGCATGAGTATGGAATTGGTATTGTAAACTTATATTGATTTGAGTATATCATTAAATGTTAATTGTTGTAGTGGTTATACTTTGGTCTTATGAGTGGAAGGTCATGGGTTCAAACCTTGTTGGGCATAAAGTAGGCTTTATTTTTGCTAATTCTAGCTTGGAGTGGAGTTGAAAGGGCAAAGGTAAAAGGAGTAGCCAAAGGGCTGAAAAACCTTAGTTAACAATGAATAAGAAATTAAAAACATAATTAAGCCCATTTTTTACTTTACCCTTTTAAACCCTTAATTAAGACACCTATAAAAGGCCATTTTAAGGGAAAAGAAGGGTTTTGGCAGTGTTGGTAATTGGCTTTTGAGAGGAGCACGAATTCTAAAGGAGTGAGAAAAGAATTTAAGGTTGAATTGGGAGGGTATTGGAACAAAAGAGTGGGCAACAAAGGAACATTCTCTTTTTCCCAAAATTGAATCAAGAAGTTCAGGTTAGGGGAGCTTATCCTAATTTTCGTGTTGTTATTTTAGGTGTATGCATTGGATAAATTGTATGTCATGGAACTTGTGTGGTATGTGCTGTGATTCAGAATTTGATTGGTTGAGATTGTGTGCAAGCCTTGCTATGCATTTTTTTGTGATTAGAGGGAGGGTTTTGGTATGGAATGGGTAGATATGATTTAATCTCGAGTTGGGTAATATGAATGGATGATATACGACCTGTTCTGATGATTGTGGCCACTATTTGTGCTTGGTAATGTATTAATTGTGTTTTGATATTGTTGGTGGTGCAATTTGGACAAAGTTGGGCGATTTGAGTGCGTGAACAGACTCGAGAACCTGCAAGTCTCGCCCAAGCGGGTCCACCTCGCCTAAGCGAGAGTTGTAGAGTCTCACATTGGGTCCTGATTCGTGGTTCTCGCCTAGGCGACCTGGAAAATGGTTGAGCAACAAGGTCTCTCACTCAGGCGAGAGGCACTCGCCTAAGCGAGGTCGCGAGGAGAACCTGGGAGTTTTGAGCGCGATATCTCGCCCAGGGTTGTATTTGCTTTTGCCAAAAAATCTCCCCCTTTTTTATGATGATCAAAACAATATGTTTAAAGTATCTGCAATCAAAAAATCTGACAAGTAGATTTGTTAGTAGCACTGTTTGGTTTAAACTTTTAAACTTTTTCTCCCCATGTTTTGATCATTTGAAAAAAGTTTTAAGAGAAAAGCTCTCCCTGAATTAGACAATGGTAAATAAAATGGACTTTTATTAAGAAATAATAACAATGGTAAACACTTTACAATAGAAAAAAAAATAATAACAATGATGTAGACATTTAAAATTCTTGACTCATGTCATCATCTTCATCATATTTTTCAAACTTATGTTCTAGATTAGAAATCCTAGAATTTAGTCCTCTTATTAAGCCAGTGATTTCTTCATGTCGGTTAGTGGAGAGGAGAAAGAATTCTTCAAGTCTCTGGTTTAGGTTTAAAATGTGATCCTCTAAAGAAGAGGATGACCCACCAACCCCACTTGATGAGCCAATATTTGTGTCAACAGGAGGGATAGGAGCAGTGGGAGGATTCTCTTCTTCGTTATGGTTCGAGGGAGGCATATCATCCTTGTGAATGTAAGTATTCCCAAAAGGAATAAATTTCATCTACTTCAAGAAATTTTCAGCAATTTTGTTTGCCTCAGTGGTGTTATGAGATTGTTCATCATAGACATTTACACCTTTGTACTCATAAATACGAGAGATTAGCAAGGAATACGGGAGTGGATATTGAGGCAGTCTCTTGGCTTTGAGCATTGTGTCAAGAATGATGCTTGGCCAATGGATAGGAATGTGATTGAGCATAGCATAGATAATCATGAGATCAGCTTAACTGCACTGTGCATGATTTGCACCACGTGGACATAAAATCCAAACAATAAGATAGTGAAGTAGACACTCATCAACTTTGAGAGGTCCTGCTAGCAATTGTCGACCTATTTCTTGATCTAGTCTTCGCATTAGTGATCTATAGGGGAATATTTTGTTGAATCCTTCAATGCCAGCAATGAGGATTGGAGATGTGCCATCATGAATGGGAAATTGAGCAACATTTTCCCAAATATCATCATCCAGAATGATGTCGACGCCTTTCACTTTTGTAAAACCCACTCCATCTCTGAATTTGTAGTTGAAGTAGAAGGCTCATACCAGATCAGGGTAGTAGGTGCCCTGCATCTTTGTGAAGAATTTGACCCCTTGTTCAACAAGAAAGACAAGGATTGTAAAACGCCGATTTACAAACCATTGAGATTTGATGAATTTTGGAGTGATAAGAGGCTTGTCTTTTCATAGAGTGATGAATTTAGATCTCTTATCTTCATCTAAAATCCAACCTTCAATGGAGGCAGTCCTAGGTGCAATTGAGGTTTGAGGAGCACAAGATGCAGTTCTTCTACGGGTAGGAATCTTCCTATGAGAAGCTTCAGCCATTGTTTAAATGGAGGAGAAGGAAGCTTTGAGAGTTTTTGAGAAAATGGAGGGATCTGAAGAATGTGAGGGGTGAAAAGAGTGTAACAGTGACTAGAATGGCATGTATTTATAGGGTAATGTCTCCAACGGCCATATACATGGATTTTAATGCAAATCTAGTCTTTACAACGGCTAGATTTTGAAATTATTTGGTCCAACGACGTGTAATAATTGATTATCTAAAGGTGATAATCGATTATTGTTTCAAAAGCTATGTAAAACATGAATCCTGATGAGCTGATAATCGATTATCTTAAGTGATAATCGATTATTCCAGAGAGGTTTTGATATTTGGCTCAGAATTAATGATAATCGATTATTGCCCCCAATAATCGATTATTCCATAATGTTTTGGAATTTTTAAGAGTGGCTGATAATTGATTATTAGCCATGATAATCGATTATTGACGCTGTTTTTCGGATTTTTGAAGGAACTTGAGTTTTGGCATTTTTAAGAAATCTCTAGTATTCCTAAGTCTCTTCTTAGTTCATAAAATCTATCTTTAGCTAATGGTTTGGTAAAGATATCAACTAATTGATGCTTTGTGTCTACGTATTCTATCTCATAGTTCCCTTTATTTATGTCATATGTTAGGAAGTGATGTCTTATCTCAATGTGCTTTGTCCTAGAGTGCATTATGGTATTTTTGGTTAGGTTAATGGCATTGGTATTATCACATTTCAGAGGTATATGATTTAGAAAGATATTATAGTCTTCTAATTGTTGTTTCATCCAAAGAATTTGAGCACAGCAGTTTCCAGCTACTATGTATTCAACCTATGTAGTTGACAAAGCCACACAAGCTTGTTTCTTAGAGTGCCAAGATACTAATGAACTTCCTAAGAGGTGACAAGTACCATTGGTAATTTTTCTATCTATTTTACAACCACCATAATCAGCATCTGAATAGCCTATCAAACTAGGAGATGCTCCTGAAGGGTACCAAAGTCCAAAGCATGCAGTTCCTTTTAAATATTTTAAGATTCTTTTCACAGTAGTAAGATGTGATTCTTTTGGATTGGCTTGAAAACGAGCACACACACATACAGATTGCATAATGTCAGGCCTACTTGCAGTAAGATATAACAAAGAACCTATCATGCCTCTAAACATAGTCTGATTTACCTCTATTCCTGATTCATCTTTGTCTAAATAGCAGGAGGTTCCCATAGGAGTACTTGCTTCCTTAGCAGTATCCATTCCAAATTTTTTAAGTACTTCTTTACAGTACTTAGTTTGAGAAATGAAAGTTCCATTTTCCATTTGCTTAATTTGTAGACCCAAAAAGAATGTCAATTCTCCCATCATTGACATTTCAAATTCTCCATGCATTATACTTGCAAAGCCCTTACATAGAGAATTATCAGTAGACCCAAATATTATGTCATCTACATAAATCTGAACTAGCAATATATGCTCATCTACACTTTTAATAAACAGGGTTAGATCAATTTTACCTCTTTCAAAATCATTTTCTAACAAAAATGTACTTAATCTTTCATACCAAGATCTAGGTGCTTGTTTTAATCCATACAATGCTTTCTTTAATTTATAAATGTGATTAGGAAACTTATAGCCTTCAAAGCCAGGTGGTTGTTCAACATAAACATTTTCTTTGATAAATCCATTTAAGAAAGCACTTTTGACATCCATCGGATACAATTTAAATTTCAAGAGAGAAGCATAAGCAAGAAGTAAACGTATGGCTTCTAACCTGGCAACTGGAGCATATGTCTCATCATAGTTTATACCTTCTTCTTGTTTGTATCCCTTTGCTACAAGTCTGGCTTTGTTTCTAGTGATGTTTCCATCTTCATTCAGCTTGTTTTTGAACACCCACTTTGTTCCTATGACTTGGTGTGAATCATCCCTAGGAATGAGTTCCCAAACTTCATTCCTTTCAAATTGATTTAGCTCTTCTTGCATTACTATACACCACTGATCATCTTGAAGAGCTTCTTCTACACTTTTGGGTTCTATCTGTGAAACAAAAGCAACAGTCATATAGAAATTTGACATATTTCTAGTAACTACTCCATTTGATATATCTCCAATGACATTTTCCAAAGACAGCCCTCTAGGTGATTTCCAGCTTTTGGCAAGATCTTCAGGTTCAGTCAATGGGTTCTCATTTAGGTACATCTCATCAAGAGCTTCTTTAAAGTATTCTTCATCACCTGCATTTGTTTTATTTAACTCAAGAGGGTTCTCCTCAAGGTCCACAATTTCATCAAAAACAACATGCACAGATTCTTCCACATTCAAGGTTCTTCTATTGAAAATTCTATAGGCTTTACTAGTTAATGAATATCCTAAGAAAATAGCTTCATCTGCTTTAGAGTCAAATTTACCCAAATTTTCTTTTCCATTGTTTAGAACAAAGCATTTGCATCCAAATATTTTTAAATGTGCTACATTAGGCTTTCTTCCTTTAAACAATTCATAGGGGATAATTTTTAAAATTGGTCTAATTAGCATTCTATTTAATACATAACAAGTCGTGCTCACATCATCAGCTCAAAAATATTTAGGCACATCATATTCGTTCAACATTGTGCGAGCTAATTCTTTTAAGGATCTATTTTTCCTTTCTACAACTCCATTTTGTTAAGGAGTTCTAGGTGCAGAAAAATTATGCATAATTCCGTTTTCTTCACAAAATTTTTCAAATAATTCATTTTGAAATTCTCCACCATGATCACTTCTCAAAACTTTAATTTTCAATTCTTTTTCATTTTGAATTACTTTTGCAAATTTCTTAAAAGCTTTAAAGGCCTCACTTTTTAGTGTGAGAAAGAATGTCCATGTATATCTTGAGTAATCATCAACAATAACAAGAGCATAATAATTTCCTCCAAAAATTTTTGTCCTTGAAGGACCAAACAAATCCATATGCAACAGTTCTAAAGACTTTGATGTAGAAATCACATTTTTTTGAATGAAATGATGATTTTACGTTTTCTTTTCGACATGTATCACATAGTTTATCTTTTTCAAACTTTATTTTTGGCAATCCAATTACTAATTTTTTAGAAATTAGTTTGTTTAATTGTTGCATGTGAATATGAGCAACTCGTTTATGCCACAACCAAGGATTTTCTTCTTTAACAACCAAACAAGTTATATCACTAGATGATGCAGTATCAAGATCAATCAAGTAAATGTTATTGTGTCTAATACCTTTTAAGGTTACTTCTTCGAAGTCCTTTTGATGAATAGTGCAAAATTCACTCTCAAATATTACTTTGAGTCCTTTATCACATAATTGGCTTATGTTGAGAAGATTGTGCTTTAGTCATTCCACATACAGTACATCCTTGATCTCCAAAGTATTTCCTCCACCTACATCTCCCGTTCCAAGTATTTTTCCCTTGTTGTTATCCCCATATGTAACAAATCCTTGTTCCTTTCTTTTAAAGTTTTTAAACTTCTTTTTGTCTCCAGTCATGTGTCTTGAACAACCACTATCAAGATACCACATTGATCTTTTGGATTTAGAAGTCATCTACAAAACAATGGAACAATTCATTTAGGTCCCCAACAACTTGTTTGGGTCCTTGGGGTTAGAAGAAAAATATTTACTTATAAACAGGCACCCAATGATACTTCCCATTTGGAACACCAAAATGTTTAATATTGCATTTATTTGAAGTATGACCCTTTTTCATGCAATAAAAACATGTAGCAGTACATGCATATGTATTCATAAAATGAGACGTTCCTTTTTGTACCCAAACTCTACGAGTTCTTTTAGTTTTATTTTTAAACTTATGATTATGAGCATGCTTGGTCTTATTTGGGTTTTTCTTAGATCAAACTTTTCACAGTTTTTATTTTCTAAGGCATCTTCAAGATGTTTTTCTAAAATACATATATCAAACATGTAACTTTTACATGAAGCACATTCAACATTTTCTTTTTCTAATATTGAAATTTTATTTTTCAGAAATTCTTCTTTTTCAAGAGATTTTTCAAATTTACATTGCAAATCTTTAAAATCATATTTTAACTTTTTATGAGCAGTATCCAATTTACTAGATTTAACAAGTAATTGTTGAAAAGCATCATACAGATTATCATAGTCATTTTCATTGCAAGTAGAATTTACCTCACTGTTAGAATCATTGTGATTAGCCATCAAACATAGATTTGCTTCTTCATTATCAGAATTGCTAGAATTTGATGAGCTTGAGGCATTGTCTTCCCATGCTATGTATGCCTTCTTTTTAAAGAATTTTCTACCCTTCTTTTCTTCACTTTTATCTGAATTTGGGCAATCAGCCTTGACGTGTCCAGATTCTCCACATCCGTAGCATTTGAAATTTGAAGATGATCCTTTATTCTCTTTCTTGTTGTTCTTGAATTGATTTTTACCTTTGGTCTTCATGAATTTTGTAAACTTCTTAATCATGAGACTAAGATTTTCATCGTCATTCGAATCTTCTTCTTCCTTTTTGCTTTTTGCCTTTAACCACTTCAGTTTTGAAGGCAATGTTCTTCTTTCTTCCAATATCTTCTTCTTCTTTTAGTCTACCCAGTTCAAGCTCATGCTCCCTTAGCTTTGCAAATAGGGCCACCATCGTCATTGTCGCAAGATTTTGTGACTCCGTGATGGCTGTCACCTTCGGCTGCCAAGTCCTGTTTTTATATTTAATTCATCAGTGTCAAAAGTTTTACCTAGACCTGTGAGATGATTGATAATGTGTGTGAATCGTTTCTGCACATCGTACATAGTTTCTCCTTGTTGCATCCAAAACATTTCGTATTCTTGGATCAAGGAGTTCTTGCGTGCCCTTTTCACATCATTTGTTCCTTCATGGGTCACACGCAATATTTCCCACATATCTTGTGCACTGGTGCAGACTGAGATCCTATAAAACTCATCTAGGGTTAAGGTAGATGAAATTATATTTCTAACTTTTACATCATACTGAGCTCGTCTATTTTCGTCTGCGGTCCATTGCGAGAATGGCTTTGGTTCCTGCACATCATTTACAATATTAACAAGAACAAATGGACCATTTAACACAGCATCCCAAATACCTCTATCAACAGATTCCAGAAAAATTTGCATCCTAACTTTCCAGAAAGGATAATTTTCACCAGTAAATAAAGGAGGTTTGTTGATAGACGCACCCTCAACAAAAGTTTGATTTTGTCCAACCATTTTCAAAAAAAATTGAATAACTATCAAACCAAGCTATAATACCAATTGTTAGTATCGCGCAGCGGAATGTTTAAGCGTTTGGATAAAAACCAAGAGGGGGTGAATTGGTTTTAAGCAATAAAATTAATACTTAAAAATTTTTCCAAATTTTATCGATTAAATCAAATATTAATTTCTTTAAACATAATAGTAGATGAAATAAAAAGATAGAGAAAAAGATTGAACACAAGTATTTATACTGGTTCGGATCAAAAGACCCTATGTCCAGTTGTTAATCTTTAAAAAACGAGATTAACTAAATCACTAACAAATATCATATTACAATCAGATAATAAAAGAGTAAGGAAAGAAAACACCTCTCTTGAACACACAAGAGATAAACACCTTTCTCTGAATCACACAGAGAACCTTGACCTTAACTTTCCCAGCAACAGCAGTAGCACTCAATCTCCTAGAAAACCTCTTAAGAAAAGTTATCGCTCTACCCACACTAGGTTTTTCAAAGCTTCTTTTGAGAACACTCAGAGAACACTCTTTGCAGTCACAACACTTGCACTTTAGCTTCTCAAAAAGGTAAGTTAGAAGTAACTCTGATGTTCCTTAAATAGGGGTTCCAAAAATTAGGTCAAAAACTAAACAGTCGCGCCAAACTGACCAGGATAATCGATTATCACTAGTGATAATCGATTATTCCAGTGTATTTTCTGAAAATGAATTTTTGAGCAGATAATCGATTATCAGAGGTGATAATCGATTATTGCAGTGCTTTCCTGAAAAAATTGACTCAGCTCAAGAGAATTGATTATCCTAAGTGATAATCGATTATCACTGATTTTTCGAGAAATACCAAAATTTGCTCTTTGCATTTGATTCTAACTATTCTAATTACACTTTACAAGATAACTTTAAACATAACAACACATGTTCTTCATATTGACTCCAGATGGCTTTTAGGCTTCTTTTATCATCATCAAAATCTTGCTTCAGCATTAGACTTGTATTTGCTTTTGCCAACAATTTGCACCCTACATAGTCAGAATCTAAAAAACCACTAAAAGTTACGTTAGAATAACATGGATACCATAAACTAACATTAATTATTCTTTTTAGATACTTAAGCTAATACATCATGGACATCTCAATTTCTCCCCACATAGTGTCTAATATCACCAATGATGTTATCCTTTGATAGCCTTTTAGGTTCAATCCACTCCTTAGGTAAGTTATTGTTTGTAGCTATTTCATTCGGCTGTTTTTCCTTTTCACTCGATTGATTTTCTATAAAGCAGATTGCTTTTTTGCAGCAGATCATCTTCATCCACATACTTTGACACTTAATCTTGCAACTTTAGGTTAGTTTCATCAAATACAATATGCATGGACTATTCAACAGTCATTAATCTTTTGTTATAAACTATATATACATGACTATGTATAGCATAACCAAGAAAAACACTTTCATCCACTTTGACATCAAACATGCCAAGTTGCTCTTTGCCATTATTTAAGATGAAACACTTACAACCAAATACTTTTAGGTGGCTTAAAACAAGTATTCTCCCTTTGAAAAGCTAATAGGGGGTTTTCTTTAAAATAGGCCTAATCAACACACAATTTAACACATAACAAATTATGTTGACTGCATCAGCCCAAAAGTACTTAGGTAGTGAGTTTTCATTTAACATGGTTATAGCTAGTTCTTCAAGTGATCTATTCTTTCTTTCAAATACTCCATTTTGTTGTTGAGTTCTTACAACAAAAAAGTTATGTTTAATCCCATGTTTTTCACAAAAGTGTTCAAATCTTTCATTTTGAAATTCTCCATCATGATCACTTCGAATAGACACTATCTTAGAACTCTTTTCATTTTCTAAAACCTTAGCAAGTCTTTTGAAAGCATGGAATGCGTCATTTTTGGCTGCTAAAAACAAATTCCATGTAAACCTAGAGAAAATTATCTACTATGACTAATGCATAAAGGTTTCCACCAAGACTCATGGTTCGAGATGGACCAAATAGATCCATGTAAAGCAACTCCAAATTTCTTTCAGTTGAAACATAATTTTTAGGTTTAAAAGAGACATTGGTCTATTTTCCCTTTTGACAAGCTTCACATACTCTATCCTTCTCAAATTTGGGTTTGGGTAAACCTTCATCCAATTATTTTCTATTTAATTGATTAAAATGTTTCATGTGTATGTGACAGAGCCTCTTATGCCATAACCAAGTATCATCCTCTTTAGTAAGCAAATAATGAATGTTAAATGATGCATGATGCAAATCAAACAAGTATATGTTGTTGACTTTTTTTCCTATCAATACAATACTACTACAAACATTATAGATAAGGCAGTGATTTGGTTCAAACACAACTTTTAAACCTTTGTCACAAAGTTGGTTTATACTTATCAAATTTTTCTTTGACCCTTCTACCAATAACATGTTCTTGATGTTGAATGAGGATCCATTGCTTATGACTTAATTTACAAGTATTCTTTCTTTGTTGTTGTCTGCATAAGTCACAAATCATTTATCCTTCAACTCCAACTTTGTAAATTTGGTCTTGTCACCTATCATATGTCTCGAACAACCACTGTCAAGGTACCACAAATCTTTCTTCTCACTTTTTATGACTTGCAAAATAGATGTGTATTACATGGTACAATTTGATAGGTTGGGTCCAATATGGTTATACCTTTCTAGATCCTTTTGGGATCCATTTCATAACCCCTTTACGAACATCATACTTTCTAGCATAACATTTTTTTAATAACATGACATTTCTTCATACAATAGTTGCAAGAAATGGATAGCATATCATTTGACTTGCTTTTTGAAAAGAAACTAGAGAACTTCTTGGCTTTCTTTTTTTAAAGTAGGATTGTAACCAAGTCCAGCTTTCCCAAACAAACAATTTTGAGACCCAAGAATAGCTTCTAAGTTTGTTTTCCCTCTTGTGAACTCTGCACAGGTTTTCAAAAGGTATTTCACTTGATTTTTTAAAACAGTGAAGTTTTCACAAGGTTTTTCAACTGGCTGATTTCCAGAACAATCGATTGAATTACTGTAAATCATTTCTAAGTGTTCAAAATCAGTTTTTAAATCAACTATTTTTGTTTCCAATTTATTGACTTTGTTTTCCAGCCAGTTGTTTAAGCCTTTCAATCCATTGTTTAATGCAGAAATCTTGTTTGCTTCATTATACAACTCTTCAAAATCATGCAACACTTCAAGCACCTCCCACATTTCTTCACATCATTAGTCCCTTTTATGCATCACTTCAACCACCTCCCTCATTTCTTTGGTACTTTTGCATTAGGAAACTCTAAAGAACTCGTCCATGTGCAATCATATTGAACTCTTCTTCTTTCTTCCTTTGTCCACTCAGTCCAAGGCTTGTCAACCTGTTTATCATCAAGAACATGTTTAGAAGTGTAAGGTCCATTCAAGATTGCATCCTATATCCCTTGGTCAATTGATTCAAAGAATATTTTCATCCTAATTTTCCAAAATGGGTAGTTTATGCCACTAAACATAGATGGCTTATGAATAGAGGCACCTTCAGCAATGAAAAGCTTGTTTTCAGCCATTTCAAATAGTTCAAAAATAGTTTTAGGATCAAACTTAAGTAAATTTCAAGAACCTTAATCTATTCCAATTATAACTATTGAAATGGTTGAAAGGTGGGTTGAATTGGCTAGTTAAAAAATATGTTGACTTTTAAAAGCCTAAATAAGTTTTCAATTGAATGAAATCAACCACGAAGTATGGATGGAAACACTTCTGGACTAAACATTTTCAATCGATCAAAAATAGAGACAGCCAATTGATTTCGTTAAACTGATACAATATTGATAGAATCAACAAATTGAATCATAAAAACAATTGACTGACAAACTGAGAATGGCTGAATTGCAAATTCTGTTGAATCCTAATTCGGATTCCATGAGGAACTAAGTTTTTGCATTGATTCCTTGCCAAAGAATGAAATGAAACCTTGAGATTAATGTTTTGTTCGGTGGGTTTTGTTGTTTCTCCATTGTGGATTTGTGTTTGCGTTTTAATTGAAGAATCCAATCTGAATTTGCTTAATTTTCAGAGTAGAAAACTCGTTTTTAGTTGATTTTCATGCTCAATGAACTTTGACAAATTCATGAACGCTTGCATTGCTTAATTGCATGTTGAATTTGTGGTTAACATTTGCTTAGTTGTTTAATAGCGAGTTCATGAGGAATAACGAAACCAATTCAGTTTGCGATCTGTGATGGGTGAAATTTCATTCGAAGCAAGGAATCACTGCTATCTTTGAGGTTGTTTAATCAAAAATTGTAATTACGTTTTGTTGTTGTGTTGAAATACTGAATTTGCCAAACCCCCCCTTGTGTTTGAATCTGGAAATTGAAGCTTTGAACAAGAACATTGGTCGTTGGAAGACGACTTGGTTCAACTGTCACATACTGCATTTTAAGTGTTTTAATTTGGTGAATTACGACCTCTATCACTCTTGCACCACTTGTTTACTCCACCTCGTTTTTTTAACAAAGGTGGTCGTCTAAATGTTAGACTCGTCTACCACAAAGGGCCATCTAAAACTAGACTCGTCTAACGAAGGCTCCCAAACTCGTATAACCATTGATGACCTCGCTACCCACACTCAATTCATCTACCTAATGTAATCATGCACCTTGTATACTCGGGACTCATCTACTCCACACCTAAGCATTCTCGATGGTTTCACATGACTCGCATATCTTTCTTAGGAACACACTTAGTAAACTTTCAACATATATTTTTTCTAGAAATTATATTAAATATAAATTATCTTATTATTGATATAATGAAGTAACATATAATCTATATTTTTGTAGTAATTACTGTGGATATTTTATTTTATCTCAATCAATATTTTATTAACATTAAATATTATTATGGGTTTATTTTTTATTTTAGTGAATTTTTTCTCTATTCTTGTTTTTCTACAAGTTGGAGGTTGTTATGGAATTGAAAATGTCCTTGAATTTAATGAAAATCCAAAAGTTTCTCTCGCACGCTTTCTTTTCTATGTTTTTGTTTGAAACCCTTACGAAGGACTGACTAATTTATTGTAACTTTTGAATTCATGATTCAATTTCTCACTTTATCGATAATAAATTCGTACATTTCTTTAAACTTAATAGTTTGATGCATTCTTCCTTGATCAATAAATAGGATCTTTAATGCATTAGTATTATGATAACTTGCATGACCATATAGACAATGGCGGATGTTAGAAGGGACTAGGGGGCCATTGTCTCCCAAAATTTTTTAATTTTTTTAAATTAATATATTTATATATTAAAATTTTAAATTTTTTAAATTTTTTTATAATTTTTAAATTATAATATACTTTATACATTAAAAATTGGTAAAAAATAAATTAGATATTTTCTTATTCTTTTTATCACACAACATATAATATTAATAAATAATAAAACAAGAATACAAATATTTCTTAAGATATTTTTTATTTTTATTTTTATTGTGTTTTAAATTTATCACATATTGTACTCATCCTCCATTCTCACATGTTTTCCTTTTTCCATTTACAAAGAAATAAGTTAGATGCAAACTTATTATTTTTACCATCATTTTTCATCTGTTTTCTTCTATTCTTAAAAAAGAAATAACTCTTATTTGTCTCACTTGATAGTGAAATATTAGTGTAATAGTTACCATTATCTTTTTAATCTCATGAGTCCGAGTACGTGTATATTCACTTTTTATGAATATAAAAGAAAAAATGGGTTGTGTTCTTTCATAACCAATTGAGTCCGAGTACGTGTATATTCACTTTTTATGAATATAAAAGAAAAAATGGGTTGTGTTCTTTCATAACCAATTTTTAATTGTTGCTCAATTATCACAAAGTTTTCTTTTAGTAATTGCATTTTTGAATATTTGATTTGATTATGATAAATTATTTTTTAATTTTAAACATGAAAAAATAGATATATTGATGAAAAATAAAATGATAGATTTATTTTAAAAGAAAAACATATTCAACTTCTTTACATATTAGAAAACATGATATTAATAATTTAATTGTTCAATTAAAGGAGTTTTTCTTTAGAATAATAGAATAATTGGGTATCGGGATGGGTATGGAGATATATATATCTCCGCCATAATACCCGTCCCCGTTTAAATTATTAAATTATTCACAATTAATTAAGTAACCATATATATATATATATATAATATTTTTTATTTCTTCTAATTATTTGGTTTGTCATGAAACTCATTCGCATCTCCATTATATTTTTCATCTTATCATAATCTTTATGTAATTATGTTAAAAAGATGTATGTCAATTAATTTTTTTTATGTCTCACATTTGAATATTTTTATTATTGTTTAATATTTTATTTATTATATATTTTTCTTTCACATGAGAATGTTTAGTACTTTCAATTTAAGTATTTAATAGCACAAACATTTCGTTTACTAGGTAATATAAAAAAATCTTTTACTTATATTATTAGTTTTTGTTTCATTTGAAAAACATTTTTGTTTCGCTAAAACAATTTTTGTTATTTCTCAACCATTGAGTATATATGTTGATATTTGAAAAGTTTTCTTAGATCTTTAAGATATTTTTTAACTTATCATATTCTTAATTATATATATTTTTTTCTTTGTGCGATTTTTTTCAATAGTCTCTAAGATTGTTTGTAAAGATTTGTTAATTTTTTTAATATTTTTATTTGCTGTTTATTTTCATTATGTATAATACTATTTCGATATATTCTATCTAATTATTTTTTATTTTCTAACTCATTATCAATCATATATACTGTAATTTTTTCACTATAATTGTATAAGTAACTTTTATTTACTACAATATAAAAATTTAATGTAATTGTCATGAATATTTTTTATCACCATCCAACATAATTGAAGTTCAAAAGATACAAGATCTATGTTAAAATTTTATTACTATGATTATTATTTGTTCTTTGTATCATTTTGATCAAGTAATGTATTATAACTTTTATTAGTATATAGAAAAGAGATTCATTAGAATTTAAAAGATTGAAGTAAACAAAGATTTAAAATATATTTTAATTTGAATATTTGTTTTTCTTTTATAGTTTTTTTAAAAAACTATTTTTAAATTTTATCAACTAGGTTTCATTAATGTTTGCAAATTTAATAAATGTTTTAGTTCTCATTAAATTTTATTTGATATTATAGTCTAAAATGTAAACAATTATAATTTATTTTAAACTTTTATTATGATTATTATTTGTTCTTTGTATCATTTTGATCAAATGATGTATTATAACTTTTATTACTGTATAAAAAAGAGATTCATTAGAATTTAAACGATTGAAGTAAACAAAGATTTAAAATATATTTTAATTTGAATATTTGTTTTTCTTTTATTTATTTTTTTAAAATATTTTTAAATTTTATCAACGAGGTTTCACTAATGTTTGTAAATTTAATAAATGTGTTGGTTCTCATGAAATTTTATTTGGTATTATAATCTAAAATGTAAACAATTATAATTTATTTTAAATTTTTATTATGATTATTATTTGTTCTTTGTATCATTTTTATCAAATGATGTATTATAACTTTTATTAGTGTATAAAAAAAGAGATTCATTAGAATTTAAAAGATTGGAGTAAACAACCATTTAAAATATATTTTAATTTGAATATTTGTTTTCCTTTTATATGTTTTAAAAAATATTTTTAAATTTTATCAACTATGTTTCATTAATATTTGAAAATTTAATAATTGTTTTGGTTCTCATGAAATTTTATTTGGTATTATAATCTAAAATGTAAACATTTATAATTTATTTTAAAGTATTTGATATCGAAGAAACAACCATCTTCTAATATTAAATATTTGATAATATTATGTTTCCTTTACCATAATTTTTTTATAAAAATTAATTAAAATTAATATTGAAGTAGTAAGAAAATGGATATGAGTATGGGTACGAGATTATTACCCGATGGGGATGGGATGAGACAAAAGTTTGATACCTATTGGGTTTGGGTATGGAGATGAGGATGAATTTTTTTTACGAGAATGGATATGGGATAGCGAAACTCGTGCCCGTCCCGACCCGATACCATCCCTGAACAAGAATCAAGTCAAAAATTAAATAAATAATCTTTATAAATCGATTATATTTTAATTACAAAATTATGTTGTCCATAGTAAAAAAATTACATAAGAATAGTAATCAAGTGGAATATGAATAGTAATCCGGCGGAAGGGATGTGAGTTTAAAAATTTTGTTTATATTTTTAAATTAAAAAAGTCAATTTTCATTTTAAAAGTAAATATTCAATCTCTATAATTATTATCCCACTCATAAGTATGAAATTTCCGTTTCATCTTCATCCCGTTAAAAAAAATAATAATTAAATAACTTTTTCCAAAAGAAAAAATAATAATAAAAATATTATATTATCAATTATTCAATGTCGAAATGACACATATTTTCTTATTTTCAATATAAAATATCAAGACAAAAATTATGATTATTAATAAGTTTTTAAGACTACCTTAAAAATTAAAACATTAAAAGTATTTTAAAAATTTAAAATGTTGTCACGTAAAAAAATATGGATGGAAATAAAAACAGAGAGAAATATGTACATATTCGGACCTATATCGCATCAGTCATGCATTTTTCGTCAAAATAAAAATGAATTAAAAGAATATACCTATAAATAAGACTTCATTTGTCATCCTTAATTTGGCGTATATAAAATTGTGAGCTTCCTTTATATTTTTTCGACACGCTTTAGATCAAATTAATATATATTCTTCTTAACACAGTTTATTTTTGTACAAAAATAGCTTTCATATTTTGATAAATTGGGTTATCTATACTTACGATTAGTTCTTGTTCATGAATTCAAACCACTTTTTCAATTTTATTTTTATTTTCTAAATTCGTCTTGTTAGGTTATGACAACTCAAAATCTTTGAGAGAACTATGTTAGAATTCATGACCTATCATGGTTGAAGCCTGCAAAGAGATGAAACAACACAAAGAGAAGAGAACACGAAGCACGAGGCAAGGAGGAGAATGAAAGAAGGAAGCTCTGATTGATTGAAGATCTCAGTGAAGAATTTATTACAATTGTACTATAACGAGAAGGGTAGGCCTCCTTATATACAGAGAAAAGGAAAACAGAGGAAAAATAAAAAACCAGACAAAGGAGGGAACCCGTGTGGACATGGGCCTAGCAAGACCCAATATGGGTTCTAAGATCCCGCTGCAAGTTGGCAGTAAACATTATGGATGCCAAGCTTGGAACTGAGTTGGGAAAAGATGCCGGGAGGGAGAGCCTTTGTTAAAATATCTACAAGTTGTTGATTTGTCTTGACATGAAGAAGTTTAACCAGACCTTGCTGAATCTTTTCCCTTATAATGTGGCAATCTATTTCTGTGTTTCGTTCACTCATGAAATACATGGTTGTTGGCAATCTTTATGGCGGAAGCATTGTCACAGTAAATGGTGGCAAATTGTGTCATGGGGAGTCTGATGTCATGCATAAGATGAAAGAGCCATTGTATCTCACAAACAGTATGTGCTAAAGCCCTATATTCAGCTTCAGCAAAGCTTCTGGAAATAGTGGTCTGCTTCTTTGATTTCCAAGAAATGATGGTTTTTCCAAGATAGACGATATACCCAGTTATAAATCTTCGAGTGTTAGTGCATCCTGCCTAGTTAGAGTCGTTGTATGCCTTGAGAGGAATCTCGCTTTTTGCATCAAGGAGAATGCCTTGTTCGACGGTTCCTTTCAAATAACAGAGCACTTTGTAGGCAGCTTGTTGATTATCCTTTGTAGGTGAAGAGACATACTAGCTAAGTTGATTGACAACGTAGGTAATGTCCTGTCTGGTGTTTGTCAAATAGATCAACTTACCACTGAGCCTGCGATAAGTGGTGGGGTATGGTAGAGAGTCACCATCTGCATGAAGCTTAGTAGAAAAATTCATGGGTGTGCTCACAAGGGAAGAATTCAACATACCAATTTCACTAAGTAAATCAATAGTGTATTTACGTTGTGAAAGATTAATGCCCTGATGACTTCTAGCGATTTCAAAACCTAAAAAATAGGTTAGATCTCCTAGGTTCTTAAGTTTAAAATTTTTGTCAAGAAAAAAGGTTATATGTTTGATTGCTTCATGATTGTTTCCAGTGACAATAATTTCATCAACATAAACAAGGATAGTGGTGATCTTATTTTGAATGTGTTGTATGAACAGAGAATGATCAGTAGTGGATTGATTAAAATTTTGGCTAAGAAGAAAATTGGATAGTTGAGCATACCATTGACGACTAGCCTGTTGCAGGCCATACAAAGATTTATGTAAGAGGCATACCTGATCTGGATTTTTTTGTTTCATACTCGGAGAGAGATCCATGTAGATAGTCTCATCCAATTTTCCACGAAGAAAAGCGTTGTTTACATCTAACTGGGTTAACTTCCAATTTTTTATGGCAATTATAGCAAGAATGCTACGAACAATGGTGAGCTTTGCAATAGGTGTGAAAGTATCATGGAAGTCCATGCCCTCGAGTTATGTGAATCCTTTAGCCACTAAGCGGGCTTTGCATCTCTCTATGGATCCATCAGCTTTGTGTTTGAGCTTGTAGACCCACTTGCATCCTATGGTGGTGCAATTAGGAGGAAGATTCACGACAGTCCAAGTTTGATTTTGTTCAAGTGCAATCAGCTCCATATCCATGGCTGCCTTCCAATCATAATTTTTAACAACTTCATCAAAGGATTTTGGCTTAGTGTTGCTGTCAATGCTGAGTATAACCTGTTGAAAATGAGAGGACAATCTAGACAAAGAAATGTATGAATGAATAGGATATTTTGTTTTAGTTTTAACACATGCCAGATCAGTTTGATAATCGTTCAGATATGTAGGAGAACTTCTAATTCTGTTGGATCTTCTTAAATCAAAAATTTCAGAATTACTACTTTGAGTAATAGGAATAATGCTATTAGAATTGTTAAAATTACCATTAGGGTCACTGTCATTTTGATCATTAAAGACAAAATTATATGATTGGCTAATAGGTAGGCAAACATCACCTATGTTAACATTTTCATTAGTGTTATAACAGCTAGGAAAATTATCCTCATGAAATAAAGACATTACGAGAAATCTTAATATCATGGCTCTTTAAATCATATATGATATACCCTTTTGTATGAGAAGGAAATCCTAGAAAAATACCAGGTCTAGCACGTGGCTCGAACTTGGATCGCTTGGCAGTCATGGTTTGCATATAGCATAGGCAGCAAAAACCTTGAGGTTTTGGTAATTATAAAACTTTTCATGAAGTTTCTCATGAGGGGTGCAGTTCTTAAGGAAAGGAGTGAGAGTTATATTTATCAAGAAAGCAGCATGTATGAGAGCATAAGACAAAAAACAAGTAGATATCTTAGATTGGAAAATCAAAGCTCTAGTAACATTCAACAAATGTTGGTGTTTTTTTTTTCAGCTATCCCATTTTGTTCGGGAGTCTCTACATAAGTAGTTTGATGAATACTGCCTTTGGAATTAAAAAGATCACGCATCTTGAACTCATTGCCATTATCACTTATAATAATTTTTAGGTTAAAATACCTTTTTGGTCCCAATTTTCGTCAACTTTTTTGAATTAGGTCCCAATTTTCGCGGGGTGCTCAAATAGGTCCTAAATTTGGTCAATTTGATTCAATTAGGTCCTAATTGGGTAACGCCGTTTAAATTGATAACGTTTCACTGTACAGTTGGCTTTTCCTTGCTACGTGTCGAAATACTAATCCTACGTGTCAGTGTTTGCTTTATAATGAGATGGTTAATTAGGGGGTTAATGACATTACGTTTTTAATTAAATGCAAGAAATGAAAATTAAAAAAGAAAGTGTTAGGGTTTATAAAAAGTCGAATAAGCCATCTCGTCGTGTGTGACCTTGCTCATGGTTGAAGCTTTGTTGCAGCTATGTCTCAGACCCAATCATCTTCTTCATACTGTAATAACTGCGTGCAGCGTAGTGTTCCCGCTTCTCGCACTCAAGCTTTAAGACCTATTTGTGATTGTGGGCAAGCTGCAGTTGTGCGGACAGCAAGAACTCCGAGAAATGTGGGTAGAAAATTCTGGGGTTGTGCTAACTACAAGGTAAGATTGATTTAATTGAATCAATTGCTATTGTTCTGGGTATGTCTGATTTAATGAATCTTTTATGTATTTTCTGTTCATCAACAGCGGTAGAGTGAAGGTGGTGGTGTTTCCTGCAATTTTTTTCAATGGTGGTACGAAGACGTTGATGAAGAAAAAGAAGTTCTTATTGTGAACCAAAACATGAAGATAGAAGATCTCGAGAATGTAGTTAGGGATTTGAAAAAATGCTTTAATGTATTAGTCGTAGTTGTTAGTATCGTTGGGTTGATAAACGTTGTGATGTTGGCGTTGATGCTGAAAGATTGACAAAAAAGGGTTGTAATTGTGAAGGTTCTGATGTACGTCTGTTCGAAAATTATGAATGAATTAAGTTATTTATGTTCAATGAGGTCCTCAATTGTGTTAGTTTTGTTCAAATAGGTCCCTACTTTTGTAATTGATGTTCAAATAGGTCCCTACTTTTGTAATTGATGTTCAAATAGGTCCCAAATTTTTAAAAAAGTGTTTAAGTAGATTGTGTACTGGATCAACTTTTCCTGTTTAATAATGTTCTTAATACAATTAGGATGCATTGTAAGTCGTATAAGAATGTCAGTACTAATAAAATTATAATTCAGAAAAAACCAAAATCCTCATAATTGAGATTAAACAAGTTGTTGTCCACCATAATCCTGAATTTACCAACTTACAAAATGAAAATGTCTATGATCCAAATTATCCAAAAATGGCTAATGAATTTTACAAAATAACAGCCATCAAAATTAAAACTTAAAGACCAGATTACATATACATTAAAGAAGTGAATCAGAGTGGCAGGGTTGGTTGTGGAGGAGCAGAAGTTGGGTCCTGTGATGGCTGGTTTGGTTGTGTAGTAGCATAAATTGTCTCCTGAGATGGCTGGGTTGGTTGTTGAGTAGCAGAAATTGGCTCTTGAGATGGCTGGGTTGGTTGTGGAGGAGCATCACTTGGTTGTGAGGACTGTCCTTGTGTAGGCAGTTGTGGGCAATTTGTTCTATTGTGCCCCAGTTCACGACAAATTCTGCATCTTTTTCTATGGCCACCTTTTCGTAATTGGGTATCATCTTTCCTCAACTCCCATTGTTCCAGCCTTCTCTTTTTCTTGGGTCGCCCAGGCATAATCCTTTTATGTGGAGGCATGACATCTGGAAAATCAGTGGTGGGCCACATGTTTTGTCCATTGATGGGGTAGATAATGGAGTTGTACATCTCTTCAAAAGTTGATTTCCTGAAACATAGGGGGATATAATCTGCTGCATTCAAGTTCAAGAACCTGATGGCAGCAAGTGCATGGCAGCACGGGATGCCAGTTATCATCCACTTCCTACAGCTGCAATCTTGGGTGTCTAGGTTGACAACATACTTGTCACCTAGCACTGATAGGTGTGCAACTTCAAATACTTTCCCCCCAGCACAACTACATTACAATTCATATAGACATATCAGATTCTACAACAGAAATCATCAACAAAGATGAGGTTATACATGATCAACCAATTTATAAATTGCTCTGCACCAGGTAATAACTCCTGAATTGCAGGCAACAGACCCTGTTTCACAGCAGTTATATGCATTAAAATTAATACAGTTCATGGCTATAATGTGAATAAAAATATTTCCATGAACAGATACAAACCTTCTGTTGATCTGACATAAATGTACATGCCCCACAGACTTCAGGTCCTCCTAGATCATCCACTAGGATTTCCAAAAACCATTTCCATGTCTCTTTGTTCTCTACCTCCACAATTGCGTATGCTAGAGGAAGCATTTGGTCGTTAGCATCCCTGGCCACTGCAGTTAGCAACTCGCCCCCATATTTCCCTTTGAGGAAGCAACCATCCAACCCAATAAAGGGGCGAGAAAACACAAAAGCATCTTTGCATGCTTTGAAACATGTGTAAAACCTACTAAAAATAGACTCACCCTGCATTTCATCCACTTTAACTTTGACTGTGCTCCCTGGATTGCATCTCAGAATTTCATAAGCATAATCATGTATTCTTCGAAACTGTTCTTTGAATGACCCTTCCACTTCCTCAACCCTTTTTCTCGCACATCCTTAATCTTGAATTTCGGATTTTCAATCAAAGACTTCTCTACCTTCTTACTCAGCCATTTTGCACTCATAATCTTAAGTTTAAACTCCCTAGAACAGTTATGCCTATCAACCACTTTTCTTAGTTGCCATGTCTTGCGTAATGGAATATATGCAGCATATGCGGACCATTCACATTTTCCTTGTGCCCCCATACATTTCACCCTCACTCTTTGTTTATCATTTTTAACCCATCTTATGTTTCTACCAGAATGAACTGCATAAGTTATTATTGCTTGTTGGAATTGTTCCTTATCTATGAAATTTGTTCCCACATCCCACCTATAGTCAGCCATGGAATTTGGCATGACAAATGTGCCAAAAGGACCACAGCTCCCCCCTTCATCACCTGAACTTTCACCAACACATCCTTCATCATCACTTTCATTAAGACTAAGGAGGTCATCTGATTGCCATTCATCTCCTGTTGTTTCTCTATCCAAAATTACATAACTACCATCTTCCTCACTGTCACTGTATTCCTCTTCTTCACTTTCATTCTCTTTTTCAATATCTTCCACCTGGTCAGACTCTTGCTCATTATTCACCTCCACACTCCCTTCATACAAATTATGATCACCATGGTCCAAACTGATCTGGACATCAATAAGTCCCTCATCCTCTTCTTGAACTCCTTCCTCACCCCTGACGTGAGATTGCACCTCACAATCACTTAAACCATCACCCCTCATCTGCACTTCTACCTGAACCTCGTGAAGCTCCTCCTCAACCTCCATATTAACCTTCTCATGAACTTCCCGATGAACCTCCTCACCAACCTCCTCACAAACCTCCTCATTAACCTCCTCATTAACCTCCTCCTCAACCTCATTTTGAACCTCCTTTTCAACCTTATGTACCTCCGCATTAATGTGACTACCCTCCCCACTCTTTAACTCAGCCCCACAAAGCAAACCTTGTTCATCCTCTAAGTCGTTTTCCACAACTTCTGCTTCAGATATACCATGGACAACAAACATATGAACCTGGCCATAGTGTTTCGCAATGTGCATCATATTTATTGCACTTTTGTCATCCTCCAACTTATACATGGCATTCTCTATTGCATACCATAACTCCTTAATATTAACATACCCCATTTCCCTGATTTCTCCCACCACCTCAAAATAACTTCACGTGTCTGGGTCACAACCCCAAACAGTGGTTTCCCCACCTATGTAATTAATAGGACCAAACTGTTTAAAAATTCCACCATGGTGGACCACAACTTCGAAAGTCTCATCACACATTACAAACAACTTTTTCAAACAAGTGATATCTGGCACATATAAAAAACATTTGGTAAGCAGGGTCCACAAACACATTTAATATCGCATAAAACATGTGAAACAACATACACAGGGTCCACGAACAAAAAAGGTAACACAACTTTCAAACAAACCGCACCGACACCGACAAAGCACACACACAACCCCAATCCACTGACAAACATGTTCAGGACAAACGAGTGGGACACTACAACGAAAATCAGGATGCCATACAATAGCAGACAATGACAACACAATAGCATAATAAAACAAACAAAACCGCTT
The DNA here is from genome assembly GCF_037176805.1 of Vigna unguiculata. Lineage (NCBI taxonomy): Eukaryota > Viridiplantae > Streptophyta > Magnoliopsida > Fabales > Fabaceae > Vigna > Vigna unguiculata. The sequence continues at coordinate 32,948,439 of NC_140795.1, read as the reverse complement.
TCGAAACCAACACCAACCCAATCGCAAACGACGAAAAAGAAAATCGCAAACAACCAAAAACCCAAAACCAAAAATGAAATCGAAACCCTAAACGCAATAGAAAACCTAACCTGGTTAAGATATGTGCGATGAATTCACGTTGACCCCGTACCAATTGCTCTTAAAAATCGAGTTCAATGTTTTCCCCAAATTCCAGCGCAGTAACCTAAACCCCCAATTCCCTCAGCAAAGACCTTAAGTTGGGTTTCCTTCTACTTGCATTTATCGCGCTGCTTGTTATGTTTTATTTTTATTTTACTTTCTTTTCTTTGTTTTTTTCCTCTTAATTAAAAACTTAATGTCATTAACCCCCTAATTAACCATCTCATTATAAAGCAAACACTGACACGTAGGATTAGTATTTCGACACGTAGTAAGGAAAAGCCAACTGTACAGTGAAACGTTATCAATTTAAACGGCGTTACCCAATTAGGACCTAATTGAATCAAATTGACCAAATTTAGGACCTATTTGAGCACCCCGCGAAAATTGGGACCTAATTCAAAAAAGTTTACGAAAATTGGGACCAAAAAGGTATTTTAACCTAATTTTTACTTTGGTTTCAAATTGATTCTCAACATGATTAATGAAATTAGTGAGGTGCGTCCTTGTCTCAGATTTATTATGCATAAGATAAACCCAAGAAAATCTACTAAAATCATCTATGATGGTAATATATGAAAAGATGTTACCTGATTCGATGGAACTTGTAGATATGCTGCTGATATGACTTGGTTTCTGCATTATTGTTCCAAGCTCTTCAACAGGTTTGATTAAAGCCATCAAAGCTTGGTATTGCTGCTTTGTAAATTTGATTTCTTGCCCATCATCTTCATTCTTGGTTTCATCAGTTTTGAGATTAGCATCGATGGCCGGGTGGAAAATCGTGTTTCTTGTAACACGTATCAACCGTATGATCGCTTTTACCACAATGAGTGCAGATACACTTGTTTCCCTTATTACTTGGGAACCCATTCTTTTTGAAACAAACAGACTCAACGTGCCCCCCTTTACCACAAAAAGTACATGTTGATGATGAACCATTGGTGGCAGCAGCGATAATCTTGTTTTCCAAATTAGCTCCATTATTCATCGGCTGTCTTTCCTGTTGAGACACATAAGAAAAAATCTTTGAAATGGAAGGCAACGGTTCCATCAATAAAACATGTGATTTCACATTACTATATTGATCATTTAAACCTCTCAAGAACTGCATGACACGGTCCTCTAGTTTTCTTTGTGCCACCAATTCTGAAACCTTCTTGTAGCTACACGTTGGATCAAGTCTAAAATTATCAATTTCATCCCAAATTACTCTTAACTTGGTAAAGTACTCACTAACAGTTTGGTTTCCTTATTTCAATTGAACAACATCAGATTGTAAATTAGAAATACGTAAAAGATCACCTTAGAAGAATCTGGCCTTTAAATCATTCCATATGTCTACAACATTCTCCATCTATAATATGGTTTGCCGTATTTGTGGTGGAACATAATGAACCAACCAAGACACGACCATGTTGTTACATCTTGTCCATACGTCATGTAAAAGATCATCTTTCTCTGGTGCAGTGACATATCCATTTACGAACTGCAACTTATTCTTTGCACTTAAGAGTGATAATTTTTTGAATCTAACACAGAAGACATGAGAGAAACTGCTGGATTTTCTCCAGGATGTAAGTACAAGTAACTATCACTTGTTAAAGGTGTTTTTTCTTCCTTAACCATGATGAAAGTAAACGAAAGAACCCAAAAGAAAGGGAAAGAAAACACAAAGATATATGAAGAAAAAAGATAAAGAATCAGAGTGAACCAGGCGCAGCAGAGCTCTTCAATTGAAGAGCTCTGATACCATGTTAGAATTCATGACCCATCATGGTTGAAGCTTGTAAAGAGATGAAACAACACAAAGCACAAGGCAAGGAGGAGAACGAAAGAAGGAAGCTCTTATTGATTGAAATATCAGTGAAGAGTTTATTACAATTGTACTATAACGAGAGGGGTAGGCCTCCTTATATACATAGAAAAGGAAAACAAAGAAAAAGATAAAAAACTAGAAGAAGGAGGGAACCCGTGTGGACATGGGCCTGGCGAGACCTGATATGAGTTCTAAGAAACTATGATTATGTTTTGTTGTATTATTATAACATTGGAAAATTATCTTTTGACAAATTTTATTTTTGATAAATTTTACAAAGTTTTCATAAATAGAATTAAAATAGATTTATTTTTTACTTTTTAACTAAGATAAAATAATAAAGTAGTATTTTTTACCTAAATAGATAATTTGTCAAAGTTTATAAAAAAAACTTTGTTAACCTATAGTTTTCTATAACTTTTAATATTATTTAATCTATGTATGATCACGGATCAAGATTATTTCGCTTTCATGATATCCTTTTGACAAACAAAATACAATAAAAAATATAAACCATACTCAATTTCAATTTGAACTGTTCTAGGCGGGACAAGATTTTAAAACACTTCCAATGATGGTCGCATGTTTATGTCATTTTATACTTTTGCATAACTTTAGTTCTATTTTATTTGCCAAAAAAAAATTGATGAAAGGAAAGAATCTGCCATTTTGTACTCAATACGACATAACTTTTATTTTTGTTTCAAATGTACTACCTTTATTAGATCAATTTGTTTTGATGAAGTCTAAATTTATATCTTTATGTTCTACTCAATTTAATTTGGTTTTTTAACCTTTACATATTTTCTAGTCACATTACGCATATCATTAAATGACTCAAATCAATAAAAATGAACACAACATATGTATTAATACCTTTCTATCCAACTAAAAAGTAATATAATAAATAACTCAAAGCTAGTATTGGAGAAAGGTTTATGTAGTTTAAAGATTAGACTTGATCCTATGATTTGTTTTTAAACAAAGTAAGATTGATTTTTATTATGCATATTTCCATAACTTTATCAAGAACATTTCTACGTTGCTCTAAATAGCACTAGAAAATATTCCTAATTGGTGATGATTGCCACACTTGGCACATAGCTTCTAAAGGTAACTTTCTTCCAACAGTGATTCCTTTTCCTTCAATCAGATCGATTTCTTCATCAGTGCTTCGTTTCCACTCAAAACATTGAATCAATAAAGCCAAAGTTAAGCTCACTGTGCGTTGAGCTAAGTTTGATCCAGGACAAGCCCTTCTCCCTAACCCAAAAGGAAGCAACTTGTTAGCTTCACTTTCATTTTCAAACCTTTCGGGCTTAAAATGTGTTGGGTCACTCCACAAATTGGGATCTCTATGAATAGCCCAAGCATTAACTAACAAAATTGAGTTTTGTGGAAGATTGTAATCTCCAATGGTGCAATCTTCGGAAGAGAAATGGGGTACCAACATTGGAGCCGCAGGATGCAAACGAAGTGTTTCATAAACAATGCTTTGAATGTAAGGAAGTTTAGGAATGTCAACTTCATCTACTAGACGGTTTTGACCTATGTGAGTGTCTATTTCCCTTTTTGCCTTCTTTAGTATTTCTGGTTGGTTTAATAAATTCGTCATTGCCCATTCTAAAGTCACAGCTGATGTGTCAGTTCCTGCCAATACCATAACCTGCAATGCATCAAATTAAAAAAAAAATATTGTAAATAATAAAACTAAAATACACAATTTCCATCTTCTGAAAAATAAAATAAAACTTCAAATAATACCCTTCTCTCTAATGTTTGTATATATTTCTTCCAAAACATAACCAAAAACAGTTTATTTCAATTTAATAAAGAATGTTAATTAGTAACTTTGTTTAGTTTTTTAATTTCATTTAAGGAACTGCATTTTTTAAATTATCTTTTAATCACGTTTGTTTTTGAACCAGTTAGTTTACTAACAGTTCATTTCACAAATTTTGAGGAAGGACGTCAGTACATGGGTGTAAATTTATTTCCCAAGTTTTGGTTTCCACCGTTTTCTAGACCATGCTCATAATTCCGGTCTGTTATGACCACATGCACAACTGTCATCTTTAATGCTCAATGTATTATTTTCCATTCCAATTTTTGTTTCATGCATTTCACTGACACAGTTATCCAATCCCAATCTCAAATAATTGTGGCCCCTATCTACCTCACCATAATTATCCATGAAAGCTGAAAAAGACCGACTTATCCAGATGCCAATAATCAACGCAATATTGAATATACTAGTTAGGCATTTACTTTATTTCTTTGCACTCTTTTAAACAACCCCAAATGATATAAAGGAGATAATATAGTAATTACCAGGGCAAGTCCTTTGATGATTTCATCTGTGTAGTATTCAGGTTGTGATTGTTGTTGTGTTAAAAGATGATCTATCATAGTATTGGCACTCTGTTTTCTGTTACGATGTTCGTCAATGAGTCCTTGTAGAAAAGCATCGGTTCTCTTACCGATTCTCTTCAGCTTCTTCTCCAACTCATCAAAATCAAACCATCTCAGTAAAGCCAAAAAGTCTCCAGGGTTATTTGCCCCTCCCAAAGCCACCAACTCTTTAATAATCCCTCTAAATTGTCTGGCTTCTTCCGCATCGCTCAAGTCACAATCTTCACCGTAATACCTCTTCCCAGACACCATCCTCATTATAGTGTTAAAAGTCATTTCCGAAAAGCTTCAATAAATTATACAAACAACAATAAAAAATTAAAAAATTATGGAGTATAATCAAAAAATTTTGCTAAGTAGTTCTTAATAATTTCTACCTAATTTAATTCTATGCTAAATTTACCTAGATTTGAGTTCCACTCTGGCGAAGGCGTTGCGCGAGTCGTGAGCGAGCTTTCGCACAAGCCTCATGATCTCGTCCGTGCGGATTTCCGAGAAGCAGTTCAAACGGTGCGTTGAGAGAACCTCAAGCGACACGATGCGGCGGAGGTTGCGCCAGTGGTCGCCGTAGGGCGACACCGCAATGGTGGTGTTGTTGTAGCCGATGTACTTGCCGGTGAGGAAGCGAGGCCGGTTCGCCAAGACGATGTCATTTTTGGTGAAGCATTCCTGCACTGCCTCGAGCGACGAAACGACAACGACGAAGCGCGAACCGAACCAGAGAGAGAAGACTTTGCCGTGTTTCTGAGAAAGGGCGTGGAAGGTGCGGTGGAGCGGTTGTTTCATCTGGTGGAGGTTTCCGATTATGGGGAAGGAGAAGGGCCCTGGAGGGAGGTTCCAGAAGGTTCTTGTTTTGAAGAAGAAGCTCCAAGAGAAGAGAAGAACGATGCATGTGAGAAAGAAGTAAAAAAGAGTGAGCATGGTTGTTGAAAGTGTTGCTTGATAGTGTTTGGCTGAATCTTGTTTGTGTGAGTCTATATAAAGCCGTGAGAAAGGTGTGAAGACAAGTCCACATGGGAGTTCGCACTGCACAGTTAGGCTGGGAAAGAGCTTACGTAATGGATGATTTCATACAACGGTTAGCATCATGGCTTACGAGAGGTGAAACTAAGAACTCTCTTGCACTAAGTGACAACACCACCGCAAGACAACACAGAAAAAAGCTTCCACTCTGTTCAAGTTTATGATGGGTATCTCAATTACTAAAAAATAACACTACCTAAAATTTTAAAATAATGTTGTGAATTTCTTTTCTTTTTCAATAGTATTATCGAAAATGTGTGGTTTTTATTTTTACCAAATACGTGTATTACTTGAATATAACTGTTTCAGTGCGTCAAACCTTCTTTGGTCTTCAAAGCACTAATGTTTGAAAGGTCTTCAACCAATAAGAGAGGTTAACACTTTTTCAGAATTTTTGTAAGCATGACCACTTCCTTTTTAATGGGTGTGGTTGATTAATGGATGTTAATAATGGCAATCGTATTCATTTTCACTTTTCAAAAACAGCCTGCCAACAACGATTGGCTAACATAAAGTGGAAAATAATACCCTTTTGTGAATTTATGATACCATCTTAAATTGTCTTAAATTGGTATGGAGGCTTCTGTACCGAACGATATTTTGCTGTGTTGATAAGGCTATTTAATATGACACTTAGTCTTTTTTTGACTCAGCCTGATCCTTCACAAGATTCGACCACTTTGGTTCAACCAAACAACTTTGTCTTATGGTGTTGGAAACTGTTTATATTTAATAAGTGATGCTATTTTATTAATTTTAATTTATTAATCAAATATTTTATTAATTTTTTAATTTGATGTTATTTAATTAATTCATTCTTTTAAATTTTAATAATAAAAATAATTTAAACTTCTTTTATAATAAAAATATTTTATCACTATTAATTATGGTTATTTTGCTATTTCTTTTTTTTAATTTTGTGATAATTAATTAATTCATTCAAACTTATTGTTTATAGAAATAACTTTAATTATAACAATATTTATTTTAATTTTTTTGATAATATAAGATTTTATCACTATTAATTGATGATATCTTTTTTTAATAAAATATAATATTTTTATAACTATTAATTATTAATATCATATTAATCTTACAAAATTTTGTGTTGTATAATATTATTTATTCCCAATCTTATATCTTTTATAATATAATTTTTTTATCACTATTCATTAATGTTCTCCTAATCTTTTGTGTATTAGTTTGTTCATTCAAATCTCTCATTTATAAAAATAATTTTCATAAAAAAATATTTATTTCAAATTTTTTTCTTTATTAATTATCGATACCTTATTAAGCTTTTATTTTTTATGTTTATTAATTATTTAATTGATTTAAATTAATGATAAAAATAATTTTAATTATAGAAAAATATTTATTTCAAATTTTCTTTCGTTTATAATAAAAATATTTTATTACTCTTAATTAATGATATAATTTTATTCTTCTAATTTTTGTGTAAATTAATTAATTAATGAATTTAAATTTTATTGAACAAATAATATTAATTATAGAAAAATATTTATCCCAAATTTTATTTCTTTTATAATATAAATATTTTATCACTATTAATTATTGATATTTTATTATTTTTTAATTTTTGTGTTAATTAACTAATTCATTCATTCAAAACTATTATTCATAAAAATAATTGTAATTATTGTAACATCCCAAATAAATAGATAAATCTAATTAAATAAAACGTCTCATACTTAAAATATCGAGTACGGAGTTTAGGGTATGAAAGTTTACGATTACCCAATCATACCAACACTGGAAACAGAGGCACTACATTGCCTAAAACAAAAATAAAAGTTTAATAGTGGCTCAAAAGACTTGCCCATAAACAGGGGGATTAAAAAAATAAATAAAGCTTCTTCAAACGTGGGCTCAATAGTGAACCCAATACCCATCCATGATCATCAAGCTGCATCATCCTCATTTTCACTGCGATTGTCAGGGGTTCCCACATCTACTCACATCAATAAATTGTTGATCATCGCAAAGAAGAAAAACCACACACAAATACACAAGGAAACAAAAGAATAAGCTAGAGTAAAAAGATTATTTTATCATAGAACTTAACATGCAATTCAAAAATCAAGAATACATATCGGACATCCAAACATGTGATAGCAAACAAAGTTAAGACTTTTTAGATCGTAATATTAATTGTTAAGGGTATCTTGTTGTATTGATAATAAAGCACGTCCAACAACAAATCCATCTTTGGATTGATTTGTCATCGACAATGCAAAAGCTTATAATTATGAAATATTTACCATCACATGTGTGTATATAATCCGACCAAATATTAATCTTCTTTTGGATCGACCAATACTCGCATGAATATACATAAACACGAACATTTAACATCTCCTCAAGAGATGTCATTTTGACAACATCTTGATTCAATTTGTTCATAAAAATAATGTTAAACAAAACCAAAATTTGAATATTTATTTATTCCAAAATCAAATATCTTTATTATATATATCAAAAACCAAAATATATATAATAATGTAAAATCCAAAATAATATTCACATATTCATACAACGCAATTTATATATATATATATATATATATATATATATATATATATATATATATATATATATAATATGTGTATAATATCATGCACCATCACAGTAGCCTTCACGTAAAGTGAAAGTCATTTTTATATTCCAAAACCAAAAAACTATATTTATATATAGACCAAAACCAAAATATTAGATATACATATTCCAAAATATAAATCTTTATGTTCAAATATCTCAATTTAATTATTATATTTAAACCAAAAAATAAATAAATTATATAATATTCAAACCAATGCTTTTGTATTTCTAATCCAATATTAATAGAAAATAGAATTACAGCTGCGTAACCCGTGATTCACACTTTATGCATTTTAAATGGATTTGAGATTGTATATACCAAACAGCCACGCATGCCAATGACGATACTATGCTTTAATTAAGGAAATGTAACAATGCTTGAATTGTTTTTAATGTATTTGTCTGCCAAAGGTTTGAATTTAAAATATGAATAAAAACATATTCACCTAACATTCTTCCAATCAAATTAATCCCAATTGAAAACCAAATAAACAGAGAATTAATCTATAATCTAAAATATAAGAAAACAATGACTTCTGGAAAAGACCCAAATACCCCAACTTAAATTCTTGACAGCTGTCCCATTTTTAGGTTTTTTGGTAAGTTTGCTTCTTCCATGATCTGCCCATTTTCATTTCCGTTTTTGACGAATGTACCCCTATGATCAAGCTTCGATTTCGTTCGATTGTGTGGCCAAAGAAGTCGTTTTTGGTTTCCCGCCTTAGATGGAGGAGTACTGCATGATTTGATTGATTTGCATGGATTAATTAATGAGCTCAGTTCCTTTACGATCAAAGTTCATTGTTCTGTATTTTAAAAATTGTTTCAGCTGGGTTCTTTCCTTCTTCCTTAGTTTTTACTCTCCGTTCTGCAATATCTTACCCCATCTTCTTAAGGTTTTCCATTTCTTTGGCTTTTGTGGTTGAGTCTTTATTTTTTTTGTTTTCTGAGTTCGTTGTGGGTTTGTGTTATAATCATTTAAATTTTGTACTTATAGACGTTTTGGCAATGAAGTTAATCCGAGTCAAGAGTGTAGCCAATTGAGTTCACCTTCCCAGTATAGTGAACATGAGAAATTTATGTATAAAGTTGTTGTGCGTACGATATCTGAAATTACATGTATGAAAGAGGTAATCAGTAAGTTATTCTGGGTTTTTGTAACATTTTTGTTGAATTTATGATTTATTTGTTGATATAAGTTCGTTTTGTTTTGTAATAGGAACAATATTGTGTTACCGTTGCAAATATTGTAAAGTTTAATTAAGGTAATGATGGATGGTGTTATCCAGTATGCAATAGTTGTAGGAAGAAGACTGATGAAGTAGGTCCTTTTAAGTGTGTTCTCTGTGGGTTTGATAATGAAAAACATGGAATTAGGTTTGTATTTATGTTTTAGATATTTTTCATGTTTACATTAGTAATATGTTATTAAATAACTAAATCTTTTTGTTTCAGATATAAGTTAGAATTACAGGTTACAGATGGAGACAGTTACACAAATTTTGTAATGTGGGATCAAGACTGTACTAACTTGATTGGTGTATCAGCTCTTGAATTGATGAATAAGATGATTGAGGTGGTATTAGTTTGTTTGTCAATTGTTTCACTAAATGGATGTGTAAGATTGCATTTTATTTATTTTAGGATGGTGAAGATGATCCCAAATGTTTTCCAGAGGATTTAGATGCTTTGCTAGGATGTACTCTTGCTTTTAAGGTTAGAGTTCAACCAAGTAACAGATCTTCCTCTGTAATGAAAGCTTCAACCAATCCTGAAACTATTGCTTCAATTAGAAGTAAACTTGATCCTAAGATGGTAGGTTAATATGTTGTACTAAGAGAATTTATGTGTTTGACTTATCCTTCATAACATGATTTTTTTACTATTATTCATATGTAGATTAAGGACAACAGTGGTGAAGGTACATGTGATTCGAGTACCGAAACAAACTCCAAGGGCGGACCCGAAAGAGAGGAGGTCATTCTCTTGATTATGATTTAGTTGTTTTTCCTTTTTATTGATTTCGTGATGTAATAACTTAGTTTGAGATTATGTATTTAGTACTTTGATTTTCAATGACAGGATAAAGGAACTAAAGCAGCAGGTATATACGTTTGGAATAAGCAACCAAAAATAGTTGGGTCTATTAAAAGTGCACCTCATGGGATAAAGGTATATGTAATATCAAATTTTTTTACTTTCTTAATTGTAGATTTTTACAGTTTACTTTTGGCTGAATGATAGCCCAAAGAGTCAAGCCCCAAGGCTATATGTGGTCCCAATACGCAATCTCAAACAATTGGACTGAATATAAGTGGTCGTCATACAAAAAATGTACATCTAATTTGTAAAATTTTGTACTTCTTTCATAATTATAAATTTATTCAAATTTGTTGAATGAATTTGACAGATTGAAGAGTCAAGTCCCACAGCTGTATGTGTTTCCACAAAGCAATCTAAATCATCTGATGGATCCATAAACAAATAAAATTCTGGCGGTTTCACTAAAAGTGCATGCCATACAGGAAAGGTATGTAGAGTTTAAACTCATTGTATACTTAATTTTGATAGTACTATTGATTTGAAGTAAGGATTTTATGTTTAAAAATCGCAGAACAAAGAAATCATTGGACAGGCAAGTTTTGATCAAAATACAGAAGCTAATATGTGCATGGTAATATATAATCTATTCTTATGTTAGTTTTACATGTTTTTGTAATCCACAAAATAAATATAATAAAAAATTGTTTGGAATGTGCAGTTGACTTTGAGTGGATCCGCAGATCATGATCCTTATATTGACTTCTGTGTTACCCCTACCAAGGAACTGTTGTTCGACTTTGAGGTTGATTGCAACCATTTGAATGATATTTCAAGTGCAGAATTTTCTAGGTCCAAAACTAAAAAGCGGATGAAACAGGAGAAGCTTTAAGGTTGACCAATCAAGTTTGTAAATAAATATGGATTTTGATGTCATGGTGATCAAAGTTGGTGATGGTGTCCTGTATTTTGGAAATCATTATCATATTAATGGTTTTGTCTACATTTGGATTTGCGGACAGTTGTTTATTTTTACTATACCATCGTTGTAATATTTTATCCACGAACTATGTTTACCAAATATTATGTTTACTAACTATATTATTATGTAAATGTTATTATTTACTATTGCACATCAAAATTCTAAGTTCCATTCACAATTTAACTATTATGTATGGAAATGTGTTTAAGTTATTTCGTCGTATATTCAAATTGATATTCTATCAGCTTAATCATTTAAGCCTGTGTGAATTTATCGTCCTAAGTTCCCACGCACATTCAATATATTATACTATTTGTTGTGTAGAAGGTCGAACTATGGTTATAACATTATTGTATGCATGAACAAGTACAAAATATAAGAATAAGCAAGATAATTATAGATAGAATTAGTAATAAATAAGAATTCTATAGACCTACAAAATAGATGTTTATATATATAAATATATAACGATAACATACATTTGTTAATAGATATATATCGAAAAGATTGTTGTTCTTCTGATGGATCTATGAAATACTATTGTGGTTAATTGTTGGACAAAACAAACTACCAAATACAAAGGCTATACTTTTATCTCCATTACATAGATAAAATTCGATTGTTCCTTATCTACACCAAGTCTGATTATGGTTCCTTCCTTTAATTTGTTCTGCTTGCAGAATTCTTTCCACCCACAACTTAAGTAGCATTCTTTGTTCCTTCTTCCAGATCTTCGAATTGTACAAGGCCAACAATCACCTTCAGCATTGACCAATATGTATCGTGTCCTCTTCTTAACAAGAGCTTTTGCTACAAATTCAGATTCCAAGTACTGAAAGAAAATCAAATCGGTAGTTATAATTAGAACACATGAAAATACATTGCACTATAACATCTAAGGTCAAAAATCATATACCAGTGATGATGATTTGGTATCATTCTCAGATAAGCATTTGGCCATTGAATAGCAAAAATCTGAAGGGTCATAGTCTCCGAGATGTGTATCATGGTTACTAACGCTGACCACTTGAGGAGCATAATTAATTTCAATTCCCTCAGATGAAAAAAGCCTAAATAAGAATGTTTTAGAAGTTGCAGCCCTTATTGTTGGAGATGTTGATACTGCTTCAGGTAGAGACATCATAATGGAAAAGCAATCCGACAAATTACAAAGAATAAATGAATTGCACACAAGCTACCTAGGGTTTCAATATCCTTTACTATTTCCATATGGGGAAGATGGATATAGATATGATGTCAATCATCGTGATAGACCTGGAATCAACCAGAAAAGAAATAGACTGACAATTAGGGAGTGGTTTTGATTCAGGTTGCAAACAAGACACTCAGAAGCATTAACTTTGGTTACATCTAGACGACTTTTTCAACAATTCATTGTTGATGGATATACAATGATGGAATCCGAAAAATTGTCGTTCATTAAATATAATCAATCTAAGTTAAGGGTTGATAAATATAATAACATCTGTCAAGCTTCAAGTAGTTCACAAAGCCAAGGATCACAACAAGGAAAGATTGTTGTTCTTCCTTCATCTTTTATTGGTAGCAGAAGATTTATGGACCAACTGTATTTTGATGGAATGACAATTTGTAGATATATGGGATTTCCAGATCTCTTCATAACTTTCACGTGCAATCCTAAATGGCCAGAAATTACTAGAGCATTGAAAAATTTAAAGTTATCCTCAACCGATCGTCTTGATATAGTTTCAAGGGTCTTCAAGATTAAATTCGAACAACTTCTCATAGATCTAACCAAAAATCATTTATTGGGCCGAACTATTGCATGTAAGTAATCCCTTCTATGAATAATGATATAATTGTATTATACTAACTGTTCTGTGATTATTTTGTAGTCATGTATACTATAGAATTTCAAAAGCGCGATCTACCTCATGCACACTTGATCATCTTTTTGCATCCGAGCAGTAAATACCTAACTTCTGATGATATTAACAAAGTGATTTCTGCTGAAATCCCGTGTCCAATTACATGTCCTCAACTACATCAATGTGTTCTAGATCACATGATACACGGTCCTTGTGGTACTATAAACAGATACTTGCCTTGCATGAAAAATGGAAAATGCTCGCGCCTATATCTAAAAAACTTAGATGTTGGAAACCAAGGAAAACAAGAAATACTATTGGAAGGCTAATTTGGGTACCTCCAAGTACTGGTGAAGTATTTTATCTTAGAAGAATGCTAACCCATGTAAAAGGTGCAACATCGTACATAGATATCAAAACAGTTAATAATGTAACATATTCTACATTTAGAGAAGCTTGCTTAGCTCTAGGAATTTTAACAAATGATACAGAATATGTCGAAGCTATAAGAGAAGCAAAAGATTGGGGTTCCGGACATTATCTTAGAAAACTATTCGTTACTATATTGTTGTCAAATAGCGTTAATCATCCAGAAGATCTATGGAACAAAACATGGGAGTGGCTTGCAGATGGAATTTTGTATCGCGAGAGAAATATTTTCGGAATTGCAGGTTATATCTATTTTGTTTATTTGCACATGAATTGGATTACGAGATTGTCTCTTCCAAATTAACAAGAAATTCTATAAATTATTTGTACGCAAATTTAACCATTGGAACAGAAATGCTCCAAAACATGACTTTGATCGAGATAGAAAAATTGCTTAAAAATAATAGAAGCAGTTTAAAATTCTTCCCAACCATGCCATACCCAAATGATTTTGTTGTCCAAAATTGTGGAAATAGGCTTATTTATGCAGAACTGAATTATAACATTGCTGAGCAACGAGAATTGTTCCAATCCAACTTAAGATCAATGACAGGTTCAGAATCTATGTTCTTTCTTATTGTATTACTTTAAACGAAAATGACATTATTTAACAATTGTCATAACAATTCCTTTCAGGTGAACAAAAGCAAATTTTTGAAAAGATTAGTAAGGCCATTCTAAATAAACAAGGAGGGGTATTCTTTCTTTATGGATATGGTGGAACTGGAAAAACTTTCATGTGGAGAACACTGTCAGCAGCATTTCGTTCTGAAGGAAAAATTGTACTGACAGTTGCTTCAAGTGGAATAGCTTCTCTATTACTACTAGGAGGACGAACAACACATTCTAAATTTAAGATACCAGTACCAACATTAGATAATTCAGTTTGAAATATCGAACAAGGATCTGAAGCTTCGGAGTTGTTAAAGAAAGCTGAACTTATTATTTGGGACGAAGCTCCAATGACACACAAATATTGTTTTGAAGCATTAGATATAACTTTGAATGACATAATGAGTGGTATGACAAAAGAGAATGTTGTTTTTAGTGGAAAAGTGATAGTATTCGGAGGTGACTTTAGACAAATCCTTCCTGTTAATCCTAGAGGTAGCAGGTCCGATATTGTAAATTCCACAATTAATGCATCTTATCTTTGGGATCACTGTGAAGTTCTAACATTGACAAAAAATATGTGTCTGCTACAACGAGGTTTACAAAGTAGTACTGCATCCGAGATTCAGGAATTCTCATATTGGATTGTTAAAATTAGTGATGGTAAGTTAGAAGAACCAAATGACGGTTTAGTAGAAGTCGAAATACCCAAGGAATTTTTGATTTCAGAGTTCAATGATCCGATACAGGCAATTGTGAATACAACATATCCAGATTTAATTCACAAGTACACAAAAGAATCATTTTTGCAGAGCAGAGCAATATTAGCAAGTAGAATGAGATTGTCAATCAAATCAATGAATACATGCTATCACTAATTCCAGGTATGCCAATGGAAGTCATGAATTTATAATGGTACATGTTGGTATGATTGGTATTAATAATAGTCTTATTTATATATCTAACAATTGTTTACAGGGGAAGAAAAAGAATATCTTATCTCTAATTCAGTGGATGAATCCGCTTCAAGTGATGCTTATAGCAATATCACCTCTGAGTTCCTAAATTCACTTAGTATGTTTGGACTTCCTAACCATAAGATCAAACTAAAGATTGGAGTACCTATAATGCTTTTTAGAAACTTGGACCAAGCTACAGGATTATGCAATGGAAGCAGATTGATCGTGACCAGACTTGCAAACCATGTCATAGGTGCTAAATTGATAATAGGTAACAAGGATGGACAAGAAATTTATATTCCTTGAATGTCAATGTCTCCGTCCCAGTCCCCATGGCCATTTAAACTAATTAGAAAGCAATTTCCCATCATGCTCTCATATGTAATGACAATAAACAAATCTCAAGGTCAGTCAATAGGTTTTGTCAGATTGTATTTGTCGACACCCGTATTTAGCCACGGTCAGCTCTACGTTGCAGTTTCTAGAGTTCAAAGTAAATCTGGATTAAAGATATTAATCCATGACAATGACAACAAAAGATGCAGCAAAACAACAAATGTTGTTTACAAAGAAGTCTTCCAAAATGTATAGCTTAGCAATCTTTTGTTATGAATTTCAAAATATTTTGTCCAATAGTGTGTAGCAATATGATATAGTATTAAACATTGAAGCAGAGACTTACTTTATTTGGACATACATCCAAGCAAGCCAATGATGCGTGAAACATCTGCCCATGCTGGAAGTTGGAAATCACGATATCAATTCCCTGCAATGAAATATCAATCTCCATGTTGTTAGATACCAGATTAAGAATTCCTGAAAACAATAAGTAAATAAATATAACAGAAAAAAATTTGGTATACATTTGATGTGCTAAATCCAATAACGATCGACAAAGTAGGTAATTATCTTATTCATGAATATTTAAAGACAAATTTACAAATTTTTCATTCTCCCCAAATTCATAGGCAAATCACAGTGATGGAGGAGTAATTCTTACCCAGATCGATCCATATTTTGTTCTCTGGTCCTATTTCTGCTTTGTTCATACAAGCTGAATGACATGAACGACTGTAGGAAGTACTGTCGAAACCACGAAGCTTTACCATTGCTTTGTACCATTACTCCACATATGCAACGCTGTATTTAAGACAAAACCAACCCATCCACCAACTCATCCTTAATTTAACTAACAACACCACGATAATTCATTTATGCACCTCCATTACATAACAACGTGACTGTAAAATATCTATATATTAATTTTGACTACATAACAGAATATCTTCAACCTAACGACGTTATCATACCAACAACGAAACAAACAAATGGATTTGATGTAATTTCAAATCCGGAAATGAGTGCTGAATATAAATCTATAGGTCCCAGGTTATTCTAATATTAATAACAAACAACATAATTGTACATGTTTACAAGAGTCAATTACTCGGTTCCAACTAACATATTTTAGATCAATTTATAGACGAAGAACTAATAAAAACCATTACCAATATGTAGAAAGCAGTGGTGAATAATTCTTTGTTAAATTTTCGACATCTGTTGTAATGATAATCATATGTTTGAAAATCTGTAATACATATAGTAGGATTATACATTTTGTTATAATTATATATTTCTACAATACGTAATGAAAAATTACTTTCAAAATGTACAAACTATTACTATTAAAATAAATTATACAAAACTTGAGTAATTGAATTTTTTTTAAACAAGTTGATTATAGTTTAACATAAAAAAGTTGGACGTCATTGTTGAAAACAAAATAACAATTAAACTTGGACCTCATTGTTGAAAACAAAATAACAATTAATTGTTTATTAAAGACCAATTCATCATCGACAAAGGAAATTCAATAACGGATATAAAAACAAAAATATAACTACAGATAAACATATTAACAATATTGAGCACACAATATTAACACAATAAATAAAATAGTAGAGTACTTAATAAAATTTATAGATGTACGGTTAAAACATACTAAAGTATTCCAGGTGTTCAAACTACTACATAAAAAGTACTACATAAGGCTTTACAATCTAAACCTTAACTACATGGATTATATTTTTCTTCTCATTGTCCATTCCAAATTGAATGATATCACCAGCAACCAACAAATTATCTTTGCAGAAACTTTTCCACCCACATGTGATATAGCATTCATAGCAAGTTCTTCCAGTCCATCGAATTCTGCAAGGCCAGCGTCTGCAGGTTTCATTGGTAATGAAATATCTCTTCCTATCCTTATCCAAAAACTATTTAGCAAAATTCGAGTGCAGATACTGCAACACAATGAAATTAATTTAGACAAACCAGCAAAACCAAAATACCAAGATCAAATTAAAGACAATAAAGAATTTGCATACCAGACATGAAGCTTCAACATCATATTGAGTTAGCTTCTTGGTCAGGTTATGATTTCCATTATCAAGGCCATTACCAAACACCGTATGAGTATCATTACCAGTCGAACTATTACCATCATTGTTCAGCAGTTCAGATGAAACCCTTTCATACAATATTTGTGTTCCTTCAGCCAAGAAAATCTTATAAAGAAAAACATTGTTTCCTATATAACTAAAATGTACGTAAAAATTGCTATTCAAACCATAATACTTAAAGAACTCCGCGAAACTAAACAAAACAAAACAGCCATCTATATTGATGTCCACAAAGAACTCGAACTTTTTGTATAGGGGATCATACAATTCCACCTTGGAGTCCAGTTTAAGATCATCTTGACAAAACATTCGAAATTCCTCTACCAAAACTATAAATAGTTGTTCACAAACATGAAATAAAAAACCAATATTACCTACAATACACATATGTATACAACGAAATAATAATAAACAAGTATAAAAATTGTTACCTTTGAGGTATCGACCATCAGTCGAAAACATTGGAAGAACCTAGGTGCGCATGAAAGTTTACATAGTTTTCGTGATCCTCCTGAATTCCCTACAACAGGATACTGTACTTCCTTCCAGCGTACGTCAAATACTCTTAACCTAAAATATCGATCACCGCAACACAAGGTACATATATATGCAGCATCATCTATATCATAAAAATCTAAAATCTGTCTTCCACCGACAAACTTCCTGTCGGCCAAAAGCCTTTCCTCGAATTCAATATTCAAAACATTTCCCCTCGGATCTGAGAAAAAATTTGTCCCTATTACCAACGTATCAGCCCATTCCAAAAAGAACCTTTCGTCAAAATCCAAAACCTCCTGAAAAACAAATTACCCAAATTTTAAGGTTGATTCAAAAACCCAAAAAGAAACGATCTTTATAACAGAAACGGCTACAGGGACGAATGCATGATGATATTAAAGTCGCCAAGAAATTTTACAACGAAAAAGAAATTCAAATTACGAAACTATAAACACAAACCTGTTTACGATCCATAAACATTATGGAGTTCTGGAAAAAGTTGTTAAAGCTAAAGCGTTTTGCACTTTTGTCCTCCATGTAAGCAGATGAAAATGGAAGTCTGTAGGGCACCCAATTCTTCTAATTCAGGAACGTAAAAATGAAAAACGAAACCACTGAATGTGTACACTACACGAAACTGAAAAGCCAAATCAAATCTGCAATGCACTCTTTGCAGAGATACGAAAAGACTCTCTGAACTTTTCGGAATATGCGTTGCCGCCAAAAACCCACATATTTTTTCAAGAAAGTAATTATTAATATATCTCACATATTTTCCCTTTCAGCTTTTTATTATTTTGGAAACACACAACATTTTTTTAAGTAGGTTTTTCAAAATAGTATTTTCTTATATTTAGATTCCTCTACAACTGATTCAAACATAAATTAAAACTATATCGATCAATAGAATAACAATAATTTTATTTACTTTTAAAATTATCAAATATCTAATAATTAAAACAAATGAGTACAACAACAATAACATAAATACAAAATACACACAACAGCAATAACAAAAAAACAATAAAAGGCCCGTGCGTACGCACGAGTCTCATACTAGTAATATAAGAAAGGAAACTACCACTGAAAATACAAAAATACCCATTGTTGTCTAGCTGACACGTGTAAATTTTTTCGTTTTATTGTCTTTTCGCTTTTTTTCTTCAAACTTCCACTTCTCTCCCTGTCCTCTGTGATGTTCTCTTCTCTTCATTGGGTTTCATTGTCAAATTCAATTTCCCGCTTAATATCTCTGACATTTGATTAGTTGATTGATTGATGTCTGAGTAATTGGCAGAAGCAGAAGAGTGTTGAGTCTTCTAAAGATTAGAATTTGTTTCATCTACTCATTCCTTCATTTTTCTTTCTAGCTTTGTTGTTCCGCTTCTGTTAAGAAATCAGGTATTTTTTTTTTACTTTTTTCGTTCAATCTTTGTTTCATCATCAGTTGTTTGTCTACTTTTTACGCTAAATCTTTGTTTTATCACTTTATTCCTTTTTTTTTCTTTTTTTTGTCTTTGATTATCCGCTGCTCTGTACAGACATGGTTTTTTACTATTTGTTTTTGTTCAATCTTTGTTTCATGATCAACTATTTCTCTACTTTTTTCGTAAAAATTTTGTTTCATCAGCTCATTAATTCGTTTTTTTTTCTGGCTTTGATGTTCCACTGCTATGTAGAAATCAGGTATTTTTCTACTCTTTTCGTTCAATTTTTGTTTCATGATCAGTTCTTTTTCTACTTTTTTCGTTAAATTTTTGTTTTTCCTACCTTATTCATTCATTTTTTTGGCTTTGATGTTCTGATCGTCTATAGTAATC
The DNA here is from genome assembly GCF_037176805.1 of Vigna unguiculata. Classification (NCBI taxonomy): domain Eukaryota; kingdom Viridiplantae; phylum Streptophyta; class Magnoliopsida; order Fabales; family Fabaceae; genus Vigna; species Vigna unguiculata. The sequence goes on along the minus strand of NC_140795.1, from coordinate 32,928,773 downwards.
AGGTGATTTTTAACTTTTTTCCTTCAATCTGTTGTTTCATGATCAACTTTTTTTCTACAGCAGACTGACGCTTTCTTCTACCCCTTTCATTTTCGTCTCTCTGTAAACATTAGGTATTATTTACCTTTCTTCCGCCTTATTTTTGGTGCTATGTTTTTTTTTATTTCCTTCATTTGACATGAAGTCCATATTTTTTTTCCGTTTTCACTTTTCACATGTTTGAGAATGGGTCCTTGATTTCACTGTTTTATTTTTTTATTTTGTTATTTTTGTTAACTTGACATTTCTAACTCCAGGATATTTTTGTATTTCAGGTTTTGGTTTTGGTGTTTATGGAAGTTAAATGTTTTTATTTTTAGTGGAACGTGAAATTCCTAGGTTTCGGGCTTATTTATTTTATTTGTTTGTTTTGCATGTCTTTTACCTATATATTTTTAAAAAGTTATCTAATCAGTGCTTTGTTTTGATAAATAGTTTATAGATGGCCAGAAAATTTGATTTTATTAGTGGGAGTGATGGTCAGAGAGAAACTCTTAAGCTTGTTGTTAGGGTAACTGATTTGTGGTTTGTAAAGAATAGTGATTTTAATACACATATCGAGATGATATTGATGGACGAAAAGGTAAGTTGTTGTCGTTTGTTGTTAAAAATTATATATCATTGAGTTTAATTTGTACTAACTTTAGTTGATTATTGTATTAAGCATGATATTATTCAAGGCTTGGTTAAAAAGGAAGATTTTTCTTTGTGAGAACAAAAGTTGGTTGAGGGAAAAAGTTATATTATGAACAACTTCAAAATTTTAACTAATCAAGGACAATATCGTGTATGTGATCATCCATTTAAGTTGTTATTTATAGGAGCTACCACCATCAAAGAACAATTACTTCCTACCATTCTAATGAAAGTATTTAAGTTTAAGTCTGTTAAAGATATTGTTGATGGAAATTTCGTTGCTGATTTGTTGGTTGCTAAGTTTGTAAAATTAAATATTGACTTACTATTGTTCTTCTTTTTATTTTCTTTACTTTTTTTTTTTTGTTTGGTATGTGTGATTAATTAACTTTCCATTTTCAATTAGATGTCATTGGTGTTGTTGACAATGTTAGGACAAAGCCTTATTCCAAAATTGTTGTGTTTGATCTTCATGATCTAAGGTAGTTGCTTATTTTTTTAACTATGTGCTTTGATTGTTTTAATCAATATGTCAATTTTTTACCACAACTTTATCTATGTAGCTTTGCAGTTGTTAGTTGTACGTTGTGGGATTCTTACTACAACAAATTTCTTAGTACTTGGAAGGGAAATGATCCATCTGAAGTTATTGTTATTATTTTGACTCTTTGCAAGATTAAAGCTGCATCAGGTTGATATATTGTTTTTTTTTATTTTCGTTCTGTGATGTTGTATATTTAGCTTATCTACATTTTTGTCAGTAGGTCCATGGCCAGTTTATATTTCTAATTCATGGAATGGTTCAAAATTGTTGTTTCTTCAAGATGCACCGAAAAATGTAGATTTCAAGAAGCAGTGGTCTAAGTATGTTTTTGTAATACAACTTAATCACTCATTTTATTATATTGTATTGTTATTTATTTTTGTACATGTTGCTATTTATTGAACATTGTCATGTATATTCATTGTAGTCGTTTTGGGAATAGTTTCTCTCAATATAGTCAAGAGCTACCTCAAACAAGTTCCTCTACACAAATAAGTCCGAACGATCATTTTTTGTTTAAAGCTGTTATAGAAAAACTTTTAGACATTACATATTTGAAGGAGGTATTGTACTGTCTCAATACTAACTTTTGTTCATAGTACATTTATTGTTATTAGATTATTGTTTTGATTTATTTTTATAAATCAGGAGATTTGTTGTGTTACCATTGTGAGTACTGTGAAGTTCAATTTAGGAAATGATGGATGGAGTTTTCTGGCCTGTAATATTACAAGAAGAAAACCGATGAAATTGGACCTTTTAAGTGCACTTATTGTGACTTTATTAACGATAAACCTGGAGTTAGGTAAGTAGATGTCAATTATCATATATGTTTCAATACTTATGTTTTTGCATACTTTTATGATATCAGTGAAATTATTCAATTAAAGGAACTTATATATGTATAATGCAAATATAAGTTAAAAGTGCAAGTAATGGATGAATCTGGATTTAGAAATTTTGTGTTATGGGATCAAGACTGCACTGATTTTGTTGGAATATCAGCTGCTGATTTAAGAAAAAAAAATGATAGATGTACAACTATTGTGTTTGTCTTTTTTTTGTTGTTACACAATTCTAACTTATCATATATACTGAAATTAACTATAGTTTCATTATTTAATTTATTAGGAAGGTAAGGATGATCTTAAATGTTCCCCGGAAGATCTGGATGTTTTGCTAGGATGTACACTTGCTTTTAAGGTGAGATGTCAACCCAAAACTAAATCTGCATCTGTAATCAAGGTTTCAAGTGACCCAGAAATTATTGGAAGCATTAAAAGTCAGGTTGACCCAAAACCCATAAGATTTCCGTTTTTAAGTTTATGTATGTTTGTTATTGTTATTTTAAATCATTGACTTCAAATTCTTTGTTTTTATAAATTGAACAAGCAGATGAGATGTCTAGGTCTGACATGGCAATAGAGTCTCAAAGTTGTGTGGTATGTTCATATAATATAGTTTTTATCATAGAAATGTTCTATTTCTACTTGTGTATAAGAAAATTTTAAATAGTGTTTCATCATTTTTTACAGATGTCCATCAATGCCACAGCTGACCATGATTATGAAGTTGATAAAAATCGTACCCTTTCAAAACTATTATCACTAGATTCTAACCTTTAGTTTGAAAGACTTGAAGATATTCCATCGGGGCAAATGTCGAGCACCAAAACAACGAAGACAAGGAAGAAATTTATTAAGAAAGAGAAGACTTAATATCAAAGAAATTATGCTTGTCTGACTTTTAACAATTATAACCTTATGTCGACATTATCCCAAGTTTTTGAGGTCACAACAAATCTCTTTTGGTATATGTATATTTGATTTGAAGTTATAAGACAAGATTTGTGTGAGTGTTGTGATTGTCGAATATAAATGCAAACTACTGATGACCGTAGAACATTTGTAACTCAGTTTTATTTGATATGGTTATTAATTTTATATGGACCTGAAAGCTATGACAATTTATTAGAAAACATATCTCTCTATGTCATCGACTAAAATATTAATGTATAATTCAAAGTAACTATTAATACGTATGTTTAAAATCTTTCCTAAGTACATGTGACTTACTTACTCTTTTTGTAATGCTTCCATTTAAATAAAAAAACTGAACTTGTCTTAACTATGATATTACTTATTCCTCATTTTGATTTTAAAATGACCTTTTTGTTACTTACTTTATAAGAAATAAAACGTTATACACAGTGTTTTTGTAACAACACAATTACAATGACGTATATTTTTATATTCAATATGTATTTAAGCAAACACAATGAAATCCTACTATTATATAGTAATATGTATTACACATTTTGTACACCAAAAAAATTATGTTGTATCCATTAATGAACCATAAATGTAACTTTATTTAAAGCATATATATATATATATATATATATATATATATATATATTCCATTTTATGGTTCTTTTATCATACTTAAAATTATATTTGTGTTAATCAATCAATATAAATTTAATTTAAGAAAGACATTTACTTACCATTACTAACGTCTTTTGTAATTTGTAATTTAATTTAATTTATAGCCACTCACTATGGTTTTCCTCACAGTTCCTCTTTCATTTCAGCTCTACCTTCAAGATAAGGATATCACCTACAAAGTTGCCAAGTTAGTGAGTTGCAAGCAAAATGAACCAAGAGCACTCACATTCTTCCACATAAGAATAACAAAGCAGAAAAGCAAGAAAAACTCAAATGGAAGAATTGGACAACATCAAGTGAAAGAGTGAATGACAAACTCAATGGAATAAGTAAGCAAGACAAGCAAGAAAAAAAAGGAGAAGCAATAAAGGATGGCACACAAAAGAGAACCTAAAGAATAGGTCTAGAATAAGATGAATAAAACCAAATTCAAACAAAGACTCAAAAAAAAAAGTTGAATCAAGAATGAGAACATATGCAAACAGAGTTGAAATGGACAGTACAAATATGCTGTGGTGACTAGGCCACTTTTACACAAACACTCAGTTCATTCCATAACATTCAGTGGCAAATTTTTCTAAGAAAATTTGCTTTTTCCAGGGATTCTTTTCTTTTCTTTCAACGCTCAAAGTGGTTTATACTTATTAGCATTTGAAGCCATAGGTCACAACAAGTTCAGTTTTCCCATTCCAATTCAACTAGCAAGTGCATATGACAGAGTAAAAGCAATTAATTCAACTCAAAAATCAATTTTGAAAGAATCACACAAGGAAACAAAAGAAACAGATCTTGGCATGGCAATGCAGTAACCAATCAACAAAACTGTTTCACACAACCAAAACTGATTTGGTGAATCACACAGATGACACAGTTGCACTTAAACAAAGTCAGTAGTGTAAAAACACAGACAGATGCAACAAATTTTAAAACACTGATGCTGGCCAAAGTAGTCATAGACTACGAAAATCATGGCACCACAAAGTGGCTACTGCATAAAAATAAAAGCAAGTTGTAACTCACAAGTAAGCCCATGATCAGTGCACACAGATGTGAACCAAACCAAGAAATTGGCCAACACAATCAAAGCAAAAAAAAATGAAACTGCAGATATATATGATAGATGCACAGTCTAGGCCAATCACAAATACAAAAAAAATTGTGATATAGCAAATAGAAGTGATAAAAACATATTGAATGTTGAATAACTGGAAACTGTTCAAACAGGAATAACACATAGCAAATCAACCAAGATTTTGCTAATTAAAAAACTGAAATACTTTTTCAACACATATCAGCTAATGAATTGGAAACAGAAATGGCCAAAAACTAAGTCACTCAACATTAACTGATAGGTATGATTTTAGCCAAAACAGAACGGTCAAGGTTCAACTCTGCATAACATATTGTATCCACAAAGATAGTTAATCCAGAATGCACCAGCACAAAAATATATGGCAAAACTGAATCTGTTACACAACAGTAAGTATCCACTCTAAGCTAGAAAGCAAAGAAGGATCAACAGGATTTTACTTCAAATAGGTGGATACGAATCTATGTAGAGCACTCAAAAATCAATCACGAGACAAGACTCATTCGATGAAAACAAAGTATTCAAGAACAAGGTGCTAACATCGCCTATGCCTTCACATGACCAAACTTGCATTTCCACACATAAATTCTGATATGAATCAGATTACCGTGATGGAATGCGCTTGAGGTGTGTCGGTCACATCAATCCTTGGCCACCAGATTCAAAGTGCAGTACAGACACAGAAATTCAAAAGCACAAAGATCAATTTTGGAAGCAAAACAGCGAATGGAAACAACAAGCACGAATTAACTGAAACAACTAAAATCATGAACTGTAGAAAATTGCTATTGATATACTAGTAATTAAAGAACCCAACAAAACACATAGGAAGCTAGACACATTTAATGAACTGAACAAATTCAATTAACAGCACGCTTGAACAGCAAAAGAAAAAAAAAGGTACTACTTCTACAGAATTCACGACAGTAAAAGCAACTAACATGAACCTAAGACAAAAACACGAGATAAATGAAAATTAAAGCTAGGTAATGAAAAGAAATCAACAAGAAAATCCTATGGACATGCATTGGAATGGCGGAAGCAGGGAGCTAAACATTTCAACATCACAGTTATTGATTCAAGGCAATCCGAACAATATTAATGAATCAATTTAAACGAGAAAAATATCAGCACAAATTCAATCACAGCGAAGCAACAAAATCAAACTCGAAACTCAAGCATAGAATGAACAAGACAAGAATCAAACAGCAAAGAAGAAAACGAGATAAGACGAAGAATACTTATCTCAGCACGGTCCAAGCACGAGTGACTCTGAATACCACTTGATGAGGCCATCAACGTCATTAATCGGCGGAATCCTGCTCCAATCAACGGTGAATCGTTGGAACAACCTCCTGACGTTGATTCCTTCGGTGTAATCGATTGTAATGCAGCGGAAGACTCTCGTTCTCACACGGAACTCACTCACGCATAATGTTTGAGGCAACCCGACAAGATGAACTCTCATCTAGGGTTTAAGTTTAAGCTAACGAATGGGGAGTGATCTCAACCAATCTGTTTAACATTCATCTAAGCTGAATCTATTACAAAGTGTGGTTCACCCTTTATAGGAGAAAGGCAATCGGAAAAAGAATGAAAGGAAAGAAGAAAGGTCATCTAACAACATCCTAGCAGCATGGGACGAGATGCTATCTAGGTTTAGGAATGCAAACTAAACCCTAACGGTGAATATGGTAAGGAAAACGTGGCTACTAACACGACACCGTGAAACTGGCAGAAAAAACATGAAGCAGTGGCAAGAAACCCTAGCAGAGGTTGGGTTTCAACAATGAAGAGAAATGTGAAGTGAGGCCACGAAAGGGTTGAGTGAATCCCAGTAGCGTGAAATAACCCTAGCCGCACCTATCTTTAGCCATGGACCCTTTGTTTAGAATGTTGTATCATGAAATGAAGTTGGGCTGTAAGTTACAGGCCTAAGCCATGGAAGTACCCGTGCTGATTGAAATTGGGCTTCGCTTGATGAAATTGAATGTTGGGTGCAGATTGTTGAAGGAATTGGATGCATGAGGTATGAGAGAATTGGGCTCGGGCCCAATTAATTGTGCTGCTACGTAGCAGGCCCAACAAACACGTTCGATTCCACACATCATCACATGCTGCAATATGAATAGATTGGCTGCAATTAGTAAACCAACCCAATTAGAACAAGTTTTATTTAACTAAAAAAATAAAAGAAATTACAAGAAATTAAAAAGAATGGGCCTAGGCATTGGCCCAATGCTATAAGCCTTATTGGAGTCACATCAATATAGATGATGTAGAACATATTACATTAGACGATGAAGAGCAAGAACATCAAGAACAAGATGATTACCCATTGCCTTCGATTTCAATCTCAAGATACGACACTAATATATAATATATTTAGCTTTTATCAACACACTTTGTTTACTAATATGTTTTTCAATGTGCACAGAATATTAAGATATAGGTGATCCAATATTGATATGTACATAATGTCAAGCTTCTATGTGGTACGATGAAAGGATGGACAAACATAAACATCAATCAAATCAAAAATTCCAACTCTATTGTGGCAATGGTAAAGTTCAGTTACGACTATTGAAAGAACCCCCAACGATTTTGCAAAATTTTATTCGATACTGAGTGAAAAGAGAGCAGAAATTACCAGAAAAATATCAGAACATATAACATGATCTTTGCATTTACTTCTCCCGGAGCAAAAGTTGATAATACTTTTAACAATGGTCATGGTCCTCCAAATTTACGTATTCATGGGTAATCCTGTCATAGAATAGGAAGTCTTTTGCCTTTCCAGGGGGTGCTCCAAAATTTGCTCAGTTATATATTTATGATACTAATAATGAAATTCATAACAACTTACAATCTTTCAGGTAAATTTTAGTACTTATACCATAATATTTATAATGTATAAGTTTTAATTATTTTCGGAACTATTTTCTACAGAAACACTGGATGTTATCCAAAAAATGTTAAAAGAAATCGCTTGACTATTAGGAAGTGGTTTTGTTTCAGGATACAAATAAGAGATTGTGAAGCATCCACCCTACTAAGGTCACGAAGATTGTTTCTATAATTTATTGTAGATGGTTATACAATGATTGAATCTGAACGATTATCTTTTATCAAGAATAATCAGTCAAATCTAAGAGTTGATAAATATATTAATCTTTGTGAACAAGTAAGTAGTGGTTCAGATAACAATGGATCACAAAGAGGTAAGAGGGTTGTACTGCCTTCCTCATTTATTGGAAGAAGAAGATTTATGCACCAACTATATTTTGACGAAATGACAATTTGCAGTACTGTTGGATTTCTATATTTGTTTGCCACGTGCACATGTAATCCAAAATGGCCTAAAATAGTAAGATTACTTGAGCCACACAAGCTCTCCGCAGGTGACTGGCCAGATGTAGTTGCTAAAGCCTTCAGAATTAAATTTGAACAAGTTCTAATAGACTTAACCAAGAAACATTTGTTGGGGAAGGTTATTGCATGTAAGTATTACAACCTTTGTACAAATTTTCTAATTTTTTTTTATGTATTCAAATGATATATAGTTGACATGTTATATATTTGAATACATACATGTATACTATAAAGTTTCAAAGACATGGATTGCCTCATGCACACTTGCTAATTTTCTTGCATCCAGCCAATAAATATCCAAATGCAGAAGATATTGACAAGGTCATATCAGATGAGATTCCATGTCCTATTCAAGAGCCAGAATTGCATCAATGTGTGAAGGAACACATGATACATGGTCCTTGTGTGACAATAAACAATTCACTTCCTTGTATGAAAAATGGTAAATGTTCAATATTCTTTCCCAAAAAATTTTACCAAACCACTACCATATCTGAAGATGGTTTTCCCTATTATCGTAGAAGGAACAATTTAGCAACAATCATCAAGAATGGTATAAGCCTAGATAATCGCTCTGTTGTACCTTACAACCCTGTTTTGTTGGTCAAATACCAAGCACATATTAATGTTGAATGGTGCAATAAAAGTTCTTCTATCAAATACTTATTCAAATATATTAACAAGGGTTATGACAGAATAACAACAACTATTGTACCCAATCATGATGAATCCAATATTAATCAAGAATCTGTTGACAAAATTAAGAAATATTTGGACTGCAGGTATATTTCCCCATGTGAAGCATGTTGGAGAATTTTTTCTTTTCATATCCATGGAAGGAATCATGTAGTTGAAAGATTATATTTCCATCTTCCTGGTGACAAAGATGAATATTCTATTGATGATATTATGGGAAAAACAACAGTTGCAAAAATAATGTTTATAAGTTGGATGGAGTGTAACAAGAAATACCAAGAAGCAAGATGTTTAACATATTCACAAATTGTGTCCAAATTTGTGTATGTAAAAAAAAGAAAGATGTTGGAAACACAAAACGATGGGAAACACTATTGGCAAACTTATTTGGGTTCCTCCAAGTTCAGGAGAATTGTTTTATTTGAGGAGAATGTTAACTCCTGTTGATGAGTTCAAATTTTTGCCCTCATTTAATGTTTAAATTTGGGGATTTAATAGAATTTTTGTGCTTAAGGATTGATTTAATTAGGATTTGTGATTATTGGATTTATTGAGTACGTAAGGTAAAAGTGGCGTAAAAATTGATTTCAGTTGCATAAAATATTATTGGGTATTCTAATGTTTGTTAATGCAGCTGAAGTTTAATTTTGGTCATTAAAAGTGTGGATTTGAAATATTCAAAGTTACAAAATAAGTCCAAAATCAAGAAATTCTGGAAAAGAATAAATCAAGAGCTAAATGCACCCCCAATTCTTATTTACACACTCCTCCTGCAAGTGGACCACAAAAACCTGTTCTGCACCCCTAGTTTTTACTGAGTTGCACCCCTCCTACCACTTAAACTCCACTCAACCAGATTATGCCATGTGGCAATCCTCACCTTCTAAATCTATCCAACCACATGATGACACGTGTCATGATCCTCCACTCACCAAATTGACCAACCATACACTGCCACATCATCATCTTCATCTCTCCCATGAGAAACCCTAATTTCTCCTCAAACCCTAGTCGCCACCATGCCGGCAGCCACCACAAATCTGCCACCGTCAATCGTCGGCCACCGCAACTCCGCCACTTTCTGGAAAACACAGGATCGAACCTTCGAACTTCATGGCAGCACCATCTTCTCCGCAGCGACACCAGCACCGTGACCAACTCAGTTTTAATCATCTTCAACCAACACAGATCTGCAGCGAAATCAACCATCTTCATCACTTCCTCACCACGTCGGAATGCACCTGCAACACAGCCTTGCGTTGTAGCAACACGAACCTGCGCAACCATCTTCCACCTTCACAGCGCGTAACCACCACGAGCAACACCAACATCTGCATCTGCACCGTGAGTTCGTGTCGTTACAACAACACCTGCAAAGGCAACATCAACATTCCACCATTCACCACAGATCCGCACCTCCATTCGAACCTGCACCATATTTTCACCATTGTAGCAGTGGATGCATCATCTTCTCCATCCATGCGAAGCCAGGGTCACTACAACGAGCCTGCAACACAGCGTTAACAACAGCACGCCACCTTCGTCGGAAAACACATCACAAACTACCATGCCGTCAGCCACATAGCAGCCACCACGAGTTGGAGAAGAGTGTGAGAGTGAAACCCTAATTCTGGAGAGAGAAAGCACTCTGCGCCACGTGTCAGGCTGCTATTGGACAGTCAATGGGTCAAAGCTGGTCAACTGGTTAGACTTTGGTCAAATTCTGGTCAATTTTGTAAAAATGATTAAATAAGAGGGGCCAAATTGGAAATTGGTCAGAAATTAAGTTGCTAATTAATTAAATAAAAAAAAAGATTTTAAGCAACTGACAGATAAAGCCCAAAGTCCAGTTGCAGCCTATATAAAGAGACTTAAGGGAGCAGAAGAGAGACAACTGAGTCACTTAGTAACTCTCTGGTTTTGGCAGACACCGTCATCTATCACATCTCTCATTCTCTCTTTTCTTTTATTTTCTTTCCTTCATCATATATTATCATGTATTCCATCAAAGTCATGGAGGGCTAAGCTTTTAGTGTTGATTCCACTGTAATTTCTTAGTTGGATTTTCAGGTTAGATGAATTAATTTATTTGTTCTTTTGATTATTGTTGTGGTTTTTTTGTTTATGTATGTCCTTTGTTTCTTAATTGAATAGAAAACAATGATTTTAAATCTACATGCATGCTAATCATGAGTTAAAAGGTTTTTAAATTCAATTGAGACTTTACTTTGATTTTATTTAGAAACTTTCATTTGATTAAATAAGTTTTTGCCAATAATTGAGACTGTACTTTGATTAAAGGTAATAACTTTAACTAAAATTAGTCAAGACTTTACTTTGATTAATTAAGTTTTCTATTTGGTAAAGAAACAAAGGAATAGACATGATTATGCATAGTAAAATTTAATTGAGACTGTACTTTGGTTGAATTTACTATGGATAATCTAAAAATTCTCACTTTTAATTGAGACTGTACTTTAATTAAAAGTGAGGATACCAGCAAATGAATTGAGACTATACATTGATTGATTTGTAAATCAACAACAATAATTAATTTAACAATAACCTCTAGATAACCGATGAAGAATTCTATTTTGAAAAAGTAGTGGAATTGACCTATTTTCTATTATTGTGTTTACAATCTTTTATTTGTGTGACATTCATTCTTTGCATATCAAAACCCCCATATTTTTATTGTTAATAATTTTAGTTGCATTTTTATAAGAATCAAATATTTTAGATCAATTTTGTATTCGTTGTGAGACAATTCAGGGTTATCTTAACCCTAACTAGTTTGTTCACTACTAACTTGGCAATACTGAAGTTGCTAAAGTTAAGTAGTGGTAATTTGATCGCCTAATGACAACGATATCACCTGTCAAGGGTCCTTTATCTTTTAAGGACATTAGGACAGTGAAAAATATAGTGTACCCTATCTTTATTTCAGGTCATTTTTTAAGAAAGTTGTTTGTAACAATTTTATTTTCAAATAGTGTTAAGAAACTAGATGAACTCTGGAACAAAACTTGGGAATGGCTTTCAGATGGAATCCTATATAACGAAAGAAAGATTGTTGGTCGTCCAGGTAATATATACAAGTTATTTGTTATTGTATTTCAATATTGCTATTGTATAATAACATAAACTTCAAATAATGCAGAATTGCAAATTAGCAATGAGATGCTGATAACTCTGTCATTGACGCGATCAAATTAATACTACTAAACTATAGCAACTTCAATATTGCTAAGATAGTAGTCAAGAAAATAGAAAGGGTAAAGTAACCCTAAGTCGTCTCCCAACGAACACAGAATTGATTTTTAACAAGTAAATTCTTATAAAATCTATAGCCTCACATTTCAACGTCGGCAGCCACTGTAGCGCCATCACCTTCACGCCGTTCCCGAGAACGCAGATCTGCACCACCATCGCGAGTTCGTCCCTGCACCGTGACCCAGAATAGATTTGCACAGCCATTGCAGCGTCCCCAAGCACCTTGCAACACCACGAAACACAACGGAGTAGTAGCAACGCGAACCATCACCGTTTGCGCGACCACCGTTTTGCACCTGCAGCGTCAGCCATTCATCCATTCACGCAGCGAACCAGCGACACCATCATCGTCCGCAACTGCAGGCCTCCACCACTTGCCGAAAAACACAGAACCTGCACCACCATGAGCCGTCATCACCACCTGCAACGAAACCAGTGCATCTCCACGCATTCAGCAGCAAAACAAGCCAGAAGCTGCACCATATTCAACCTTCGTTCACGTCCCGAGCATGATGCAAACGCAGTAGCGCCACCATTACCAACAAAAACGCAGTAGCGCCACCATCATCTTCTATGCGAGCGAGAACGAACCATAGGCAAAAAGGAAGAAGAAGAAGAAGACCACACTAGTGACGTACACCATTCGTCGTCCACACCACAGTTCCGTCAGCACCCCTCGCTGGATGCACACCGTTGGAGCAACTACAAGCATCTACGAAACCCTAATTTGGAGAGATAAGGAGCTGCCACATGTCATCCTCTCAATGGACACTAAAATGGTCAAAGTTGGTCAAATCTGGTAAAAAAGTCAAAGACTGGTCAAAGGAGAGGGGTTTAACTGTAAATATTGATATTTTTAGATGTCTCTGCAAAATTAGACTACAGGATTGAAAATGGGTTATTTAGAAAAATAATACAAATATTATTTGGTGATAATTTATCAGATATCTTTAAATAATTAATTAATTTAATTATATTATAAATTATTAACGAACTATATTTGTCAAATAGTCTATATCTCTCCAAATATCTTTGAATATTTATCTTTGTCTTTATTTTAAAAGATATTTGAGAGGTTTTAGCAACAAAAAAGCCTAGTCCAATTCCTATATAAAGAGACCAAGGGAGAAGCAGAAGAAAAACAAGCTCGGGACTTCGAAGTTTTGGAACCCTTAGGGCGGCCTAATTTTGTTTCCTTTTTCTCTCCATTCTTCTATTTTTATTTTGCATTCATGGAGTTCTAAACTTCTTGGGTTGATTCCATTGTAATTTCTTAATTGGATTCTGATGTTAGATCAATTAATTTCTTTGTTCTTTTTATTATTGTTGAGGTTTTAATTCATCTATGTCTTTTATCTTTGAATCACGTAAAAAGTAATGATTTTAAATCTATATGCATGTTGATCATATGAGTTCAAGGGTTTTTAAATCTAATTGAGACTTTACTTTGATTTTGTTTAGAAACTTTCATGTGATTAAATGAGTTTTTACCAATAATTGAGACTTTACTTTGATTAAAGTTATTTACTTTAACAAAAATTAATTGAGACTTTACTTTGATTAATTAAGCTTTTTATTTGGTGAAGGGAGTGTATAAGTAAAAACTAGGGGTGCAGAAATGATTTTTCCAGAACTTGCTAATTTCAGCTTTATTTAAAGGTGTTTTGTAATTTCAATTAATTTATTTTCCCACCTTGAATGAGCTTAATCTTAATTTCAGCTGCATCAACAAACGTTAAAATATCCAAAAATAATTTATGCAGCTAAAAATACTTTTTAAGACATTTTTATCACAAAACCTCAAATAGTCTAATTATCAGAACTGTCAATTAAATCACTCTTTAAGCATACAAATTCAATTAAGAATTAAACACTGAATGAGGGCAAAATACGCACTCATCACTCACCAAAGAGTAGGAGGATACTTGCTTAAACAAAATAATTTGAGTTAGGACTCACCGAAAGAGCAAGAAGATACTTGGTTAAATAAAATAATTTGAGCAAGGACTCACCAAAGAGCAGGAGGATACCTACTTAAACAAAACAATTTAACCTAAACAGTACAGTGTTGGGGGACACCTGCCTAAACAAAATGATTAAATCAAGCTAGAGTTTATTAAAATGAAAGGGGACACTTGTATAAACAAAACGATTAAATCGAATTAGGGCTCAATAAAGTACAGGGGGACATCTAAGCAAAACGATTAAACCAAGGTAGGGCTTAGTAAAGTGCAGGGGGACACCTCTTTAAACAAAAACATTTTATCCAAGCCAATGGTGAAACATCCTACCCGAGGGGTACCTATCGTGTTTGTTTAGAATTTCTCTAATCAAAACTATGGCAGAAGTCAGCAAGAAAGAGGTCACCACAATTGGGGTCCGACGAGTCTAATTATAATCAGTCAGCAAGAAAGAAGTCACCGCAAAACCCAACAAAGACAAGTATGTCGGTCCTTAGTTCTTATGTTAAAGGGTTTATTGGAAAATTGAAAACATGTTAACAAATATTTGTTTGATTGATTTCAGTATTGAGGCTCGTCTTTAAGATGAGTTCTTCTATACACAAGCTTTATCAGAAATAATTGTTTGACCAACGATGTTCCTTGTATTTGTCAAGTAGTGTCAAATTGGTCATCCAATTTTTTGTTGTCTTAATTTGGTCTTTGTTGTTTTTAAAATGATTCAATTTAGTCCTTACTGTTAATTTTGACCAACGATGTTAAAGTAAACACTACGTGTCAATTTCTATTTTTTTTTTAATTTTTTCAATTTATTTTTAATTTTTTAATTTTTTAAATATTTTTTCTCTTTTATACATTTCACTTCACATTTGTGCCATGTATGAAAATGATTTAATTTGGTCCCCATATTTGTTTTTTAGTTTCAATTTAGTACCAATTTTTGTAAAAATTAAGTAATATTGTCTCTATTTCAATTGATACTCAATTTACTTTTTGTATAAATCTTATGATGATATTCTTACTAAAATTAACACTTATATTAAATATTTGTAGAAATATTTTTAAACAAGCTTTTCTTTAGT
Organism: Vigna unguiculata; assembly: GCF_037176805.1. Classification (NCBI taxonomy): domain Eukaryota; kingdom Viridiplantae; phylum Streptophyta; class Magnoliopsida; order Fabales; family Fabaceae; genus Vigna; species Vigna unguiculata. Next base: position 32,913,633 of record NC_140795.1, on the reverse strand, counting down.
TTTATTATTAAACAAAGTTAAACTTCAAACTTAATCTTAACAATTACCAATTTTGTCATCATGTATAAAGGCATCAAATGTACCATATTATACAAACTTAGTGAAGATTAAAAATCAAATAACTTGTCACATATAAGTTTAAGAACTAAATTTCAAGTTCAAAACAAAACCAAAGTTTAATATTTTGTATAAAATTTAAAGTTAATTTAAAAATATTTCTACAAATATTTAATTAAAATGTCAAATATAGTATGAATATCATCATAAAATTTATACAAAAAGTAAATTGAGTGTCAATTTAAGAAGGGACAATATTGCTTCATTTTTACAAAAATTGGGACTAAATTGAAACTAAAAACAAATATAGGGACCAAATTGAATCATTTTGACATGTGGGACAACTGTGAAGTGACACGTGTAACAAATAAAAAATTTAAAAAAAAAAAAACTAGAAATTGACACATGACGTTGAATTTAACATCGTCTGGTCAAACTAACGGTAAAGATTAAGTTGAATTATTTTTAAGAAAATGAGGACCAAATTGAGACAGAAAAAAAACTTAAGGACCAAATTGACATTACTTAACAAATAAAAGGACAAAAAAGTAATTTAACCATATTTATACTAGCATTATTAAAGCATATATCATGAAAAATAAAATGTAGAATATAGATTTAATGTAGTTTCATTAAAAATAATTGCTTATCTTATTTAGTTTGTTGAAATAACTTTCACTATAGCCATATAATTATTGAATGTTGGCCACGAACACATGATTTTATCATATTGAAAAAGTTTGTTTTTGTCATGAATAACAAAATAAGGAGTGTAAAATAGTTAGAAAATTGACTTTTGGGGAAGAAAATAGTTGAGAAGACATATAGCTAACAAATAAAGAGCCATGATGAGAGTGGACCAAGCAACCTTTAATGCGATATGAATATGTGTGATGATAGTCATCCAACTTACCCTAGGTATTGTGATTATGATAATAATTGACCAATTGACTTTCACAAGACAAGACTATACCAATTGAAGATGAATTAACCCTAGGCATTTGAAGACCTCTATCAAAAGTTGACCAATTCACCCTTTACAAAGATCCACCCTTGTAGAATGTTCAGAAACATTCATAGATTTAATATATTTAGAAGAAAGAAATGGACTAATCTTTGAATGATATTTGAAAAATCAAGAAAGCTTAAATAAAAATATATATCTTAAAGAAAAATTATGAATAAAGAAATGGAGATTGACTGTATAAGATATGATATGCATATTTTTCAAGGAGAATTAGTACTTATATAGAAATTCAGCATGAATCATGTTCAAATGAAGCTCGATAGATTAAAAGAGAAATTATGCCCGAAAAGTAAAATTAACTCAAATATTCATAGAAGCCCGTTATTAAATAAGGAGTCATACTTACAACCAAGACTTTTATTTTTCAAAAAACCGGCACACATCCTAGGCAATTATATAATATATGACTTAAGGATAAAATAGGTAAAATACTCATTTTAAATATAAAAATATTCTTTTATCAAATTAATTATAAAATTATGTTTAAAATACAAAGTCTTAAAAGTGTTTTTAGTCTTAATATATCTCTATTAAATTAATGATAAAAATATATTTAAGAAAAAAAAGTTTCAACAAAAATGTTTCTAGTACTACTATATATCTCTATTAAATTAATTATAACTTTATGTTTGAGAATAAAATTTAATTAATTAGTTTTTGTTGGTTTTTATTGGTATTAAAAATGATATTTAAAGAGTTAGAACATCATTTCAATAAATTATAATTGTTTTTTAGGAAAAAGAGAATAATTATTTATCTTTATTTTCTTGTAATCAACTTTGATTTTTATTTTCTTCTTTTATCTCTCTACCAATCTTTTATCCTCATTTTTTGTTATTATGTTTTCCGTTCTATTTGTGTTGCTATTGTTTTTATTCTATTTGTTGAATTTATATTAAATCAATTTCCTTTGTCCGATTTTGTTTTTCAATCCTTTTTGATTTATGGATTTTGAGAATTTTGTTTTTTGCATATATATTGATGGGAAATAGAAATGTTTGTTCGTATTGAATTGTAGAACCATGTTAGGGTTTATTCTTTTAGTGGATAATATTAACATGAAATCTCTAAGGAAATATGAGATGAACACGAGTTGGGGTTAAAGAATAGTGTGAAAGTTAAATAAAAATAATTTTGCATAGAAATATTCAAAAAATAAATTTTGAATATAAAGCCTCATACTTAAGTTTGCTTTAGGTCTTCAAACTCTTAGGTTGTCCCTGTGTATATAATAATAAAAGTTTAAGTTCAATGTTGTATTTGGATGAGACAATTTAAGAGAATAATTCATATATTTGAAGAATTTGAACTTTTTTGAAGTAAAAAGGGCTTGTCTGGACGAGGAAATTAAAACGACTTGTTTGGCCAAGAAATTCTTTGAAGTAAAACGACTTGTCACAAAAGATTATGTTGGTCCGTATGATAATAAGGTTGAACCAAGTGGAGTGAATCATGTTGAGGATAGCTTCTGAACTTGAACCTATGGTCATTAAGCTTTACAATGCCCAAAGGAAACTGACCATACCTACTCCCACTTTGAAATAATGGTTCTCCACCAGCTACACGAGCTCAATGTATCCCAAATGAGCATCACACATTCTACAGTGCAAGGTTTCAAGACCTTGATGACCAGATTCACAATGTCCCTAACTTTCTCTCCATTGTGTACAACAAAAATAATCCAAGGAATGATTGAGTGGGATGTATATTAGAGCATGCATTACATCTGTTGTCTTGCATTCTCATTTTGTGTGTTTGCTGTTAGATTTTGAATCTACTATTTTTCCAGTTTAATCGGTTGATTATATTAGCCTTTGTTAGCTTCAGTTTCTGATTTTCTTCATCTTTTGTTGGGTGTATCCAATATTAGTTGTCCCTGATAGTTTGTTTCTAATAGTTTTATGAAATGAAAATTTAAATATTTTCAATTACCTAATTGGTTAACTTTATTTGATGAATCCAAAGGGGGAGAAAAAGTGAGAATTAAAGAACTAGAGTGAAATTTAAAACTAAGAGATAATGGACTGAAAATTCTGAGAGATAATGGAATTAAAATTAAAACTATATCTGAAATGAAACCATAATAGTGATAGGGGGAGCATGTGCATATGTGGATTGCTTGTATGCTTTTGATTGTATGTTCAAAAGTTATTTCAGGCTTTCATAGTGGATATTGCTTCATCAATTCAATTCGAAGAATACTGTGTAGATGTTGGCTTCATCAAATCAAGGGGAGATTGTTAGCACAAGTGACCTTAGTGCATGAATTTGATGAAGCCAGTGCATGCGATCATGTGTGATTAATGAATACTTAATGAAGAATTGAAGTGATTCATTGTTGATCAAGCTTAGGGTGTATTCAATCTGAAATTGACGTAAAGATCACAAAGCTTGAAGTTTGGACTCAATTCGTAGACTATATGACATATTGTAGATGTCGTTTGTCTTGACTTTGTATTTTTCAATATGTCAAAAAGGGTTTCAACATGCACTACCAGAAAAACGCTAATTACCGACGGTCAGAATCCGTCGGAAATGTGCATAATCTATCGGTGAAAACGTTTTACCGACGGACTTCTGACAGCAACAAATCCGTTAGTAAACCGCGCGTCGGTAATCATTTATCGATGGATTGTTCAAGTCCGACGGTAATTACCGACGGAAACATCCATCGCTAAAACCGTCGGTTATTACCGACGGAAACATCCATCGCTAAAACCGTCGGTTATTACCGACGGATTATGCCGTCGGAAATTATCGACGGCCTTATCCGTCGGTAAATCCATTCGTAAAGTCCACGCTGTTATCGACGAATATATCTGTCGGTAATTACCGAGGGAAACATCCGTCGGAAATTACCGACGCCCTTATCCGTCGCTAATGGTGTGGACTTCACGAATGGATTTACCGATGGATAAGGCCGTCGGTAATCCATCGGTAAGAGTCAAAAATTGGTCTGGATTTATTTATTTTTTAGATATTCCACAATACCTACATATAGAAAATTCCAACACAGACAAATCCAACAATCCAACATTCCAGCATTCCATTTTATCAAATATTATATGATTATCAAACTCCATCACAATATAACTATGTATATATATCAGATGACACACTAAATTGTTTATAAAACAGAGAAAATTGGTCTGTAGCACAGGAATGTTTACATAAGCACGATCAGTACCAAGAAGGAATAATAATACACAGGTTTATTAAGTACATGTTGAAGAAAGTTTGTCTTAAGAACAAGAAAAACTAATAATCTTCATAATCAGGAGAAGATTCTTCATTTACATTATCGTCCTCTTAATTATTTTGTTGCTGAGGATGAGGTGGAGGGATTTTAGAGTTTTGTTGAGTAGGGTTTGGCTGTTGTGGCTATGATTGTGGCTGTGGCTGTGGCTGCTGAAGACGAGCCTGAGCATCAGGAGGGAGATATTGCAGAACTAGGGATTGAAAGGATCGAAACTCAGACCTCAATTGCTCATTTTCCTCTAGGCTGCGTGAAAGTTGCTGCCTAATATTAGTGAGGTGCTCAGTATTAGAAGAGGAAGAAGGTGGTAGTTGGTTCAGACTTTCATTTGGACCAGTATATTTTGAAACAAGTTGACCAGCCCCATAAAGTCTTCCTTTCTTTTTCCCTCCTACTGTCTTAATCCAGCACCTAGTCCTGATAGAATCATCCTGTGTAGGATCAACAGAGGATTGCTCTTGTGTTCCATCAGCACATGAGGAAACCTCAGATCTGACTTGAGAAAGCCTAGTTTGAAATTTTTCCTGTAAGTAAACAATGGACAATTATTATTCTGTGGTGGGATACATTTAAGAGTAAATAATACTGAACAGTAAAAGAGACTTACATTTTTCTTCCTAGACGTCTCATCCACATACTCGCCAGTACCCTTCCAGATATGTCTGTTGAAAGACTTCATCAAGAAACACATGGCATCCCAACTCACGTGCCTGCAACAAAATGTTATAGAGTTAGTTTGATTTGATTTTAAACTTTAAAAATGTAGTTCAAATATGACAAATACAAAAAAGACAAAGTTAGTCATTATCATCACTTTCATCCTCATCGTCGTCCTCCTCTTCATCCACTTCTTTTTCAGTTTCATCATCATCATCTTCTTCTTCTTCTTCTTCTTCTTCTTCTTCTTCTTCTTCTTCTTCTTCTTCTTCTTCTTCTTCTTCTTCTTCTTCTTCTTCTTCTTCTTCTTCTTCTTCTTCTTCTTCTTCTTCTTCTTCTTCTTCTTCTTCTTCTTCTTCTTCTTCTTCTTCTTCTTCTTCTTCTTCTTCTTCTTCTTCTTCTTCTTCTTCTTCTTCTTCTTCTTCTTCTTCTTCTTCTTCTTCTTCTTCTTCTTCTTCTTCTTCTTCTTCTTCTTCTTCTTCTTCTTCTTCTTCTTCTTCTTCTTCTTCTTCTTCTTCTTCTTCTTCTTCTTCTTCTTCTTCTTCTTCTTCTTCTTCTTCTTCTTCTTCTTCTTCTTCTTCTTCTTCTTCTTCTTCTTCTTCTTCTTCTTCTTCTTCTTCTTCTTCTTCTTCTTCTTCTCTTCTTCTTCTTCTTCTTCTTCTTCTTCTTCTTCTTCTTCTTCTTCTTCTTCTTCTTCTTCTTCTTCTTCTTCTTCTTCTTCTTCTTCTTCTTCTTCTTCTTCTTCTTCTTCTTCTTCTTCTTCTTCTTCTTCTTCTTCTTCTTCTTCTTCTTCTTCTTCTTCTTCTTCTTCTTCTTCTTCTTCTTCTTCTTCTTCTATCTTCTTCTTCTTCTTCTTTTTCCTCCTCCTCCTCATCTTGTTCCAACTCTTCATCATGACATTCTATATGATGAAATCCAGATACACGTTCTACTTCATTACTTCGTTAACATGTGACATTTCATGAACTTGGTAAGGGACATTGTCTTCCACCTCATTTGATTAAATGCGACCTCTCGGCTTTGTTTTAATTGCAACACACCAACCACGGTTGTCTTTTCGAGATGGTGGATATTGTACATAATATACTTCTCTAACATTGTATTCCAAAATAAATGGATCAAATGGTTGGTACCTTGAAGTCATGTGAATGTCCACAATGTTATATTTAGGATCCACTCTTGTACCTTTCCTTGAGGGATCAAACCATTCACAAAAAAAAGTAAAACTTTCTTCGGTTTATTAGAAGTATTGTACTCTAGTTCATATATTCTATGAATGATCCCATAAAAATCATCTTCACCTCCTTCGGTAAGGCCCTTCACATGAACACCACTATTTATAGTCTTTTTCTCTTAGCTCATGCGTTAGTATGGAACTTGTACCCATTCACGAAGTACGTGTGCCATTCTTTGACACATTTCATTGGCCAATTTGACAAATCCTTTAGGTCTTGGTTTCTAACACTTAATGGCTCGTTATAAACCTACAAATATAGAAAGATAGATGTAGAATTATGATACATTAAAATCCATTTGTTTCATAATTAATGGTACAATACATACTTGATATTGGAACCATTCAGGAAACTCTGAATGAATACGAGCAAAAGCACTACTCTCAGGTATTTGCAAGCACATAAGGAATGAGCTGGTGAAAATAAATTCCAATGATATCAGTTAACACATGAATCGATTGATTAACACATGAGGAATGAGTTGTTCACAAAGGAGGATATAACTTACTCAAGATATGGTTTGACTTCAGTGCAATTGATTAACACATGAACATGAGCAGATTTGAACTCTGCATCAGTTAACCAATGAATCGATTCTCTCCCTGCATGTCGACCTTTTTGCTGAAAAACAGACAACGTTGACACATCTCTTTGACATTCAACTTCATTCCTCCAATTGCGTGGTAACAACATGAAGTTGTTGAAGTAATGAGAACAAAAGTATGTTATCTCACAGTGTAAATAAGATGCACAAATAGAACCTTCAACTCTTACTTTATTTTTTATTGATCGTTTTGAATCACCCATGAATCTATACAAATAAAAAAATACATCATGATGAAAAAAATTGGTCAGAAAATTAATTATAAATATGAATAGGGAGGTCCTTTAGTACCTTTCAAATGGATACATCCATCTGTATTGCACTGGTCCACCCAACAATGCTTCATGGGGGAGATGAATAGGAAGATGTTCCATGGAATCAAATAATCCAGGAGGGAATATTCTCTCTAATTTGTAGAGAATAATTGGAATATTTTCCTCCATTCTTCTTAGGCATTCCTCTTTTAATGTTGCAGAGCACAAATCTTTGAAAAAATGGCTAATTTCAGTAAGAGGATTTAAAACATGAATGGGCAAAGCACTAAATACAATAGGAAGTAATGACTCCATGAATACATGGCAATCATGACTTTTCATTCCATGGATTCTTCCCTTTTCAACATCAGCACATCTAGCCAAGTTGGAATTATAACCATCTGGCATCTTAAGTTCCTTTATCCACCGACAAACTGATTTAGCTTCATCTGGAGTTAAGGTGTAATTCGCTTTAGGCTTTAATATTTTCCCATTATCTTGAACCTTCAACTCCAAGTAAACATCAATAGAGGCCTTTGGATTGGATGGCCCTGGTATAAGACAACTCAAAAACATATAAGGTTTTGACATGCACATTTTTGGAGGAAGATTGTATGGAGTAACAATCACGGGCCAACAAGAAAATGGTGAAGATGAAGCCTGAATGTAAGGGTGAAATCCATCTGAACATAGACCAAGTCGCATATTGCATGGATCAGACGCAAAGGTAGGATGTTTACGATCAAAGTGCTTCCAGGCTTCACTATCAGATGGGTGGCGTAACATTCCTTGGCTTTGGTTTTCATGATGCCAAGTCATATGTGGCACGGTTTGCATAGAAGCAAACATTCTTTGTAATCTTGGGATTATAGGCAAATAGAACATTGAATTAACTGGAATTGGTTTTTTACGCCTTGATCCCTGATGAAGTGGATGCTATCTTGGTTTGTGACAAAATTTACATTCAAGCAATGCTGCATCTTTTTTTCCACTATCATTGTCATAAAAGAGCATACAACCACTCACACAACGATCAATCTTCTTAGCCTCCAATCCCAACTTTGATACTAACCTCTTAGCGTCATAAGAACTCTTTGGCAAGCTCATATTTGGTGGTGTGAGATCTAACAAAAGTTTGGTGAAAGCCTCTAAGCATTGGTTGGGAATATTCCAATTAGACTTATAAGAAAGAAGTCTAACACATACTGACAATTTAGACTCTTTTGCCCCTTCAAATAAAGGTTGATTTGCCTCCACCAACAAATTATAAAACCTTTGTGTGGATTCATTAGGACGCTTTTCTAAGTTAGTATCGTTGGGTTGTTGGTTTGATTGAAATTGACACAAAGCGTTATTGACCATCTCTTCCATGTCACACAATTGCTCCATTTCAGCAGTATGTACACCATCTCTAGGGACAAAATTATCACCTTCAATTAAATCAACTGGCATATCTTCACCATGTAATGTCCAAATCCAGTAATTTGGTATGAACCCTTTTTTATAAAGGTGAACTTTTACAATCTCATCTGTCAAAATCCTTGTATAGTCACACTTAATGCATGGGCATCTAATCCCACCTTCAAGTTCAAAATATCTAGACTGTCTTTCTACTCGAACAAACTCTTCAACGCCTAAGACAAAAGACTCCTTCAATCCCCTTCTACCACTATAACAACGATCATACATCCATGCACGATTCAAAGCAGGTTCACCCATGTTCTATATCACAATAAATGGTTTAAATTAGAATGTAATGGGGAGAATTGAAATAAAGTGGAGACATGCATGTCCCCATGTATTGCTTAAGATCATGACATTGTCGGGATATATCTTACTAATTAAGTAAGATATCCAAATACTAACACAACTACAATGTCCTAAATGCAAGTCCCATGACTATGCAGACCATTTTAGCTAAAATTTTCTTACTTCACATTTTCATTAACTACATTAATACAATTCATTGACTACTTAAATTAGCAGCATGATAATACTTAGCAATAATCACATCAGGTGGAAAGAAATTATACCTCACAAAAGGTACTAGGCAACCTTTTAGGGAAATCCTTCCTTCCTACTGTAATTTACCTCCAGATCCACCCTCACCCTTTCCTCCCCTATCATAGTGCATAAATAAATATTAGTCTTCATGCAAATGAATATATCAAAACAATCTGAAATAAAGAAGCATAAGCAATGGTTGATTGAATCTGTTATACAATTTGGAGGGAAATTCAAATCTACCTATAGAAAACACAAAAACCAACTACAAATTGGTCAAAATGACCTTAAGACTATCCAATCAACAAAGGAAATGTTGAGGAATGATGCAAAAACAATGTATTTAGTATATGAAAGATGAAAACTAAGCTAAAAGTGAGCAATATAAAGGAAAACGAAAACTGAGGTGGAGACTAACTTGTATGGCTAGTTTATGAATCTCTAGTCTAGTTAAATACCTAACTTCTTATTTTTTCAATCAATTAGTGTGACTAAGTTGTGTGGCCTATTTTTATGCAGAAAAAGTAAACCAAGGACAGAAAAACTAACAAAAACAAAGAAAGAATGCAGTAACTTGGCTGAAAAGTTGAAAAGTTGACCAAGAGTTGACTTTTTGCATTTTGCCTCTAATCTGAAATCTATTATGCGAAACTGGTATAAACATGACCAAGCACCTACTCAACAAAGTTAAAATGACTCGCGGATCCTAAGGAACAACTCAAAACTGCAATCCTACCTTAAACTCAAAATTTCACTACCTAAAACCTCTAAAAACACCTTAAAGATAGGCTAAAACTAAGTTTATGCTAAAGCACGGGTAGAACTACCACTAACCTACCGAGACAAGGTTAAAATGACTTAAGAAAACTTAATCCTAAGTCACAAACTATCTCCTAAATGATTTACCAAAAATCACTACCTAAAACCAAGACTAGTCTACAAAATTGACCCTTTTGTGTATGCATGTACTAACCTAAGCTATGGAAGTTTAATCTAACTATCCTAACATGTTTGTAATGGTAAAATATGAATAGAAAACACCTCACACTGCTAAAACTTACTACAACTCAAAATCTAGCTACCTAAGACCTAATATTAGCACTAAACTATGCTAAAACTCCAAAAATTTAGAGCTGAAATAAACTACTGCATGAAACTTTTATCAACACCCTTGGACAACTTTTAATTACCAAAAGAAATGTCGTGAAGACATCACAAAAAAAAATTTGGAGGGAAATTCAATTCTGCCTACAGAAAACACAAAAATCAACTACAAATTGGTCAAAATGAGCTTAAGACTATCCAATCAGCAAGGGAATGGTTGAGGATGATGCAAAAACAATGTATTTAGTATATGAAAGATGGAAACTAAGCTAAAAGTGAGCAATATCAAGGAAAACGAAAACTGAGGTGGAGACTAACTTGTATGGCTAGTTTATGAATCTATAGTCTAGTTAAATACCTAACTTCATTATATTTTCATTCAATTAGTGTGACTAAGTTGTGTGGCCTATTTTTATGCAGAAAAAGTAGACCAAGGCAAGAAAAACTAACAAAAACAAAGAAAGAATGCAGTAACTTGGCTGAAAAGTTGAAAATTGACCAAGAGTTGACTTTTTGCCTTTTTCCTCTAATCTGAAATCTATTATGCGAAACTGGTATAAACAGGACCAAGGACCTACTCAACAAAATTAAAATGACTCACGGATCCTAAGGAACAACTCAAAACTGAAATCCTACCTAAAACTCAAAATTTCACTACCTAAAACCTTTAAAAACACCTTAAAGATAGGCTAAAACTAAGTTTTTGCTAAAGCACGGGTAGAACTACCACTAAACTACTTAGATAAGGTTAAAATGACATAAGAAAACTTAATCCTAAGTCACAAACTATCTCCTAAATGATTTACCAAAAATCACTACCTATAACCAAGACTAGTCTACAAAATTGACCATTTTGTGTATGCATGCACTAACCTAAGCTATGGAAGTTTAATCTAACTATCCTAACATGTTTGTAATGGTAAAATATGAATAGAAAACAGCTCACACTGCTAAAACTTACTACAGCTCAAAATCTAGCTACCTAAGACCTAATATTAGCACTAAACTATGCTAAAACTCCAAAAATTTAGAGCTGAAATAAACTACTGCATGAAACGTTTATCAACACCCTTGGACAACTTTTAATTACCAAAAGAAATGTCGTGAAGACATCACAAAACAAAATTTGGAGGGAAATTCAAATCTGCCTACAGAAAACACAAAAATCAACTACAAATTGGTCAAAATGAGCTTATGACTATCCAATCAGCAAAGGAAATGTTGAGGAATGACGCAAAAACAATGTATTTAGTATATGAAAGATGAAAACTAAGCTAAAAGCGAGCAATATCAAGGAAAACGAAAACTGAGGTGGAGACTAACTTGTATGGCTAGTTTATGAATCTATAGTCTAGTTAAATACCTAACTTCATTATTTTTTCATTCAATTAGTGTGACTAAGTTGTGTGGCCTATTTTTATGCAGAAAAAGTAGACCAAGGACAAAAAAACTAACAAAAACAAAGAAAGAATGCAGTAACGTGGCTGAAAAGTTGAAAAGTTGACCAAGAGTTGACTTTTTGCCTTTTTCCTATAATCTGAAATCTATTATGCGAAACTGGTATAAAAAGGACCAAGGACCTACTCAACAAAGTTAAAATGACTCACGGATCCTAAGGAACAACTCAAAACTGCAATCCTACCTAAAACTCAAAATTTCACTACCTAAAACCTCTAAAAACACCTTAAAGATAGGCTAAAACTAAGTTTATGCTAAAGCACGGGTAGAACTACCACTAACCTACCTAGACAAGGTTAAAATGACTTAAGAAAACTTAATCCTAAGTCACAAACTATCTCCTAAATGATTTACCAAAAATCACTACCTAAAACCAAGACTAGTCTACAAAATTGACCCTTCTGTGTATGCATGTACTAAGCTAAGTTATGGAAGTTTAATCTAACTATCCTAACATGTTTGTAATGGTAAAATATGAATAGAAAACAGCTCACACTGCTAAAACTTACTGCAGCTCAAAATCTAGCTACATAAGACCTAATATTAGCACTAAACTATGCTAAAACTCCAAAAATTTAGAGCTGAAATAAATTACTGCACAAAACTTTTATCAACACCCTTGGACAACTTTTAATTACCAAAAGAAATGTCGTGAAGACATCACAAAACAAAATTTCGAGGGAAATTCAAATCTGCCTACAGAAAACACAAAAATCAACTACAAATTGGTCAAAATGAGCTTATGACTATCCAATCAGCAAAGGAAATGTTGAGGAATGACGCAAAATCAATGTGTTTAGTATATGAAAGATGAAAACTAAGCTAAAAGTGAGCAATATCAAGGAAAACGAAAACTGAGGTGGAGACTAACTTGTATGGCTAGTTTATGAATCTATAGTCTACTTAAATACCTAACTTCATTATTTTTTCATTCAATTAGTGTGACTAAGTTGTGTGGCCTTTTTTTATGCAGAAAAAGTAGACCAAGGACAGAAAAACTAACAAAAACAAAGAAGGAATGCAGTAACTTGGCTGAATAGTTGAAAAGTTGACCAAGAGTTGACTTTTTGCCTTTTTTTCTATAATCTAAAATCTATTATGCGAAACTGGTATAAACAGGACCAAGGACCTACTCAACAAAGTTAAAATGACTCACGGATCCTAAGGAACAACTCAAAACTGCAATCCTACCTAAAACTCAAAATTTCACTACCTAAAACCTTTAAAAACACCTTAAAGATAGGTAAAACTAAGTTTCTGCTAAAGCACGGGTAGAACTACAACTAAACTACCTAGACAAGGTTAAAATGACATACGAAAACTTAATCCTAAGTCACAAACTATCTCCTAAATGATTTACCAAAAATCACTACCTAAAACCAAGACAAGTCTACAAAATTGACCCTTTTGTTTATGCATGTACTAAGCTAACCTATGGAAGCTTAATCTAACTATCCTAACATGTTTCTAATGGCAAAATATGAATAGAAAACAACTCACATTGCTAAAACTTACTGCAGCTCAAAATCTAGCTACCTAAGACCTAATATTAGCACTAAACTATGCTAAAACTCCAAAAATTTAGAGCTGAAATAAATTACTGCATAAAACTTTTATCAACACCCTTGGACAACTTTTAATTACCAAAAGAAATGTCGTGTAGACATCACAAAACAAAATTTGGAGGGAAATTCAAATCTGCCTGCAGAAAACACAAAAATCAACTAGAAATTGGTCAAAATGAGCTTAGGACCATTCAATCAGCAAAGGAAATGTTGAGGAATGATGCAAAAACAATGTATTTAGTATATGAAAGATGAAAACTAAGCTAAAAGTGAGCAATATCAAGGAAAACGAAACCTTAGGTGGAGACTAACTTGTATGGCTAGTTTATGAATCTCTAGTCTAGTTAAATACCTAACTTCATTATCTTTTCATTCAATTAATGTGACTAAGTTGTGTGGCCTATTTTTATGCAGAAAAAGTAAACCAAGGACAGAAAAACTAACAAAAACAAAGAAAGAATGCAGTAACTTAGCTGAAAAGTTGAAAAGTTGACCAAGAGTTGACTTTTTGACTTTTTCCTCTAATATGAAATCTATTATGCGAAACTAGTATAAACAGGACCAAGGAACTACTCAACAAAGTTAAAATGACTCAAGGATCCTAAGGAACAACTCAAACCTGAAATCCTACCTAAAACTCAAAATTTCACTATTTAAAACCTCTAAAAACACCTTAAAGATAGGCTAAAACTAAGTTTATGCTAAAGCACGGGTAGAACTACCACTAACCTACCTAGACAAGGTTAAAATGACTTAAGAGAACTTAATCCTAAGTCACAACCTATCTCCTAAATGATTTACCAAAAATCACTACCTAAAACCAACACAAGTCTACAAAATTGACCCTTTTGTGTATGCATGTACTAAGCTAACTTATGGAAGTTTAATCTAACTATCCTAACATGTTTCTGAAGGCAAAAGTATGAATAGAAAACTGCTCACACTGCTAAAACTTACTACAGCTCAAAATCTAGCTACCTAAGACCTAATATTAGCACTAAACTATGCTAAAACTCCAAAAATTTAGAGCTGAAATAACCTACTGCATAAAACTTTTATCAACACCCTTGGACAACTTTTAATTACCAAAAGAAATGTCGTGAAGACATCACAAAACAAAATTTGGAGGGAAATTCAAATCTGCCTACAGAAAACACAAAAATCAACTACAAATTTGTCAAAATGAGCTTAAGACTATCCAATCAGCAAAGGAATGGTTGAGGATGATGCAAAAACAATGTATTTAGTATATGAAAGATGAAAACTAAGCTAAAAGTGAGCAATATCAAGGAAAACGAAAACTGAGGTGGAGACTAACTTGTATGGCTAGTTTATGAATCTCTAGTCTAGTTAAATACCTAACTTCATTATATTTTCATTCAATTAGTGTGACTAAGTTGTGTGGCCTATTTTTATGCAGAAAAAGTAGACCAAGGACAGAAAAACTAACAAAAACAAAGAAAGAATGCAGTAACTTGGCTGAAAAGTTGAAAAGTTGACCAAGAGTTGACTTTTTGCCTTTTTCCTCTAATCTAAAATCTATTATGCGAAACTGGTATAAACAGGACCAAGGACCTACTCAACAAAATTAAAATGACTCACGGATCTTAAGGAACAACTCAAAACTGCAATCCTACCTAAAACTCAAAATTTCACTACCTAAAACCTTTAAAAACACCTTAAAGATAGGTAAAACTAAGTTTCTGCTAAAGCACGGGTAGAACTACAACTAAACTACCTAGACAAGGTTAAAATGACATACGAAAACTTAATCCTAAGTCACAAACTATCTCCTAAATGATTTACCAAAAATCACTACCTAAAACCAAGACAAGTCTACAAAATTGACCCTTTTGTTTATGCATGTACTAAGCTAACCTATGGAAGCTTAATCTAACTATCCTAACATGTTTCTAATGGCAAAATATGAATAGAAAACAACTCACATTGCTAAAACTTACTGCAGCTCAAAATCTAGCTACCTAAGACCTAATATTAGCACTAAACTATGCTAAAACTCCAAAAATTTAGAGCTGAAATAAATTACTGCATAAAACTTTTATCAACACCCTTGGACAACTTTTAATTACCAAAAGAAATGTCGTGTAGACATCACAAAACAAAATTTGGAGGGAAATTCAAATCTGCCTGCAGAAAACACAAAAATCAACTAGAAATTGGTCAAAATGAGCTTAGGACCATTCAATCAGCAAAGGAAATGTTGAGGAATGATGCAAAAACAATGTATTTAGTATATGAAAGATGAAAACTAAGCTAAAAGTGAGCAATATCAAGGAAAACGAAACCTTAGGTGGAGACTAACTTGTATGGCTAGTTTATGAATCTCTAGTCTAGTTAAATACCTAACTTCATTATCTTTTCATTCAATTAATGTGACTAAGTTGTGTGGCCTATTTTTATGCAGAAAAAGTAAACCAAGGACAGAAAAACTAACAAAAACAAAGAAAGAATGCAGTAACTTAGCTGAAAAGTTGAAAAGTTGACCAAGAGTTGACTTTTTGACTTTTTCCTCTAATATGAAATCTATTATGCGAAACTAGTATAAACAGGACCAAGGAACTACTCAACAAAGTTAAAATGACTCAAGGATCCTAAGGAACAACTCAAACCTGAAATCCTACCTAAAACTCAAAATTTCACTATTTAAAACCTCTAAAAACACCTTAAAGATAGGCTAAAACTAAGTTTATGCTAAAGCACGGGTAGAACTACCACTAACCTACCTAGACAAGGTTAAAATGACTTAAGAGAACTTAATCCTAAGTCACAACCTATCTCCTAAATGATTTACCAAAAATCACTACCTAAAACCAACACAAGTCTACAAAATTGACCCTTTTGTGTATGCATGTACTAAGCTAACTTATGGAAGTTTAATCTAACTATCCTAACATGTTTCTGAAGGCAAAAGTATGAATAGAAAACTGCTCACACTGCTAAAACTTACTACAGCTCAAAATCTAGCTACCTAAGACCTAATATTAGCACTAAACTATGCTAAAACTCCAAAAATTTAGAGCTGAAATAACCTACTGCATAAAACTTTTATCAACACCCTTGGACAACTTTTAATTACCAAAAGAAATGTCGTGAAGACATCACAAAACAAAATTTGGAGGGAAATTCAAATCTGCCTACAGAAAACACAAAAATCAACTACAAATTTGTCAAAATGAGCTTAAGACTATCCAATCAGCAAAGGAATGGTTGAGGATGATGCAAAAACAATGTATTTAGTATATGAAAGATGAAAACTAAGCTAAAAGTGAGCAATATCAAGGAAAACGAAAACTGAGGTGGAGACTAACTTGTATGGCTAGTTTATGAATCTCTAGTCTAGTTAAATACCTAACTTCATTATATTTTCATTCAATTAGTGTGACTAAGTTGTGTGGCCTATTTTTATGCAGAAAAAGTAGACCAAGGACAGAAAAACTAACAAAAACAAAGAAAGAATGCAGTAACTTGGCTGAAAAGTTGAAAAGTTGACCAAGAGTTGACTTTTTGCCTTTTTCCTCTAATCTAAAATCTATTATGCGAAACTGGTATAAACAGGACCAAGGACCTACTCAACAAAATTAAAATGACTCACGGATCTTAAGGAACAACTCAAAACTGCAATCCTACCTAAAACTCAAAATTTCACTACCTAAAACCTTTAAAAACACCTTAAAGATAGGTAAAACTAAGTTTCTGCTAAAGCACGGGTAGAACTACAACTAAACTACCTAGACAAGGTTAAAATGACATACGAAAACTTAATCCTAAGTCACAAACTATCTCCTAAATGATTTACCAAAAATCACTACCTAAAACCAAGACAAGTCTACAAAATTGACCCTTTTGTTTATGCATGTACTAAGCTAACCTATGGAAGCTTAATCTAACTATCCTAACATGTTTCTAATGGCAAAATATGAATAGAAAACAACTCACATTGCTAAAACTTACTGCAGCTCAAAATCTAGCTACCTAAGACCTAATATTAGCACTAAACTATGCTAAAACTCCAAAAATTTAGAGCTGAAATAAATTACTGCATAAAACTTTTATCACCACCCTTGGACAACTTTTAATTACCAAAAGAAATGTCGTGTAGACATCACAAAACAAAATTTGGAGGGAAATTCAAATCTGCCTGCAGAAAACACAAAAATCAACTAGAAATTGGTCAAAATGAGCTTAGGACCATTCAATCAGCAAAGGAAATGTTGAGGAATGATGCAAAAACAATGTATTTAGTATATGAAAGATGAAAACTAAGCTAAAAGTGAGCAATATCAAGGAAAACGAAACCTTAGGTGGAGACTAACTTGTATGGCTAGTTTATGAATCTCTAGTCTAGTTAAATACCTAACTTCATTATTTTTTCATTCAATTAATGTGACTAAGTTGTGTGGCCTATTTTTATGCAGAAAAAGTAAACCAAGGACAGAAAAACTAACAAAAACAAAGAAAGAATGCAGTAACTTAGCTGAAAAGTTGAAAAGTTGACCAAGAGTTGACTTTTTGACTTTTTCCTCTAATCTGAAATCTATTATGCGAAACTGGTATAAACAGGACAAAGGACCTACTCAACAAAGTTAAAATGACTCACGGATCCTAAGGAACAACTCAAAACTGAAATCCTACCTAAAACTCAAAATTTCACTATTTAAAACCTCTAAAAACACCTTAAAGATAGGCTAAAACTAAGTTCATGCTAAAGCACGGGTAGAACTACCACTAAACTACCTAGACAAGGCTAAAATGAGTTAAGAAAACTTCATCCTAAGTCACAAACTATCTCCTAAGTGATTTACCAAAAATTACTACCTACAACCAAGACAAGTCTACAAAATTGACCCTTTTGTGTATGCATGTACTAAGATAACCTATGGAAGTTTAATATAACTATCCTAACATGTTTGTAATGGTAAAATATGAATAGAAAACTGCTCACACTGCTAAAACATACTACAGCTCAAAATCTAGCTACCTAAGACCTAATATTAGCACTAAACTATGCTAAAACTCCAAAAATTTACAGCTGAAATAAACTATTGCATAAAACTTTTATCAACACCCTTGGACAACTTATAATTACCAAAAGAAATGTGGAGAAGACATCACAAAACAAAAATTTGGAGGGAAATTCAATTCTGCCTACAGAAAACACAAAAATCAGCTGGAAATTGGTCAAAATGAGCTTAGGACCATTCAATCAGCAAAGGAAATGTTGAGGAATGATGCAAAAACAATGTATTTAGTATATGAAAGATGAAAACTAAGCTAAAACTGAGCAATATCAAGGAAAACGAAACCTTAGGTGGAGACTAACTTGTATGGCTAGTTTATGAATCTCTAGTCTAGTTAAATAGCTAACTTCATTATTTTTTCAGTCAATTAGTGTGACTAAGTTGTGTGGCCTATTTTTATGCAGAAAAAGTAAACCAAGGACAGAAAAACTAACAAAAACAAAGAAAGAATGCAGTAACTTAGCTGAAAAATTGAAAAGTTGACCAAGAGTTGACTTTTTGACTTTTTCCTCTAATATGAAATCTATTATGCGAAACTGGTATAAACAGGACGAAGGAACTACTCAACAAAGTTAAAATGACTCAAGGATTCTAAGGAACAACTCAAAACTGAAATCCTACCTAAAACTCAAAATTTCACTATTTAAAACCTCTAAAAACACCTTAAAGATAGGCTAAAACTAAGTTTATGCTAAAGCACGGGTAGAACTACCACTAAACTACCTAGACAAGGTTAAAATGACTTAATAAAACTTAATCCTAAGTCACAAACTATCTCCTAAATTATTTACCAAAAATCACTACCTAAAACCAAGACAAGTGTTCAAAATTGACCTTTTTGTGTATGCATGTACTAAGCTAACCTATGGAAGTTTAATCTAACTATCCTAACATGTTTCTATTGGCAAAATATGAATAGAAAACTGTTCACACTGCTAAAATTTACTACAGCTCAAAATCTAGCTACCTAAGACCTAATATTACAACTAAACTATGCTAAAACTCCCAAAATTTTGAGTTGAAATAAACTACTGCATAAAACTTTTATCAAGACCCTTGGACAACTTTTAATTACCAAAAGAAATGTGGAGAAGACATCACAAAACAAAATTTGGAGGGAAATTCAAATCTGCCTACAGAAAACACAAAAATAAACTACAAATTTGTCAAAATGAGCTTAAGACTATCCAATCAGCAAAGGAAATGTTGAGGAATGATGCAAAAACAATGTATTTAGTGTATGAAAGATGAAAACTAAGCTAAAAGTGAGTAATATCAAGGAAAACGAAAACTGAGGTGGAGACTAACCACTATGGCTAGTTTATGAATCTCTAGTCTAGTTAAATACCTAACTTCATTATTTTTTCATTCAATTAGTGTGACTAAGTTGTGTGGCCTATTTTTATGCAGAAAAAGTAAACCAAGGACAGAAAAACTAACAAAAACAAAGAAAGAATGCAGTAACTTGGCTGAAAAGTTGAAAAGTTGACCAAGAGTTTACTTTTTGCCTTTTTCCTCTAATCTGAAATCTATTATGCGAAACTGGTATAAACAGGACCAAGGAACTACTCAACAAAGTTAAAATGACTCGTGGATCCTAAGGACCAACTCATAACTGAAATCCTACCTAAAACTCAAAATTTCACTACCTAAAACCTCTAAAAACACCTTAAAGATAGGCTAAAACTAAGTTTATGCTAAAGCATGGGTAGAACTACCACTAAACTACCTAGACAAGGTTAAAATGACTTAAGAAAACTTAATCCTAAGTCACAAACTATCTCCTAAATTATTTACCAAAAATCACTACCTAAAACCAAGACTAGTCTACAAAATTGACCCTTTGTTTATGCATGTACTAAGCTAACCTATAGAAGTTTAATCTAACTATCCTAACATGTTTCTAATGGCAAAATATGAATAGAAAACAGCTCACACTGCTAAAACTTACTACAGCTCAAAATCTAGCTTCCTAGGACCTAAAACTACCACTAAACTATGCTAAAACTCCAAAAAATTAGAAATTAAATAAACTACTGCACATAACTTTTATAGAACTACTTGGACAACTTCCAATTATCAAAAGAAAGGTTGAGAACAGATGAGAACTCGGAATTAACAACCTAATTCGAATTTGCCTAGTAAAAACCCAAAAAATGAACTAGAAATTGTCAAAATGAGCTAAGACATCCCAATTCAGCAAAGGAAATATGAAGCAATGGAACAAACACATTGTAATTGGTATATGAATGATGAAAAGTAATGTAAAAGTCTGCAATAACATGTTGCACGAAAATTGATTTTTGGAGACCCAAATTTTAACAATTCCACATAAAACATGTGCATGAAACAAGCAGTACAATAAAATTGCTCAAAACAGCACCAAGGACCTACTCAACAAAGTTAAAACGACTCACGGATCCTAACGAACAACTCAAAACTGAAATCTTACCTAAAACTCAAAATTTCACTACCTAAAACCTCTAAAAACACCCTAAAGATAGGATAAAACTAAGTTTATGCTAAAGCACGGGTAGAACTACCACTAAACTACCTAGACAAGGTTAAAATGACTTAAGAAAACTTAATCCTAAGTCACAAACTATCTCGTAAATGATTTACCAAAAATCACTACCTAAAACCAAGACTAGTCTACAAAATTGACCCTTTTGTGTATGCATGTACTAAGCTAACCTATGGAAGTTTAATCTAACTATCCTAACATGTTTCTAATGGCAAAATATGAATAGAAAACAACTCACTGCTAAAACTTACTACAACTCAAAATCTAGCTACCTAAGACCTAAAACTACCACTAAACTATGCTAAAACTCCAAAAAATTAGAAATTAAATAAACTACTGCACATAACTTTTATAGAACTACTTGGACAACTTCCAATTATCAAAAGAAAGGTTGAGAATAGATGAGAACTCGGAATTAACAACCTAATTCGAATTTTCCTAGTAAAAACCCAAAAAATGAACTAGAAATGGTCAAAATGAGCTAAGACAATATGAACTAAGTGAAAACACACTATTTTTTTTAGATTTCAAAACAATTCCAATTTAAGTTTCTTTCTCAGGGGGTTTCTCTCTCCCTTTTTAGGATTGAGGTCTCATAACCTAATTGATATAGGCTTATACTATTCAAATTCTTGGCAGCTTTGAAACTCTATTCATTACCTTTAATGCAATTCATATTTTTGTTAATCACACCCTATGTAGTTCATATTTTTAGAGTGAGATTATTATATGGGAGCTGAAAAATGATTCTAAACTATTCTCATAAGACTTAACTTATAAAAAAATAAATTTGTAACTTTTTTGTATGAAAGTTGAGATTGATTCAATGGCTGTGGTTGTGGCTGTAAAGGATGCCCAATTTCAAAGTTTTAGAAATAAGAACATAATTAAACTTGATGCACAATTTGATCAACGAATTGGTTCAAAACTACACCAAATCCCTAATTAACCAACTCAATTAAACAAAAAACAGAACACATCACTCAATAAGGGATCGAGACAATGAAATGGGAAAATGGCACACACCTAGCAATGACCACTGAATTGGGAAACACAACCAATCGAGACATGCTTGTATGAGACATGAACACATTCACACAATGAATCAATCAACTTAATAACTTAATGGAATCCAAAACAAAACCAACCAATCAAATTCGGATCCAACAAAGCAATCAATTCAGAAATGCAGTGAAATCAGAAAGGGAAAATAGATCAAACCTAGTGTCTCACGTCTCTTGCAAACAACCCACAATATCAATGAATTTCACGCCTGCCCGCCACTGCTAAACTCAACCGGACATCATCTCCCCTTACCAATTTCAGAATCAACAACAGTGACAACCCATTTTGGGATAAAAAATTCAAACAAACATCATGGTAGTTGACACTTACCACTACATTGACGTTGCCGGAGAACGCGTCATCGTCCAAGACCCCCACACACTACGCTACAGGAGGCTCGCACCGGAGAATGGACGAAGCAAATGAGGCAGCGGCAGATTGCGCCAAAGAACGCGCGTCAGGGCATGAACGGAAGAATCACGGTGGAGCGGCACACGCGGTGGTCACAGCGATTTGCAGAAAGGCACTGGGTTTTGGTGATTTTGGTGGAAGGGGGTAAACTGAAAATGGTGGAGGGGAAAGTGAAATCTTATTTTCATTTGGCCGAGAATTTACCAAAGGATCTTCTCCGTCGGTAAATATGAACACGTCGTCGGTAACTTACACTATGACATTACCGACGGATCCATCCGTCGGTAAATAAGAAACCCATTTCACATCGGACATTACCGACAGATCCTTCCGTCGGTAAATAAGAAACCCAATTCACATAGGCCATTATCGATGGATCTTTCCGTCGGTAAATAAATCATCAATATCCGTTGGTACATCCGTCGGAAAATAAACTTTACCGACGGATAGTTATCCGTCGGAACATATCCGTAGGTAATCAATGAATTTCTTGTAGTAATGTTAAAATGCTTGTTGCATATAGTTCTGGTATGAATGTATTCAATGAGTTGAATTGGTATGCAATCGTTTGGTGTAAGGATTTGATAAAGCAAAGTGCATGGGATCACATGTGGTTGATGAAGATTGATGAAGATCCATTTCATGATCATGTTTCTATTGTGTTAAATCTAGAAATAAAGTGAAGAATATGATGTTTACATGTTGTACTTTATTCATAGGCTATATGACATATGTTAGAAGTATTTGTAGTCTTAGTGTGTCCTTTCCAATATGTTAAAAATGGGTTTTAACAGGTTAAAAGGCTTGTTGTATATAGTTTATGGTATGAATGTATTCAATTAGTTGAATTATTTTTCAATTGAATGATTTCACTTAAGTCAAGTGAAATCAACAAATATTACGGACAAATCAACCTGTTGAATTCACTTAAGACTAAACTATATAAGCTATCTTTAGAGAGTTGAGGGACGATTTTTGAGTTTTTGAGCGCGAAGAACAATCATGCATCTCTAGAAAACTCTCTTTCTCTCTCTGAATAACATAACTACAAGCGTTAGATTGAAGATCTTGGTTGATCTTGGACGCATTTTGGCTTGGTTGGAGCTTGAAGAACTCGAGTTTGGTTGGCTAAGGAGAGCCACCATAAGTTTTTGTAGTTCTTGTGCCTCGGGTTGTGTTCCTAGTGTGATTCCAAGTTTGTAAGTGTGTTACTTACAATTGCGTGGTTGAGATTTTTGTGTGATTCAAAAGTCTTGGTGTTTCTATTGTTCAAAGTGTAATATTGATGTGAGTTTTATAAAACTTTTAATAATAATGAGAACCAGGCTCAAGTTTTCCTAGTAAATGGATGTAGCTCTATGATTGAGTGAACCAGTATAAAAATAATGGTGGAAACCTCTTTCCCTCATCTTGTTCACTTTAAAATCTCAAGGAAATCAAACAAATCAATCTTTGTTGTGTTTGCATGTGTTTTTGTGTTATTTGGTAGTGTAATCTTGTTAGAAACATTGATTGGAACGAATCTTGTGTAAAAACGCATGTTGTTTTAGTGAGATTCGTGAATTCTACGTTCTGCATAATTTCCCAGTATTTTAGTCGATTGTGTCCAAAATTTAATCTATTAGTTCATAATGTATGAACAAATTAAGTTGTTGCTTTTATTTTTAATCGGTTGAAAGTGTACTGTCCTACATTTTTTATTTTATGGTCTAATTGATTCAAAGAAAAAGGGTTTTAAGCTTTCGAAAAATTTTATATAGCCAATTCAACCCCCCTTCTTGGCCTATACTACAATTTCATTACTTACAATTAACAGATTGTACGGACATATCAACCTGTTGAATTCACTTATGTGCAGACTATATTAACTTGCTTTTTAAAGAGTGGAGTAACTTCTATGATTTTAAAGCACAAAAATAGTGAATTTTTTTTTTGAAAAATTCTCTTTCTGGATTAAATAGTGTGCAACTCATTATTGAAGACCTATGAATCTTGGAGTAAGCTTTGCTTGTTTTGAAGCATAGAAGGACGCATTTTGGTTGGCTAGGGAAAGCCACCACCAAGAATTGGTTGTTTTTTTTTCTTCTAATGTTTTCCTGGTGTGATTCCAGGTTTGCAAGGTAGATTTTGTTGTGTTGAGTTTAAGATTCTTATGGGATTCAATAATCTTGGTGTTTTTGTTTAATTCAAAAGTTTAAGCTTTGTGAGATTGTGTAATTCTTTTAATATAGTGCATTGTGAGGCTTAAGTTGTCCTGATAAATCGCATGTAACTCAGATTTGAGTGAACCAGTATAAAAACCAATGTGTGATTCTCTCCCCTTTACCTTGCTCTTCATTTAATCGTTTAATCAATCTTTGTAAGGTTTTTATGTGATTGATGTAATCTAGTGGTGCGACTAAGTTTGATATATCAATTGGAACCAATTTTGTATGGTAATGCATGATGTTTAAGTACTTTTTGAGATTTTCGTTTTTGTGCAGAATTTTCCTAAATATTAGTCTATTGATTTTATATTTCAATTTGTTGAATCATATTGTATGAACAAATCAATATGTTGTTTTTGTTTTTCAATTGGCTGAAATGTGGGGTCCATAAATAATTAACTTCTTATTTCTTGGTCAATTTAATTCAAATAGAAAGTGTTTTGGTAAGTTTTGATTGAGCATATTTTTTAGTACTCAACAAATTTAACTCCCCTTATTTGCTAAGAAAGTCATTTTAAACCTACAATATCATTTACCTTAATTGGGGTTGGATTAAAATCCCTATTAGTTTCAATATCTTCATCTTTAGCTTTGTCACTATCATGTTCACTACTAACAAAAATCTCATTTGAGGATTATAGACCTGAAACTTAGAGATTGTTCCTGGAGGAGCTAATGCCACTTCCTTTTATGAAGGAGACTTTCCAAGACTAACTATAGAATTCTGAACTGGATTAACATTAATTGGAACAAGTTCTTAAAGAGAAGTAAATACCTTGTCACCTGTTTCTAATGTCTCATTTGCACTAGCCTTAGATGTTGAGGGTATGGGTTTGAACTTGTATGTAACAACTTTAACTACTTTCCTTCCAAATTTAGGGCCTTGGGTGATGTTTACTATATGATTGATGAGTGATTATTTTCTCGTATTTTCTTACCTTTCTATACCCATCTCGAGGAACATTTAACGCTTAATTATCTATCTTTAGTGCATTTTCATCTTTTTGTCCTAATTGTCCTTATAATTGAGATTTTTACTAATTTGGATTTACTTGGTATAATTTTCATTCCTATTTAATTGCATGTTTTATTGTGAAGCATTTTTTTGGCTTAGACGTTTATTTTGCGAATAGAGGAATGCCACGTTAGTGCCACATCATCTGCACCACATCAACCTTTATTTTCCATGTCACTATTTGGGCAAGAATGACAGTTTTGTAATTCTATAGCCCATAGTTACAAATTTTGTAGCCTATAGTGAAACTTTTGTAATTTTACAACCTAGATAGAAATTTTGTAATTTTGCACATGTTATGCGATGTGGCCACGAGCTCCTTAGGGTTTTAGATAGGAGAACCCTCATTTTTCATGTTTTGTCTCTTCTTTTGCATTTTTGAGACCCTTAAGGAGACTATTGAAGGTAGTCACTTCATTTTCATATTTCTGCACATTAGAACAACACCCAAGCTAGCCACCCATCTTCTCTTTCAGCATGTGCTTCTGACAATATTTCATCATAATTTTGTTGCTTTTCATCTGGTATTTGTTTTAAAATAGTATGTTCTATGTTAGGTCCAGAGTTACTTTCTTGCTCAAAATCTACACTACCTTCAACTATAGGTATTTGTACCTCTTCATTTGAAGCCTTTTTAGGAATTTCGTTTGAAGACTCATCAGAACTTGACATTCCAAGATTAAGATAGGATGTTGTTCTCACATGCTAAATGTAAAGATATTAATTACTATGAAAATGATTAATTGACACCCAGAAATAAGTGACTAAAAATAGGAACCAACAAAAATAATCTAAAATTAATAAATAAAGCTACATAAGAGGATGTTATTGGTGTGTTTGAAAAGATTAGTGGTCTATGTATCACCACTATAATTATATATCCACTTGTGTGTCTTCATGTATATTTATATGACATAAGATGTGGATGTATGGAAAGAGACAGCAGAAGTAGCCATTTCTCACAATAATTTTAAGTCTAATAGTTCCAAGTCAAGAAAATTTTCTTATTTAGGCATACTATTGCCCAATTATTTCTTTACCATCTTATAACAGACTGGAAGTGGGTTTTGGGTCTATGAAGTGCTTTGATTATGGCCAAAGTGCTTGTCTACTAGCCATAACTCCAAAAGCAATCCCCCAAATGCTTTATCCATTTCCTTTTCTCTTTTTTCATACATGTAATTTCGCCATTTTAGTCATGTATAATATATTATACATTGAATTAAAGTCCAAGTACTCGTTGATGAGTCACTATTTCCTCTATTATTCTACCTTTTTTGTGCTTATCTCGATGGATGTTTAGTGTTTAATTGTCTATCTTTAGTGCATTTTCATCTATTGGGCTTTGTTGGACCATTATTCCAAATTTTGATTAATTTGAGATTATTTGGTATAATTTTCGTTTGTAATTATTTTTAGGTATTTTTTGTGAAGTATCTTTGGAGCTTAGACACTATTCTTAAGATGAAGAGAGAGTTGTCACTTCATTCCCACATCATTTCCACGTCTACGCCATGTCAATTAGCTTGTTCACGTCATTGGGTAAACATTTTGGGCCTAGAATGGCATTTTTGTAATTCTGCTAACCAGAATAACATTTTTGTAAATATGCACATGTGTAGTGATGTGACCATGAGGTTTAAGGGTTTTAGGTTTTAGAACTTGGGGATTCTTGTTTTGGGACTTGGATTTTACGTTTTTAGAGCCTTTATTGGAGATCCATAGAAGGGAACCACCATTGTTCACGTTTTTCTTCATTGCGGAGCATTACCTAGCTTAGGGTTTGATTTTCTAGTTTCAATATTCTCATTTATAACTTTGTTTGTTACTTTCCATGGAGCCTTTTCGTTTTTCATTGTTTTGTAACTCCATTTCTATGCCTTGCTAATTTATGAGTATTGACTTCTTGAGGATTTTGTTTTGTAATAGCTAATTTCATTTCTATTCTATATTCATCACTAAATTTGTTTATTGTTGATACGTTTGTGTTATTTATGCTTAATAATCAAATTGGGTGTATGTGTTCTAGTTGTGTTGATGCTTAATGAATGTAGCTGGGTTGTCACAAATTAATTTATGTATGCATTACTAAATTGCATATTGAAACTGGTTGTAATCTTTGCTTAGTGGGTAATGTTCGAGTGGATTAAGATTGGAATAGATTGAATTATTTTTGTGACCTATGATAAGTGGATTGTATTTGATTCAAGAAGTAAATGCATTTTGATATATTGAGTTTCTAAATTTGATGAGAGCCTAACCAATAGAAAGGTGGTGCCGAGTGAGAGCGACACGTCTTGAAAACTTCACATATGTTATTTTGTGTTTTCTTTAATTAAGGGTTTCATTTAGAAGTTAATTCATGTTTACTTTGACATATTTTTAGGGTAACTTACTCTTAGACTATAAATAGAGTTGCCTTCATTGTAAATACAAATTTGATGAATTGAGAGTTTCTCTATCTTGGGTGCTCCACCCAAGTGGTGACAATGGTCTTATCATGGTTTGACAAAAAAATGTGAACACAAGGGAGTGATTGTATGCATCGATGAACAAAAAAAGAAAATAACAAAGATATTAAAATGCAAAATTGATTCGGTCTGAGGCAAGGCAATTGTGTTCATTCTTTGTAGACCAGTTTCCTTTCAGCTTTACAAGTTCCTATTTGATTGTTCACATTTAATTTGAGTAAGCCTTCCATAGAGAGTCTTCAATGTGCTTTACTTGTCTTGTTGAAACTATTTGGTCCAAAACTAAAGCCAAATCTATTCTTGGCGTAGCTTTCTTCATTTAGATCTTTTATTGCTTGTCTTTTGAAACTTCTGTTGGTTTGGTTAACCAATAGATTGGAGTGGGAGTTGCTCCTCCTTCATTTGAGTTGTTAGCTCAAGAAATGGACCAAGTTGAGAAATGACATTTTGGTTTAAAAGAAAATTGCGTGAACCCACGTATATTTCAGTTGTGGATCGTGATTGATGTTTTGGGCATTCCATTCTACCTCTGTGCTTAATTTTCAATCAGTAAATGGTACGTGAGCTTGAGTCGTTGTTCAGAAATTTGAGTTTCTATTATGAGGTTCCATTCGTGTTCACGTGATTGTCATTTTCCTTATTTGGTTAGTTTTACCCATTGTGTGATTTTGTTCAATGTTGCTTTATTTGTCCCATTGTGTGATTTTGTTATGTGTGGTTCCACATGTGTTTTGTATTTTCATTATGTGTGTTTAATTTGTAAATAAATTTGTAGTTTTCATGCAATAATAATTTATTATAGAAAATTACTTTAGGATCTTAAGATTCATGATTCCCACACATTCACGCCATATAAAACATAATCAGATACTAACCTTGATCCATGAGAGATCCAACAAGAGTGTTCTTCAACATCCTTTTTCCAATCTATCTCTTTGCCTTCGTTTCTCCTCTCACACTTTCTCTCTTTGATGACTTATTGTGAGAGAACCTTATGACCAGAGACAAAACCCTAATACCTTTTATAAGTCAACATCTACCAAGTTGGATCGAAGTTTATTTTATCTTTATTTTATTTTATTACTACTTCCCATAATAATAATCAATAAGTCCTTATATTTTATTAAATTACAAGAACTCATTATAATATTTTAAAAAAGTCACATAATAGAATTAATTTGTCAATTAATTCTAACATTCCTATCATGTGTGTTCAATTGCATATTTGTGTGATTGTGTTCAATATGATTCTTCTCAATATGATTCTTCTCAATGTGATTCTGCTCAGTATGATTCTTCTCATCGTGATTCTGCTCAGTATGATTCTTCTCATTGTGATTCTGCTAACCATTATTCTGGATTCCGGTTAATTTGTGCAGATGAAGTGTTTGCGTATTTGTGTCACAGTGTCACACGTGCAGTAGTTCTAGGATAGGTGTTGTCTTGCGGCTTGCTACAACTTAAAGTGAATGCTCTAAACGGAAAATGCTAAATTGGGAGTTGATTCAGGTTTCAACAATAGAATGCAAGCATTCATGTTTAAGATTGAATCAAATTTAGGAGAAAAGTTTTTAAGTTTGGCATCATGGTTTGAAAAAAATGTGAACACGAGGATGTGATTGTATGTATCGATAAACAACAATAGAAAATAAAAATAATATTAAATGCAGAATTGACTCTGTCTGTGGCAAGGAAAATTGTGTTCATTCTTTTTAGACTTTTTAGACCAGTTTTCTTTCAGCTTTACAAGTTCCTATTTGATTGTTCACATTTAATTTGAGCAAGCCTTCCATAGAGAGTCTTCAATATGCTTTACTTGTCATGTTGAAAATGTTTGGTTCAGAACTAAACCCAAATCTGTTCATGACGTAGCTTTCTTCATTTAGATATTTTATTGCTTGTCTTCTAAAGCTTCCGTGGTTTGGTTAACCAAGAGATTGGAGTGGGAGTTGCTACTCCTTCATTTAAGTTGTTATAGCAGCAGTAGCTGGGACGATTTTTGCGTGAACATGTTGATCATTGGTGGCAGTAGCTGGGACGATTTTTGGTTCATGCTATGGCAGCAGCCAACTCATCTTTGTTGCAACAACTTCATTGGTGCAGGACGTCTTCAGTGGTTGTGATTCGGTGGTGAGGACTTCCGTTCAGCTTGAAGATGTGCCAAGAGGAAATGGCAGCAGGCAGGCCTTTTCCTTTTGATAGCAAGTGTCCTGGTCCAAGCAGTGGACAAGTCTTGCCACTTTATTTTAGTGAATTTGGTGCATCAGATTTTTTAGTTCCTGCGGTGGCATCATTCTAGTTTCTTTGGTTCAGTATGGTAGTCAGCAAGGTAATTGGAATTTAAGCGGTGCAGAATTAATGAGTAGGAGTCATTTCTGGACTAGTTGAACAAGTAGGACCGTAACCAGTTTTTGATTCGTTTTGTGGCAGCAGACTTCCTGATCCATTCTGAGCACAATTCAGATTGAATTCAAGGGGTGCAGATTTTCAGCTTTATTCCAATAGTAGTGAGCAAATTAGTGGAAGCTCTACTGCAGAATTGATTAGGCCACCTTGAGTACACGCTTTGTGGGGTCTGCAAGTAGTTTGGTTCGACCAATCAAACCACACCTACATATCCAGTTGAAGTGGTGGCTAGCGGTGCAGTAGTCATCTATTGTGGCCTTGTTTAATGTGAAGGGGTGCAGCAGTTTGGGTACATTCATGGTTCGTTAGTGGTGTGAGCTGAAGCGGTGCGGTGCTGGTGGATAATTTTTAATTTTCTAGATAATCTTTAGATTATGAAATTGCTTTTATTTAGTAAAGTGATAAGGTATTTTATGCTTGATGAATTACATTTAAGTTAGTTGTTAATTTAGTCGGTTAGAGTATCTAAGATTTAGTTTATTAATATGATCTATTAGATTAGACTAAGATTTAGTTTGATTTGTGTATATAATAGCCCATTCTCCATCAATAAAAAACACCACATTGAGTTACATTACATATCTTTTTAGTGTGTGAGTTTTTTCCAACAAAGTGGTATCTGAGCTTTATGCTTTGGGTATCGATTGAAAAAAAGAGAGAAAGTGAAACAGTGTGAGAAAGGAAGAAAGGAGTGTACCTGAGTGAGAGATGACTAAAGTTATGAATGGTATGACGGTACCGCAATTGACGAAGAAAACCAATTATGATAATTGGTGTCTGCAAATGAAGACCCTTCTAGGATCCCAAGATATTTGGGGATATAGTGGAGACCAAGTACGAAGAACCCGTAGAGGACGCAAATCAGACAGTGGCCTAGATTACCACGTTGAAGAAGACGCAATTGAAAGACAAGTCAGCTTTGTATTTTTTTGTATAATGTTGTAGACGAGTTAGGCTTCAAGAATATTACAAACGTTGTATCTTCAAAGGAAGCAGTGATATTCTAGAGGTTGCATACAGAGGGAACAATCAGGTCAGACAAGTTCGTCTTCAAGCTCTCGCAGGAGAGTTTGAAGGGCTGAAGATGGAAGACAAGGAGCAGGTAACCGAGTACATAACTAGAGTAGAGAAGGTGGCCAACCAACTCGGCAGGAATGGAGAGCCAATGCCAACAAGCCAAATTGTGGAGAAAATCTTGAGATCACGAACAAATGGTTTCGAGAGCATCGTATGCGCTATCGAGGAGTCGAAGGACATATTATTTTTCTCAATGGAGGAACTTGTCGGGTCATTGGAGGCCCAGGAACAAAGGAGAGGGAAGAAGCACGAACCGTGCAATCAAGTACTACAGGAACAACTTGATTTGAATGAAACTCGGAATACTCAGAGTCGAGGTCATAGAACTAGAGGATGAGGTGGTTGAGGTCGAGGTAGACAAGGTCGAGGTGGACGTGACAAAGATCATGTTGAAGAGAGCACAGATCAAACCAGGCAGTAGAATTGGCATGGTCGAGGTCAAGTAAGGGGCCAAGGATATTGGTCCAAGTCAGAAGTGGAATTCTTTAGTTGTGGCAAGTACGACCACTATGCAACAGATCAGTAAGTTGTTACAACTATGGCAAGGTTGGTCATATAGCGAAGTTTTGTCGAACTGCAAAAAAAGAGGAGAAAAATCTTCTCATAGAGGAAGACGACGGGGAGGAGATGGGGATTTTAATGATAATGCAAAACTCAGATGCCGAACTTAAGAGCGGTAAATCAGAAGCTGAATGGCGTTCGGGCTCTATGAAGGAAAGGAGATCAGGTGACGATGTTAGTCCATGCTGTTTAAACAGCTTGGTATCGTATTTGGACACTGGAGCGAGCAATCATATGTGTGGAGATGAGAGTTTCTTCAACGAACTCACCAGGATGGAGGCCAGATTAGTGTCATGTGGAGATGATTCCAAGATGGTGATAAAAAGGTGTGGAACAATTCAACACATGTAGAAGGATGGACGGGTTGGAGAAATCAAAAATGTCTACTATGTTCTAGAGCTGAAGAGTAATATTTTAAGCATAGGTCAAATAACGGAGAAAAAGGAAACTTGATTTTAATAAATAATCGGGTATTGTACTTGAAGGACAAACATAGTCGGCTAGCAACCCAGGTAGAAAAGAAGAAAAATTGGATGTACAAATTGGAGTTAAGTATCTTGTAGAAAAGGTGTTTGAAATGTGTGGACAGCGAAGGCGGTGCAAGATCCGTTTAGAACGGCGTGGTGAAGAAAGAGACCAATAAGCAAATTAAAGTAGTGCAATCTGAAAGAGGAAAAACAACTAATCTTGCCGAAGAAGTTGAAGAAGAATCAGTGTTGTTGATGATGAGATGTAGCTCGAAAGACGAGCACAAACAAATGGATAAGTCGACAAGAAGGTTGAGTGTCATAAATCAGTCCAATAACACAGAGAGGTCATCAAGACGTGTGGATAATTCGGAAAGCTTGGCAGAGAATGTGGAAATCTCAGGCAGCCCGAAAAGGGAGGTAGAAAGCTCGGTAGAGCATGTGGAGAGCTCGGTGGAGCATGAAGCCATCTTAGTTTGCTTGGTGGGAAGTCTGAATTGCTTGATTAAGACGGTGGAGCAAGTGGAGTGGCTAGATTGTTCGGGGGAGTAAGTGAACATCTAAGAAATCTTAGCAGGGAACCTTGGTAGCTTAGATAGCTCGTGGAGTGTGGATAGCTCAGATCTTGAACAAGAAGTGTTAAGTTTGCAAGAGCATTTGTGTGCTGAGAAGGATCTGAAAGTTGTACTAGAGGTGCAAGGTGAGAAGTGGCGACTCGAAATGGATGATGAGTTTGGTGTGAAGAAGGCATGGAAATTGTTCGATCTCTTAAATAGTGCTCGACCTATTCAAAGGAACCCAGTTAACAAGTCGGCCACAAAGAGAATAAAGAACCCGGTAAGTCAGCCAAGGTTAAGATGAAGTGGGTCAAATGGAAGATGAAGTCATTCAAAGAGAAGATCAAGTCGGGAAAAGAGAAGATCAACTCGGTCAAAGAGAAAAGCAAATCGGCTATGGAGATAGAAGATTGTTCAGAATGAGAAAAGGAAAATTTTAAAGCTTCTGGGGGAGTTTGGTTGGATAATCTTTAATTTTTTTAGATAATCTTTAGATTATGTTTTAGATTACGAAGTAGTTTTTATTTAGTAAAGTGATAGAGTATTTTATATTTGATGAATTAGATTTAAGGGTTAAATATGTTATTAGTTTAATCAGTTGGAGTATCTAAGATTTAGTTTATTAATATGTCATATTAGATTAAGATTTAGTTTGATTTGTTAATATTTGATTTGTAAGTGGCTATATAATAGCTCATTCTCTATCAATGAAAAACACCATAGTGAGTTACATTACATATCTTTTTAGTGTGTGTGAGTTTTTTCCAACACAGGATAACAGCATCCCTCGCTCAAGCGATCAAAATCAAGTGCAAACTGGTTTCCAGTAGGGTCTTCAAGCGGACAACAAAGTGAACTTATCATAAGCCTCTTTTTGGTGAAAAAATCTCCTCGCTTAAGCGGTGTAGTCTTAACACATTCATTGAAGTGGAATTCAGATACAAAGGGGGGCATATAATTTTGTTCAAGCAGTGCGAGGAGTTATTATTGATCCATTAGGTGGCTTGGATAATTACCAATTCTAGTTGCGTCATGCACTACAAGAAAACTGGTTATTACCGATAGATAATTTTGGACGGATATAAATTCGTTGGTAATTTCTGCTTTCCAACAAATTTATCGATGAATATTCATTGAAAACATTACTGACAGATTATTCATCGGTAACTTTCCCATATAGTGTTAACTAATTTACCGATGGAACTTACTTCTTTACCCACGGATTACGTCCTTCAGTAATTTCCTCGATGAAATCAAAATCGAATTTCACTGATTCTCTTCCCCCAAATCAGTTTCGGTGCAAAATCGAAAAAGAAGGCAGAATGTTGTGGTGCAGAGCGGTGGTGCGACAACAACCAATCCAACCCCGTTTCTGATTCGACGGTTTTGTTTGCCTACGTGACACTGCCACCATGAGAGTGTTATGGCCTTGCCGTGACGTTGGTGGGTGCGGCAAAATAAAAACCAGGGAGCTCCTTCTGCATTCTCCGTCGAAGTCAACGGCGTAGTGAAGTGGTGTGGTGCAGGGCAGTGGTATGATAACCAATCCAACCCCCTTTCCAATTCGACGGTTTTGCTGTGTCGGCGCAACGTTGCCACTGTGAGTATGCCCTACCCGTCCGTGACGTTCGTTGGTGCAAAGAAATCGAATTCAGTGATCTCCGTCAACGTTCTCCATCAAAGTCACCGACGTAGTGGTAATTGGCACTCTGCATTTGATTTCTTTATCCCTCTGCCTATTCTCACTTTCATTTTGTAATTGGTAAGGATATTTTGGGGCAACCACTATCGTTGAAGTGTTGAATTGGGGAGCCAGTAGTTGTCAATTTTTTGGGGCGCTTACACGAGTCTAAGCCATTGCTAAGTATGAGCTTTTTCCCTTTCTCTCTGAAGCGATAATTGATTGATGTTCTATTTTGTTTGTAAGTTGGTTTGATTACGTGTTTGAGCTGGTAGGTAGAGACGTGGTGGGGAGAAGAGTGTAAAATCACAATCACTCTACACCAAAAATTGTTAAGTGTGATACGTGCAATGAATATGCGTTGATTGTTTATGATTGTTTAAATAAGTTGTAATGCATATGTTTATGATTGTTTAAATAAGAATGTAATGCATATGTGTATGTTTATTCATTGAAATGAAGAATTCGAGTGAAAGGTTAAATGTGCGTTTGGATTTTGGAATTTGGTTTAGGGTGCCCCCTCCCTATGGAATTGTTTTTGTTTGCAACATCTTGCAAGTAGGCTTTGGCCTCATGAGTGTAGTATATTTGGTGTTGTTTTACTAAAAATTCCCCTCCATCACTCGATGCTCCTTATTTGCTATTTTATTATGTTGGTTTGCTCTTGATGGGATGATTCTTGGACAACAGTTTTTGGCACGTTGCAGTCCATTTTCTTGGTGCATCTGCCACTTTCCAGATTGGCAAAAGCTTCATTTGATTTAGTGTAGAAAAGTGTTATGGTGCAATTTTTCAAGCAACTACTCGCGTGTCTCAAAATTAAATATTCTAAGTTGTTGCCTCAAGAGGTAAAGTGCCTGAAACGATGGACATTGGTGCAAACTAGAAGCTTCATCTTGAAGAGTTGTTGCTTGGAGTGGTGGAACAAGTCTTCACAACAACGGTTCGAATAGCGGTGCAATAATTTTTTGTTTAAATCTGTGGCTTTAGGATAAGTAATTCAATGCTTGGATTCATTCCAAAGGTTGGTCCAAGAAAAAGAAAGCTTGAAGGTGTTGTGAATAAGGCGGCTGGTGGAGTTTGGAAAAGGCACAAAAGTGGTTGTTCTCCTTTATTGCAAGTTGTTGGTAGGGTGAAATTGATGGAATAGGTGCAAAATTGTGATTCATTCGGTCTACACTAGGAGCTCTAAGCATGAGTTTGGTGCAGTTATGTTAGTTACCACCTTATTTTAGTCCTTTCAGTGCAAAATTGGTGCAGCAGATTTCTTCAGTGGTTATGGTTTGGTGTTGTGACTTAAGTGCATGTGCTATGTGGTAGAGCCCATTTTTTTGTTCTAGCGATGGTAGGTTTCTATTTTCTTTAGTGAAGTAAAATCAGTGCAACCAACCTTGTTTCAAAAACGTGACATAAGCCTTGTCTAATCCAAGTGGTGTGAAGTGTAAACTTGCACCTGCATCAAATGTTGCTGCACAAAGGGCTATAGATGGTGACAACATCAATTCTCTCTGGTCTAAATTCTTCATCAAGGTAATCAAACACTAAAATTTGTGGTCAAATTCTCTTCAAGAAGGGAAGGGAGGATGATGAGAGCCTAACTAATGGAAGAGTGGTGTCCAGCAAGAGCGACACGTCTTGAAAACTTCACATATGTTATTTTGTATTTTCTTTAATTAGGGGTTGTATTTAGGTATTAAGTCATGTTTAGTTTGACCTACTTTTATGGCAACTTATTTTAGACTATAAATAGAGAGTTGCCTTCATTGTAAAGACATATTTGATAAATTGATAGTTTCTCTACACCTTTGAGTCTGTCAAATCTCATTGTCTTATCTTGGGTGCTCCACCCATGTGGCGACAATGGTCTTATCTTGAGTTTCTGACTCAAGTGGTGACCCTCCCTTCACTTATCTTGGCGTTATCCCTAAGTGGCGTGACCTCCTCCATTCGCTTTGCCCTTCAACTAATTCGTATTGCGACATCACCCCACTCCATCCCACTTGTGTTTTGGTGTATTTCGTTTTTCCGCTTTGATTTTGTTTTCATAAGTGTTTGTGATTGCGTATTTCATTTTTTTGTTGGATTTTGTGTTTGTAAGTGTTGTGGTTCCAACCCTACCTCCCCTTTTCGGTTTTGCTTCCATTCACGTTCAAATTTGCAAGTAATTTTCTGTTTGCATCCAATCACGAATCCTAGCAAGTTTTTTCCCCCCAATTTCGAATCTCGTCCAACATCAAAATTTGAAGTTGTTTTCAAAATCTACCAAACCCCCCTGTGTTGCATTGAGAATCTTTGATTGATAATATTGGTCACTGCGAGACGACTTTAGGATCACTTTCTAAGTACTACACTTACACTATTTTATTTGGTCGGCTACGACCTCGACCACTCGCACTTTTCTATTTTGTCCATTAGTACCATTACCATCTTCATATTGATGAGGTAATCATAAAAATACATGAACATTATTAGCATAGTAAACTCACTTAGGACCTGATTACTCTAAGAATGTATGAGATTTTAGGTAGACCATGAAGCTTTCATGAGACCAATAAAATGTTATCATTTTTTGATATTATTAAATATATAACAAGCAATTAAATAATTTGATTATGTTTATTTTTGCTTATTAAACAGGATTAATTATACAAGATGTTATTAGTGGACTTGCGCATCAACTCAAACTTTGAGCACTTTGATTCCTTTAAGGTATATATTATCTTTTATGAAGTCTCTCACTATTTAAATCTTTTTAATTAGAGATGTTAATTTAAGTGTTATGTTTACTGCCACATGTAACTTCCTTACTGGAAATTACTTAATTAAAATAAATAAATAAGAATGAAAATTAAAATGTCGTAAATTATTATTCCCAAAACGTGGGAAAATTTAAAATATTTTTCAACGTGCCATAATGTAAACATTACTACAATAATAGTGTTATTACAAGTTCCAAATTTCGATAAAACAAAGGAAAAACATAGTAAAAATTCGTAGCTCATGGTCTCCCAAGCTATCCCTCTCTCCGCATCTACGCATCAACAGCATCACCTGGATTATCATCTGCTCCCGTATGATAAATCACACGATCATCGCCAAACACATATAGAAAGGGTGAGCTCATAAGAATTTGACACATAAATAAATGCAATCATAAAACACCTAACTATTTGATTATAAACATTTCTTGGCCAAGACCTCAATACCCCAAGGCTTTTCAACCTTCCAATCACACAAATAGTTAGCCTTGGACTCAAGATTTATGATGCTCACACGAACCTGCCCGCTCATGGTCCTGCCTTTACGAACCTCCCCGCTCGTAGTCCTACTCTACGAAACTCCCTGCTCGTAGTCCTGCTCTACAGACCTGCCCGTACGTAGTCCAACATACGTGATCTACCAGCTACGTACCTCCTCGAACGCAACATCTCTCAAGTGTGAGCATGAAACATACGAACCTACCTCGCTCGTATCCCTATATGAGAGTAACAGGATATGAACCTCCCCGCTCATATCATCACGTGTTCACCACCATCCATGAACCTACCTGCTCATGGCATAACATCTCCTAATCCAAGTCTGTATCAATGCGTATAAACAACGCACGCAAGTCAATACCTGCAGCACTATTTCTTGGCGTAGCCTAAGCGCCACCAGGCGAAATTACGGTGCAGACCGCTTTACGGTACAAGCCTCGTCCCCAGACCCCAAGCCCACGAACAGAACCCCTGCTTCACCACTATGGCGGGTCAGCATTCATCGCCAGGCGCCAGGCTCTCACTAACCCACTGTTGCAGGGTCTATTGCATGGCGGAGCACACCTTGCCGCCAGGCACCACGCGGTGCAGGCATATCCCTATTGCTCGTATCGCTTGGCAGCCACACCTGTGTCGCCAAGCGATATATCAGTAGCGAAATTCTACTATTTTCAGCACCCAACACAGATTGGCTTACTGCCCCAAGCCATCCCAGTAGTCCATAAATACACTAGTCAAATCAAGGTTACACCCTTGATAATCTATAGCCCTCACATGGTTCAAGTGTCTTTTATTCATAGTTGTCAAGTCCCTTAATCAAGACCTATGCCTTTACCAAGTACTTTAACATTGCATAATGTCCCAATCAAACCTATGGAAAAGACCACCAATCCAATACCTTACAATTAGACAATTTATTACTACTGCTCTACATTGATATTACCACTTTTCCCTGAATTACCTTCAATTTAAGTTACACAATTCTTGTGAATTCCTTAATCTGCCATATTAAATCTTCCAAGGGTTTCAATCTATAGCTCAATGAAATCTTACTTTCCCAGCTCCTACAATCTCAATTACCATTATCCTTTAGTCTGTTTTAGATTCTAGGTCCATATTGCCTATCACATACACCTAATATGACCATAAATTCTTACAATTTACATTTCTATATTCTAGTTTATTACAACTTAAGCATACTATTCTCGTTCCTCCAAATTTCCCATCACAGACCAATACCCGAATCACAATTCCACGTACCAACAATTGCTAGGCTGAAAAATTCCAGTTATCGCCTAGCGGCAGATCCTACGCCGCTAGGTGGCGTATGAGAACTGGAGAAAATTCCCAGTTTCTTCGTAATGCGGAATCCCTTACTCCTCGTTGTCTCGTCTCACCGCACAATAGGTTGAAATCGTTTGCAATCCTAGAATTAAGAATGTATAAAATAATGTCAAGACTAAATGCCAATTACCCATAGGAAATTAATTTCCTAATTGTCCTCTTTCATCCCTTCTCATAAATTCATAATCACCCACTCGCCCTTGCCATACAATTATTACACCGCATAATTCCATTCAATTAATAACATTCATCATCACATACAAGGATTCAACCAAAATTTCCAAAAGCCGTAAGGACTCTCGCATCAAATAACATCAAACAGTCACAAACAGTGTCACGACGCCTGGCAGATATTCATCGCCGCTAGGCGATTCATGCCAGAACCAAGGACACAGTAAAAAATGTGATGTGTCGCCTGGTGCCAAGGGTTGGGCCGCCAGGCGGTTTCTGGGAAAAACCCAGAAACCTACGAAAAACAGTCTAGAAAGGAGTGGAAATCATGCAATGTTACATGGCAACACACAATTATTCGAACACGAAATAAAAACACCAATGATACTCCTCTTACCTAGAAATTCATGCTCCAATTGGTATTCTAACCCTTTCTTGATGATGCCCAAAAACCTTCCTTCCTTGCTCTACAAATTTCAGCTTTCACTCTTTTTTTTCACTTGCAAGGACCACTTCCTCACTCACTCTCAATTCCCTCTACTCAATGATTATTCAAGAATCCTTCTAACCAAACTTTTTCCAGTTTAATTTCATGGGTTTAAATGAAAAAAATGAAATTATCAATAATGGGAGTTTATGAGCATCAATTCTCATTATCATGGTGGTTTCTCAACCCTTTTGATTTCCCTTGCTGACGGCTAGGGTTTTCTCACCCTTCTCATTCATGCCAAAGGAAAATTGGGCAAAAAAAAAGTTTAATTTGGTTCTTACC
Organism: Vigna unguiculata; assembly: GCF_037176805.1. Classification (NCBI taxonomy): domain Eukaryota; kingdom Viridiplantae; phylum Streptophyta; class Magnoliopsida; order Fabales; family Fabaceae; genus Vigna; species Vigna unguiculata. The sequence continues at coordinate 32,873,387 of NC_140795.1, read as the reverse complement.
AAGGTTTGAACTCATAATCATGCCAATGTTCAATTCAATACACAACCATTTAACCAATTAATATTTTGTGATAATTCCTATAATTTTAGAATTACATTATCACTAAGCACATTAGATATAACATTAAAGTAAAAAACATATTAAAATAACATACAATCGGCATACATAGGACTTGAACCGAAGTCCTCTCACACAATCATGTAATCTCAATTATTTGAGCTAGTACTTTTCAAGATCATAACAATCAATCTGCATTAAATGCCATAAAGGCTCCTACTACCCACATTTATTAAATAATTATTTATTTAATTATTTAAATTTCTCTGGTCTTACACCACACATAATTGTTATATTTACTATTGTATAATAAAGAATAAATAATGATTTTGTTATGGTTGAAAACAAGTTTAGCTTTACGATTTGTGATGCTTTTAGTTGGGTAATGACATGTTTGTACGTAAGTGGTAAACATAAGATTGGATTTGAATGTAGTGTTAGGTGCTTAGGCCTTAATTTGCTGTTACTATTACGAGGGTCCATCAATTCCTCTTTTTTTCCACAATTTTACTCATTTTTCTTCTATTTTCTTCTTCCTTTTTTTACTATTATCCCATGTCATGTTTTATGCTCTAAACAACAATTATTTTTATCCTCTTTTCTTTCTTCTATTAGGTTAGGTCACAATATTTTAAGAATATGTATGGATGTATAAGGGATTCATTATAAACACATAAATGATACATAAAACATGCGTGCGAGAATGTGCATGCACGCATTTATTAAAAGGATTTTAACACCAAAATTTTAGCTCCATTGCTAGTTTAGTTAACTAATTAACTTTTAATAAAATTTGTTATTACGCTCTCCAATTTTTAAAATATAAGCTCTCATTAGTGTTTTTCTTATTCATGACTATTATTGTTCTCATATTTCAAATTTTCTAATCACCGCTCTAATTAACCTATCAATTCCTAAGGAGAGAAAATCCACATGTTTACATGATGAATACTAGAAATGTTATTTTTGAAGCAAATATTGTTTTGAAAACTAGGTGTCAAAATTGAGTTTGGGTATATTATTAACAAATTTATAAGTCACAAGGTAGTATGCTTTTAAATTCTAATTATCCTTTCATGAGTCCACTAACATCCAATTTTCTTAGAAAAGCTTTCAAAAACTATTAAAGAGAAGATGCAAAGAACTATCTAAACTAAAAGAGGCGGAGAGATATGGCTTATGGTGAAGCTGGAATCTTGTTGCAGTATTTCCAACAACAACTAATAGATAAAACTTCATTTTTCCATGACTACCAAATGGATTTGGAAGAAAAAATAATAAACTATTTTGGGCTGATGCAAGAATGTTATTTGACTATAATTGTTTTGGAGATTTCATTTCGTTCGATACAAACATGTTGCACAAATGGAGATCATATGCCCCTTGTAATTTTTTCGAGATTTAATCATTATAGAGGATGGGTGATATTTTGGGTAGCTTTATTGTATGACGAGACCATTGAGTCCTTCAAATGGTTATTTCAAACATTTTTACAAGCACATAATAAAAAAAATCTAAAAATTGTTTTTACTTATCAAGATCAAGCCATGGAAATTGCATTAGAGGAGATTATATTATTGGCAAAGCATGATTTGTGCACATGGCATATAATGAGGAATGGAGTAAAGCATCTTGGAAATTTAATAAAGGATGACTCACATTTCTTACGAGATTTCGAGAAGTGTATGTACGATTATAAAGTAGAAATAGATTTTGAAAACCCATGGAGAGATTTATTGGTGAAATGAAAAATGTTTTTATGCTTGGCATGAGGAGCACACAACTAAGTGAAAGCATTAATTTAGATAATAAGCAGTTGCACTAGACCTAATTTGAATATCAACCAAGATTTTAAGGAATTTGAACGAATCATTCAATAAAAAAGATACAATGAGTTACAACATGATTATGAGATGTGCCAAAACATATAAAAAATGATAGTACAAAAGTTCACATTTAATTCTACAACTTTCACAAGTATACACTCCTCCTATGTTTAACTTGTTCCAACAGGAATGGGATCTAGTAACTACAACAAAAATAATTCAAAGGAAAGAAACAGATGTATGTCATAACAATGGTGGATGAAAAAGGAGAATGTAATGTTTCATATGAGTCATACTTAGAGAATGGAGAGTGGGCAATTACTTGTCGTTGTAGAAAATTGGAAAAGTGGGGAATATTGTGTAGTCATAAGATATGTATTCGGTTCTTCATGAAAACCATAATTATCTGTGGAGACTCAAATCAAGTAGCCATAAGTTTGGAGCAATACATTTCAAGTAGCATAGGTCTTTTGAAGGTCGAAGACATGCAATAGCTATTGCATAAGAAGAGTTTTAGATAGTAGTAAACCCTCATAATGAATTCAAATCTCAATAGTAGTCTTTTGGCCAACATATTATGTTGTCTAAATAAATTATATGAAAACTTAGACCAAAACACAATCACAACTTTTCATTACTTATACATCACACCTCAATTCCTGCTTACACAACCAAAAAACAATAACTATAACAATATCCTCAATGTCACGCATGAATATTTTATCTTCCATATCTAGATTGCTCACATCCACAACAATTTTTGAAGGAATGTGCTCAAATGGGCCAAGATATTTTAGACTAGGTTTGATTTGTTTAAAATTCTTCCTGTAATTGCATAAAAGTGTCAACCCATGTTAGCATTTTGACATTAGAACCACAACAGTTCGTACTGATATTAAATTGGAAAAAATTTGCAATCGCCCCTTGCCACCATCCAAACATAATGATATACAAAGCATTTGGATTGAATTAAGAAATTTGATGGAAGAAATAAGACAATGACTTATTTTAACAAACCGTGGAATGTAAGTCAATTGACCAAATATAACAACATTCTTCCCAAGGCATAACGAACAAACCAAATAGGCATATAATGGTTTGACTCTTTGAGGTGCCATTGTAGTCAACACACTTGCAACAAACAACCAAGACAATAGATAATTGGCAAGAGGAAAAAAAGATTTAGTGTTCCCAATCAAAAACACCTCCATTTACGAGTACGACGACATGGTGGATGTTCGACAGAAAGAGAAACCAATTAGACAGAGAACAAACCTTGCACAATGGTAACAACAATAATGGCACTGACCTGGCCATCCGATGGTCCTTTTGGTTGCATCGTAGAGGCGTTGGTGGCGGAGATGAGATACAACAGTCAGACCTGTGAAGACAAAGACCATGGTTATAAAAACCATCATTTGTTGGTTTTTCTCACTTCATAGTTTCCTAAATTACACATAACCTAAAACATAATAAATACTCAAATTAAACTCAAATGTTTCAATTATCTATTAAAAATAAACATATCTTTTATTAAATTAAGAAAGTGCAAATGGTTCATTTTACTTAGTCTAGTAGAGTCTCAATACCTTTTGTACAATAGAGAAACCAAACTCTATTTTTACGCTCTTAGAAAAAATTACTCTCATACGACTCACTTTAATAATATAATATATATATATATATATATATATATATTAAGATTTTAAATTGAAAACTAAAACTAAACATAGTTAAAATATTATTATTTAAGATTGTGAAGTGAATGTTTTTTATTTGATGACCGAAAACTAAGAGGTCTTCTTGTGATTTTGATAGGCTACGTTTATCATATTGGACTTTCAATTTGACTTTATGTTAGGTGTGTGTAGAAATGGATGATGATATAGATGTTACTACAGTTCATGTGCTTTGCATAATACAAAGTACATACATATTGTTAGGATGTGAAAGGGGTAGAAAGTACAAGAAATATAAAGTTGACCTTCAACATAGTATAACTGGCACAAGAAAATGTGATTGTCCTTTTAAATTAAGAGGTAAACTAGTTGGTAGTGGAAAGGGTTGGGTATTGAAGTAATATGTGGGTCTCATAATCGTGATCACTCAAAGACTTTAGTTGGTCATCCTTATGCCGGAGGATTAAAACCAAATAAACATTCATTGCTTGTTGACGTGACTAAAAGTCCAATTAAACCTACAAACATTTTGCTTAACCTAAACTGAAATAATGAAGATAATGTGACAACAATAAATAAATTGTCACTACAAGAAAGTTACGCATTAATGAGGGAATAATCTCTAGCGAAGGATTAACGAGAAATTAGCGAAGACATTATGGCGTAGCTAAAATATAGGTAGCTAAGTAGCTAGAGAACCACTTTGTCGCTAATCCCTAGCTAATCCTTAGCTAATCCCTAACAAACTCGTTGTAGCAAATCCCTAACTAATCCCTAGCAAACTAATTATAGCTAATCCCTAACAAAGGTATTGTAGCTAATCCCTAGCAATGCAACATGTCTTATTTCCAAAAGCAAACTAATCGGTACATATCTGATATATATGCTCAAGTTTGTGGGGAGGATTTAATGACATAAATTTTGATGTGTGAGAGTAAATTGTACATTATATGATACATTATTGTCTACAGACCTAGTGCTATATATTTTTGGCTCGCCTTCCCTCATATTAAAAATTCTTAGAGTTCCTAATGTTTTCTATTTTTGTACCTATAGATGCAAGCAAAGTTGTTTTCCTTAGTCGAATACTAAATAAATTATTTGCCAAGCTTAGAGGTAGACCATTGGAATCAACTCCATCCCCTTCATCATCATCATCATCATCCTCCTTTATTAGTCCAAAATTGATTCTCAGAGTATTATTGGTTGCAGGAATTGCAATTGCATGGCAATACTACTCACAATGATAACTTCCAACCCAGTAGTTTTCCGTGTACTATAGTCTGATTGCATATATTTTATGTACAATACAAACCTTACTTCCACTTTCCTGTGTACTTTCATTCATACCTGTTTTTAGTCGACCAAAACAATGTACACGACCAAATTGATTGATTATAAAACAAAATTGTCCCTCTGATTTTCCATAGGTTTTAAGTAATAAAATGTGCAATACCCTTTCACACTAGAGGGCACTTGTAACTCGATGATTGGTAGTCATTGTGGTAGACAACTTGAGTTTTATGATGGGAGTAAGCATTCACATTAGTGGACATTGCGTTCGGAGGAGTCTTAAACCCAAAGGAATTTAAGAAACCTTAGTATCATAACTATTTACACGAGTACTAGTGTATCTTTTAAAAGTGTCCTAGCATGATAACAGTAACTGTCTTACACAGTGTTACATGTACCTATATAGTGGAGCTTGCATACATAGCATGTTAAGAGGTGGTGTACTGTCCATGGCTACTGTGAACATATACGTCACTGACATAAAATAGTTCTAGGGATTATGGGAAAATGGTCGAATCCTCTAGTTCATTCCGGATTAAGGTTTGTCCACAAAGGGATTCAATCTTTGTTTAGTATATCTCGATTGGTTTCACTGACTGAGAAGATAACTATCCTTCAAGCACACTTGTTTTAGCCGGCATTAATGGTAGGATAATCCATCATTTGTCATAATTTCCCACTAAAACAACTTGAATAAAGCATTGTTGTCTTTCATCGTACATTAAACATATATTTTATAACTATATCTCACGATTGTCATTTGCAGCAATAAATCAAGCATGTTTTTCCTGGTGAAAATAACCAAGTGACAAATTATAAGCAACTCCAGTTTCAAAAGTTTAGACTCAAATTTAAGAAAACTTTCGAATTAAATTTGAATAATAAGAAAATAGAATTGCAATAATAATGACAACAGTAACACTAAAATCATCACAACTGTCGCGGTTTATATCAAGCACACATGAGTTTTTATTGATGTCAATCACCGCTGTTGCAGTTTATATCTATTTACTTCTCAAAATTGAACCTTAAAACAAAATTTCACTACCTAGACCAAGACTAATAATTAAAACATCTAGGATAAGTAAAATCTAAACCATACTAACCTATTATCGCTGCAATCTATACTACCGATGAAACTGAATTTGAACTTGATAATATTGCTGCAACTTCCCAAACTTGGTTCTCTTCAAAATAGTTAATAGATTAGAAAACTTTGTTCTCCCAACCAAATTTGAAGAAGATGAACGAGAAATGACAGAGGCCGAAATAATTAACCTGATTTAGGAACCGAACTCAACGTTATTGGAACCTCTTCAAGTTCTCTTCCACGCTGAAATCAAAACCCTAATGTTCGCACTTCTTCACTATACGAAATCCGACAGTCTTTGATGCCTTCAGTGCGAGCTTCCGAAATCCGACATCCTTCAATGCTTTCGGTGCGAGCTTCTAGTGTCTGCGAGGCTTCGACGATTCAACCAGAAGCAAAATGATCTAAAAGCAAAGAGTTTTGTTCGAACAGTGACATGAATGTCTCCAACAGACAACTTTTTGAACTTTCATATGAATAAAATTAAGTTTTAACTTTTATGTTTGATGTTTTTAATTCGTTTTTAAAATTTCATACGAATAGGATTAGGTTATAAGTTTTTTGTTTTTAATTGGTTGACTTTCATTTTATATTTTGTATCATTTCCATTTATTTATAGTACTTATATTATATATATATATATATATATATATATATATATATATATATATAATAATTATATACTAATATCAATGATTAGTTTCGAAATAATTAATTCTTTAAATATTAATATTTAAATATTAAATGAATTTTAAGTGCTTAATTAAATTAAATTAAATATTCATATTTTATAAATAAAATACATATATACAATTTATTTTTATTTATAATATATCATAAATAATTTATTTCATATTCAAAAGTTTTTAAAAAATAAAACAATATAATATGTGACAATATAAATTAATTATTAATTTAATAATTCTTTTTTTCCAATAAATTAATATAAAATATAAAAAAATAGCGTCATAGATAATAAATAATTATCAAAATAATAACTAATAATTTCATTTTCAATATAATTAATAAGAATTGTTTTAATACCTTTTATAATAATATTTAAATGGAAAAAATATTGTGTTATTTAAATGGTAGTTATTATTTTAAAAAAATATATATAAAAATTAATTTACAAATAAGGATTAATTTATATAATAATAAAATATATTTTTTGTATTACACCTAGCCGGTCACGACTAGTACATCAGCATATATTATCCTTCACCAACATATTATATCGACAAAGACTGGGGGACTGGTGTACCGTACCTGGCCAACTTAACCATATAAATAACAACAAACAACCCGCACATATATGCCGGAAACAACTAAAGTACACGCCTCGGGCCGACATAGACCTAAACCAGCCTAAGCTCATAACAAAGGTTGCTAATGGAGCGACCAACCTAGGATAGTGCACGGAGAAAGACGCCATAAGCCAACCTAGGACAGTGCACGAACAAAGACGCCATAAGCCAACCTGGGACAGTGCACGGACAAAGACGACATAAGCCAACTAGAGAAGTAACCAGATCGGACCATTCCAAAAGACTTAGCGAAATCAAAAACCCCTAATATCCAATGAGCCCACAATAATCGAACCAAGGGCCTGGGCCAGGGTCCAAGCCCACCTAATGCTCAAACTAGGGCCCAGCCCATGACGTGGCCAAACGTAATTAATACTCTATAAATACGCGTGGACCCCGGTAATTAAAGGTACGCATTCATTACTCCATTAATCACCTGATTTGACTTTTAGAGAGCTTTGGCTGACTTGAGCTTCGGAGTACCTTGTGCAGGTAACCCCTCCCGGGTCCAAACAAACATGTGCAAACCGGGAAGAGGCCAACTGAGGAGATAGCGGACTACATGGGTATAGTGACACTTGTGCCTAACTTACCTTATTTGTTCTGTGCAGGAACAATTGGCACCCACCGTGGGGCACGAGACAACACCTTAGCACCCGCTTTTCTCCGAAGATGGTTTCAACCCGTAGTAGAGCTGGAGTTAACAAGCAGGCAAATACTGGTCCCTCAGGACCTGCTAACATCACCCCTGACCTGGCCGCCATCCTAGACGGCCAAGCCAAAATGCAACAGGAGTTGGCAGATCTGAAGAAATGCAACGCTGATGAGATGGAGGCGCTACGAAAGATCGAAGTCGATCCCACCCAGAAAGGAAAAGCCAAGGAGGCGTCTGAGGCCGCAAGGTCCCCGGCCTTCCAGCCCACAGAAGAAGAAAGCGAATACAACCCCACCCCTCACACCTTCACCACCACCCAACAAACACCCATTCCCTCCACCCATCCCACTCACTTCCCCTCTACCCAACCGGGTCACACCGCAGCCCCCACCCCTGCTGCTACCCTCCCCACCACCCAAGTCCCCTACAATATACCCACCACCCTACACACTACCCATGTCCCACCTTACAACATACACTACCTCCCTACGACTCACATCCCCCCTTACAACTTTACCTCCACCTTTCCCACTCTTGTCCACCATCCCATTCTCCCCATCCACTACCACCACACCAACCCAGACGTCGCCACCCCTTCACCGACTTCATCGCCAACACCCCCTTCCCGCCCAATGGGAACCCTTCACATTGGATTGCTACACCGGTGAAACTGACCCTGACAAACATCTTAAAGTCTACATCACCCATGACGCAGTCTTTTACAAAGCGTTCCCCACCACCCTCTAAGGCCCTACTCTAGAATGGTTCACAACCATTCCACCCTACTCCATTGACAGCTTCGACGCTCTCTCCCATATGTTCTCAACTCATTTCACTCGCAGTCGCCCACACCAAACCACTATAATCTCCCTCCTGGGCATCAGGCAAGAACAGGGTGAACCACTCAGAGCATTCATCGATCACTTTAGTAAGGCAGCCCTTCGTACCCCACACCTCAACCAGGAAATGATCCTTCAATGTATGGCACTCACCCTCCAACCCGGCCCCTTCGCCAACAATGTTTACCTCCACCCGCCTGCCTCTATGCACGAGCTCAAGTTGCGTACGGCCGACTACGTTCGCATGGAAGAAATGCAGACCCTCGACACCAAATTCTGCAATGACTATGCAGCCACCTCCGCCAACCCAACCCCGCAGGCCCCCTACCCCGATACCCGCCCACACGAGCCACGCCAACCCTGTTTTACAAGATATGCCCCCCTCACTGTAGACCGATCCCGCCTCCTTAATGAGGCCCTACAAGCTGACCTCATTCCGCCACCACGCAAGACAACCACTCCCCCTAATGCTGATATGACCAAATACTGCTGCTACCACCGCAACCATGACCACACTACGGAAGACTACAAAGCACTCCAAGATAAAATATAAGAACTGGTCTATGCTGGTCACTTTCACCGCTTCATCCGTAAAAATGATCATCCCTTTCAATCCCGCCACCCCCCCTCGATCTGACCACAGACGCCCTCCACACAACTCTCGCCACGACATACGCCCCGCCCAACCCGCTAACTAGGATCCCCAACCGGCTCACACCGACATCACCCTCGCTGATCCTCCCCTACGTGGCATTATCAACACCATCTCTGGCGGCTTCGCTAGTGGAGGATCCACTTCTTCTGCCAGAAAGAAACACCTCTACCATATTCAATCCATCAACCATATTACCCATTCGCATCACACACGCCGCATGCCTCCCATCATCTTCACAGACGACGACTTTCACGGCCTCGACCACCAACAAGACGACCCCATGGTCATCATTGTTGAAATCAAAAACTACGTCGTTAAGAAAGTCCTTGTTGACCAGGGCAGCTCTGTCGAGATCCTCTACTAGGCCACCTATCAAAAAATCCAGCTCCCAGCCACTGCCATGGTTCCATATGACGAACCAATCTATGGCTTTTCTAGCGAACAAGTTTCCACCCGCGGCTACATTGACCTTCACACCGTGTTTCGCGATGGAACCCAAACTAAAACCATTCCCATTAGCTTCCTTATCTTTGACACGCCCACATCCTTCCATGTCCTCCTTGGCCGTCATTCGCTTAACACCCTCGGCGCTGTCGTCTCTACCCCCCATCTGGCCATGAAGTTCCCCTCCCCTTCCGGTGACATCCTCACCGTCCATTGCGACCAACGCCTGGCCCGCGAATGCTACATGGCCAGCCTACGCCCACTACTCCCAATCCAGCAAACCAACCACATTGAGCGACCATCCGGCTTCGGCATCGCTCTATCGGGCGAAGATCTAGACCCTAGAGTGGGCCGAGATGTTCGTCTCAAACCTGTTGAAGAAACCTCCCCTCTAGAACTTCCAAATGGCCACTCCATCAACTTAGGCACCGGTTTGAACTCTAACGAGCGTGTCATCATCACGCCTATCCTGATCCGCCGCTGACTTACCTGGGGTAGACCCTCTAGTAGCATCCCACAAGTTATCCATCTACAAAGAAGCCCGCTACATCTTCCAGAAAAAACGCAAACTCGGCGAACAACGACACCTAGCAGCTAAGGTTGAGGCCGACAAGTTACTGAGCACAGGATTCATTGAAGAAGCTCAATACACCACTTGGCTTTCCAATATAGTCTTGGTGAAGAAAGCCAATGGAAAATGGCGGATGTGTGTAGACTACACGGATCTAAACAAAGCCTGTCCTCGAGATGCCTACCCCTTACCCAATATCGACCAACTTGTCGAGGGCGCGGCAGGGAATAAAGTACTTAGTTTCTTGGATGCATACTCTGGATACAACCAAATCCCTATGGCCGCATTTGACATGAACAAGACCGCCTCCATCACCGACAATGCCAATTACTTTTACAGAGTTATGCCCTTTGGTCTTAAAAACGCTGGAGCAACCTACCAACGGCTAATGGACAAAGTTTTCAGCCATCTGATGGGACAATGTGTCGAAGTGTACGTCGACGACATGGTTGTCAAATCCCCAAGCCATCACCAACACGCCCAGGACCTCTCCGCAGTCTTCTCCGCATTACGCTAATACAACCTTCGCCTCAACCCTGACAAGTGTGTATTCGGTGTCGACCGCGGCAAGTTCCTTGGATTTATGTTAACCCAACGCGACATAGAGGCCAATATTGAGAAGTGCAAGGCAATTATCGAAATGCGTAGCTCCACCATCATCAAAGAGGTCCAACGCCTCATAGGCCGCCTTACAACCATTTCCTGCTTCCTGCCCAAACTGGCTGAACAAACCCAACCCATAGTTCAACTCCTCAAAATATCCGCCCGGTTCATGTGGACGGACGACTGCGAACAAATTTTTCAGAAACTTAAAACCACCCTCACCTCACCACCTATCCTCCACAAGCCGGACACTCGCCAACCCCTGCTAGTTTACATCATAGCCACCGACCACACCGTCAGCGCTGTGCTTGTCCAAGACATAGAGGGCATCAGCATCCTATCTACTTCGTTAGCAGAACGCTACAGGATCCTAAAACCAGATATCAAATGGTGGAAAAGTTAGCCCTGTCCTTGGTCCACGCAGCTCGCCGCCTACGCCCATACTTCCAAAACCATAGCATCACCGACAAAACCGACTACCCGATCTAGAAGATATTGCAAAAACAAGACCTGGCATGACGGATGTCATCCTGGGCCGTTGAATTGTCAGAGTTTAACATTCGTTATGAACCTCACGGCCTCATTAAAGCCCAATGCCTCATAGACTTCGTCAATGACCTCCAACAAACACCCATGGAGGACTAGTGGACACTTCATGTAGATGGTTCTTCAAATCTGAAAGGTGCCGGTGCCGGTATCGTGTTAGAAAGGCCCAACGATATTCTCATTGAGAAATCCCTCCACTTTGCCTTCAAAACATCCAATAATCAAGCCGAGTATGAAGCCATCCTCGTTGGCCTCTCTCTTGCCCGCGAAGTTGGCGTCAAAACGTTAACGTGCAAAACCGACTCCAAGCTTACTGTGGGCCACCTGAATGACGAATTTCATATTAAAGACCCCATTCTTTTACAATAATACCACCTGGTCTACGCAGTCATTCAATTTGCCTTTGAACAAGTCCGCATCAAACACATCCCCAAGACCGACAACATCAGAGCCGACATCCTCTCCAAATTAGCCAGCACCAACCAAAAAGCCGCCACCGATCTTTATTGCAGCAAACTTTATCTACACCTTCCATCACAAATACTTACTACAACCTAACCCATGCCCCAGCCAACAATACCACCCCTCCCCAAACCCACAACTGGACCACCTCCTATATGCAATATCTCCAAACCGGCAACTCCCCACAAGATGCTGACAAAACTTGGTTGGCTAAGGCCGCCAGATATACCATGATAAGCGATGACCTCTACAAACACGGCAACTGCTTCTCAAATGTATCACTGCAGAACAGGCGTAGTATATCATTAAAGAGTTACATGAAGGCATTTGCGGTTACCACTCCGGCGCACGTACTATGGTCACCAGAATTCTTCGAGCCGGTTACTTTTGGCCGACTATAGAAGCAAACTACCAGGACTACGTCAGAAAATGCAAACCATCCCAAAAACATGGCAACCTCATCCACCAGAAACAAGAACAACTCCATTCCATACTATCCTCATGGCCCTTTGCTAAATGGGGAATGGATATCCTCGGCCCCTTCTCCCCCGACAAGGGCCAGGTGAAATTCTTGATAGTAGTCGTTGATTATTTCACCAAATAGATAGAAGCCAAACCATTGACCACTATCACGGCCCAACAAGTTCAGCAGTTTGTCTGGAAAGATATTATATGTAGATATGGTGTTCCACATACTATCATTACCGATAATGGTCGACAATTTATAGATAAGGAACTAGCCAAGTTCTACACTGGTTGGGCATCAAACACATAACAAGTTCTGTAGAGCACCCACAAATAAATGGACAGGCAGAGGCGGCCAACAAAGTTATCCTAGTAGAATTGCGCAAAAGATTAGATAGCGCCAAAGGCCGATGACCCAAAGAACTGGTAGAAGTACTATGGGCTTACAGGTGCACCCCTCAATCATCAACAAACGAATCCCCATTCAGCCTAGTTTACGGCGTAGAAGCCATGATACCGGTCGAAATTGGCGAACCATCCTTGCGCCGAGGACTATACGACCCAACTCGCAACCATCAAAACATGGCCACTCATCTCGACCTCCTACCCGAACTCAGAGAAATAGGCCAGATACACAACTTAGCCGCCAAATAAAGAGCTGCCAGGAAGTATAATGCAAACCCATGCCCACGATCGTTAGTTAGCGGAGACTTAGTATGGAGAATGGCCAGCAGTGCAAGAAAGAAGGATGACAAGTTCTCCGCCAGCTGGGACGGCCCATACCGCATACGTGAAGACGCAGGAGGAGGAGCATATCACCTAGAACACTTATCTTGGGAAGAAATACCCTACACGTGGAATGTCTCCCATCTCAAGTGTTACTTTAGTTAAATGTATATTGTATTACATCGAAACACTAGTAACCATGCGTGTACTCTTTTTCCTCACCTAGTCTTTTTTCCCTAAGGAGGGTTTTGGCCAGGGAGGTTTTAACGAGACACCCCCCAGATTCAATGAATAATACAAAGGGTTCCCAACTTTGCGACCATTCTTTACTTCTCTACTCGTTGGTTAATTCGTTTAAGTTCCCCACCATTCCCACAAGTAAGCGACCTAAGTCGAACACTCTTAACTCGTTGGTTAATTCGTTTAAGTTCCCCACCCTTACCATAAGTAAGCGGCCTGGGTCGAACACCCTTAACTTGATGTTAATTTGTTTAAGTTCCCTACCCTTACCACAAGTAATCGGCCCGGGTCGAACACCCTTAACTTGATGTTAATTCGTTTAAGTTCCCCATCCTTACCACAAATAAGCAGCCTGGGTCGAACACCCTTGACTTCATGTTAATTCGTTTAAGTTCCCCACCCTTACCACAAGTAAGCGACCTAGGTCGAACACCCTAAACTTGATGTTAATTCGTTTAAGTTCCCCACCCTTACCACAAGTAAGCGGCTTGGGTTGAACACCCTTAACTCGTTGGTTAATTTGTTTAAGTTCCCCACCCTTACCACAAGTAAGCGACCTAGGTCGAACACCCTTAACTTGATGTTAATTCGTTTAAGTTCCCTACCCTTACCACAAGTAATCGGCCCGGGTCGAACACCCTTAACTTGATGTTAATTCGTTTAAGTTCCTCATCCTTACCACAAATAAGCAGCCTGGGTCGAACACCTTTAACTTGATGCTAATTCGTTTAAGTTCCCCACCCTTACCACAAGTAAGCGGCGTGGGTCGAACACCCTTAACTTGATGTTAATTCGTTTAAGTTCCCCACCATTCCCACAACTAAGGGGCTTGGGTCGAACACCTTTAACTTGATGTTAATTCGTTTAAGTTCCCCACCCTTCCCACAAGTAAGTGGCCTGGGTCGAACACCCTTAACAAATAATGGCGTTCGCAAACATTCCATACATCAAACACCCACTCACAAAGATAAAAAGCAATTAACCCACAAGTAACCAGCCTCAAATAAACAGAATATAAACATAAACGGGCATTCATATCAAGCACGAAAGTAAACAATGTATGGGTTATTACAGACTTAGAATCATTAAGAAATTGTAAATATTAAAACCAAATTCCTAAGCCGCCCCCTGACCAGCAACCTCCGTCACCATTTCACCTCCACCTGCATCGACATCAACCGCTTCCTTCTCCTCATTCCCTTCTGGGCTAGATTCCGCCTCATCTACAAGCACCCCATCAACAACATCCTTATTCACATCAAACCTAACATCATTAACATCAACATTCTGACAACCATTGATATGTTCTTATATTATGCAGCTCTTCAAATCCTCTAGTTCACCCTCTAGCCCATCATGTTTTTCCTTAATGTCATCGTAGTCGACCTCGAGATCTGCAATTTGCCCTTTCAGCTTTTCTTCAGAATCAAGGCAGCGCACCTTCCACGTAGCAAGTCTCTTCCTCTCCGCTTCCCACTCCTCTTTTTCCTTCTTCCAAGCCTATTTTTCTTCAGCGTGCTTGTCCACCTTATCCTGCAACTCCTCCACCTTAGTCTGGTTTCCTTCCTTCAACTCCCTCTCATATAAAGATCCCACACGTTGACTAAGTAGCAAGGTCTTACTGCTAAACTCCACCATAGCCTTCATCAACGCTTTCGGCTCCATATTATCAATGGAATCCATCAGGGACTTCGGCACGTTAATCTCGATATCCTTTCGAATGGTAGTCTCCGGAAGCTCAATCAACCCAGCTTCCGGCCCCTTCACCCCACTTGCCGAGCCTGCTCCCATCACAACAACTCGCACTTGCTTTATGTCTATACCTTTGCCTGGCCTAGTCAACAACTCTGCTTTCCTTTTAGTACCACCATGCACGTGGACATGTACCAGTGAATCTTGCAGATTGGGGACCTCAGTGTTCCCCGCAGCTCTAGCCTTCACTGCCTTTTCCTTGCGCAAGGTTTGAAAAAGTGTCAAGTTTTTCTTGCCCAGTTGCGCCATATGCCCTGAAGTACATAACACACAAATCGTCAAAATACTCGAACGTATAACAATGCTCAAAGTTACAAAAAATACCTTCAATATCTATAATTGGGTGAACCGAATTATACACCCTAACTAAGCCCTTAGTGGGCATCTTATCGCTAAACTACATCAAAGTATCCACCACATCCTTCTCCACCACCGAAAAATCCTCCCTCGATATCACCTTATATCTCCAAGGGTTGCCGGTCCAGAAGAATGGAAATTTAGTGTTACCATCAGTTGTGTAGAAGTGTGACCGACCAGCCGGTTTCACCACAACCTTGAAGAATCCATCTTTAAAATGCTTGAACGATTAAGTGAAAGCATCTAATCTGTTGAGACCAGGCCGGCTGATTAGAGACAACCATGTTATCGGACTCTTCGACCTCGTAACAAAAATGTATAAGAACGCTCGAGGAGACAGTTCCAAGTACAGTGCCATGCACAATAATCGGAAAGCTTGTAAGTACGCCCAGCTGTTCGGGTGAAGCTGAGTAGGGGCGACGTTCAATAATCAAAGCACTCCCATGGTGAATTCGTCAAACGATAGCCGGATGTGCAGCTGCAAGAAATGGCACATATACATATAAAAGAATTCTTCGGCTGATCCTTCTCGGTCGTGGCACACACATTTCACAACAGTAACCCGCTCTGGAGCAACTATGTCCCTCTGTGCCCCCTTTTCAAAAATAGGCGTGCAATTCAACCACGACCTTAACAAACGCGACCACCGGAACAACGATCGCTGTGTCTGCACGTCTGCCACCACCCATTCGTATCCGGTCTTCACCGGCCAATTGCTCTCTGCCAACTCCTTGGGTGGATCTTCCCTGACTTCAACCACCATCTCCATTGGAATTCTCCCTATACTACCCATCTCTTCCCTATCTCTAGTATCATCTCGACTACTTCCATTATCCCTAGACCGCTTACTACCCGAATCTGACAACGAAACCCTATCGCTACTACTAGACACACCTGATTCTTTTAGAAAAGATGACGGAGGAGGAAAGAAAGATATCGGACAGCTCTAAAACGCACACGAACAGATTTTTTGCAAATGAGACAACGTGAATGCGCTGCCAACATTATCTTCATTTATACACACGAATCTCAAACGCCATAACCCTATCCCGCCAAAAACATAACTCATTTCAATCATCACAAAGTATCAAAATGGCGGTGCCAAACCTCCCTAAATCAGACTTTTGACACCCTTTCACCTGCCACAAACCCCTTCACCTACCTGAAACTCCTTCATATCTTTTAGCCTTAACACTGTTCATCACATTTAAAGGCTGGGGGACTGGTGTATCACACCTAGCCGGTCACGACTAGTACATCAGCACATATCATCCTTCACCAACATACTATATCGGCAAAGGTTGGGGGACTGGTGTACCGTACCTGGCCAACTTAACCATATAAATAACAATAAACAACCCCCACATATATGCCAGAACCAACTAAAGTACACGCCTCGGGCCGGCATAGACGTAAACCAGCCTAAACTCATAACAAAGGTTGCTAATGGAGCGGCCAACCTAGTATAGTGCACGGACAAAGACGCCATAAGCCAACCTAGGAAAGTGCACGGACAAAGACGCCATAAGCCAACCTAGGACAGTGCACGGACAAAGACGCCATAAGCCAACCTAGGACAGTGCACGAACAAAGACCACATAAGCCAACTAGAGAAGTAACCAGATCAGACCATTCCAAAAGACTTAGCTAAATCAAAACCCCCTGATATCCAATGAGCCCACAATAATCGAACCAAGGGCCTGGGCCAGGGTCCAGGCCCACCTACAGCCCAAACTAGGGCCCAGCCCATGACGTGGCCAAACATAATTAATACTCTATAAATACATGTGGACCTCGGTAATTAAAGGTACGCATTCATTACTCCATTAATCACCTAATTTGACTTTTAGAGAGCTTTGGCTGACTTGATCTTCGGAGTCCCTTGTGCAGGTAGCCCCTCCCGGGTCCAAACAGACATGTGCAAACCGGGAAGAGGCCAACTGAGGAGATAGCGGACTGCATGCCTAACTTACCTTATTTGTTCTGTGCAGGAACATTTTTGATGATTTTTTAATATATTGATAGTTTTTTAAAATTTCTTTAATAAATTCATTTTTTATAGTATAATTTGTATATTATTTTTTTAATTAGAAATTCTATTTATTAGTTTTGGATTAGCAATAAAATCATTTTATAGGTAAAATCATAACTAATTAGCTTCATCTTAGTTATCATATTATGTTGTATCTAATCTCTAACTAATTAGCACCAATTTAGCTACTATATTATGTTGTGTCTAATCCCTAACTAATTAGCTTCAATTTAGCTACCATATTATGTTGTGTCTAATCTCTAACTAAGTAGCTACAACTTAGCTACAATATCTATGTTGTGTATAATCTATAACTAATTAGTTACAACTTAGCTACCATATTTATGTTGTGTTTAATCCCTAACTAGTTAGCTACAACTTAGTTACCATATCTATGTTATGTCTAATCCTTAACTAATTAGCTACAACTTAGCTACCATATTTATGTTGTGTTTAATCCCTAACCAATTAGCTACAACTTAGCTACCATATTATGTTGTATATAGTCCATCACTTTTAGCTACAACTTTGCTACAATATTTTTTTGTTGCTAATTTGTCTCTAATTAGTCAGTAAAATTTTCCCTCGCTAATTTTCCTCGCAAATTAGAAAATTTCTTGTAGTGTGTATAACACAAGATATAATTACAAACGATCTATAAGATAGTGTAGAACTGAATTACAAGAGTTGGTGATGTTATTATAGTGTGATAAATATATTCATTGGTGTAGATGCATAGAGGATTCTGATGTTGTAAGTGATCTTTTTTGGACACATCATCATGCAATCAAATTGTTGAATGCATTTAGCATTGTTTTGTTGACGAATAACACCTACAAGACCATCTGATATAGGTTGCCTTTACTTAAGATTACATGACAAGGTTGACTTTCTCTACAACTTTTGTATTCATATCAAGTGAATGACAAAATAACTTCATCTAAGGTCTTAAAAGATTAAGAGGGTTGTTTCTTATATCAGTTGATGGTGTCCCTAAAGTTTTTATTAGTGACAGAGGAGACCTTTCTTTGTGGTTGCATGTTGAGGCAAACAAATGGTTTACCCTGCACTTGTGATCTAGCTAGATATGACCTTGGGGTGATACCTCAAGGTATAATAGACATCATGTGGACTAGATTGAGCTTTTCTGATATTTCATCAATTGAATCCAAAGTAGAGTTGTGCATTCAACTAGAAATTGACCTCATTGTCAATTGATTAAAAGAGGTTAACATTGCAGGGAAAGTCACAATCAAACAAAAGTTATGAGAAATAGCTTGTCTTGATCTTACAATTATGCTTGCATCATTGCATAAATTTAAAATTAAGGGTACACAAAAGACTCGAGCTGCTAAAATTAAGGGTACATCCTAAACTTTAATTACCCTTTGTGTGACATTTTATTTTTATAACACTTTGCTTAATTATATACAAGCTAGTATGGACAAATGGATGACTATACCTGACATGGGATATGAAATTGCTAATCGATGTAATGTCATATTAGTGTGTTTGTCATTTGTGCAAAATATCATAATCTTTCCACTACGTTCTACTTCACCTTTTGATATAAGGCAACATCAACTTATCAATATAGGACATGTTCACTTTTAATCCAAGCATGGTCAATATTTTCATGTTGATTACAATTAATTTTTCAAAATCAAATTACAAATACTTGATCATTTTTAGGTTAAACTACAAGATGGTTGTCTCATACCACTGCTAAACATAATTTGCTCAAGTTATTGTTATCTCAAGGCTAGGGCATGATAATCCTTCTTTGTCAGTTAGCTTCAAAATTTTGTGGAGTTGATGGGTATTAATTCCAACTATATAGACTTGCATTGTGAATAATATATTATGTATGCGCGATGAAACATTTATGTGTAATACTATTGACTTATAACATAAATTACATAGCTTTATAAAGAGTTTACATCGAATGAGGTTTAAACAATCATATTACAATGTCAACATGAAATAACATGATGAAATCCTATAATCTAAACAAATGTACATGAGTGTCGGCCATAAACGTTATTCTCCTCTACTACTCCCTACACATTCTTCAGACGCTTCACAAGCTATATTGTAATGTTGTTTGAGTCCTATTCTATGCTATAGTACCCTCATTAACATCACCCCAATCAACCACTCTCATTACCAAAGGAACATGTACATTATAAATTAGTGACAAATATAAACATTAATTTCTTTGGTAGCCAAAATCTTGGTAGCTAATTTTAGTGACCAATTTAGAGTCTAATTCACAAATTAATTATAGCTTTTTATTCAAAATAGTGACTATTTTAGAGACCAATGTAATGACTATTATAAATTAGTATTTAAATTAGTCACTATAGTGACCAATTACTTTTTGTCTTTAAAATTGGTTGCTTTATATTTAATGATTTTCTTGTAGTGAAAGCAAGGAACTGAGGCCAAGATTATGTGAAAAGGATATGTGAATGGAATATATAGAGCAATATCTATATGTGTATCTAGAAAGCTAGTTAAGTTGTGGTATTAAGGCTTGAGAAACAATTGTTAGTAGCATTGAGGCATGGACATGAGAAGCTAAATTTAGTGAAAGGCATTGAGGCCTAGAATCACTTAAGTTATCTATATATATAGGTAATTTGTGTACGTTTAGTATATTGCATGAAGTGATTCCAACGAGGAATTCCTTATGTATGTACTTGGTTGATTTATTGAATTCATGGTCTTGCTACGAAGATCATCCAAACTCTAGTAGTTATTGGACCACATAGAAGGATATAGTTGATGTTGAAAAACGATAAAAGTTTCTTGGAGAAGGGCATGGTATTAAAAGGGATCATATATCCATGTTACGTCAGTTGTGTTACTCATCACACATCTTGCAGCAGTTATCATAGGCTAACTTTTCCTCCGGTCCAATGGTTAGTCCTATCCCGATTCTGTATAGTAAACAATTTTCTCAATGTTATCTTCTTTGATGTCTTCACCTTATTTCAATCTTCCTTTTTTTTATTTCTTGCATTTTGATACATGTCCATGTCCCTCTTACATTTTATGATTTCCTTCAATATCTTTATCTCAATACTCTTCTTCGATATCTCGATTTTTGATACTCTTAACAATAATGTTCAACTAAAATCATTCTAGTTTTGTAAAAGAAATCATGTCTGTAACACTTATGCATTGATTTGATATAGAACAAAGTCCATAAAAAAGATTGGGCATTTATTGACTAAACTTTCTTGAAATAGTTTGATACAATTTCTTATATCAACAAGGTCTTTAATGTATAATTATTATTACTTAAAAGAAGCATGATAATCTCAGATTAATGAAATTTTGGACAATTCATTTACATTGTGTTTCATGAAATTAAAATTAATGGATATGTTCTCAAATTAATGAAATTTTGGACAATTCATTTACATTGTGTTTTCATGAAATTAAAATTAATGGGTACATGGTTGATTAACTTTAGGTTCAAACAAAAATCGAGTCAAAAATTAAGTAAATAATCTTTGTAAATGGATTATATTTTCATTAGAAAATTATGTTGTCCACAGTAAAAGAATTATAAGTCTCACATAGATATAGTGTAACGCCCCATTTAATTTAAAGCGCAAAATTAAAGGAAAACGTCACACAGAGATAACAAAGTAGCGTAGTCTTGGGGTCCTTAACACAATCCCTACAAACCGAGCACACCACGATGCCAAGGGAACACCAAATAAAAGTCTGACAAAAGAGAAAAGGGTAGCAAGGCGTAACAATACATGGGCTGTAGCCCTAACGAAAAACATGAAGAAAAGAAATATAAAATCCAGCCCCGATGGCTAAGCAGCGGAATCGCCATTTCTTTGTTGACCGCGGGAACCTCGTCCATCTGCTCCCATCAATTAAATTGATGATCATCGCAAGGAAGAACAGCCACATACAATACAACCACACAACAAAACAGGTAAGCTAGAGCCAATAACATATTCATCATACAATCAATTATATTTTCACCATCCCATACCCATACAACAACCAAGCATGTCATGACTCTTCATTCAATACACTACGACTCGACTTGACTCATTCAGATACGTATAACCTGGTCGGATTCAGCGGATGCTTGCACTTGTGGTGGATACCCCTGCTCACCCCCGAGCTATGTGTTACAAGTGTTACGATGGATCAATTTTCCCTCACCACAAAGTTAGCCCTTAGTGAATTTCAGGCCTCCTGCTACTCTCACCACAAGAGTCAGTCCGCTCTAGGTGAGACTAACTGACCCCTTAGAGTGTAAGGATGCAACCTTACCTTTAATCCTTACCTAGTTATACAGATGGGGCACCATCATGGACACCCACTACCAGGGGCCATGGGATTACGTCCCGACCACTGAAGCGCAACCCCGAAGGTCTCACCTAGAGACCCCAAGGAATTTACACGCTGACATGGACCAACATTCATAAATCAGAAATAAAAGAACATTAAATCATATTTACAATTCCATACCAACCCCTGAGGTTAATTCCTCATGCGTATCACATTTCGAATCCATACCTCTGATCATCACCACCCCACGAGTCTAGGGCCTCATCTCATATCAATACCATGTTCCTTTAGTTCCAAACCACACATTCATTTCACATGCCAAGTTCCCCCAACACCCATCATTCATCATTTATGAATCATGTCACGCATATATAGCAAACCATTAGGCATATATCCATACATATGTACATGCATCTCATCATGGCAGTCATACCCAAACAATTCCAATCATAAGTGAGTAAATACACAACCCAACACCACACTGTCTCGCCCAATCCCTCACTCAGGCTGAAGGGTCTCGCTCAGGCGAGTCCCCTTCGCCTAGGCGAAGACTCGAAAAGAGCATCAGGAAGCAATGCGGGATCTCGCTTAGGCGAGACCCCTCTCGCCTGGGCGAGATGCTCGCTCGCTCAAAAATTTGAGCGGGTCGCCTGGGCGACCTCTCGCGCAAATTGGTTTGGGCGAACCCTCGTTTGTCTCGCCTAGGCGAGACTGGCTCGCTTGGGCGAGATTAACAGGTCTCGCCACTGTTTCACCTACAACAGCCATGTTTTTCAAACCAACCAAACATACAAAGTAATCTCACGCATCAAATTGAAGGATTAAACCATACAATCGACAACCAACTCAACACAGACCAAAATGACTGGAACTAGAAACCCTAACTTCTCGTACCTGAAAAAAGGCTAACAGAACTTCGACGCGGAACCTCGGAGCACAATAGCTCGAGTGATGGACTTGAAGAACTGGCGAAACAGTGGAACAATGGAAGAAAACGAGATTAGTTCGAACTCTAAATGGTGAAATGCGAAGAACAGCTCAGGAAGTAAATACAGTAGGGTCAGAATCACTTACGTGGAGTGGGAATCACTACTTGAGCTTTTAGGCGGACTGGTTCGAGGTGAGAGACAAACCCTAACAGAGCTCTAGCGGTACAGTGGAGAGGAAATGGCTGAAGGTTCTGTGAATGCAAGGAAAAGTGGAACGTTAGGGTAACTCTAGGCCCAAGCACAAGGGGTAGCCCTTTACTCTAGGGCAGAAAAAAAATAGTAAGCCAAAATTAATGGGCCTTACATATAGTAATCGAGTGAGTGGATGTAGGTTTGAATAATTTCATTCCTATTTTTATATTTAAAAGAGAATTTTCATTTTCAAAGTAAAAATTCAATCTCTACCATTATTCACACATATATGAAATTCTCGTCCCATCTTCACCATCATCAAGAAAAAAAATATAATTAAATAATTTCTAACAAGAAATAAAAATATAATGATAAAAATTCATATTATCAATTATTCAATGTGGAAATAATAAATATTTTCTTCTTCTCGACATAAAATATCAAGAAAGAAAAACATAAAACATCAAGAAATTAGGATTGTTAATATAAGTTTTTAGACTATCTTAAAAGTTAAAATAATATTGACATAAATGAGAATATGAGCAGAAATAAAGACAGACGAAACGAAACAAATATGTACATGTTAGTATTTATATCCATCAATGCATGCATTTAAAATAAAATGGATCAAAGGATACCGATAAATATATGATTTCATTTGTCAGCGTGTATAAAATTGTGAGTTTGCTTCGTACTTTCTCCACACGCTTTAGTTCAAATTAATGTATATTCTTCTTAAAGGTTTATTTTGTATGAAAACTGTTTTTTTATTTCGCTTTCATGATTTCCTTTTGACAAACAAAATAGAATATAAACCATACTCAATTTAAATTTGAACTGTTCTAAGATGAGACAGCATTTTAAAATACTACTGATGATGGTGGCATATTTATGTCATTTCATTCTTTTACATAACTTTTTTTCTATTTTATTTGCCAAAAGAATAGACACGAAAGGAATAATCTGCCATTTTGTAATTCTTCCACTCAATATACGACATCATTTCTATTTTGTTTCAAATGCACAAGTCTAAATTTATATATCTATGTTCTACTCATTTTAATTTGATTTTTTAACCTATCATATTTTCTAGTCATATTTTACGCATATCATTAAAAAGACTTAAAAGTCAATAAAAATGAACACATCATACGTATTAATGCATTCCTATTCCTATCTAGCTGAAAGTAATATAATAGATAACTCAAAAATAAAAGGATATATATGAAAAACGTTTGTGTAGTTTAAAGATTAGACTTGATCCTATGATTTGTTTTTCAACAAAGTATAATTAATTTCTTTTATTATGCATATTTCCATAACTTTATAAAGAACATTTCTACAATGGTGTGTTCTTAATAGCACTAGAAAATATCACTAATTGGTGATGGTTGCCACACTTGGCACATAGCTTCTAAGGGGAACTTTTTTCCTACAGTGACTCCTTTTCCTTCAATCAGATCAATTTCTTCATCAGTGCTTCGTTTCCACTCAAAACATTGAATCAATAAAGCCAAAGTTAGGCTCAATGTGCGTTGAGCCAAATTTGATCCAGGACAAGCCCTTCTCCCTAACCCGAAAGGAAGCAACTTGTTAACTTGGAGTCTCTATGAATAGCCCAAGCATTCACTAACAAAATTGTGTTTTGTGGAAGATTGTATTCTCCAATGGGGCAATCTTTCGAAGAGAAATGGGGTGCCAGCATTGGAGCCGCAGGATGCAAATGAAGTGTCTCATAAACAATATTTTGAATGTAAGGAAGTTTAGGAATGTCAACTTCATCTACTAGACGGTTTTGACCTATGTGAGTGTCTATTTCCCTTTTTGCCTTCTTTAGTATTTCTGGATGGTTTAATAAATTACTCATTGCCCATTCTAAAGTTACAGCCGATGTGTCTGTTCCTGCCAATAATATAACCTACAATGCAACAAATAAAAAAAATCAAATAAAAAAAATCTTGTAAATAATAAAACTAAAAAACACAATTTCCATCTTCTGAAAAATAAAATAACACTTTAAATAATACCCTTCTCTCTAATGTTTTTGCATATTTCTTCCAAAACATAAATATAAAGGAAAACAGACTATTTCAATTTAATCAAGAATATTAAGTAAGTTTGTTTTAATCACGTTTCTTTTTGAACCAGCTGACAGTTCATTTCACAAATTATGAAAGGAGGTAAGAACATGGGTGTAACAATTTTTCCCCAAGTATTGGTTTCCACCGTTTCCTAGACCAATGCATATGCTCACAAGAGTCGACAAACAGGTCTGTTATGACCACATGCACAACTGTCATCTGTAATGCTCCATGTATTATTTTCCCTTCCAATTTTTGTTTCATGCATTTCATTCACAAATTATCCAATCCCGATCTCAAATACGTGTGGCACCTACCTACATCACCTTAATTATTCAAGAAAGCTAGAAAAGACTGACTTATCCAGATGCCAATAATCAACGCAATATTGAATATACTAGTTACGCATTTACTTTACTTCTTTTCACTCTTTTAAACAACCTCAAATGATATAAGGAGATAATATAGTAATTACCAGGACAAGTCCTTTAATGATTTCATCCGTGTAGTATTCAGGTTGTGATTGTTGTTGTGTTAAAAGATGATCTATCATAGTATTGACGCTTTGTTTTCTGTTACGATGTTCATCAATGAATCCTTGTAAAAAAGCATCGGTTATCTTACTGGTTCTATTCAGGTTCTTCTCCAAATCATCAAAATTAAACCATCTCAGCAAAGGCAAGAAGTCTCCAGGATTATTTGCCCCTCCCACAGCCACCAACTCTTTAATAATCCCTCGAAATTGCCTTGCTTCTTCCACATCACACACATCACAATCTTCACCGTAATATCTCTTCCCAGACACCATCCTCATTATAATGTTAACAGTCATTTCCGAAAAGCTTCAATAAATTATACAAACAGTACAAAATTAAGAAAATTATGGAGTATAATCAAAACTTTGCTATCTACTCTTTCAACAATTTGTACCTAACTTAATTCTACGGCCAAATTTACCTGGATTTGAGTTCCACTTTGGCAAAGCCGCTGCGCGAGTCGTGAGCGAGCTTTCGCACGAGCCTCGTGACCTCGTCCCTTCGGATTTCCGAGAAGCAGTTCAAACGGTGCGTTGAGTGAACTTCGAGCGACACGATGCGGCTGAGGTTGCGCCAGTGGTCGCCGTAGGGCGACACCGCGACGGTGGTGTAGTTGTAGCCGATGTATTTTCCGGTGAGGAGGCGAGGACGGTTCGCCAAGACGATGTCGTTTTTGGTGAAGCACTCCTGCACTGCCTCGGGCGACGAAACGACAACGACGAAGCGCGAACCGAACCAGAGAGAGAAGACTTTGCCGTGTTTCTGAGAAAGGGCGTGGAAGGTGCGGTGGAGCGGTTGTCTCATCTGGTGGAGGTTTCCGATTATGGGGAAGGAGAAGGGCCCTGGAGGAAGGTTCCAGAAGCTTCTTGTTTTGAAGAAGAAGCTCCAAGAGAAGAGAAGAACGATGCATGTGAGAAAGAAGTAAAAAAAAGGGACCATGGTTGTTGAAGGTGTGGCTTGATAGTGTTGAGTTAAGGGAGTGTTTGGCCGAATCTTTTGTGTGAGTCCATATAAAAGGCGTGAGAAGGGTGTGAAGACAAATCCACGTGGGAGTTTGCGCTGGATAGTTAGGCTGGGAAAGAGCTTACGTAATAGATAATTTCATACAACGGTGACACTTAAGACTCTTGCTCTACGTGACAACACCACCGCAAGACACCACACAAAATGACTTAGAAAGAATGAGATACTTAGATATCGAGAAAAGATGGAATCTGTTTTATTAAGTAGTATGACTTGGCATTTATATAGAGTACCAAGTAAACCAAAACAGGTCTATGGGTGATTTGTTATCAACACGTAACACAATAGAGTTGGTACTATGAACCTTCAATTCAGTGAGAAGAGAAAGCAGGCACAAGGCTTTACAAGCATTGAATCACACAAACTAACAAATTTAAATTTCTGACATGTGGGTATTACGATCATAAGAAACAATTGTTTCAATTTCATCAAGAAATCTTTCTATACATATATTGTCTGAGTTTTATTAGATAACGTCAATATTGACATTATTCAAATTTAAAATAATAATTTACGAGTTTTCTTATATGGTGTTTATTATTTAATGGAAAATTAAACTCATATTTGAATTTTTCAATAGTTTTATAATTTTTTGAATATAATTGTCTCAATATGACAAACCTTCTTTGACCTTTAAAGCACTATTGTTTTATTGTGCAACCAATTAGAGGTTACGTTGTACACTTCTTTATAATTTTTGTAAGCATTACCACTTCCTTTTTAATCGGTGTAGTTGATAAATTAGATTGTATATTACTAAGGTAAATCGAATATTGTATTTTTTTTTTAATTAGGCAGTTCGATCATTGATGAAAATAAGAGATTTATGCATATGTATATGTAATTATGTTAGAAGAATAAGAATTATAAGGATCTTTTATATATATATATATATATATATATATATATATATATATATATATATATATATATATTACTATGTTGATATATGAATAAAAGTATATCAAAATTATTCTTTGAAATTTTTCTCTGCGGTAGCAAGAGTCAACGTCGACTTCTTCTATAATATAGAAATTAATACATTGTTGGTTTTTTTGAGTAAATTCTGACAGCTTGTACCGATCAAATTAAATCGGAGAAATCTAACTATAACTTTCGCTGCGATTTATATGATTGAGAAATTTATCCCGGAACAACTTGACGGCAGCAACTATGTCAAGTGATCATTGAATGCACAAAGACTGGTCCTAATACCTGTCATGAAAAATTGCTTAATGCCTTTCATTATTATTATTATTTCTGCTATAAATAATACTAGAATCGTTACTACTCATAATTACAAAATATCTTATAATCTGAAATTAGGGAGAACAATTAATCTATGATTGCCTAACTTATTTTAAGGAAATCATATAAAAATATACTCATAATTACAAAATAACCTATAATATGAAATTAGAGAGAACAAATCAATCTATAATTGTCTAGCTTATTCTTAAGAAATTATATAAAAATATATAAATTATATAAAAATTAATTATTGATTGATATCCCCCTCTCCCCAAATTGGTGGGGCTTGGTCAAGAAACAAAAATTTGCTAACAAGAAATTGATGAAGCAGACAAGGAACATCCTTCATAAAAATATCAACAACTTGAAGTTGAATAGTGACATGAGGGAGTGAAATAACACGATCATCATAAGTTTCACAAATTGAGTGATAGTCTACTTTAATATGTTTGGTGCGTTCATGGAACACTAGACTTGCAATAATTGGAATGACACTTGTATTGTCAACATAGAGACGTTGGATTGTGTTGAGGAAACCCAAGTTCAGCCAAAAGACCACGAAGTCAAATTAATTCAAAATAAGTAGTAGGCATGGCACGGTACTCAAATTTAATAGACATTTAAGTATGCATGGTTGCTTCTTAATTTTCCATTAGATCAATGAAGAACCTAGAAACAAGCACCAACCAATGACTGATCGACGATTGTCAAGACAACCAACCCAATCAGCATCACTATAAAAAAATTAATTTAGGAGGTGTGCCAATGGGAAAAAATAAACCTTGCTAGAGGTACCTTTTAAATATCTAATTATGCGACTAATTGTGGCCAAGTGGAGATGGCAAGAAGAGTGCATGATTGACTCACTTATTGAATAACAAATGGGATGTTAAGGCGTTGGTAGACAGCTTTTGTCGCCTAAATTGTCTTAAACAAACTAAATTAATCACCTTTTAGTAATGCAGTATAAAGATCAACTCAGGTCAGTCTAAGGACGGTGCCAATGCATTGAGTGGATTGAATCCAAAATACATGTTTTTGAGGGACTTTTAAAAGCGTGAAAGATAGACAATGAAATTAAAATGAAGGCAATTGTAAAGTGATGAACTAATGAAACTAACTCGTAAGAAAACTGTTGGACACTTAAAAGGAGAATAATGAGAATGTATGCAACCATGAAATTGACCAATGCAAGGATAATCAAGGAAAAGGAAGGATAACATTTGAAACAGATAAGAAAACTAGCCTAGCTAGTGTCTAAAACACAATAACAAAGTGACCACTAACAAAAAGGAAAACAAGACTAAATTGATGTCTACGTACTCCACTAGCCAGTGCCCTTTTAATTTAGAATTTGATTTAGCATAACACAAGTGCATGAAACCAATAAAACAATGACTGACCTAAGCCATGGAACCCAAAAAAAACTACAATGTATATCATGGAAAGCTTAAACATTAATTGTAAATTAAACCTAATAAATATGCAAAGTCGCTTTGAACTAGGATGGGTTCAACCAAGATGGATGCTCAATGGACAGTAGCAAATGAAGTGCAGGAAAAAATGGAAATATAAATAAGAAGTTAAGTGTAAATTGCAAGCTAGAAATATTCATTGAAGGCATAAATTCTCAGCAAATTAAATTGGCTAGAATATTCATCATGGGTTTCAATTTACATGGTCTTAGAATCAAAATAAAAACTGAATAACAAAATAAAATAAAACTCATAATCCATATCACAATGCAAAGTTGCTCAACACTTAATCTTGAACGAAGTGGAAAAGAAAAACTTTAGAGCTCTTGACACCACCATCCATTCCCTATTCTCTCGTAACAACTCTCTATATTCTCGAAAATAATTGCCAACCAAAATCACCCCCCGTTCTCTCTAACCCCTTCCAAAAATTCCAGCCCCACTGTCCCACCAATTGCCTCTCAAAATTGCAAACAATATCCTACCAAAAGTTGATTCTCCTTTTTCTATGTGTGTGTATTGTCAGCCCTCACAAAATTTGTTTATGTTTTGTCTGCTGATGTGACAGTTATGGCTCACCTCCCTTTTTGGGTCATTCCGTGTGGAAAAGAAGCCCATTAGGTGAAGAAAGGGTCTGCTCCAAGGCTTTGCTAAATGCACCAAATTTGCAACAAAAACATGAGGTAGTTTTTGCCTTTGTAACTACTCCCATCTTCCAAATTATACTGCATCTCGTACAGAGGTCCAAAAATTGTGTTCTACCACTTCAATTAAAGCTCTTCGAATTTAGAATCCAAAGCTACAAGAACAACTAATTTGGACACCTGTAGAGAAAGTTATGATCCAAACAATCAACAAAGGTCAGTGTTGAAAAATCAGCGTTTTTCCGCTAGAGCCTGACAACAACGAGGTAGCGCCGGACGACAACGTGACAGGGGAAAATTCTCCTTTAAGATGCGCCAGGTGGCAATAAATACTGTTGGGTGGCAATAAATGTTGTCAGGTGATATTAAAATAGGGAGTAGTGCAATAAGCTTCAATATGAAGGTATAGAAATTGAGTTATCAGGCGTGTAATGGTCAAGTAAATAAGACTACATATTAGATGTTGGTATAATAAAGGGTCAGGCAAAATGTGACCCTCAGCACGGTGATATTTAACATTAACTTCAAGAGGAGTATCAATCAAAGGTAGACATGTCAATGTGAGTCAGAACCCGTGAGTCAACCCGGCTCACCACGGGTTCGAGCCGGGTCGGGTTGGAAAAATAAATTGTTTTGCGATTATGGGTCAAAACGGGTTGAGCTCACTTAACCCGCGGGTTATGCGGGTTCGAGCCGGGTTATGGTGAGTTGACCTACCAACCCACCTATATTAAAAAAATCTAATTTAATAAAATTAATTATTTTAAAGTTAATTATTTTAAAGTTAATCTTTAATGCTTTGCTGTTTAATGTAGGGGAAGCTTTTATTTTCAGTCCGTTCATATGGAACACCCCTGCACATACAATTGATGTTGGTGTTGGCAAACAGAGTTAAAACAATTGGAGGATGAAAAGAATTGCCTAGCTTGTTATCATTTCTGATGGCAAACATATGTAGTATTTTCATTTATGTTTTGTTCAATACCATGATAGGAACTGCCTAGCCTTGTTATCTTGGACATGATGAAATATTTGTACTTAATTTTACTGTAATTGTCATATTATAGATTACTTAAAAAAATATTTAAATATTGCAATACTTAAAAATTAAAAATTAAATAAATTTTTAATTTTTTACGTAGGTTAGTGAGTCAACCCACTTAATCAACCAACTCGTGGTGGGTTGAGCTGGGTTGCAAAAAATATGACTCACCATAAAGTGAGTCAGGTTGGACTCACTCTTTTTTTGACCCGGCCCGTGGTGAGCCAACCCGTGTGAGCCGGGTTAGCTCACTTTGACATGTCTAATCGAAGGTAGTAAATAAGTAAAGAGCAAGTGCAAGAGTGAAATTGTAAAGCAAGAACTTAGTAGAGTCATGTAAAAATAGTAAAAGACAATGGAAGAAATGTAAATCGGTGCAAAAATAGTAAAGAAAGCAATAAAGGGCATTTGTTATCAGTAAGAACACTAAAATCAATACAAAAACAATAAAGGGTGCAATGGAAAGTAAAATTGCAAGAACAATAAATTGTTGGAAAAATGAAGTGTAATGAAGAAAGAATTGAAAACTTATATTGATTTCAAAGGGAAATACAACTGGTTCCACTCCCCCTAGAGGCTACTTTGCTCTCCCAAAGAATCAAGCCGAACTTGGATCGTATAACAAACTTAACTCCTCTCCCTTGTGGACAATTAAAATTGCAAGAACAATAAATTGCTAGAAAAATAAAGTGTAATGAAGAAAGAATTGAAAACTTCTATTGATTTCAAAGGGAATTACAACTGGTTCCACTCCTCCCTAGAGGCTACTTTTCACTCCCAAAGTATCAAGCCGAACTTGGACCGTATAATAGACTTAACTCCTCTCCCTTGTGGAAAATTAAAATTGCGAGAACAATAAATTTCTAGAAAAGTAAAGTTTAATGAAGAAAGAATTGAAAAGTTGTATTGATTTCAAAGGGAAATACAATTGGTTTCACTCCCCCTAGAGGCTACTTTGCACTTCCAAAGAATCAAGCCAAACTTGGACCTATAGCAGACTTAACTTCTCTCCCTTATGGTTACTTTTCACTCACAAGGGTTTAAGGTTGCATTTTGTCTCACAAAATGGAAATCTACACGAACGATGTTGAAAAGTAAAGTGTAATCTCATGTGTTTCTAGCTAATGTGTTGCACTTCCTACTCTACTAAGGTAAGTTTCTTTTACAAAGTTTTTACACATGGGAATAGAAAAATTAAACCATCGTAAAGCTAATACACAAGACTAATGGTTTGTACCAAGCACATAGCAAGGTTAGACTAAATAAGCCCTCGGCATACTAAGGTTTGTACCAAACACAAAATGAGATCAGACCGAATAATCCCTCAACGTATTGAGGTTTGTACCAAGCACATAGCGAGGTCAGATCGAATAAGCCCTCAGCGTACTAAGTTTTGTACCAAGCACATAGCGAGGTCAGATCGAATAAGCCCTCAGCGTACTGAGTTTTGTACCAAGCACATAGCGAGGTCGGACCAAATAAGCCCTCAACGTACAAAGGTTTGTACCAAGCACATAGCAAGGTCAGATCGAATAAGTGCTCAACGTACTGAGGTTTATACCAAGCACATAGTGAGGTCGGACTGATTTAACCCTCAATGTACTGAGGTTTGTACCAAGCACATAGCGAGGTCAGACCGAATAAGCCTTCAGCGTACTAAGGTTTGTACCTAGCACATAACAAGGTCGAATGAAACGTGATAGCAACCAAAAAATCGTGGATAACCCACCTCATTAAAAACGCCTCTGATTGGTTCAGAGGGAAAAAGAGTGTGGGATTTTATTAAACATAAATGGAAAAAATAGCGAGATTGGCCGAAAAAGTGAGAATAAAGGTATTATTAACTAAAGTAGAACCATAGGTTTGCTGCATTCCATTTCCTTGGGATGGTCGTTCTGTCCAAAATCTTTGACTTGTATGGTCCTCCTAAGAGGACCTCCTTGACCCGAAATGGGCCTACCCACTTTGGTGAGAGTTTATCCTCCAACTCTACCGCATGACCATTCCTCGGTCTCGATGTAGATCATCACTCGACCCCTTTACTTCAGCCAATGTTGTAGCGGGTGACTTGATCAAAGATTCGTTGAAAAGGTTTGTGCACAGGCCTTTGACTCTTTTGATCTAGACTTTAAGGATCCAGATCTAGAACAAAATCCTCTCTGAACTCTTCAGAATTGATAAGTATGGTCGTCGCAATATTCCTCCGTTTATTTCAATCAATTCTGGGATGGGAAAAAGAGTGCCGAAAAAAAGTCCCCTGTACCTTTGTTAGTCCTCGCATATATAGAGGTCTCCTTCCGCCTCTATCTTATTCGAGTTTCAAGCCAACCAACTCCTTACTCCTTTGCTCCTTCCTAATATCTTGGATGTTATCTCCTAATATCAAGGATGGTATCCTGAGGATTTTATATTTGATTTTTTTCCCTTTTGGTCGCGTTTCTCCTTTGGGTCGCATTTCTCCTTCGAGCCACATATGATCTTGCCACATCGGTGGGCCATAGTCCATTGCGTTTGGATTTAATCCAACCTAAACACATGAACAATTCCAATTTTTGCGGGGCATCCAATAACATTGAGAATATACAGAGAATATACGCTGGTCAGATACCGACCTCAGTCCTTAGAAGTACATTAACATTCTAGATTATATAGTCTGTAATGCAAATTTACATTCCGGTTTGTATAATTCTGTAATGCAAATTTGGAAGCCAATTCGAAATGTAAATTTTAGATTCCATAATCCAGAATGTAATCCATAATTTATAATTACATTTCGTATTGTACAATCCGCAGTGTAAATTACATTTCAGATTGTACAATCTGTAATGCAAAAATAATTTTAGAATTGTACAATCTGTAATGCAAAATTACATTCCACACTGTATAATCCGTAATGCAAAACTATATTATAGATTGTACAATCCGAAATGCACATGAATTGTTTGGAACTTACATTGTTAATTCTCATCTTCTTCCTTCTGCTTTATATTCTTTTTATTTTTCCATTTGTTTTAATGGACACTTGTGAATGTTTTTTAGGGTGAAAAATGAAGATGGGGTGGAGGTGGAGGGAAGTACGGATGGTAGGAAAGGAAGAGGGAAGAAGATGAGGACAACTTTAAATTTTTAAATTGCTTATGGGTTGTAGGAAGAAAATATGGGGATGTAGGAAGAAATTCAATTCTTTTTTTTGTACCATTTGTGCAAATGATTTTGAATTTTTTAAATAGCCAAACAACCCAAACTCTGTTTCATTTACCCTCTCTAATGAATCCACCCGGAGGCCCAATCCATGGCCCATATGTACCTCAAGGCCAAGCCCGATCAAAGGCCCAATAATAAGAGAATACATGATTGGAGCATTAGAATAAATTTTATTTTTTAGGCCAAATGTTAGGTCATGCTTTATAGAATAAAATTCCAAAGTACTTTGTAATTAGCCTTCAAAATTGGGCTAATCCAAGCCCAATTTGAAGCTTGGCCGAGAATGCTTGAAGGAAGCTAGATTGGTGCGCATGTTTCACATGAAGCAAGGCATGGTGAGTGTGAGTGGGCACACGGCTCTTGATCCCTCACTCCTTTACATCTCATAGCCACAAATTAAGCTTCTTCTCCAAGATGCATTTCCATTACATTTAATGTTGCATTTCATTTCATTTAGGCCAACCACACATTCTATAAATGAGGCCTTCTTACTCTTGTATTTGGTTACTTTTGAATGGTAATATGCTAGTTATTGAGATCACTCCACCCTTATCACCTCAAGAGTCACTTGCTAGACTAGTTTCTACTCTAAACTCCTCTAGCCTCCTTCCCTAGAATGGACCTCTATTCTAGACTTCATCTCCACTTCATCTCCATTGCTTCAAGGGCCTTCAAAGCTTGACTCCGCTCCTTCATTTCCGCTGCAACCATGGACCTTCTCCTATTCACTTTCGTGTTTCAAGGTCAATCACTCTCAATTTGTTTTTCTCTTTAAACTCCTCACATGCTCTCCACTCACAATCTCACACGTGGATTTGCAATGATCTCAATTATGTTATCAAGGTACAAGGAAGTACCAACATCAGAGGATTGTTAATGCCTAGAAACTATTAAAGGACATTACCAAAAAATTCGAATAAAGAATTTAACTCTACATAGGATGATTTTGAAAAAAAGAGAATGTCAGTTTGATATCAATTTTCTTTTTTTACCTTTGATGCTATACTTCATTTCCTTTTACTTTTATTTTTTTATAAATACAAAAATTCTTTTTTATTAAAACCATTTTACTCTATAAAAGATTATGAAATAATTGGTGTCAAATTACTATTTTTTTTAGGAAAAAAAAATCAAGCAAAGGAAAAATTTTTGGAGAGAGAATAGTCGAGAGGAAGGTTTTTCATCTTCTTCTGGACACCTTTCAGCTTTGTTCATCCTCCATCAACAATCCATCAATTTCATTTTTTCCTTGAAGAGAAGCTCCATTCATT
This sequence comes from Vigna unguiculata, assembly GCF_037176805.1. Classification (NCBI taxonomy): domain Eukaryota; kingdom Viridiplantae; phylum Streptophyta; class Magnoliopsida; order Fabales; family Fabaceae; genus Vigna; species Vigna unguiculata. The sequence continues at coordinate 32,837,814 of NC_140795.1, read as the reverse complement.
ATTTAAATTTTTGTACCATGCGATTTTTATTTTCACCCATCCCCTTTATTTCATTTTTAGCTTACTCTTACTGCACCCACCCACATGATTATTCATGCTCCACATTTTTTTTATATTTTTATATTTGTTTGGCCTTTATTTTAATTTTCAAACACATTTACTTTTTGGCGCACCATTTTTTTTGCACACACTGTCTACTATAAATATAAGAACCCAAACTAGTAGGGATATTACCCTCATACCCATATTTAAATTGTCGACAAATGTCCATTGGGCGGGTTTTTTTTACCTTTTATAGTTGCATCTTGAATTTTTTTTCTCACATAGCACTACACTGGCGCCAAATACTGCAGCTGATTGAAAGCTTTCTTTTCAAAGTCAGATAAGCTTTTCAGGAAGTTTCTACTACACTCCACTGAATTGATACATTTTCGTTTGTGTTTGTTATATCTAGTTCATATTTTCACTGCATTCTCTCATGATCTTCTTTCCCAAACTCTCTCACGACCGTCTTTCTCAAACTCTAACACTGAATTTTATCGTTCTCATTTGGTTGTTTGGGTTTTGTCTGCTTCATTAGGTGATTTCTTTGTTTTCATCTTCCTTTGGCCATTGTTTTGGTTTTGTTGATGGTCTGTTTTTTGTTAAAATTTATGAAATTCCAACTTTAGCTTTTTTGTTTTGGCTTTTCATGTTAAAGTTCTCTTCTTTCTTGATCATTCTCCTTCATTAGGTGGTTTCTTTGTTTTCTTCTTCCTTTGGTCGTTGTTTTGGTTTGGTTGATTGTCTGTTTTTTCTTTTAATTTCTATAAGTCCAACTTTAGTTTTTTTTTTTTGTTTTAGCTTTTCATGTTAAAGTTCTCTTCTTTCTTGACCATTCTTTGATCATATTTTTTAAAGTCTAGGTTTTTATCCTTACCAGTTAGGTTTTTGTTATAAGTTTTTTTTTTTTTTTGCTTATGAAACTCATTTCTTTGTTTTCATTTTTCCTCTACCCTTTTTCGTATTTGGATATGTTTTCGTAATGGTTTTGTTGTTAAGGTTTTATTTTGTATTTGTATTTTCCATTGTTGGTATTTTTGTTTGTTGCTTTTTTTGTTTAAGTTTTGTATCGTTGATCATGTAATCGTTTGATGGTATTGGGATGTTAAAATGTTTTTCTGGTACCGTATTTCATTTATGGTTTGGTTTAATATTTTTTTATATGTTATTATATTGCATTAATGGATCGTGTATTTTATAATTTTGTGATTTTCCCAAGGTTGTGATGGCAAAGAAATTCGATATGATTAAAGATATTGATGGCAAGAGGAAGATCCTAAAACTTGGTGTAAGAGTAGTTGATTTGTGATATATTCATAATCACGATTCCAATGTGCAATTTGAGATGGTTTTGATTTATTGATGTGATCCCAACAAGGCTTATAGCTTGGGTCAACGCCTAGGCCCAAATCATGCTTAAGGCCCAATACATGACCCACATGCATCTCAAGCCCAAGCCCATCAAGAGGCCCAATAACAAGAGGCATGTTCAAAAAGATCCAATTGGGCTTCATTCAAGATGATCACAAAATCAATGGGCTTCTCACATTCTTTACATGGGCCAAAGAGATCACAAAGACTTGAAGAAGTGCATGTAAATCTAGTAGTGTAGATTTAAATTGGGCCATTGTTTGGGCTTTGCTTTCCAATAATACATAAGACATGAAAGGAACATAGGATGGGTTAAAATTGGGCTCGGCCCAATTCTCTTCATACATGGCCAAGATTTTCAAGACAAGGAGGCTCCTTTGCTTCATAATTTGACTAAAGTTGGTCATCACATCTAAAGGCTAAGAATCCTTCTTGTTCTTCAAGCCAAGATCCAAGAGGCATGATCTTATCTCCTTCTCCTAGCTTGATCTAAGGGCCAAGATCAAGGCACACTCCATCCAATGGCTCTCCTTTCTCATGTGTAAATGGCTTCATATAAAAGCCAAAATTTCACTCATTTGTAGACACTCTTGAAATTTTATGCAATAGATGCAACTTGAGTTGAGAGCACTCCTCCCTCTATTGCCTTTGAGAGTCACCACTTTCTAGAGATTTCCTCTCTCTACCTCTAGCCACCTTCCTTAGGCTAGCATAGATTAGGAAATCCTATCACCTCTTTCACCTTCCATTGCTTGCAAGTGCCTTCCAACTTGCCTCCATTCCTTCATCCATTTCCGCTGCACATGGAGCTCTTCATGCACCTTTGGAGCTCCACCATTTATCAAAAGGTAAAGAATTAAAAATTTGTGTATTATCCTTTATTCTTTATCACAATTGTGTATTTATGATTTGTTGGATATCCAATATCCTTTATTAGGAGGACAAGATACATGACATAGTTAAAAAAGAAGAATTTGATATGTGGGATGGGAAGTTGAAGGAAGGTGATACAAATATCTTGCACAATTTAAAAATTGTGAAAAATGATGGCCAGTACAGAGTATGTGAACATCCATTTAAGTTATTGTTCATTGGAGCCACTTTCGTTCGTCCCCAACCTATTGCAAATGTCCCTAATAAATTTTATCATTTCCAAAGTATAAAAGAAATAATAGCTGGTAAGTTCTGTCCGGATTTGTTGATTGGTATGTACAATATAGAATATTTTTATTTCATTGATTAACTAACACATATTAATCATTCCTGCATTTAATATTTGTATTTTATGATTTCATATTTGATTAGTTAGGTAGAGAACATCAAAACTAAGGTGCAATCTAAAAATGTTTTTTAGCTTAATGGACATCAGGTAATATAAATTAATTGTATTATTTTGGTTCAGACCACATATGATTCATTTAAAAAAAGTTGTTGATATGCATTGGTGGTATAGTTTTTTGTACATTATGGGATGAATATTGCAAGAAATTTTTGGAAAGCTATAATGAGAATCCAAATTCAGAGAAGTTGGTGCTCATTCTTACTCAAGCCAAGGTTAAAGCAACGATAGGTTGGTAATATTTTTTTTTTAATTTTGTCTAAAAATAGTTTAATTATGTTCCTAATTAATTTTTTTAATAGGAGAATGGCCAGTGTCTGTGTCAAATACATGGAATGGTACCAAATTAATTATGGATGATGATAATCCTGAAATAATCAAATTGAAACAATGTTTAAATGAGTAATTTTATTTTTCAATTTATATGAATTGTTTGGTATTTGACTAATTTTGTTTAATATAGGAAATTATATGTGTAACTGTTGCGACAACAGTGAAGTTTACTCTTGATAACGATGGGTGGTACTACTTGTTTTGTAATCATTGCAACAAAAAAAGTTATGAAACTGGTCCTTTCAAAATGCACCTATTGCGATCAGGAAAATAACATTCCCATTTTCAAGTCAGTATATTACTTTATTTATGTTGAATTATTCAAACTTTTTCTATTTGCATTCTTATAATGTGTGAAATTGTTATAGGTATAGACTTCAATGACATGTTTATGATGATGTGTGTAATTATGCTAACTTTATGGTGTGGGATCAAGAATGTAGAAACATTATTGGTATCTCTGCTGAAGATTTGCAAAAGAAAATGATTAAGGTTAATATTTTGAACATCAATCCCATTATTGACTTCGTTATTGCAGATTAAATTATGTTTTTTTTTTCATTGGTAATAGGTGGGTGAAGATGATCCAAATTTCTTTCTTGATGACTAGGATGTAATGTTAGGATGTACTTTTGCATTCAAAGTTTGAACCCAACCAAGGAATAGATATGCCTTTGTGATTAAACTGTTTGACGTTCCTGAAATAATCAATAACGTTAAAAGCTTTATACAACCCGTAGAAGTAATAATTTTATTAATATTTTTAGTGGACTAAATATCTGTTTTAAAATACACAATTTATTGAATGTGATTTTATTTCAATTTTTTCTATGACATAGATTGCTAAGTCTAGTGATAATAACATGATTGATTTAGGAGGTGAGAGTTCTAGTGGTAAGTAAGTCATGTTTAATGTAGATTGTATTTCTTACATTAGTTGATTGATTTTTAAATTTTTGAGTTCAATAAACTATAATTTAATACAATTTTCTCCTCATGTTATTTGGTTAGATTGCTGCATTTCGTGGCAAAGGTGTTTGTAACTTAGTAGCAGACATTGATAATGACTTAGTAAGTGTTTTTGTATTTATTGCATTATGTATTTCGAATTTGTTTTGAATTTATAATTAATGTAATTATTTATAAATTGATGCAGATGAGTTTGAGTGGAAAAACTGATAATGATCCTAATAATCCTTATTTTGGTACTCTAGCTAAGAGAATTTTGCCAAGTAGTGTTGCTTTTGTGGATTCCTCCCGGGACATAGACTCTGCCCAATTATCATCGACCAAAGGGGTGAAAACTCTCTAGAAGGAGAAGAATTGACTGAACTATGTTGTTTTGATGTTTTAAAATTATGATGAATTATTAATTTCATCCATTTTGTTAATGTATGTTAATTAATTTGATGACTGATAGACTTGTTGACTATTTTATCAAACATAGTAGGTGTCCAAACTTTTGTTGTTTTTAATTGTCTTTCCAATATAATGATATTATCATTTTAGTCATATTATTATTTCACCATCATAATTTAATTACTAACAGTAACGAAAACTTTTATTATGATGTATACATTGTGCATATAATAGTATTTACATGATTACTACTTATTTAATTAATTTAGTCATGATAGGAGGAGTTGATATAATCAATAAGCTTGAAATTAAAACAAAATAACTTATAAGTTATCCATTCATACTAAATTCCAAAAGCATGGAGGAAAAAATACTTTAAAAAGATATCAAGACTCAAAATGTAATTACATATTATTTCCAATTTAAGCTTTCTTAATATTAATAGTTGTGGATCGTAGTTTATCCACCCCAAAAGTTATGACATCTCCAACTTTGAGTCAATTTTTAACATAGAAGCACTTACATCCACAACTTAAAAAACACTCATATGTCGTTCTTTTGGTCCATCTTATAGTGTATGACCGTGAACAACCATTACTATTGCGAAGGTAATGATGTTTTCTTTTCTTTACCAAGGCTCTTGCATCAAACTGGACATCCAAATACTGAAAAAATCATTTGTAATGTGTTAAAAAATGTTTATAAATAGGATAAAGCAGAATAAAAGTTAGTTAATAAACCATACCAGGGAAGAAGACTGAACATCATAGTCAATTAAAGTCTTCACCATTGTGTAGTAAAATTTACTTTGTAAATGATCCTCCTCATCTATGGTAGATTCATTTTCAATCAATGGTTTACAATAAGTTATTTCATTCCTTGTCAAAGAGAATATCCTAAACTTTAATTTGTGATCCTTGATTCTCCATTGTGAGATACGTAGGAGTAAGGCCGTAGGAGTAAGGCCAGTCCGTGTCAGGTTCACCTTTAAAAAAAATCAAATGATTTTCTTTGTTTTCCATATATATTTTAAAGAACTACCTAACCCTGATTTTTCACTTTAAATGAGAATACGTAGGACCAAGGTCAATCCTTGTAGGGCCCAAAAATAAAAAAAAATAATTTTTTTCCTTTTAGTATTATTTGTCTCATTTTTTTAGGAAAAATTAACATCTTGAAAACCACATGAACTTTGCATTTTTAATTACAGGTACTGCCCTTGGGTGGGCGCGGTAGGGTGGTAACACCTTCCCTACACGTAACCGACTCTCGGATTCAAAATTTGGTATTTCATAGATTTGTCTTATTTTCATGGTTTTCCATAATTTTCCAGAATAACTATGGTGGCGACTCAAAATCTCTTTTTAAAACCGTTTTCCTTTTTGGTTCGTCATTCTATCGCGATTTCGGTTGCGACAACTGGCTACTCCACAGGGAGCTAGAGAGTCAAGCCATTTAATTAGATATGCAAACTTGATGTGTTTTGCCTGATCTTTTCTTTCCCCCTTCTTTTTATTCGTATATTTTTGTCTTTATATGTGTTTATATATATTTGCTTCTTAGATTAATTGTGTATGAACCACTTTGCTCATTTTGATACATATTTTGAAATTGCTCTATTTGCCTAGGAAATTTTCTGGCTATTGTGCAAGTGGGGTTTGGGTATGCATCATCCTCCCTTCATACACACATTGTGCATATCATGAGTGGGGCTCTACACCCGGGTTTGTGTAACTTAGAATTAGAGGGGATTGTGTAGTAGTGTCACAGTGGATGAACTTCCCAAGTGATCATTGTGAGAACCCCAACTAGAGTTTGTTTGCTTCATTAGTACTCTCACTCCTTGTTGTATACCAATTGTTGTGGGAAGTATCATGAAGTGGGCCATAACTCTAGTGACTATTGATCCTTAAGTTAGGAAACCACCTTGGTGAGCGCATGTACTTCACTTTAGACCTTAAGTGCCAAACCTCTGTTAAGTATAAAGGGAGATTGCTTGCTTTAATCATCATCTTTCTGTGTGCATAATGTACATGTGAATAAGTGCCTATTTAGGCACAATCATGCATAGCATTTTTATATCATACATCACATCTCATGAAAATAAGCGTCTCTTGAAGCGTAAACATGCATTTCATTATGTCACTCTATATATCATGCATGGTGTTTTCAAATAAATGTATAACATTTCATCATCATATCATGGGAATAAATGCCTCTTAAGGCACCTGCATTACGCCTCATGTAGTTTTTTTTTCAATTATTTGCATATCATGCGTGGTGCTCTTTGATCACATCGGCATACAAGTGAGTAAGTGTATCTTGGGCACAAACTTGTGTTGCATTCAATTGTTGTCTTTATTCATAGTGGTGTGTATGTAGTTTCTTAATCCATATCATGCATCTCACCTCATATGAATAAAGAGTGTCTCCAAAAATGAACAGAAAGAAATAAAACAAGACTGTCACATTTTGAGTCACTTGTTTTTCTTGCAAATCATCAAATTCACTTCTTTTTTTAAAGAAAAAAAGAATAATGGGGTGTCACGCTTTTCTGAGGTCAAATGTTTAATCAAGAACAATGACTTAACTTTTGAGACATTTCTATGCGCACGACTTGAAAACATCCATCCTTCGGCTTTCCCAAAATGAAGGATTTACCCTATCAACACAGCCATTACCCAAATTGATAAACACACTTTTACATTGGGTAGATTTGCCAAGTTTATCATTGCCTACACTAGTTGGGTGGTCCTTGAATCTGTCGAGATAAAAAAAATTCAAAAAAAAAATGAACAAAATAAAATCAAGCGACAAACTATAATATGAACCATTTTTTTGTTTCCTGGGTTAAAATTTACTGAAAGAGAAAATAATCATGTTTTGAAAATGATGTGTGACTAGGGATGTCAACGGTGCGGGTAGGGTACGGGTAGTAGTTCCCCCGTACCCTACCCGCTAAATAAATATTTGCCCCGTACCCGTACCCATATCCGTCGGGTATCCGTTATGCGGGTACCCGTCTATTTTTTTCATATCCGCGGGTATCCACGGGTACCCGCGGGTATTTACAAAAATATTTAAAAAAATAATTATTTAACCATAATTATTGTTTGGATCAACAAGTTCCCTTTCTCCAATTGATTCTTAAAAAATAAACAAATAAAAAATCACTACCAATTTATATTGTAGTTTATTTTTGAATAAAATATTAAAGAAATTACTAACTTCATCAATATCCACCTTTTGCAACATTGTATAAAGTTTCATGTTGTCCAATTTTAATCTAGAAGAGCCTTAAAACATAAGGAGTTCAGTAAAAATTTATAACAATCACTTAATTAAAATATCTAAGTAAAAATGTTAATTTCATTACCTTCCATATTGGTCCATAACCAGTCTTAGAGACACATCAATGCCTCCACAGTATATGGAAGTAATTTACTCATTTGTGGGGTAAGAATCTAACCACCATTATTGAATGAAGACTCATAATGTATTTACTATTATATATATATATATATATATATATATATACACACACACTTTTTCTGAATTAAAGTTTTTACTAATATAATGAAGACTCATAATGTTTTGACTCATTTGTGGGGTAATAATTTTTCTGAATTAAAGTTTAGCGGGTACGGGTATCCACGGGTACGGATACTATGATATCCGTACCCGCCCCGTTAACATGCGGGTATCAAAAATGCCCATACCCACGGGTAGCGGGTATCCATTTTTAATATCCATTTTCTATCTGTTGCGGGTTTTATCCGCGGATACCCGCGGGTACGGATTTTTTTGACATCCCTATGTGTGACCGTGTTTCTTTATCATAAAACAAAATATATCATCCTTTATTACCCCTTTGAGCTTTAAAGAAGCAAATAAAAATATTTTTCTTTCAAATTACCTTGAACAAGGGTCACCCTCACAATGAAGGTTGACATCATGTTCGCATTTTTGTTTGACAGACGATTCACCAATAAAAAAAAGAGGGAAAAAAACAAAGAAATGGTGAACACAGAAGAGTCAAATAAATTTTGGATGCAACATTATTCAAAGATCTTTGTTCCAAAATACCATTACATCTTTTTGGGTTTTTTACTATCCACATTTGCTTTCATACCCTTAGCTTTGGCCACGATACAAGCCTAATAAAGCCCACACAAATCCAAGATTCATTGTCATTACCTTTCAAAAAAATTAATTCAAGGAAATCATTTTGACGTGCTGAAAGGTTTGTCCAAAATTAAAAAAGAGGAAAAAATAAAGGGAAAAATGAAAATTGAAAAATGTGTTTTGAGATTTTCTTTCAATGACTCAAGACAATTCTTTTTTGATTCGCATGTGCCAAAAACTTCTTAAAATAAGCATGGTTAATCAATTAGATAAGGGGCATCCTCTTTCGTTGGTCATTCATCTTCATTTCCTACCATATCTTCTACTATCAACCTAAACCTTGTCCAACCTTTGCATACAATTGTCGAACTGTTTTTCTCCAAAATCCAAACTGGGGCAGTTGTGTCATTTTACCATTTGTATGACCATTCATTTATCCAAAGAAAGGGCAATTTCACCTTAATTATCATGGTTACACTAGGGGCAACGTCTAGAGTCTCCACCACATTTCAACCTCTTAATGCCTTACCATAATTGGGGCAGACCAAACATTGTGCCTGAATCCAGGTCCTCAAATCAGGAAAACTTTTGAAGTCCTTGTCATTTTTTTCAACCTCTTCATAAATGCGGCAGTATGTCAATTCAAATCCTCAAATAAGGGAAACTTTTTAAGTTCCCATCATTTTTTAACTTCTTCATTCCTTCTCAACTGAGGCAATGTGTCAATCCAGATCCTCAAATTAGAGAAACCTTTGATGTTCCTTCCTTTTTTTCTAATCCTTTCTTCAATAACTAGGGCAAGTCAAACACATTTTGTTCCCTTATGCCAATCCATACTCTCACACTAGACCAACTTTTAAAGTCCTTATCATTTTCTTCATATCATCAATAGATAGGGCAAGCCTAAACATATGGTGCTTTGAGACCAAATCAAACTGGGTCAACTCTTTAGTCGGTCATCGCCATCTCATCCAACCCCTTCTAAGCCATGGGAAATTTTATGCATGTTGTTTAGATGGTGTTTCAAAGGAAATGATACAAAATTAGAGTTTCTCAATAAACCGATCAAACCAAAGAATTGTTTTATTTTTAAAAAAAGAGAAAAATATTGTCTCGGGAAGAGGGGAACTCCCTATTATCTTACCAAAACCAAGGGAAAGGAAAATAAACCAGTTGGGCAATTCTTTTAATCGAGTCCCTTCCATATTCACTATCTTTTATGACACAAAACTCATACTTCATTCAAATTCTTCTCGATACCCCAAAATTGGGGCAACTTTGTGTGTCTCATGAGTTTCTTGCCCTAACATTCACATATCCATATTCTCAAAAACTTGTTCCAAAAACACCAAAACACCAAAATTGGGCAAATTTTTGGGGACTCGTGTTTTTCGCCTTGACATTCACAAATTACTTCTCCTTTGAGGGGTGTGTGAGGAACAACATACCCACATGACTACCTCAGTCTCTTACAAACTCTTTCTAAAAATTCATGACCTTTCACTCACTTGTGAATTCAAGCATGCATGCACTAATGTTGCAAATTAGAAAATCAAAGATATAATCATTTCAAATGTTGGACCTCGAGATGTGTGACATCTCTCACTTTCATGGAACATTCAAAATCAATGATTTTGATGATTGCAAATAAAAGAATTGACTCAAGCATGCATAGAAAAATCAAAAGACAAGACACAACCAACCTTTTTCCATCACACATTCAGGTTTTCATGCATATTAGGGTTCGACACCCTAGTTCTGGCATTAAGGTTTTAAAACCTTGAGTAACAAGAAAATGAAAAAGGGTTTACATACATTCATCATTCATGAGTTGGCATAATGACATGCATCTTGCACGAACAACCATAACATATGTTGCCCTCGGTCCAAAAAAATATTTCGGATAGAAGCCGTTTTTCATTCATCTGAATGGTTATCGAATCCTTCCCCTTCAAAAACACAAAAAGATCAACATACACTCATGTTTCCTTTTCAAATTACAAAATCCTTATCAATCAAGTTTTTCTAGCATATTGGGGTTTCGATGCCCTAATCACTGCACCAAGGTTTTGACACTTTATTTTCTTCAGCATATCCGGGTTTCGACTCCCTAATCACTACACCAAGGTTTTGACACCTTGTTTTCTTCTGCATATCGGGGTTTCGACACCCTAATCATTGCACCAAGGTTTGGACACCTTATTTTCTCCTGCATATCGGGGTTTCGACACCCTAATCACTGCAGCAAGGTTTTGATACCTTATTCTTCCTGCACATTGGGATTACGACACCCAAATCCTTGCACCAAGGTTTCAACACCTTGTTTTCTCCTACATATTGGGGTCACGACACCCTGATCCCTGCACCATGATTTCTACACCTTGTTTTCTCCTACATATCAAGGTTACGACATCTTGATCCACGCACCATGATATGTACACCTTGTTTTCTTGTTTAAGTCAAGGTTTCTACACTCTGCTAAGATTTTTACACCTTGTTTTCTCCTCTTTAAGTAAAGGTTTCAACACCCTGCCAAGGTTTTGACACCTTGTTTCTCCTATTTAAAAACATGCTTACCAATGTTTGAACACCTTGTCACTTCTCTCTTGCAATCATTACTTTCTTTTCAAAAACTCCATTTCAAAATACTTTGAATTTCATCATACGTTCTCCATAACAATAAGTTTGATGACTGGAAAGAGGACATAGCGTGAAAAAAACAAAACTTTAAAAAGGCAGAGTATAACAAGTTTTTCATCATGCATTCATGCATTTCAGGATCATGATCTCTACAATAATGTTTTGATTCCTTGTGCTTAAAAATAAGAAAACATGCTTTCTATCCTGCATAACCATTTGCAAGTCATATCATCGTGTCGTGTGTTGACACTTGATTCAAAAAGCAAAAGAATCTTGACATCATGATACTAGTGAGAATTTTCATGCATCATACTTCTTCAACCATTGTTTCTTCTGAAGGAATCAATTTACAAAAATCATCTTCTTGCCATTTCTCAAATTGATGGTCATCTTCATTCATATGAAAGACCTATATATCCTCCAATATTAGTTTCGTACTTGCCATAAAGCCAACTTTGACGAGCCTCCAAGCTGTGTTTTATCTAGCCTAAGCTTAGTTTTGTTTGGCCTATCAAGCCCAGTTTCGCACTGGCCCACCAAGCCCAGTTTCGCACTGGCCCACCAAGCCCAATTTCGCACTGGCCCACCAAGCCCAGTTTCACACTAGCCCACCAAGCCCAGGTTCACATTGGCCCATTGATGAGTCATTATTTTCTTCTATTCCACTAGCCTTTGTGCACCCATTAGACAGTTGATTAGTGCTTAATTGTTCATCATTAGAGTGTTTTTCATCTGTTGGGCTTTATTGGGCCACTATTCCGAATTTGGACTAATTTCACATTATTTGGCCTAATTTTTATTTTTAATTATTTTTAGGTATTTGGGTGAAGCAATTTTGGAGCTTGGACATTAATATTTAGTTGAAGAAACTTTCCACATCATTGCCACATCATTTCCATGTCATTTCCACATCAGCAAAGTCAATGGCTCAACATTTGAGGCCCAGAGTGGCATTTTTGTAATTTTGCGGCTCATAATGGCAGTTTTGTAATTCTGAGTGGCATGGGTGATATGACCACGAATTAGGTCTGCATGAGGGGGAGGCAGCTGCTCCATCATCTTCAACCTCTCTTCAAAACCTCCATTTTCGTTCTCCAAGCTTCCATGGACGTCCCCCTTGCGGTTTTTCACGTTTTTGGCTCATTTTTACCGTTTTTATGCATATTTGACAGCACCCATTGAGGGTTTTACGTTTGGAATTCATTTTCTTGCTTGGGCAGTTCGTTTTGTGAGTTTTATTTACTTGGAACAATACCCATTCATGGGGTTTTCGCATTTATATATGACAACACCGTTTTGCATTCCATTTAAGCTTTAAAATCTCTATTTTTGCTCTTGAATTGCGTTTTTCAGATTTCATAAAATAGGGTTCTTGGTTCTGTTTTGTTATTGTAGTTTTGAAGTGTTTGATTGTTCATTTTCCATGTATAGCTAAGTTTTTCGTATTGGTTCCTTGAAGAAACTGAATTGAAACCATGAGGTTGATGTTTTCCAATGCACTCCAATTCCCAATTTCTCTTCATCCTATTCAATTTCGTAGCTTTTGAAATGGAATTTGTGATGCTTAATCGTGGGTTCATATTTTGCACAATTTCAGAATCCTTGTCATGCTTAGTGAGTTCGGGTTTTGGTCACAGTTGCTTAATCTGTGTGTGTGTGTGAAATTGAAAGAAGGATGTGTGCTATGCTTAATGGCATAATGAAGCTGTGTTAATTTTCGCATAGTTGATTAATTCGGATTTCATGAGAGTAATTTGGATAAGAGACTTGATTTAGTAACCTGTGATTGGTTGATTTTCAGTGGAATCAAGGGACTAGTACGTTTTGAATTGTGTGTTTAATTCAGTTTTGATTAGAATTTAGCAAACTTGTGTGAATCTGCCAAAACCCCCCCCCCCTGTGTTTTATTGTTGTGTTCATCTGGAAAATTCGCTTTGAATGAAAATATTGGTCGTTGGGAGACGACTTGGTTCAATTTCATGTACTGCATTTAATATGTTTTAATTTGGTGGGGTACGGCCTCTATCACCCATCAAGCCCAGTTTCGCACTGGCCCACTAAGCCCAGTTTAGACTAGCCCCAAGCCAAGTTTTATCTGGCCCACGAGCCTAGTTCTGTATTGGGCCCCCAAGCCTAGTTTTATCTAGCCCACGAGCCCAGTTTTGTATTGGCCCCCCAAACCCAATTTTATCTAGCTTAAGCCTAGCTTTGTCTAGCCCCCGAAGCCCAGTTTTATCTGGCCCACGAGTCATGTTTCGTACTGGTCCCCAAGCCTAGTTTTATCTGACCTAAGCCCAAGTTTGTCTAGCCCACGGATCCCAGATTAATCTAGCCCACAAAGCCCAAGTCGCCTGGCGTCCTAGGCCACTTATTCAGAAAAAAAATGCAAAAAATAAAAGTGCAAAAGATTCCCTTTGACATGTTTCGCCATTATCATTCACTTTCATCATATCACATCATCCATCATACATCATAAAAATAAATGAAATTCAATTAAAAAAAATAGTTCAAAAAGAAATTAAATTTGAAAAAATTCAATCGGAACAAGTGTTTTTTATAAATATCACCTTGTACGGTGTTTGCCAATGCATCAAATCAAACTCCTGTTGATCTTCTTTTAGACAAAGACCCTCTCTAATGGAATGATCATTTATTTCTTTGTTACAACAAGACCCTCTCCAATGGAATGGTCATTTATTTCTTTCTTCACATCAAGGTCCTCTCCAATGGAATGGTCATTTATTTCTTTATTACAGCAAGACCCTCTCCAATGGAATGGTCATTTATTTATTTCTTCACATCCAAGCCCTCTCCAATGGAATGGTCATTGATTTCTTTGTCACATTAAGACCCTCTCCAATGGAATGGTCATTTATTTATTTCTTCACATCAAGCTCCTCTCCCATGGAATGGTCATTGATTTATGTCACAGCAAATTCCTCTTCGATGGAATGGTCAATGTTTTCTTTCTTTACATCAAGGCCTTATCCGATGGAATGGTCATTTATTTCTTTGTCACATTAAGACCCTCTCAATGGAATGGTCATTGATTTCTTTGTCACATTAAGACCCTCTCCGATGGAATGGTCATTGATTATTTCTTTACATAAAGGCCCTCTCCAACGGAATGGTCATTGATATCCTTATGTTTACATCAAGGCCCTCTACAAGGCAATAGTCACTGATTTCTATGTGACATCAAGACCCTCTCCAATGGAATGGTCATTGATTTCTTTCTTTACATCAAAGCCCTCTACGAGGCTATAATCATTGATTTCTATGTTACATCAAGACCCTCTCTAATGGAATGGTCATTGATTTCTTTCTTTCCATCAACGCTCTCTGTGAGGCTATAATCATTAATTTCTTTGTCACATGAAGACCCTCTCAAATGGAATGGTCATTGATTTTCTTATGTTTACATCGGGGTCCTCTGCAAAGCAGTGATCATTGATTTATTTGTAGCATTGAGATCTTCTTCGTAGGAATGATCACCAAATCATTTTATATAAAGAGCCTCTTCTTAGGAATGGTCGAATTCACGTATAAATTTTATTTATTTATTTATTTATAAAGAAAATCTAAAAAAAAGGGAGCAAAATCTAAAAAAATATTTCTTTCTTTAAAAACAAAATCTAAAATAGAAAAAGTCAAAATTGAAAACAAAAAAGAATTTTGGAGTTTGGCATCACGACCCTCTTTAATAAAATGGTCAGTGAGTTCTTTCTTTCCTTTTGGATAAGACCTTTTTCTTGAGAATAATTGAGTTTGTTTTTACTTTCCAAATCATGACTCTCGTTATAGAATCGGTCTTTGCATCCCTTTGAATTGGTTTTTATTCACCCTCTTTCTCTTCCTCTTCCTCTTTAAAACTCTGACGAAATTGGTGTCTCATCTTTACTTATCTTTTATTATTATAATTTAAAAATATTATATTTTCATATTGTCTAGTAAAATCTAACTAAATAGGAGTAGTTATCCACGCCCAATCTCATCTTTTACTTATCTTTTTTTCTTTTCTTTTCTCTCTCTCACATCCGTAGGACCCACACTCTCTCACACACATCACTCATTCACTCTCTCACTCACTTTATTCACGTCACACACTCCTCACAATATCACTTTTTTATTCTTTTCGTTTCTTTTCTCTCTCTAACATCCGTGGGACCTACACTCTCTCACACACATCACTCATTCACTTTCTCACTCACTTTATTCACCTCACTCACTTTACACTCTCTCACTCGCCATTTTCATACACTTTTTGGTCTAATGGATACATATTACCTCACATTTGAATTTAAATTTTTCATTCTTCCGAGACAAAAGAAAAAGAAAGAAAGCCATCAACACACGCATCTACCAACAACATTAATCATCATTTTTCTCTCCATCAACATCATTGAACATGCTAAATTGACTCCTCGGGATTCTCAAAGGAAGCATGCTTCCACTCCATTTTTTCACCCGCACCTTCATCCTCACAAGTTAAATATCATATCACCTCCATTATCTTTGGGGGGATCGGGAGACAAAGGAAAAAACATACTTCCTTCACAGCCTCAATTGACCGAACCAACACCACCAACTCACGGCCAGTACAACAGAAATTCTTTTGGCAGCTAGAGGAAACCACTGTCCTCTTCATCTTACCATCACTCTCAGCTTGACAACACTATTGGTTATCAAAAATCTCTGCCCATTCTCCCTATTGGTTTTCACCCTTATCATCCAACACCAATCTTTCCTTCTTCATTTTTTTCACCATCCACTAAATCTCAATGACATTCACAAAGCCCAAGCTCACACACAAACATATCCATTATGCACTATCAACCAACACGATTTCCTTCGCCTCTCCCTCTCCCGGTTGTCATCCATTCACCATCGGGTCCCTCCAACACTAGCCACCGCTCCAACATTTCCGGAATACAATACAAACCAACACCACAAAGGAAAATAGAAAGAAAATAGACAATTGTCGGCACCAGCATCGCTGCTGGTGAGTCGGAGCTTCGGATGGAGATGCGCGACAGTGCCATGCGAAGAGTGAGAAGTTCGGGTGACGCCGGTGGAGGCTCCGACTGCGATGGACATTACCGACGATGGCTTTCGCCAATGCGGTTGTTGTGTTTCAAGCATTCCACTGGAGGGAAGGAGGATGATGCCACTACAGCACCGACGATGCCTTCTGTGATGGCTAGCGACGTTAACGGGCACTCCGGTGATGAACGGCTTTGTCGGTGGCGAACGTGGTACGTGCAGTGGCTGTAGTTTCTGTTTGCATTTGTGATAGTCTGCGGGGGTGCTTGGTGGGGAGACGTCCCACGCTGCATGAAGGAGGAGAATAATCCCTTTAATGGCTTTCTACAAAAGATAGAAGAAAGGGCTTCCTAAACCAATCATTTTTTCGTGCACCCCTGGTTTCATCTCTTACACCTCCTCATTTTGTATTGACTTGTTCTTGTGCACGCATATTTTGTTAATGCGCACCCATGTTGACTTTGTTTATTGTTCTGGGCCTGTTTTTGCTCGTTGTACCCTTACTTCCATTACACACACTTCACAATGCACTATTCTTTTGTTATTCCCACATTTCATGTTATTTTTCTTTTCTTTTCTTTTTTGTTATTCGGACCCATTCAGAAATTTTCAAACAGGCACAATCCAAAAAATAAATAAATAAAAATATGTTTTAAAAGTAATTATAAAAATAATAATTTTCTTTCTAAGATAATATAAAAAAATTATAAAATGAAAAATGAAAAAATAATTAAATGTGTCTTCAAAAGTATGAGTACTTGTGTGATCGTCTGCATCGTCCTAGTACTTAATATATTTCTTTTCAAAATAATTAAATTCGTTTTCAAAGGTATGAGTACGTGTGATCGTCCGCATTTGAGTACTTATTTTTTTCTTAAATAATTAAAATACGTTTTAAGGACCTGAGTACTTGTGTGATCGTCCGTATCCTTCTAGTACTTGATACCTCTTCCTTTTTTCAAAATAAAAAAAATATTTTATTCTTTTGTCTTTTGTTATCTGTCTGACCGATCGTGTCGTGTGATACTTATTTTCAAACAATTCAAAAATATTAAAAAATATGAAATTTTTCAAAATATAAAAATATCAACATTTTCAAAAAAAGAGTCTTTTTTAAGAACAATGTGATCCTTGATTCTCCATTATAAGATACATAGAAGCAAGGTCAGTTCTTGTCAAGTTCACCTCTAAAAAAAATCAAATCATTTTTTTTGTTTTCCAAAGATCTTGTAAAGAACTACGTAACCCTGATTTCTCACTTTAAATGAGAATATGTAGGACCAAGGTCAATCCTTGTCGGGCCCAAAAATAAAAAAAAATATTTTTGTTTATTTTTAGTATTATTTGTCTCATTTTTTGGGGAAAATTAAAAAAAAAACATTTTGTTTCTTTTTTGGTTCGTCATCCCGTCGCGATTTCAGTTGTGACACTATCAAAATTGGGTTTTAGAACCCTAAAAACAGAACATAGGAGAGTGTTAGAAGGCTGGAAGGAGTGCCCGAGGGTGTAGATCAAAAAGCACTTTTGGAGCTGGAATTCTAGGTTAGGGGAGCTTCCATTTCCTGTTTTAATGATATTATATGCAATTGCGTTATATATATTGATGCATGAAAGTCTTTCCCAAAACCAAATTCTTGTTTCGTTTAACTTCTTGATGTTTGTTGTATATGGTTTTAGAGAGAGTATACATGTGCTTGTGGTTTCCATTGTATTGAGTTGTCTTTCTGAACTCATCACTTCTATGATTATTATGATTCTTCTTTTTGCCTTGGCGTAATGTTTAGAGTTTTTCTTCTATATACGACACACTTATGATTATTATTTACTATTATTATTATTATTATTATTATATTACTATTATTATTATTATTATTATTTTATTATTATTTTATTTTACTATTATTTTATTGGTATTTTTATTATTATCCTTGTTTTATTTTAATGATTATTTTATTATTATTATTATTATTTTATTATTATTGTTTTATCTTATTAATATTACTATTTTATTTTTATTTTTCATTTTATATTTTTATTATTTTCATTATTTTTTTATAGTTTCATTTTATTGTTATTATTATTTATATTATTATTTATATTTTATTATTGTTATTATTATTATTATTAATTTCATTTCATTTTATTTTATTTTATAATTATTTTTATTAGTATTATTGTAAGGTCCACTTTTTTTGCTCCTAATGTTTAAAGGCCTAGCCTTAACTATTAGGCCTAAGGCTAGCCCAATGGGTACCCTAAAATCCCATTTCCAACCCTAACCCTCTCATTCTGTCGTTTTCTAGAAACTGTTCCTCTCCTTCCTCTAACAGCTGAAAAATAAAGCTCTACTAGGGTTTGAGTGAGCTCTTCCCTTCCTCCAAGCTTGGTGAGTGTTTCCCTCCATGTAAGTTGAGCTCCAACTTTAGCCTTTCTTTTTCCAGTCTTTTTGCTCTGGTTCAAAAATGGGTTCTTTCCAAAACCCCACCCTCGTGCTGGTGTTCATTTCTTTTTAGTTTTCTGGCGTTCTTGAAGCTGTGGTGCCCTTCTGCTGGTGTCTAAAACCTCCTCTTAGTAGCTTTTGTTAAAGTAAGGGAAGCTAGGGTTTTCTTATTTTTAAGTTATTTTGCCTATTGGGTTTGTTTTACATTATGGGTGTTTGATATATATTGTTGGTCGTGTGAGAATACATTGTTTGTGCTCATGGTGTTGTCTGAATCTGGTTTGGCATGCGTGAGAGCAGGTGGATTCTGCTGAACTTGCCAAGGCGAGCTGGGTGGTCGCTCAAAACGAAAATTGGTTGGATGCTTGTATGTTCCCAATAATTGGTTGGTCTATTGTTTTAAAAAGCTCAAGTATGATGCCTTGTATGTTTTATATGATATCATGGGATTGGAATTGATGAGTTTGGTATGAATAAAGTCATGAATCATGATTGGTTGGTTGGTTGGATATTGGCATGAGATTATTATGCCTAATAAACTTGTGGTTGGTTGGAGAGACATGACTGTGGTATAAGATGGACGTAATTCCATGAATCTCGTGGTGAGATTTCATGGTGGTGTCGTAGTGTATATAATTAGGTAAGGATTCAAGTAAGGATTACATCCTGAAACTCTAACGAGTCAGTTAGTCTTACTAGAGCAAACTGAATCAAGCGCAGGCATCCGGTGAATCCGACCGATTATATGTATCCGGATAAATTAAGTCTTAGAGTCATGTTGTTTTCTATTACATGCTTGGATGATTGATGTGTTCTTGATTTTAAATCACATGCCT
Organism: Vigna unguiculata; assembly: GCF_037176805.1. NCBI lineage: Eukaryota > Viridiplantae > Streptophyta > Magnoliopsida > Fabales > Fabaceae > Vigna > Vigna unguiculata. Next base: position 32,818,286 of record NC_140795.1, on the reverse strand, counting down.
AATTGTATGATAAAAATATGTTTACTCCAGCTTACCTTATTTGCTTGTGTTTATCTTCTTGTGTGGTTTTCCTTTTTACAATGATCACCAATTTCTTTGTGTGAGCAGATATAGGAACCCTTGGTAATCGTAGTGACGATGGGAATGCTGCAACGTAGTAGTCATGCGATGATGTTGGGCTCACTGTTGAGCTCACGTTTGAACTACTTTTGTAGTTTTGTAATCCCTTCCTTATGAGCAAGCTCTTTTTGATAATTGTTGAACTTTTAAATTTTGTTCATGGCATTGTGTTATGTCTTAGTCTTTCTTTTCGAGTATATTTTGAATAACTGTAATGGTTGATACATATATACTCCATGACATTGCTCTTTTATATTATATCATATCTGATGTTTCATTTATAAGATTTATTCTCTATTAAATGGGATGTTACAATTTTTATTTAATTTTATTTACTATTATTTTATTATTATTGTTATTATTATCATTGTTTTGTTTTATTGATGATTTTATTATCATTATTGTTGTTTTATTATTATTGATTTATTTTATCATTATTATTATTATTTTATTATTATTATTATTATTATTTTTTAACATTATTGTTTTATTTTATTTAATAATTATCTTTATTAATATTATTATTTTATTATTATTGTTATTATTATCATTATTTTATTTTATTTATGATTTTATTATCATAATTATTGTTTATTATTATTGCTTTATTTATTATTATTATTATTATTATTATTTCATCTTATTAGTATTATTGTTTTATTATTATTATTTCATTATATTTTATTATTAATTTCATTATTATTATTATTATTATTATTATTATTATTATTATTGTTGTTGTTGTTGTTGTTATTTTTTTATTATTATAATTATTACCATTTTATTGTCCTTGCGATATTTTGGGGCAACTGTATGTGTTCTTCTTTGTTTGTATATTGTTTGGTTGTCCAGAATTGTGTGTTGGGTATAACATTTTGTTTTAATGGTTTTATGTAGATTTATTGTGATTCTCTAGGATGTATAAAAGCAAGAATATGGTTTGATGTATGACTATGTGATATTGTGTAGTTAAGTTCAACTTAATGATATGAAAGTATATTTACCTGTCATGGATGCATGCTTTCCGTGAACTGAGTGTCTTGTGTAAATCATTTTATTGCCCGTGCGATATTTTGGGGCAACAGTTATGTGTTCTTCCTGGTTTGTATATTGTTTGGCTGTCCAAGATTATGTGTTGGGTATAACACTTTGTTTTGATGGTTTTATGTGGATTTATTGTGATTCTCCGGGATGTATAAAAGCAAGAATATGGTTGTGTTTGATGTATGACCATGTGATATTGTGTAGTTAAGTTCAACTTAATGATATGAAAGTGTATTTACATGTCATGGATGCATGTTTTCCGTGAACTGAGTTTCTTGTGTAAATAGGTTCATTAGAACCTATTCTAGAGTGTCAAATACTAGTAAATTATCAGTTATTGATGTGGCATCTGACATAACGGTGTAAACCGCCAAGAGATAGGCCACAAAGTGAACTCTAGAGTAAAACCCGAGAGTAGGTGCTTGGCGACAGAAGTGGTCTCGCCAGGTGGTGTGTTGTAGAATTGGGCTTGGACCAAAATGCAGTGGGTTAGCGCCAGCGGCGCCAAGTGTTTTACCAGGTGGTCTAGAGTGCGAGTTAACCTAGCGACGTGGATGTTGTGCTAGGCAGTTTTGGATGCAGTGGTGGATTATGTGAGGGATTCTACACAACTTTGGATGGAGGTCTTGATGTGATGCTTTGCTGGGGGCGTAGTTATGAGTGCAACTTGTATTGGGGTAACACATGGCCACTCGAGGTTGTAGCTTGGTGGTTTTGGAAGTCCAATGAAGTGTGCGAAATCGTGGCTTGTACGGATGGGTTCTGGAAGATTGCCCTCCTCGGTGTTATTAGACGAGTTTGGTAATTTTGGGACAAATACGGACTATGGTTCGTATTGGGGAATTCCACTTGGTGTCGCGGATCGTGACCGTGGTAAATTTATTCTCACGTGTGGACTATTAGGTGGTGGCCTATAGTCGGAGGGGCGAGTAGACACTCGTGGTAGCAAGGATCGATCAATGTAATCATCAAATGGTGTAGAATCAAGAAGCGTCCAGAGGAAGATTTGGAAGTCGGGGATTAAGGATTATGCCTTGTGAGTCTTAGGAAAAGCAACACTCTTATTGGGTTTTGGTGAACAGGTAAAGGTTGTGCTCTTGCTAGATTTTGGTGAGCAGGCAAGTGTGGTTGCTTGTAAGTCCTAAGGAAAGTAATACTCTTACCGAGTTTTGGTGAATAGGTAAGGGTTGTTGCTTGTTCTTCCGAAGAGGCGTTAGGGTGTAGGAAAGGAAACTGGTTGGTTATGAGAGAATATTATACTATGTGATAAGACTTGGGAGTATTAGAACTGTTGGAATATTGTATGGTTATTTATTATATTGTGTAGTGCAGTTTTATTCTATTGAGCTCACCCTATCTGCTTGTGTTTGGCGATGATCGTGTAATACGTTACATGAGAGCAGATGATGTTACAGGTGGTGTTGGTGAAGCATAGATTCGGAGAGGGGCTAGCTTGGGGAAAAACCTTTATGATGTTTTATTGTTTTATAGATTTTAAACATTTTGTAATCAGTTATCTTACTAGATTCATAGTTTGTAATCGACAATCATAGTTTGTGGATTTTGATTTATTGCGGTATAATAAATTGTAAATTTCCTTGCATTTTGGGAAAAGGAATTATTATAAATGCGATTTCATACTTTTCCCTATTCTAATTATTTAAATTAGTAATGTCCAACCAGAATGTTACATTTAAGAAGTAGCAGCCCTAATATAATCGAAAACAAAAATGGTAGGCTCCAAAGAATTAATGAGTTGCACACTAGTTACCTAGGATTTCAATATCCTTTACTATTTCCATATGGTGAAGATGGATATAGACATGATGTTAGTCACCGAGATATAACGATTGGGAATAATACAAAGAGAAATTGGCTAACAATTAGAGAATGGTTCTATTTTAGAATTCAGACAAGACAGAAAGAAGCATAAACAGTACTAAGATCAAAGAGATTGTTTCAACAATTTGTGGTTGACAGTTATACTATGATAAAGTCTAAAAGGTTGTCATTTATTAGGAATAACCGATCAAATCTTAGAGTGGATAAGTACAATAATCTTCGTCAACCAAGGTCCAATATGCAAGAAGAAGGATCAAATAAGGGGAAAAGGGTGGTGTTACCTTCGACTTTTGTTGGAAGCACAAGATTTATGAATCAATTATATTTTTATGGAATGAAAATTTGTAGTTATGTTGGTTTTCCATATTTGTTTGTAACTTTCACATGCAATCCTAAATGGTCTGAGATACGCAGGATACTATCTAATATGAAGTTGACACCTTCTGGTAGGTAAGACTTGATCTCAAGGGTGTTTAAAATTAAATTTGATCAACTTCTAACAGACCTAACCAAGAATCATTTACTTAGAAAGGTTATTGCATGTTAGAATTATTTCAATTTTTATGACGAATAAATATTAATAGTTCCTTATCTCATGTTATAACTTTAATATGTTTTGAATGCAGATATGTATACTATGGAATTGCAAAAGCGCGGTCATCCACATGCACATCTACTACTATTTTTTCATTCCAATTGCAAATACCCAACTGTAGATGATATTGATAGGGTGATATCAGCTGAAATACAATGTACTAAACAAAAACCAAAATTATACCAATGTGTCAAGGACCATATGATTCATGGCCCATGTGGATTATCAAACAAATCTCTACCTTGCATGAAAAATGGTAAATGCTCACGATTTTATCCCAGGATGTTTCAAAAACACAACTACTATTTCTAAAGCTGGTTTTTCACACTACCATAGAAGGGATAATTCAATAACTATTGTAAAGAATCATATATCCTTAGACAACCAATCTGTTGTTCCATAAAACTCAAAGTTGTTGCTTAAAGATCAAGTTCATATCAATGTGGAATGGTGCAATAGAAGTACCTCGATCAAGTACTTATTCAGATACATTAACAATGGTTATGACACAATAACAACAATTATAGTTGATAATACCAATCTTTCTTCTGTTTTACATCAACTTGTAGATGAAATCAAACAATATGTTGATTGTAGATATATATCTCCAAGTGAAGCATGTTGAAGAATATTTTAATTTCCCATTCATGTAAGAAATCCAGTTGTAGAAAGACTATTTTTTAATCTTCTTGGTGAGCAATCAGTGTATTTCAAGGATAACGATTATATTGACGATATACTAAGAAAACCTACTATTGCAGAATCAATGTTTACAAATTGGATGGAATGCAACAAAATGTATGACGGTGCAAGAAAGTTAACATACCCACATTTTGTTTCAAAGTTTGTATATGTAAAAAAGGATAGATGTTGGAAACCAAAGAAAATTGACAACATAATTGGAAGACTAATTTGGGTTCCACCAATAATAGGAGAACTTTTCTATCTGAGGAGTATGTTAACTGTAGTCAAAGGGCTATTGTCTTACGAAGACATTAGGACAATTAACAATATAGTGTACCCAACATTTAGAGATTCCTGTGACGCTTCTGGATTCTTATCAAATAATAATGAATACATAGAAGCCATTAAAGCAGCGAAAGATTGGGGATGTGTTCACTTCCTAAGGAAACTATTTGTAATAATGTTATTTTGTGATAATCTTAATAGATAAGACCAAGTATGGGAAAAGACGTGGCATTGGTTATCTGATGGTATATTGTACAAGGAAAGAATAACTATTGCAAATCCAGGTAAATTAAATATATTCACCAAAGTAACATTGTTATTTAACACAAAGATATTATGTTACTAATTCAAATATTATTGATGCAGAACTACAACTAAGCAATGACATCTTAAAAAATTTAACTTTATCTGAAACATAGCACCTTCTACAGATTAATAGAAGAAGCTTGAAACAGTTTCCATCAATCCCTTATCCTAATCATTTTGTAATAACAAATTGTGACAGTAGATTGATATACTCTGAACTTGATTATAACATGGTCGAAAAAAATAATATATTTCAAAGAAACTTCAATTGCATGACAGGTAAATCATTGTCATCTAATTTCATGTAATGACTTGGTACTAAATATTTAAAATAATTTGTTGTTTATTAATCATAACGTCAATTGACTTATTTAATTGTATAGGTGAACAAAAGAACATATTTGAAAAGGTAAACCAGGCTGTTATGAACAACATTGGAGGACTCTTTTCTTTGTACGGATATGGTGGCACAAGAAAACCTTTCATGTGGTTAAGATTGTCCTCAGTGCTACGATCATAGGGAAAAATTGTCCTAATAGTGTCATCAAAAGAAATAGCATCACTTTTATTACTTAGAGGAAGAACATCACATTCTAAATTTAGAACTCTCATTCCTACACTAGAAAATTTGATTTGCAACATCGAACAACGTTTTAATGCAACACAACTATTAAGACTAACTCATCTTATAATATGGGATGAAGCACCAATGACACAAATTTTGTTTTGAAGCTCTAGACAAAACATTATGAAAGACCACATCACATGTAATTCAGCTTTTGGAGGAAAGGTTGTTGTATTTAGAGGTGACTTTAGGTATATTCTACATGTCATTCCTAGAGGAACTCGATCAGACATTGTCCACGCAACTGTTAATGCATCATACCTATGGGATCACTCTCAGGTATTCACATTGACCAAGAATATGCGATTATTACAATCAAGACTACAAAAATCCACAACAACAAAAATTCAATAGTTCTGTGATTGGATAGTTAAACTTGGAGATGGAAAGTTGTGTGAACCAAATGATGGAGTAGTTGATATTGAAACACCACATGAATTCTTGATAACATAATTCAATGATCCTATTTAAGCTATTGTGGCATCCATATATCCATAACTAATTCGAAACTATAACAACGAACATTATCTGAAGAGTAGAGCGATATTAGCCAATATAATCAAGATTGTTGATGAAATCAATCAGTACATTTTTTCGTTGATTCCTGGTAAATGCATTCTTATTTACTTATCTCCATATATTTATTAATACCTTCTACATAAAAAATAACTATTATTAATATTATTATGTAGGAGAAGCAAAAAATATCTTAGTGCGGATTGCATTGATAAATCTGATAATTTTACAAATGATGACATGAATGTCATTACTCCAGAATTTCTGAACTCATTGACTACTTCAAGAATGCCAAGCCATAACATCAAACTCAAAATTGGAGCACCTATAATGTTATTAAGAAACTTGGATCAATCAAAGGGATTGTGCAATAGAACCAAGTTAATTATCATAAGATTAACTAATCATGTCATTAGAGCAAGGGTTATTACGGCAAACAAGAATGGAAATAAGGTATATATACCACGAATGTCTATGTCTCCATCTTAGTCTCCATGGCCATTCAAGCTAATTAGAAGATAATTTCCAATTATGTTATCCTAGGTCATGACAATAAACAAATCTCAAGGTCAATCATTAGGTTTTGTGGGATTATACTTGCCCACACCAATTTTTAGCCATGGACAACCATACGTTACAGTTTCTAGGGTTTAGAGTAAATCAGGATTAAAGATATTAATCCATGATAAAGACAAAAGACTTTGATTCATACAACAAATGTTCTATTCAAAGAAGTCTTCCAGAATGTGTAACAGAAAACAACTTAGATCTATATGAATGTTTTGTATGTCAACATTATTTACTATTTGCATTTTTCTATATCTATTGCAGATCTACTATAAATAAATAAATAATAAACATAATTGAACGCTTAAATGGCCAACATGATCCTCGCAACATAATTGAACAAATTTTAAAACAAACACATGTATATATTTATACAACATTATTCAATTTTTTCAATTTAATACCTATTAAAACAAAGTCCAACAACTATATAAACAAAATCAAGACAAAGCATTACTTATTCTCAATTCAAAACAGGAATGAAATCTAAAGAAACGAATTGCAGCGGTTTCGATCCTTACCAATAAAGTTGTACTATGCTTCCTTTTTCACTTTTTTTTCCTTTCCATCTTTATCTGATACATTGTATAAAATAATCTTACCCAAAAATCATCCTTTATCATTTAAAACAACAACCAACTATAACATCCCGACCAGATATTACGGATTTAAATATTAAAATAAAGAAATATAATTAAACTGCATTTAATGAAATATAATTTCCCAAAAAATGCGGGAAATTTTAAAAAATTTATTACCTCGACAATAATCCAAAATCCATAATAATAAATACTATTATAATTATCCAAAAGTCTAGTAATATCAATGATTACAATTTATTTGAAGTCATAAAAACAATATAAAAACTCTAAGAAAATCCTTCACCCAAGTCTAGGCTCGTTCCGGCTCTATACCTCACCAAACCCACCTGTAACATCATATGTTCACGTATACCACGTATATGATCATCACCACATACAAGAAGATATGGTGAGCTAACAGAATAAACATATATATAATACATTTATATACATAACACAATCACACCAAATGAATTTCATCCTTTGCGAGCCACAACTAGCACACTCACACCGACAACACTCGCCAAAATCATTTAAGAATATAATATCACGCCCCACAACCAAAATATTATATAAAAAAATTATATAATTAAAGTAATTATAATTTAAATAGCACATAAATGACACACATAGGACTTGAACTCAAGTCCTCTCACAACAACTAAGTACTCTCAACCATTTGAGCTAGTACTTTTCCACATCATACTTGTCAGAATTAAATGCCATAAAGGCTTCTATTGCACGCATTTATTAATTAATTAATTAATTAAATTTAGCGGATCTCACACTAACAACCTAACCAACACTATAACAATAAATGATTAAGTTTTTGACCCTAATGACACCTAATATATTTCTATATACACCACCACAAATTAAATACTAACAATATTATCATTAATACAGTTACCAATAAGTTGTACACATATAAATATTCAATATACATGTTCTATTTCAATGGACCTCTTATTAAAATATGGTATTTTGCAAAGTCCACCATCAAAGAACACATACTAAAGATACAAAAATAACATCTCCAAATTATATTAGCATCTTAACAAAAGAAACCACTATAAACTTATTTGTGCAACTACATCACACTTTCTTCTTACAATCAAATAATTCATCTATATTTTCAACTATAATTGTACCTACTAATATATCTGGATAATCAACATTTTTTCATTAATGTTATTCGGTTTTTATCTAAGTAATAATTACGACGTTTAAATATAATTAACACATTTTATAACTTCATCTTTATCAAATCATTTTATGTATTCCTTTTCATTGCTTGACTAAAATTTTGTAATTATTACAAAATATTAAATTTCCTTTCAAATAAATAAAAAAACGTAAAGATCAAGCATATTGATCATAACGTGCCCACAATTTTCATTAATGTATCAGTATTAGAAAATCGTTTAGTCAAATTATTTTTATATAATAATAACTCATATTTATTTAATTACTACAAACTCATTATTATATTTTCAATATTCATCAATATCTCATTTACAATGAAAAGTATTAATTATCCATCAAATTATCTTACACCTTAAACAAATGTAAGTAACATGTTAGCAAGTTAAAGAATGAATATATATAGTAAATTAAACACTATAATGTGAAACCAAATTAAAATAACGAAGACAAATTTAGGTGGGAAATTTCATAGTAACTTAAACAAGGTATGCAATATATAATATCCACAATGGCAAACACTATATTGTCAGGGATAAACAACATTTACTACGATATTTCCCATAAGTCTAACAAAATAAAACAAACATTCCTTCATAAGCCATCTAGTTAAGCAGTGGCAAACCGACCAACTTGGTCATGTACAAAATCCACCGAACTCAAAACTTCTATGCACCAAGACTTTTATGGTACTCATTTGGGGGCATTTGTAGGTCATTCCAACCAACATATTTCAAAAACCACGAAATTCATTTTTTCCCAAAACTCCCTACTAAGCAATCTAGCTAAGTCGTGCCACACCGACCAACTTCGCCAAGTGCAAAACCCACCGAACTCAAAATGGTTTGTGCACCAAGACTTTTATGGCACTCATTTAGGGGCATTTGTAGGTCATCCCAACCACCATATCTCAAAAACCAAGAATTTCATTTTTTTCCCAAAACTCCCTACCAAGCCATCTAGCTAAGCCATGCCACACCGCCAAAAGTAGTCAAGTACAAAACCCATTGAACTCAAACCTTTTATGCACCAAAACTTTTACGCTACTCACTTGGGGACATTTGGAGCCAATCCCAACCACCATATCTTAAAAACCACGAATTTCATTGTTTCCAAAAACTCCCCAACAAGCCATCTAGCGAAGTCGGGCCACACCGCCAAACTTGGCCAAGTACAAAACCCACCAAACTCAAAACTTTTGTGCACCAAGACTTTTATGGTACTCATTTGGGGAAATTTGGAGGCCATTTTAACCACCATATCTCAAAAACCACGAATTTCATTTTTTTTTCCAAAACTTTTGTGCACCAAGACTCCTCGCTCATTAGTAGCCGACGGGAACTCAACCAGTTCCATGCCCATCATGTGTCGAACCACCGAGCACATCCCAGACCCCTATTGGACTTAGTCCTTCAAGCCCAAACACCACACCACATGCATATACATCCTATACCTAGGATAAAGAAGCCAAATCATATACACAAGCACACACAAACATGGAATTTCGCATAAACTCGCTTAAGCTAGGGACTCTCGCCAAGGCTAATTTACCTAGCCTGAGCGAGCTTAAAACAACAACCTCATCACGTTATCTCGCTTAGGTGAGATCCTCTCGCCTAGGCGAGATCATCTCTCGCCCAAACACCCAATTCAGTCTCACGTGAGTTATAATGCAAGCACACATCCACTTGGATCGCGACATCTCACTTAGGCGAGACCGTCTCACCTAAGTGAGACCCTGGTTCGTTCAAAACCCACAAAACTCCTTGTCTAGATGAGAAGTCGCGCTCAACACGCGCAAACTTCATCACTACCTCGCTTAGGCGAACCTGACTCGCCTGAGCGAATGTATGTGTCGCTCAAACCCAATCCTCATCGCCTGAGCGAGAAGCTCGTGTGGCAACAAGTTTGCGTTTCTGCTAATCTCGCCTAGGTGAGCCTGGCTTGCCTGAGCGAGAAATGCAGACTCCTACACTGATCACGCATGCAACAACAGCAACCAAAACACCAATTCACACTCCACTTCATACCAAAGCAGCTCGTATCGATTGCAGCAAACATACAACATATTTTAAATACAATACCGTTCCCCAACCCTTACATTTTCACAATAGCAGCTTACCTAGTGCAAACATCCATCATGATCATACATTTAGGTAAAAAAAACACCAATAGAACAATACCCAAATAGCAACCCGTAATTCCTCACATGGGGAACACGAAATTTCATGGCAAAACAGCATCACAAGCATGCAATATGACCAAAAGCATACGATTACAGTTCAGCTCCCCTAACCTGTAATTTTAGAATGAGATTGAGACAAAGAGAAAGTTCCTTGTTCACCAATACCTTACTTCAGCCCTTTGCACACCCAATTCAACCTTTCACTCTCCAATTTCGCTCTCCCCTTACGCTACCACAAAACAATTGCAGAAACCCTTCTTTCTACCTAAAGTTTTCCTTTTATAGGTGTCTTTAAAATGGGTTTTAAAAATAAAACGAAATTGGGCTTTATTGTGGTTTTAATTCCCCTTCAAGGTTAATTATTTGGTGGGTTTCCAACCCTGCGCAATTCTGCTAGGTTCTCTCTACCTTTCCACATTCATCCCAAGCTAAGTTTAGTAAAAAAATAAAAGTTAAGTTTCGTCTACCAAGGTTTGAACTCGTGACCCTCCACTCATAAGGGCAACACACAACCATTATGCCACTTCATGTTTGGTGATACCCTCCAATCAATAATAGTTTACATTATCAATCCCATACTCATACATATTATTAAAAATTAATAATAAAACAACAACACATAATTGACATACATAGGACTCGAACCCAAGTCCTCTCACACAAACAAAGTACTCTTAACCACTTGAGCTAGTACTGTTCCACACCATATTAAACAATAATTAATGCCATAAAGGCGCTTCCTACCCACATTTATTACTTAAGTAATTATTTAATTAATTAATTTTTGCGGGTCTTACAACCACCATATCTCAAAAACCACGAATTTCATTTTTCCCAAAACTCCCCACGAAGCAATCTAGCTAACTCGTGCGACATAGACAAACTTGACCAAGTGCAAAACCCAACGAACTCAAAACTTTTATGCATCAATACTTTTATGGTAATCATTTGGGCGTATTTGGAGGCCATCCTAACCACCATATCTCAAAAACCACGAATATCATTTTTTTCCCAAAACAAGCCACCATGCTTTGTAGTCGCGGTACACCGCTATACTTGGCCAAGCGCAAAACCCACCCAACTTAAAACCTTTTTGCACCAATACTTTTACATTACTCATTTGGGGACATTTGGAGGACATCCGAACCACAAAAATCTCATAAACCAATAAATTCATTTTATCACAAATCTTGGCACCATGTTAGCTATAGCTAAGTCGTGACACACCGTCTTACTTGGCGTAGTGCCAAACCCAACCAAATCAAAACTTTTATGCGCCATAACATTTACAATAGTAACTTGGGGACAATTGGAGGCCATTCCAAAAACCAAATCGTAAAAAACACGAATTCCATTATGCCCCAAATCTTGGCACCGTGCTAGCTAAACTACTGTAAATGGCAACATTATAGTCTTTTGCTTGTGACAAATTAGTGTTAGCCTCTATAACAAAAAACTTACATTTTTTTTAGGATAACAAAGACATTTAGATAAACTTTGTGTTTAAGGAGATGAAGGGGAATGAAGGGGAGGGACGATTCAAAGCAATAAGGGCTGAATCTTAGTGGATCGTGGCAGCAAGGCCACTCTACCATTTACAATACCCTATCGCGTATTTAAGGCGTTTGCAAAGGATTCTACCCGTTGTTCGATAGGATTTGCGCTTCAAGGCATCTCGCAAGGATGATTCTCCTTACAAGGTTCACCAACGACACGTGCCTCTTGGGGGCCAAGGCCCCTACTACTGGTCGGCAAACAAACAACAGGCACACACATCGCTTCTAGCCCGGATTCTGACTTAGAGGCGTTCAGTCTGTTGGCAAAAGCAGAAGACAAGTTAAAATGCTAAAGCAAGATTTTGATGATGATAAAAGAAACCTAAATGCCATATGGAAGATAATATGAAGACAAATGTTCTTAGAATGTGATAATTGATTATGACTTAGGATAATTGATTATCCTGAGCTGAGTTCAATTTTTCAAAAAAGCACTAGAATAATCGATTATCCTTGTCAGTTTGAATGTTACTGTTCAGTTTTTGACCTAATTTTTGAAACCCTTATTTAATGAACATCAGAGTTACTTCGAACTTACCTTTTTGAGAAGCTAGAGTATTGGTGTTGTGATTGCAAGAGAATTCTTTGAGTGTTTTAAAAATAGCTTTGAAAAACCTAGTATGGGTAGAGCGATAACTTTTCCTAAGAGGGTTTCTAAGAGATGGAGTGTTGTTGCTGTTGCTATGAAAGCTAGGTCAAGTTCTCTGTGTGATTCAGAGAAAGGATGTTCATCTCTTGTGGCTTCAAGAGAGGTGTTTTCTTTCCCTATTATCTTGTTATCTGATTGTAATCTGATATTTGTTAGTGATTGAGTTAATCTTTTTATTTAAAGAGATTAACAACTAGACCTAGGATTTTTTTATCTGAACCAATATAAATATATGTGTCAATTCTTCTTCTCTATCTCTTTATTCTTATCTATTATTGCTTTTAAGGGAACTGATATTTAAATTAATCGGTAAAATTTTAGAAAAATTTTAAAGCATTAATTTTAATACTAAAAACCAATTCACCCCATCTTGGTTTTTGTCCAAACGGCAAACATTCCGCTACGCGGTACCAACACAGTCATAATTTAACGCACGGTAGCTTCGTGCCACAAGCTTTTCAACCAAGCGCGATGACCAATTGTGTGAATCAACGCTTCCTCTCGTACATGTTAAATTACTATTGTGACACTGTAATCAGTAGGTTAAAACTAACCTGTCTCACGATGGTTTAAACCCATCTCACGTTCCTTATTGGTGGATGAATAACCCAACACTTGATGAATTCTGCTTCACAATGATAGGAACAACCGATATCGAAGGATGAAAAACCAACGTCGCTATGACCGCTTGGCTGCCACAAGCTAGTTATCCTTGTGGTAACTTTTCTGATACCTCTAGCTTCAAATTCCGAAGGACTAAAGGATTGATAGGCCACACTTTCACGATTCGTATTCGTACTGGAAATCTGAACCAAACGAGCTTTTACCCTTTTGTTCCAAACGAGATTTCTGTTCTCGTTCAGCTCATCTTAGGACACATGCATTATCTTTTAACAGATGTGCCGCCCCAGCCAAACTTCTCATTTGACAATGTCTTCCGCTCGGATCGACCGACCGAAGTCGACCTTGGGTCCAAAAAGAGGGGCAACGCCCCACCTCCGAATCACTAAATAAGTAAAATAACTTTAAAAGTAGTGGTATTTCACTTTCGCTATTTCCAACTCCCACTTATCCTAATCCTCTCAAGTCATTTAACAAAGTCGAACTAGAGTCAAGCTCAACAGTGTGTTCTTTCCCCCTGATTTCGCCAAGCCTATTCCTTTGGTTGTGGTTTCGCTGGATAGTAGACAAGGATCGTGGGAATCTCGCTAATCCATTCATGCATGTCATTAATTAGATGTTGAGGCCTTCGGCTACCTTTAGAGAGTCATAGTTACTCTTGTCGTTTACCCGCGCTGGGTTGAATTTCTTCACTTTGACATTAAGAGCACTGGGCAGAAATCACATTGCGTCAATATTCGCAAGGACCATCACAATGCTTTGCTTTAATTCTTTTCAGGGGGGCCTCCAGACTCCCTAACGTTGTCGTCAGCCGCCACGTCTCAGTTAAGGAATTTTAACCCGATTCACTTTCGGAGTACGCATAGAAAGCACTATTAGACGGGCTTCCCCTGTCCCTTAGGATCGACTAACCCATGTGCAAGTACCGTTCACATGGAACCTTTCCCCTCTTCGGCCTTCAAAGTTCTCATTTGAATATTTGCTGCTACCACCAAGATCTGCACTGATTGTAAGACTCGTGGAAATTAATTAATTAAATAATTAATTAATTAATAAATGCGGGTAGTGGGAGCCTTTATGACATTTAATTCTTATAGGTATGACATGGAATAGTGCTAGCTCAAACGGTTGAGAGTACTTAATTGTGTGAGAGGACTTGTGTTCAAGTCCTAAGTGTTCAAGTTATGTGCTATTTAATTATTATTAGTTTTAATAATATGCTTGACTGTGATGAGTGATAATGTAATCCTATATTTATAGCAATTATCACGAAACTTGAATTAGTTGAATGGTTGTGCGTTGGTTTAACAACGATAAATATGAAAGGGAAAAACAAAATAGAAGGAGAAGATGAGAATAAGACGGAAAAATGAAGGAAGCACAAGACTAGAAAAGAACCTTACCAAACCGTGAGAGACCATGGTTTGATGGCTCTTGATACCGTTATGGTGGAGCTCCAAAGGTGCATGAAGAGCTCCATGGGCAGCAGAAATGGATGAAGGAATGGAGGCAAGTTGGAAGGCACTTGCAAGCAATGGAAGGTGAAAGAGGTGATAGGATTTCCTAATCTATGCTAGCCTAAGGAAGGTGGCTAGAGGTAGAGAGAGGAAATCTCTAGAAAGTGGTGACTCTCAAAGGCAATAGAGGGAGGAGTGCTCTCAACACTATGCTTCTATTGCAAAATTCAAGAGTGTCTACAAATGAGTGAAATTTTGCCTTTTATATGAAACCATTTACACATGAGAAAGGAGAGCCTTTGGATGGAGTGGGCCTTGATCTTTGCCCTTAGATCAAGCTTGGAGAAGGAGGCTTGATCTTGGCCATTGGATGATGCCTTGGAAAAGGAGGAAGCATTCCTAACCCTTGGATGCTTTGGATCCATGAGGTGTAGGAAGAAATGTTGACTTCCACTTGGTCCACCTTGGCTCTTTTGATAGCTCATGGCCAAATCTCCTATTGGGCTCAGTCAAACCCAATTTTATCAATTCAACTACTTATTGTTTGACTTATTATTCTAGAAAGCAAAGCCTAAACAATGGGCCAATATTATTGCTATTCTATTGCTCTTTGAGACACCTATTCAAATCTTCACATCTTCTTTGGCCCATGTGAAGAGTATAAGAAGTCTATGTGGGTTTGGGCCATCTTGAATGAAGCCAATTTGATCTTTTTTAGCATGCCCCTTGTTATTGGGCCTCTTGATGGGCTTGGGCTTGAAGGTGCATGATGGCCATGGATTGGGCCTTGAGCATGATTTGGGCCTAGGCGTTGCCTAAGCTATAAGCCTTGTTGGGATCACATCAGCGCGAGTCATCAGCTCGTGTTGACTACGTCTCTGCCTTTTATACACAACGTTCGTCGCTCCTACGGATTGAATGGTCCGGTGAAGTGTTCGGATTGCGACGACGTGAGCCTGGGCAGAGCGGTTATCGGTGAAACATTCTGTCTGGATATTACGGATTTTAATAATAGAATAAAGAAATTAATAATTACGCGTCATGTATTAAAACATCATTTCCCAAAAAAACCCGGGAAATTTAAACTTTATTATGTACGTATGAAATACCTCAATCCATAAATATGAAACTCAATTACAAAACAAAGTTTGATAATAGAAAAAGTACAATCTTATTCAAAAACCATAAAACATAAAACTCTTATAAACTCTTTTCCCAGACTAGCCTCCGCTCCACTACTAAGCCTCACCAGATCCACCTGCAACATCATCTGCTCACATGTACCGCATACACGATCATCGCTAAACACAAGCAGATAAGGTGAGCTAACAATCAAACAAGCATATATACAACATATATATATTACAATCACACCAAATGATTCCCTTCTTTGATTCCATACCTGATGAAGGATTATGTTGTTCCTTTTTTAAGATTATTGAATATGGTGTGAGTTGATTAAGAAAGCTAAGTGAAATCCCCACTGGACATTAAGATAGCAAGCTATCTAGATGTGAAGGATCCTTTCTCAAAGCTCAAGAGAAGAAGATGATGGATTGATTCAAAATAAAAAGGAAATGGAAAGCACATAAACCATAGAAAACCAAGAACAATTAAAGGAAGAAGAAAACATAAAATGGAAAGGAAAGGAATGGTAAAAATGTGAGAAGCACGACACTACAAGGCTAGGCTAGAAGCCATGACAACCTTGAAGATGAGTGGATGTGTGCCGCCACTTGCTATGCAAGATAAGGCTTAGAGGTATTCACTCCCAAGGGAGGAAACTCTCACAAATGGTTGAGACACAAGAGTGTTTTTACTTCAAAATGTTCAACCCTTTTACATGTCTAGGAGCACCCCTTATATAGAAGAGTTTAGGGGCCTCTAAGCAAATAAAAGATACCTAAGGATGTCTCTACAAAAACCTAACCCTAGCTTCTAGAAACTAGGTCAAATAAGGTTACAAAAATGAGAGACAAAAGAGCTAACTATGGTGTGTGCAAGGCTAATTTCGTTCTAGCACAAAAGGAGACAAAAAATGTGTCTCATATGTCTCCAAAAAGTGGCCATAGTGTGCTAAAAACAAAGGAGACCAAAGGTACATAGGTACACTTGCTTTATGCCTTTTTCTTGATGCTTTATGCCTTTGCTTTACTCTCTCTTGCACATCATTTATGCTCCCCAATCACCATGTCCCACCTAGCATTGCTTTCTTACTCCTAATTAACCTACAAAGCAAATAAACATAGATTAGCATGTTGGCTTAAGTCAAGTTAACTATAGTCAACAAGTGAAACCTAGTCAAAGGTCAACAAGTCAACTAAAGTTGATTCAACTATGTCAACTTAGGGAATCAAAAATAACAAACACAAATGAAAGGGATGAAGGATTAGTGAACTTTCTTTCTAAACATGCTTAGTCTTCTTAAGCATGTGCCTTCATCCTTGGTTGGGGTCAGTCCTTCATCATCCTCCCCTCCTTGGAGAGAATTTGACCACAAATTCTTTAAGCCTTTGTAGATGGAGCTTGACTTGATTTGGGGGAGGATATGCACCTGCCTTTTGTGAGCTTTTGTTCCATCCTTTCTAAGGGTATTACCCCTAGCTTTGGTTAGGCCATCCCTCTTTTCTAGACCATTTTTCCTCTCATGCTTGGGCATTGGGTCTTCCTTTTGAGCCTTGGAAGAGAAGGAAGAATGGTGATGTCCATCTTGCTTTGGAAATCTTTTTTTAGAGGCAAATAACACTTTGGAGGTAACTTGCTCTTTTTCTTTTTCATCTTTTCTCTTATCTTTTACTTTATTTTGGTCCTCATTTGCTTGATTGGGTAAGAGAGGTAGGAGTGTGAACTTCTTGCCTTGGAAGGAGAAATCATAGGTGTTAGCATGGCCATCATAAAAGACTTTTCTATCAAATTGCCATGGCCTACCTAACAAAATATGAGTTTCTTCCATAGGCACAATTGATCTTTAAAATTTCCAATTGAAAAGTTAATGAGGACTTGTTGAGTTACTTTAATGTCTTCTTTCTTAAGCCATGATAGCTTGTAGGGCTTGGCATGAGGGATAGTTTTCAAGCCAAGCTTGTCCACAACCCTTGTGCTAGCCACATTTACACAACTTCCATTATCTATGAGGAGGGGACATAGTTTGTCTTTGATATGACACCTTGAATGAAAAAGGTTTTGTCTTTGAGAAGGGTCAAGTTCCTTGGAAACTTGTCTTAGTTGGTGCCTTATCATTAACAATCCACCTTCAAGGGGTTTAATCCTTTCACTTGAAGAAGAAGTGTGGGAAGAAGTACTTTTGGTGGAAGGGGGAGAAGAATGTTCACTCTCTACTTCTTTTTTAAGGTTTAAGGCCATGGTTCTTTTGGTGGGACAATTTGAAGCTATGTGCCCATATCCCAAACACTTAAAACATTTTATAGAACTTGTCCTTGTACCTTGAGAAGAATTAGGAGTTTCATTAGAAGGCCTAGACGAATTAGTCCTAGGAGGTGGGTCTTTGGAACTCTTGAGTGGTGATTTATCATGTTTTCTTTCTTTATCTTTCCAAGTACTAGAATAGTAGTCATTGTATGAACCACTCCTCTTGGCCTCTTTTTTCTTTTGCAATTGAGTTTCAACTTTGATGGCCAAATGTAAAACTTTGTCAAGAGAGGAGTACTCATATAACTCTACTAAATCTTTTATGTCCTTCCTTAAACCATTAACAAATCTAGCTACCTTTTCCTCTTCACTTTCAAATTGGAGTCCTACTTTTAGAAGCATGGACTCCATTAACTTGTAATATTCATCCACACACATGGACCCTTGTTGAAGCATTTGGAGCTTCAAAAGAGTCTCCCTCCTATAGTAGGAAGGAACAAATCTAGTGCGCATCAAATTTTTAAGGTCCCTCCAAGAAGTCGTGAGTGACTCTTGGTTAATATTGTCCATACATAATTGATGCCACCAAGTCATGGCATAATCCTCAAACTCTAAGACTACCAAATCTACTTGCTTTTGATGACTAACTACATGAATGGTAAAAATTTGGTCTACTTTTTGTTCCCACTCAATGTAGATGTTTGGGTCATTTTCTCCTTTGAACTTAGGAATCTTTGGAGTTTGTTTCTCTTGTGATGGTTTGTGCCTAGAATGCCCTCTTTTCCTAGCCTCTCTTTCTTGCTCCTTAGCTTCAAGCCTTTGAATGTGCTCTTGGATTCTTAGGTCACTTTGCTCCTTGTCCTTTCTCAATTGTTCAAAGGCCTCCTTCCTAGACAACTTCAAATCCCGAAGCAATCTCATCAATGTATTGTTTTTGTTTGTTGTAGGTGCATTTGATGAACTTGCCATGATTTCTACAACAAAAACACTCAAATTCGAGACAAAATAAATGGATTAGGGGTTACACAACATGAAAATCGAGACCAAATCTAGCCCAAAATGCAACCCAAGTGTTTAGATCACACTCCCAAAGTAACAAGGCAAGGCTAGCACTCAAAATCCACCAAAGGAGTGAAGCAAACACTTTTAAAAACTTGTTCAAAACCTTTCAAATGCAAGACAAGTGATTCGGCCACAACACCCCAAGAGTTTCAAGAAAAGAAAACTACTATGACACAACAAAGAACATTTAGTGACAAGCAAGAAAAGCACAAAAACAAGAAAGTTTAACTTCTAAGGAAATTTTGTTTTAAAGACAAAACTTGAACAAGACTAAAGCAATGAAAAACACTTTTAAAGACTCTATGGAAAGCATTTGAACAAGTCAAGATTATACCTCAAATTATGCATACACCAAAAAAGATCATAACCAAGTTAAAGCATGGAACTAATTTGCCAATATCACCCAAAATCCAAGTATAAAATTTGGTAGCATAGCACCTAGTAAAAATGGCCAAATGGATTCACCAAGCAACACATTAGCTCTCGGCCAAACTGTTTTTGGTCATGAAAATAATTTTTCTTTTCAAAACTAGGTACTTCAGATGATGAGAAGGATATTTTAGTGTGTCTTGAACACTTAGGTCAAAATCAATTTCAAGGAGCATGCTACAACAAAAGGCATAGATCTCATGCAATAGGTCAAATACTTAGAAACAAGAATAAAAAAACTCAAAGAAGCATATGACATATGACTCAAGCAAAAGTTAGACACATTTAAAGACTCAACATGACATACAAAAAGACACAAACATGTAGCTATCATGCATTTAAACTCATGGATTTGAGGCTCAAAGACTAAGCATCCAAAGACATGTTATCCAACCACATTTAGGAGTAAGAAGAGTAACAAAAACAGTAGCCAAAACTGCCCAACATAACCTGAAAAACGTTGATTCGCGGTGATCTCGGCAGCTCTGACCTTTGCTCACTATTTCAATCATAACTTCACAGAACTCCAAATGCATTGATTCTTTTTTTGATAAAAACTAGACTCACAGAGCTTTTTTTTGACATCAAGAACGTAATTTTTGACATCACAGAGCAGTTTCTGTCAGCATTGTTTTTATGTGGACCATTCAAAGATAGCTACACGAGACAATGTTAGAACATGAAAAACACCATATTCAAGATAACCTAGGCTCTAGATACCAAATGATGAAGGATTATGTTGTTCCTTTTTAAGATTATTGAATATGGTGTGAGTTGATTAAGAAAGCTAAGTGAAATACCAACTGGACATTAAGATAGCAAGCTATCTAGATGTGAAGGTTCCTTTCCCAAAGCTCAAGAGAAGAAGATGATGGATTGATTCAAAATAAAAAGGAAATGGAAAGCACATAAACCATAGAAAACCAAGAACAATTAAAGGAAGAAGAAAACATAAAATGGAAAGGAAAGGAATGGTAAAAATGTGAGAAGAACGCCACTACAAGGCTAGGCTAGAAGCCATGACAACCTTGAAGATGAGTGGATGTGTGTCGCCACTTGCTATGCAAGATAAGGCTTAGAAGTATTCACTCCCAAGGGAGGAAACTCTCACAAATGGTTGAGACACAAGAGTGTTTTTACTTCAAAATGTTCAACCCTTTTACATGTCTAGGAGTACCCTTTATATAAAAGAGTTTAGGGGCCTCTAAGCAAATAAAAGATACCTAAGGATGTCTCTACAAAAACCTAACCGTAGCTTCTAGAAACTAGGATAAATAAGGTTACAAAAATGAGAGACAAAAGAGCTAACTATGGTGTGTGCAAGGCTAATTTCGTTCTAGCAGAAAAGAAGACAAAAAATGTGTCTCATATGTCTCCAAAAAGTAGTCATAGTGTGCTAAAAACAAAGGAGACCAAAGGTACATAGGTACACTTGCTTTATGCCTTTTTCTTGATGCTTTATGCCTTTGCTTTACTCTCTCCTCCACATCATTTATGCTCCCCAATCACCATGCGCGACCTAGCATTGCTTTCTTACTCCTAATTAACCTACAAAGCAAATAAACATAGATTAGCATGTTGGCTTAAGTCAAGTCAACTATAGTCAACAAGTCAAACCTAATCAAAGGTCAACAAGTCAACTAAAGTTGATTCAACTAAGTCAACTTAGGGAATCAAAAATAACAAACACAAACATTAAATCAAGATATTAGCCTCTTTCCAGGCTTAACAAGTTTAAGTGGATCCATCCAATCTATTATATGTATTTATATGAGCTTTTACTTCCCATATCACTAGCACATTACAATGAATTCCATTTATCATCTAACTAGTCACTCATAATTACAATTTACACTTCACTGAACATCCCCCATATTCCTCTGCACCTACTGCATTAAAATAATCCCTCACTTTACCAAAGAATGGATTAATTCCCATTTCTCATTTGTACAAGTCATCACCAACACTTATATCCAAATACTATCTCTAACCCCGCATTTAGCAAGAACATAACTTTCAAGAATCCCATAACCATCAAAATTCTCGCAACCACGCAAAGATGGTTGTCTTTGCGATGATGCCTTACGGCAGGCCCAGTGCCGCTAAGCAGTGTATAAGATTTCCGGGCAGTTCCTCCAAAATTCCTGCACTTGCGAAACCCCAACCTTTCGCAGTTTTCCCTTCCTTGCGGATTTCAATCAATTCTCGCGCGAATTCAATTATGATTATAATAATTCAGTCTACACACATCCATTAACATTTTCCAAAGCAATTCAACCACTAATTATTCTCGTGACATCAAAACCCCAATTGTTAAACCCTAAAGTCCCCTATTCACACTGATCCATCTAATTTAGTCATCAATTACATGAAATTCATTGAAGTTTGACATCAAATCATGCTATAACAAATTAAAAATGGCTTTCCCTCCAGTCAGAATCATCCTAAAACACGCAAAACATCAAAATCGAGTCAATTCGACTCGCGACGCCTGACGGATGTTCATCACCGCCAAGCCCTCCAACCAAAAACCCAACAACTGGGTTGACATACATGTGTCGCCTGGCGGTCAGGCTCACACCGCCAGGCAGTTCCTCATCTAAAACCCAGAAACAAGCACAAAATGATAAGTCGCGTGGCGGTGATGCATCACCCAAGTGGTGGTTCATCACTCGCTAGGCAGTTTTTGGAAAATTCCAGAAATATGAAAACACACAAAATAGGCAAAGTCTATACATCCAATTCATTATACATTTCATGCAATTATCAATACGAATAAAAGTGACGGAGTCCAGCTCCCATAACCTGGAATCCTTGCTTAAAACTTGAGAATTTAAAGCTTCCCCTTAGTCAACAATGTCTTCCCTTGGTGCTTCCAACAACAGCTCTCAATTCTCAAGAAAATGCAGCTTCCCTTTGCTCAAAATTCTATTTCATATGATTCCCTAAGTTGCGCTATGTTTTCCAGCCTCCCTTGGCTACTAGGGTTGCCTTGCCTTTTCACATTCATGTGAAAAGAAATTTTTTCAAAAAGAAAGTTTAGTGTGGATTCATGCAACTATGAGATTACAAGAGTGTTCTACGCTCTATTTGTAGATTTGCTTGCTTGCTATGGTTCACATCATTTACTAGCTTTCCTTTACATTTCAGCACCATTTTATTGCTTCCATTGTGTTTTTTGTCATTTTTATTCGGTGATTTTTTTTTCTTTTCAATTTCCACCGTTCAAGTTGTGTTCTATGTCTTGTTCATGCTTTCTTTTACATGTTTCTTCAATTTTCCACCGTTTACAATCATTTTCTGCACTTGCTTGAGTGAAACCGTGCCAAACTCCACTCCTAAACGCAATGAAGCTTCATGCTATGCGTGTGGTTGTTTGAGTCAGCTTTCCTCATTGTTTTAATGCCATTTCACCGATTGGTTTGTGCCTTAGAGTGTCCTAAGATGTTCATCTTCATGTATGCTTGATTCTAGATCATAATCAAGCTCCAAATCGAATTGATTTGTCCATTGAACATTTTCCTCTTTCACTCTGCTTTTGCTTTTGTTTTCAACTTTTTTTTTCCACTGCACACCTTCTGTTTGACAAGTGTCACGAGTGACTCAGTGCACCAAAATTTAAGCTGATTGTTGCTTCGAAAAGCTAAGTCATAAACGAAAATTCTCCAACAAGAATCATTCCATTATGTTGAGAATTGAATTCTATACAAATTTTTGAAGTAGAAGCAACTTTCTGCGTTTTTCAGTGTCAATTTGCTGTTGTTTTCACTTGTGTCCTGACGCACACTTTTCTTGTGTGATTTAACTGGAACAATTCATAGCAGCGAATCACCTTTTGATTTTTTCCTAATTTTCTTAACATCTGGACGAAAAATTAGCAAAAAGAATCATTGAAATATGTCCAGTACAAAAAATATGAAAAATCTGCAAAGTTAAGGCATCTGTCAGCGTTTTCTGGTGTTGTGCTTTCGGGAAAATCACTATTTAGTGCGTTTTTGGTGTGTTTTGCTTCTGAATTTCAGTGCTCTTGCTCTATACATTTGCTTGTTTATGTGTGTATTCCATATTGCCGTCAATTGCTTTCATTTGGAGTGGATTACTTCCCTCACATTGGCACTGCAGTTTCTGTTTTTGGTTTTTACTCTATTCTAGTTCCATTCTAGGATTCCTTTTGTTGTGCTTTCCTTTCTTTCAAGCCTTAATTTCTTGCTTGTCCTTGTTTTTGGCTATTCAATTCAGTCTTGTCAAATCATACTCAATGTGGTTTAGCTTTCTTAATTAGCTTTTCTTGTGTTATACATTTCAATTGGCAAGTAATGTTGGCTTCAATGCTCTTGATTGTGAATTAAGTGATTTTGTTTTCCAAATTGGTTGCTAGTCTAAGGTAGCATTTTAGGTGGTGGTTGAGAAGTAAAACTCTAGAGAGTGTGCTTGAATTCTTCCTCTCACCTTCACCATATTTTGGAAAGTTTTGAGCCATCAATTTCTTGCTTGAGTGAGGGCTAACCAATGCCTTTGGCATAGCTTGTTTGCTGTTTTTGTTCATTATTTTGGCCAGGTTTTGTTGCTGTTTGGTGTTGCATTTTGCATCCACAAAGGGTCCAAATATTCCTCCAATTGGTGTATACTTCAAAGCCATCAACTAAGGCTTCATTTGGCACCAAAGTGCTCTTGGGAGTGCATCACTTTGCTGTCCAAAATTGTGGTGTGATCAAGTTGGCCTCGGGAGTAGCTTCCAACACCAATTTCAAGCATTTTTTGTTGGCCATTGTGGCTTGTAATTGTTGCATCTTTTAGTTTACTAGTTTTTCTACAATTTGGTCACTTCTTTTGGTCAATTTGGAGCATCCTTTGTGCCTTATTTTCTACTCAAAGTTCTCTAAAAGTTTAGTGCTCTTGGGTTGCTCCTCTTTGCCTAAATTTTGTGTACCAATTTTAACTCTCTTTGAACTTGTATTTTGGCCTACTTAGGTGTCTTGGAGAACCACAAGGTGTTCAATCCCATCTCCTAAGTAGAACCTTTATCATCCATTAGTAATTCGCTTTAGTTGTAAGTGTGTTGAAAGTTCTAAGTGTTTTCTCACCTTACATTAGGCCGCATAACTATATTCATGTTTTCACGTTGCATAGAGGCTTAAGTGTGAGACCAAAGTCTCTAATCTTTTGCCATTTATGGGTCCGTTTTTAGTGTTAAATTTCTTTGAGTCTTGTTTGCTTATTTTGTGCTTAGTGACTCAAGTGATTCTATTTACTTAGCACTTAGACAATTGTGTGATCTTTGACACCTTTTACAAGTGTATCTTGGCAAGGATTGGCCTTGGTATTTAAAAAGACTTAAAGACTCACCTCGCCTAACCTGGAGGTCCACTTGTGATTGATTTCCTCTACCACACTTTGTTCAAGTTGCATAAGTTCATTCAATCACCATGAGTACATATTCTACATATAGTCCTAGGTTGCATAAGCATGGTAGTCATGAGTTGCATCATACATTTCATAGTGATATTCCATTCTTTGGGGAGGATATAGGACCAATATCATTTAGAGATTGGATGTGGGATAGATATTGGTGCAACCATTGTTTAGTAAATATAGTCAATTTGACATTCTTAGACATGTTACTTCAAGGTTTATAGGACGTGCATCCGAGTGGTGGCAAGAGAGGCAGTATAGAGCGAAAAAGGGGAGAGAATCATGCATTAACACCTTTTATGAATTGAAAGCATGCATGTGGAAAAATTTCATTCCCCCTTCATTCAGGATAACTAGAGAGCAACAATCTAGGATAGAAAACTTCATTGACATAGGGGATGCTTTCATCCAAAATCTTGCTAAGTTTTCAAGACTAGAAAAAGATTTTAAGCACAATTTGGACTTGCTCTTGAGTGAACAAAGAAAGAGAGCAAAACATAAGAAAGAGCATGCAAAACTTAAAAAGCTTCGAGAGTATGAAAAGAAGAGAGCAAAAGAAAAGCTTGAGAAGCTTTGTGCTAAAAGAGAACAAGAGGAAAAAGAGATAAAAGAGATAAAAGAGAAAAAGAAAAGAGATGAAGAAGAGAAGGCAAAAGAGGATAATATTAGAAAAGCCAAAGAAGAGAATGAGAGAAATAACTTTGAAGCAAGAGAGAAATTAAAAAAAGAGAGTGAGTTTGAAAGAAAATCAAAAGTGGTAGAGTTAAAGAGTAATTCAACTTCAAGGGAACTCATTGTTAGGGATTTGGTGTGTAATCCTTCACCAATTCCTTTCATGAAGACCCAAGTTCCAAAGGGAGTTTTCCCATCTTTAAACTCTTCTCACTTTTTCATTAAATCTCTTGCTTTGTTTCCTTCTCAAAATTTTTGTTCTTTATCTCATTCCCTTATTTCATCCTCTTCAAAATATAGTGCCAAAATACACTTTGACATTAAAATTCTTTTCAAAAATCATCCAAGTCAAAGTGTGAAACACTCTTTTTGTGAAGTGGGCCTAATACCAACTTTTTCCAAATTTATAAGCCCACTTTCACACATTTCCCACTCAATTATAATGCATGGTCTTCATGATTTTAATGCCATTTTGTTTGACGACTATTGCAGATATGTTTTTGATCCTGGTGGCACCCAATTTTAGTTGTTGTGAGCCTTAAATAACCCTCTTGATCTGAGGTCAGATCCTCTTCAAGTGGGAGGGGATGATGTGATCCCAACAAGGCTTATAGCTTGGGCAACGCCTAGGCCCAAATCATGCTCAAGGCCCAATCCATGGCCATCATGCACCTTCAAGCCCAAGCCCATCAAGAGGCCTAATAACAAGGGGCATGCTAAAAAAGATCAAATTGGGCTTCATTCAAGATGGCCCAAACCCACATGGACTTCTCATACTCTTCACATGGACTAAAGAAGATGTGAAGATTTGAATAGGTGTCTTAAAGAGCAATAGAATAGCAATAATATTGGCCCATTGTTTAGGCTTTGCTTTCTAGAATAATAAGTCAAATAATAAGTAGTTGAATTGATAAAATTGGGTTTGACTAAGCCCAATAGGAGATTTGGCCATGAGCTATCAAAAGAGCCAAGGTGGACTAAGTGGAAGTCAACACTTCTTCCTACACCTCATGGATCCAAAGCATCCAAGGGTTAGTGCTTCCTCCTTTTCCAAGGCATCATCCAATGGCCAAGATCAAGCCTCCTTCTCCAAGCTTGATCTAAGGGCCAAGATCAAGGCCCACTCCACCCAAAGGCTCTCCTTTCTCATGTATAAATGGCTTCATATAAAAGCCAAAATTTCATTCATTTGTAGACACTCTTGAATTTTGCAATAGAAGCATAGTGTTGAGAGCACTCCTCCTTCTATTGCCTTAGAGAGTCACCACTTTCTAGAGATTTCCTCTCTCTACCTCTAGCCACCTTCCTTAGGCTAGCATAGATTATTAAATCCTATCACCTCTTTCACCTTCCATTGCTTGCAAGTGCCTTCCAACTTGCCTTCATTCCTTCATCCATTTCCGCTGCCCATGGAGCTCTTCATGCACCTTTGGAGCTCCACCACACGCTTACTAGGAATTCCTCGTTGAAGACTAACAATTGCAATAATCGATCCCCATCATGATGAAATTTCAAAGATTACCCGGACTTCTCGGCCAAGGTCATAGACTCGTTGAATACATCAGTGTAGCGCGCGTGCGGCCAAGAACATCTAAGGGCATCAAAGACCTATTACTGCCTCAAACTTCTGTGGCCTAAGCGGCCATAGTCCCTCTAAGATGTTGGCCGTGGAAGGTTACCTCCACATAGCTATTTAGCAGACTAAGGTCTCGTTCGTTAACAAAATTAACCAGACAAATCACGCCACCAACTAAGAATGGTCATGCACCACCACCCATAGAATCAAGAAAGAGCTCTCAGTCTGTCAATCCTTACTATGTCTGGACTTGGTAAGTTTTCCCGTGTTGAGTCAAATTAAGCCGCATGCTCCACTCCTAGTGGTGCCCTTTTGTCAATTCCTTTAAGTTTCAGCCTTGCAACCATACTCTGCCCGGAACCCAAACACTTTGATTTCTCATAACGTGTCAATGGAGTCCTAAAAGCAACATCGGTTGATCCCTGGTTGGAATCGTTTATGGTTGAGACTAGGATGATATTTAATGAAAACATCTGTGGCAAATGATTTCATAGTTGTTCGTCTTTCATAAATCCAAGAATTTCACCTCTGACTATGAAATACGAATGCCCCCGACTGTCCCTGTTAATCATTACTCCGATCCCGAAGAGCAACAAGATAGGATCAGAATCCTGTGGTGTCATCCCATGCTAATGTATCCAGAGCGTAGGCTTGCTTTGAGGACTCTACTTTCTTCAAAGTAATAGCATCGGAGGCACGACCAGACCAGTTAAGGCCAAGAGCGCATCGCTGACAGAAGGGACGAGCAGACCAGTGCACACCAGAGGCAGACTAATCAACCCAACCCAAGGTCCAACTACGAGCTTTTTAACTACAATAACTCAAATATACGCTATTAAAGCTGGAATTACCGTGGCTGCTGGCACTAGACTTGACCTCCAATGGATCCTCGTTAAGGGATTTAGATTATACTCCTTCCAATTTTCAGACTCAATGAGTCCGATATTGTTATTTATTGTCACTACCTCCCCATGTCAACATTGGGTAATTTACGCACCTGCTGCCTTCCTTGGATGTGATAGCCATTTCTCAGGCTCCATCTCCAGAATCGAACCCTAATTCTCCGTCACCCGTCACCACCATAGTAGGCCAGTATCCTACCATCGAAAATTGATAGGAAAGAAATTTGAATTATATGTCAACGACACAAACGTCGTGTGATATCATGAATCATCAAAGCAACAGGCAGAACATGTGTCCCTTCCAAAAGTCGGGGTTTGTTGTACGTATTAGCTCTAGAATTACTACGGTTCTCCGAGTAGTAGATACCATCAAACAAACTATAACTGATTTAATGAGCCATTTGCAGTTCCACAGTCTGAATTAGTTCATACTTACATATGCATGGCTTAATCTTTAGGACAACATATGACTATTGGCAAGATCAACCAGGTAGCATTCATAGCCGACAACCAAGCACAAACCATGCCACAAGTTGTGAACAATAAATGTTGCACACTTCCAAAAAGCATGAACGGCAAGGTGTCATTCGTCATACAAATTCGATAGCATCTCCTTCTTTCTGACCTCGCACTTGACACAGGTGATCAGACCCACTTCCACACCACCCACGAGGGAAAAGCAATATATCAAATGTGGCTTACAGAACATCCCTCTTTTCCAACGTCATCCCCCCAAGTTGCCTTCTTCGTAGTTTGGCTAAGGTTCGCTCTTTTCCAACGCCATCCCCCCAAGTTGCCTTTTTCGCAGTTCGACTAAGCTTCACTCTTTCCTAACACCATCCCCCTAAGTTGCCTTCTTCGCAGTTTAGCTAAGTCTCCCTCGTTTCCAACATCATCCCTCTAAGTTTCCTTCTTCGCAATTCAATTAAGTCTTCCTCGTTTCCAACATTATCCATCCAAGTTGCCTTCTTCGTAGTTCAACTCAGTCTCCCTCGTTTCCAACAACCAAAAGGTCGTCTTCTTTGCAGTTCAACATCGCCTCCATCATTTCCAACAACCCAAGAGTCCATCTTCTTCGTAGTTCAACGTCACCTCCCTAGTTTCCAACAACCCAAGAGTCGGTCTTCTTCGTAGTTCAACGTCATCTCCCTCATTTCTAACAACCCAAGAGTTTATTGTATTTGGAGTTCCACGTCGCTTCCCAAAAAGCCAACTACCCAAAAGTCGATCGTATTTGGAGTTCAATATTCGCTTCACTCGTTTCCAAATTCCCAAAAGCCTGTCTTCTTCGCATTTTGGCTCAGTCTCCCTGGTTTCAAATTCCCCCTAAGTTGCCTTCTTCGCAATTTGACTAAGCTTCCCTCTTTTCCAACTTCATCCCCCCAAGTTGCTTTCTTCGCAGTTCAGTTAAGTCTCTCTCGTTTCCAACATCATCCCTCAAAGTTGCCTTCTTCACAGTTCAGCTAAGTCTTCCTCATTTCCAATAACCAAAAGGTCATTGTCTTCACAGTTCAACGTCGCCTCCATTATTTCCAACAACCCAAGAGTTTGTCTTCTTCGTAGTTCAACGTCGCATCCCTCGTTTCCAACCACCCAAGAGTCGGTCATATTTGGAGTTCAACATCGCTTCCCTCGTTTCCAACAACCCAAAAGTTCATCTTATTCGTAGTTCAATGTCGCCTCCCTCGTTTCCAATAAGCCAAAAGGTCGTCTTCTTCGCAATTCCACGAAGAGCTCGTCACATTTGCCACATTCCATTTCTCACGGGTTGTGAACAACACTATCTCACACTTCCCGCAATCGAGTATGTTGCTTGACATGCTAAACATCCCTCATTTCCAATGAGGCAAACCACAAGCTAATCGTCTTCTTCGCAGTTCTGCAAAACACATCTTATTTACCTCCCACTGCACTCAAGACGACGGGTTAAGTAAGAACGATATTGTTCACAACAAGTTCAAGGACAACGTCTCAATTAAGGAACCCAACCGATTTATGTTAGCTGGGTCGCTAAACTAAACCCGACTTCATGTAATGCACCACATCCAAAAGAAATAGCCCCAACACGTGCATTACATGCAACATGTGCGTGACATCAGGATCCTCCAACACCTCTTCAAGATGGAAAGATAGAATTCGAAACAGCCACACAAGTACCGTTTAGTGGGTATGCAACAAAGAGACTGATCAACCAATATCACCCAAGCCAGCAGGTGAAAATGGAAGAGATGCATACTTGACCATTGATGAGTCATTATTTTCTTCTATTCCACTAGCCTTTGTGCACCCATTAGACAGTTGATTAGTGCTTAATTGTTCATCATTAGAGTGTTTTTCATCTGTTGGGCTTTATTGGGCCACTGTTCCGAATTTGGACTAATTTCACATTATTTGGCCTAATTTTTGTTTTTAATTATTTTTAGGTATTTGGGTGAAGCAAATTTTGGAGCTTGGACATTAATATTTAGTTGAAGAGAATTTCCACATCATTGCGACATCATTTCCATGTCATTTCCACGTCAGCAAAGTCAATGGGTCAACATTTGAGGCACAGAGTGGCATTTTTGTAAATCTGAGTGGCAGAGTGGCAGTTTTGTAATTATGAGTGGCAAGGGTGATATGACCACGAATTAGGTCTGCATGAAAGGAGGCCAGCCGCTCCTTCTTCCTCTCCACTCTCTAAAACCTCCATTTTTGTTGTTTTAAAGCTTTGGAAGGTGACCCATGGTGGCACACACGAATTTTTCACGTTTTCCATTGGTTTTTCACGTTTTACGAGTCTTGGACAGCACATTGAAGTTGTATTAACGTTTTCTACCGTTTGGGTAGCATTTATATTGAAGCATTTTCGTTTTTGGTGGCTGTTTTTGTTGTTCTTCTCTTATCCCTTGCCCATTTCGTTTGCTGCACCATTTTAAGCTTTCAATATCAATTTGAAGTCATTTGAACGGTTGAATTGCAATTTCTGTTTCAGATTCGAAGTGGGTGATTGTCCATTTTCCATGTCTAGCTAAGTTTTTCGTATTGGTTCCTTGAAGAAACTGATTTGAAACCATGAGGTTGATGTTTTGCAGTGCACTCCAATTCCTAATTTCTCTTCATCCTATTCAATTTTGTAGCTTTGAATGAAATGGAATTTGTGATGCTTAATCATGAGTTTATGTTTTCCACAATTTCAGAATCCTTGTCATGCTTAGTGAGTTCGGGTTTTGGCCACAGTTGCTTAATCTGTGTGTGAGTGTGTGAAATTGAAAGAAGGATGTGTGCTATGCTTAATGGCGTAATGAAGCTGTGTTAATTTTCACATAGTTGATTAATTCAGATTTCATGAGAGTAAATTGGATAAGAGAATTGATTTAGTTACCTGTGATTGGTGGATTTTCAGTGGAATCAAGGAACCAGTACATTTTGAATTATGTGTTTAATTCAGTTTTGGTGTTTTTGTTAGAATTTAGCAAAGTTGAGTGAATCTGCCAAACCCCCCCTGTGTTTTATTGTTGTGTTCATCTGGAAAATTCGCTTTGAATGAAAATATTGGTCGTTGGGAGACGACTTGGTTCACTTTCATGTACTGCATTTAATATGTTTTAATTTGGTGGGGTACGACCTCTATCAAATTTGGCGCCGTTGCCGGGGACCAATCGTTTTGTTCAAAGTAAAATTTCCAATGTGTTTGTGTTTTGTGTTTTGGTCTGTGTGTGTAGTTCAAGTGTGGTTGAGTTGGTATATGTTCATTGTGATGTTAATGTTGTGTTAAGTTCAGTGCCTGTTTCCATTCCTGTGTGTTTCTGTGTAGTGTAGTGAATAGTGTCGCGGCGCGCATGAATAGTGTCAATTGTAGTAGTGAATAGTGTTTGAATAGTGTCCGAATCTGGCATTTAACTTCTGGATTTTTGTGTTGGTAGCTACGGAGCTTGTTTTGACTTGAAATTTTTTTCCCCCACTTCTAAGACGTTGAAGTTGATAGGAAAAATAGCTAGAGCAGTTGGTATGGTCTGAGTTAAGAGATTCAAAAAAATTTTGGATTGATTTTTAGTGAAACTTCAAAGGACCATAACTTTTGCTCTGGTTATCAGAATCACTATTATTTTATATGGATTTGGGGTAGAATTTGATTTCCCACCTTGTTGTAACCGGCTTCGCTGGTTTGCAAACTCAGAATCTCCAGAAAATGCCATTTTCTACATTTCAGCAATGTTTTTTGTGATTTTTCTTCATTTTTTCCACTTTTGAAAAATTGTTAAAAATACTTGTGCTTTGAGTTTTGATCTGATTTTTTTTGTGCTTCTGTTGACCACTCAAAGGAATATCCTACCAATTTTCAAGTCATTTGGAGGTCGTTTGAGTATACTTGTAGTTATACCCTTTGTTATGCCAATATCACTACAATTAGTGCTTTTTGGTGCATGACTAGGGGAAACCCAAGTGAATTACAACCATTTGACCCTGAGATTGATAGGACATTCCACAGAGGAAGTAGGCATCCTAGGAATCCATCTTTGCATGCTGAATATTCAGTGACATTTCCTGATTCTTCTGATTCTCATCACATTCCTGACACTCCTCATTCTTTGCATTCTGAGCATACTGTATATTCTGAGCATTTTCATACTGATAACATGGCTCAACCTCCTCCACCTCATGAGAGAACCATGAGTGAGCTCACTGCACCAGAGTTCACTTATGATAGTTTATGCATACAATACCCTGAGGAGGAGGTTCCATATGTGCTGAAAACTGGTTTGATACACTTGTTGCCAAAGTTTCATGGTCTTGCAGGTGAGGACCCGTGCAAACACTTGAAGCAGTTTCATGTCGTCTGTTCCACCATGAAGCCTGCAGATGTACAAGAGGACCATGTATACTTGAAGGCTTTCCCTCATTCTTTGGAGGGTAATGCGAAAGACTGGCTGTACTACCTAGCACCCAGGTCCATCACAAGCTGGGATGACCTGAAGAGATTGTTCCTTGCCAAGTTCTTTCCTGCTTCAAGGACAACAGCCATACGGAAGGAGATTTCTGGCATCAAGCAGCAATCTTGGGAGACCCTTTATGAGTACTGGGAGAGGTTCAAGAATCTTTGTTCAAGCTGTCCACACCATCAGATTTCTGAACATCTCCTCCTGCAATATTTTTATGAAGGCTTGCACCACATGGATCGAAATATGATTGATGCTGCAAGTGGTGGTGCCCTTGGTAACATAACCCCAGCTGCAGCCAGACAATTAATAGAGAACATGGCTTCAAATTCTCAACAATTTGGCACAAGGAGTGATGCCATAGTTGTTAGAGGTGTTCATGATGTAGGAGCAGCTGAGTACACGAAGAAGTTGGAGAGTAAGATTGATGCTCTTACCACACTGGTCAACCAACTTGCTTCCAATCAGAGAGCTCCAGCTGCAAGAGTTTGTGGCCTTTGTACATCTGTTGATCACTTTACAGACTCTTGCCCAGCATTGCAACAACAGGCTTCTTCTTCTACACCAGTGGATACCCCTCAGGCCTATGCAACAAATATTTTCAACAACAATAGGCCCCAACAGCAACAACAAAACCACCATGATTTGTCAACCAACAGATATAATCCAGGATGGAGGAATCACCCTAATTTGAGATGGGGAAACCAAGGTAACCAGCAGCCCCAACAATTTCAAAATGTGCAACCACCTCCACAACAAAGAGTTGCACCTGCACCACAAGCTGCTCCTGTTCCACCTGTACCCACACCAGCTCCTGCTGCAGCACCTGCACCTTCTTCTTCTACTTCATTGGAGGAGTTAGTAAGGATGATGACCCTTCAAAATATGCAATTTCAGCAGGAGACTAGGGCCTCAATCCAGAGTTTGACAAATCAAATGGGGCAGATGGCCACTCAACTAAACCAGGCACAGGCTCAGAATTCTGACAAGCTTCCATCACAGACGGTGGAAAATCCTAGGAATGTGAGTGCCATTACTTTGAGATTTGGGAAGAATATTGAAGTTCCCACTTCCGAGCCTACACCTCCAAAGGAAGCCGACCCTGCCACACTTTAGAGAAAGCATGATGCTCATGCAGCTGGTCCTTCCACATCTGGTGCGACTTCTACACCTTCCACCTCTACTGCTGCACCTTCCATACCTCTTCCTTTCCCTCCAAGAGCCATTCCAAGCAAAAAGATGGAAGAGGTTGACAGGGAGATCTTGGAAACTTTTAGGAAGGTTGAGGTGAACATACCTCTGTTGGATGCCATTAAACAGATTCCCAGATATGCAAAGTTCTTGAAGGAGCTATGCACGCACAAGAGGAGGCTAAAGGGAAACGAAAAGATCAGCATGGGCAGAAACGTGTCAGCATTGATAGGTAAATCTGTTCCTCAGATTCCTGAGAAGTGCAAGGACCCAGGTACATTTTGTGTACCTTGCATCATAGGTAACAGTAAATTTGAAAATGCAATGCTTGATCTTGGTGCTTCAATAAATGTTATGCCTCTATCTATTTTTAAATCTCTTTCTCTTGGACCCCTGCAACCTACGGGTGTGGTGATTCAGTTGGCAAATAGAAGTGTTGCCCACCCAGCAGGTTTGGTTGATGATGTTTTGGTTCGTGTTGGTGAATTGATTTTCCCTGCTGATTTTTACATTCTTGATATGGAAGAGGGATTTTCACATGGTTCTGCACCAATCATTTTAGGCAGACCATTTTTGAAAACTGCACGAACCAAAATTGATGTCCATGCAGGTACTTTGTCTATGGAGTTTGATGATATTGTTGTGCGATTCAACATTCTGGATGCCATGAAACATCCTTCTGAGGATCATTCTGTTTTTCACGTGGATATTATTGATGATGCTGTTGATGGATTGATTTCTGATTTCCACTCTTTGCATACATTAAAACATTCATCCGTGTCTGAGTTATCTGAATTTGCATGCATTGATGTTCTTGATTCTGATTCTGATTCTGATGATGCTCAATATGATGTGGATAATGTTGAATGTACAGAGTTTGACTCTCTGGATGTTGTACCTATTCACTTTGATGTTATACAATCAGGTTGCACTAACCATGTTGTAGGAAGTACATATGCATCTGATTGTTATGCTCAGGTACAAGCTGTGGAACCCATTTCTCCCTCCCTTCTGGTTCCTGATATTCAGCCAGCATCCAGTACTCCAGAGTTAAAACCACTGCCAGACAACCTCAAGTATGTCTACTTAGAGGAGGAGGACAAACTGCCTGTCATCATTTCCACCTCCCTCACTGCTGAACAAGAGCAGAGGTTGTTGCAAGTTCTTAAGAAGCATAAGAAGGCAATTGGATGGACATTGGCTGACATCCCTGGTATTAGCCCATCAACATGCATGCATAGGATATTGTTGGAAGATGGAGCAAAGCCAGTGAGACAGCCACAGAGGCGACTCAACCCTGTCATCTCGGATGTTGTAAAGAAGGAGGTGACCAAGCTTCTACAAGCTGGGATCATCTACCCCATTTCTGACAGTCAGTGGGTTAGCCCCATCCATGTTGTTCCAAAGAAGACTGGCCTCACTGTAGTCAAGAATGAAAAAGAGGAGCTAATTCCGACAAGAGTGCAAAACAGTTGGAGGGTTTGCATTGACTACAGAAGGCTAAATCAAGAAACCAGAAAAGACCACTTCCCCCTGCCTTTTATTGATCAGATGCTTGAGCGCTTGGCAGGTAAGTCCCATTATTGCTTTCTTGATGGGTTTTTTGGTTATTTTCAAATTCACATTGCACCTGAGGACCAAGAGAAAACCACATTCACCTGCCCCTTTGGCACTTTTGCCTATAGGAGGATGCCGTTTGGCCTATGCAATGCCCCTGGCACATTCCAGCGGTGCATGCTTAGCATTTTTAGCGATTTTCTTGAAAAATGCATAGAGGTGTTTATGGACGACTTTACTGTATATGGGTCCTCATTTGATGCATGTTTGGATAGTTTGGACAGATTTTTAAACAGGTGCATCCAATCTAACCTTGTTCTCAATTTTGAGAAATGTCATTTCGTGGTAGAACAAGGCATAGTATTGGGGCACATAATTTCAAAAAAGGGCATTGAAGTTGACCCTGCCAAGATCTCGATTATTTCACAATTGCCTTACCCCTCTTCTGTGCGAGAGGTTCGTTCTTTTCTT
Source organism: Vigna unguiculata (assembly GCF_037176805.1). NCBI lineage: Eukaryota > Viridiplantae > Streptophyta > Magnoliopsida > Fabales > Fabaceae > Vigna > Vigna unguiculata. Next base: position 32,781,890 of record NC_140795.1, on the reverse strand, counting down.
GGCCATGCAGGGTTTTACAGGCGCTTCATTCAAGACTTCGGTAAGAAGGCCCTCCCACTGTCCAACCTATTGCAAAAGGATGTTGACTTCATCTTTGATGAAGGATGCAAAGAGGCTTTTGATTGCCTCAAGAAGGCCCTGACCACAACTCCAATCATTCAGGCGCCCGACTAGACAGCCCCATTTGAGCTTATGTGTGATGCATCCAACTATGCACTAGGGGCTGTTCTAGCTCAAAGGATTGATAAGCAGCCGAGGGTAATCTACTATGCCTCCAGGACATTAGATGTTGCCCAATCAAATTACACCACAACAGAAAAAGAGCTCCTTGCGGTAGTTTTTGCACTTGAAAAGTTTCGATCTTATCTGCTTGGTTCTCCTGTTGTTGTGTTTACTGACCATGCAGCTCTTAAGTACCTGTTGAAGAAGGCAGAATCAAAACCTCGGCTGATAAGATGGATGCTCTGGCTCCAAGAATTTGATTTGGAGATCCGTGATAGGAGCGGAGCACAAAACCTGGTTGCAGACCACCTAAGCAGGATTGAGAGGTCTACTGATGACGCTTCACCGATCCGGGATGACTTTCCCGATGAAAGTTTGTTGACACTCTCTACTTCTTTCTCACCTTGGTTTGCTAACATTGTTAATTATCTTGCTGCTTCTGTTTTTCCTCCCCTAGCATCCAGAGCTCAATGTGATAAACTCAAGAGCGATGCTAGGTATTACATTTGGGATGACCCCTATCTATGGAAAATGTGCAGTGATCAGGTTACCAGGAGATGCATTCCGGACCATGAGATTGACTCGGTCCTCAAATTTTGTCATTCATCTGCACCTGGTGGTCACCTTGGCACACAAAGGACAGCTCGTAAGGTGCTAGATTGCGGATTTTATTGGCCCACCATCTTCAAAGATGCGTGGAGGATTTGTAGCACATGTGAGGAATGCCAACGAGCAGGAGAAGCCATTTCTTGGAGACAACAGATGCCTCAACAACCCATGCTATTTTGTGAGGTGTTTGATGTTTGGGGTATAGATTTCATGGGCCCTTTCCCTGTCTCTTTTGGTTTCACTTACATCTTACTTGCTGTTGATTATGTTTCAAAATGGGTGGAAGCCAAAGCCACTAGAACTAATGATGCTTGAGTTGTTGTGGACTTTGTTAGGTCTCACATATTTTGCAGGTTTGGAGTTCCTCGAGCTATTGTTAGTGACCAGGGCACCCATTTTTGCAACAGATCCTTGGGGGTTTTGCTTCAAAAGTATGGGGTTGTGCACAAACTTTCTACACCATATCACCCCCAAACTAATGGGCAAGCTGAGATCTCAAACAGAGAAATCAAGAGGATCTTGGAGAAGATTGTGCAGCCCAACAGGAAGGATTGGAGCAATAGACTTGAGGACGCTCTATGGGCTCACAGGACTGCTTACAAGGCACCTATAGGGATGTCTCCTTATCGGGTTGTCTTTGGTAAGCCATGCCACCTTCCAGTGGAGATAGAGCATCGAGCCTACTGGGCTGTCAAGTCATGCAACTTCTCTCTTGATCAAGCTGGGGAGGAAAGGAAGCTGCAGTTGAACGAGTTGGATGAGATCCGTTTGGAGGCATATCAGAACTCTATGTTCTACAAGGAGAAGACCAAGAGATTCCATGATAGCTCCATTGCTAGAAAGGAGTTTGTTGTTGGTCAGCAAGTTTTACTGTATAACTCCAGACTTGGACTCATAGGGGGTAAGTTGAGATCAAAGTGGATTGGTCCTTTTGTTGTCACTAATGTTTATCCTTATGGTGCAGTTGAAATCAAAAGCCAATCCACAGATAAGAGCTTCAAAGTGAATGGGCATCGTCTTAAGCCATTCCTCAGCAATCCTGCCTTGGTGGATACTGTTGTGGAGGAAACTTCCCTGCTTGACCCCACTGCTGTTTCACCATGATTCAGGGAGTTTTCTTTCCCTTTCTTCTTTACTTTTATTGCACTTGTCTAGGTCTGTCTGTCTGTTGTTGTTTCCGTTTGTTTGATTCCTTTTTGTTAATTTGTGTTAGTTAGTGTTATGTTTTTGCTTTCTGTTTGGAACACTCACTTCACTTTTGGAGGATGAGTTGTTGGTTATTCTGTGAACTGATATCCTTGCTTTGTCTTTGCATGTCAAGTTGCTTTTGGAATTGTTTTATCCTGTGTGAGAATTTGAGCCACTCTCTGTTCTTTGTTGTGTGATACCGCCTCTTGAATGCTTGCACAGTGGTCTTGGCTTGACTCTTTCTGATACTTTCCTGATACACATGCATGTTTGGATATGATTTAGGCAATTTTGTTTTGTGAGCCTATAGCCAGATGAGCCTACCTCGAACTATTTCTGTTGATACCCCTTTTTGAGCCTGCATACCCTTTCATTGTTCTACAGCTCATTACAAGCCCTTAGCCTGAAAAACCATGATTATTCCTACCTTAGGAAATTTTGGAGCTTTGGAATTGTTTTGGGAATGGGTGCTCAATTAAGTGTGGTTGTGCGCGCACTTGTTGTTGGTTGGTTCTTGGAATTGCTCATTTGCACACCAAAGTGGGATTTCAAAATTGTTGTTTCTCTGCATGTTCTTTGTATAAAAAAAAGAGAGAGAAAACAAAAAGAAAAGAAAAGAGAATAAAGAAAAGAAATAAAAAGTAGTTTGGATTTGAGCATTGTGTGAGAACCGAAGTTGGAAGTGTTGGTGTTTGGGATTACTTTCATGATTGATTGAGACTTATTCCCCATTGCTCCTCTATTTCCTTGGTTGCTTAGCTACTTATCCATATGTTCCACACCTTGTCCTCAGCCCCATTACAACCTTGAAAAGTCCTTCTGATCTTGACCTGCATGTGTTTCTGGTTTGGTTGTTCGTTCTAGAGGCTTGCCAAGTCTGTTTGATGTTTGTTTTTCAGGGGTGCTTTGAGAGTAAACAGTAGCCTAGAGATTTGAGTGATACAGTGCATATTTCGTGAGGTTATGTTGCTTTCAATTCTCCTTAAGCTGAACTGAGTACTTGACATGTTTTGAATTGCTTGGATGATGTTCATGGATACCTTGCAGCTTTGAATCCTTCTGTGTTAGATGTGTTTCCGTTTGTCATGTGTCTGTTTGTCTTGTGTCTTTTTGTCTCTCTTGTTATGTTTGTGATGTCCTTGCTTTGCTTTACTCTTTAATTTTGCCCAGGAGTGCAAAAGGGTAAGTGTGGTCGATTTTGATGAGTCATTATTTTCTTCTATTCCACTAGCCTTTGTGCACCCATTAGACAGTTGATTAATGCTTAATTGTTCATCATTAGAGTGTTTTTCATCTGTTGGGCTTTATTGGGCCACTGTTCCGAATTTGGACTAATTTCACATTATTTGGCCTAATTTTTGTTTTTAATTATTTTTAGGTATTTGGGTGAAGCAAATTTTGGAGCTTGGACATTAATATTTAGTTGAAGAGAATTTCCACATCATTGCGACATCATTTCCATGTCATTTCCACGTCAGCAAAGTCAATGGGTCAACATTTGAGGCACAGAGTGGCATTTTTGTAAATCTGAGTGGCAGAGTGACAGTTTTGTAATTATGAGTCGCAAGGGTGATATGACCACGAATTAGGTCTGCATGAAAGGAGGCCAGCCGCTCCTTCTTCCTCTCCACTCTCTAAAACCTCCATTTTTGTTGTTTTAAAGCTTTGGAAGGTGACCCATGGTGGCACACACGAATTTTTCACGTTTTCCATTGGTTTTTCACGTTTTACAAGTCTTGGACAACACATTGAAGTTGTATTAACGTTTTCTACCGTTTGGGTAGCATTTATATTGAAGCATTTTCGTTTTTGGTGGCTGTTTTTGTTGTTCTTCTCTTATTTCTTGCCCATTTCGTTTGCTGCACCATTTTAAGCTTTCAATATCAATTTGAAGTCATTTGAACGGTTGAATTGCAATTTCTGTTTCAAATTCGAAGTGGGTGATTGTCCATTTTCCATGTCTAGCTAAGTTTTTCGTATTGGTTCCTTGAAGAAACTGATTTGAAACCATGAGGTTGATGTTTTGCAGTGCACTCCAATTCCTAATTACTCTTCATCCTATTCAATTTCGTAGCTTTGAATGAAATGGAATTTGTGATGCTTAATCATGAGTTTATGTTTTCCACAATTTCAGAATCCTTGTCATGCTTAGTGAGTTCGGGTTTTGGCCACAGTTGCTTAATCTGTGTGTGAGTGTGTGAAATTGAAAGAAGGATGTGTGCTATGCTTAATGGCGTAATGAAGCTGTGTTAATTTTTACATAGTTGATTAATTCAGATTTCATGAGAGTAAATTGGATAAGAGAATTGATTTAGTTACCTGTGATTGGTGGATTTTCAGTGGAATCAAGGAACCAGTACATTTTGAATTCTGTGTTTAATTCAGTTTTGGTGTTTTTGTTAGAATTTAGCAAAGTTGAGTGAATCTGCCAAACCCCCCCTGTGTTTTATTGTTGTGTTCATCTGGAAAATTCGCTTTGAATGAAAATATTGGTCGTTGGGAGACGACTTGGTTCACTTTCATGTACTGCATTTAATATGTTTTAATTTGGTGGGGTACGACCTCTATCAACCATTCGATATGCAAGGCATGGAGCCTGCTAGCAGGTACATCTCCATCACAACTCACACACCCTCACGTTCGCAAGTCACCACACCACAAGACGGTCCACCCCCCACCTGCCATGAGCAAGCAAGAAAATGGAAACATCAAATGACGCAAAGTCTGCATCGCTAGGCATGAAAATAATTTTCCACAATATCCTAGGGACTAGCTTGCTAAGCTGCACCAAGGGTCAGTGACGATCGGGTGTTAAAAAGCTCAACAATTATGAAGAGGCTAAACGTGCCATGAGTAACATGTTAACGCACGTACCACGTGAGAGGGGAGGCCTTATCACGCTCCCTTTAAAACCAACCAGTGTAGAGTTGGTCGGCTCAATGAGCACTCCCCCCTATAAGAGGTTAATATGCAAAAGGCAAATTTGTACAAGTATATACTTTTTTTTAGTAGACATAAGTCCATATTTTGAGCTACACTCTGAATTTTGATGCGATTTTTTGTAGTAATTCTTAGAAAAATAGTATCTCCTTGTTCACCAAATTTCATGATTTTTCTAATAAGGGAACAATTTGTTTTATTTTTTTTAGTTCCTTTGTATGCGTAAAATCGAGAAAAATCGAAAAGCACATGTTGAGTCCGAATTTCGACCTCATGTTTTCAAGTCCACTACTTAACAACATAAGGAACCTCTCCACCAAATTTCATTCTGTTTGCCCATGGTATTGAAATTGACCAATTTTGACACCAATCTATCTAGTCGCGACACACTAACCAACTTGACAAAGTGCAAAATCCATCTAACTAAAAACTTTTGGGGACATTTAGAGGCCTTTCCAAGACCATATCTCAAAAACCACGAATTTCATTTTTTTTCACAAAATTCCCCACCAAGTATCTATCTAAGCCGTGCCACACCGACCAACTTGGCCATTTGCAAAACTCACCGAACTCAAAACTTTTGTGCATCAATACTTTTATGGCACTCATTGGGGGAATTTGTCAGCCATTCCAACCACCATATCTCTAAAACCACGAATTTCATTTTTCCCCAAAACTTCCCACCAAACCATCTAGTTAAGCCATCCCACACCACAAAACTTGGACAAGTGCAACACCCATCGAACTCAAAACTTTTGTGCACCAAGACTTTTATGACACTCATTTGGGGAGATATGGAGGGCATTACAAAAACCATATGTAAAAAATCACGAATTTCATTTTTTTCCAAAACTCCCAACTAAGCCATCTAGTTAAGCTGTCCCACACCGACCAACTTGGCCAAGTGCAAAACTCACAAAACTCAAAACTTTTGTGCACCAAGACTTTTATGGTACTCATTTGGGGACATTTGGAGGCCATCCCAACTACCATATCTCAAAAACCACGAATTTCATTTTTTTTCCAAAACTTCCCACCTAGCCATCTAGCTAAGCCGTGCTACATTGCCAAACTTGGCCAAGTGCAAATCCCACCGAACTCAAAACGTTTGTCCACCAAGACTTTTATGGTACTCATTTGGGGTATTAAGAGGCCTTTCCAACAACCAAATCTCAAAGACCACAAATTTCATTCTTTCCCAAAACTTCGCACTAACCCATCTAGTTAACCCGTGCCACACCGCTAAACTTGGCCAAATACAAAAATCTCCGAACTCAAAACTTTTGTGCACCAAGACTTTTATGGCACTCATTTGGGGCCATTTATAGGCCATCCCAACCACCATATCTCAAAAACCACAAATTTGATTTTTTCCCAAAACTCCCTACCAAGCCATTTGGCTAAGTCGTGCCACACCGACAAACTTGGCCAAGTGCAAAACCTACCGAACTCAACTTTTGTGCACGAAGACTTTTATGGCACTCATTTGGGGGTATTTGTAGGCCATCCCAACCACCATATCTCACAAACCACGAATTTAATTTTTTTCCCAAAACTCCCTACCAAGCCATTTGGCTAAGTTGTGCCACAACGACATACTTGACCAAGTGCAAAACCCACTGAACTCAAAACTTTTGTGCACCAAGACTTTTATGGCACTCATTTGGGGATATTTGGAGGCCTTTCAAACCACCATATTTCAAAAGCCATAAATTTCTTTTATTCCAAAGCACCACACCAAGCCATCTAGCTAAGTTGTGCCACGTCAACAAACTTGGCCAAGTGCAAATGTCATCGAACTCAAACATTTTCTGTACCAAGACTTTTATGGTACTCATTTGGGGATATTTGTTGGCCATCACAACCACCATATCTCAAAATCCACGAATTTAATTTTTTTCCTAAAACTTCCCACTAAGACATCTAGGTAAGTCATGCCACACCGCCAAACTTGGCCCAGTGAAAACCCATCGAACTCAAAACTTTTTTCACCAAGTCTTCTATAGCACTCATTTGGGGATATTTGTTGACCATCCCAACCACACCATATCTCAAAAACCACGAATTTCAGTTTTTCCTAAAACTCCCTACCAAGTCATTTGGCTAAGCCGTGCCACAACAACAAACTTGTCCAAGTGCAAAACCCACTGACCTAAACACTTTTGTGCACCAAGACTTTTATGGCACTCATTAGGGGACACTTGGAGGCCTTTCAAACCATCATATCTCAAAAACCACGAATTTCATTTTTTTCCAAAACACCCCACCAAGCCATCTAGCTAAGTCATGCTACACCGACAAACTTTGTCAAGTGCAAATCCCACCGAACTAAAAATTTTTGTGCCACAAGACTTTTATGGTACTCATTTGGGGACATTTGGAGGTCGTTCCAATAAGCAAATCTCAAAAACCACGAATTTAATTTTTTTCCTAAAACTTCCCACTAACACATTTAGGTAAGCCATGCCACACCATCAAACTTGACCAAGTGAAAACCCACCGAACTCAAAACTTTTTTTCACCAAGTCTTCTATGGCACTCATTTGGGGATATTTGTTGGCCATCCCATCCACACCATATCTCAAAAACCACGACTCTCGGTTTTTCCCAAAACTCCCTACCAAGTCATTTGGCTAAGCCTTGCCACAACAGCAAACTTGTCCATGTGCAAAACCCACTGAACTAAACACTTTTGTGCACCAAGACTTTTATGGCACTCATTAGGGGACATTTGGAGGCCTTTCAAACCATCATATCTCAAAAACCATGAATTTCATTTTTTCCAAAACACCCCACCAAGCCATCTAGCTAAGTCATGCTACACCGACAAACTTTGCCAAGTGCAAATCCCACCGAACTAAAAACTTTTGTACCCCAAGACTTTTATGGTACTTATTTGAGGACATTTGGAGGCCTTTCCAACAACCAAATCTCAAAAATAACGAATTTAATTTTTTCCAAAAACTTCCCACTAATCCATCTAGCTAAGTCATGCCACACTGCCAAACTTGGCCAAGTGCAAAACCCACCAAACTCAGAACTTTTTTTCACCAATACTTTTATGGCACTCATTTGGGGATATTTTTTGGCCATCCCAACCACTATATCTCAAAAACCATGAATTTCAAGTTTTCCCAAAACTCCCTACCAAGCTATTTGGCTAAGTCGTTCCACAACAACAAACTTGTTCAACTGCAAAACCCACTGAACTAAACAATTTTGTGCACCAAGACTTTTATGGCACTCATTTGGGGACACTTAGAGGCCTTTTAAACCACCATATCTCAAAAACCACAAATTTCGTTTTTTTCCAAAACACCCCACCAAGCCATCTAGCTAAGTCGTGCCACATCAACAAACTTGGCCAAGTGCAAATCCCACCGAACTCAAAACTTTTGTGCCCCAAGACTTTTATGGTACTCATTTAGGGACATTTGAAGGCCTTTCCAACAACAGAATCTCAAAAACCACGAATTTAATTTTTTTCCAAAACTTCCCTCTAACCCATCTAGTTAAGTCATGCCACACCGCCAAACTTGGACAAGTGCAAAACTCACCGATATGAGAACTTTTTTTCACCAAGACTTTTATGGCACTCATTTACGGATATTTTTAAGAATTTCGAAACACCATATCTCAAAAACCACGAATTTTTTTTTTTCCCGAAACTACCTACCAAGCCATTTGGCTAAGCTGTGCCACAACAACAAACTTGGCCAACTGCAAAACCCACTGAACTAAACACTTTTGTGCACCAAGACTTTTATGGCACTCATTAGGGGACATTTGGAGGCCTTTCAAACCATCATATCTCAAAAACCACGAATTTCATTTTTTCCAAAACACCCCACCAAGCCATCTAGCTAAGTCATGCTACACCGACAAACTTTGCCAAGTGCAAATCCACCGAACTAAAAACTTTTGTACCCCAAGACTTTTATGGTACTTATTTGGGGACATTTGGAGGCCTTTCCAACAACCAAATCTCAAAAACCACGAATTTAATTTTTTCCAAAAACTTCCCACTAATCCATCTAGCTAAGTCATGCCACACTGCCAAACTTGGCCAAGTGCAAAACCCACCAAACTCAGAACTTTTTTTCACCAATACTTTTATGGCACTCATTTGGGGATATTTTTTGGCCATCCCAACCACTATATCTCAAAAACCATGAATTTCAAGTTTTCCCAAAACTCCCTACCAAGCTATTTGGCTAAGCCGTTCAACAGCAACAAACTTGTTCAACTGCAAAACCCACTGAACTAAACAATTTTGTGCACCAAGACTTTTATGGCACTCATTTGGGGACACTTAGAGGCCTTTTAAACCACCATATCTCAAAAACCACAAATTTCGTTTTTTTCCAAAACACCCTACCAAGCCATCTAGCTAAGTCGTGCCACACCGACAAACTTGGCCAAGTGCAAATCCCACCGAACTCAAAACTTTTGTGCCCCAAGACTTTTATGGTACTCATTTAGGGACATTTGAAGGCCTTTCCAACAACAGAATCTCAAAAACCACGAATTTAATTTTTTTCCAAAACTTCCCTCTAACCCATCTAGTTAAGTCATGCCACACAGCCAAACTTGGACAAGTGCAAAACCCACCGATCTGAGAACTTTTTTTCACCAAGACTTTTATGGCACTCATTTAGGGATATTTTTAGGAATTCCCAAACACCATATCTCAAAAACCACGAATTTTTTTTTTCCCGAAACTCCCTACCAAGCCATTTGGCTAAGCTGTGCCACAACAACAAACTTGGCCAACTGCAAAACCCACTGAACTAAACACTTTTGTGCACCAAGACTTTTATGGCACTCATTAGGGGACATTTGGAGGCCTTTCAAACCATCATATCTCAAAAACCACGAATTTCATTTTTTCCAAAACACCCCACCAAGCCATCTAGCTAAGTCATTATACACCGACAAACTTTGCCAAGTGCAAATCCCACCGAACTAAAAACTTTTGTACCCCAAGACTTTTATGGTACTTATTTGGGGACATTTGGAGGCCTTTCCAACAACCAAATCTCAAAAACCACGAATTTAATTTTTTCCAAAAACTTCCCATTAATCCATCTAGCTAAGTCATGCCACACTGCCAAACTTGGCCAAGTGCAAAACCCACCAAACTCAGAACTTTTTTTCACCAATACTTTTATGGCACTCATTTGGGGATATTTTTTGGCCATCCCAACCACTATATCTCAAAAACCATGAATTTCAAGTTTTCCCAAAACTCCCTACCAAGCTATTTGGCTAAGTCGTTCCACAACAACAAACTTGTTCAACTGCAAAACCCACTGAACTAAACAATTTTGTGCACCAAGACTTTTATGGCACTCATTTGGGGACACTTAGAGGCCTTTTAAACCACCATATCTCAAAAACCACAAATTTCGTTTTTTTCCAAAACACCCCACCAAGCCATCTAGCTAAGTCGTGCCACATCGACAAACTTGGCCAAGTGCAAATCCCACCGAACTCAAAACTTTTGTGCCCCAAGACTTTTATGGTACTCATTTAGGGACATTTGAAGGCCTTTCCAACAACAGAATCTCAAAAACCACGAATTTAATTTTTTTCCAAAACTTCCCTCTAACCCATCTAGTTAAGTCATGCCACACCGCCAAACTTGGACAAGTGCAAAACTCACCGATATGAGAACTTTTTTTCACCAAGACTTTTATGGCACTCATTTAGGGATATTTTTAAGAATTTCGAAACACCATATCTCAAAAACCACGAATTTTTTTTTTCCCGAAACTCCCTACCAAGCCATTTGGCTAAGCTGTGCCACAACAACAAACTTGGCCAACTGCAAAACCCACTGAACTAAACACTTTTGTGCACCAAGACTTTTATGGCACTCATTAAGGGACATTTGGAGGCCTTTCAAACCATCATATCTCAAAAACCATGAATTTCATTTTTTTCCAAAACTTCCCACTAACCCATCTAGCTAAGCTATGCCACGCCGCCAAACTTGGCTAAGTGCAAAACCCACCGAACTCAAAACTTTTGTGCCCCAAGACTTTTATGGTACTCATTTGGGAACATTTGGAGGCCTTTTGCAACAACGAAATCTAAAAAACCACGAATTTAACTTTTTCCCAAAACTTCCCACTAACCCATCTAGCTAAGCCATGCGACATCGCCAAACTTGGCCAATTGCAAAACCCACCGAACGTAAAACTTTTTTTCACCAAGACTTCTATGGCACTCATTTGGGGATATTTGTAGGCCATCTGATGTGACCCCAACAAGCCCAAGCCCATATCAAGGCCCAATCACTAGAAGCATGATGAGAAAAATTCACATGGGCCTCTCACAAGATGACCAAGTCAATCATGGGCTTTTTACGTTATTCACATGAGCTAAAGAAATCTCTAAAATATGAGATGATGCATGAAGAAAGTAGTCTAGATTTAAATTGGGCCATTGTTTAGGCTTTGCTTTCAATAAAAGCTAGAATACTTTTTGGGATCAATTGGGCCGAGCCCAATTTGCTACCTTTGGCCGAGAATTGCTTGAGTGACTCTCCATTTGGATGCAAGCAAAGCATGAACTAAGCAAGGAGAATGTGATGGAAGCATGGTGCATGTGACTTGGGCAAGGAGAGTATGATATGCCACTTGGCATCATCAAGACTCATCTACTACATCACATGGTCTCCAATCAAGCTTCTTCTCCAAGCTACATTTGCATTTTATCTTTGTTTCATTTTCTCTTCGACCGGCCATGTGCCTATAAATAAAGAAAACGAAGAAGGGGTGATATTGATCTCAAAATCAAATCAAGGAAATACCAAAGGTATTTTATTTCTAGTCAATCTTATTCAAAAACCTTTGTTAGTCTCTACGTATAATTTTGGTTTTCTCTTCGACTTGTTTATATTTAGTTTTTTCTATCAACAATAAATGATAATAAAATATTTGGAGTATTTAAACTGGTTTACATAATATGTGTACACATTGTTCTTCCTCTACATTGAATATATAAACTTCCTGTTTACAAAATTCAATACATATTCATTTATTCACACAATAAGAGGTATACAAAATGTATCAAATTATATGAAAGTGATGATTATTTTCTAATGTCACTCTTAATCATTATGTTGTAGGAAGGACCAACAAAAGAGATGAACATTTCAAAATATTGCAGATGTTCAAAAGTTAATTTCTAGATGCTAATAGTTGAGCCTGAAGAGGTTCCATATATAATTTTCAATGCAACATACAAAGAATTGTTTGTAGAATCTGGAAAAGGGAATGCAGAATGTGATGCTTATCTTTAGGATGAAATGTGGGTTCAAAGGAGATCGAAGACAAACAAAGATGAAAGAAGATTGGTAAGAGCTACCATGGAATAGGTTAATGAAGAATAAGAGAAACATTTTGTTGATGATTTGTAAAATTTATTCTAGAAGAAGAAAGAAATTTTGAAAAAATGTAATTTTAACTTTTCAATGTAATACTACAATTTTATTCCCATGATAATTATCTTGTAAAGAAGAAAAATCAAGTGTCATTTTAATTTCTAATGCTTTATCTATTATGTTTTCTGTTTAGTTAATAAGTGTAATTTTAGTTTTTCAATAATTGGGTAACTTTTGTAAAATCATTATTCTATTTCCTTTTTTTTACTAGCTTTTGAATGGGTAAAAACCCTAGGGCGACTTTTATCAAATGATAGATACAGTCTATTTTTATTTTCATTTATACACTTACTAATAATATTTTTAAAATTCTACAACTCTGTTGCATATGTTTCCATCAAAGAAGTGTTAATAATAAAGTTTTGTAGAGTTGTTATTATACTATTTAATGTATTCCCTTGTTTCCTCATCCTTGCTATGACTCAAAGTTAGTAGCTTCTTTTATGTCGACAAAAAGAAATATAAAATATGAAATATTTAAAGTAGTTTAACCTTTCGAAATACGGTTTAAAACATAGAAAAACAAACTAAAAAAACAAATAAAAAACTATAAAAGAATTATGACATAAAAAAAAACCTCTTCTATATTCTATCATTTTAACACAATTCTACACAACTTACTTAACTTTTCTTTAAAACCTAACACCTGCACAAAACAAAGATCTTTCATCACAATCTTAGAGGGCTCACAAAATGGGCAAACCTTAGGGAAAATACTACCATGTATGAATGAACTTCAATAGGTAGAGCAGAGAAGCTATATAGCAAATCAACACTCAATGCCTATGTGGGGGGAAATCCCGCATTGAAAGAAATAAAACTTCAGCAAGGGTTTATAACCTTCAAGCCTCACTAAGAACAACAATCAACGTGCAAAGGCTACTGGTCCTTGGGGTTTCTTTTCTACTTAAAGGTTTTTGATTTTGACCTTTGTTAAACCTTTTACTTATAGATTTTTCTGAACTAGGTCTAAAATTTGTATTTAAATAAATTGTAAGGGATTTCTTTTTCTACATGGAGATCGTTGAATTTGACCTCTGCCAAATCTCTTTTATTTATAGATATTTCAGAACTAAACTAGACTTAAAATTTGTAGTTAAATATATCTTTCATTTTTTGAGATTTTAATATTTTTTATATATTTTTCAAATTTTATGAGATTTTCACTTATCTGCAAAATATAAATAAAATATTTATCCTTTTCAAAATTATTTAATAAATAGTTGATTATTTGAAAATAAAATAATAAAAATACCAATAAAAATAAAAATAAACAAAATAAAAACATGACAATGTCGATTAACATTTAGATTTGTTGCTAAAGACTTGTTACATAGTGATGTGAATACTAAAATTATAAATTAAAAATTATTATAGTATTTTTATATTGATTTGATGCATGCACTAGTGCAAAAATGGTATATTACAACAAGATATTACATCAGTTACACGAAAAATGATCTAGTACAGTGCCCGGTGGCATTTTTGAAATTTCTGCGAACTATATTACATCGGTTCCTCAACACATCTGATGTAATACCCATTTTTAAAAAAAAAATTAAAAAAAAAATAGGTTTTCTGCACAGAGCAGTTATACTACATCGGTTCCCACGTTTAACCGATGTAGTACGCATTATTTTTCTCAGCAGGGGTTTCCCCCTCATTTCTCCTTTTCGTCTTCGCGCTTTCTTCATTCTCTTTGCATTCTCTTCGCTCTTCGTTCCTAACCACCACACCACACCACAACAGCACCGCACGGCCACTGCCCCACACCAGCACCGCACGGCCACCGCACCACACCAGCACAGCACGGCCACCGCACCACACCAGCACCGCACGGCCACCGCACAACACCGCAGGTTCTCCTCGCGCGGCCGCTCCTCCATGCAACAACTCCTCCGCGCAGGCGCTCCACACCAGCACCGCACGGCCACCGCACAACACCGCAAGTTCTCCTCGCGCGGTCGCTCCTCCACGCAACCACTCCTCCGCGCAGGCGTCGAGCAGGCGCTCCTCCGCGCAGCCACTCCTCTCCTTCGCGCTCACCCTCTTCGCGCTGCCGCTCTTCGTTCAACGCAGCTACTCCTCCACCTTCGCGAATCGTGCCACCATTCACGGAGCCGTTCTCCGCTATTCGAACAACGACACCGCTGCTTTGGAGTTCCTCCGCCGTTAGTAATAGGGTTCACTTGTGTTGTTATTGTATTATTCGTATTGTTATTATGTGTAATCTTTTAAAGTCCAATTTGTTTTGTACTATTGTTAAACGAAGAAATCAATTAGTTTGATTATGTTGATATTAGTCCCAACATGTTCAAAATGACATCTTAATCTGAGCATTGAAGTAAGTGATATTGATCTAAGCTTGGAAAAAATTAAATTGATCTAAATCTGAAAGAAGTTAAATTCATAACGTTAATTCGTCCTCATCAAAATGCGCTACATCAATGTTTCACAAAAGTGAATTTGAAAGAAGTTTAAGGAAAGTCAAAATGCAGTACATCAATAATGAATTCTACATCAGAAATTCCAAAAAATAACTAAGACGTCTGTAGCTGCTATCATGGCCTCCTCCTAATATGTAATTTCATCCTAAACTACTGAGATGGTTCATTTGGTGTTAGTAGTGGTGCTGCTTGATTCTCCACTTCATTCCTTGGTGGTTGAGTTGTTTGAGTTTCAGCAGTTGTTGCATTCTCAGTAGTTGGTGCATTCTCAACCGTTGGTGCATTCTCAACAGTTTGGGCATCTAGTGCAGTCTCAACAGGTGTTGCAGTCTGCTCATCCACTACAAATCGGAGTTAATCAATTTCTCGTTGAACCACCAAAGTGCACGAAGTGATACAACACAATTGCCTCCAACGATTACAACCAGAGGTAAAGGAAGAAGATTGAGACCGTAACATACCTATATAATGGGATTGCAGGTAGAAGAAGATTGCAGCAACACCAATTGGGAATGGAGGAACAAGATTGTCAAAACTCAACAACTGCCCAAACATTCCTTACCAAAATCCTAGGTCACTTATTTATCCCCAAATATCTAATTACCATTAGCACATACACGTAACATACCCTAATACAAACCGTGCCACCTGTATAGTGCTCCATTAATGATTTAAACGACGTTACAAAAAAGGACCAAATAAAACACGAATTACAAAAATAAGGATCATTTTAAACATTGGGTAAAAATGATGACCATTTTAAACATTCTGTCAAAATGAGGACCATCCGCAACAAACACTACGAAAATAAGGACCAAAAAGGTATTTAAGCCTATATTATAAAAGGTAAAATTGGTAGTATGAGATGTGGACACAAAAAATAGAATCTTCTTTATATATTGTTATAGATATAGGAAATACACAACTATTTAAAAATCTTTAATAAAGAGGGTGAGAGATGATAGATTCAACTCCTTTCACCACAAAATAAACTATCATTTATTGATAAAAAAAATCATAATATTCATACAATAATTCTATATATATTATGTGAAAATTAACTTTATGTTTTCTTTTATGATAATAGTTATTGTGAGAGTAAATACTGCATGTTAAATAAAAGTTATGAACAAGAGGTTTTTGCATATGCGCGTAGAATTAAAAAAGAAAAAGCGGTATTTTGGAGATATGATAGGTAAGGTTTTACGGTATTTATTATATAATACATTAATTAAATAAATGCACATATTAATATTTTACACAAATAAATGAATAAATAACTTATGGTTATTTATGTTATATTTATTATTTTGGTGTAAAATATTTAGTGATAGTACTTAAATAATAAGTCGTGCCACACCACCAACTTGGCCATGCGCAAAATCCACCGAACTCAAAACTTTTGTGCACCAATACTTTTATGACACTCATTTGGGGGCATTTGTTGGCCATTCCAACCACCATATCTCAAAAACCACGAATTTCATTTTTTTCCAAAACTCCCCACCAAACCATCTAGTTAAGTTGTCCCACACCACCAAACTTGGCCAAGTGCAAAACCTCACCGAAATCAAAATTTTTTTTGCACCAAGACTTTATAACACTCATTTGGGGAGATATGGAGGGCATTACAACAACCATATGTCAAAAGCCACAAATTTCATTTTTTCCCTAAACTCCCCACTAAGCCTGATGTGATCCCAACAAGGCTTATAGCTTGGGTCAACGCCTAGGCCCAAATCATGCTTAAGGCCCAATACATGGCCCACATGCACCTTCAAGCCCAAGCCCATCAAGAGGCCCAATAACAAGGAGCATGCTCAGAAAGATCCAATTAGGCTTCATTCAAGATGGCCCAAACCCACATGGGCTTCTCATACTCTTCACATGGGCCAAAGAAGATGTGAAGATTTGAAGAGGTGTCTCAAAGAGCAATAAAATAGCAATAATATTGGCCCATTGTTTAGGCTTCGCTTTCTAGAATAATAAGTCAAACAATGAGTAGTTCAATTGATAAAATTGGGCTTGACTAAGCCCAATAGGAGATTTGGCCATGAGTTATCAAAAGAGCCAAGGTGGACTAAGTGGAAGTCAACACTTCTTCCTACACCTCATGGATCCAAAGCATCCAAGGGTTAGGAATGCTTCCTCCTTTTCCAAGGCATCATCCAATGGCCAAGATCAAGCCTCCTTCTCCAAGCTTGATCTAAGGGCCAAGATCAAGGCCCACTCCATCCAATAGCTCTCCTTTCTCATGTGTTAATGGCTTCATATAAAAGCCAAAATTTCACTCATTTGTAGACACTCTTGAAATTTTAAGCAATAGATGCAACTTGAGTTGAGAGCACTCCTCCCTCTATTGCCTTTGAGAGTCACCACTTTCTAGAGATTTCCTCTCTCTACCTCTAGCCACCTTCCCTAGGCTAGCATAGATTAGGAAATCCTATCACCTCTTTCACCTTCCATTGCTTGCAAGTGCCTTCCAACTTGCTTCCATTCCTTCATCCATTTCCGCTGCCCATGGAGCTCTTCATGCACCTTTGGAGCTCCACCAAAGCCATTTAGTTAAGTCGTCCCACACATACCAACTTGGCCAAGTGCAAAACCCACCAAACTCAAAACTTTTGTGCACCAAGACTTTTATGGTACTCATTTGGGAAATTTGGAGGCCATCCCAACCACCATATCTCAAAAACCACGAATTTCATTTTTTTTCCAAAACTCCCCACCAAGCCATCTAGCTAAGTCGTGCCACATTGCCAAACTTGGCCAAGTGCAAATCCCACCGAACTCAAAATGTTTGTGCACCAAGACTTTTATGGTACTCATTTGGGGACATTAAGAAGCCTTTCCAACAACCAAATCTCAAAATCCACGAATTTCATTCTTTCCCAAAACTTCGCACTAACCCATCTAGCTAAGCCATGCCACACCGCCAAACTTGGCCAAGTGCAAAAACCTCCGAACTTAAAACTTTTGTTCACCAAGACTTTTATGGCACTCATTTGGAGGCATTTGTAAGCCATCCCAACCACCATATCTCAAAAACCACGAATTTGATTTTTTCCCAAAACTCCCTACCAAGTCATTTGGCTAAGCGTTGCCACACCACACATACTTGACCAAGTGCAAAACCCACTAAACTCAAAACTTTTGTGCACCAAGACTTTTATGGCACTCATTTGGGGACATTTGCAGGCCTTTCAATCCACCATATGTCAAAAACCACGAATTTCTTTTATTCCAAAGCACCCCACCAAGCCATCTAGCTAAGTCGCCCCACGTCGACAAACTTGGTCGAGTGCAAATTCCACCGAACTCAAACATTTTTTGCACCAAGACTTTTATGGTACTCATTTGGGGATATTTGTTGCCCATCCCAACCACTATATCTCAAAAATCATAAATTTAATTTTTTTCCAAAATTTCCCACTAACCCATCTAGCTAAGCCATGCCACACCGCCAAACTTGGCCAAGTGAAAACTCACCGAACTCAAAATTTTTTTTCACCAAGACTTCTATGGCACTCACTTGGGGATATTTGTTGGCCATCCCAACCACCATATCTCAAAAACCACGAATTTCATTTTTCCCCAAAACTCCCTACCAAGCCATTTGGCTAAGCCGTGCCATAACAACAAACTTGTCCAAGTGCAAAACCCACTAAACTAAAAACTTTTGTGCACCAAGACTTTTATGACACTCATTTAGGGACATTTGGAGGCCTTTCAAACCACCATATCTCAATAACCACGAATTTCTTTTTTCCAAAACACTCCACCAAGCCATCTAGCTAAGTCGTGCCACACCAACAAACTTTGTTGACATCCCTAGTCCTCGTATGAGAGCATGTACACAATTTTCTATTTCTTTCTCTTCCTTCCCATCAGAAGTGAAAACCAAGAGGAAACTTAAAGTGCTCTAGGAAGACCATATACCAAATTTCATTTATTGTTCCCAATGACCAATCTTAGTATGCTTCTGCATTTAATTCTTTGAGGTATTGACAACTACTTAATTAACTATAGGGTTAACGGTAGGGTTTATTTCTCGTTTACGTTTTCTTAATCTAACATATAATATATAAATGAGTGCAAATTCCATCGTACAAACTGATCTCATAGGATTAAGTTAAAATAAAGTGGCTTCTTGTTTTTCTATTTTCATGTTTCTATATATTCTAAAATCACTTAGAAGATATCTCCTTAGGTGTTATAAGAGGAAGTTGTCAAAATATCATTATCCGCTGAAGATATGTAGGTAAAGTTTTATGATATTTCTTATATAATACATTAATTAAATCAATGCATATATTAATATTTTACAAAAATAAATGAATAAATAAATTATAGTTACTTATGTTATATTTATTATTTTGGTGTAAAATATTTAATGATAGTACATAAATAATACAACAATATTAATTAATATATTACGTTAATAATATTAATGACTTATTAATGACATTATTTAATAATTAAATGTATGTATTAATTACTTTTTATTTTATATCCTTTTGAAACGAAATTGACTAAAAGACATTATATTAATCCTCGTTCAATGAATTACTCAAATGCTCTCTTTTTTACATTTATATAAAGGGGACACTTATAGAGTTTCTCATCACACTTATCGTATCTTAGAGAATGACAAGAGGTATTTTTAGTTGTCCATGAATATTTAGAGCTTAGAGAAATGGGCAGCATGGAGAAAGATGAAGAGGAGGAAGATGCAGACATAAAGTTCTCAAAGAGAGTGATGATATTGATCTCAAAATCAAATCAAGGAAGTATACCAAAGGTATCCTATATATATATAACCATTTGATTCATTAGATCCACAACGTTTTTTTTATTATATTGTTGTGCTTTATTTAGTTATTCAAATTACAGAGGCATTTCGTGTGCATCCTTTTAGTGATACATATATTAAGTACTATTTCACAATTATTTTCTAAAATATATGTAAATCGGGATTATCTTCATAAAACATGTCAAAGTAATGATATATGGACTTAGGTATTCATATATGATCAAATCTTTGGCTCCACACTCATTCTACTTTTGTAACACAGTCTTCTGTCATCGATGCTGAGCGTGAGAGCAGCAAAGAGTTTGGTCCAATTTGGTTCTTCTTGATTGGTGCAGAAGAGAAGTGAGATTACGTTTGATGGGCATTTTAACATTCATAATCATATTCATTTTTTCAATCTCTAACCTTTGAATTTCCGTATACAGCAAAGGAATTGTACCATTGTCACAACTATCTTCTTGCTTTCTACGGCTCAAGTGAGTTTTATGTTCCTATTTTCTTGAGTTTTTTTTTCGTTGGTTGGTTTTTTTGTATAACTGATAACTTGTACTAATGAATCTTGAAAGCATTACAGGGATGGCAGTGTAACTGTTTCCTTTATTAAAAGGCATACCGTGAGAAGAAGCTGTAGTGAAACTGAGGTAAATTTGTTGTCTCTTTTTGCTAAAGTTAACACATTAGTGAAACGATGTTAGGTAATTTTGAGAGGCTAATTAATTTTTGTGGTTTACACTTTCAGGTGGAGATAAGATTACAAGGGAGGCCAGTTTTATCTTCATGGAAACTGAACAGCTTAGTAGAAATGTGGGTGCAAACATTGCCAAAGAATGAGACTCTTGTTGTTTAGGTTTTGTTTAAAGAATGTATGCAGAATGAACTTTTTTATCTTTTGGATGAAATGCGAATTCAAAGAAAAGTGCAGAGGACTTTATGATGGAAAGGATTAAAGGATAATAAGACAAACATCGATGATTTGTAAATGTAATTGTGATCTTAACTTTTCAATGTAATACTATATTTCATACTAGTTATTATATATGTAAGAAGAAGAAAATGTAAGAGTGATTTCAGTTTCTTTTATTAACAAAAAGGAATAAAATAAATAAAGCAAGACACTTGGAATTTCAGTACCAAACGTGATGTTTTCTTTTATTTTTACAGCAAAACAACAAAATATCATGATAATTCATAAAACTCTATTTCTCAATATCTTATTTTGTATCTTAAGCTAAGCAGGTTTGTTTTGTATACAAATAGCACCATTCAATACATGATAAGTGTCAATTTCAAATGGAAAATTTACTTATTCTTGACACTTATTATGTAAAAAGATAAAAGCTAGGAAATAGTTTATTTATTCATGGTAATAAACACACAAAAAGAGGTAAAAATGGACATTATCACTAGACATAGAATTTTTATTATTTTAGTTTAGGCTTGTCTACAACAAAATCGAGGCATGTTACAAACGATGTGAGTGTGAGAGACGGAAATAGGAATATATTGTTGGATGTCCTTACTTTGAATGGAATCCTGAAACCTAATCTCGTTGACGTTTTTATCTTATATTTTCTCAATTTCTAATTATATTTTACATCTTAATTTTACAATTATTTTTTCTTTAAACCACAAATGTTTTGGTATTCTTACCCTTTATCAATAACAAATTAATTAATTTAAACCACATTAGTCCATTTGGGATACAATATCTGGAGTTGTCTACTATAATACTTGTACGATTTGGTACAATTGGCAACCACGTAATAGAGATTGTGCAAAATGTTGGGAATCCAAGTGGGAGTCTAAGTCCCACATTGAGTAAAAATAAGAAAGTTGAGCACCATATAAGGATCAAGGCCCATAAACGCA
Source organism: Vigna unguiculata (assembly GCF_037176805.1). Lineage (NCBI taxonomy): Eukaryota > Viridiplantae > Streptophyta > Magnoliopsida > Fabales > Fabaceae > Vigna > Vigna unguiculata. The sequence continues at coordinate 32,760,352 of NC_140795.1, read as the reverse complement.
TCATGGCTTTAAGGTTTTGGGTTGAGAGTGGTGTCAATGTCTTTTGTGATTGGACTCAGGTCTCATTGGTGTTGTATCTCTCTAGTGAAACCTCCTCTGTAAACCTAACACAAAATATATAATACACTAATAGTTGTATTTGGATTTTGGATGATTCTAGGTTTGATAAAATATTTTGTGTTGTTTCTATCTCAATTTGTGTAGGTTTAAAATGTAGGAAGAAAAAAAACAAAAAAAAATTATTTAAAAAAACACCTACATTAGACTTCGGTTATGCCAAAACTGAAAAATAAAGAGGGTACTTTTGGTAAAAACCAAAGCCTAATACCTTTTTAAATTTAAAATTATTTAATTTTAAGGGTATTTAGTCTTGGTTTTGGTCATAACTGAGCCAAATATCCTTTTTAATTAAACAATTTTTTAAATAAAAAACCACCATTTTTTACTTTGTTAAGGTATGTTTTGGTTGTTGAACCGAAGCAAAATTATTAAAGGAATCGGTGCCAAAACGCTTTCCTACACTGGTGGGGATCTCACGCAAGATAACATCCAGACATCAGTCTTTGCCAACCACGTCACCTAATTAAAATTTATCATGGACTTAAAATTTAATTAAACCTAAATTATGGTTATTTATGTTATATTTATTATTTGTGTTTGATATATTTAATGAAATGTGAAATATAACATATATATTAACTTATTGCATTAATGAAATTATTTATTAATTAAATGAATACATTAATTACTTATTTTCTTTACAAGAAAATTTTTAAATAATGATCAATTTTAATCACAAAAATATGTTTAGAGACCAATTTAGATATCACTTTCCTAATTAGAGACGAATTTAAAGACTAATTTCTTTGGTAGTCAACACTTTGGCTAGTAATCACTGCAGTAAAATGTTTCATTAAAAACCAATTTTACTGACAAAAAGTTGTTAGTCACTATATTGACTAACTTAGATACAAATTTATAAAATCAAAAATTATTGGTTAATAAACTAGTCACTATTATGAATAAAAAATTCTAATTAGTTTCTAAATTGGTTTCTAAAATTTAGCTACCAAAGGAAATCGGTCACAAAATATTAACTATCAAGGTTTTTTTTTTATCAAAGGATTTGGTTTCTAAATTGGTCTCTAATTAATTAGTGACCAATTTAACGACCAATTATAATTTTTTTTTTCATAATAGTGACTATTTTAGTAACCAATAATTTTTTATTTTGTAAATTAGTATATAAATTAGTCACTATAGTGACTAACAACTTTATTACTAAAATTTCTTGTTAATGAAACATTCTTTTGTGGTGAATGTTAGTGACCGATTTAGATACCAATTCATAATAAAAACTATTTTGGTATTATTTTAGAAACCAATTACAATTTTTTATTTATAAAAGAAACTATTTTAGTTACAAAAATTTTTAGCTTATAAATTGGTGTTTATATTGATCACTATGGCAACTAATTAATTTTAGTCACTAAAATTGATCATTGTTTAAGAATTATTTTATAGTGTTTAAATCCTCTTGAAATGGAAAGTAATGTAAAAATTAATATTAAACCTCATTCAATGAACTACCCATCTCCTTGTTTTTTTCATGTATATAAAGCCAAGATTCATAGAGTTTGTCATCAAAGTTATCGAATTCGAATCAAAAACAAAAGAATAGATTTAGTTGTCTTTGAATATTTAGAGTTTAGAGAAATGGCCAGTAGCGTGCAGAATGAAAAAGACGAAAATGACGGAGACATAAACTTTACAAAGAGTGATCAGATTTTCTCATAATCAAATCAAGGAAGTATATCAAAGGTAGTATACATAACCATTTGAATAATTAGATCCAAACAACTATTTTTCATTGCTGTGTTTTATTTAGTTATATTCATATTAAAAAAACTGTTTGCATTTTTTTTTATACATATATTGAGTACTTTTCACATTTTTTTTTTCTAAAATACTTGTGAATAGGGATTATCTTCATAAAACATGTCAAAGTGAAAAGTGAACATATATGATTTAATCTTTGGCTTCAAACTCATTCTAAGCCTTTTTTTCTTCTGAATTTCGGTCGTCTGTTCCGCACATCAAAAAGAGATGGTGAAGTACTTTTCATTTTCATTTTCAATTTTCACTTTTTTTTATCCCTTTTCTTTTGTTACCTATACATTCAATTTTTGTTTTTCAATTCTTTTTATTTGTTGATTTTTTGTTAAGATTATCTTCATATGTGAAACTTAGTATTTGAATTGAAACTAATTCTATTTTGGTAACACAAACATTTATTATGAATTTCAGCATTGTGGTTTGGGGCATCACAATAATGAGTTGGTGGAGGTATTTATATGAGACTTGACCTAATTGTCTCATGTATACAAGTTTTCCGCATTGTTTATGCCATTTCACCAATATCTGGAGCTCCATTCTCAAAGATGAAGAACAAGAAAGCAGAGAATATTTCAGAGATACTTTTCCAGACATTTGCTTAATTATCAATTCTTCATCCGTCGGGTGAAATCCCAATTCAAACCAAAAACAAAACTGCAGAGAGAGATGTGTATGATGGAAAGGATTAAAGGAGAATAAGAGAAACATTTATTGATTATCTGTAACTATATGTCTGATTTTAACTTTTCAATGTAATACTACATTTGGTAGTAATTGTCATGTTATTAAGAAGAAGAAAAAGTGTGAAAGTGTGATTTCAGTTTTGAATGTAATATTAATTTGATCTGATGAATTAACATAGATGACACTCAATGTTTGCTTTTAACCGAATAGAATACAAAGTTTTCCTCTTACAATTTTTTATATAAATATTTTTATATTTATTTCGTTAATAATGTGTTCTGATAGAAGCTTTTCTGGATATAGTTTATTTAAGTTTGATCGTTTATCACTTTTGTAACTTTTCCTCATGTTGACACATAAACAACAATTTCATCCTCAAAGCTCATCTTTTTAATTTAAAAAAGATGTGATCCTCTCTAAGTAATATTGTGAGAATATCTTACAAGATGTCTTGAATAAAGCATTTGTTGGTTTATGTTTTTTTTTTTTTAACAAAAGTTAAAAGCAATTAAGCAAAATTTACAAAACTAGAATAGAAATAGCTTGGAGGATCTCCCCCTCAATGTTCCAGAAGCTCACTAAATATAATACACATTTAAGATTTGACAATAAAAGAGAAGAAGCTAAAATTGATCTTGAAAATTGCTTACTGATTCAAGACCAATTTTGGTATGATGAAGTCAATAATAACTAGATTACTCAATAAGATATTTTTCTTTATTCTGATAAATAATATATATATATATATATATATATATATTTACAAATAATGTAAATGAAAATAGATAATTTTCTAAACATATAAATTATGTTTAACGTTGATTCTATGCAAAACTTAATTACAAATATAAAAATATTTATTATTTCCTTTTTTAACTTTTAAATATATTTTAATAAACACAAAAACAAATATCAACCAATGTTCACACACGAGTTTCAAACTTAGTACATTACAAAAAGAACTATTAAAAATACCAATTTTATGATTAAAAATATATGTTTAGAGACCAATTTAAAAAAAAAAATTCTAATTCAAGATTAATTTACGGACCAATTCTTTTGGTAGCCAAAATCTGTAACTAATATTAGTGACCAATTTAGATACTATTTCATAATAGAAACTATTTCAATTACCAATTTACATACAAATTATAATATTTTGAAATTATTTTAGTTATGAATAATTTTTAATTTATAAATTAGTATCTAAAATTAATTTTTAATATTTTTAATTATTTTTTGTTATTAAAATTAATCATTAATCAAAGATTTTTTAATATTTTGTGTCACTAAATTTTAAGATAAAAGATATAGATAAATAGTGTGTCTAAAATGCGTGAAGAGAGAGAATAAGAGGGTTGTAGAGAGAAAAGAGGAACAAACATGACCGCTATTAATTATACTAGCGAACACATAGGCGCTGACAGCGCCTGTGTATTCGCATTTTTTAGTTTTCAAAAAATTTAAGATCAATAATAAATATATAATTTTTTAAATAGTTGTTAAATATAAAATTAAAAAAAATAAGATATGTAAAAAGAAAATTTAAATAATGATTTAAGACAAAAGAGATGTGTAGAAAAATGATTAAGAGTAAATTATTTATAAAATAATTAATTTCTAAAATAACTAAGGATAAAACAGGTATTATGAAATGTGGACACAAAAAGAAGAATCCCCTTTATTGTTATTAATTATAGATAGATTATAGATAATTAATTTTTAAAATAACTAAGGGTAAAACGGGTATTATAAAATGTGGACACAAAAGAAAAATCTCCTTTATTGTTATAGATAATAAACTAAATAAATGCATATATTAATATTTTACCCAAATAAACAAATAAATAAATTAAGGTTGTTTATGTTACATTAATTTATATTTTAATTTCGTGTAACATATTTAATGATATTACTTAAATAATATAACGTATCCTTTCATTTATTACATTAATGACATTATTTATTAATCAAACGCCTTCATTTACTTATTTTAAGTCTTTTTGAAACGGAAATTACTAATAAAAATTAATATTAATCTCTTTCCTTAAAATACTCACCTCCATTTTTTTAATCTATATAAAGGGGGAGATTCACAGATTTTTCTTATTCAAATTGTCGAAGTTTAAGCATTCACAAAAGTAATATTTTCGCTGTCTCTGAATATTTAGTATTTAGGGAAATGGGGAGCAGCATGCAGAATGATAAAGAGGAGGAAGACACATACATAAAGTTTAGAAAGAGTGATGAGATTATCGCAAAATCAAATCAAGGAAGTATACCAAAGGTAGTGTATATATAAGCATTTGATTAATTAGATCCACCATTTTTCATTCTTTTCTTTTATTTAGTTATTCAAATTAAAAACATTTTGTTAAGCTTTTTTTTTTTTTTTTTTATAAATGACAGGATCATGATTTGAGAGATTATTGAGAAATGGGAATAATTTTGCTGCCAAAGTTGTCAGCGGTGCATTTTCCCTTTTCTCTAACTTATCTCGCAAATATCTGGAGCTCCAACTTCAGATGGAAATTTATAGAGAGTGCGAAAAAGAGGGAATATAAAATCATTAAGCACTATTGAATCGTTGGAGGCTCACAACACAGATTTTTGTTTAAAGAAGATTACAGAATCAACTTTTCTGTATGTTTTACATGAATTGGAGCACTGTTTTACGTGAAATGCGAATTCAAAGCAAATTGCAGAGACCTGTATGATGGAGAGGATTAAAGGAGAATAAGAAAAACATTTATTCATCATTTGTAAATATACATGCATTTTAACTTTTCAAGATTGTGTTGACTTCCATGACTAACCCTAAAATAGTGCGAAGGAAGCTAAAATTCACCTTTAAAATTGATTATGGATTCAAGTGCTATTTTGGAAAGAGAAATCCAAAAATAATTAGGTTACTCAATTAGATAGTATTTTTCTTCTTTATCAGTAATAATATATATGGACTAAATATATCTTTACATTCGTCGATTTCAAAAAGTTCGTACAAAATTGATTTTCATGAAATATATCTTTCATAGTCTAGGACGTTAACTTTTAATATATCAGTAGTGTAGAAATTCATTTTTATCTCGTCTTATATGTCTCGGTTGTCTAGGAACCGAAGTATATAATGACGCGGTGACATTTTTGCAATTTCAGACAACTTTTATGTCTCAGTTCAGCTTAACCCAAAACAAAAGAGGCTCATATACTTCAGTTCGCCAAAAACCGGTGTCAAAGGAGGCTCATATGCTTCGGTTACACAGACCCGAAGCCAAAAACCCACTAGTCGTTACCTCTTTGGCCTCGGGTGGGTCTCAATCGATGCCAAATAGGGCTATATGCCTTAGCTCAATTAATAACCGAGGCCATATGGTGTAATTAGGGCACCAAATTCGCGAGCCCCCTTTCTCTTCTTCTTCCCCGCGCCCCTCTCTACAACAATACTCTTTCTCTTCTCCCTCCGGCATGGTTGTTCCAGGCGCGGTGGTGATGTCATCGACGTTCCAGATGCAGCAATGGTGGCTCTGGTGGTGCGGATTCGCTGCTGCTCCGATCTGTTCGAAGGTGGTGGTGGCATTGCGTTGTTGCAGTGGTGGTGATTCTACAACAATGGTGGTTCGTTGCCTTCGTTCGCGGTGGCGTTGCTCTCTGCATCTGGTGCGTCGTTCACGGTGGCGTGATGATCGTGGTCTGCATCTGGATGTGCGTTCACGTTTCGCGCAAGTTGTGGATCTGAGTTTCTGTTGGCTGCAGGTGGTGGCTCACGATGTTGGCTACGTTGCGGAGAAGAAGACGAAACTGTGCTGGCCGGAATGTTTGCTTCTGACAAGGGTGGCGGCTACCATGGTGATGGAAAGAGATGATGAAAATTAGGGTTGCTCGAGGCATGGTGTAGATGCGTGGAAGAAGATGGTGGTGGCTGCTGCATTTCGCCGGCGAGAATGATTGGCTTCGATTCTATTTTGACCCGAGTCAGAAATGGAACTCTATGACTTCAGGTAACAACCGAGGCCAAAAGGGGTGCCTTTTGGTCTCACCCCAATATGCTTTGGTTCCAGACCCAAGACAAAATGAGGAAAATAATCGGGGCAAAAGGTCTTTACTGCAGTAGTGTATATTAAAATTTATAAATTAGTTCGTTTAAATCTGTAGATGTGAATGAAATAGAGAAACAATATGAAAGTGAAAATTTTAGCCATCATGGGAGGCTTTCGACACACTAGTCTCCAACTTGGTGTCCCCTTTTTTCTGATGCCGTATAAGACCAAGCCTTCATTAAATGATATAGATGTTACAAAAATGAAATGTTAAACAGAAAAATAGCTTATAAATTTATAAATTTATTGTCTTAATGAGATTATGTGGGTGAAGGATATTAGGTTATGAAGTTTTCTTAGTATCTCGGTGTAGTAAAAATGGTGGTACAAGTAAAGGTTATTAGTAAAGTACTCGCAAGAGAGAAATATTTTCACTCAAGGAGAATGTATGAATGTTGAAAAAACTCAAATTCGAGAGGGAGTTTACTACAAATCCAAGTATGAATTTGACTCTTATATTAAGTAAAACCAAAAATATAAATATATTGTGTAACAAACAAAATTTAATAACATAAAATGAAAAAAACTTGTAAACTTTTTAGCTTGAGACTTTGAATTTAGGATAGTATTAAACAATTTCTTGTAGTGCTTTTATTTATGCGACTATTAGTAAACTGATAATTGGTATTATCGTATTTTTATTTTTATTTATTTTTATATTTTATTGTTATTTCATTTTTGTATTTTTGGATATTTCAGATTTTTTAATAAAAGTGTAAAAGATAAATTTTTTGGTTATATTTTGCAAATAAGTTGAAATCTTTGATATTTAGAAAAATTATCAACAAAATCAATGAAATATTGAATATTCAAATATTATCAATAACATTAGTTATCTACAAATTTGGTTACTTCAATTACAAGTCAGAATATTTGAAAAATATTTCAAGGATATTGAGTTTCAGAAAATTAAAAAAAGATATATATCCAGGATATTGTAGGTTCAATTCACTTCGAGCAATCCACCCAATGAATCATGCTTTACTCGCGCAGCGAAACTACTCGCCCAACAAATCATGCTTTACTCGCCCAACAAGCTAGTTCACCAAGCGAGTTGCATGTTGCAAAAAAATCCATAAATAGAGGGTGTGACAAAGATCAAAACACACTCTTGAACAGAAAGAACTTGATCGAAATACATATGAAGGTAAAAGCATATTCTGAATGCTAGAGGCATTCAATTTCATTATCATACATTTGAAGTTGATCACCCTTTTTTGAAAACAAATTCACCCTTGTTCGAGCCTTCGCTCTTTGACAAACGCGAACACCCTTCAACGACCATTACCTCTTCCTTGACAACCGACAACAAATACGAATAAAATGATGCCTTCAAGCCACGATAACAAATGCGAACGTGACAACAGTGCATGGTAGGCTCACCAAAGGGGAGGGGTTTAAGATAAGGAAAACATTGTTTATGAAACTGAAAAGGGGACGAGTTTGTGTTTGGGAATGATGTGAGGAATATGAAATTTTAAGCTATTACAGACAGATATGATCAATCGATAAATTAGCGGACAAAAAACATTAAAATTTCATACTCCCAAATTAATTCTAGATAATTAATGACGGATATATGAATCGGTAAAATAAAGAGGAATCTCTAACCAACCCTTAAGTAATTTGCAAATTTCTTGTAGTGGTGTCTAGGAGTAACTAACTCCCTCATTCACATGGGTTGGATGTAATGTATTCTTAATAATTCTTTTCTATCATCTCTTGTGTTTTATTCTTATTTTAACTACATAGTCTAGAAACTTTGCACAAGCAGGAGTACCTACTGATATAAAAATGGTTAGTAATGATTCATTTATATACCAATTTATAAACTAAAGATTATTGATTTCTATAAACTATCTATAATGAATAAAAAAGTATAATTGATTTGATAATTGGTCTCTGAATTTATTTGTCTAAATTGATATCTAATTAATTAGTGACAAATTTAGACACCGATTCTAAATGGTGTCTTATTATATATTTTTTTAATGTTATTAATCTTATTGTATATGGGTTGGGACAACCCAATTACCATTAATATATTAGTTTTTATTAATAAAAGGAAACATGTTCACTTCTTTTATATATATATATATATATATATATATATATATATATATATATATATATATATATATATATATATATATATATATATTAAATATGATTTATATTATCACTTTTGTATACAACCCATAAGCTTGATTTATAACATAAGTTTTTGGACCGGAAGACAAACAAAGTAATTATGTCTGATAAGATCTAATGGTTAAGAAAATATTACACTTTCTGAGTTTTGATGGTGTAATGTTGTATCAATTATGAACATGTGTGTAAATATAGAATATCATTAAGATTAAGGTAGTTAAAATTGATATTTAAATTGTAAAGTTGTAAGATTCTATGATTTTATATAGCATTTACGAGCTAGATTCCACGTATAATCGTAATTAGTAAAATCTGTAAGATCGTCGTAAAATTGTATAAATCTACCTTCATTTTTAAATTTTATGTTCCATTGCCTCTTCACCTTGAATAAATAAATTCAGTTTAAATTAAACCTAAACCTAACTAAACTTTAATGTAATTAAAAAAAATTCATTATTACGTGTGTTGTTGCAACATTTCATCCAATAAAAAATTAATAAAATTATTGTTAAAATTTATTTCCAATTAAAATTAATACAAAGCTACAACACCACCCAGATAAAAATTAATATAATTTTTTATTCTGTTACAAATTTTGAATACCCATGAAACCCTTATTTTGCCTCTATAATTTTATTTCTTCTTTTCCTATTCATGTACTTTACTATTTAAATTCTAAAGGTTAAAATTAGATTAGTTTCTACTCTCACTACAAACTAATAATTGTTTTATTGATAAAGTATTCATTACTTTGCACTCACCGACCGAGTAGAAAACTCCAACATAAGGTCAAACACAAGGTGGTGGTGAAGAAGATGTTCTTGCTATCCCACTTCTAGAGGAAGAGAATGTTCATATTAATGTCTTTCTTGAAGGAGATAGATTTAATGAAGATCCTTTTGGTTTTTCTTTTAATTTGAATGATTTATATTAGATGAACATTAAGTTTAATGAAGTATTGAGAAAGTGTGATGAATTTTGTAAATTTAACTTTGATTAAGTATTGATGAGGAATTAGTTATTTTTATAAATGTGTGTTTTGTGATATATATTATGTTTGTATAAGTAAAATCTAATATCCGTGTTACGATCCTACAATTAACAAGTATATGAATCATTCACGATCTTAACTATAATCTTGATTTCAACCACCTTGATTAAGATGATGCGATGCAAACTCTTGGACGATGTACACGTGAGGTATATGTATCGTATGTAATTTGGGCGGGGTATAATGATGAATACATGGAATAATATCATGACACCAAGGGTCATAACTCTCCTTGATAAAAGTGTAAGATTGGTCTAGTGGTAAAAAATGAGATGAAGTGTGCAGTAGCAGATCTTGAACATATAAGTTTTGGAGGGGCCAAAATAATATATTCAAAATATAGATATGTTTCAAAGAGGTAATATGAAACTCCTCACCTACACCTATATTATTCGAATCTTAACAAACGAACGATCTATCTAATTCAATAATTGGATTTTTAGTATCATCCTTCAAAATAGGTGAAGAATTCAAAATATCTAAAAATTAGAATCTATTTTGTTTTCATGTTCACTATATATTCCTTCTTATCATTGTTAATAATTGAATCTATTCTTTTATTCTTTATCTTTATACCTTTTTTTTAGTTTAAATTTTTATATCAAAATCTAATAAGAAATTGGGGGACTTAATTATTAAAAGAAAAATTTATGAAATCATGCCACACGTAAGAAGGTAATGAAAAAACATATAGGACATAATTTCTTCTATATATATTCATTAAAAAATAAATCTACAAAAAACTCATGAAATGAAAAATACCATTTATTAAACTAATATTTTACTATTAAGTAAGACAAATAGAGAGTTATCTCTTTTATCTTCTATAATGGAATAGAACATATGAGAAACAAGAATAGAAAGAATGAGTTAGTGTCTAAGTTAATATTTTTCTTCATAAAAAAAAAAGAAAATATATGAGAGTAAAAATATGTGAGAAACTCAAAGATAATGAAAAAGAATATAAAAATATCTTAATAGATTTGTTTATTTTTTATTATATTCAATTTTATGTTTTATTATTTATTAACATTAAATGTTATCTATAACTATATATAAAGAGGATTTTCTCTTTTGTGTCCACAATTACTTATTTCTAATTTACCATTTACAATATAATTAATTATTTATTTTTAAAGACTAAGGGTTATTTTTACATGTTTTCAATAAAACTATTCTAGCAACTATTTCTTCTTCTTTTGTATTCATTACCAGTTATTTTCTTTTATTTTCTCCATTTATTTCATTTTGTTTTTAATAAATATAAATTTATTTTGTATATTAACCTAGTGATATTATAATATCATCACCTGCTAATATAATATTATATATATTTAGAAAATACTTATACATAGGCACAACACTTTTGTGTTTATGCTAGTATTTTATAAAAGAAATAAAATTTTACCTAATTTAATTTATATTAATATAATATATTACATATATAATTTTTAAAAAAAATTAAAAATCTAGGTGGGGCCATGGCCTCCTACACTATAACTAAGTTCCACTGCTGGAAGTACAGGAGAAGATGTGGATTCATATCTTCTACTAACATTCGAGATATTTGAAAGGGTGTAAAAGATTATGGGTTTAACTCCTCCCACTAAAAACTAAGATAAATAAAGGTATAATTAGTCGCAACGTACCTAATTTCGTTCCAATGTATCTAAATGGTACCCGCTTTTAACTTTGCGTCTACTTAGTACCCAAATTAGTTAATTTGCATCAATATGGTCCCTTTTCATTGACTTTGTTAAATAAGGTAACATATAACTGTGTGGACCTAGTAAGTGAGAAAAAAATTTATGACGTGGCACGAGAGTGGTGTGTGATGTGGAACAGTGTAGCGTAAGACAAAATTGAAAAGAAAAAAGGCATAAAATTGGAAAGATTTTTGCAATAGAAGAGGGGTTTTCTAGAGTTGGGGTTTTCTAAATTTGGGAGATTTCGTGCATTGTGGACAAAATTGAAGTTGCAATTGACATCAAATTGGCTGCTATTTCGGATTGCAGGTGTGCAAACCAATTATTTTTTTTTGTCGTTTATTGCATGATTTGGTTTTGGGATGGTGGGGTTTAGGGTTAGTGGTTGAATGGTGTGTGTGGTTTAATTTAATGGTGTTATGCGATGCTGTTATAATTTTTTTATGATTTCGTTGATGGTGGTGGTCCATAAAGTGTGATTGTGTTTATGAAAAGTGGTCCCTCGTTAGTTATGCTTTTGTCTATTTTGATGCTTTTGTTGGTGTCATAGTGGTATGAAATGTAATATGTGGTTTTTTGTTTGGGAAAATTGATATTTCGCAGGGTAATATAGATATATTATTGTTTGTTGGTATGGACGACTCCCATTTCGAAGTCGTCTTTCATCATGATGGGAGGTTTAAGAGTAATGGGTCACTGTAATATGTTGGCAGTTGAGTATTTTGGCATGTGACCTAGACAGATGGAGCTATTCCGAGATTTTGGGTATTCTAAAGGAGATGGGTTATGCCAATGTGAAGGAGATGTGATATGCAGTAGGTGGAGGATCTATTTTGGAGGGTATATTACAGTTGTTGTTTGATGACTGAGGGGACATGTCATATGGTGAATATTGCGACACTTAATGGTCAAGTGCACTTGTATGTGGTTCACAAAGTGGATGAAGCTGAGGTAAGGAATATGTTAGAATATCATCATGATGTGGAAGAGGGTGATGTTCAGGGTGATGTTGAAGGTGATGTGAGTAAGGGTGTACAAAGCGAAAATGAGGAACATGGAGGTGAGGTTGATGAGGGCGTACAAGTTCAAAATGAGGATGATGGAGGTGAGGTTCATGAGGCTGTACAAAATGAAATTGAGGAACATGGAGGTGAGCTTGATGGGGGTGTACAAGTTGAAAATGAGGTTGATGGATGTGAGGTTCATGGTGGTGTAGAAGTTGAAAATGTGGATGATGGAGGTCAGGTTCATGAAGTTGTACAAAGTCAAAATGAGGAACATCGAGGTGAGGTTGATGGGGGTGTAGAAGTTGAAAATGCGCATGAAGGTGATGTAGACAAGGATGATGTAAGTAGTTGTAGTGAATCCACAGGTGATAGTTTTATTGAATATGACCTACTTGATGTTAGTATCCATAATTATGAAGATGAAGATGACTCTTGGGATAGTGATGGTCATAGTTCAGTTGATTTTGGTGGAGTTAGTGGTCATAATACTCATGCAGCTGATAGGGATTTATCTGACACTGATTGGCCATCTGAAAGTTTGAACAATGTTGAGTACAATGATTATTCTAGAGATGATAGAGATAGTTATGGACACTTTGGGATATTTTCAATGCCCAAAAGTATGGAAGCTTCCATGCTGCCACTCTCTCACTATTATGAGGTTCCTCAATATTAATGTAGAATAACATATACCTTAATGGTTTTTGACATCAACGTATGAAGAAACATATATTCCACTGATATATCTAGTCAACAGACCTAATGTTTGGGAGATGAATTCAAATATTGATGTATTGCCACCACCAAGAGGATATTGCCAGAGAGACCTAAAAAGAAGAGAAGACTTGACAGTTGGGAGTTGCGCAAAGATTCTACACAACTAAGACATGGTGGGACTAGAAAGAGGTGCGGGATATGTAGACAAATAGGTCATAGAAGAAATGGTTATCCACAAGCCCCAAAGGAGTCACAACTCAGCCACCAATTAATCCAGAAACTCAGCCACCAACACAAACTCATTAAACCCAGGCACCAACTGATAGCAGTCAACAAACTCAAGCACCAACAGATGGTCCTAGTACACAAGCACCAATTCACACCCCAGCTGCGGCAGCAACTGAGGGTCCTGAAACACAAGCACCAATTCACACCCCAACTGAGGCAACAACTGATACACCAATTCAGCCCCCAACAGAAGCTCCTCTTGGATCACATGCATCAAGTGGACCACAACAACCAATTCAGCAACCAAGTACAACAACCAATCCAACAACGCAAATTATTGTCTCTTATGTACAACACACACAACAAGTTGAACCAGGTGCTACACAATAAAGTTAAGAACCACCAAGACCACCTGCACGTACAAATGGTAGACCAAAATTGACATATAAAAGGGGCCCAACTTGGAAGCCATGATCCACCAACTGAATGCTTTTTCATGAAGAATTTGGACTTCCATTTTGTGTTTTAAAGTGTAATTTGTAATTGACTACTTGCTTTATATTGGGCTTATTTTGGAAGACAAATTATTTTGATATGCCCAGCTTATGTACTCAACACTTAATATTCACTTCGTATCTAATGAATGCATTTTCATCCATGTTTAGTTCAGACTTTATGAATGTGAAATGAATGCCACCAAGTGTTATGTCTGTGCATCCAATTAATTACACAAGATTAAATTTTAAATTCATACCACACATTGAACACACCACTAGTGCAGGAAAGGAAAACAACAACGATTATTTTTAACTTTTGGCTTCGGGTTCGCACCCGAAACATATACTGCCGAGGTAAAAAGACACTTCTTTATGCCTCGGTTATCAACCCAAGGCATATTGCATAGTTACTGCCTCGGTTTCCACCAACCGAGGCCTAATTGTGTACCAGAAATAAAAAAAAAACTTGGGTCTTCACTTTCCTCGTTACCTGTGGGTTCTTCAATCACACTGAGAAAAAAAGAAACAGTTGTGAAGCATTGTAAGATTAAACTTAGAGAAAATACCATGGATTTTGATGGAGGTAAAACAATAATTCTATTGCTGGAATTAAAAGAAAAAATGGATCTGTGTGATTCAATCACTGCCAATAGCATAATTTTTAACACAAACATAAGCCCAGAACATGGAATGGCATAAACAATGACAAAATGGCATAAACATTCATTCTTAGATCTGACCTCAAATTATCAACATCAATCAATATCACAAACCATAGCAATGGCAATTTCATTTACTTCCATCAATAAATAAAAGCAATTAAAAGACCCAACCAGTAGCTGATTCTTGTAAAGTAGCCCATAAAACACCAGATCCGGTGACGACGAACTTCATGCTCAGAGAAGACGAAGATGCAGCGGCGCCGGAACAATCTCGTCGACGGTGAAGTGGAAGTGCAGCGGTGGTGCAAGTGAAACGAACGACGCACTTGAAGAGTGGTGATGGTTGCTCGAAGAAGAAGAAGATGCAACGGCGGCCCCGAAACAACCTCCTCGACGGTGTCGTGGCGGTGTAGCGGCGGTGAAGTCGAAACGAACGGCTGCACGTAGTGGAAGAGTGGAAGCTGTGTGCGGGTTGCTCGGAGAAGAAGAAAATCGTGAGTGTTGCTGCTGCAATGAAAAGATTTGGGGTTTTTGTTAACCCTACAATGCGATACTGCCTCGGTTAATTTGAAACCGAGGCATATTGCTTCTTATATGCCTCGGTTGGCAGGAGGACCGAAGCATAAGGTCCCTATTGCCTTGATTATAAAAGAACCGAGGCATAAAATGTGACTTTAATTACAAAAATGCCACCGCATGTTTATATGTAGCGGGTGCGCAGGATCTGAGACATATACTGCGAGGTAAAAACTCTTAAATGTACTAGTGCACTTTTCATGAGCAAAAATTTCAACTTCTAATTCATTTAATATCCATTCATTACAACTTCATTGAACACATAAATACATACCCAAATACAAACCATATTCAATCCTTCATACACTTAAGCTTTCACAGATTTTACAAAAAAAAGAACCAATGAACCCTTCATCTATTTTTTTATCAATACACACAGAAGGAGAATGATAATTAAACATCCAACAACCAATTATCCTAAATAAGTACATCTGCCACTTCTCAGAATCAATCAACTCTTTCTCCAGATTACGTATTTTTTGGCTTTGTCCGTTGTTAACAAAAATAAAACAAAACATGATTTTGAACAATAAAATTCAGCCCAAACGAAAACAAAAATCACATATCAAACCTTGTAGTGAGGGCACCCCCAAAATTATTTCCCACCATTCTCCACTGTTCTTACAACTCTTAACACTACAATCTCGCCACAATGGCAATGTGGTGTTCCACCCAGTGACCTAGATACAATAGCAAGAGAAGAAACGCTGTGGTTATGTGACCCACACAAACAAGAGGACCACAGATGACTAAAACCACGAGACATTTCCCACTTCAACAACCACCTTACCCCCGCAACAAATGAGTTTCCTGGCCAAAAGATGAAGAAGAAGATGAAGATGGGAATGGGAAATTAGGGCTTTCAAATGGGGACAATAAATTCAAATAGGACATGACACGTTAACCATAAATTGCCACTATACAATTATTTCATTAAAACATATTCGTTCTATAATGCCACATTAGTGCTCTGTTAACGGCGTTTCTGAAAACCTAACGGGATGGACCACATTGATGCAAATTAACTAATTTGGGTACTAAGTAGACACAAAGTTAAAAGCGGGTACCATTTAGACATATTGGGACGAATATGGGTACGTTGCGACTAATTATACTAAATAAAATATCTATTATATGAATGGATCATAACATTCATACAATATTTCTTCTTTTCTATTTTGTGTGTGTCTATATATATTGAACTATATATCTATTATGTCAAAATTAACTGTATGTTTTCTTTTATGATCATAGTTATTGTCACAATAAATAATGTTGCATATTAAATAAAATTTATGAACAAGAAGTTTCTGCATATGCGCGTAGAAGAATTAAAAAAGAAGAAGAGATATATTGGATATATATATATATATATATATATATATATATATATATATATATATATAACAATATATAAAGGGGATTTCCCTTTTCGTGTCTATATTTCAAAATACCAAATTTACCCTTTAAATATAATAATTTTTTAAATCTTTTTAAATTGACCTTTATTTTTACAAGTTTTTTATAGGCTTAATTATTCGGATTATACCCAGTTTAGTTCTAAAATTTCAAAATGATACCCACTTTTAAGTTTGTCTCAATTTAGTACCCAAATTCGTAATATGCATTAATGTAGTACCCTTCGTTAAGTTTTCGCAAACGCCGTTAAGTATCTTGCCACGTGTCAGCCTCTGGTTTTTTTAATTTTTTTAATTTTTTTAATTTCTTTTAATTTTTTTTAATTTTTTAATTTTTTTTTTGAATTTTAAAAAAAATGCCACGTGTCAAATGTGACACGTGGCATTGTCAGTGACACATGGCAAGGTATCTCCAAGTGGCAAGGTATTTGCCAAGTGTCATTGTCTTGATTTCAACTTAGTTCCCATATATGTCTATTTGTTTCAATTTAGTACCCATATATGTTTATTTGTTTCAATTTAGTACCCGCTCGATTTGTTTCAATTTTGTCCGAATATTTTTTTACAAAATAGAGAAATATTGTGTCTCCCTTAGGACCAAATTTATTATTTATATAAATGTTATATTTATATTTGTTATTAAAAATGACTTATAAAATTAAGTATTAAAATTTATATTAAAGTTAATAGTAAAAGTCATGAATAACAAATTTACCAAAACTTTGTTATTCATGAGTATAACAAATATCAATGTAACAAAACATAAATATGTTATTCATGACTTTTACCATTAATTTTAATATAAATTTCAATACTTAATTTTATAAGTCATTTTTAGTAACAAATATCAATATAACATTTATATAAATAATAAATTTTGTCTTTAAAGAGATACAATATTTCTCTATTTAAAAAAATATATTTAAACAAAATTCAAACAAATAGAGCAGGGACTAAATTGAAACATATATGGGTATTAAATTGAAACAAATAGACACATGTGGGGAATAAATTGAAATCAAGACAATGACACTTGGAAGGCACCTTGCCACGTGGTGGTACCTTGGCACATGTCACTCACAATGCCACATGTCACAATAAGGATTTGACACATGACAATTTTTTACAAAAAAAATCAAAAAAAAAAAATTAAACAAAATTATAAAAACCAGATGCTGACACGTGACAAGGTACTTAACGGCGTTTGCAAAAACTTAACGGAGGGTACTACATTGATGCACATTACGAATTTGGGTACTAAAATGAGACAAACTTAAAAGTGGGTACCATTTTGAAATTTTGAAACCAAACTGGGTATGATCCGAGTAATTAAGCTTTTTTTATAAAATTGGCTATCTTTGCTTCTTCTCTTCTTCTTTATTTATCAATGGTTATTCTTTCATTTGTTCTGATATATTTCACTTTATTTTTAATATTTTTAAAAAATATAATTTTGTATATATTTTTAATAACATTACAATATTATCACCTACTAATATAATATCACGCATATTTAAAAAATGCATACACACAGATGCGATAGCACCTGTGTTTACGCTAGTGTATATATATATATATATATATATATATATATATATATATATATATATATATATATATAATAGGTAAGGTTTTACAGTATTTATTATATAATACATTAATTTAATCAATGCATATATTAATATTTTACACAAATAAAAGAATAAATAAGTGATGGTTATTTATGTTATATTTATTATTTTGTGTAAAATATTTAATGATAGAACATAAATAACATAACAATGTAATATATTACGTTAATTTACATTATTTAATATTTAAATGTATATATTGATTATTTTCTTATTTTAAATCCTTTTATGATCATAGTTACTGCGACGGTAAATAATACTGTATGTTAAATTTAAGTTATGAACAAGAAGTTTCTGCATCTGCGCGTAGCATGAAAGAAAGAAAGAAATTTTGGAGATATGATAGGTAAGGTTTCAGGGCACTTATTATGTAATACATTAATTCAATCAATGCATATATTAATATTTTACACAAATAAATGAATAAATAAATTATGGTTATTTATGTTATATTTATTATTTACGTGTAAAATATTTAATGATAGTAAACAAATAATACAATGTAACATATTACATTAATGACATTAATGACATTATTTAATAATTAAATGTATATATTAATTACTTTCTTATTAGGATAATGCTAACCAATATCCTAAGACACTAGTTAAAGAATAATCAATATGTATTGGTTTCATATTTTTATATTGAAATTTAGAAAAATTAAGTATATTAATGAAAATAATATAAATGCATATAACAGATTTTATAAAAATAAAGATATCCTTTTTTAAATTTTTAGACAATAAAAATATATATTTATACTAAATTTTTATTTTTATAAACTTTTTAGATGTTTAACACTATCTTTTTTGTTGATTTTTCTATTAATTTAAATTATTTTATATTTAATTATATTTAATTTTTAGCAACATTAAAATATTAAAATATAATTATTTTATTATTTAATTATTTTTAAAATTTTTGTTGGTGAATATTAAATAAAATATACAACACTTATGAATATTTTTGTCTTTTAAATAAAGTAAAATTGTATTAATGGTTATTAGGTCCAATTTTATTTAATATCACACTTAATTATATACTTTTATAGGATCCAATGCATATTAATTATTTTTAACCAATACTCTAAGAACACTGGTTAGCAATACCCTATTTTATATCCTTTTAAAATGAAAATTACTAAAACACATTAATATTAATCCTTGTTCGATGAACAACTCATATGCTCTCTTTTTTCATTTATATAAAAGGGAGATTCATAGAGTTTCTCATCAAAGTTATCGTATCTTAATCAATGACAAAGAAATATATTCAGTTGTCTCTGAATATTTAGGCTTAGAGAAATGGACAATATGAAAAAAAAGAAGACATGGAAGACGAAGACATAAAAGTTTTCAAAGAGAATAATGATATTGATCTTAAAATCAAATCAAGGAAGTATACCAAAGGTATTCTATATATTTGATTCATTAGATCCACAACCTCTTTTTTTATATTGTTGTGCTTTATTTAGTTATTCAAATTAAAAAGCATTTCGTGTGCATCCTTTTAGCGATACATATATTAAGTACTATTTCACAATTTTTTTCTAAAATATATGTAAATAGGGATTATCTTCACATGTTAAAGTAATCATATATATATATATATATATATATATATATATATATAATTTATTCACAAATTTAGGGATCACTGGTGCAAGAATACACTTTTAAATCTGCATATAAGGGAACAAATTTAAAAAGTTCGCCAGTCAAACTTTTATAAATAAAAGATACTATTTTAAGTTTGTTAGTCTGAAAAAAAAAAAAATTTGTGTTTTAGGTCTATTTGAAGAGAAACAAACATTAATTTTGTATTTTTGTTCAATTTTTCAAGAATCTTAAATTGATGTTTTTAAGTAAGCCAATTCTTGAACAGACCTAAATTTATCTTTTAATTTTTCCTACGTCTCACATTTTGCTGTGCCACACAATTGCATTCCATCCACGGGATTTCTTCAATTACATTATCTTATGCAGCACCAAAATCTCTTCATTTCTCTTTCTATTCCTTCAAGTTCAGATTCAGCAAAACCTATTGCGTGCACCTGAGAAGAAAGACCAAAAATATAAGATTTCATGGATCAAGTGAGTTTTATATTCCTATTTCCTTTTGAGTTTTTTTTTTGGCTGGTTTATAGTGCTTGAATGAGCATAGCATACCATGCTTGAAATAATGGCTTATCTGTCATAGTTTCATTGGAAAGAACTGTTTCATTGGCACAAACTGGTATAGTATAACTCATAACTTCCACTGATGAATCTTGAAATCATTACAGGGATGGCAGTGTAACTGTTACCAAGCATCCCGTGAGAAGAAGCTTGGTCTTTCTAGTGAAACAGAGGTAAATTTGTTGTCTCTTTTTGCTTAAGTTAACACATTAGTGAAACGATGTTAGGTATTTTTCAGAACCTAATTAGTTTTTGTGGTTTATACTTTCAGGTGGAGACCACACTACAATGGCGGCCAGTTTTATCTTCATGGAAACTGAACAGCTTAGTAGAAATGTGGCTGCAAGCCAAAGAATGAGACTCTTGTTGTTTACCAAACATAGATTGAACTTTTTTATCTTTTGGATGAAATGCGAATTCAAAGAAAAGTGCAGAGAACTTTATGATGGAAAAGATTAAAGGATAATGAGACAAACATTTATTGGGAATTTGTAAATGTAATAGTGATTTTAACTTTTCAATGTAATACTATATTTTATAGGAATTACTATATACGGAAGAAGAAGATATATGTTTTTCTCCATTAAATTTTGTTATGAGATTGATAAATGTACCGGATCGTAAAATAATAAAGAAGAAAGTTCAATTATCATTATCTAAAAGACTAATGTAGTTTAAGAAAAATTATGTTTATTTATTAATGAAGGTTAAACATTTTCAAACACGAAAATATTTTGATCAATGAGAAATAAGTCTAAAGTTAAGAAAGTAATAAAATTCATACAATAAAAAAGAATTAATTTGGTTTAAGAAAATATATAATAAAAATTTATTAAGATTAAGTTTCATGATTCAATTCAAAGTAAAAACAACAAATATTATATTTTTAATTTCATTATAGACAACAATTTATTTAAGAAAGTCATCTCAAATTGAGTCACGATTTAAAATAACTATATGTCAACCGAACATGGAAGAAGTGTGTATTGTTAATTCTCTCTTAAATGGAGATAGCACTTCTAGATTTGGTGATTTCATTTATTAGAAGTATTAGGAGATCATCCATATATGGAGATCATCCATATATGTTTCGCTTTCAGATATATGTTATGGTTCTCTTCAACCAATTGACTTGTCCAACTTGAACACCAATTATGATTCCCAAATAGGAAGGGGTAGATAAGATTGAACCCTAAACACCAATTATGGTTCTGGCCGATAATTGACATGGTCATGTTTTATTTTGTGTTTGCTTTTATCTTTTATTGTTATTTTAATATTATTTTTTTAGATATTTTAGGTTTTATTTAAGAAAATTGGAAAAGATAAGTATTTAGTTTACATATTTAATATTTTGCAGATAAGTGAAAATATCTAAGAAATTAAGAAGAATATCAACAAAATTTGATTATCAAAGTTATTAGCAAGAAGAGATACTGAAATAGTTAATTACTCCAATACAAAATCAAGTACAAAGCTATAGGCCTAGTCCAATTCGAAAAATCTATAAACAAGGGACTTGACAAAGATCAAAATGAACAACCTTTTAGGAATTTTTGGAATAAAACTCTCCTGGGGGATATTCATCATTATTCTTGTTCTAGTACTTAGAATGTTATGGAGTAGCTAACTCCCTCATCCATAGGTTAGGTGTAATGTATTCTTAACGCTTACTGAATTTCACTATTCAATATAATTCTTTTCCACCACTCTTGTGTTCTATTATTGTTTTAACTACATGATAATTATTGATTGTATATTTGTGAATATCTAATCATTGGACTCGATATTAGAACGTAGGCTAAAATAGATAATTAATTGATTGTGCATCTAGACATTGAGTACATCGTTGATTATTTTTAACATCAGAATTTTGATCTTAATGCAAACATATAATAAAAATTGCTAAAACATTAGAGTTTTTATTATTCAAGTTTATACGTGTTCTTAAGACATTAAGACTTGTTACATAAGTTGTGAAGGTTAGGGTAGGAATTAAAATAATATTGTTGATTTTTTTTCTTTGAATTGGATTATGAAACCTAAATCCAATGATATTTTTATCATATATTGTTGCACACCATTTATTTAATAAAAATACAAAAAAAGTTTTATTTTATTTTTATTTTATGAAATTTGTTGTCTAATTGAATTGTGAATTGCAAGAGTTGTCAAAGTGGTACACAAATATTTACAAGTATTTGTATAAACAATGTTTGCACTTTTCATTTTATGACTTGAACGATTTGAAATGCTTATCAATTTCGTAACAATAGTCAAGACTAACTTGCACGTAAAATCCTATCTCTAAAGTTCTGGACAACTGAATTGTGCAAGTTATGCTAGCTGTCCTAGCTGTCCACTTAGTCACGAGCCTAAGGTCTGACATTAACCACCTTTGTTTTACAAGCTGATGGTTGAAATCTTTATTCTATGTATATGTGTTCGAAGCACCCATATGCTTCTTATATTATATTATATCTAATTCTTTTCCACTGTCAGAAAAAGTGTTGGGAAAAAGGAGAAAAAAAAAATACAGACGTTCTGAGAATTTTTGAAATGAATAAAACTATTAAAATAATTATTAAACTCATATAAATATTTATTGAACAAAACCTCATTGAGATTATCAAAATTTGGTCATTAGATTTTTTTTTCTTAAAAGACACTTCTTCTATTACACATGAAAAAAAAAATAAAAGTCGTATAATTTAGTCATTAAATAATTTTCTTTTCTTGAAAACGATTATAATTTTTCTTTTTCCAAATAACCCAACAAAATTTAATATAGGTAAAAAGGAAAACATCTTCAAAGCGCTTCCTTCTATTAGACGTAAACAAATTAAGAATCGTGTGTAGAAAATGTATCAATATAGAAATTTTAAGTCTTTCGAATCCAAACACAGAAGAAAAAAAAATGAGTAGTTTGGCATATAATGAAGTGATTTTTGGTTTCCTCGTTCTTATGACAAAAATTAGAAATGTGATAGAACTAGATGCCTAAGAAATAGTGGAATTGGGTTTGCCAACAAAGTAAGGTCATCTTTAAACATTAATGTTGTGTTCGTTTGAGATAATTTACTGTTTTAAAGAAAATGGTAAGATGAAATAGGAGGTGATAAACGCATTCGTTTGGCTTGATTTAAGAGCGAATGAAAACTAGTATTTGCGGGATGTTACACTTTTACAATCTTATATATTATGAGCAGATTAAGAGGATTATTTGATAAAAGACTATTTACCCCTTATGCTTTCTTTATTCACGTGCATGTGGTGTAACACCCCATTTAATTTAATATGCAAAATTAAAGGAAGCGTCACATAAAGATAATATACTAGCGCAGTCCTGGAGTTTAAAACTCAACTCCTCACAACCCAAGGCACACCATGATGCCCAAAAGAAAACTGGATAAAGAGTTTAACAAAAAGTATATAAATCCAAGGACGAACAAGTACATGGGTCATAGCCCTAAAGAAAAACCCATAAAGAAATTAAAGTCCAGCCCACGCGGACTATGCAACGGAACCATCACCTCCCTGTTGCCCACGGGTGTTCCTCGCATCTGCTTACACCAACAAGTTAATGATCATCGCAAAAGAGAGTACCACACAACAAAACACACAACAATAAAAGTAGGGTAAGCTAGAGCCCAAAATAATTTCATCAAGTAATCTGATACACTTTCACAGTCAACCATATATAAAACACTCAACATGCTATGACTCTCAAACCAATACACTAAGGACTCGACTCGACTCATCCGGATACATACAATCTAGTTGGATTCAACGGATGCTTGCACTTGTGGTGGATACCTCTGCTCACCCCTGGGCTATGTGTTACAAGTATTACAATGAATCAATTTCCCTCACCAAAAGGTTAGCCCTTAATGAATTTCAGGCCTCCTACTACTCTCACCATAAGAGTCAGTCCGCTCTAAGTGAAACTAACTAACTCCTTAGAGTGTCAGGATGCAACCTTACCTTGAATCCTTACCAGATGATGAAGGATTATCTTGTTTCCTTTTAGAGTTATGAATATGGTGAAGTTATTTAAGAAAGCTTTTTGAAAATTCCCACTGGACATTAAGATAGCAAGCTATCTAGATGTGAAGGTTTATTTCTCAAGCTCATGAAAGGAAGAAGAGAGTTGGATTCAAGCTTAAACTCACACAACATTAACAACACTTAAAGAACCAAAATGAAAGAAGAAACATTAAAAATGGAAAGCATAGAAGATGAAGCATGGAAGAAGCACGCCACTCATAGGGGGGGATCTAAGCCAACCAAGCCTTAGAGATGAGTGATGGTGCCGCCACTTGCAAGCAAGATAAGGCAAAGGTGAGTTCACTTCTAGGAAGGAGAGCTCACGAAAATTTAAAGGTTGAAACACAATAGTTTAGAAACAAAATGATCAACCCTTTTACAAGACAAGGAGCACCCTTTAAATAGGAGTTCATAGGGGTCCTTTAGCAAATATAAAAACATGAAAAAGGATTAACTAGCAAACCCTAAACCTAATGTGAGAGTGAGTCTTGGCCAAGTGAAGGAAGATGATTGGTGGAGGCATTCCCATGAGGATTCTAGGCCAAAAGAGGAAGGAGACCAAGTGACCTTCTAAGGCATAAACCACAAAGGCAAAAGGAGACAAGGTACATGTCTACTTTTGCTTTTGCTTTATGCTTTTTGCTTTCCTCTCTCTTCCACTTCATCCAAGTGCTCCAATCACCAAGTGCCACCTAGCCATGCTCTACTTTCTCTTAATTACCTACAAAACAAGACAAACAAGGATTAACATGTTGGTTTAAGTTAATCTAATCTTGGTCAAAGGTCAACTTTGGATCAAAGTCAACAAGTCAACCAAAATAAATCAACTAGAAACCAACTTAGGGAATTCAAACTAAAGTAATGCAAAACAAAGATAAAGGTGATGGAATAGAAGACTCCCCTCTAGACATGCTTCTAGTGATCCTTCTTGATGGAGCTTCTAAGGAGGTGGTCATGCCTTCATCATCCTCCCCTTCTTGGAGAGAATTCGACCACGAATTCTTAAACCCTACATCAAAAGGAAAAAGGTCACAAACATTAAATGAGTTACTTATGTTGTAGCTTGGGGGTAAGGCTAACTCATAAGCATTGTTGTTAATTCTCCTAATGACTTGAAAGGGGCCATCCCCTCTAGGGAGGAGCTTAGACTTCCTTTGAGTAGGGAATCTCTCCTTTCTCAAGTGAAGCCAAACCCAATCTCCCTCTTGGAAGATGACTTCCTTTCTTCCCTTATTACCATCCTCTTGTTGTTTCTTAACTCTCCTCTCAATGGTTTCCTTAACTTGTGAATGCAAGTCTTGGATGTACTTGGCTTTGGTCTCACCATCTTGGCAAGTCCATGCCTCATGAGTGGGTAGGGGAAGGAGGTCTAAGGGAGTTAGGGGATTGAACCCATACACAACCTCAAAAGGGGAATGAGAAGTAGTGGAATGCACAACCCTATTGTAGGCAAACTCTATGTGGGGAAGAAGTTCCTCCCACTCTCTAATGTTTTGCACTATCATACATCTTAGCATTTGCCCTAGGGTTCTATTAACCACCTCGGTTTGGCCATCACTTTGGGGATGACAAGTGGTGGAGAAAAGAAGCTTGGTGCCAAGTTTACCCCACAAGGTTCTCCAAAAATGGCTTAGGAACTTGGAGTCCCTATCACTTACAATGGACCTAGGTAGGCCATGTAGTTTTACCACTTCCTTGAAGAAAAGATTTGCAATATAAGTTGCATCATCAATCTTATGGCAAGGAATGAAATGGGCCATCTTAGAGAACCTATCCACCACTACAAAAATGGAATCCCTACCTTTTTTGGTCCTTGGGAGACCTAAGACAAAATCCATAGAAATGTCAACCCAAGGCTTGGAAGGGATAGGCAAGGGGGTGTAAAGACCATGGGGTTGGACTCTAGACTTGGCTTTCATGCATGCTATGCAACCTTTGCAATGCCTATCTACATGCTTCCTCATGTGAGGCCAATAGAAGTGTTCTTTCAAGACTTCCAAAGTCTTGTTTGGCCCAAAATGCCCCATTAATCCTCCCTCATGTGCCTCTCTAATGAGTGAGGCTCTTAAGGAACCTTGGGGAATGCAAAGTCTCTTACCTTTGAAAAGATATTGATTGAGAAGGTAAAAGTCTTTGTAAGCCCCTTGGTGGCACTCACTAAGAATGGGGGAGAAATCAACATCCTTTGGATACAATTCCTTAATATGATCAAAACTAAGAAATTTAGTTTCAAGAATGGAAAGGAGGGAATGCCTTCTTGAAAGTGCATCCGCCACAATGTTAGCCTTTCCTTGCTTATGTTTGATCACATATGGGAATTGTTCTAAGAACTCTACCCACCTAGCATGTCTCTTGTTTAACTTGCCTTGACTTTTCAAAAATTTGAGTGACTCATGGTCACTATGTATCACAAACTCCTTTGAAAGAAGATAGTGTTGCCAAGTTTGCAAAGTTCTCACAAGAGCATAAAGCTCTTTGTCATAGGTGGAGTAGTTGATGTGACTCCCCTTGAGTTTCTCACTAAAATAAGCTTTGGGGTGCCCTTCTTGGAGAAGCACGGCCCCAATGCCTACATTGGATGCATCACACTCAATTTCAAAAGTTTTGGAGAAGTTAGGGAGGGCTAAGAGTGGTGCATTGATCAATTTTTGTTTTAAAGTTTCAAAAGCCTTTTCTTGATCTTTGCCCCACTTATAGGTCACACCTTTCTTGACCAATTCATTGAGAGGGGCAGCTATGGTGCTAAAGTTTGGCACAAACCTCCTATAGAAACTAGCTAACCCATGGAAATACCTAAGCTCACTTACATTCTTTGGGGGAGGCCAATCCTTGATTGCCATCACTTTTTCTTGGTCCACATGGACCCCATGTTGATTTATTTTGAAACCTAGGAAGATCACATGATCCATCCCAAACACACATTTCTCCATGTTAGCATACAAGGATGCCTTCCTTAAGGTTTCTAACACACTCCTTAAATGATGCAAGTGGTCATCTTGAGACATACTATAAATGAGAATGTCATCAAAGTATACCACAACAAACTTCCCTAAGAACTCTCTAAGAACATGGTGCATGAGTCTCATGAATGTACTAGGTGCATTGGTCAAGCCAAAAGGCATGACTAACCACTCATATAATCCAAACTTAGTCTTGAAAGAGGTTTTCCATTCATCACCTTCTTTGATTCTAATTTGATTGTACCCACTTTTCAAGTCTATTTTGGAAAATATGGTTGCACCATGTAACTCATCAATCAAATCATCTAACCTAGGAATGGGATGCCTATACTTGATGGTTATGTTGTTGATAGCCCTACAATCTATGCACATTCTCCATGTTCCATCCTTTTTAGGGACTAGGATCACGGGCATTGCACAAGGACTCATGCTATGTTGCACCCACCCCTTTTCTAACAACTCATTCACTTGTTTTTGAATTTCTTTAGCCTCCTCGGGACTAGTCCTATAGGCTGGCCTATTAGGCAAAGATGAGCCTTGTATGAAATCAATTTGGTGTTCTATACCTCTTAGGGGTGGGAGACCCTTTGGAGGTTCTTGAAAAACATCTTTGAACTCATCTAAGACTAATGACAAGTCTAAGGGACATCTAGAGTGAGGGTTTTGGAAGGAGGGGGAAGATTCACTAGGATAAGCTAGGAAGATGGGTTTTTGGGCAAGCATTACCTTCTTCACCCCCTTGAGAGTGATCATGCTCTTCTTGGACTCATGCCCTTGCGCCTTCTTTTGCGCCTTCTCTTCTTTTCTTTTCTTAATCATTTGCAATTGGTCCTCATTGACTTCTCTTGGTGAAAGAGGTAGTAATGTGATCTTTTTGCCTTGGAAGCTAAAGGTAAACTTGTTAGCATGGCCATCATGAAAAGCTTTTCTATCAAATTGCCATGGCCTTCCTAATAAAATGTGAGTTGCTTCCATGGGCACTAAGTCACATAATACCTCATCCTTGTAGTTTCCAATGGAGAAGTTAATAAGAACTTGTTTGTCCACTTTAATTTCACCTTCCTCACTAAGCCAAGAAAGCTTATAGGGCTTGGCATGAGGGATGGTTTTCAAGCCAAGCTTGTCCACAACCCTTGTGCTAGCCACATTAACACAACTTCCACTATCAATTATGAGGGAGCAAGTTTTGTTGTTGATTTGGCACCTTGAGTGAAAAATATTTTCTCTTTGGTTTTCAAATTCTTTAGGCACTTGGCCTAGCATGCGCCTAACCACCAACAAACCTCCTTCATTAGGTTTGATTTCATCCTCACTTGAAGATTGGGAAGAAGTGTGGGAGGAAGAACTTTTAGGGGAGAGGGGAGAAGAATGTTCACTTTCAACCTCTCCTTTAGGGTTCAAGATCATGTTTCTTTTTGTTGGGCAATTTGAAGCAATGTGACCATAGCCCAAACACTTAAAACATTTGATGGAACTAGTTCTTGAACTTTGAGAAGAGTTTGCATTTTCATGGGAGGTTCTAGACGAATTGGTCCTAGGTGGGTGGTCTTTGGAAGGAGGTTTCTCATCCTTTCTTTCTTTTCCTTTCCAAGTTCTAGAGTAGTATTCATTGTATGAAGTATTCCTCTTGGCCTCTTGTTTCTTTTTCAATTGACTTTCAACTTTTAAGGCCAAGTGTAAAATTTTGTCAAGAGTGGAATACTCATACAACTCAACTACATCTTGAACTTCTCTTCTAAGACCACTCACAAATCTAGCTACCTTTTCTTCTTCACTTTCAAATTGGAGTCCTACTTTGAGAAGCATTGACTCCATCATTTTAAAATATTCATTCACACACATAGACCCTTGTTGAAGCCTTTGGAGCTTCAAAAGAGTCTCCCTCCTATAGTAGGAAGGAACAAATCTAGCACGCATCAAAGTTTTAATGTCCATCCAAGAGGCCGCGGGTGGCTCTTGGTTAATATTGTCCATACACAATTGATGCCACCATGTCATGGCATAATCTTCAAATTCTAAAACTACTAAATCTACTTGTTCTTGATTACTAACTAAATGAATATTGAAGATTTGGTCCACTTTTTGCTCCCACTCTATGTAGAGGTTTGGATCATTCTCCCCTTTGAACTTTGGAATCTTGATTGGTGGAGGTTGTCTTTGTGGGAGTTGATTGCGCCTTCCACCACCATCATAGCCGTGTCTTCTTCTTCTTCCACCATGGCTAGAGTCCTCGGAAGAGGACCTCCTCCTTCTCCTCTCATCTTCCCTAAGCTCAAGTCTTTGGATGTGCTCTTGTAGGAAGATCTCACTTTGCCTCCTATCCGCCCTCAATTGGTCAAAAGTTTCTCTCCTACTCACTTCCATCTCACGTAAGATGTTGGCAGGGGTTATTTGTCCACTTTCTTGGGCCATAGGAGTCACCATGGGAGGGGAATAAGGTGAGGCCGACTCCTCTTCTTCTACCTCCAAGATTGGATCCATATTCATGTTCCTACACCAAAAACTCACCAAAAACCGAGACAAGGAAGAGGTTAACTAACAAACAATTCCAAACCCGAGACCAAGTGTGGTCTTCTCAAGCACCCAAGTGTTTTTGATCACACTCCCAAAGCACACAAGCAAGGCTAGCACTCAAAAACCTTCCAAACAAGTGAAAACACCTTTAAAGAGATGAAAACCTTTTCAAAGCTCAAACAAGTGGCTCGGCCACAACACTCTAGGAAGACAAGGAAAAGAAAACTACTAAGACAAAACAAAGATTACCTAAAGACAAGCAAGCAAAGCTAAAAAAAAAGCAAGAAAGTTTAACTTCTAAGGAAACTTGTTTTTTAAAGACAAAACTTGAACAAGACTAAAACAATGAAAAGCACTTTTAAGGACTCTATGGAAAGCATTTGAACAAGCCAAGATTATACCTCAAATTATGCATACACCATGAAAGATCATAACCAAGTCAAAACATGGAACTAATTTGCCAATATCACCCAAAATCCAAGTATAAATTTTGGTAGCATAACACCTAGTAAAAATGGCCAAATGGATTCACCAAACATTATAAAAGCTCTCGGCCAAACTGTTTTTGGTCTTGAAAACACTTTTTCTTTTCAAAACTAGGTACTTCAAATGATGAGAAGGATGTTTTAGGGTGTCTTGAACACTTAGTTCCTTAAAATTAGGTTAAAATCAATTTCAAGGAGCATACAACAACACAAGGCATAAATCTCATGCAATAGTTCAAAAACTTAGAAACAAGAACAAGAAAACTCAAAGAAGCATATGACAAGAGACTCAAGCAAAAGTTAGACACATTTATAGAGACTCAACATGACATACACAAAGACACAAACATGTAGCTATCATGCATTTAAACTCATGGATTTGAGGCTCAAAGAGTAAGTATCAAAAAACATGTTATCCAACCACATTTAGGAGCAAAAGAGTCACAAAACCAAAGCCAAAATTGCCACAACATAACCTGAAAACGTTGTTTTTCGTATTCTCGGCAGCTCTGACCTTTGCTCACTCAATTGATCATAACTCTCTCCACAGAACTCCAAATGCGTTAATTCTTTTTTTGTTGGAAACTAGACTCACAGAACTTTCTTTTGATATAAAGAACGTTACTTTTGGACCACTGAGCTAGCTGCAGTATTTTTTTCAAAAACGCACACGTTGCTGCCAGCACTGTTTTTTATGTGGACCACTCAAAGATAGCTACACAAGACAAGGTTAGAACATGAAAACACCATATTCAAGGACAACCAAAGCTCTAGATACCAAATGATGAAGGATTATCTTGTTTCCTTTTAGAGTTATGAATATGGTGAAGTTATTTAAGAAAGCTTTTTGAAAATTCCCACTGGACATTAAGATAGCAAGCTATCTAGATGTGAAGGTTCATTTCTCAAGCTCATGAAAGGAAGAAGAGAGTTGGATTCAAGCTTAAACTCACACAACATTAACAACACTTAAAGAACCAAAATGAAAGAAGAAACATTAAAAATGGAAAGCATAGAAGATGAAGCATGGAAGAAGCACGCCACTCATAGGGGGGGATCTAAGCCAACCAAGCCCTAGAGATGAGTGATGGTGCCGCCACTTGCAAGCAAGATAAGGCAAAGGTGAGTTCACTTCTAGGAAGGAGAGCTCACGAAAATTTAAAGGTTGAAACACAATAGTTTAGAAACAAAATGATCAACCCTTTTACAAGACAAGGAGCACCCTTTAAATAGGAGTTCATAGGGGTCCTTTAGCAAATATAAAAACATGAAAAAAGATTAACTAGCAAACCCTAAACCTAATGTGAGAGTGAGTCTTGGCCAAGTGAAGGAAGATGATTGGTGGAGGCATTCCCATGAGGATTCTAGGCCAAAAGAGGAAGGAGACCAAGTGACCTTCTAAGGCATAAACCACAAAGGCAAAAGGAGACAAGGTACATGTCTACTTTTGCTTTTGCTTTATGCGTTTTGCTTTCCTCTCTCTTCCACTTCATCCAAGTGCTCCAATCACCAAGTGCCACCTAGCCATGCTCTACTTTCTCTTAATTACCTACAAAACAAGACAAACAAGGATTAACATGTTGGTTTAAGTTAATCTAATCTTGGTCAAAGGTCAACTTTGGATCAAAGTCAACAAGTCAACCAAAATAAATCAACTAGAAACCAACTTAGGGAATTCAAACTAAAGTAATGCAAAACAAAGATAAAGGTGATGGAATAGAAGACTCCCCTCTAGACATGCTTCTAGTGATCCTTCTTGATGGAGCTTCTAAGGAGGTGGTCATGCCTTCATCACCAGACCATACAGATGGGGCACCACCATAGACACCCACTAACAGGGACTATGGAATTACGTCTCGACCACTGAACCACGACCCTGAAGCCTCACCTAGGGACTCTAAGGGATTACGTACTGACCACTTACCAACATATATAAACAGCCAAGAAATAAACACATACACCATGCATAGAAACTTCATACCAACATCCATAACCAACCCTCATTTATTACATGTCGAACCAGTACCAACTCGTTGTTACCAACCATGAGAAAAGTGTCTCCCCTCATACCAATATCATGCCACTGAACTACCAATCATCAATGTTCATTGTTGTTCATGCCAGATTTGTGACCACATATATATATCCAACCCCTCATGTATAATTCTCATAAGATCATGCCAAACTCACCATTCATTACATGTAAACCTCCCCTAATCATGTATACCCATCCCCATCATGCCATCATACAATAATCTCATTAATTACACGCCAAACATCCAAGAATGGAAAGAACAGCCAAACTAAATCGCACTCTCGCCTAGCCTCTCGCTCAGGTAGAGGAGTCTCGCTCAAGCGAGAGGATCTCTCGCTCAGGTGAGCTCTCTTCGCCTAGGCGAAGGCTCGAAATCCTGGAACAGTGGCTTCTGCACTATCTCGTTTAGGCAAGACCCTCATCGCCTGAGCAAGATGCTCGCTCGCTCAAAATAAGTTGGTCGCCTAAGCGACCTCTCGCGTGAGAAGACCTGGGCGAGCCTCTGCTCATCTCGCCTAGGCGAGGCAAGCTCGCTTGGGCGAGATTATCAGTCCCCACCCACTGTTTACTCGCATAACAGACAAAAAACCAGGCCAAGCAAAAGCAATAACACACTCCACAACTCAGAGTAATGTACAGAACATTAAATCACACGAATATTACACAACAATCATGAATACCAACGATTTCGCAGAAACTCTAACTTCCCGTACCTGGAAAAGGGTTAGCAGAGACCTTGACGACACGACAACGAGCACTGCAGCTCTAAGAATGAACTAAAGAGCTAAAAACAGAAGGGAAAACGGAACTAAGGGATGGATTATTACGAAACCCTAACTGGGAATACGAAGGGAAATCAATGGAAAACCATACGAGCTATAAGAGATACTTACGTGGAGTAGGAGCTGGGTTTGAGTTAGTTTGAAAAAGACTTAGGTGAAACCCTAGCAAAGCGTTCTGTGAGAGAAAAGGAAAGGTGACCATGTGCCTATAAATAGAGCCATTCAACTATTGTAATGGTTACTCCTAAATTGTTAATAGATGCTAGTGTTTGAGATCACTCCACACTTCTATTAATTTGAGAGCATACATGGCTAACCTTCTCCTTCATCTCCTCTAGCCACCTTCCATACCATAGCTCCACTTCTACTCTTCATCTTCACCAAATTCTCCATTTCCGAGAGCTAGTTTCATTTCTTTCTCCAAATTCCGCTGCAGCCCATCTCCTCCTAATCATTCTCCATGGATTTCCTTCATCTCCTACACCAAGGACGACCATCACCATCCCAACCACTATATCTCAAAAACCACGAATATCATTTTTTTCCCAAAACTCCCTACCAAGCCATTTGGCTAAGCCGTGCCACAACAACAAACTTGTCCAAGTGCAAAACCAACTGAACTCAAAACTATTGTGCACCAAAACTTTATGGTACTTATTTGGGGACATTTGGAGGCCTTTCCAACAACCAAATCTCAAAAGCAACGAATTTAATTTTTCCCAAAACTTCCCACCAACACATCTAGCTGAGCCATGCCAAACCGCCAAACTTGGCCAAGTGTAAAACCCATCGAACTCAAAGTGCAAAACCCACCAAACTCAAAACTTTTGTATACCAAGACTTTTATGGTACTCATTTTGGGACATTTGGAGCCCTTTCAAACAACCAAATCTCAAAAACCACAAATTTCATTTTTTCCCAAAACTTCCCACTAACCCATCTAGTTAAGTTATGCCACACCACC